>NW_026712114.1:12806737-15206737 GCF_030504385.1 Musca domestica | reverse complement strand
GTGATCACAAATAATAGCTAAAAACCCCGAAATGTCAATATTTAAGGAGTTATGGCCATTTTAAAGTATGCTATTTCCCCTTTTAAAAAAGTGATCACAAATAATAGCTAAAAACCCCGAAATGTCAATATTTAAGGAGTTATGGCCATTTTAAAGTATGCTATTTTCCCCCCGAAATGTCAATATTTAAGGAGTTATGGCCATTTTAAAGTATGCTATTTTCCCCTTTTAAAAAAGTGATCACAAATAATAGCTGAAAACCCCGAAATGTAAATATTTAAGGAGTTATGGCCATTTTAAAGTACGCTATTTTCCCCTTTTAAAAAAGTGATCACAAATAATAGCTAAAAACCCCGAAATGTCAATATTTAAGGAGTTATGGCCATTTTAAAGTATGCTATTTTCCCCTTTTAAAAAAGTGATCACAAATAATAGCTAAAAACTCCGAAATGTCAATATTTAAGGAGTTATGGCCATTTTAAAGTATGCTATTTTCCCCTTTTAAAAAAGTGATCACAAATAATAGCTAAAAACTCCGAAATGTCAATATTTAAGGAGTTATGGCTATTTTAAAGTGTGCTATTTTCCCCTTTTAAAAAAGTGATCACAAATAATAGCTAAAAACTCCGAAATGTCAATATTTAAGGAGTTATGGCTATTTTAAAGTGTGCTATTTTCCTCTTTTAAAAAAGTGATCACAAATAATAGCTAAAAACCCCGAAATGTCAATATTTAAGGAGTTATGGCCATTTTAAAGTATGCTATTTTCCCCTTTAAAAAAATGATCACAAATAATAGCCAAAAACTCCGAAATGTCAATATTTAAGGAGTTATGGGCACTTTAAAGTACGCTATTTTCCCCTTTTAAAAAAGTGATCACAAATAATAGCTAAAAACTCCGAAATGTCAATATTTAAGGAGTTATGGCTATTTTAAAGTATGCTATTTTCCTCTTTTAAAAAAGTGATCACAAATAATAGCTAAAAACCCCGAACTGTCAATATTTAAGGAGTTATGGCCATTTTAAAGTATGCTATTTTCTCCTTTTAAAAAAGTGATTACAAATAATAGCTAAAAACCCCGAAATGTCAATATTTAAGGAGTTATGGCCATTTTAAAGTATGCTATTTTCCCCTTTTAAAAAAGTGATCACAAATAATAGCCAAAAACTCCGAAATGTTAATATTTAAGGAGTTATGGGCATTTTAAAGTACGCTATTTTCCCCTTTTAAAAAAGTGATCACAAATAATAGCTAAAAACCCCGAAATGTCAATATTTAAGGAGTTATGGCCATTTTAAAGTATGCTATTTTCCCCTTTTAAAAAAGTGATCACAAATAATAGCCAAAAACTCCGAAATGTCAATATTTAAGGAGTTATGGCCATTTTAAAGTACGCTATTTTCCCCTTTTAAAAAAGTGATCACAAATAATAGCTAAAAACCCCGAAATGTCAATATTTAAGGAGTTATGGCCATTTTAAAGTATGCTTTTTTCCCCTTTTAAAAAAGTGATCACAAATAATAGCCAAAAACTCCGAAATGTCAATATTTAAGGAGTTATGGCCATTTTAAAGTATGCTATTTTCCCCTTTAAAAAAATGTGATCACAATTTTTTTTGCTAAAAACGCCGATATGTCAATTTCCCCTTTTAAAAAAGTGATCACAAATAATAGCTAAAAACCCCGAAATGTCAATATTTAAGGAGTTATGGCCATTTTAAAGTATGCTATTTTCCCCTTTTAAAAAAGTGATCACAAATAATAGCTAAAAACCCCGAAATGTCAATATTTAAGGAGTTATGGCCATTTTAAAGTACGCTATTTTCCCCTTTTAAAAAAGTGATCACAAATAATAGCTAAAAACTCCGAAATGTCAATATTTAAGGAGTTATGGCCATTTTAAAGTATGCTATTTTCCCCTTTTAAAAAAGTGATCACAAATAATAGCTAAAAACCCCGAAATGTCAATATTTGAGGAGTTATGTTATAGCTAAAAACCCCGAAATGTCAATATTTAAGGAGTTATGGCTATTTTAAAGTATGCTATTTTCCTCTTTTAAAAAAGTGATCACAAATAATAGCTAAAAACCCCGAAATGTCAATATTTAAGGAGTTATGGCCATTTTAAAGTATGATATTTTCCTCTTTTAAAAAAGTGATCAGAAATAATAGCTAAAAACCCCGAAATGTCAATATTTAAGTAGTTATGGCCATTTTAAAGTATGCTATTTTCCCCTTTTCAAAAAGTGATCACAAATAATAGCTAAAAACCCCGAAATGTCTATATTTTTAAAAAAGTGATCACAAATAATAGCTAAAAACCCCGAAATGTCAATATTTAAGGAGTTATGGCCATTTTAAAGTATGCTATTTTCCCCTTTTAAAAAAGTGATCACAAATAACAGCCAAAAACCCCGAAATGTCAATATTTAAGGAGTTATGGCCATTTTAAAGTATGATATTTTCCCCTTTTAAAAAAGTGATCACAAATAATAGCTAAAAACCCCGAAATGTCAATATTTAAGGAGTTATGGCCATTTTAAAGTATGCTATTTTCCCCTTTTAAAAAAGTGATCACAAATAATAGCTAAAAACCCCGAAATGTCAATATTTAAGGAGTTATGGCCATTTTGAAGTATGCTATTTTCCCCTTTTAAAAAAGTGATCACAAATAATAGCTAAAAATCCCGAAATGTCAATATTTAAGGAGTTATGGCCATTTTAAAGTATGCTATTTTCTCCTTTTAAAAAAGTGATTAAAAATAATAGCTAAAAACCCCGAAATGTCAATATTTAAGGAGTTATGGCTATTTTAAAGTATGCTATTTTCCTCTTTTAAAAAAGTGATCACAAATAATAGCTAAAAACCCCGAAATGTCAATATTTAAGGGGTTATGGCCATTTTAAAGTATGCTATTTTCCCCTTTTAAAAAAGTGATCAAAAATAATAGCTAAAAACCCCGAAATGTCAATATTTAAGGAGTTATGGCCATTTTAAAGTATGCTATTTTCCCCTTTTAAAAAAGTGATCACAAATAATAGCTAAAAACCCCGAAATGTCAATATTTAAGGAGTTATGGCCATTTTAAAGTATGCTATTTTCTCCTTTTAAAAAAGTGATCACAAATAATAGCTAAAAACCCCGAAATGTCAATATTTAAGGAGTTATGGCTATTTTAAAGTATGCTATTTTCCTCTTTTAAAAAAGTGATCACAAATAATAGCTAAAAACCCCGAACTGTCAATATGTAAGGAGTTATGGCCATTTTAAAGTATGCTATTTTCTCCTTTTAAAAAAGTGATTACAAATAATAGCTAAAAACCCCGAAATGTCAATATTTAAGGAGTTATGGCCATTTTAAAGTATGCTATTTTCCCCTTTTAAAAAAGTGATCACAAATAATAGCCAAAAACTCCGAAATGTCAATATTTAAGGAGTTATGGGCATTTTAAAGTACGCTATTTTCCCCTTTTAAAAAAGTGATCACAAATAATAGCTAAAAACTCCGAAATGTCAATATTTAAGGAGTTATGGCTATTTTAAAGTATGCTATTTTCCTCTTTTAAAAAAGTGATCACAAATAATAGCTAAAAACCCCGAACTGTCAATATTTAAGGAGTTATGGCCATTTTAAAGTATGCTATTTTCTCCTTTTAAAAAAGTGATTACAAATAATAGCTAAAAACCCCGAAATGTCAATATTTAAGGAGTTATGGCCATTTTAAAGTATGCTATTTTCCCCTTTTAAAAAAGTGATCACAAATAATAGCCAAAAACTCCGAAATGTTAATATTTAAGGAGTTATGGGCATTTTAAAGTACGCTATTTTCCCCTTTTAAAAAAGTGATCACAAATAATAGCTAAAAACCCCGAAATGTCAATATTTAAGGAGTTATGGCCATTTTAAAGTATGCTATTTTCCCCTTTTAAAAAAGTGATCACAAATAATAGCCAAAAACTCCGAAATGTCAATATTTAAGGAGTTATGGCCATTTTAAAGTACGCTATTTTCCCCTTTTAAAAAAGTGATCACAAATAATAGCTAAAAACCCCGAAATGTCAATATTTAAGGAGTTATGGCCATTTTAAAGTATGCTTTTTTCCCCTTTTAAAAAAGTGATCACAAATAATAGCCAAAAACTCCGAAATGTCAATATTTAAGGAGTTATGGCCATTTTAAAGTAAGCTATTTTCTCCTTTTAAAAAAGTGATTACAAATAATAGCTAAAAACCCCGAAATGTCAATATTTAAGGAGTTATGACCGTTTTAAAGTATGCTATTTTCCCCTTTTAAAAAAGTGATCACAAATAATAGCTAAAAACCCCGAAATGTCAATATTTAAGGAGTTATGGCCATTTTAAAGTATGCTATTTTCCCCTTTTAAAAAAGTGATCACAAATATCTAATATTTAAGGAGTTATGGCCATTTTAAAGTACGCTATTTTCCCCTTTTAAAAAAGTGATCACAAATAATAGCTAAAAACGCCGATATGTCAATTTCCCCTTTTAAAAAAGTGATCACAAATAATAGCTAAAAACCCCGAAATGTCAATATTTAAGGAGTTATGGCCATTTTAAAGTATGCTATTTTCCCCTTTTAAAAAAGTGATCACAAATATCTAATATTTAAGGAGTTATGGCCATTTTAAAGTACGCTATTTTCCCTTTTAAAAAAGTGATCACAAATAATAGCTAAAAACCCCGAAATGTCAATATTTAAGGAGTTATGGCCATTTTAAAGTATGCTATTTTCCCCTTTTAAAAAAGTGATCACAAATAATAGCCAAAAACTCCGAAATGTCAATATTTAAGGAGTTATGGCCATTTTAAAGTATGCTATTTTCCCCTTTTAAAAAAGTGATCACAAATAATAGCTAAAAACTCCGAAATGTCGATATTTAAGGAGTTATGGCCATTTTAAAGTATGCTATTTCCCCTTTTAAAAAAGTGATCACAAATAATAGCTAAAAACCCCGAAATGTCAATATTTAAGGAGTTATGGCCATTTTAAAGTATGCTATTTTCCCCTTTTAAAAAAGTGATCACAAATAATAGCTAAAAACCCCGAAATGTCAATATTTAAGGAGTTATGGCCATTTTAAAGTATGCTATTTCCCCCTTTAAAAAAAGTGATCACAAATAATAGCTAAAAACCCCGAAATGTCAATAATTAAGGAGTTATGGCCATTTTAAAGTATGCTATTTTCCCCTTTTAAAAAAGTGATCACAAATAATAGCTAAAAACCCCGAAATGTCAATAATTAAGGAGTTATGGCCATTTTAAAGTATGCTATTTTCCCCTTTTAAAAAAGTGATTACAAATAATAGCTAAAAACCCCGAAATGTCAATATTTAAGGAGTTATGGCCATTTTAAAGTATGCTATTTCCCCTTTTAAAAAAGTGATCACAAATAATAGCTAAAAACCCCGAAATGTCAATATTTAAGGAGTTATGGCCATTTTAAAGTATGCTATTTTCCCCTTTTAAAAAAGTGATCACAAATAATAGCTAAAAACCCCGAAATGTCAATAATTAAGGAGTTATGGCCATTTTAAAGAATGCTATTTTCCCCTTTTAAAAAAGTGATTACAAATAATAGCTAAAAACCCCGAAATGTCAATATTTAAGGAGTTATGGCCATTTTAAAGTATGCTATTTCCCCTTTTAAAAAAGTGATCAAAAATAATAGCTAAAAACCCCGAAATGTCAATATTTAAGGAGTTATGGCCATTTTAAAGTATGCTATTTTCCCCTTTTAAAAAAGTGATCACAAATAACAGCTAAAAACCCCGAAATGTCAATATTTAAGGAGTTATGGCCATTTTAAAGTATGCTTTTTCCCCTTTTAAAAAAAGTGATCACAAATAATAGCTAAAAACCCCGAAATGTCAATAATTAAGGAGTCATGGCCATTTTAAAGTATGCTATTTTCCTCTTTTAAAAAAGTGATCACAAATAATAGCTAAAAACCCCGAAATGTCAATATTTAAGGAGTTATGGCCATTTTAAAGTATGCTATTTTCCCATTTTAAAAAAGTGATCACAAATAACAGCTAAAAACCCCGAAATGTCAATATTTAAGGAGTTATGGCCATTTTAAAGTATGCTATTTCCCCTTTTAAAAAAAGTGATCACAAATAATAGCTAAAAACCCCGAAATGTCAATAATTAAGGAGTTATGGCCATTTTAAAGTATGCTATTTTCCCCTTTTAAAAAAGTGATCACAAATAATAGCTAAAAACCCCGAAATGTCAATAATTAAGGAGTTATGGCCATTTTAAAGTATGCTATTTTCCCCTTTTAAAAAAGTGATTACAAATAATAGCTAAAAACCCCGAAATGTCAATATTTAAGGAGTTATGGCCATTTTAAAGTGTGCTATTTTCCCCTTTTAAAAAAGTGATCACAAATAATAGCTAAAAACGCCGAAATGTCAATATTTAAGGGGTTATGGCCATTTTAAAGTATGCTATTTTCCCCTTTTAAAAAAGTGATCAAAAATAATAGCTAAAAACCCCGAAATGTCAATATTTAAGGAGTTATGGCCATTTTAAAGTATGCTATTTTCCCCTTTTAAAAAAGTGATCACAAATAATAGCTAAAAACCCCGAAATGTCAATATTTAAGGAGTTATGGCCATTTTAAAGTATGCTATTTTCTCCTTTTAAAAAAGTGATCACAAATAATAGCTAAAAACCCCGAAATGTCAATATTTAAGGAGTTATGGCCATTTTAAAGTACGCTATTTTCCCCTTTTAAAAAAGTGATCACAAATAATAGCTAAAAACCCCGAAATGTCAATATTTAAGGAGTTATGGCCATTTTAAAGTATGCTATTTTCTCCTTTTAAAAAAGTGATCACAAATAATAGCTAAAAACCCCGAAATGTCAATATTTAAGGAGTTATGGCCATTTTAAAGTACGCTATTTTCCCCTTTTAAAAAAAGTGATCACAAATAATAGCTAAAAACCCCGAAATGTCAATAATTAACGAGTTATGGCCATTTTAAAGTATGCTATTTTCCTCTTTTAAAAAAGTGATCACAAATAATAGCTAAAAACCCCGAAATGTCAATATTTAAGGAGTTATGGCCATTTTAAAGTATGATATTTTCCTCTTTTAAAAAAGTGATCAGAAATAATAGCTAAAAACCCCGAAATGTCAATATTTAAGTAGTTATGGCCATTTTAAAGTATGCTATTTTCCCCTTTTCAAAAAGTGATCACAAATAATAGCTAAAAACCCCGAAATGTCAATATTTAAGGAGTTATGGCCATTTTAAAGTATGCTATTTTCCCCTTTTAAAAAAGTGATCACAAATAATAGCTAAAAACCCCGAAATGTCAATATTTAAGGAGTTATGGCCATTTTAAAGTATGCTATTTTCCCCTTTTAAAAAAGTGATCACAAATAACAGCTAAAAACCCCGAAATGTCAATATTTAAGGAGTTATGGCCATTTTAAAGTATGCTATTTTCCCCTTTTAAAAAAGTGATCACAAATAATAGCTAAAAACCCCGAAATGTCAATATTTAAGGAGTTATGGCCATTTTAAAGTATGCTATTTTCCCCTTTTAAAAAAGTGATCACAAATAATAGCTAAAAACCCCGAAATGTCAATATTTAAGGAGTTATGGCCATTTCAAAGTATGCTATTTTCCCCTTTTAAAAAAGTGATCACAAATAATAGCTAAAAAACCCGAAATGTCAATATTTAAGGAGTTATGGCCATTTTAAAGTATGCTATTTTCTCCTTTTAAAAAAGTGATTAAAAATAATAGCTAAAAACCCCGAAATGTCAATATTTAAGGAGTTATGGCTATTTTAAAGTATGCTATTTTCCTCTTTTAAAAAAGTGATCACAAATAATAGCTAAAAACCCCGAAATGTCAATATTTAAGGGGTTATGGCCATTTTAAAGTATGCTATTTTCTCCTTTTAAAAAAGTGATTACAAATAATAGCTAAAAACCCCGAAATGTCAATATTTAAGGAGTTATGGCCATTTTAAAGTATGCTATTTTCCCCTTTTAAAAAAGTGATCACAAATAATAGCCAAAAACTCCGAAATGTCAATATTTAAGGAGTTATGGGCATTTTAAAGTACGCTATTTTCCCCTTTTAAAAAAGTGATCACAAATAATAGCTAAAAACCCCGAAATGTCAATATTTAAGGAGTTATGGCCATTTTAAAGTATGCTATTTTCCCCTTTTAAAAAAGTGATCACAAATAATAGCTAAAAACGCCGAAATGTCAATATTTAAGTAGTTATGGCCATTTTAAAGTATGCTATTTTCCCCTTTTCAAAAAGTGATCACAAATAATAGCTAAAAACCCCGAAATGTCAATAATAGCTAAAAACCCCGAAATGTCAATATTTAAGGAGTTATGGGCATTTTAAAGTATGCTATTTTCCCCTTTTAAAAAAGTGATCACAAATAACAGCTAAAAACCCCGAAATGTCAATATTTAAGAAGTTATGGCCATTTTAAAGTATGCTATTTTCCCCTTTTAAAAAAGTGATCACAAATAATAGCTAAAAACCCCGAAATGTCAATATTTAAGGAGTTATGGCCATTTTAAAGTATGCTATTTTCCCCTTTTAAAAAAGTGATCACAAATAATAGCTAAAAACCCCGAAATGTCAATATTTAAGGAGTTATGGCCATTTTAAAGTATGCTATTTTCCCCTTTTAAAAAAGTGATCACAAATAATAGCTAAAAAACCCGAAATGTCAATATTTAAGGAGTTATGGCCATTTTAAAGTATGCTATTTTCTCCTTTTAAAAAAGTGATTAAAAATAATAGCTAAAAACCCCGAAATGTCAATATTTAAGGAGTTATGGCTATTTTAAAGTATGCTATTTTCCTCTTTTAAAAAAGTGATCACAAATAATAGCTAAAAACCCCGAAATGTCAATATTTAAGGGGTTATGGCCATTTTAAAGTATGCTATTTTCCCCTTTTAAAAAAGTGATCAAAAATAATAGCTAAAAACCCCGAAATGTCAATATTTAAGGAGTTATGGCCATTTTAAAGTATGCTATTTTCCCCTTTTAAAAAAGTGATCACAAATAATAGCTAAAAACCCCGAAATGTCAATATTTAAGGAGTTATGGCCATTTTAAAGTATGCTATTTTCTCCTTTTAAAAAAGTGGTCACATATAATAGCTAAAAACCCCGAAATGTCAATATTTAAGGAGTTATGGCCATTTTAAAGTACGCTATTTTCCCCTTTTAAAAAAGTGATCACAAATAATAGCTAAAAACCCCGAAATGTCAATATTTAAGGAGTTATGGCTATTTTAAAGTATGCTATTTTCCTCTTTTAAAAAAGTGATCACAAATAATAGCTAAAAACCCCGAAATGTCAATATTTAAGGAGATATGGCCATTTTAAAGTATGCTATTTTCTCCTTTTAAAAAAGTGATTACAAATAATAGCTAAAAACCCCGAAATGTCAATATTTCAGGAGTTATGGCCATTTTAAAGTATGCTATTTTCCCCTTTTAAAAAAGTGATCACAAATAATAGCCAAAAACTCCGAAATGTCAATATTTAAGGAGTTATGGCCATTTTAAAGTACGCTATTTTCCCCTTTTAAAAAAGTGATCACAAATAATAGCTAAAAACCCCGAAATGTCAATATTTAAGGAGTTATGGCCATTTTAAAGTATGCTTTTTTCCCCTTTTAAAAAAGTGATCACAAATAATAGCCAAAAACTCCGAAATGTCAATATTTAAGGAGTTATGGCCATTTTAAAGTATGCTATTTTCTCCTTTTAAAAAAGTGATTACAAATAATAGCTAAAAACCCCGAAATGTCAATATTTAAGGAGTTATGGCCATTTTAAAGTATGCTATTTTCCGCTTTTAAAAAAGTGATCACAAATAATAGCTAAAAACCCCGAAATGTCAATATTTAAGGAGTTATGGCTATTTTAAAGTATGCTATTTTCCTCTTTTAAAAAAGTGATCACAAATAATAGCTAAAAACCCCGAAATGTCAATATTTAAGGAGTTATGGTCATTTTAAAGTATGCTATTTTCTCCTTTTAAAAAAGTGATTACAAATAATAGCTAAAAACCCCGAAATGTCAATATTTAAGGAGTTATGGCCATTTTAAAGTATGCTATTTTCCCCTTTTAAAAAAGTGATCACAAATAATAGCCAAAAACCCCGAAATGTCAATATTTAAGGAGTTATGGCAATTTTAAAGTATGCTATTTTCCTCTTTTAAAAAAGTGATCACAAATAATAGCTAAAAACCCCGAAATGTCAATATTTAAGGAGTTATGGCCATTTTAAAGTATGCTATTTTCCCCTTTTAAAAAAGTGATCACAAATAATAGCCAAAAACTCCGAAATGTCAATATTTAAGGAGTTATGGCCATTTTAAAGTACGCTATTTTCCCCTTTTAAAAAAGTGATCACAAATAATAGCTAAAAACCCCGAAATGTCAATATTTAAGGAGTTATGGCCATTTTAAAGTATGCTATTTTCCGCTTTTAAAAAAGTGATCACAAATAATAGCTAAAAACCCCGAAATGTCAATATTTAAGGAGTTATGGCCATTTTAAAGTATGCTATTTTCCCCTTTTAAAAAAGTGATCACAAATAATAGCCAAAAACTCCGAAATGTCAATATTTAAGGAGTTATGGCCATTTTAAAGTATGCTATTTTCCGCTTTTAAAAAAGTGATCACAAATAATAGCTAAAAACCCCGAAATGTCAATATTTAAGGAGTTATGGCCATTTTAAAGTATGCTATTTTCCGCTTTTAAAAAAGTGATCACAAATAATAGCTAAAAACCCCGAAATGTCAATATTTAAGGAGTTATGGCCATTTTAAAGTATGCTATTTTCCCCTTTTAAAAAAGTGATCACATATAATAGCTAAAAACCCCGAAATGTCAATATTTAAGGAGTTATGGCCATTTTAAAGTATGCTATTTTCCCCTTTTAAAAAAGTGATCACAAATAATAGCTAAAAACGCCGATATGTCAATTTCCCCTTTTAAAAAAGTGATCACAAATAATAGCTAAAAACCCCGAAATGTCAATATTTAAGGAGTTATGGCCATTTTAAAGTATGCTATTTTCCCATTTTAAAAAAGTGATCACAAATATTTAATATTTAAGGAGTTATGGCCATTTTAAAGTATGCTATTTTCCTCTTTTAAAAAAGTGATCACAAATAATAGCTAAAAACCCCGAAATGTCAATATTTAAGGAGTTATGGCCATTTTAAAGTATGCTATTTTCCTCTTTTAAAAAAGTGATCACAAATAATAGCTAAAAACCCCGAAATGTCAATATTTAAGGAGTTATGGCCATTTTAAAGTATGCTATTTTCCCCTTTTAAAAAAGTGATCACAAATAATAGCTAAAAACCCCGAAATGTCAATATTTAAGGAGTTATGGCCATTTTAAAGTATGCTATTTTCCTCTTTTAAAAAAGTGATCACAAATAATAGCTAAAAACCCCGAAATGTCAATATTTAAGGAGTTATGGCCATTTTAAAGTATGCTATTTTCCTCTTTTAAAAAAGTGATCACAAATAATAGCTAAAAACCCCGAAATGTCAATATTTAAGGAGTTATGGCCATTTTAAAGTATGCTATTTTCCTCTTTTAAAAAAGTGATCACAAATAATAGCTAAAAACCCCGAAATGTCAATATTTAAGGAGTTATGGCCATTTTAAAGTATGCTATTTTCCCCTTTTAAAAAAGTGATCACAAATAATAGCTAAAAACGCCGATATGTCAATTTCCCCTTTTAAAAAAGTGATCACAAATAATGGCTAAAATGTCAATGTCAATATTTAAGGAGTTATGGCCATTTTAAAGTATGCTATTTTCTCCTTTTAAAAAAGTGATCACAAATAATAGCTAAAAACCCCGAAATGTCAATATTTAAGGAGTTATGGCCATTTTAAAGTACGCTATTTTCCCCTTTTAAAAAAGTGATCACAAATAATAGCTAAAAACCCCGAAATGTCAATATTTAAGGAGTTATGGCTATTTTAAAGTATGCTATTTTCCTCTTTTAAAAAAGTGATCACAAATAATAGCTAAAAACCCCGAACTGTCAATATTTAAGGAGTTATGGCCATTTTAAAGTATGCTATTTTCTCCTTTTAAAAAAGTGATTACAAATAATAGCTAAAAACCCCGAAATGTCAATATTTAAGTAGTTATGGCCAGTTTAAAGTATGCAATTTTCCCCTTTTAAAAAAGTGATCACAAATAATAGCCAAAAACTCCGAAATGTCAATATTTAAGGAGTTATGGGCATTTTAAAGTACGCTATTTTCCCCTTTTAAAAAAGTGATCACAAATAATAGCTAAAAACCCCGAAATGTCAATATTTAAGGAGTTATGGCCATTTTAAAGTATGCTATTTTCCCCTTTTAAAAAAGTGATCACAAATAATAGCCAAAAACTCCGAAATGTCAATATTTAAGGAGTTATGGCCATTTTAAAGTACGCTATTTTCCCCTTTTAAAAAAGTGATCACAAATAATAGCTAAAAACCCCGAAATGTCAATATTTAAGGAGTTATGGCCATTTTAAAGTATGCTTTTTTCCCCTTTTAAAAAAGTGATCACAAATAATAGCTAAAAACCCCGAAATGTCAATATTTAAGGAGTTATGGCCATTTTAAAGTATGCTATTTTCCCCTTTTAAAAAAGTGATCACATATAATAGCTAAAAACCCCGAAATGTCAATATTTAAGGAGTTATGACCATTTTAAAGTATGCTATTTTCCCCTTTTAAAAAAGTGATCACAAATAATAGCTTAAAACCCCGAAATGTCAATATTTAAGGAGTTATGGCCATTTTAAAGTATGCTATTTTCCCCTTTTAAAAAAGTGATCACATATAATAGCTAAAAACCCCGAAATGTCAATATTTAAGGAGTTATGGCCATTTTAAAGTATGCTATTTTCCCCTTTTAAAAAAGTGATCACAAATAATAGCTAAAAACGCCGATATGTCAATTTCCCCTTTTAAAAAAGTGATCACAAATAATAGCTAAAAACCCCGAAATGTCAATATTTAAGGAGTTATGGCCATTTTAAAGTATGCTATTTTCCCCTTTTAAAAAAGTGATCACAAATATTTAATATTTAAGGAGTTATGGCCATTTTAAAGTATGCTATTTTCCTCTTTTAAAAAAGTGATCACAAATAATAGCTAAAAACCCCGAAATGTCAATATTTAAGGAGTTATGGCCATTTTAAAGTATGCTATTTTCTCCTTTTAAAAAAGTGATCACAAATAATAGCTAAAAACCCCGAAATGTCAATATTTAAGGAGTTATGGCCATTTTAAAGTATGCTATTTTCCCCTTTTAAAAAAGTGATCACAAATAATAGCTAAAAACCCCGAAATGTCAATATTTAAGGAGTTATGGCCATTTTAAAGTATGCTATTTCCCCTTTTAAAAAAGTGATCACAAATAATAGCTAAAAACCCCGAAATGTCAATATTTAAGGAGTTATGGCCATTTTAAAGTATGCTATTTTCCCCTTTTAAAAAAGTGATCACAAATAACAGCTAAAAACCCCGAAATGTCAATATTTAAGGAGTTATGGCCATTTTAAAGTATGCTATTTCCCCTTTTAAAAAAAGTGATCACAAATAATAGCTAAAAACCCCGAAATGTCAATAATTAAGGAGTTATGGCCATTTTAAAGTATGCTATTTTCCCCTTTTAAAAAAGTGATCACAAATAATAGCTAAAAACCCCGAAATATCAATAATTAAGGAGTTATGGCATTTTAAAGTATGCTATTTTCCCCTTTTAAAAAAGTGATTACAAATAATAGCTAAAAACCCCGAAATGTCAATATTTAAGGAGTTATGGCCATTTTAAAGTATGCTATTTCCCCTTTTAAAAAAGTGATCACAAATAATAGCTAAAAACCCCGAAATGTCAATATTTAAGGAGTTATGGCCATTTTAAAGTATGCTATTTTCCCCTTTTAAAAAAGTGATCACAAATAATAGCTAAAAACCCCGAAATGTCAATAATTAAGGAGTTATGGCCATTTTAAAGTATGCTATTTTCCCCTTTTAAAAAAGTGATTACAAATAATAGCTAAAAACCCCGAAATGTCAATATTTAAGGAGTTATGGCCATTTTAAAGTATGCTATTTTTCTCTTTAGAAAACTGATCACAAATAATAGCTAAAAACCCCGAAATGTCAATATTTAAGGAGTTATGACCATTTTAAAGTATGCTATTTTCCCCTTTTAAAAAAGTGATCACAAATAATAGCTAAAAACCCCGAAATGTTAATATTTAAGGAGTTACGGCCATTTTAAAGTATGCTATTTTCCTCTTTTAAAAAAGTGATCACAAATAATAGCTAAAAACCCCGAACTGTCAATATTTAAGGAGTTATGGCCATTTTAAAGTATGCTATTTTCTCCTTTTAAAAAAGTGATTACAAATAATAGCTAAAAACCCCGAAATGTCAATATTTAAGGAGTTATGGCCATTTTAAAGTATGCTATTTTCCCCTTTTAAAAAAGTGATCACAAATAATAGCCAAAAACTCCGAAATGTCAATATTTAAGGAGTTATGGCCATTTTAAAGTACGCTATTTTCCCCTTTTAAAAAAGTGATCACAAATAATAGTTAAAAACCCAAAATGTCAATATTTAAGGTGATATGACCATTTTAAAGAATGCTATTTTCCCTCTTTAAAAAAGTGATCACAAATAATAGCTAAAACCCTCGAAATGTCAATATTTAAGGAGTTTTGGCCACTTTTAAGGTGTGCTATTTTTCCTTTTAAAAAAATGATCACAAATAATAGCCAAAAACCCCGAAATGTGAATATTTAAGGGGTTATGGTCATTTTAAGTTCGTAACTGGGCCATGTCGGTCCCCGTTCGTAACTGGGCCATGTCGGTCCCCGTTTTCGGTACGTCCCCATACTCGGTATTTTCATGATTTTATCGACATATTTACTGGAATTATTTCAAACTTCGTATTTGAAATCGCAATGGGTACTACAGCCTATGACAAATGTCTTCGTATAGCCCCCATATGATGGTACCTACCGATATTAGATCTTCCATGTTGTGAAATTTATTCGAAATCTGAAATTGAAAAATCATTTTCGTTTAGTACAATGACTTCTCGCCTAGGCGTGCCAACAGAAACTTCGGTTCTTCATTTTTTATTTACGTCGGGGATGATCGAATACTGAAGCTGTCGTTAAAACCGACTAATACACACTGCCTTTTCGGTTTCTACATTTAAAGAAAACTAGTTAAAAAATCTCAAACATTTGCATTTCCCACAAAGTAAAACTCACACATTTTATATATTTGTTATATAATATATATTCTTTAATTTCAACACAATTTCATATAATTGATAATTTGTTAATGCTAAATAAATAAAAAGTTCTTTTTCCAATTATGTTTTCTTTTTTTTTTTTTTTTTTGTTATTCAATACTTTGTCACAAATATGTTCCTTTAAAACTCAATAGACGCTTTAGCTTCCGCTTCTTCTTACAAATGGACCAACTTTCAATGTCAATTAGTAATTTAAAATTTTAGTTTTTTTTTTTGTAATATTTTTTGTTTGTAATTAAATTAACAAAATCTTGTTGTTGATGCCGTTTTGTTATCATTGTTGTGTCTTTAATTAATTAATTTGTTATAATCTCTAGAATTTATTAGATTTTTCATACATAAATTTGTTCATCTTCTAAATTTGTTTATTATTATAATAATATTTTATATATATAATTTTAATTTTTTTTTAATTTTTGTATTTTGTTGTTTTTGCTTTTTTATTAATTTTGTATATAATATACCTATTTTGTAATTGAGTTGTTGGATTTGATTTCTGATTATAGTTTGTTTCTTCTTATTTTGTTTTAAGTTACTTGTAAATTTTGTTAACCGGTTTGCGGGGTGGTGGGGGCTAGGTAGAGAGATTATCTGTTAAGTTTTTTTGTGTTTTAATATTCTACTTTCATAAACTACAATTTGTTGTTGTTATAATTTAAGTTATATTTTTTGTTTTCTAAAAATTCTTAGTTTTCCTTGATTTGAAAAAACCGAATAATGGAAGGAGGGATTAATTTGGATTGCTTATTTTCTTGTTGTTATTGTTGTTGCCTAATTATGTATGACACACCTGGGCTGAGATGTTCAAAGAATTGATAAAGAAAATCTAAAGATTCCGAAATTTAAAAAATAACGATTTTAAGAGGAAAGGTTTCGTATACCTGCAAAATCTGGAATACAAAAATTCTTGAATATAGAAATTTCATATTTTGATGCAGTTATGACCAACTATAAAAAATTATGAAAATAGAGACAAAAATTAAAGATAAGTGAATGAAAAAATGGGAAAAAATGTCCCCCTTTTTACTTATTTATTTTTATTTTTGGATTTAAATTCGTTTGAGTCCCTTCATTTTAGGTATATAGTTTCTTAGGCCATACGAGAAGTATTTTTATCGACAACTTTAACCCACAAGCGAGCCACCAAAGGGGTCTTCTCCGCTTATATAGCATTGTAGCAAGTCAAATAATTCCACAAATTTATTAAAAAAAAATGTACCATGAGTCCCAGAAGACATCAAAATCTAAATGTTATTTAAACGCCAGGTATTCGTATATATCCAAAATATTTCTACCTTTGACAGTTTTCCCAAAAAGTGACGTATTAAGGGAGATTTTGGCTTAGAAACGAAACGTCTTAAATTAGCAGTAAAAAACGTAAACACACAATTTTCACTTGAAATGTATACATTTCGAATGTAATTTCCTTAACAACTATAACAACTAGATATGCAGGGTGAGATGAAAAAACTGCAACCAACTTCAGACTGCCGTCATTTCTAAGCAACTCGGGGTAAAGCCATTGAAATTCGAAAAGTGCAAGAACTTACACCGCAACAGAAAGAAAATAGACCCAAAAGAGCTAAAGAGTTGCTTCGCTTGGCCGAAAGAGGTGAACTGCCATTGAGAAAACATTCGTTGTCCAACAGTTCGTAAACAAACAAAATCATCGTGTTTACTTGCCAAAGCTGAAAATGTGCACCTTCGGTTGGCCATCAGAACTCAAGCGCCGGCCATGGTGATGGTGTGGGCCGCCACAATAGCCGATGGGCGCTCTCCCCTCGTATTAATCGATAGTGGAATCAGAATAAATGCCGAATATTATCGAGAAAATATTCTGGAGGGTGTATTAAAGCCTTGGCCACGCAAACATTTGGCCACAGACCTTGGACATTGCAACAGGACTCAGCACGATCGCATTCAGCACGCGCCACCCAAGAATGGTTACAAAATGAGGTTCCTCGCTTCATTTCTAGCGCACAATGGGCACCAAAATCTCCGGATACCAATCCATTGGACTATTGTGTCTGGAGTATTTTGGAAAGCAAGGTTACCAAAGTGTCGATCACATCAAGCAAGCGCTTCGCCAGGAATGGGCCAAAATACCGCAGAGCAACATTCGGGAAGCGTGTGACGGTTTTATTGGCCGTTTGAGGGCCATAATTTGTGCCAAAGATGACCAATTATTTGTTATTCCCAATTTGTTATTCTAAAATTTGATGCTATTTCCGACATATTTTGCTATCATTCAATAAAATCTAAAAAAAAATTAAAAATTATGACCTTTGACTTTGTTGCAGTTTTTTTTATCTCACCCTGTATGGTTTATTCTGAGATTTATTGCGAAATTTTCTATAGAATATTTCTTCTTTATCTCTCTTTCATGCATCAATTCGAAAAAAGGGTAAGGAAAATTGTTTTAGATAAAGTTAAGACTTATAGTGAAGTTTGATGAAGAATTTTATGCTATTTTGCTTTTGAAGAAATATTAATAAAATACGACTTTAACCATAAAATGTGATTTTTATATCAATTTTAACCATATTTTAAAAAATGGACCAAAAAATCTTTTGTTATCTGTAATAATGTAATGCAAGGATTCCAAGAAAATATAATCCAAAAATTTTACAAAATGTGGAAGAAGGGAGGGAACCTCCCCTTCACTCTTTTTTGGTTACTTTGCGATGTAAACATTCAAAACGCCGCTAAGCGTGTCTTCCACTTTTAGCTCCATTTTTATAATCTGCTGGGTTTCTTCTATAATTATTCAAAAAAAACGTTTCACAGTGTATATTTGAGATTTATCTTGAGTTTGGAGCGACTCCATATATTCCAAAATGGATTTTTTTTCAAAAACATATGAGGTTTCAAAACTTCTTTTTTATTTTACACATTTGTGAGTTAATTCTTCAAAATTTGACTCATTTACTATTGAATTAATATCACCTCTCCACACCAATTTCAGCCCATGTGTCACACACATAAGTACACATGTATTTATTTAATTTGTTTATCGAATGACCTATATATTTTCTATATATCTCTTATAACATATTCAACTAAACACCCATAAATCATCTACTGTGTTGTTATTTTTTTTCCTTTTTTTTATTCCATTTGTCATGTTTTCTTCATATCTTCACATTTTAATTTAAAAATCGCCACTTTAGCAAAAGATTTTCATAAAAAAATTGAAGAGCATTGTTGTTGTTGTTAACATTGTGTGGTGTATAATAAATTTACATTCTCTGTTATTAGTTTTATGTACGTATGTAAATATAGATTTATAAAATAGATCGTTCGGTGTAGAATTAATTAATCGTTTATAACTCTTTGTTGTAGTAGTAGTTGTAATATTAGTAATAAATAGGATTTCTTGTTTGAGTTAGTGTTTGATTTTTTTTTTCAAATTTTATAATTTTTAAAAAAATTTGTTAAATATATGCATGTAAATTGATTAGTTGATGAAATGAAAATATAGGTCAAGAATTTCGCGAAGTGGAATATATTCGGAATATAAGACAAGAATGACATGTAGATATTTGTAAAATGGGGGCTAACGAGTTGATATCAGCTAAAATTTATAGGAAAACAGTTTGCCATAACCGAACATTTTGAAAATATGCATCATGGAGAATAACGATATCTTCGCGAGTAATAATAATAATAATAATAATAATAATAATAATAATAATAATAATAATAATAATAATTAACTGAGGACGAACACAAAATATCAGATTTTAAGAATTCTTTAAGTGGGCATGCAGTTTGAACATTTGTATTGAAACTATTTTTGAAGAATACATTTTGGCCAATGAAAATCATGGATAATTACAGAAAAATCCAACAAATAATGAAAACAGAGTTAACCAGTAAAGAAAGTCTTAAAGTCGGAAGGTTATAACTGAAAGTCCAAAGGACAAAATTTGCAAAAGCATTCGTGTCTTTTCAATTCGGGCTTATATTACCATTTTGATGCGCAATTAACTTGAAATCAGATAAAGATATATATATGGGAGCTATATCTAAATCTGAACCGATCTCGATAAAATTTTGGCAAAGGTATTTCTGAGCTGTATTTAATTGTATTCCCCAAATATCGTTGTTACAGAGTGCATATTACGGCTGCGGAGGACAAAAATAACAAATCGGATGAACAATATATATAGGAGCTATAGCTATATCTGAACCGATTTGCACCAAATTTGACATACTAGTTTCTAGACTCAATTTGGTCGTAATTGCCAAATTCCATCACATTAGGGATAACATTACACATTTGGTGCACAATAAAAGACAAATCGGACGAAGATATATATGAGAGCTATATCCAAATCTGAACCGATCTCGATAAAATTTAGCAAAGGTATTTATGTGCTGTATTTAATTGTATTCCCCAAATATCGTTGTTACAGAGTGCATATTACGGCTGCGGAGGACAAAAATAACAAATCGGATGAACAATATATATGTGGGAGCTATGGCTATATCTGAACCGATTTCGATCAAATTCGGCATACTTATTTTCAGGCCTAATTTGGTCGTATGTGCAAAATTCCATACTATTTGCGCTGATATTGAACGTTTTGTGCACAATTAAATGTAAATCGGACGTAGATATATATGGGATCTATATCTAAATTTTGACCGATTATATTAAATTTCAATAGGGTTCATCCCTGGGTCAATGCAGGGTGAGATGAAAAAACTGCAACCAACTTCAGACTGCTGTCATTTCTAAGCCACTAGTCCGACAGCTGTTTAAATTCCAAAAAGTGCAAGAACTTACACCGCAACAGAAAAAAATAGACTCAAAAGAGTTAAAGAGTTGCTTCACTTGGCCGAAAGTAATGAACTGCCAAATTTGGTTTTCTCCGATGAGAAAACATTCGTTGTCCAGCAGTTTGTAAACAAACAAAATGATCGTGTTTACTTGCCAAAGAGGTCAGCTGAAAATGTGCACCTTCGGTTGGCACCAGAACTCAAGCGCCGGCCATCGTGATGGTGTGTGGTGCCATAAGAGCCGATGGTCGCTCTCCGCTCGTATTAATCGCGCCACCCAAGAATGGTTACAAAATGAGGTTCCTCGCTGTCTTTCAATAATATTTAAAAAATGTAAAACTTATGGCGTTTGACTTTGTTGCATTTTTTTTATCTCACCCTGTATATGCTTCTTGTATCTGCTCTTTTAGCTCTTTATTCATAAGCTACGGCATGTTTCCCGTAATTTAGAAAAAAAAACATCTAAATAAATAATAATAATCTAAATAAATTATAATAATTGAACATATTATTGGGTACTGACAGATACCCATTTTATCATTGATTTTTTTTTTTTATTTTGTTGTTTTTTTTTTAATTTAATCAACAAATTGCAAGTTATCGATATTTTGACCGCTTTGTGGGGTTACAAAGTAGAGTGGGGTTACAAAACAGAGTGGTCGATACATACTACCATCACACTAATTTTAGTATGGATAGAAATATTAGCATTTGCGAAATTGGAAAAAAGAAAGAATTGTAGGGTATTTGGTATTTGCAGGCCACAATGGTTTTGTAATACGCAACTAATGTTCCAAAATAGTCAACATACCCATATATGCATTTTTATGGTTTTCACCAGTTTATTTTAATAATTTGATTAAAAATTATTTAGAATTTTGGGCTCTTATTGATACCTAACCTTCAGGAATAGGCCTAATGTAACGGTTCTTGTCCGTGTGCCGCATTTTAGGGGTTTCGCCAAATCTTTCAACGAGATCGATTGAAATTTAATATTAGGATACCGCTAAGGATTCTTAAAAATCAAGAAGCTTTCTAATGCCGAATTACGGGAAAACGGATTTATTTTCTAATGGTGGTAGGTATGACAAATTTGGGCCCAACGATTTATATTGGAGTCCAACATTTTAGATTGGTAACAATCTTGTCTAAATAGCTGGCTTTAGTACTAACTGCATCTTAAAACGTACGATAGCTAAATATTGAGGCTCTTTCCACCTTCGTAAATTGCCAACTGATAATAACACTCTCCTTCCTCTCGATGGTGCTGTCTTTCACAGAGTTTAGAAATAGAAAGTAATGGGAAAGATTCAAGGCGAATTTTATGTTTAGTATTTGTATTGCTTTCAAATTCCACTTGTACATTATATATAGATACATTCCCTGAAGGAGTCCTATAGTCAAACTTTTCTATTAAACACTAACGTTCTGTAGTTTAACAATGAATGAATGCATCACATATAACATTTTCTTTACTTCGTTCTAAATGTTTTGGGAATACTCATATAATTCGTATGTATATAGATATATTTTGTTGATAATTGAAAAGCCTAACAATTAAATGCTATTTACTGTTTATCTGTCTGTTTGTAATATTTTTTTATGATTAACAATTACATTTTAATTTTTGTTCTCGTTCTAGCATAGTTTTCAATTCTCACAATCATATGCTAAGGTAAATACATAATTCCTTATTCAATTATATATATTCTTTTAATTTCGATATTGATGTGGTGTTATATAATCTATATGATGATAATTTGTTTTTTTTTATTTTAATTTACATACAGAAAAAATAGTTGTTATTTTTATAAGCTTTAACTAAACGTCAATTTCTACACAGTACATACACATTCATCAATTGAAATTCAGACATTTGGTGTTTAAGTTGTTTTTTTTCATGTTTAAATTTTGTTAAACTTATTTGAATTTATTTCATATTTTTTTATTTTTTAAATAATTTTTGCATTCATAATATTTTCTTGTACTCGTATAAAGCTTTTCAGAATCGAGAGATAACGAACGATTGTATGTTTTATTTTCTTCTTACTTTTTGAAACTGCCTTTGTTAAAGAATTGGAATAAAAGTCTAATGGACACTAATGTGTTGCTCCACGGATGATGCTGTCCACTATGGAATTTATATTTCGGACCAAAATAATGCAATAAGTTCAATAAAACCATATAATATTGAACTAAGTGCTTAAAAATAATACCCCAGACGTTTCAAAATCCCCAATAGTTCTCAAATTCATTTAATTTTATCTTTGGGTCTTGTATTGGTCACACTTCTTCGCTTCTATTTCTAAAAAAAAAAAATATGTTTGTGGCTCAGGTAAATTGAGCTACTGTAGAAATTTTAATCGAATTCGTATGTCAGAATTTTGAATTTTCGATTGTCAAAAAAGTAGCTTATGAAAAAAAAAAGTTATAAATAGAAGACACGTGTGGGCGTTTTGAATGTTTATAGCGTTAATTTTCGGATTAAGATTCCTTAGCATCCAAGAATTTTAGGTATATGGTGTCTTTGGTAATATTACCGATAACAATACAAGGAATATTTTTAAGAATTCACCCTAAAGCGTGTCACCAACGGGTTTTTGGATGCTTTCCTTTGAAATAAGATTAAAAGCTACCTTAACAAGTCAAAATATTCTCCAAATTATTTGTCATAAATGAATACATCAAAAGTCAAAATCGTGACCAAACGCCAGGAATTCCTAGGTAAAGGCCGTCTTCATGTGGGTTTATGCAAAATTCTCCTACAAAACATCATTTTAGAAGAACGTCTTCAAAAACAAAAATATTCGTCATCAAATTTCACTATATATTAACAAAGAAATTAAATCTTTATTTCCATTACATTTCAAGATCTAAAGGGTAATATCTTAAAAGAAAATGTTAAATGTAATCTATTAAGAGCACGAAATGTGAACTCTAAACCTTCTTATACTACAAGCCCATATTGATAACAAAATCTATTTCAATCTATTACAGACCTACCTAATACCCGACGAGCCGTACAAAAATACTTCCTCCAACTATGGTAACATGTTTTGTACGTCTCTACTATGCAAATGCGCAATGTCCACATCTTCCCAATTGCACACATTCACATTTTTGTTACATAGTTTTATTTTTAACATTTGTCCTTTAAGCCATCAGAATGGATATTAAATGTCTGATCGAAAATGTCAAGCGAAATATCCAAAATATGACATATAACAGCGTTATCTAAACTACGACGCACTCGATCGACGTTGATATGAGAGTTACCCATAAACGTCGGGCGTACAAAATTTCAAAGTTGAACATTTGCAACGTTGACAATTGAAATAATTCCTTTTTTTGTGTAAGCAAAGGCTAGGCTAACACTACAATATGTTCGAAGTCTCCTTATGTCCAAATCCATTTTGGAAGATTTCGTTTTTGAAATAGTGTCGGAAAGCCCTGCCCCTTAGGTTTTTGACCCGGGGAATTTAGACAATATTTACGCACTCCGTTCTTTTGTTAGGCATTCAAAACATTTCAAAATTTCACAGGAAACTTGTGGTCCATTTTACAGGTAAATATAATCCAATGGTCATCCAAAATGCTAGACTTTTTCCCTGTCCTTAGCTCTCTTCTGATGCGAAATTCCGTATGGATTGGTTTTCAATTGTGACCTGTAGAGTGCAAAATCAGGAAAATTAAATTTTTTTGGCCCATTTTAAGCCCTAAATCTAGACCTTCAAAAACAATAGGCTTTTATTCTGACCCTAACCCCATGCAAAATTTCGTGAGGATCGGACGGTAATTGCGACAAACCTAGTGTTGCGGGGTGTAAAAATTGAGAAAATTTACAACTCAAAATTGTAATCAGCATCGCTTTTATGGTCAGAAGTGGACTTTTAATGCATTTCTAATTTGGCTGACATTTAAAATATTCGCGGTTTAGTGAAAATGTTCATATTTTCTTACATAAAAGTTAGGGTCTATTTTAGCCGATAAATATTGTCCGATGGTCGCCCAAATTGGTAGTCCTAAACTAACTCCATGTAAATTTTCGAGCAACTGCAAAACCAGGAAAATATTCTGTTTTTGGTCCGTTTCAACCCCTAAATATTCTGCGATCATCTCCAAATACAATAGGCTCCTATCGTCACCTCCTTTTTTAATTTCGTGAGAATCGGGCCATTATTGCGACCTGTAGCGTGATTGCAAATTAACATGGCCAGGCGGACGGACGGATATACATAGCAAAATCGGCTCAGCTCGGCGAGATAGGAAGATCCATATATACATTCCTATGCGGAAAACCAATATTTCGAGGTGTTACATAATTTTTGGCCCAATCAAACTTAAAATACCCCCAACACATAGTGTTGTAGGGTATAAAAATGTGAATGTTTGTAATTGAAAATGTTAAAATTGGGTTAATTTTAAAAAGTATCAATTTTTACAACGTTTTTATTTGGTAGATTATAATATATGGACCTGGCGTATTTGGTTAATACGGACATACAAAACATTTTACATTTACGTACGCTACGTTTTAATAATGTTTAATATTAATAATATTAATATTTGACAGAAATATTTTGCCAAATCAAAACTTTGGAGAACCAAATTGTTGAATTTATGATCATACAAAAATGGAGAAAAATATCGAAACCCTCAAGTCAAGCCCGGAGCTGAATGTCCATTAGCTGCTATAAAAAATGTTCCCCGGCATTACTTAATTTTTTTTTTCACACAAACATATACTATTGACTTCTTTAAATAAAATCCATTCATCTCTCAATTATTAAATTCCCTTACTTCGTTTTTTCTCAAGTATCCATTATATCAATACAAAAATAATGATAGAAAAAAACTTGCTATTTTATATATGTGTAAATTTGATTATTTATTAATATGAAAAAAAGAACATAGAAAAGAAACTACTACTGCTCAGTATCGGTGTCTTTGTTAAATGATCAGTCAATATGGAGTGTGGGTGGTTGGTTAGGGCCAGCCATACACATACACAGCGGTAATTACAATATTACATTTAAAATCTTTGCAAAAAAAACCTATTTTGTTGTTTGTATGTTTGTTTTTGGAGGATTCGCCTAAAACTTAGTTTATATATATAGCGTTGTAGATATATAATTTGTTTGTTGTTTGTTTTACAATCAATGCCATCGTCACTGTTTTTTCTTTATATGGTGGTTTAGTTTCATAGTTTACATTTTCCTTTTTTTAGAATATTAATTTCTTGTTGTTGCTGTTTTGTTGTAATTAGTACATATACATTTATATATTTGCTTGTATTTTTCCATTTGTTTTTTAATTAATTATTATTTTTTTCTTCATAATAATAAAAAGCATTAGTTATTTATTGTTCTTTTTCGGTATTACCTTTTTTATACATTGTTTTCTTTAGGTGTTACTTGATTTGTTGGTGTGGTAATTTTTTATTTTTTTTTTTTTTAAATATAATTAATTATTATTACTAATTGTGTTTTTTAATTTTTAATTGTCTCCAGTAGAGAAAGGAACTTAAATTAGAAAAAAAAAATATTTTTTTTTTTTTGTATAAAAATAAAAGAAAAACATAGGTTTTCCATCAAATATTTAGATATATATTTCTATTGTGTGTCTAAGCGAACGTATTGGGGATAACCGCTTTGTATCATTTTGAATACCAATAACACTAAAAGTCTGAATTTTTTGGGGATGTTATTTCCATTGATTCTCTTACAGAAGAACAATTAGTTCAGTGGAGGAATGGAATTCATTGGAAGCTTCAGATGCTACGTTTGAAAAAGCCTGTTTCCGTGGAGCCAGAATATATATATATCACTATTGAAAGTTTTTCAAGATTGACAACAGAAATGATCCTGTGAAAAATAGGCATGGTTTCCAGGACATAGCAATATAGTGGGAATGAGATGGCTGATTAACTCGAGGAGGCCGCTTGATGAGACTACCAAACCACCAATAAGCTATTATTCAAAAATCTCTCATCAAAGAAGCTGGAGAAAGATGGGACTTAGAGAGCGGCTGTAGGGACTCTGGCCGGTAATCTCGAGAAGAAGAACAAGTAGGCCTGAACTAAGAAATGTAGCCTATGCGAAGATGAAGGAGAGACGATATAACACCTACGATGCATTTGTCCCATGTTATCCATGTTAAGTAGACCACTCTGCTAACTGTACTTCTTTCTATAAGCCCCTACTTCTGTTTCTCTATTTCTCCTATCCTAACTAGGATGAACACAATGGACCAAAGGACTTCGGGTGAAGCAGTTGCACATCCTTAAACCATTAAATATTTATAAGGACATTTGAAATTATTTGAAGAGCCAATTTGTATCCGTTGCCACTTGTTATTTACGGAATAGAGGAACAAAGGAAAAAAACGGTGACCCACAATACATTCAAATTAATTGATTATACATCCAACCATTTGGGTAGGATGTAACTAGCTATAAATACAATCTGAAAATAATGTAATTTGATTATTTTGTTAAGAAATAATTTGTTGTAGTTTTTTTTAAGAAATTCTGGTAACACTGTTAAACATTTTAAGGACATAGAGTGCAGCAAACCATTTGCATTTGAGCATTAAACCCCATTTGGTTTGGTGGACCCACATTCCGTCGAATTCTATGGCTTCATTAGTACTTGGCAAAAATCTTTAATTCTTTTTAAACATCATTTAAAATGTTCCAGTATATGTGAAATGTTTTTGAGAATTCCTGTAGGGTTTTAAAGTTTCTAACAAGCATTGAAGCTATAACTAATATGAGTGCATCAGAAATGTTACGAAAGAAAAACTCCCATATCATGGAGTAAATACTACATTTCGATATAAATGCTTTCGATACCGAATAGAGAGAATTTTCCTTAAGGGAAATATTTATGGAAATAGTGTTTCTCTCTTAAAGTCCTTTTATATCGTCAGGCTCTCAAATATTAGAAATATTCCAAACTGAAATATTAAAGTGTTGCACACGCAAATATTAGAATTATTCCAAGTTAAAATATTAAAGTGTTGCAGATATGCACACTTATTTTAATCTTCCTAGGGAGCTACAAAATTGGTTCTTTGGTTTTGAAGAAAGAAAATTTAAATGCATTTAGATAATACCATAAAATCCATAAAAGGATCTGAACCACCACAAATCCAAATGGGGATATTACAATCTCAATACGTCAAAAAAAAATGGTTATTAAAAGTTATTTGATTTGCCATTAAAGCACAGTGTAAATCAAGTGATGTTTTTATCATCTTGCTGCATAAATTTGATAAATACTAAAAAAATACAAAAGTACTTTATTGTTGTTATATTTGTTGTTTGTATCCTATATATCACTGTTATAATATATATTAAAAAAATATTATTCGATAAAAATGAAAATAAAAACATTTAGTAAAAAATAGAATTCCTACAAGTCACATATATAGCAAGTTTATATATAAATGTAATACCAGTTTATTTAACATTCCGTTATATAAATAAAATTCTAAATAAAAAAATCATGTTTTGTTGTTTATATTTTTTTCACGTTTTGTTTTTGTTATTTAAATTTGAGTACCTAATAAATGATGTTTTTTGTCGGTAACCAGCCGCAATTTTTGTTTTTTTTTTATAAAGCGGTATGTTTGTTTTTGTTTTATTATCATGCCTATATCCATGGTCGTCTAACTATTATCACCGCTACTTTTTAGAATTACAGAAAAAAAGAAAAACACATACGTACACACTGGTTTCTTACTTTTAGGTATGAGTGGTTACTACTGGAACTTGGCAATATGGACACTCCGTCACCGAGGTGGCACAAATGTCACATAGAATAAAATGATTACATGGCTCCAATGTTACGGTACGATTATTCTCTTCACATTTCATACATTTTCGGGCGTTCTCCAAATATAATACCTTTTCGACTTCCTCTAGATCGGTGCGCAATTTGGACTGGAAAGAAAAAGGGATATATAATGCATTATGAGGTATATTAAAAAAAAACAATTAAAATTGTAATAAACAATTAAAAAAGGTTATAGTTATACCATACGCCATCATTGGCGATAAAGATTTTATAGAAGTGAAACTGTATTGACTAAAAAGAACGAAACCCACTAAATTTAGAGGGCGAACAACTTAAAAATGTTTTGAAAATATGAAGGCGTGTTCTCTAATTAACGATTAATATGAATATAAATAATGTATTAATTTCCACTTTAAAGATCGAATATGGTTGTTACTACAGGATGAGATGAAAAAACTGCAACCAATTTAAGACTGATGTCATTTCCAAGCTACTCGTCCGACAGCTGTTAAAATTATTCCAGTGACAGCTCATTATATTGTTTACAAGCGTACAAAAGCATTTTGGTGAGAATTTTCTAGAAAAAAAGTTATTCGAGATGGAATTCAAGCGTGATAGTGTTTGGATTGAAAACCACAAGTGGCTAGCTTTAGATCACCCCAGCATTTAAATGTGAATAAATCTTTTGTGTCTCGTATCATCGCTTGCTACCGTGATATTGGTAGCGTAGGCAGACGTCAAGGAAGTGGACGGAAGAAAACAGCGACATCAGCAGAAATTGTTCGAAAAGAAAAGAAAAGAAACGACTTGATCGAAACCCGGGTCGCAGTGGCCGAAAAATGGTTCGTGAGCTGAACATATCGCAATATTCCATTTGGCAAATATTGAAAAAAGAACTCGGGTTAAAGCCATTGAATTTCCAAAAAGTGCAAGAACTTACACCACAAGAGAAAGAAAATAGACTCCAAAGAGCTAAAGAGCTGCTTCGCTTGTCCGAAAGATAAGAAAATATTCGTTGTCCAGTAGTTTGTAAACAAACAACATGATCGTGTTTACTTGCCAAAGAGGTCAGCTGAGAATGTGCACCTTCGGTTGGCAACCAGAACTCATGCGCCGGCCATGGTGATGGTGTGGGTCGCCGTAACAGCCTCTTTCTTCATACTAATCGACCGTGGCATCAGAATAAATGCCGAATATTATCGCGAAAATATTCTGGAGGGGTATAAATGCCTTGGGTACAATAAACTTTTTGGCAGCAGACCTTACACATTCTAACAGGACTCAGCACCATAGCACTCAGCACGCGCCACTCAAGAATGGCCACCGAAATCTCCGGATACCAATCTGTTGGACTATTGTGTCTGGAATATTTTGGAAAGCAAGGTTGGCACTAAAAAATACCAAAGTGTTGATCACATTAAGCAAGCGCTTCGCTAGAAATGGGGCAAAATACCGCAGCGCAATATTCGGGCAGCGTGTGACGGTTTCGTTGGTCGTTTGAAGGCCATAATTCGAGCCAAAGGTTGCCAATTCGAACAAATCTAAATTAATTCTAAAATTTGATGCTATTGCCGATATTTTTGCTTTCATTCAATAAAATTAAAAGAAATGTAAAAATTATGGTGTTTGATTTTGTTGCAGTTTTTTTATTTCACCCTGTATATGAACATAAATAATGTATTAATTTCAATTTAAAAGATATGGTTATTACTACTTTTTAATATGTTTGAACTATTCTCATAGATTAGAAACTACGTTCACTGGATTTTGACCGGATTCACGAAAACATAAAAAATCGGGGCAATTGCCTTATATTAAAGTCTTCTTTCGTTCCAAAGAAAATGCTAAAAAGAGTATACCAATATATTCCTACGATTTCTTTGTAGAATATTTTGAGTCTCTACTATCCCGCTTAAATTGAGTTTTTAATTAGATTTTAAAAAACGGCAAAAAACCTTTCTCTTTTGGGAGTTCAAAATTTCTCTCAAAAAATCCTGCTATTGTAACCAGTAATACTAATGAATACACTATAGACAGTGTACGGATTTTAAGGAATCTTACTCCTAAAATTTCAATAAATGTTGAAGAAGGGGTAGTTGTCCCTTCTATTTAGGTCACTTTGCAATGCAAACTTTCAAAACGCCGATATAAGCGTAGCTCTACTTTCATAATCAGCTCGATTTTTCCTGTTATTATTTTTTTGTGTCGAACAGTGTTATGTTAACACAGAAAATAACTCACCTGTAATTGCTTTAATTTTTGTATTGACAAATTTCTCAATTCTGATGATAAATTCAACTGTATTTGTGCTGTATCGTAGCGCTCTTTCCAATCCAAAGCCTCCTTCTGAGTAACTGCCAACTGTAAGAAAATAAAATTTTCCTTAAATCAATCATTTGTTACCATCTTTTTTGGTTACAGAGAAAATCAACAAATAAAACTTTTCAAAAGTTAAAAACAACTTACCTTGTGTTGTAGGTCCTCAACACGACTGGATAATTTCAATGCTTGTGATTTGATTGCCATCAATTCAAATGTCACACGTCCTACTTCACCATTATTATGTAGCGATTGCAAGGAAAATGCATTTTTATTTGTGGTTAAACTATTGCCCAACGAACTACTATTCAAATCATCCGGCATTGTATTCAATTCCGATAATCTCAATGAAGGGCTAATCGAGAGTCCATCATTAAAACCGGGCGATATAAGGTGTGAGGAAAAGAAGATATTGTTGCTGCAATCATTTTGATTGGCAGCACTTAAGGAATTGCTTAGCTTATTTGTACTGGAACCGCCGCCATAATTAAAAGCATCCTGGACATTAAACAGATTGTTAGCAGTGTGAGTGGTTGGACTGTAGGGAATATTGACAGCAAAACCGCTCGAATTGAAATCTACAAAAGAAATTAAATTAAATTTTGCAAGAAAACTAAATACGACATTAACCTACCATTTATTGAATTACTAAGTGCCGAATTTGGAATGTTAATGGGTGCCGAAGATCTAGTAATCAGACTGCTATTGGCCAAACTTGCAGACAAAGAGTTGTCTCGTTGCTCATCAATGGAACAGGCTGCTGTTTGGAAACAAAAACACACATTTAGTAATATTGGAAATAATTATTTTTGCTACATAAATATAACGCATATGCACCTAATTGATTCAAGTTTTGCGTACTTTTTTTTGCAATTTATCCACAACCATATTCTTTCAATGTTTAGACAAAACAAAAAACTAAAAATGTTCTTCTTTTTAAATAACTATGAATATTTATACTCACAAATTCTGTCCATTGGCAATGAGAAGTTTAAATATTTGCTCTGATTAGCGGATTTTTCCAAAGCATTTACCAACATATTATTGGCTGAATCATTACCATCAATATTCAATAACTACAAAAAGAAGGTGGCAAAAGTAGATGATAAAATGATTTGATTTGAGATTGAACAGAGATTACAACAAAATGATTTTTAATCAGCAAGATTTATTAGCAATATGTGTAGGTAATGTATGTATGTATGGATGAAGTCAAATGAGTGGAGTCGATGTACAATGGATTGTGTTTACTTTGAGGTGATGAATTATTGGACTTGTTGAAGAAGAATTTAGTTACATGTGGAAAGTGGAGAAGGAAAATAGTTATGGGACGATAAAATTCAAGTGTTGCGGTTGGTCAATTTCAGAAGGTTTAAATTCAATCTGTAATATGGTTTTTTCATTTCAATTTCAGAAGGTTTAAATTCAATCTGTAATATGGTTTTTTTTTACTGTTTTTTAATTTGCTGAAGTATTGTTGTTGTGTATAAAGACGTTAAAAACACTATTAGAAAAAAGACGCCATTATGTTTATCTTCAGCATAAAATAACACAATATATTGAGGAATACCAATATTAGTACAGGAAATAAATGCAAGGAGTTCACATTAGAAAATCAGGATGTACAAACAATAAGTGTAGTGCAATTCAAGATTAAAACGTTATTGCTCTTGATGGTGAGTTTTTATACCGATTGCCACGCGGTTCTGAAAACACTCAACTATACATAAAGTCTATACCATCAAACGACCTAGCCATACGCAAAAGTGGCTTCCCTCGGTGAAATTTTTATTGTCCGGCTAACATAAGTACATTATTATGGTAATACCCGCAAAAATGATTTAAGAGTCAACACTTTCCAAAATGGGCGTCATGACAGGGTACAATCAGTCCAATCATGATTAACCATTCCGTGCGAAATTCCTATCTTTCCCTTTTTGCGATCTCACAAAGCAGTAGGTATACGAACTTGTTTTTCTCGAGAAAAATTTCACTTGAAAAACTAAGAGAGCTGGTTAGAATATTATATCAATATATAACATTCTAACCAGCTCTCTTAGTGCTTCAAAATATTTGAAAAACAGCAATTTGGATTTTATTTTCAATTAATTATTAGTCTATACCGAATATTTAAATTATTGTTGCATTTTATTTTAATAATTGATTTAAAAGAGACAAAGAAATCAATGTGACATTCTATGTTACTCCAAAGGCTTACCAATATCCAACACACATATTCAAATCCTAATATTGACAAAAAAAATGTAAAAAAATCCGTTGAAAAATGCCGAACTAAAGAAACGCGGACCTTTTTACCAATTATCTCCAGAGAAGTCGGTGCCTATTACGAACAGCAAATAACAAGTTTAAGATAGTTCTGTTGATAAATGTGGCTACAATCCTCCAAATAAGGAATATTAGGAGGTCTGTCCATACGAAGACGTGGATTTGAAATAATTCATTTAAAAATGTGGCTAAAATCATTATAATATCGAATATCGGGATGTACCAATGATAATATGAGGCTATACGAAGATGTGGACCTGTTTATGCAGTTGTCAGGAGGTAGTACCCACATTTTGGGATTACAAATTGCCAATTTACCGCGCTCAAAACCACCAAAAAAATTCTTTAAATCTTGTGGTACAGTTATTTGGGAACTACAAGGTGAGATGAAAAAAGTGCAACAAACTTCAGACTGCTGTCATTTTTAAGCCACTCGTCCGACAGCTTTTAAAATTATTGCAGTGACAGATTATTATATTGATTACAAGCGTACAACAGCATTTTGGTGAGAATTTTCCAGAAAAAAAATTATTCGTGATGAATGGCAAATATTGATAAATGAGCTCGGGGTAAAGCCATTGAAATTCCAAAGAGTGCAAGAACTTACACCGCAACAGAAAGAAAATAGACTCAAAAGAGCTAAAGAGTTGCTTCGCTTGGCCGAAAGTGGTGAACTGCCGAATTTGGTTTTCTCCGATGAGAAAACATTCATTGTCCAGCTGTCTCTAAAGAAACAAAATGATCGTGTTTACTTGCAAAAGAGGTTAGCTGAAAATGTGTACTTTCGTTTTGCCATCAGAACTCAAGCGCCGTCCATGGTGATGGTGTGGGCAGCCATAACAGCCGATGGTCGCTCTCCGCTCGTATTAATCGAACCATCAGAATAAATGCCGAATATTATCGCGAAAATATTAAAGAGGGTGTATTAAAGCCTTGTGGACCGCAAACATTTTGGACGCAGACTTTGGACATTCCAACAGGACTCAGCACCATAGCAATCAGCACGCCCCGGGAATGGGAAAAAATACCTCAGAGGGACATTCGGCCAGCATGTGGCGGTTTCATTGGTCGTATAATGGCCATGTTGACCAATTCGAACAAATCTAAACTTATTCTAAAATTTGATGCTATTTCCGACATTTTTTGCTTTCATTCAATACATTTACAAAAAATGTAAAATTATGGCCTTTGACTTGGTTGCAGTTTTTTTTATCTCATCCTGTATATCAAAACGTATCAAAATTCTTCGGACCTAAAATACATCAACCTACTTCGGAAGCTAGTGATTTCCACAGACTAATGGACATCACAAAATCTACAAGTCTACATATACTTTGTGGGGTCTAAAATGTATATTTCAATTGGTTACAAACGGAATGACGAACTAAATATGCCTTTTTTCCTATTCTGGAGGGTATGAAAAGTGAAAAAAGGAAACTACTCACGGTGTTTTTATTCATTATTGGGCATTTCTCCCATGCTACATTTTATCCGATTATGGGTTTATACTTGTGACCAGGAAAAATATGTTTTTGGTAAATTCCATTTCCTCAAAATATGGCACCATTAAAAACTAGAGAGATATATTTTTTAGGTAAGACCTCGTCGTAGCTATCGGTCCATAACTACTACTTATAATGCTCCACGATCTCATTCAGTATATCGATATAATCGATATACTGAATGAATGGATCTAACTATACTCAACCTATATCTTAGGTTTACCAACTCAGGACCAAAAACAAACTTATAATACCTTCTCCACAAAGATAACAACAATATTATAATATTTAAAGGGTACATACAGTCAAAATCCAAAATATTTTTGAATTTAAACTCTCTCAATGACCATATTGTAATGTAAATGTAGTGACATCAAATGAGATTCTTCAATTGTTAATTGTTTACGTTGTAAGTTAAACTGTATAATTTAATAGCATTTAAAGGCAAGGCTTATAATACCATAAAACCATAAATAAGTTATGTTATCTAACGATAGATATATTGAGATAAACGAGGAGAGCACAGGAGGGAATTAAGGAATATAATGTCAACTAGATACCAGGATTGTTGTGTTTTTAGCTTTGCTTGTTTTTCTGTTTTTATATAGTTTAACTGATAATATTGTGTATTTATGTATATTAGCTATAAAATTTATATGCAATTTGAATGGAGGAATACATACATTTTCGCCAATTGTCATTAATCCTGTTTTGTTGTTTGTTGCATCCTTAGGTTTGATATCGGGCAAAGCATTTGATATTAAATCACTTAAAGCTAAATTTGTGGTAATTGCATCTATATCGCGGGACTTCTCCTCAGTGACAATGTAGGCTATATAGAGTTTCGGTCAATTGTTATCGAACGTTGATGGGTGGTTGTTGTAGGAAGAGGACACGTGGACGAACATTTTTTTATATATTACCAATCGTTATTGTGACATGATGATGATTTATAAAAATTAGTTTTTTTTTTTTTGAACATACACAGAACAAGTAAAAGAATGGAGAAAAAGAAAACGATAAAGAAACAAATCATTTTTTGCTTTTTCTAAAATGCTAAGCTTTCCAATTGAGATAAATGAGTTGTAGTTGTTAGGTTTTGTTTTTTACAGGAAAATTATAAAATTTGTGTATGCAGCAGCAGTTATTTTGAGAGTTGCGGAAAAAGGAAGAACGAATTTTAAAGGGGTAGAGAGGATGTTAAGCATTTCTAAAATCGTTATAGTAAGTCAACTAAATGGACGAGTTTCATAAAATATTTGGCTTTTGTTTTCAAAGACCAGGCTGTTTGAAACAGAAGTAACTACTTCGTGGATATAGGTAGTTAATAATATAATGGTTGTGGAAAAAAGCACACCAATTTATTTCAAGTAAAACCAAAAAGAGTTCTTGTAGCATAAATAGAAAATGTCTAAAATAAATTGGATAATTTTATGTTACTGTTTATCGACTTACGTTCTACGTGTGCAAATGCACAAAAAACACTGCGAGGACAATAGCCAGCCTGCTGGACATCGTTGCATTTTGTTGACTTGTAAATTTCCGGATGAAATTGTTGTTCGGTGCGAGTGTGACAATACTGGCAATTGTCTCCAGCCTCGCAATTGCTGGGCTCACCCCATTCTTCGCCATGCTTAACATTCGGACATGGTGTGGATCTAAAAAACATGAAAAAAATCAGCTTTTTGTTACAAAAATATCAATTCAAATACACACCTATATTTGACTTTGCGTGGACTACGACGTTTATCCTTGCTATTATGATACTGTGGACATGCATAGCCCTGACGACATAAACGTGGTGGCCTTTTGCAGGGCTCTGTTTTATAATTGGCCAACACATAATTGGTATCCTGCCATTTAGGATCCTCATTCATAAGATTACGTTCCTTGTCCAGGGCATTTTGGGCATTGGCACCATCCAATGTTAACTCTGCATTTTGTAGAGCTTCAAGCTCCTTTATATCATATACCGGTGGCCGTTGATCCTGTGCCCCGTGAGCAAATGCACAATGATGACCGTTTTTAACGCAATAACCACGACTATCGGTGTCATGGACACACATGCAAGTTTTATAATAACGCAAATGATAACGCCGTTCTGTGTCGCCCGCTGTGCGATGTAAAAATGGACAGCTGTAATAGAGAAATTATGTTTGAATACTGTAAAACATATGAAGACCAAAAAGTGAAGTAACTGCTTTAATATGCGTATTAATACATATTAGGACAATATAAGACAACCAATTTTATGATATGGCAAAGGAAAAAGTCTTATATATATATCTGGTCTGTTAAAACACTTTCTGCAGAAGATCTGTTCAAAGGTATTCTAATTATAAAAACATATTTTAAGGTATTCTACCTTTCAAGACAACGAGAGTCTAATTTGACATTGTTAAAGCAAAAAAAGCAGGGATCAAGTTCTTTTACCTTAGCTTAAATTATCTACAGGACCTATCAACTGCTCGTTTATTGAAATATTTTTTTTAAATTGCCTTCTTAGGTAAAGGTCCTTAAGGATATTTTTTGCTTACAATAAATTAAATAATAGAGAAATTCGTTTCTGAATGAAATATAATATTGTTGACGCCTAAGATTGATACCAAGGATAAAAAACAAGTATTAGAAGTCATTTGAGCATCTATGCCCTCCTGAGAATCCCATCTTGCCCGCTTCTAACACGGAATGTTTCTACTTACCCTAACACTAACATTTGCGGATCACACTGGCTAACCACTGACTTTTTTGCTTACAATAAATTAAATAATAGAGAAATTCGTTTCTGAATGAAATATAATATTGTTGACGCCTAAGATTGATACCAAGGATAAAAAACAAGTATTAGAAGTCATTTGAGCATCTATGCCCTCCTGAGAATCCCATCTTGCCCGCTTCTAACACGGAATGTTTCTACTTACCCTAACACTAACATTTGCGGATCACACTGGCTAACCACTGACTTATGCGAAAAATGAAGATATCGCTGAACCTTGGGAAATTCTTAGTTTCACTCTAGTCTTTTACAATTCAAGTTTGTTTTTTTAATCGACCTTTTCCAATGTAATTTCAATAAATAAGTCTTTCTTTGAGCTTTAGGTCTGGGTTTTTTTCTTTATTAAAATCCGATATTTCGCAATGGGTTACATTGCATCTTCAGGGAGATGTGTAAAACATCTATAAAAGTGTCAAGTTTTACTTAAACCTACGATAGAATTTCACTATTATCGTCTGTGGTAAATATTGCACTTTTACTTTAAACTTTTAACCTTAAACCTTGGCCCGAATGCAGCGTGTTCGACGTCCTCTAGTGCGTTCGAAGGTATAAAATATATTCGATAAGTACCAAATGCACTGTTCAATGAAACAGTCTGTTCAGGTTGATTTCTCGACTTGGGAGAAAAGGCGAAATCGAGTCGTGCAATTCTTCTTTAAGGAAAGTTGCGCACTTTCAAGGTAGAGTTGGTGGTACATCCTCCGCTAAACAAACTTTACTCATACATTTTTCAACATTTTTCTAGTAACTATTCCCCGACTCTTCGAAGCTTTACTTCGGGAACATTATCTGCCAGCATTGACACTTAGGCGTGTATTGTATTCTAAACCGTTGTCAATGGCAGACTAAAAAAGGGGTTCACATCTTTTAATCGACATGCTATATACATTTACCACACAAAGCAGTATGATGCAATTTCATGAGCAGAATACAATTGGGTGTCGTGTAATTCGATGTAGTGGATTTACGGTTTTGAAGTAAATTGTTAAAATTGTTGGAACAACTCTAGTTTAGTGAAAACTCTTCCATTTTTTCGAGATAGGTATCTCCAGAGGTAGGTATTTTTACCCTGATTCCGGGAAACTATTTTTTCTTCGGGGATGGATCCGGGACCCCAGATTTTTACCCGAAAATTTGAGTTCAAGACCCGGCTTGGACCCAGATCCAATTACCCGATATAGACAATATAGGTATCGTTGGAAAGCTTATGAAAATACCTACAAGTGGTAACATGATGGGGTCAGTGGTCATGGTTCGGAAGTTATAGTCAAATGATCGATTTTTTTGGACTCGGTTTTTTTAGAAGACCCCCAAAAAGTCCAAAAAGAGTCCATTATGGGGTTCAACAAAATTGATGCCAAATTATAGCACTCTTACCTTTCCAAAAAAAAAACACTCTTACCTTTCCAAAATGCTACAATTTGTGATAATACCTTTTTCGGGTCCAGAGACATGGATCCATCCATCCGCATAACCCGATTCTAACCAGTTCATTAAAATTATGTTTTCAGTAAAAAAGTTTGTTTCGCGTCGTTGGAATTATTGGAAAGGTATTTTCATAAGCTTTCCAACGATACCTATATTGTTTATATCGGGTAATTGGATCCGAGTCTAGTCAGGGTCTAGAACCCTGATTTTCGGGTCAAAAATCTGGGGTCCCGGGTCCGTCCCCCAAGAAAAAAATAGTTTCCCGGGATCAGAGTAAAAATACGTACCACTGGAAAAAATGTCGAAAAAATTGAAGAGTTTTTACTGAATTGTTCAATCTTTTCATTACACCTTAACGAATCTTCCACTTTTTTATAAAGGCAAAAATGAAAAAAAAAACATATTTTACATAATTACAATAAGAAAAATAACCGAAGAACAACTAACTTTATGGTAATCCAATGGCATGTTGGTCAATTTTATTACAGTATTTGCTTGGATAATCAGTAATATTTTCGCTAAACAAATAAAAACGCCACCACAAAAACGCCAAAACAGCACTACTCTTCTCGGTTTTGTTGTGATTGTTCACACACGCACACAACCAAAACAAAATTTACAAAGGCACACAAACTCACTAAACGAAAAAAACATCAAAAGAAAATAAGCAAAACATATACAATTAGAAAAGGACAAAAAATCCAATTACGAATGGGTAAATGAGAAAGAAGCGGCAAAAATGAATGGAAACAAAAAAAGAGCAAAAGAAACAAGAAAAAACAATACAAACAAAATAAATGCGTAAATGATGAAAGCAATACACATTCAACGAAAAAACGCCAACTATTGTTAATGGAGTGGGGAAGGGGACTGAGTGGGGTGCAATAAGGCGAAGTAATTTCGCAAAAATACAACACATCAACAAATGTTTTTTCTTCGTTAACAAATATCAACAACAATTCAAACACTGAATTTTAATTAGAATCAAATTTATGAATGCTCCCAATATGGAGATTTCTTATTCAAAAATGCACATACAGGCACACACACACATACGCATACACTCTCATGCAAACACCACACATATCTCTCCTCTTCCAACTAGACGACTTCATTTCTTTTCATAATAATACGCAATTTCCCATTGCATGGAATGGCAAACATATTTTTTCGGGGGTCTTGTTAGCTATTACTTACTCGTCACCATCTGGGCAAATGCCTGTTGTTTCATCATATTTTGTGCAATAATTATCGGCACTATAGTTAAAGGTACCATCTCGCTTTCTTATCGGTCGTCGGCGCCTTTGATTTTGGAAATGCCAATTGAAGCAAACAAAGGGTCGGTGCTGGTTGCATTTATGTTGCAAAAAGGACTGGCATTGTTCCACACGAAATTCCTTTAAATATCTGTTTAATATTTAGAATAATTTCCACAAAATGCACGATCATGAAATAGAAAACATATTGTATATTACTAAAACTGTACATTGGAGAGGATAATAATTTTCAAATCTGGTTTTATTTACGTATAATGATTAGGTTTTTCCTGCTGTGTGGACAGCAAAAGTTTGTTCGTTTCAATCGCCATCTGGTAATGGAATTGTTATATATTTCTTATGGTATTCTTGAAAATCAAAAAAAAATATGAAAATTATCATAAATTTGAACTCGATTAACACTTTTCGGGCTTAAAATTTCTTAACACAATCAAAGGTTTCCGTCTAAAAACTTTTCTTGAAAATAAGTGACGCTAGTAGACAACGGAGCGGAACTATTTTCTTCCGCCGCCGGTGGCGGCTCATCAGTTTTAAATCAAGCGACGGCGTCAAAATTTGGAGCAAAAGGAAAAATAAAAACTATATTTATTTTTCAAAAAAAACAAAAAATTATTTAATTTTTTTTGTTTGTAACACATTTAAACATATCATCGCATAATATTTTCAATATTTTCTTGGAGGCAATTTTTATAAGATTTGAAGCGACATTGTCTTCGGCGCCAAAGATATGTCCATCGACTCTGTATACTAGTTGTTGAGCAAAGGGGTTTGCAGATCAAAACATCGAAAAATCCAACATATTGTCTGGTTTATTTTGAGTGCAGTGTTACCCGTGTGCTCTAGAAACGAAAAAATCATTTTGGGGATTTTCTGATTTATATTATGCCATTTAAATGTCAGCTAAGTTACTATTTGTTATATTTATTTTTGTGTTACGTACGTCTTCGAAAAATAGGATTTTTAGGAGTATTAAGAACTTAACAGCATTTCAAATTTGAAATTAAATAAAAATGAGGTTACCAATATAATTTTAAAATGGTTTTTAGCAATACTATATTCCAAATCATGCAATAATATAAAAATTTAACAACGCTAACCGATATTATAGAAAATTTGCAGGTTTTGGAAAAGAACAAATATGTATGAGGATTTGGATGTATGGGGATCTATTTTCGGAAATAAGGTTGGGTTCAAATAAGGACCGCCGACAAGGTGATAACATTAAACTCGCAATAGAATTGGCCGATTACATGATTTTCATATAAAATGATAATTAAAGTATACACCACCTGAATCCGAAGACAATAATTTTTGTCAAAAAATAGTGCTCGTATCATGTTCGTAATTCTAAAGCTAAATGCGCGGTTTAAATATCAATCGATCGCAGCCAATATTAATTGAAATTTTTAGTGTTGGTAAGTGATTTATATGGGAATAACCGTGCGTTGAGAAGATTAGTGGATTACGTAACGTAATCTAAAACGAATGTTATCTTAAAATTATCAGCGTTACAAAAAATTAAAGAGCTTTTATCCTGTCTACTTCCTTTAACGATCCAAAAAAGCATTTTGTACAATAAAAACTTGAGTCGATTTAACGATGACTGGCTATCCATTTTGGGATGCGTCTATTTTTTCTGTTGAAATCTCGGTAGTTGGATGTTGAAAATGGGTCACAACAGTCAATGTTTATGTACAACCTCTACACATCTATACTTCCTGGGCCTCAGTATCTTAAATTCTAAGCTATAATTCTCAATCTGTGTTGAGAATGAATCAATGTTTATGTGCACATCCCACAAATATATTTAAAATTCTCAACATTTCGGAATTTAAATAGTTGTAATTCAACATTTCAAATTGTCAGGAATTTCATAACCTCTGCAGTGATTATATCAGGCCTACTCTTTGGTATAGCTTAAATATAATGGTTTCCCTTGATTTGAGGGGTTCTCGGACTGTCTTATTTTAAACTTATTTCTACATTTCTAATTAAATTGCCTAGTGGAGTGTTAAAAAATGTCTTAAACGAACGTTAAGTAAGTATTTGATGCACGCAAATTTTAGACTAGATAGTTATAATTGCATTTTATTCGACGAAAAAAGAAAACAGCAAACTTTTTATTTTTTTATCACATTTTTCATTTAATTCTTTTTATCCATTTACTTATAAAAAAAATAACTAAAAACCAAATATCTTCCTTAAACATTACGAAAATATATTGAATAAGATATAGACAACAAAAGTAATATAATCTTATATTACGTAATAGTTGCTATCAACTGAAACCATCGTTGTCTTGTTGATCTACGCTCATACGTTGTTGTTGCTGCTGTTGTTGTTGTATAGACATTTCTTGTAACGTTCTACTTAGAATATTTCTAAGTATATGGGGTTTACAGTGTTCTTCCAACCAAGGAATCACGCCAGTCGTCAATTGTTTGAAATTATCCATAGGTATGTTTTGAAAGGTTTCAAACATTTCATCCATTACAGCTTGAAACTAGAAGGAAGTGGAAATATTTTAATACCTTAAAGTAAAGAAGTTTTTTCAGTTACATACCACTTGAAATTTGGCTTCATCAGTTAGACGGGCTTCTTCTGGACCAGGATTTGCCTGTTGATGTTGTAGCATGTGCTCATAACTGTTTTGTATAATTCTCAGTGCTGTCACCTCTTTTTGCAGGGCAGCACTGTCTTCTTCTTGTTTCTTTTTTTGCTGATTCAGGTAGCCAATGTAGTCGATGGATTTTTGCAAAATCAACGCTTTACTCAATTTGTAACCCGATGCGGAATCATGCTGTTGGCATGTGGGCACAAGTTCCTGCAAACTATCATAACCTTTCTTGATGGCATCGCGACGTTTTTGTTCTGCTTGTGTGTGTGCCTCTCGTCGACGTTCTTTGTAACTCAAGGCGGAGGCATTAGAACCCCCACGACCACTACAGTTATCGCCACTGTCGTCGTCATCATCTAATGTACATAAGAATTTTGATTAACTACTTGAAGATAAACAAAGAATTGTAAAACAAACAATTATTTTTCCTACCTGTATTGTGGGGCGATGAATTTGGCGTATGTATACTCCCAGCACTGCTACAGCGTGAGTAGTGCTTTTGCCCTTCGCCTCTGTTATCTATACTACTCGTATCTTGATCCATCATGGTGGATCCACTATATTCATCTTTACACGGTACTCCTAATTTGTGTTAAATTTTATAATTTCAGTACATTTATGGCCTCCACTCCGTGCCATGCTGTCCTCTTACCTAACAAGTCTGTAGAATGTTGCTGTTCAGCCATTTTGGAAAAGTGAAATAAAAAGAATAAAAAACTTATATGCTACGAAACAAACGATGTAATTTTAGCAATTTACGATGTTTACTTTACTATAGGGATGCGTAGGTCGATTTTTGGCTAATCGAATTGAGTAGTCGAATACCGATCATTGTCATATTTTTTCTTAACCCTTTGAACTCCTATGCAGTTCGCCAGCAATATTAGGTTATGCTTGTTAAGGTCTGTTTTCACATCATGTTAGTCATATATTTAAATTTGCAAAATTTGTCGGTATGTTAGCGACGATTCACAGAGAACTACAGATAGAAATAATGTGGTGTATTGAACATTTTTGGTTTGGTTTACATTTTCGGATATATAAATTTGAAATGAGCATTACTTACTTTAACAAATGTCAATTGCACAACGAGATGAGAGTTTAAATTCAAAGGGTATAGAGAAAATTCAACTCTGCAGCAGAGTTTTTTTTTCAACAATTTTCTTAAATTCGGGGAAAATACGAAGAATGAACGGAATGTTGCAAAGTTCTGTAATTTATCTTTGTTTTGTTACAGGATCTTAGATATCGTAAACGGAAAATCGGTCAATATATTAAAATTTGTTCTATAATTGCAGTTCTGGAACAGACTACTTGATAAATTGAATTTTCATTGAAAACTGGTTCCAATAATTATACATTTATATACATCCTTACAGTGAAGTCATGGTAGAATTAAGAAGGTAAAGTCATGCAATCATATGTTTACAATTTCAAAATTATTCACTTGGCAACATCTCATTGTCAAAATTTATATTTACAATCCATTGTATACACACAAATCAGAGATGGAAATCTGGTTTTTATACATTATTTACATAAACCATAGTAGAAGAATACAGGTAGATGCATCAACACTTGGGACTTTTCAACACTTTTAAAATATTTTGTCATGGTATGCATTTTCAAAAATTTTACAATTAAATAATTTTTCATTCAACATTTTAATTTCAGAAATTTTTTGTCTTAATCACGTCAAATGAGAATTTGACGTAATAATGAGAATTGTCCATCCAGAAAAAATACAGCTTGTTCGGTTTATGGGTTGATGGTATCATTGGACCATATTTTCTTCAAAGAGGCTCCGTGAGATGATATTCATTTTTTTTTTGAAAATGCAAGACATATGCCATACAGCAGCGTAACAATGGACATATTTAGGGCGAGATGGATAAACATTCATACGTTCGGGACTAGTCAATAGACCATCTAGATCGTGCGATTTAATGAACTTAGGGTGGAAATACATAAAGCAAATATTTGGCTGGCTGAAGTCATCGGCTGAATGTATTTTCAAATGTAAGGAGATTATCATATGTTTTCTTATACGACATCATCCGGAGCTTATTATAATTTGCATTTTACAAATTTAAATAATTTTTCATTCAACATTTTCAATTCCAAAATTGGTTTGACAGTTCATTGTCCCAGCAGCTCTGTCGATGCATATATACTTCTACCATGGAATTCGTATGTAAACATATGATTTTGAGATACCGGCCGAAATGTTGAAGAATATGCCATAATCTGATTAAGCGGATGGACCATTTGAGGCGTAGCCGCTATCAAAATCTTAAAACATTACCGTACTAAAAATTAAAAATATCATTCCAATTTCTGCATTTTATTTTTCTTTAAAAAAATCTTTGAAAAAGGTGCAAGTACATAAAAAGCTTGAAGTCATGGCTAGGCATATTAATCGATACATTTCAATATGGAGCAACTGATGTATTCACTTTTGGATGATTCCAGCAGTGAATAGGACTGGCTGAATGAGGAATCAGATTATTAATTATTATTATAGATTACTAATTTTAACTTATCGTTTTCAATACTCATTTTTTAAATTTTGGCGTCCTTTTCAGTAAGGTTTCACCAGTCCGATTTAGACTGTTTATTTTGAATTTTGACATTTTATCGCATTTCTGCTAATTTTCCGTTTCCTTATTTTTTGAGCGCTCCTAAATGAGAATGACATTTTGAACTGTTCTCTCTTCTGCTAGTTTTACTACTAAAAAAGTACTGGAACACAACTAAAATTTTGGCATTGCAACGTAGGAGTCCAGACAATTGCAAAATCATCAATAAAAAGCTTATTTTTTGTTTATTTTCTGCTCTTTACTCGTTTGTTTATACGGTTCTTTTATTTTTCAGCTATATTTTATCTTTTTTTCTCTCATTTGATTTCAATGAATACAATTTTTTGGAAACTCTGTACCAGATCTTAAATTCAAGACAATTTGCCATGTGTAAACACTATGTGGTTAGTTCAGCTCCGTTTTGACATTCATTCATATTTTTAATTCCGTTTTGACACTCATTCTTATTTAAGCTCCACCATCTAACTGTCGACTAGTATATCCCTATAAAAATTAATTTTCCGGTTTTATTCTATCTATCGTCATCAACGCCCTAAGTTTGATCGGTAAGTTATTTAAACGCTAACTTTCTTTTTATCAACTAGCAACTTTCTAGTTAATCGCCTCTAGTTTATTCTTTCTTCTTTTAGAATTTGTTGGTATTATTTGTTAATAGGGGGAAACAAATTAAAGACATCATCATGGGTCGTCTACTTTACGGTCTAGGTTTAAGAGTCATGAATTTCATGGTTGTTTTCCTAATTGTTATTCTTTTACCCGGCTTGCCGCCACGTACCACTTTTCCATTCAAAGAATTCTCGTAAGTGTAAAGTTTCTTGTATTTGTTGTTTGGAAATGTAAGTTATAAATTTGTGTGTTTTTAGAGTAGCACCGCCTAGACCTTTGACCGGTGCCCTTGAGCCCAACTATCACCTGGAAGGTGCCGAACGTCTGTTGGAAGGACGTGTCTACGGGCCGGAATGTTTGATTGCCAAGAACCGTGACATTTATATGGGCATTCATGGTGGTGAAGTGATAAAAATAAATGCCGGTCATGTTACACATGTAACTAAATTGGGTCAGCCCTGCGGTAAGTGTGTTAATGGAAATGGTTTTTCTAAATTAGTGTTTGAAGTTGTTAAATTGTCTCCATTTTACAGAAGATATTACGGAGGAATCCCGTTGTGGCCGTCCCCTTGGTTTGGCCTTTGATACCCAGGGCAATAATTTGTTGGTGGCCGATGCTTACTACGGCATTTGGCAAGTTGATCTTGATTCGCACAAAAAGAAACTCTTGGTTTCGCCCCAACAAGTTCTGCCCGGCAAAGGTGCTGATCGTCCTGCCAAGCTCTTCAATGATGTCGCTGTCGATAAACAAGGAAACATTTACTGGTCAGACTCCTCTTCAGATTATTTATTGCAAGATTTGGTTTACACTTCTTTGGTTAATCCCTCTGGACGGTGAGTAATATTTTGTTGTTTCTCTTTTTCGTTGCGGCTCTCTCCCTCTCAGTGTCTGTGGAAAAAATGCTTTGTAATCTTTTGTTTGAAATCTTTCATTAATTTACCATTGCTGCTGGTTCGTTGGCAGTTTAGCTGCCTGCATACCTTGCTTCGTTTCATTTCTTTTCAACAGTCTTCGTAGATTCTTTGTTTAAATTCATAATGCGTTAGAAAGTTGGTGGGTTTTTCATGTGTGGGGAAAGAGACATAATTGATCAAATGCCGGCATTTGAACCGCTACTGTGATAAGATATTTTAGTTAATTTTTAAATGTATACTACATACACACTTTAAATCCCTTATATGAGATGCATTTCAAGTCTTCGTGTGCTGTACAAACACATCGCCATTGGTTATATCTATAAATAGGTAGCAACAGCAATGAGATTATCTATGGTTTGTGCAATAGTTTAAAATCGTATTTGCAATATTAACATCATATTGATGTTAATGACTCTTGACACACTTGGAACAAAAAAAAAATATTTGCGCCTTAACCGGTTTCAATACGGTTTTGTGTCGTAGCTAAATAGCAAAAAAAAAAATGAATATGAATATTAATGTATGTTTATATTTAAAATTTAGCTTTAAGCTTTCTTATTGAAATTTCATATCAAACAATCAAAATTTTTGCTGTTTGCTAGTCTTCACCTTTTGATTGTTTTTTTTGTATTCAAGTGTTATCTTATTTACTTATATAAATGAGAAATTTGATTGGTTTGTATAGTCTGATATGATTTTTTTCTTTTTAATTTCATTAATTTTTACTTTCTTTCCTGCGGCACAATTTTCAATAATTTCGGGGTTTTTTTGGTGAAAAGATCAAACATTTTTCATTATGTTGAAGTTCTAGGTATATAATTTCGTTAATTTTGAAGGAAAAGCATTATACAGTAGTACGAGAAAAAACGTATTAACCTACAAGTAAGGTTAATATTCTTGATTATGTTACAATTTAAAAGCCGGCGGTGATAATGAGAGATTTATGAGTGTTTTTAACAAATCAAAGCTTGTATTGGTTCACCTATTTTGTGACGATATGCGTTTACATTTAATTAATTAGGATGAGCATGTCGCATTTAAAAGTAACTATAAATCATCACATCAATTAAATTAAAAGCCGTCCAACTTAAACTAATTATTGTTCATATTGTAGACAACTTAAAATTAAATAAATTCCGGAGAACTAACACTGCTGAGTACGGTAGAAGGTCTCCTATTAAGAAGATACCTTCAAAATCTAGACTTTATTGTGAAAATATGCTTGTGCATATTTCACATATGAACTTTAATGTTTTCGTTCAATAAATTATATTACAATTTTCTCCATCAAAAATACAGGACGTAAACAAGTAAAAAAGCTGTAAATTCGACAGGGCCGAACTTTTAATACCCTCCACCATTTGGAACTAATTTGGCAATTCTCAAAAACAATAAAATCCGTTAAAAATTCTGTTAAAATCTAAAAATTACTGCATGTAGCTATTATATTAGGGTCTATACGACGACATGGACCTGTATAGGTAACTTTTGTCATAGGCCGTTAAAATATTCAAATGCGAAACTTAAAAAAAATCGGTGAATAATGTAGCTAAAATCATCAAAATACCGAATATCGGGAGGTACCGTTATATGGGGGCTATACGAAGACGTGGACCTGCACAGACAATTTTCTGTCCTAGGCTGTAGTATCCATTACGAACTTCAAATATCAAATTTGAATCTAAAATGTATATATCGATGGGTTACGAACGGAATGACAAACTTAATGTACCCTCCATACTATGGTGGAGGATATAAAGAGTTTGTGAAAGTTTTGTTTTTTTTTTTGGTACACATACGGACCGGTCAACAAATGCCTAGAAAGTCTGACCAAGAAATAAAATTAAGATTATTTTCATGCATGTCACACAGGTGGGAATAGGACGCGTGGATGCCTTTCGCAAATTCTTGATTCAATTTATCTCAAATAGACTTACATTTTATTTGTTGGTTCCCTCGAGAAAGGTCCGGAAATATGGGCTTAAAAATTACGAATGTTAATTCCCAAAACTCCCAAAAATGTAAAGACGTATTTTGAATGGAACCATTTTTTTAGGGCCTTCTTTAGTTGTTTTCAATGGAGTAGAGATTCCTCAGTTTCTATTCCTCTTTTGATTCTTCATTTTCTAGTTCCAAATCAAATAGTTTCAAATAGTAGTAGTGTTAAATAGTTATATAACAAATAGTCGCCTCTCAATATGTTCAAGTAAAGTCTTGTTAAAATCACATCTCATCTCACGGTAGCTCCCACCATTCACAATTACGTTACAATTCACATCATTTGAAGAAGTGCGGTTCAATGACGCTACCAGCCTATAAACCGCCCCCAACTGCTCCTACAAAAACTTTCCCGAATTTGTACAAAGAGTGAAGCTCACTCTAGCGGGAGCGGGAGGGAGTAGAAAAAACATGCAGAGAACAAGCAAACTCATTTCTTTCGTTGTCGCTCAAATGGGTGTGAGCCCATTTTTCTCGTTTTTGGGTGAGGGCAAAATTCGTTCGAAATCGAGCAGATACTACTCTTACCGAGCACTGTTTAGATTTTGTCATACCGCTGTGTTAATACACACGCGCACAGAAATCAGAGAACGAAATATTTAAAAAAATGCTAGCTCTATTTTGACCGATTCTCCTCCGGCTCTAATTTTTCAAACAGGAGCGAATTGGAGTGCTCCCCATAAACCAAAAGAGTGAATAGTAGACTCCGTAAAAAATCCACACACGGAGCAATTCTGTTCGGGAGCGAGTTTCTCCCCAGAGTGAAAATGAGCCAATCTGTGCTCTTGATATAACTTCGCAAAATTTTAATACAAACCCCATAAACTTTACCGGCCGGTTTTAATTGCTATGATACTTGTTATACTTCCAAGCAAAAGTGGCTGTAATTTGAATTTAGTTGTTATGTTGATTTATTTGTTGATAAATAGAAATAATATATTCCCTCAAAATATGCATATAAATAACAACTTGTATTCTATTCATTTCAGTGTCTTCAAATATGATCGCGTCAAGAACGAAAGCACCGTCTTAATGGATGAAGTATTCTTTGCCAATGGTGTTGCCTTGAGTCCCCAAGAAGACTTTTTAGTCGTTGCCGAAACGGGAGGTATGCGTTTGCTAAAACACTATCTGAAGGGCAGTAAAGCTGGCCAAACTGAAGTGTTTGTTGAAGGCTTGCCCGGTATGCCGGACAATTTGACTCCTGATTCTGAGGGCTTGTGGGTTCCCTTGGTTATGGCCAGCGACAACGAACATCCATCAGGGTTTAACATCTTCTGCAGTTTCCCCAGCATTCGTTTGTTCTTGGCTCGCATGTTGACATTGTTCGAATTGCCATTCAAACTAATCAACAATGCCTATCCCAATAAGATTGCTCAACGTTTCATCCATTTCATTGGACATGGTGAAAGCATATTGTTGTTGTCTCCTAAACGTGCCACCGTTGTTCGTGTTGATTGGAATGGTCATATTGTTGGTTCATTGCACGGATTTGATAAGAGTGTTGGTGCCATTTCTCATGTCTTGGAATTCGATGATCATTTGTTGTTCGGTTCACCCTTCAATCGTTTTTTGGGACGTGTAGCAAATCCCAAGCCAGCCAGAAAGGAACCTAATGTCAAAATCAACAATGTCCGTTATGAAGGTGTGGGAATTGAACCAGCTGTAAAGCCACCACAAAAGGAGGCCCCCACCACAGCCAAACCCAAGGTGAAACCAACGACTACGACCACAACTACTCCAAAACCAACTACCACCACGACCACAACTCCTAAGCCAACAACTACAACTCCCAAGCCCACCACAACCACACCCAAGCCAACCACAACCACACCTAAGCCAACCACAACAACTCCTAAACCCACAACTACAACGACTCCCAAGCCCACAACTACAACCACTCCCAAACCTGCTACAACTACAGCACCAAAGCCCAGCACAACCACAACTCCTAAGCCCACAACAACATCGGCTCCTCGTCAACCCTCAGCCAGTACCACACGTGTGCCTCCCAAGAAACCAGCTCCCGTCGAAGAAAACATTCCCCACGACACACCCGCACCAAAGCCTGAAAAAATGAAAGTGATCAACAAACATGGTGAACATGTTGAACTTTAAGATCCTCAACGCTCCAGCAAATATCAGCAATCAGCCAACCAACAACGCTTTAAGCTTAGACATGGGATTCTATTAACGACGACAACGACATTACTATTTTATAGCTTAAAGTATATAATTTCTGTTCTTTTAAAAAGAGAATAACAAATCTCAAACAAGTTTTGTAGAAATCAGCCGCAAACAAAATGTACATAGATTTTTTAAGCAGAAATTTTAGTCAATTTAATATCTATAATGTTAATTTATGCTGATAAACCTAAAGCAAGCAGTCAAAGGAAGATTAGGAGTTCCCGTGGTTATGGAAGTCGACTGAAAAACGATTCAATGAAAACAAAATTAAAGAAAAAAAAACTAATATAGATTTTTAAGTTTGAAATTTGATCATTGAGGTCAATTGAAGAAAGACAGAAGTTACATTTAATACATTATTTATTTACGTCGATTTTTAGATAGATATTTCCCAAAAACATGCCTTATTTTCGGTTATGGTCTTTTGTTTTTTCAAAACATTCCAAATTATAAGTTTACATTCTTTTCGATTAATTGCCTTTCATTAGTATTGTTATTTCTAAACACAATTAGAAATGTATTAAATACATCCCAAGAGAATTAAGTCTTGCTCTTTTTTGTACTATTTCCCAATAAAACGTAACAAAAGTGAAAATATAAAAAATATATTTTTCTTAATTTAAAAAACAAAACAAACATTAACTTTATTTTATTTGTCTATACATTTTTAAAACCAACATCTGTTCTATTAGGGACGACTAGGTGGTTCTTTGGGTTCAGTCCATTCCCATTCGGTGTAGTGTACACATTCCCGTTTGCTTCCCGAGAATAATTTCGATGTTGGACAACGATTCAGTTTGGCAGGTTTACCTTGTTCACCACACTCCCAATATGCGGTTGGATCCCAAAAATGATGAAATGCCTTGTTGATTTCGTCTAAAGTTTTGCAGCCGGGCTCACCGCTATATTCGCCGTAGTGTTTGTCCTGGGATGACATTTGCTGAAAAAAGAAGAAAGTGATATTTAGAAGCTTAATGCTATTCGATATGAAAAATATGAGTCATGAAAGAGAAACAGGGCTCACTTCAAGGAATCTATCTTATTTTAGCTAAAAATATTGTAAGAAGTTATGGATGGGTATATTGAAGAAAAAAGATTAATAGTTTTGATAACACATCATGTTTTACTCAACTCTCCGGTTCTAGGAAAGAACGTGACCCACAACATATGAAGGAAGTGATCGCTTAGTGATAGAACAACTTCAAAGCAGATAATGTTCCGCCCCTGAGTTGCCAAGACTCTGCTGTCCTATAAACTCTGTCTGAACCAACGTGTCGAAATTATAAAATTTGTGTAGAACATCAGCGAATTTCACGGAAGCAAGACTCTTCTCGTTTTGGGTAAGAAGTAATGACATGTAAAACATCTTTGTGGTCGATTTCCCCCTGGGTCACAATCATTTAGAGATGTGATCCGAAGTAAGCATGAGGGGGGTGCAAAAAAAATGAGATGTAAATAGTTGCGTCATCTTAATCGGTTTTTGCAAAAAAAAGGGGGGGGGGGGGGTGAAAGCGAATGCTGTGGCAAATTTGTTGAATATGAGTACAGATATAGCAATAGCTACCATATATTTGCTTTATCCGACTCCATAACAATGATACTCGGGACAAAATATCAAATACAGCTCAGAAATATGTCTGCCAAATTTTATCGTGATCGGTTCAGATTTGCATATAGTGATACTTTATCCGATTTCACATTTATTGTGCATCAAAAGTGTAATATAAACTGAAATAGGATGGATATGAAAAGAAGCGATTCATTTAAGCGTTCTCAAAGTCGATAGATACCAATGCATTCGTCAAGTTTAGTGAAAATCGATTCAGAGTAGCATATACATCACATATTTTACTTCCTTTCGATTCCAAATCATTTATTATCCGATTGAGGTGAAATTGTCCAAACAATATTTGTATGGAACAAGGAAGAACCAAATTTGGCACGAATTATGGCTTTCAAACGGTCAATGAAACCGTAACACGCTGCCCGAATGTTGCTCTGCGGTATTTTGGCCTATTCCCGGCGAAGCGCATGTTTGACGTGATCGACACTTTGGTATTTTTCCGCTGAGTGCGATGGTGCTGAGTCCTGTTGAAATGTCCAAGGTGCCCATACACCCTCCAGAATATTTTCGCTATAATATTCGGCATTTATTCTGATGCCACGGTAGATTAATACGAGCGCAGAGCGACCATCGCCTGTTATGGCGGTCCACACCATCACCATGGCCGGCGCTTGAGTTCTGGTGGCCAACCGAAGGTGCCCATTTTCAGCTGACCTCATTGGCAAGTAAACATGATAATTTTGTTTGTCAGCAGTTTGTAATGCTGGACAACGAATGTTTTCTCATCAGAGAAAACTAAATTCGGCAGTTCACCACTTTCGGCCAAGCAAACAACTCTTCAGCTCTTTTGAGTCTATTTTCTTTCTGTTGCGGTGTAAGTTCTTGTACTTTTTGGAATTTCAATGGCTTTACCGCGAGCTCATTTTTTAATATTTGCCGAATAGAATTTTGCGATATGTTCAGCTCACGAGCGATTTTTCGGCCACTGCAATGCGAGTCGCTTCTTTACTTTTCGAACCATTTCTGCTGATGTTTTCTCCCGTCCACTTCTATGACGTCGGTCTACGCTACCAGTATCACGGTAACGAGCGATGGTACGAGACACAAAAGATTTATTCACATTTAAATGCTGGAGTGCTTCAACGATAGCCACTTGTGGTTTCCCAGCCAAATTTAAAAAAATCACACTATCACGCTTGAATTCCATCATGAATAACTTTTTTCTGGAAAATTCTCACCAAAATGCTTTTGTACGCTTGTAAACAATATAATGAGCTGTCACTGGAATAATTTTAACAGCTGTCGGACGAGTGGCTTAGAAATGACAGCAGTCTGAAGTTGGTTGCAGTTTTTTTCATCTCAACCTGTATATTGTGTTTGGAGCATTAAATATGTGAAGCCATCTCAAAATATATATGGCAGTTATATCCTAATCTTAACCGATTTCAGTTTTTTCATCTCAACATGTATATTGTGTTTGGAGCATCAAATATTTGAAGTCATCTCAAAATACATATGGGAGCTATATCCAAATCTTAACCGATTTCAATATAATTTGCAATTTTTTTTCATTGATTTCCGTTACACATTTTAAATCTGGAGACTGCATCTATAAGCGATCAATAGATATGTGTATTCAAAAACTAAATCTTCTGGAGGTACCTCCGATTCTGATGTTATATCTCCAGATCCAAGTGGAATTTTAAAAATTTATATAGCCTATGCTACTTTCAGGCGATGCTGTAGTATATATGGACATCATCGGAAAAATCTGTTAAGCTGTCTTTGAGTCTATAAATTACAAACAAACATTCAAACCCTATATGTGGGAGGTTAAGTTTGATGAAAATTCGACATATATATTCGATATATATTCTTGAACAGCGTAAAATTCTAAGACGATTTAGCCATGTCCGTCTGTCTGTCTGTCCGTCTGTCTGTTGCAAGCACGCTATCTTTCGAACAAATTGAGATAGAAGGTTAAATTTTTGCACACATGTATATTTTGCCAGTAGGCAGGTTAAGTTCTTAAATGGTCCATGTAGGTCCAAGTTATCATATAGCCCCCATATAACGGTACCTCCCGATATTCGGTATTTTGATGATTTTAGCGACATTATTCACCGGAATTGTTTCGAATTTGGCATTTGAAGTTCGCAATGGATACTACAGCCTAAGACAGAAAATTATCTGTGCAGGACCACGTCTTCGTATAGCCCCCATATACCGTACCTCCCGATGTTCGATATTTTGATTATTTTATCGACATTATTTACCGGGATTGTTTCAAATTTCGCATGTGAAGTTCGAAATAGATACTTCAGCCCATGCCAGAAAATTGTCTGTGCAGGTTCACGTCTTCGTATAGCCCCCATATAACGGTACCCCCTATATTCGGTATTTTGATGATTTTAGCTACATATATATATATATATATATATATATATATACATTTTCAATATATATACATTTCCTTCAAGTTTCGCATTTAAATATTGTAATAACTTATGACAAAAGTTGCCTGTGCAGGTCCACGTCGTCGTATAGGCATTCGGTATTTTTATACCCTCAGCCATATGGCTACAGAGGGTATATATCATTTGATACGGCCAAAACGTGCCTAGTCGAAATAACGGTTTTAGACCCTAGGTCTCTTTGGACCAAATCCGTTTCAGAACATTTGGAGTCGATCTAGCGATGTCCGTCCGTCCGTCCGTCCGTCCGTCTGTCTGTCTGTCTGTCTGTCTGTCTGGCTGGCTGGTGCGCACGATAACTCTCGAAGGGAGTATCCGATTTGGTCCAAATTGGCTACAACGTAATATTTTTGTCAAACTTAGATCGAGTTCGGAGATGGGCAATATCGGTCCACTCCTTCTGGTACCTCCCCCACAAAAGGTCGAAATTTTCAAAAAATATATTTTTTGCACAGGAAGAGAAAGGATAATCCGAATTTGCTCCAACTTTGCAAATCCTAATATTTGCGTCAGTGCTAGGTCAGGTGTGAAAATGGGCAATATCGGTCCACTCCATCAAGTACCTCCCCCACAAATGGTCAACATTTTGAATAATTACAACTCTCATAAAATGTTATGTAAGAGTCCGATTGTCTTCAAATTTCACACATCCCAATATTTATATTAACCCAAGGTCTTGTGTTAAGATGAACAATATCGGCCCACTCCTTCTGGTACCTCCCCCACAAAAGGTCGAAATGTTCAAAAAATATATTCTTTGCACAGAAAGAGAAAGGCTAATCCGAATTTGCTACGACTTTGCGAATCCTAATATTTGCGTCAGTGCTAGGACAGGTGTGAAAATGGACAATATCGGTCCACTCCATCAAGTACCTCCCCCACAAAATATTGAAATTTTGAGTACCCATGAAGCTCATAAATCGCCAAATTAACGTCCGATTCCATTTAGACTTGGCACATCTGTCGAAATATTTATATCATATTTTGGGTCCGATAGAAAATGGGCAATATTGGCCCATTCCTTCGGGATCTGCTCCATAGAGGGTCAAACGTTTGTATAACCTTAACACTAGTCAAAATATATTTAGATAGTCGAACATAGGCTGAGGGTATATCTCTGGCGGCAATACCGACTGATACTTTTTAACTTGTTATACCCTACAACACTATGTGTTGGGGGTATTATAAGTTTGATTGGGCCAAAAATTATGTAACACCTCGAAATATTGATTTCCCACATAGGAAAGTATATATGGATCTTCCTATCTCGCCGAGTTGAGTCGATCTAGCTATGTATGTCCGTCCGTCCGTCTGTCCGTCTGTCCGTCTGTCCGTCTGTCCATATTAATTTGTAATCACTCTACAGGTCGCAATTATGGCCCGATCTTCACGAAGTTTAGAATGGATCTAGGGTCAGAATAGAACCCTATTTCTTTTGGAGATGATCGCGTAATATTTAGGGGTCGAAAAGAACCAAAAACTGAAAAAATGTCGGATTTTGCAGTAGCTATGCAGGTCGCAATTATAGACCAATCGACGCGGAACTTCGCATATAGCTTGAGTTTAGGGCGGGGAAGAAGCCTACCAATTTGGGTGGTCATCGGATAATATTTAGCGGGTAAAATAGACCATATCTTTTGTGTTGAAAAAATTCAAAATTTTTCATTAAACCGCGAATATTTTAAATCCCGGCAAAATCACAAAGCCATGACAAGGTTACTTCTGATCTTTACATTGATGTTAAAATCCAACAAAACGGATATATAGCAAAATATGTGCGATATATATGTCTATCAAAGAAGATATGCTTGAAAGATCTCTTATATGTCGAGAACGGCTGAACTGATTTCGACAGTTCTCATTAATTCAGAATGGCCTTTTGGCAGGAAAAAAACAACGTCTAAAAACTCGCATAAAAATATCTCTCTAAAGATGAAAATATTGATTTTGTAAATTTTTCTCATATTTTTTCAATTTTGTCACATTTTTGGCATATTTTCATTTTGAATTAAACATTTGGTAATATTTCTACAACTAACAAAACTAAGTAGTTAGGATATCAGGATATCATATACAGATCGCATTTATGGCCCGATCTTAACGAAATTTAGCATGGGGATCAGATGAGGGTCAGAATAGAAGCCTACTCTTTTTGGAGATGATCGCCATGTATTTAGGGGTTGAAATGGACAGGTCGTAATTATTGCCCGATCCTCACGCACATTTGAATGGGGTTTACCGGGCATTGCAAAAGCCAAGCAGTTTTGGATGGCCATCCAAAAATATTCAATGTGTGAAATAGTTTGCCAACTTTTGTAGACAAAATACGAAAATGACCATTCCAGTGACTTTTTGGAGAATTCACAAATACAGGAAAGACGCACTTCTGACTATTTCGTTAACGCTGATTTCGTTGAAGAATATAGTCAAATGTCTGTATCTCATATAGATGCGTTTCAGTCCAAAACCAATAAGAAATGTTAATCTTTTGCCACTTCTGAGAGATTATAGGTCTTTGGGAAATATTGGTTTCAGATCTAGGAAGACCATTTACGTGCAACATCTACCAATCAATTTGAAATGAGCAAATTAGTTTAAGTTGCTAGTATTCGAAAATTAGAGAACGGAACCTGATGGTTTTCTTTTATTATTTGTCACAATATCTTGTGGAATTCTTTCGAGTATCTCGCCTATATAAACTGTATCGTTTATTATAGTGTTGTAGGGTATTCAACAGTCGGCCCCGCTCGAATGTAGCCTTTGCTTACTTGTTAAGATTTTAACAGAATTTTTAACGGATTTTTTTTTTTTTGGAAATTGCCAAATTTGTACCGGTGGTGCGTATTAAAAGTTCGGCCCGGCCGAACTTACAGCTTTTGTACTTGTTTAGTTTGTCAATTTTTACCATTTGTTGGGGTATCAGAATGGGATGGATTGGACATGTTCGTGTTTGATAAAAGTTAGGCAAATATAGTGCTAAGTTAAGTTTAAACCAGTCAGTCATTTTTACCGCATGAAAGGCGCCCCTAACTCATACGGCTACGGTTATAAAAACGGGGTTTCAAGAAAAACCCTTTTGTATTATTTTTCCATCTCCCTGTTTTTCAACCGAAATACAGCTGCTCCGAAAAATACTCACTATATTGTTTGTATTGAACACCTGATGTAATAACGTCTTGTGGGGAATTCGTTTACCAGACAACTGTAAATAGATTCAATAAAAAATTAACATCAATTATTTCGAAATTTAAACATTTCTACATAAATACCTCATACCTGGGAAATTGTTTTTGGTATTTTCTTGGTGCTGTTGTTGCTGCTGTTTTTTTTAATATGCCTCTCAAATTGATCAGATGTTGTTAATTACTCTGTTTTGTATTTGACTTTGAATTGAACAATGATTTGTTAACAAACAAAAGTATTTTTTAATAAGGAAGCTGTAAATAGTTTAATATTTTTTTTGAATTTACAATATATTATTTTTATACACAAACACACACAAACATTTAAACCACACAAAATGAAAACTGTCCTCGTTTTATAGTTTTAGGGGTCTTGGTCCAAAGAACAAATTGATATATTCAAGTTCATTGACAAACAGACACTTTTCCAAGTGTTGTTGTTGTTGTACTACACTCCCCCACTTTCTCACCTTTTTAGTATGGAAGTGAACAAAGATATGATTTTTTTTTGTTGGAAAACTATATAACGATTCTTTTTTTTGATTTCAAATCACAGTGTTGTGGTCGTCTTAACGTCTTGACGATGTCTGGGCAAATGAAATTCTTCTCCCATTCCGTTTCTAGTTGAGAAAAAAAAAAGCGAAATCACCACATCACACATTCATAGCAAAACTAAAGCAGCTAACAACCACATTTTCAACCAAGCAAGCAACACACTCACGCACCACCCACCCTCCCCCTGGGTCTAGCCGTCGTCATAATGATGCGCGTCGTATAGTAATAATTATTTTGAGTCCTATAAAGCAAGAAGAAGACGAAGCAATGAAAATGTATTTGTCATTTTGTCATAGTATGTCTGGCAGACGGACAGACAGACAGGCAGACAGATAGCCAGTTTATCTTAATGTGTGTACGGCCGACTGACTATATATTTGTGGCATTGCTCTTGTGGCTAAGACAAAATAGTTTGGCTTTTTTTTGAGAATATAACTAGAAGCAATACTGACACAGTGCCTTGGCCATAGAATGAGTACCATTTTTCTGAGGTCAATGCTTTTCATTATTCGTATCAAGTGGGGATTTCTAAAAAAGTACGCTTTGTGACATCACAAGATATTGGAATTTGTGGCATGTGTTGTTGTAGGTGGAAATAAAATTAGAATAAAATGTGCATTGGCTGGCACTTGCCTCAAATGAGGCATTCATTTTCTGGCACACTTAAGGATTCTTAGGTCCTTAAGGATGGGACATTTAAAAGAAAAACAAGTAAAAACCAGTAACGAAAGGACAAAAGTCGGGCGGGGCCGACTATACGTTACCCAACACCACTATGTGTATTTAGCAGAGCTACCGTAACAAAAATGTTTATATTGGGAATTTATGGGAAGTAGATCATACTAACTATGAACCTTATTTAAATGCGTATCATGCGTATCAGATTCATATTAAAAACTATTTATTGTAGCAATAGATATACCGGATCCAGTTTCACCAAATGGAAAAATTCGGTTGAATATACAACAAGTTAAAAAGTAGTAAGTTCGGCCGGGCCGAACTTTTAATACCCTCCACCATTTGCAACGAATTTGGAAATTTTCAAACAATAAAATCCTTAAAAAATTCTGTTAAAATTTTAAAAATACCGAATATAGCCGTCTATACGACGTGGACATACATAGGCATTGTTTGTCATAAGCCATTACCATATTCAAATTCGAAACTTGAAATAAGCGGTGAATAATGTAGCTAAAATCATCAAAATATCGTATATAAGGAGGTGCCGTTAAATTGGAGCTGTGCGAAGACCTGGACCAGCATAGATAATTTTCTGTCACAGGCTGTAGCATCCATTACGAACTTCAAATACCACATCTCAAACAAGTTCGGTGGGTATTGTACCTAAAATCGTCAAAATACCGAATATAGGGAGGTACTGATATATGGGGCCTATACGAAGACCTGGACCCGCACAGACAATTTTTTGTCTTAGGGTGTAGTATCCATTTTGAAATTCAAATATCAAATTTTAAATTATTTCCGGGAAAAATGTCGCTAAATCATCAAAATACCGAATATAGGGAGGTACCGTTATATGGTATTTGAAGTTCGCAATAGATACTGCAGCATAAAACAGAAAATGGGCCATGTAGGTCCACGTCTTCATATAGCCCACATATACCTTACCCCCCGATATTCGGTATTTTGATGATTTTAGCGACACTACCGGGATTGTTTCAAATTTCGCATGTGAAGTTCGTAATGGATACTTCAGCCCATGCCAGAAAATTGTCTGTGCATATAAACAGATTTTTCTTCAAGTTTCCCATTTAAATATTGTAATAACTTATGACAAAAGTTGCCTATGCAGGTCCACGTCGTCGTATAAGCATTCGGTATTTTTAAGATTTTAACAGAATTTTTAACGGATTTTATTTATTTATTTTTTTTTTGTGGAAATTGCCAAATTTGTACCAAGTGGTGGAGGGTATTAAAAGTTCGGCCCGGCCGAACTTACAGCTTTTTTACTTGTTTCATATTCAACCGCAATACGCATAGTGGTGTTGGGTATCATGTACCCAACTTCTAACCTTTCCTTACTGATTTTCTTATAATTTCCATTTCCCATAGCAAGTCGGGGTTGTGGAGAATTCCAAATGGATTTGTATATCGATATCCCAGAAAATGTTGGGGTTCTTGGATAGTTTTTTAAGCTTTTACAAAGTATGCGAGAACATATTTTTATCCCAATATTTTACGACATATAATGCAACATTTAATATATAGCTTTGGATTACTTTAAGAATTTGTGGCTTAAAAAGTTTCTCATGTCGGTCCAATTATTGTCTCTACCACTAAACTTGGGTTTCAAGTATTTTTTTCGATTTAGCCATATTTTCGCATTTTAATTCGCCAAATTTCGTATTTTGAATTCTCATTGTATAGAACCCTACTAACAAAGGTTAACCAGGTTTTGATAGAAGTCTAATATTAAGATGCCATTGATTTCATCTTTTTTAAGGGTCTTTACAATATTTTCCAATCGATTTTCCTAAAAAAAAATGTTCTGGTTTCTTTGAGGGTATTTAATAATATAAGTACATATAGATTTCGAAACCGATGTGATATGGTGTGTGACAAATTCTACGTGAAGTTGTAGTGAAGCTGTAAGTTCGGCCGGGCAGATCTTTTAATACCCTCCACCATTTGGTACAAATTTGGCAATTTCCAAAAAAAAAAAAAATAAAATCCGTTAAAAATTCTGTTAAAATCTTAAAAATACCGAATGCTTATACGATGACGTGGACCTGCATAGGCAACTTTTGTCATAAGTTATTACAATATTTAAATGCGAAACTGGACCCGCACCGACAATACCAAATTTTAAACAATTCCGGTTAATAATGTCGCTAAAATCATCAAAATACCGAATGTAGGGAGGTACCGTTATATTGGGGCTATACGAAGACGTGGACCTGCACAGACAATTTTCAGTCTTAGGGTGTAGTATCCATTTGGAACTTCAAATACCAAATTTGAAACAATTCCAGTGAATAATGTCGCTGAAATCATCAAAATACCGAATATCGGGAGGTACCGTTATATTGGGGCTATACGAAGACATAGACTTGCACAGACAATTTTCTATCTTAGAGTGTAGTATCCATTTGGAACTTCAAATACCAAATACCAAATTTGAAACAATTCCGGTGAATAACGTCGCTAAAATCATCAAAATACCGAATATAGGGGGGTTACCGTTATATGGGAGCTATATGAAAACGTGGACCTACATGGCCCATTTACGAACTTAACCTGCCTACTGGAAAAATAAACATGTGTGCAAAATTTTAGCCATCTATCTCAATTCATTCGAAAGATAGCGTGATTACAACAGACAGACAGACGGACAGACAGACGGACATCGCTAAATCGACTTAGAATTTTACGCTGATCAAGAATATATATACTTTGTTGGGTCTGACATGAGTATTTCGAGGAGTTACAAGCGGAATGACAAAATTAATATACCCTCCATAGTATGGTGGAGGGTATAAAAAGGCGAACTTCTGGCTTTTTATGCTGATTTCGTTGACGAATATAGCCAAATATCGAAGACAAGCAAATCATATAGATGAGTCTAAATTTGGAGATATTGTGGGGCTGCTTGCTTTTGGAGATGATTGCAAAATATTCAGGGGTTCAAGTTAACCAAAAACAGAAATGTTTTTTCCGATCACGCAATTGAAGCCAATCGTCACGCCAGTGAAGAGAGTTAATGACAGGGAAGAATTCTAGCATTTTGGATGACCATTGGATTATATTTAGCTGTAAACTGGACTACAACAACTAACAGCCCGACGGAGTGCATAAATATTGGGCAAATGCGCCTAGTCACAATCCTAATTTCAAAAGCGAAATCTTCCAATATGGATTTGGACATAAGGAGGCTTCTAACATATTGTAGTATTGTAGGGTATAACATAGTCGGCCCCGCACGACTAAAGCCTTTGCTTACTTGTTAATTCTCAGATTAATTTTTAATTTTATAGGCCTTTATAAATATAAGTAGTCCATGAAATTTAACAGAGATATCACTGGGCTGTGCGTACTCAGGTGGTCCTAGGGTTATTTTTTCAACATTTTTACACTGGAAAGTTAATTAGTTTGAATTTCCGTTCCATTATTTTGCTTGACATTTTTTTACAGAATATTATTGGGAAGGCTTAAATCGCAAAACTTCTTAAAAATATTTACTCCTAGAAGTTTTGAAAACATGAACTTTGTGCATTGCCTGTTCTCGCGCTGAAATCGATTTTTTTACTTTTGAGTTTGTTAGTTTTGAACGAAATTCATTGCTTTTATTTGCTGGAATATTTTTTTTTTAATTTGTGTTCCTCTCCTATTATCTAAATTGTATCATTATCTACCCCATCCCATTTATGTGATCATCCACTGTAAACGGGCATAGCTAATGAATGTCATGAACAAGAGAATGATCATAATTATGAATGTCTTGTCTATAACATTTCTTTATATCGTGATGTTTTATTTTCATTTTTTTTTTTTGATTTGCAAAATGACCCTGATAATGAAAATCTCTAGACACAGAACTTGTACAGATTATAATATTTGTAAATAATAAAAACGAAAGAAAAGAAAAACAAACAACAACACATCACTGTCGTGTGTGCGCGATTTTAAAATGGAATTCTATTTATTTTTGTAGTTGTTACATTTGTTCTCTTTTTTTTTAAATATTTATAACATTAAAGATATTGCGGTGGTGATAGTAACAATACATGTGGTTTTGTGTTGAATAAAAAGTTTTTTTTTAATTGAGTTTTGTGCTCATTTAAATGTGTGTGAAATAGTTTAAGGTTGTAATAACAGAGCCACACCTCCTAAAATCCATTTCGATTTGGGTGACCTGGATTTTAAATTAAATGTCCAAACGTAGGTGTTGCCACGGGATCTAAAAAAATCAAAGACAATACATTTATAATTATAAAATAAAATGAATTAATAAAAAAGCAATGATAACGAGCATGATATTAAACTTATAATAATAAAAGTACTTAAAATAATAAAAAACTAAAATTTTCAAGAGGAGGGACATTGCTTCCGGTATTTACGTTATTTTACGATGTAAACTATCAAGATGCCGATACTCGTGTCTTCTGCCTATAGCTCTTCTTTCATAATCTACTGGATTTTTCCTGTAATTATTGAAAAAAATTAAATTTTTTCGCACACAACAACCCTACTGATTAAGATGGAATCTTTATGGCAAAATTAACCTTACTGCTAAAAATGCGAAGATAATTTTGGATATGATTCTAGTTTAAGTTTAGAGCATGTCGCTTGGGAACTATGTCCATTGTGATAGAGTTGTTGGTAGAGAAAGTAAATACTACAGTAGCCTCTATTCTGCCATATGACATAATACTTGGGCACACATTTCAATAATAGACAGCTCGTCCGACAGCTGTTAAAATTATTCCAGTGACAGCTCGTTATATTGTTTACAAGCGTTCAAAAGCATTTTGGTGAGAATTTTCCAGAAAAAAAGTTATTCGTGATGGAATTCAAGCGTGATGGTGTGATTTCTTTATATTTGGCTGGAAAACCACCAGTGGCTATCGTTAGAGCACCCCAGCATTTAAATCCATCCATCGCTCGTTACCGAGATACTGTTGGCGTAGCTCGACGTCAAGGAAGTGGACTGATAAAGACAGTAACATCAGCAAAAATGGTTCGAAAAGTAAAGAAGCGATTTGATCGAAACCCGCGTCGCAGTGTCCGAAAATGGTTCGTGAGCTGAACATATCGCAATATTCCATTCGGCAAATATTGAAAAAATGAGCTCGGGGTAAAGCCATTGAAATCCAAAAAAATTCAAGAACTTACACCACTTCGCTTCGCTTGGCTGAAAGTTGTGAACTGCCGAATTTGGTTTTCTCCGATGAGAAAACAATCGTTGTCCAGCAGATTTACTTGCCAAAGAGATCTGCTGAAAATGTGCACCTTGCACCATGGTGATGGTGTGGGCCGCCATAACAGCCGATGGTCGCTCTCCGCTCGTATTAATCGACCGTGGCATCAGAATAAATACCGAATATTATCGCGAAAATATTATGGAGGGTGTATTAAAGCCTTGGGTACGCAAACATTTTGGCCGCAGACCTTGGACATTCCAACATGACTCAGCACCACCGCACTCAGCACGCACCACCGAAGAATGGTTAAAAAATTAGGTTCCTCGCTTTATTTTCAGCGCAGAATGGCCACCAAAATCTCCGGATACCAATCCGTTGGACTATTGTGTCTGGAGTATTTTGGAAAGCAAGGTTGGCACTAAAAAATACCAAAGTGTAGATCACCTCAAGCAAGCGCTTCGCCAGGAATGGGCCAAAATAACGCAGAGCAACATTCGGACAGTGTGTAACGGTTTCATTGGCCGTTTGAAAGCCATAATTCGAGCCGAACCAAATTTGTCCTTGTTCCATACAAATATTGTTTGGACAATTTCACCTCAATCGGATAATAAATGACTTGGAATCGAAATCATCGAATCGATTTTCACAAAACTTGACGAAGGCATTGGTATCTATCGACCTTGATATAACACATTTGAAGCACAATAAATGTGAAATCGGATAAAGTATCGCTATATGCAAATCTGAACCGATCACGATAAAATTTGACAGACAGACATATTTCTGAGCTGTATTTGATATCTGGTCCCGAGTATCATTGTTATGGAGTCGGATAAAGCAAATATATGGTAGCTATTGCTATATCTGAACTCATATTCACCAAATTTGCCACAGCATTCGCTTTCTCCCTCCATTTCGCAAAAACAGATAAAGATGACGCAACTATTTACATCTCATTTTTTTCGCACTAAAGGTCCCCCCCTCATGTTAACTTCGGATCACATCTCTAAATGATTGTGACCCAGGAGATCGTATGGGGAAATCGACCACAAAGATCACTTTGTTTCAGTTTTTTTTATCTCACCCTATATATGTAATATCAGCCCAAATTGGATAGATTTTTTCACATTCAACCAAGCTTTTCCATTTGGTGAAACTCGGTCCGGTATATCTATTTCTACAATAACTAGTTTTTAATATAATTCTTATGGAAGTCATATCATGTACTATAGAACAATGTTGTTTGGTACTAGAGGTACAAAAGCCGATTCAGAGGTAGATATAGTTCCCAAATTGTGGCTACTCTAAAGCCATGATACGTATTCTAATAAGGTCCATAGTTGGTATGATTTACTTTATATAAATCTCCAATATAGACTTTTTTGTTTCGGGAGCTCTATTAAATACGTATAATGGTGTAGGAGGGTATTATATAGTCGGCTCCGCTCGATTTTATTGTAGAAAATGGAAAAAGGGTTTTATTTCTTTGGTGACTTATAGCGAAATTTGATTAAAAATAATTTTGCCTTTGCTGTCATCCTTTAATCCTTGCCGAAGACAATATATACCTTTTGGATATTTATATAGTAAATTGTTTTAACTACTACCTCTTACCTTGTTTTGTACAGTGGACACTCGTAACAATGATGGACATCGTGTCTCTCCTGCACACTTGCCTTAATGCATATAACCGGCATTGGACATAGTAATTCTTTTGGATTAAGCGGTACTATCGAATTCAGTTGACAATCCCAACTAGCGCCGTTTAAATATAGGCCATGTACAAAGGCTCCGTCCATAGGTGGTAATCTGAGTCAAAAATAGAAAAAAGTAGAAAATTGGCTTTAATACAACAAAATTTTACAAGAATTTTAATTTATCTGCTAAAATTGTTGAAAAGAAAGTTTAACAAAACTCTGAGAACCTGAAATGCTAAATTCCAGCTGACTTATTTGAAAAATGGGATCAAAAATATTTGAAATATCAAACATTAGGGTGAACCGATATAGATAATTTTCAATATCGTCTTAGAAGCTACAATTCATTTATTTAGCTTGAAGGCTGTAATCTTTGTCATGATTCCAACACATGGACGGACGCACATAGTTAAATCAAAGTAGAATTTTGTGCTGAACTTATGGGGTCGAGTTGTTGCAAAAGGAATGGCCAAGTTATTATACTCTCCTTCTTATGGTGGGTATGCTTTTTTTATACCCTCCACCATACGTAGTATGGAGGGCATATTAAGTTCCACATTCCATTTGTAACTCATCGAAATAATAATTTTAGACATAACAAAGTATATACAGGGTAAGAAATAAAAACTGCAACAAAGTCTAACGCCATAATTTAATGTTTTTTTTTTTTTTTACATTTTATTGAATGAAAGCAAAAAATGTCGGAAATAGCATAACATTTTAGAATAAGTTTAGATTTGTGGAATTGGTGACTATTGGCACGAATTATGGCCTTCAAACGTCACACGCTGCCCGAATGTTGGTCTGCGGTATTTTGACCCATTCCCGGTGACACTTTGGTATTTTTAGTGCCAACCTTGCTTTCTAAAATACTCCAGACACAATAGTCCAAAGGACTGGTATCCGGAGTTTTTGGTGGCCAGTGTGCGCTGGATATGAAGTGAGGATCCTCATTTTGTTACCATTCTTGGGTGGCGCGTGCCGGGTGCTGAGTCCTGTTGGAATATCCAAAGTCTGCGGCCAAAATGTTTGCGTGTCCAATGCTTTAATACACCCTCCAGAATACTTTCGCGATAATATTCGACATTTATTCTGATGCCGATTATTACGAGCGGAGAGCGATTTGCCCAATGGAATATTGCGATATGTTCAGCTTGCGAGCCATTTTTCGGCCACTGCGACGCGGGTTTCGTTTAAGTCGCTTCTTTACTTTTCGAACCATTTCTGGTTCGGATTGCCGTTTTTTCATCTCACCCTGTATATTCTTGATTTAAGAGTTAAAACGAATAAATGTAGGAAGCGAATATTTTGCACAGATCAGTCCTTTGTCTGCAGGCAGATAAAGTTCGAAGATGGGTTATATCGGTCCACGATATCATATAACGGTTCCCCGATACTCGGCCATTTGGAAATGTATTGTCTATATAGGTTCACGATATCGTATATCCCCATATAACGGAACCTCTATAAATTCGGTATTTTGATGATTTTAGCTATATTTTTCAATGGAATTGTCTAAAAATCCATACTAGAAGGTCTTTCTAAGCACTGGAAGAGAAATGTCTATAAAAGTCCACGTTAGTTCACATTCAAATTTCGTATTTAGAATTTGTAATGGGTAATATAGCAAATATTGTCAAATATTGCGTATGCAGGCCCACGTCTTCGTCTAGCCTCCATATAACGGTACCTCCTAATATTCGGTATTTTGATGATTTTAGCGACCGGTGTTGTTTCATAATTCGTATTTAGAGTTTGTAATGGGAACTACAGTCACTGATAGAAAATTGCTAATGCAAGTCAAAGTCTTTGTATAAGCCCCATATATCAGTACCTCCATATATTCGGTATTTTAAAGTTTTAAGGTACAATATTCAACGAAATTGTTTAAAATTTGAGTTTCTAATAGGTACAGCAGCCTGTAACAGATAATTGTCTATGCAGATGCAGGTCTTCGTATATTTCCTATATTCGGTATTTTGATGATTTTAGGTACGTTATTCATAGGATTTTGCAAATTGTATTAGCTTATGACAAAAGTTGCCTATGGAGGTTCGTATGGACCCCAATATAAATACTAAATTCGGCATTTTAACAGAATTTTTAACGGAATTTATTTTTTTTTTTTTGAAAAATAAAAAAATCATTCCAAAATGGTGGAGGGTATTCGGCCGGGACGAACTTACTGCTTTTTTACTTGTTAAGTATCCTTCTATTAAAGTCGCATCTATTTTTTCACATATATCGTCGGCGTTTAATACTCACGTTATACTCTCAACATCCTTTTTGGTTACCTCACAGCAGAGGCACATTCGATCCAAAGGCAGGTCATGTTTTCGGGCACTTTCCTGCATAATGGCGGTGAGGAAACTTTGTGGATTGAAGAGACCCCCTAGCCATATGGTGCAGGGTAACTTAAAGTCATTCAACCACAACGAAAGTTCTTTAATACGATGCAAGAGATCGGCAAACCAACTTTGTAAACCCAACATACTGGGGTAGGCAAGATTTGTCCACGACTCTGGGACGTGGTCATAGAATAACGAATGATCCAAATGTTCCATATCCGAAGTGATGGTAAGTTCTCCCTTCAGGCCCAACATTAGCTCACGTAGGGAGCGTTTAATTTCTTGTATCAATGCATTCATGCGTTCACATTCCTGCAGGGCAACAACAACAAAGGGCGTCTTACGTTCGATGCGATTGAGCAGAGCATGTAAATTGAATTCCACTTGGAGTTTATCGAGAAAATCCTCCGCCATTATTTTGACCAATTCTTCACGAGGTGCACTGCAGGTGGTTGTGAGTTCCGATTGGCGGGGTTGCAGTTCGAATACCGTCTTTAACAATTGTTCCGAGGCCGAGGTTAGGAAACCGATTTCAGCATTTGGATGTAGACCATACAGGATGGGTGATTCATCGGGCAACATTTCATTGATGTAATTGTGATAGCCTTGAAAATCCAAATTGGGTGGGGAGGGAAATCCTGGACAAAGTTCCAAATCACCATCCACCAAATCTTGCTGCAACAACTCCGCCAAATAGGTTTGACACAGACGACGATCCCAATCATCGGTGATGTGACCGCCATACATTATTTCTCCAAACAGATAACGTAAATCTTCCCAAGGTATACGATTACTGCCCTCCAAATAATTGTGCAGCACCGATGCGGATATGGTCAGATCGCCCACATTGAAGGGATACACCTTATTCCATCCCAATGGGCCAAACTTGCGTCTTTGTCCTGCCACGGCATGGAAATAACAAAGGGCAAATAATATGGACTTAAATTCCGCTTCCTGAGTGCAGCTCTCCAACGTTTCCTGGGAGAAGTTATCCCAAGCCTGATGCATGTTTGCTGCCATCCCAGATGGTGGTTCATTTACGATTTTCAAAGAGGATTCTAATATACCTTGTGGAATTATGTGATATTGTGGATCTGGAGCGGGTTCGGCACTAATGAAGAGGCGAAAACTACTCGTGGTGAAACTCTCCGGCTGATTAGTAAGACGTTCGATAAGTTTCTCCAGAGTTGGCAACCAATTTGCCACGAGGTGTATGTTTTGAAAAACCACCCATTGGTTGCCAGAGGCCAGAGCTTGACTTAACGCCTGCTCGGCTAACATTTCTTGGCCTTGGCCCAGAGAGATATTTAACAAGTTGTTGTTGTTTGTAGTGAAACCCATTTGGGAACCAAGTCTTTCAACATCGTATATTGGATCCACTCCCGGGCAGAGAACGAAAAAAATTGGAGTCGTTGCCGAGACTTCATTGAAAATATCGGCAAAATGGAATGTCTTGACAGTGGCATATTGGCGGCCCATAGTTTGTTCCACAAAGAGTCTGAAATTACAACAGGGAACACATTAAATTTTAAAATGTTACAATTTTTGGACATTTAAGGTATATGCGAACTAAACGGTACTAAAAATTTGATACCTTGCACTAGGCAAGGAGATAACTCGGAAATTTGGTTTGAGGTTCCCTCATGAGGTGTAGGATAAATATACCAAAAGCTTTTCTGTTGGAAGTTTGAACGAAAAGTATTAAAATCACTAAATTTGGTACCTATTGGTGTTAGGTGAACTGATTGAGCTGAAATCTTAATATTTGATATAGGATTAGGTTTGGGAAGTAGGGTTGATATAAGCTTTTGGAATTGTGTATTTGGTACAATTTAGTTTTGGATGAACGGATGAAGCAGGAAATTTGAATTGGAATTGGCAGCGTCCTAGAAAATTTAAATTTTAGGAAATGTGCACTACAAATATATGAGAAGTACTAAATGGTACTAAATTTAATATGGGGAGAACGGGTAGTGCTTTCTACTCTGTTAGTGGGTAGGGTTGAGATTTCGAGGTGTTTTTAGAAATACGTACTAAAGAAGTGCGAAAAATACTAAATGGTATCAAATTTTGAAGTTGGGTAAATAAATGGAAATGGATCCTGCTAAGTAGGGTCAAGATTTGGAGGTGGTTTTGGAAACTCGTACTTAAGAAATGCGAAAAGTACTAAATGGTACTAAATTTTGTTGAGTAAAAAATGGAGTTAAAACCCAAAAATTTGTTAATAGGGTGACTTTTGGGCGATGGTATTTTTTTATACAGGGTGATATAAAAAACTGCAACCAACTTCAGACTATTGTAATTTCTTAGCCACTCATCCGACAGCTGTTAAAATTATTCCAGTGACAGCTCATTATATTGTTAACAAGCGTACAAAAGTATTTTGGTGAGAAGTTTCCAGAAAGAAAGTTATTCGTGGTGGAATTCAAGCGTGATATTGTGATTTCTTTATATTTGACCGGAAAACAACAAGTGGCTATCGTTAGAGCACTCCAGCATTTAAATATGAATAAATCTTTTGTGTCTCGTACCATCGCTCGTTACCGTGATACTGGTAGCGTAGCCCGATGTCAAGGAAGTGGACGGAAGATAACAGCAACATCAGCAGAAATGGTTCGAAAAGTACAGAAGCGACTTGATCGAAACCCGCGTCGCAGTGGCCGAAAAATAGCTCGTGATCTGAACATACTGAAATATTCCATTTGGCAAATATTGTAAAATCGGGGTAAAGCCATTGAAATTCCAAAAAGTGCAAGAACTTGCACCGCAACAGCAAGAAAATAGACTCAAAAGAGTTAAGAGTTGCTTCGCTTGGCCGAAAGTCGTGAACTGCTGAATTTGGTTTTCTCCGATGAGATAACATTCGATGTCCAGCAGAAATGATCGTGTTTACTTGCCAAAGAGGTCAGCTGAAAATGTGCACCTTCGGTTGGCCACCAGAATTCAAGCGCCGGCCATGGTGATTGTATGAGCCGTCATAACAGCCGATGGTCAATAGGACTCAACACCATCGCACTCAGCACGCGCCACCCAAGAATGGCTACATAATGAGGTTCCTCGCTTCATTTCCAGCGCACAATGGCCACCAAAATCTCCGGATACCAATCCGTTGGACTATTGTGTCTGGAGTATTTTGGAAAGCAAGGTTGACACTAAAACATATCAATGCGTCAATCACTTCAAGCAAGCTCTTCGCCGGGAATGGGCCAAAATACCGCAGAGCGTTTGATGGCCATACTTCGTAGTAAAAGTGACGAATTCGAACAGATCTAAAGTTATTCTAAAATTTGATGCTATTTCCGACATTTTTTGCTTTCACTCAATGAAATTTAAAAAAAAACGTAAAAATTCTGGCGGTTGACTTTGTTGCAGTTTTTTAATCTCACCCTGTATGTGCATCAGTGCTAGGCCAAGATCTGTTATAACGATGGTAGAGATCGTTCTCTTCATATTTCACAAATCCCATTATTTCACTAACACAAGAACTGCTGTAAAAATGGGATATATCGGTCCACTCCTTCTGGTACCTCCCCCACAAAAGGGTCAAGGTTTTGAGTATCCATGAAGCTCATAAAACGCGAAATTAACATCCGAATACATTCAGACTAGGTACATTTCAATATTTTTATCAACACAAGATCTGTTTTAAAGATAGTGGAGATTGGACCATTGTTTCTAGTACCTCCCGCACATAGGGTTCAAGATTTAGGATAACAAAACGCTGAAATAAAGCGAAATAAGCATCCAACTCTCTTCAAATGTTACACACACACAAACATTTTTGCTAACACAAGATCTGTTGTGAAAATTGTATATATCTGCGAATCTCTTCTGGTGTCTCACCCACAAAGTGTCACAATTTGAAGAAACATACTTTACAGTGTACGAAATGTACAAAATGGGCTAAACTTGGTACAGTGTGTAAGAAGAGAGGTGGAATAACGATTTTTGGTATGAGGGTCACAGTAGGTATTTAGGAATCAGACAATGTGGTGTTTTCGGAAATGCATACCGCATGGTGCACGAAAAGTACAAAATGGACTAAATTTGGCACAGTGTGTAAGAAGAGAGCTGGAATAATGAGTGTTTGTATAAGGGTCACATACGGAGTTTAGGATTCAAACAATAAGTGGTTTTGGAAATGAGTACTGTATAGTGTACGAACGGAAATGGGACTAAATTCTGTATGAAGTGTAGAAAGTGAGCTGAAATTGTTACTTTTGGTATACGAGCCACTGTGATATTGTAAGATATAGTGGAGATTTGCTAGAATTCTTGAAACTAAAAAAAATTTTCTGCCCTTTAGAAATTCGTCCGGCGACTTACCTAATGGCGCTAGTAACACGATCCGGTCGCAAAGCCCTTATAATACACAATCTCTGCAGGGGAGTTCGATGTTTCCATTCTCCTGGGAATTGTTCACATTCCGGTATATCACTTGCCAGGAATTTACGCCAACGTTTGGGATAGTTTTCAATATCCTTGTCGATGCCATAAAAATTATCCATTAAGGCCAAAGATTTCACACCACCCCAGGAGGTACGTCCAATGAAGTCCACCGGCGACAATGTATTCGGATCGTGGGGAAAACGTAACAAAAAATCTAGTTCATCACGGGAAATTTGTTCCGAAGCTGACATAATTCTCAGGGTCATGTGAGCGGTAAATGTCAACTTGTCCACTTCGAAAAGGCCACGCAAAGCAAAATAGAAAGTTTGGGAGGTTATGGCCTCAACAAGTGATGCCACCCTGCGTTCATTCACCCTATGCTGTGGCGCCGAGACAATGGCCTGTTTAAAAACCTGCATAAATGATTTCAGGGAAAACCGATAGATGGGATTTATCCTACTTAGATCGGAGAGTACAAAGTAGAGAATAGAAGCTCTCTTGGCTGCCGTTCGATACATGTTGCGGGCTTCATCGATTTGCAAAGTTGTGATGCGCGCCTCATTAACTTTCAGCTCAATTTCATCCACAGTCTGTTTGGTGGACTCCAGATTGGAGACCAATTCATGATCGTCGAGAACATTTTCCCCAGCCGAAGCTAAGCGTGCCAGCAGATCATTTTCCAAATGCTTTAAAGATATTTTAAATTTATTTTGTTGAATCGTCACATTGGTTTTCATTTCCTCCAAATCGGGTCTTTCGATTTTTACCACTTCGGCCAATAGCTGTTCCTCCAGGCCATCTTGGGTAACGGTGAAATTAATGAGAGTGGTTTGGGCTTGCATTTCTGGTTTGTAGTGGGGATTTGCCAATTTGGTGTGCAAAATTAAACGGAAGTTGGGATTGAAATCCAACTCCTTATCGCCCAGGCGTATGAAGCGACCGCGTTTGATTAAAGCCCGGCTTAGCAAAGGTTCCAAAACGGTGTCCACAGATTCCTCGATTTGTTCCAACAACACGGTTTCACCATTTGCCATGGCCTTTTCGAGGGACTCAAGAAAATGTTTCTGGTTGAGACGCAGCACCACCAAGCTATTGCCATAACGGTTTTTGATCCATTTGATGCCTTGTCTGGAAGAATAAATATTGGAACTTTATTTAGAATTTAGAAAATCTCTTGATTTGCCTTACAATTGCGGATCTATCATGAGCGGCCAGCGTGTTGAATGCACCAATATTGTGGCATTTTCGGTGGACATGCGATCCATGGGCAAACCTTCATTATTCCAGCTGGCAATTTGTGCATCATCCGTAAACAAGGTTAAATAATCCTCACCATCGGTGTGGGGTATGGCTGGCTGGTAATCAAGTCAATCAACACCCAATTCAAGCAACACTTAAATTCCTCTCTTTTAACGAAACGAAGAAAAGGAAAACTTTGACTTACCTCAATGCGACGAAAGCTTGGCAGCCACATTTGCTGTTGCAATTCCTCCCGATAACGACGCGTAAAACAACCGGCATACGACAGAAAGGAGGAAATTAGCAGGATATCACCAGGTAGTGTGGCACTTTTCAATTGTAAACTTTTTGGGTCATCAGCAGGGATAAATACACACCGCCAGTGAAAGCAGCAGCCCAAGGATTATGAAAGTCATTCGTAGATGTTGACCGAAAAAGGAGTTGACAGTCAATGTTGTAGCAGTTTAAACAAACAGGAAATGGAAAAATGAAATCATATATTTCATGGTTTTTATTAGAGATTGGAATGCCATGGAGCAGGACTATAAAAACAACAGCAACAACAAAACATTAACAACTTCGCCATAGCTGAAAACGATGTTGCCGTTTTCCAATAAACTTAAGTGTTCATAGTTTCCGGCACTGACGGAAACTGTGTCCCAGAAGTGGTAACAAATGACAATTGTGGCAAATGGGACCAATTGCTCAATATTTGAACATGGCTAACATAACAACAACCAAAAAAACTAACAAATGGAAGTTGATTTTGGTTACAAGGTAACAAGGAGTTTGGGAAGGAACCGAATATTGATGGAGAATTGTTATAAATGGTTGTTAAATTAAAGATTGGATATTCGATATTCCTGAGCGTTCAAATGAATTTCGAGGATCATTATAGGACTTGTATGTATGTAGGTATTGTTGGTTCTACCAAAAAGTAGGTCTACAACAAGTTAAAAAGCAGTAAGTTCGGCCGGGCCGAACTTTGAATACCCTCCACCATTTGGAACGAATTTGGAAATTTTCAAAAAATAAAATTCTTAAAAAATTCTGTTAAAATTTTAAAAATACCAAATATAGCCGTCTATTGGGGTCTATACGACGTGGACCTACATAGACATTGTTTGTCATAAGCCATTACCATATTCAAACTCGAAACTTGAAATAAACAGTGAATAATGTAGCTAAAATCGTCAAAATATCCCATATAGGGTGGTACCGTTATACCGAAGCTGTGCGAAGACCTGCACCTGCATAGACAATTATCTGTCACAGGCTGTAGCATACATTACGAACTTCAAATACCACATCTCAAACAATTTCGATGGGTATTGTACCTAAAATCGTCAAAATACCGAATATAGGGAGGTACTGATATATGGGGCCTATACGAAGACCTGGGCCTATATAGTCAATTTTCTGTCACAGATTGTAGTTCTCATAGCGAACTCCAAATACGTAATTTGAAACAACTCTGGTGAATAATGACGCTAAAATCATCAAAATACCGAATATTGTGAGGTACCTTTATATGGGGGCTATAGGAAGACGTGGACCTGCACAGACAATTTTCTGTCTTAAGGTGCAGTAATAATTTCGAACTTCAAATACCATATTTGAAAAAAATACCGTTAAATAATGTCGCTAAAGTCATCAAAATACCAACTATAAGGAGGTACCCTTATATGAGGGCTATACGAAGACGTGGACCTGCACAGACAATTTTCTGTCTTAGGGTGTAGTATCCATTTCGAACTTCAAATACCAAATTTGAAACTATTCCGGTGAATAATCATCAAAATACCGAATATCTGGAGGTGCCGTTATATGGAGGCTATATGAAAACGTGGACCTACATGGCCCATTTACGAACTTAACCTGCCTACTGGAAAAATAAACATGTGTGCAAAATTTTAGCCATCTATCTCAATTCATTCGAAAGATAGCGTGATTACAACAGACAGACGGACAGACAGACAGACGGACATCGCTAAATCGACTTAGAATTTTAAGCTGATCAAGAATATATATACTTTGTTGGGTCTGACATGAGTAATATACCCTCCATAGTATGGTGGAGGGTATAAAAAGAAACGAAGGAATGTAAACTGTCCTCACCCCATCAGCGACCTTCATCCCAATGGATTAAATTTTTCGTACCTTTTGGTACTCGAACGGAATAAATAGTATCCTATATTCGTCTCCTGGCACGACGCTACCTTCTCACCAATTTTCAGCCATAGCCGTTTGTTTCAGTAAATTTATAGGCAAGATTCGTGGAGCTTTCTTTGAAGAAATATGATATCCTACACCACTTTGCATATTTAGTAGAGCTATCCACAACAAATAAACGTTTTTATGGGGAATTTATCAGCAGAAATGGTTCGAAAAGTAAAGAAGCGACTTGATCGAAAACCGAGTCGCAGTGGCCGTAAAATGGCTCGTGAAAAAATAACACCCGATGGTCCCTTTCCTCTCGTATTATTCGGCCGTGGCATCAAAATTAAAGACGAATATTATCCCGAAAATATTCTGGAGGGTGTATTAAAGTCTTGGGCACGCAAACATTTTGGACGCAGACCTTGGACATTCAAAAAACACCATCGCACTTAGTACGCGCCACCCAAGAATGGTTATAAAATGAGGTTCGTCGCTTCATTTCCAGCGCATAATGGCCACAAAAATCTCCGGATACAAATCCGTTGGACTATTGTGTCTGGAGTATTTTGGAAAGCAAGGTTGGCACTATAAAATACCAAAGTGTCGATCACCTCGAGCAAACGCTTCGCCGGGAATGGGCTAAAATACCTCAGAGCAACATTCGGGCAGCAAGGTGCCAAAGGTGATCAATTCGAACAAATCTAAACTTAATCTAAAATGTGATGCTATTTCCGAAATTTTTTGCTTTCCTTCAATAAAATTTAAAAATAATGGCGTTTGACTTGTTGCAGTAGGTCCAAGTTATTACATAGCCCCCATATAACGGTACCTCCCGATATTCGGTATTTTGATGATTTTAGCGACATTATTCGCCGGAATTGTTTCAAATTTGGCATTTGAAGTTCTTAATGGATACTACAGCCTAAGACAGAGAATTATCTGTGCAGGTCCACGTACCTCAGAGCAACATTCGGGCAGCAAGGTGCCAAAGGTGATCAATTCGAACAAATCTAAACTTAATCTAAAATGTGATGCTATTTCCGAAATTTTTTGCTTTCCTTCAATAAAATTTAAAAATAATGGCGTTTGACTTTGTTGCAGTAGGTCCAAGTTATCATATTATCTGTGCAGGTCCACGTCTTCGTGTAGCCCCCATATAACGGTACCCCCTGATATTCGGTATTTTGATGATTTTAGCGACATTATTTAGCGGAATCGTTCCAAATTTGGTATTTAAAGTTCGTAATAGATGCTGCAGCATAAAACAGAAAATGGGCCATATAGGTCCACGTCTTCATATAGCCCCCATATAACGGTACCCCCGATATTCGGTATTTTGATGATTTTAGCGATATTATTTACCGGGATTGTTTCAAATTTCGCATGTGAAGTTCGTAATGGATACTTCAGTCCAAGCCAGAAAATTGTGTTTGCAGGTCCACGTCTTCTTATAGCCCCCCATATTCGGTATTTTGATGATTTTAGCTACATTATAAACAGATTTTTCTTTAAGTTTCGCATTTAAATATTGTAATAACTTATGACAAAAGTTGCCTATACAGGTCCACGTCGTCGTATATGCATTCGGTATTTTTAAGATTTTAACAGAATTTTTAACGGATTTTATTTTTTGGAAATTGCTAAATTTTTACCAAATGGTGGAGGTTATTAAAAGTTCGGCCCGGCCGAACTTACAGCTTTTTTACTTGACCCCAAATCGAATGAAACATATACAGAGTGAAATAAAAAAACAGCAACCAACTTCAGACTGCTAAGTCACTCGTCCGACAGCTGTTATATTGTTTACAAGCATACAAACGGATTTTGGTGAGAATTTTCCAGAAAAAAATTATTCGTGATGGAATTCAAGCGTGATAGTGCGAGTTCCTTATATTTGGCAGGAAAACCACAAGTGGCTATTGTTAGAGCACTCAGCATTTAGCCCGACGTCAAAGAAGTGGACGAAAAAAACAGCAACATTAGCAGAAATGGTTCGAAAAATAAAGGAACGACTTGATCGAAACCCGCGTCGCAGTGGCTGAAAAATGACTCGTGAGCTGAACATATGGCAATATTTCATTCGGCAAATATTGAAAAATGAGGTAAAGCCATTAAAATTCCAAAAAGTGCAAGAACTTAAACCGCAAGAGAAAGAAAATAGCCTCAAAAATAGGCTAAAGAGTTGCTTCGCTTGGCCGAAAATGGTGAACTGCCGAATTTGGTTTTCTCCGATGAGAAAAAATTCGTTGTCCAGTGGTTTGTAAACAAACAAAATTATCGTGTTTACTTGCCAACGAGGTCAGCTGAAAATGTGTTCCTTCGGTTGGCCACCAGAACACAAGCGCCGGCCATGGTTGTGGTGTGGGCCGTCATAACAGCCGATGGTCGCTCTCCGCTTGTATTAATACATTTTTTAACCATGTAATTAGTAAAGCCTCATAGAACATCACAAAAAAGGTTAACCTACCTTTGAATCGATTCACGCCACCGTTCATTTTCATTGGCCAATCCATTGACCAGGCGATGGGCCAAGTCGATGGTGAATGTTGTCTTGTCCGCCTCTTGTTGGCATTTTTGTTTTGATGCCACGGCATCTTCAAATTCCGATTGAATTTCGCTGAGTTTTCGTTCCAATTCATTGATTTTCTGTTTCAAATAATCCAAACGCTGGCGGGCTTCGGCCAGCTCATTTTGTGAATCTTTTAGAGCCTGTTGTTTAGGACCCACCACTAAAAAGACTTGATGATAACGATGAATGTTAATGACCCAGGCACAGAGACCAGCAGCAGCTACAGATTTTTGGACAATTTTATCGGGATTGAATTCAGGATCCTAAAAATTAACTGTAAATATAATTTAAAACAGATGTTGAGATGTCTTCCGTACCTTTAAATACCCCTGCAGGACCTCAATGATATTCGGATGTATATTATCTTTGTTGTAATTTACCAAGTCATTTAGGAACTGATCGACCCGTACCATCATCAGTTTGGCCGCCTTCCAGCTACGATTCCTTGGAATTTTCCCATTATTTGCAAAGAGTACCATTACTGCAGCACAAACGTTTACCACAGCCTTGGGTGGTGAACCGAATGACTTCAGTTCCGTTAAATTATTCTTGTTCAATGTATTCAACGCTGCCTGCGCCGCCACTAAGGCCGGCTCTGCCTTGCGTAAATCTTCTTCACACATTTTCGTTTTGATGCAAACATCTTCCTCGATTATACGCACACGTTTCTCCTCCTCCGAGGCGATATGTTTTTCATATTTTACCTTTTCGCTTTCGGCGCTGACAATCAGTATCAGTTTGTCCGCAGCAGCATTTTTGGCAGTCAATTGAATTTCCTGCACAGCTAATTGATTCTGGCGAAGCATACAAAGCAAGCGAAAAGAAAAATCGCATGAGAAATGCATACATGTGTAGGTTTGTGGTACGGTATGACCGGATGACAAGCCATGACCAACCGACCGACTGACTGACTCATCGATTCATTTCATTTCATTTCTTTCGCTCACTAAATGTGTCTTTAATCAAAAGATTAATAAGGAAACTTACAGGCTAGCAGGTTCCTGCTTTAATCTACAAAAGCTTACCATTTCCATAGGTAGGTGTGTGTATATATGTATGTATATAGATGGATTGTGGTTTTTAAGATAAATTTGTAAAATACAGCCGGAGGATGGAATGAAAATTAATTAAAATCGAAAACTGAAATGTAAGATATATATAAATATGTCGATGCAGGGACCTGCAGTTATAGTTGTGATGGGATATGTAGCACTGTACCGATTTCTAGGTTATATTAGAGGGTACCTAATTCATAGGCAACTCAATGCAGTATGTGGCTGACTGATTCAACGTACTAAATGTACCATTCGTTCTTGGCAAACGGATAAAGTTTGAATTCTAAAATTTGGAACGAGAGACTTTTTTAGGAAATTTTTAATAGATACATCTAAAATCCTTAAATTTTATATGAAAATTAAGTTTGATATCAAGACGTGGTTTTGGGAATATGTGTTCCCAACGTACCATTTAGATATTATATTTCGTACACAGCGGTACTAACATTGACATAGAGTGTAGGAACAGAGCTAGAATTGAACATTTTTACATTCGGATCACAGCAAGTGTACGGCGTTTGGATAATGAGATGTATTTTAAAATGAGCACTTTATGATGTACGATCTACATAAATGTACTACATTTTATAGAGAGAATAAGAAAAAACTGTTATTCTATAAGTTATGGTAGGCAGGGTGAAATGAAGGAACTGCAACCAACTTCAGACTGCTGTCATTTCAAAATTATTCCAGTGACAGCTCATTACATTGTTGTGTCTCGTACCATCGCTCGTTACCGTGATGCTGGTAGCGTAGCCCGACGTCAAGGAAGTGGACGGAAGAAAACAGCCACATCAGCAGAAATGGTTCGAAAAGTAAAGAAGCGACTTGATCGAAACCCGCCTCGCAGTGGCCGAAAACTGAACATATCGCAATATTCTATTCGGAAAATATTGAAAAATGAGCTCGGGGTAAAGCCATTGAAATTTCAAAAAGTGCAAGAACTTACAACGCTACAGAAAGAAAATAGACTCAAAAGAGCTAAAGAGTTGCTTCGCTTGACCGAAAGTGGTGAACTGTCGAATTTGGTTTTCTCCGATGACAAAACATTCGTTGTCCAGCAGTTTGTAAACAAACAAAATGATCGTGTTTACTTGCCAAAGAGGTCAGCTGAAAATGTGCACCTTCGGTTGGACACCAGAAATCAAGCGTCGGCCAAGGTGATGGTGTGGGCCGCCATAACAGCCGATGGTCGCTCTCCGCTCGTATTAATCGACCGTGGCATCAGAATAAATACAGAATATTGTCGCGAAAATATTCTGGAGGGTGTATTAAAGCCTTAGGCACGCAAACATTTTGGCCGCGGACTCCGGATACCAATCCGTAGGAGTATTTTGAAAAGCAAGGTTGGCACTAAGAAAATACCAAAGTGTCGATTACCCCAAGAAAGCGCTTCGCCGGAAATGGGCCAAAAAAACGCAGAGCAACATTCGGGCAGCGTTTGAGGGTTTTATTGGTCGTTTGCAGGCCATAATTCGAGCCAAAGATGACCAATTCGAACAAATCTAAACTTATTTTAAAATTTGATGCTATTTCGAACATTTTTTCTTTCGTTTAATTAAAAAAAAAAAAAAAATTATGGGTTTGACTTTGTTGCAGTTTTTTATCTCTCCCTTTACACTCTTCATCAGCTTAAAATCTGTCCCTTGTAATTAAGTTATCTTTCGAACGAATTGAGATAGAAGACTAAAATTTTGCACGAATGGGTATTTTGCACAGTACGCAGATTAAGTCATAAACGCGCCAAGTAGCTCCACGTTTTCGTATAGCCCCTATATAACGGTACTTCCCAATATTTGGTATTTTAAGGATTTTAATAACTTTTTTACCGGTATGGTTTCAACTTTCGTATTTGAAGGATTTAATGAATGCTACAACCTATAACAAAAAATCTGTAATTCAGCCCAACGTCTTCGTATAGCCCCTATGTAACAGTACCTCCTAATATGTCCAATAGGGGACGGACACCCCTAGATTGTCTCCGGAAACGGATTTGGTCAAAAGAGACTTAGGATCTAAATCCTTTATTTGGATGAAGCCTGTTTTGACCGTACGGCTGACGAATTTTCTTTTTTGACATTTTTTGTATGCTCCTATCAAAACTTGACGAGTTGTTCAACGCCTTGAGAATATAAAGAATTCAAGCATTATGGCAAAACATGGGACATTTATTGTATTTTCTATTATTAGTATGTTGAAAGGTAAGGAAATCCGTCCGCATACTATTTTCGTATACTTACAACTTGAACAATTTTTTTATTTAAACATGTGTATGATCCCTTATCGATTCTTACAAGTGGAATGGCAAACTTAAAAGATTATTATTTTATGACTGAATAATTAACATTGGCTGCTAGGCTGTTAGTTTTCAAAACCGAAATAAAAGTCGTCTAAATAAATGCCAAAACTATTTCATTAAAAAAAAAACATGAAATACCTATTCTTGTAATTTTCATTCATAGTCGATTTAACAACGAAAGATAGTAAGAGAATACATGCGCTAAAAGTATTCTAATAAAATTAGCACGACAACTCTGATCATTACATTTCTTTAGTTTATTTTGCGTTCTTCTTTAAATCGGTTGTTGCATCGGTTCGTGTGTGGTTGTCCTTCGCGAAATTCTTAATTTCAGTGTGTTTAATTAATAACTGCAGTACTATAAGTTTCTTTAATGTGTTCACTGCAAATACAACAATAAATTAACATTAACATTATACAAATGCAGTTAATTTTGCGATAAAATGTTAATAATTTTAACAAGGAGTTTGGCTGTTACTTTTTGCTAATGTGCCATTTTAATTGTGTGTATCCATTACAACACTCTCACGGGAGAGTCAATGTTGTTTTTGCTCCAATACTCGGCAAAAGAAGAGTAAGTTTTCCTCTTATTTTTTTTCTTCCTGAGCGCAACCAAGAGAGAGAGAGAGAGCGAGAAAAAATTCAATGAGAGGCTTTGTCGAGCACATTCTATTTTTTTTTGTTGGCAATGTCTAGTTAACAACCGTCTCCATTTGATCGGGCTTCCATTTTATTTTAAAGTGACACCATTAGAGATGCAAATACAAGAAAATAACCGTATTTCTATTTGAAATCCCAGGTACGTATTATTATTAAAGTATTAAATATTAAAGTTGTGTATTAAATGGATATAGGCATCATAACATTTAAAATGATATAAATAAATTGCAAAGTGGACGAAAAATATTAAGAGCTTAATATTAGAGAATTTTGTCTTACCAGTTCTTTATCCGCAAAAAAGTCCGAAATGTAAAATTAGCGGCACTTAAAGGTGGACCGATAATGCCGGTCTTCGAAGTTGACTGGACGGTAGGAAGATTTCAGTCATGCAAAATTTTAGTTTTCTATCATGGGTAAATTACCCTCACTTTATGGTGGAGGATAAAAAAATCAACAAAACTCTTCGAAATATAGGACATTTATAAACAAATAAGCAAACGCTATATGCGTGCGGGACCGACCATGCGACACCCTACAGCTCTGTAATATATTGGAAGCCACTTAGATTCAAGTTCATTTTGGTAGATTTGGTTTTTAAAGTAATGCCACACAACCCTGCACAAATTTAACGTTTGGTATTTGACTGGGGTTTTTGTTTTTGCCCTGTAATTACGCTTTTTGTCGTGCTGATAACTATTCGGAAAAATTTCACACGAAAATTGTGGTTCATTTGAACCCCTAAATATAATCCATGGTAATCCAAAATGCTGGACCTCTGCTTTGTTCCTAACTCTCCGTGTCATTTGGTTTTCAATTATGGTCTGTAGGGCGGCTGCAAAATCAGGAAAATTTTAATTTTTTTGATCCATTTGAACTCCTAAATGTAAATCTTTAAAAACAATAGGCTTTAATTCTGACCCTAAACTTACTGCCATGCAAAATTTCCTAATTTTCCTAAAATTAATATTTTATACCCTCCACCATAGTATGAAGGGTATATTAAGTTTGTCATTCCGTTTGTAACAACTCGAAATATATATTTTAGTCCCCACAAAGTAGCATAAAATGCTACTATTTGAAGTTTGGCAGAAAATTGTCTGTGCAGGTCCACGTTTTGGTATAGCTGCCATATAATGGTACCTCCCTATATTTGGTATTTTGATGATTTTAGCTACATTGTTCACCGAATTTTCGCATTTGAATATTGTAATGACTTATGACAATAGTTGCCTATGTATGTCCACGTCGTCGTATAGACCCTAATATACTGGTTACATTCGGTATTTTCAAGATACTAATAGAATTTTTAACGTATTTTTTCCACTAAATGGTGGAGGGTATTCAAAGTTCTGTCCGGCCCAACTTACAGTTTTCTTACTTGTTTTTACATAAAAGTTATATTCTATTTTACCCGCTAAATATTGTCCGATGACCATCCAAATTGGTATGCTTCTGTCCATCCCTAAAATCTAGCCCATGCCCCATTGTGTCCTGAGAGCAAGCGCTAAAATCAGTATTTATTTCTGTTTTTGGTCCATTATCATCTCCCGTAAATCATCTCCAAAAACAATATTCTGACCCTAACCCCTACTCCATTTTCAATTTCATGATGATCGGACCATAATTGCGACCTGTGCTGTGATTATAAATTAACATGGACAGACGGACTGATGGACATACATAGCGAGATCGACTCAGCTCGGCGAGATAGGAAGATCCATATATAGTTCCTATGTCGGTGATCAATATTTCGAGGAGTTACATAATTTTTTGTCCAATCAAACTTATAATACCCCCAACACATAGTGTTGCAGGATATAAAAGTGACTCATTTTTATTTTATGAAACACTGTGCTATAAGTTTCCACATAAATATTTTATGACCTGCATGGCTTTACTAATTGGATGCCTTTCGCGGTTTCACATTTTAAAAGGTGACAAGGATGGGCAATAGGACATGGGTAATGTGATAAAGGAGGTGTGAATCGAACGGCAAATGCGACAATGAAAATTAAAGTCATAGATTAACTGATGGACAAATGTACATAGATAGATGCATGTGAACGTCTGTATGTATTTCAAAAGCGTGTGTGTGTGTGCAAAACGAAGTATGTGTACATGTATGTATATGTCTGTTTGTTATATGGTTACACAGCTACAAAAGCCAAACAAAAACCATTTAAAGATGTGCGAACTCTTCTGTTTTACACTAATTGCAATGTGAGTTCAAAGGTTTCCGAAATATTTATGGCTTCGGCCTTGATTGTTCATGCCGACCGATAAACCGACCCACCCACGATTCGACTCACCCGCCCCACTCATTCCACTCACCTTTAGGGTATCCACTTGGCTGGCACATTCTGCCAATTTGGCCATGCCACTCTGCAGTCGTTGTATGCGCCGTGTATGTTCACCGCTACGGTCGACCAATAATTTGCGGTACAGGAAAATATATTCCAGAAAGGTCTTTGGGGTTGTGTAGTTGTAGCGTTTTTCATTTTGTAAATAAATCTTGGATATTTGATTCACAGTACCATGGACATAGGCCATGAAACAGCCAATGGGTTCAATAAGCTGAGACTGACACAGGGAGGAAGGAAAGAAAGAAAGGAGTAAAAGTGGTTTGGGTAAATGCATGACCTGAACATACAAAGTTACACACACACACACACATGCAACATATTATAAATAAGGTGATGATATGACAAATAGTGTTACACTTTGTTGCAAAGGTGGCAATGCGGTCAGACTGGCCACCCCCCCTGTCTGGCTAAGTGATTACGGTCCGAACTGGACTAACTAACTAACTTACCGGTAAAATCCCCTTGTCTATTTCGCCCAAAAATTGTTGTGATACTGACTGTAGGGCCGTTTTGGGCCATTCATGAAACCAATCAATTGTGGTCTGTGTCAGAATGGCGGGGAACTTACGTGCCCTTACTCTTAGTGTCTGGCCCACGGGTGAGAAACATAAAATCAAACGCAACAGACGCCTAACTTTTTCCACAAAGAAACGCCAACAATTCTCCCGAGTATCCAGCGTGCCGGACTGTTTCACTTCATTGCGTATGCCATTGACAATGACTTCCATTTGATCGTCGGCAAAAAGTTCTGGTATTTCGCCGGTCGCCAGTAAATCATTGATGAGCATTAGTAAATTTTCCTCGGGTAATTGGGCGTCGGACATTAGAAATACGGATGCCACATTTTTCAGCCCAACTTTCATGCATAGCCCGGCAATGTCTTCCTTCATATCCTGCAGGCCATAGCCACGTTTGATTTGTATCTGGCAAACGCTGAAGGAAGATATGAAGGAGGCCAGGCGGGCCAAGGTTTGTTTGCCGGAACCGCCAACGCCCACAAGTAATGCATTGTTGCGGGGACTTTCCAAAATGCGATTAATGCTGGAATAAAAATGAATAGTAAATATTTTTAGATAATCAATATCAACTGGTCTTCTATAAAGAAGATCAATTGGTTCGCTAATGAAAATACCAACTGGTCCTGTATGGAGGAGACCATCTTGTCTTTTATAGAGAACGGCAACTAGGTTTCTATGAAGAAGACCAATTGGTTTTCTATGAAGAAGATCGATTGGCTTTTTAGGAAGAAGGCCGATTGGTTTTTTAGGAAGAAGGCCGATTGGTTTTTTAGGAAGAAGACCAATTGGTTTTCTACCAATTGGTTTTCTATGAAGAAGACCAACTGCTCTTCTATGAAGAAGACCAACTCTGCTCTTCTATGAAGAAGACCAACTCTGCTCTTCTATGAAGAAGACCAACTCTGCTCTTCTATGAAGAAGACCAACTCTGCTCTTCTATGAAGAAGACCAACTCTGCTCTTCTTTGGAAGAGACCAACTGCTCTTCTATGAAGAAGACCAACTCTGCTCTTCTTTGGAAGACACCAACTGCTCTTCTATGAAGAAGACCAACTGCTCTTCTATGAAGAAGACCAACTGCTCTTCTTGGAAAAGACCAACTGCTCTTCTTTGGAAAAGACCAACTGCTCTTCTATGGAGAAGACCAACTGCTCTTCTATGGAGAAGACCAACTGCTCTTCTATGAAGAAGACCAACTCTGCTCTTCTATGAAGAAGACCAACTCTGCTCTTCTATGAAGAAGACCAACTCTGCTCTTCTATGAAGAAGACCAACTTTGCTCTTCTATGAAGAAGACCAACTTTGCTCTTCTATGAAGAAGACCAACTCTGCTCTTCTATGAAGAAGACCAACTCTGCTCTTCTATGAAGAAAACCAACTCTGCTCTTCTATGGAGAAGACTAACTCCTCTTCTATGGAGAAGGTCAACTGCTCTACCATGTAGCGAAAAACCCAGTCTTCCACGGAGAAGACCAACTCGTCTCATATACTTACCGACAAACATGTTTCATGGCATCTTCGAAGAGCACTAAATTCATGTAACCAATAACCTCATTATAGCTTGACTGGGCTTCCATCAACAACTGATACAGGGCCTGCCAACTTTTGAGCGGCATATATTTTTGATCAGCCAACGATTGTGCGAAATGACAATAAATCAATGGATCCGAAAAAACGTATTCCTCATCGAAATCTTCAAAATCCTTTTTGAAAATATCCCTTATGGCCGAATTAAAAGCCTTTATGTCATAGGGATCCACCAAACGATCGTTATAGGTACGATATGCTTCATGGACATATAGGCGTATGAGATCCGATGGCTTTTGACAAATTGTACCTCCCAAGGAGGTTATGTTTCCCACATTATTGGCTTCAAGAGGCACACCACAACTATTCATTAGACCTTGATAAATATTAGTTAAATCACGCATATTGAAGATGTAGTGGAATTTTACAGCTGTTGGCAGGAAAGCGGCTTCCATGCGACGATGTAGGCCAATTCCAACTCGTACTAGTAGTGGAGCTATGGATTTTATTTCCTTGCTAAAACTATTCAAAGGATTATCGAGATGTGAGGATAGAATTCGACCATAGATATATTGTAGAGTCGTTTCACTGGGTGGCGCCACTGAAAAGACACAGAAATGTCTTTGCAGGCGAGGATCAATCGTGAAAGAGCCAGCTGTGGGATTCATGCAAGCAACAAATTGACAATTGCGTATGTTTTTCAGCTGTAGACATTGCCGATCGTACCTGGAAACGAAAGCATATGTGAGTTTAGTTGTGGTATAAATTGGTGACCTGCAGAAGGCGTTATAAATTAGGAAGGCCTACAGAATGTCTTCTGTGTATAGAAGACTAACAAAAGATCTTCTGTGTATAGAGGATCTTCGTGTATAATAGAAATAGAAGATCCAAAGGTAAGAAGGAAGACCTACAGGAGGTCATCCGGGTATAGAAGACATGCAGAAAGTCTTCTGCGTATAGATTACCTACAGAAGGTATGCTGTTTATATAAGACCTACAGAAGGTATTTTGGGTATGGGAGACCTAGACAGGTCTTCTGTGTATAGAAGACCTATATATGGGCTTCGTTGTATAAAAGAACTAATGAGGGGCTATGGTGTATAGTAGACCTACAGAAAGTTTTCTGTTTATCAAATACCTACCATGTAAAAAAGACCTTCAAAAGGTCTTCTTCCTGGTATAGAAGACCTGCCAAAGGTTTTCGTTTTATAGAAAACCTACAGAAGCTTTTCTGTGTAAGACCTACAAAGGACTTAAAAGGCCAAGGTCTTCTGTTTATGCATCTGTTGCATATTGCATGTATAGAGGACCTACAGAAGGCCTTAGGTGTATAGAGGACCTAGAAGTGGACTTCTGGGTATAGAATATCTGCTAAAGGTCTTCATTGTATATAAGACTTACAGAAGCTCTTCTGTATAAGACCTACAAAAGACCTAAAAGACCAAGAGAAAGTCATCTTTCGTTAACTTATTATTCTCCCTTGAAAACTTCTCTCACAAGCTTACCACTGCCTATAGTCCATAAACTGCCGCATAATGGTGTGTGGCTGCACCGTACCATAGGCATCCACTTCAGGCATATTCAGATCATTTATAAAATACACCAAACGTCGTTTGGCACCTACAGGTCCATACGTCCTTCCCGATTTCTTTTCCAGCGGACGATCCAATACTTTTTGGAAAATTTCTGAAGATGTATAATAATTGAAATGTATGGCTTGCACAGTGGTTGCCAATGGTTTGGGTTGTGACTGAAATGAACAACGTTGGGTTTCCATTTTTGCCGGATTAACATCCATCACATCCGAAGCTTGGGCATATTTGGTAAAGAGCTCACGAAAAATGGTATTTTTACCACAACCCGAATTTCCCACCAGCATACAGGGTAAATTGCGATTAATTAACATTTCCAGGAAGTGCATCAGACGTGCCGTTTCAAATGTAGGGATCATGATGCTCTAAAAACAATAAACATTAAAGCATACTCTTCAGGACCCTTTCTCGATTAGCTTACCTGTACCGGCGTCTGAAACTCCATTTGCATTGGCATTCGCCCCGCCATATCAGACCAACGTATGAATTTCTGTGTCCTCACATCCAAATGATAGTCGTAGATTGTACCCTGTGAGGGAAGTTTAATATCCTTGAATTCGGTGCACCACCATTTTTGAAATTCTCTCCGCCAATCGATATTATGTTCCTGACTCAGAGCAGAACCAAATCCCCATAGCACGGCATAGACAAATATCAACTCCAAATGCAATTCTAGAGAATCGGGTGCCAAGCCAACATGATGTAAACTATGGGGATTATTGGGATTGGAACTGTGTTGAAACTCCGTTTCTTCTTCATTAAAGTCGAGAAGGCACTCAAGTAAGTTACAGGACATTTGAATGACGGCCATATCGGATATTGGGACAATGTGACGAAAATCCTGATGACGTTGTAATAATTTCGGAAAATATTTCTCGAACAGGGTTGTTAGGATACCACGTTCCAACATATCGGGGCGGGTTTCGAGCCATGATAAAACGTAGCTGAAGCACATAATAGGATGAACGATAGATATACAAATATATATACAGGCGGAATAATGAAAAGTTTTTGAGTGATAATCGAACGGATTGACTAATTGACTGACTTAGACCTAACTCCCACGTGCTTATTAATTTTGGGCAATCGGATGAGAGATGCTCTGTTCCAGAACTTGCAAAAAAGGCAAAGAAGAACTATCATGAACATCAGCTTAGTCCAACTTTGACATACTCTTTCCAACATTTTGGCCGAATAAATGCTTTAATATTGTCTTCCAATGCCTCAATTTAAGCAAGCTCATCTGTATACAGGGTGAGATAAAAAAACTGCAACAAAGTCAAACTCCAGAATTTTTACATTTTTTTTAAATTTTATTGAATTCAAGCAAAAAATGTCGGAAATAGCATCAAATATTAGATTACGCTTAGATTTGTTCGAATTGGTCACCTTTGGCACAAATTATGGTGAAACCGTCACACGCTGCCCGAATGTTGCTCTACAGTATTTTGGTCCATTCCCGGCGAAGCGCTTGCTTGAGGTGATCGACGACACTTTTGTATTTTATAGTGCCAACCTTTCTTTCCAAAATACTCCAGACACAATAGTATAACGAATTGGTATCCGGAGATTTTGGTGGCCATTGTGCGCTGGAAATGAAGCGAGGAACCTCATTTTGTAACCATTCCCCGGGGGCGCGTGTTGAGTGCGATGGTGCTGAGTATTGTTGGAATGTCCAAGGTCTGCGGCCAAAATGTTTGCTTGCACAAGGCTTTAATACACCATCCAGAATTTTTTCGCTTTAATATTCGGCATTTATTCTGATGCCACGGTCGATTATTACGAGCGGAGAGCGACCATCGGCTGTTATGGCGGCCCACACCATCACTATGGCTGGCGTTTGAGTGCTGGTGGCCAGCCGAAAGTGCACATTTTCAGCTGACCTCTTTGGACAACGAATGTTTTCTCATCGGAGAAAACCAAATTCCGCAGTTCACCACTTTCGGCCAAGCGAAGCAACTCTTTAGCTCTTTTGAGTCTATTTTCTTTCTTTAGAGGTGTAAATTCTTGCACTTTTTATACCCTCCACCATAGGGTAGGGTATATTAATTTTGCCATTCCGTTTGTAACTCCTCGAAATACTCATGTCAGACTCAATAAATATTCTTGATCAGCGTAAAATTCTAAGATGATTTAGCCATGTCCGTCAGCCTGTCTGTCTTTTGTAATTTTGTAATTCGAACGAATTGAGATAGAAGGCTAAAAGTTTGCAGACATGTTTATTTTGCCAGTAGGCAGGTTAAGTTCGCAAATTGGCCATGTAGGTCTACGTTTTCATATAGCCCCCATATAACGGAACCTCCCGGTATTCGGTATTTTCATGATTTTAGCGACATTATTCACCGAAATTGTTTCAAATTTGGTATTTGAAGTTCGAAATGGATACTACGGCCTAAGACAGGAAATTATCTGTGCAGGTCCACATCTTCGTATAGCCCCCATATAACGGTACCTCCCGATATTCGATATTTTCATGATTTTAGCGACATTATTCACCGGAATTGTTTCAAATTTGGTATTTGAAGTTCGTAAAGGATACTACAGCCTATGACAGAAAATAGTCTATGTAGGTCCACGTCTTCGTATAGCCCCCATATAACGGTACTTCCATATATTCGGTATTTTGATGATTTTAGCGTCATTATTCACTGGAATTGTTTCAAATTACTTATTTAGAGTTAGTATTGGAAACTACAGTCTGTAGACAGCATATTGTCTATGCAGATCCATATATCAGTACCTCCCATATTCGGTATTTTGACGGGTTTAGGTGCAATACCTATCGAAATTATATGAGATGTCGTATTTGAAGTTCGTAATGGATGCTACAGCCTGTAACAGAAAAATTTATATGCTGGTCCAGGTCTTCGCACAGCTCCGATATAACGGTACCTCCCTATATACGATATTTTGATGATTTTAGCTACATTATTCAGCGTTTTTTTTAAGTTTCGGATTTGAATATGTTAAAGGCTTATGACATGGCTTATGACAAAAAATGCCAATGTAGGTCCACGTCATATAGACCCCAATATAACGGGTGTATGTGGTATTTTTTAGCAGATTTCTTAACGATTTTATTTTTTGAAAAATTCCACATTCATTCCAAATGGTGGAGGGTATTCAATGTTCGGCCCGGCCGAACTTACTGCTTTTTAACTTATTGGAATTTTAATAGCATTACCCCGAGCTCATTTTTCAATATTTGCCGAATGGAATATTGCGGTATGTTCAGCTCACGAGCCATTTTTCGGCCACTGCGAAGCGGGTTTCGATCAAGTCGCTTCTTAATTTTTTGGAAACATTCCTGCTGATGTTGCTGTTTTTTTTTCGTCCAATTCCTTGTCGTCGGGCTAAGCTACCAGTATCACGGTAACGAGCGATGGTACGAGACACAAAAGATTTAATCACATTTAAATACTGGAGTGCTCTAACGATAGCCACTTGTGGTTTTCCAGCCAAAAATAAAGAAATCACACTATCACGCTTGCATTCCAACACGAATAACTTTTTTTCTAGAAAATTTTCACTAAAATGCTTTTGTACGCTTGAAAATAATATAATCAGCTGTCGCTTGAATAATTTTAACAGCTGTTGGACGAATGGCTTAGAAATGACAGCAGTCTGAAGTTGGTTGCAGTTTTTTTTTTCACACTGTATCTACAGAGGACCTTGAAATGACTTTCTATCCAGATATTTAAAGATATTTTTATCTATAGAAGTCCTATAGACGACCTACAAGAGATCCCTAGTCCTACAAACTTGCAGACGAGTATTTATCCTGGGAACACATGTAGAATAGGAATCCATGAAATCAAATACTCACGGTGACCAACCCAAATCCAATGGATTAATATACAAAATTCCAGCTCTCGACACCGTGGCCGGTGTTGCCGCCTTCAGGTGGCCAACTTCGAAAATTAAACGCATTTCTTTCTTCAAAGCTATACGTTCATTATTGGCCAATGTTAGGATTTTATTATCGTCCATTAGGGTATTTAAACTTTCAATCCACATTGGATCGATATCACCATCTAAGACAATCCATTTGGGGTGGTCATTATTCAAATTGGCCTGCTCACGCATTATCGATGAGAATAAGCCATCTTTCCATTCACGTGTCGTGGCATTTACCACTCCGAAGAGTTCATCATTTGTCAAAGCCTTTGGGTTGAGAATACTGCAAACAGGTTTCCGTTTCTGCAGGCGATAAGTCTCCCGTAGTGTTTGCCAGATTTGCGTTTTCCCCGTTCCGGCATTGCCCACAATGAAAACCGAATGACGCACATCTAGGAGTTCTTGAAGTTGTACCACTTTCATGAGGAATCCTTCTTCGGGCTGCAGTTTGATGTCATTGACAGCACGACGTATGATCTTTTCAAATTCAAACACCCGCTTCCGTGGCACATCCAGGGCTGGAAAGAGATCGCCTATGAGGCCCATAAATATGGAAATATCTTCGGTGACAATTTTTGGTATGTTAAAATCTCTTAGAGCTCTCATGAGAACCTGGTCCTCAGGTCGGCTGTGGTCATCTCGTTTCAAAGTGCCAGCCACCACGAGAACCGATTTTATGGCTCTAAGGCCCCAGTCGTAATGATCCTGTTTGGACAACAATTCCTTGCACAGGGTATAGAGGGTAATGAACTTTCTGGCCAGTAACCTGGCATCCTGGAAACCCTCGGCCATCAGCATTATTTCACAAATCAAGGCAAAGTCCGGCACAATCATGGCACAAGGACGGAATAGTGACTTTAAATTCTCGGGCAGTTCTGTGCGTCCTGCATAACCGGGATTCATGGTTATAAAAATGCCCACCGAGGGCAGCAAGGCTATTGTTTCACCCATGAATACAAATTGGGATTTATGCATCTGAAAGCAAGGAAAAGAAAAAAAAAAAAGACAACATCAACAACAACAACATATTCTCCAGCTTATAAATGTGTGTGTGTGTGTGTTTGTCTGTGTGTTCGTGAGCGTTGCTCTCAAAAACCACCAACCTTTATTGCCTCCTGTATGGTCTTTACTTGGACCGCAACCACCGACAATACCTCCACGGAAATGCGATTGAACTCATCAAAGCAGCCCCATGCTCCTGTCTGGGCCAGACCTTTGTATATATTACCACAGGATTTGTAGTCCATTTGTTCGGAACAATTGAATACATAAACCATTACACCCAGTGCACGTCCCAAATCTTTTGTGGTTTCCGTTTTGCCAGTACCAGCTGGCCCGGCAGGGGCGCCACCCATCACAAGATGCAATGACTTTTCATGTGTGTGTGTGTGTGTGCGTGGGTTGGTGTTGGGTTTTGCATGAATGCAAGGCGGATTTCGTTTCACAGCAAAGTTATGCATAAGAAAGACACCCAAAAAAAAAGCGAGAAAGAAGAAAAATCGGAAAAAAGAACGCAGTAAAAATCATTAAACATAAATATGAAATATTGAAAAGTAAAGCCATTTTCCGGCATCGGCAAGCGGGCAAAGATTAAATGAAGTGAAATGAACATTGGTTAAATTTTACAGGAATTTCGTGGTGAATGGCTACAGATTACCAAGAGCTGAGGGTCGTTGGGGCATCAAGAGATAGTTAAATGGAGCGATTCTTGGTTTTAAGTTCTGCACTGCTGCTGTTCGTGGGAACATTTTAAGTGGGGGCAACGAAGATTAATGGAAAACTTTATGAAATAATTGCTGGATTATGGCGAAAGATTTTGAACGGAAATAAAATAAAAGTGATTTTTTTTAACGACTGGCAAGAAAGACAAGGTTAATTTTTCGAAAGAGGACTGTGCAAATGACTGACTGGGAAATATTTTAGCCGGTCATTAAAGTTGAGCTGAATTGTGGCACCAAATTGGTAGCCAAAGAAGATTTTTAAAAAGGTTTTAAAATAATTGGTACTAATCAAGGTACAGGGTTGCCCATATTCGACGGACCCATGACTCTTTGGGCCCATTCCAAACGACGAGTCTTGTTCGCAGGCAACATTCTTTGCGTCAATTGAATTTTGTACGGGAACAAATGCAAATCAATGCGAATAATCCGTTGTAAAGTGGACCGAGCCATGCACAACTGCTGAGAACGGCGTTTTTGGGATGTTCTTGGGGACCTCTCAACACTGGCTCGTACGGCAGCGATATTCTCGGCCGATCGTCTTGGTCGACTTTTATATGGCCTCTTCGGATTAGAAAGAGCCTTACCAGTCGAAAATTGTTCGTGTAAACGCTTAATGGTGTTCTTAGAAGGCGCACTTCTCACATTTTTTTAATGTTTTAAAAGCACGTTGAGTTTTCACAATTGACTTCTTCTGTTGAATGTAAATTTCAACTAATTCAGAGCGCTCGCGTGGCGTGTATTGGTTCATGGTAAAAATCTGATTGGATTGACGCTTTAAACGCGGTATATCATTAAGCGATGTGACATCTCTGTCAAAAGTTATAGCGTTGCCAGATGGGTCCGTCGAATATGGGCAACCCTGTATATTAGATAATGTTAAGTTGGTAAATGTGATGAAACAAAAAGGTTTATTCACGAATTAAAAAAAAATATATATTTTTATGCCCCTGATACGGCAAAAATGTGCCTCACCGAAATAACGGTTTTAAACCATAGGTCCCTTGGACTAAATCCGTTTCAGGGCATTTGGAGTCGATCTAGCGATGTCCGTTCGCCGGTATTTTTATCTGTGTGGCTGGTGCGCACGATAACTCTCGAAGGGAGTATCCGATTTGGTCTAAACTTGGTAAATCGCAATATTATTATCAAACCTAGATCGAGTTCGGAGAAATTTCCAAAAAAAAGTATAAAATAAAATATATTTTGCGGCACAGAAAGAGAAAGGATTTTGCTCCAACTCTTTAAGTTCTTATATTTGCATCAGTGCTCAGTCAGGTGCGAATCTGATTCCATTCGGACTTGGTACATCTCAATATTTACAACAACGCAAGATCTGTAATAAAGTTGATAGGGATCGAACAATTTCTTCTGATACGCTCAAAAACGCTCGAAGAAAGCGGAATAAGCATCCAGCTCTCTCAAAATTTCACACATGCAAACATTTTTGCTTACATATGATATTTTGTGAAGATGATATATATCTTCGAAGACCTTCTAGGACTTCTCCCAAAAAAGGTCATCTTCGTCTGTCATAACTTGCGAAACAAATCAAACAAATCAAAGTGAAGGAAGTAATATAGTCCAAACATGGCACGTCGCAATATTTTTATGATATTTGCAGTGTGAGATAAAAAACTGCAACAAAAATAAAACGCTATAATTTTTAATTTTTTTTTATGCCCTCCACCATACTATGGAGGGTATATTAACTTTGTCATTCCGTTTGTAACTCCTCGAAATACTCATGTCAGACACAACAAAGTATATATATTCTTGATCAGCGTAAAATTCTAAGTCGATTTAGCGATGTCTGTCTGTCTGTCCGTCTGTCTGTTTTAATCACGCTATCTTTCGAACGAATTGAGATACAAGGCTAAAATTTTGCACACGGGTTTATTTTTACAGTAGGCACGTTAAGTTCGTAAATGGGCCATGTAGGTCCACGTTTTCATATAGCCCCCATATAACTGTACCTCCCGATATTCGGTATTTTGATGATTTTAGCGACATTATTAATCGGAATTGTTCAAAATTTGGTATTTGAAGATCGCAATGGATACTACATCCTAAGACAGAAAATTGTCTGTTCAGGTCCACGTCTTCGTATAGCCCCCATATAACAATACCTCCCTATATTCGGTATTTTGGCGATTTTAGCGTCTTTATTCACCAAATTTTTTTCAAATTACCCATTTAGAGTTCGTAATGGAAACTCCAGTCTGTGACAGAAAATTGTCTATGCAGGTCCAGGTCTTCGTATAGGCCCCATATACCAGTACCTCCCTATATTCGGTATTTTGACGAGTTTAGGTACAATACTCACCGAAGTTGTTTGAAATGTCGTATTTGAAGTTCGCAATGGATGCTACAGAATATGACAAAAAATTGTCTACGCAGGTTCAGGTCTTCGCACAGCTCCGATATAACGGTACCTCCCTATATTCTATACTTTGATGATTTTGGCTACATTACTCGCGTTTATTTCAAGTTCCGAATTTGAATTTGTTAATGACTCGTGAAAAATAATGCCTGTGTGGGTCCACGTCGTATAGGCACCAATATAACGGCAATATTCGGTATTTTTAAAATTTTAGCAAAATTTTTTCAGGATTTTATTTCCAAATTCGTTCCAAATGGTGGAGGGTACTCAAAGTTCGGCCCGGCCGAACTTACTGCTTTTTAACTTGTTTCTTTTAGAGTTTTATGTAGTTACGGGACAGTGATTAGATTTATGAAGGGACTGTCGGGAGCATTAAATTCGATTTCATAGACAATAAATTTAAATCTAACAGAAATTAAACCAAATGTAGCCCTTCTTATTTCAAGTAAGGAGCTCACCCTGAAGATACACAAATGCTATCTGAAGTAGATATACACATGCTCTCTGAATCAATATGGCTTCTCACTAAGAATCTAAAATTATTATTTTTTTTTTGTTTTAAGGGAAGCTAAAATATATGTTTTAAAAATAACTGATTTGAAATGTTCTGCATTCACTTACCTGCGTCAATGTAATGTAGCAACGATCTGTCAATGGAGTGATAACCAATCTCGAAGTATTTCCCAAATATTCATAGGCATAGCGGAATTCGGCATCACATATATTGGCAAAACAATCTTCGGTTACCAATGAATCCTCTTCGCCGCCCACTTCCGTCCAACGATGTCGCAGCTGACTTTGCCATTGAAAAGCAAACGAACTATCAACACGGGCCTGGATTATGCGCGAAACAACATCCCTCGAATGAACATCGATGGTACAAATTGTCATGATTTTCTGGCGATCTCCCGGTGTCAATTCGCCCAATAGGAGATTGATCAACGAATTGAGTTGTACGATTTGATTTTTATGTAAATCTTTCATGGCTGCCTCATAGCCCTCCTCCATCCAGGCAAAGGCTCGATTAACATCCGCCGTCCAAGAGATTTGACTGCAGCATAAAGCCACCTGGGCCGGCCAATCGTTGAGCCATTTGTCGCGTGACTTTTCCGATTGCACTTGCAGTGATTTGCCGAACATCTCATGGAGGGTATGGCGCATTTCGGAAATTAGAATTTGTAGCCATAGTTCCACACGTCCCTCACACAGAATACCATCGTCGGAGATGAATGGAACATATTCATTATTTTCCTTGGAATACATTCCAATGGCATTGTTGGTGCGATAAGAGGCAAAGGAGAGACGCAATATGGAATCGAAAAGTTTGATAAAATGCCGCTCGATAATTTGTGGATTATTGCCATTGGAGAGTATGTCCAGTAAGTCGGCTGAGGATATGAAATAAAAACGTGGAAATGCCAAACGTTTGGTTTCCAAATAATTATTTAAGGCCTTCTCACAAATCAAAAGACGCTTCTGCAGCTGCTCCAAGGCTTCGAAGACATAACGATGCTCAAGAACAATATCCATGGCGATTTTGACAGTTTGAATTTTAGACAAGAGATCGATGAACTCTTCATCAATATCCTCAAAGAATTCTGACTCTTTGGGCAGCTGGGCCCGTATGTCCGGTGAGCCAATGAAAATACACTCCAAATACACCCATTTACGTTGGACCTCAAACCAATTGGCAATGAACAACTCCACCCCGCTCAATACCCTTTGCCAATAGTTGAGCTTTTCCAGTAAGTAGTCAATATGTTTGGAAGTGGCTATATTTTGTATCTGCATTTGATTATCGTCCAAGGTTTCGATGAGTCCTTCCGAGACTTTTAGTAATATTACATTTGGGCGCCGTAGATGTGACTCCCGATCGAACTTAATTTGGGACCATACTGCCTTGATGTCATCTAGGATTTTGGTTACATTCATCTCCTTGATTGCTCGATCTACGGTATTTCGTATTTCCTCATCGTGTTTGTGAAGTTCCAGTTTCATCAGTTTATCCAGGGTGCTGGTGTTGTCCAATTTGAAAGAGAGCTATCCATGAAAAAAAGGGATATAAATTTAATTTTTATTTAACATTTTCTCAGAAGGCCTCAAAGGAGGCATAGGACATCCCAAACGAGGTCCTTTGATAAAAAATACCTCAAAGGAAATTTTATAATTTTTTTCTTCTATAAGAGACTTCAAATAAATCTTCTTATAGAATGGTCTAAAATTGGACCTCAAAGAACCTTTGTCATTGTCTTTGTTTTTGTTATTTTTTGCCTCTATTTAAATCTACTTACCTCCTTAGCTATCCTCATGTGTAATTATCAATAAATTTTACCTGGAATTCAAATTACATATATTTCATTAAAATCCCAAAAACCTCACTTGACCTGCTTAACTGGTTAATTCCCTAAAATTTCATTAAAATTAATTTTTCAGCAATCAGTATTTGTGTGCTAATACATCGAACATGTCCTTGCCGACTTGTGTTATCACAACAATTTACAATTTAGTATCCTTGAAGCCACAAATTAATAATCATCGTTCATTTATCCTGAATCCGAAGATACGATTTCATTCAAATTCGAATCAAAATAATGGGGACAAATCGGCCATAAATGAAGTAAGTGAACTCATTTGCATTGCCATTAACATTTGTAATTAAATGATAAGCAAATGTCATCGGCAATCGTTTGCAACAAATAGCAAAATTGTGAAGATAATATTTTGTGAAATTATCGATATTGGGTTGAACTGACAAAATCATGGCGGATGAAGGTTTTGTCTTAGAAGAGCGAAAGGTTTTCTAATAAAAAAGTGCACGTTCTACTATTATAAGAGCCAAAGGGAGCTGGATGTCTATAAAAGAGCTGGATGTCTCATAGACGAGCTGGATGTCTTCTAATAGATGAGCTGAAGGTCTTCTCATAGACGAGCTGGAGGTCTTCTCATAGAAGAGCTGGAGGTCTTCCCATAGAAGAGCTGGAGGTCTTCCCATAGAAGAGCTGGAGGTCTTCCCATAGAAGAGCTGGAGGTCTTCGCATAGAAGAGAGCTGCATGGAAAAGAGCTACAAGTCTTCGCATAGAAGAAAGCTACAGGTCTTCCCATAGAAGACAGCTGGAGTTCTTCGCATAGAAGAGAGCTGGAAGTCTTCTCATAGCAGAGCTCAAGGCCTCCTATTTTTTGAGCTTCTCATTCACATAGAGAAGCGGAAGTTCTTCTCGTAGAAGAACCGAAGGTTTTCTCAAAGACGAGGTATTCTCAGAGAGGACCTGTAAGTCTCCTCAGTCTCCTTAGAGAATATTAGTTCATCTCCTTAAAAATACATGTTTTTTCCTTCTTAGTTGGTCTTGGAGCAGGTGGTCTTCTCTTTATGGAAGACCAGTTGTTTTCTCCATGGAATGCCAGTATGCCTTTTTCTCAGAGAATACTAGTTGCTTCCTTATCTTAGAGAAGGTTGGTCTTCTCATTAAAGACCAGTGAATGTTCAGTCCTCAGATATGAGCAGTCGGTCTCCTCAGAGAAAACCAGGTGTTCATCCCATAGAAGACCAGTTGGTCCCCTCCGAGAAGTCACGTTGGTACCATAGAGGTCTGTTGGTCTCTTCTTAGAAGACTAGTTTGTTTCCTCAGAAAGGACCAGTTGGTCTCCTCAGGGGATAAGTTGGTCTCCTCAAAAAAGACCAGTTATCCTCCTCAGAAGACCTGGTGGTCTTTCTCTGAAAGAGAGAAAGTTATTTTCCTCAGAAGACCAGGTGGTATCTCAGGAAAGACCAGTTATTCTCCACTTCTCAAAGGTGACCAATTTCCCTTTCTCTCAGAGAGGACCAGTTGCTCTTTTTCTCAGAGAAGACCATTTGGTCTCCTCAAAGAAGACCAGTTGACCTTCTGATAGAAAATCGGTAGCACTTTGTTCAAATATCAAATTATTTTCATTTATCTCTTTATTCCATAAATATTTTTGTTTCGAATTATTAAATTTTTTCCATCCCAATATTTATTATGCTTTTATTATCATCTTCATCCCGTATGGCCATAACAACAAACGTACATGGTGAGTGTTTGTGTGGGTGTCTGTCGATGTCCGGAACATATGAACATATTTATTTGCATACTCGTACACATGCACAAATAATTTAATTCTATTTAATTTACACAGAATAAATATTAGTAATAAATAAATTATTAATGCTCATAAGTCACAATAATAATTCCAAGAATATGAATGGCTTGCAGGTCTGTAGACCAGACTGGACAGAAGGATGAGTGGGTGGGTGGATGGATAAATGAATGAATGGACGAATGGCATGAGTAATAGCTAGGCAATGGGGATACGAACAAATGATGTAATGGCTTCTTCAATTGCTGGGAGACAGGGAGTGAACTGGGCCATTAAACAATTGAAGTGAAATGTTTAAATGAGGGATTACCCGGTCAAAGGACGTGCCGGCTTGTTTATTCGTTTGTTGGTTACACTGACATATGTAAGGATATTTTAAGGATATCTTTTTATTTTATGTCATTATAAGTGTTTTTATATATGTCTATTTCGAATGAACATTGGACTTTTATGGACTGGTTCTACAACGCCCATGCTCTAGCTCTAGCTCTCTTTGAGAGCAGAGGATAGGATGTTAACAAAATGTAAGTGAATTGTTTGGTATAAGTGCGGCATTTTATTATTATCCTTACGCAATATTGTGTATTTTTTTTTTGCCCTTATCAAATGTTTAGGCGGAAGGTGACCGGTCAATCCTTCAGTTAAATTCGAATAAAAACGTATGTCTATTTAATGTCGAATGAATGAAAAAATATAAAAAAAAGTCCATTAATATAAAGTTTCGGGGAGTGAGAACGGGTGTGTCTGTGTGTGTATGTATGCATGTGGTCCTTTATGTCTGTTAGCCTCCACCATCACCAGAAATAATGCCTGGCATATGTATCGGAAATTAAATTTTCCTTGGAAGTGATACTGGCATTGGTTATTCCCTGAATGATAATTTTATTTGTTCTCGCAACTGCTCAAAAGGGATCTAGAAACAAATTGCGTTGAATTTCTGGTCAGAAAAAGGCTGATGGTGTTGCTTGTAAAGCGATTAAAATAGACAACTTTGTTAATTGGTCTTCGAGTGTTTTTTAATGAGATTATCAGTTGGTTATTGAAACAGAACGATGACAATTTTCAGTTATTGGTTAAAAGAACGACTTCATGAGATAGGAGCAGAAATGTATTTATTTTTTATTCATAGGGAATTCTCCCTTTGGAAAGAATAAATAAGTGAAAATAATAATATGTAGGGCCCTCCACCATGAGAAAACTTGAATTATAGCAAATCGACAACCTCAAAAAATTTTTATGAGGGTTATACCGTTACTGAAGGAAATTGAGAAAATCAAACGAGGCCAGGAGACTATATCAAAAACACAAAGACAAAATTTCAATTTTTGAATTAAGATTCCCGATTTTAAGCTCAAAAAGTCTTGAGCAATATTACAAATAATAATACGGTGATAATTTTGGTCAAACATTTAAATCCTCAAGGGAGTTACCCAAGGGGTCTTTTTGGTCCTTTTTATACCTTACACCACAAGGTGGTCAGGGTATTATGTCTTTGTGCATTTGTTTGTAACAGGCAAAAGGAAACGAGATAGACCCATAGTTCCTTTTGATGATCTGCATAGAATCACATTCTGAGTCGATTTATGCATGTCCGTCCGTCAAAAGTACAGTTCGCAATTATTGCCCTATCTAGATGAAATTGCACAAATCATTTGTTTGGCCCAAGGACGAACCCTATTGAAATTGGAGATAATCGGTCAAAATTTAGATATAGCTCCCATATATATCTTCTTCCGATTTGCCTTTTATTGTGCACCAAACGTGTAATATCAGCCCGAATAGTATGAAATTATGCACGTACGATCAGATTGGACCTCAAAATAAGTATGCCAAATTGAATCGAAATCGGTTCAGATATAACTATAGCTCCCATATATATTGTTCATCCGATTTGTTATTTTTGTCCTCCGCAGCCGTAATATGCACTCTGTAACAACAATATTTTGGGAAATATATCAAATACAACTCAGAAATACATTTGCTAAATTTTATCGAGATCGGTTCAGATTTGGATATAGCTCCCATATATAACTTCGTCCGATTTACCTTATATTGTGCACCAAACGTCTAATATTTGTCCAAATGGGATGGAATTTGGCACTTAGGACCGAATTCGGTCTAGAAGCTAGTATGTCAAATTTGTTGAAGATCGGTTCAGATATAGCTATAGCTCCCATATATGCTGTTCATCCGATTTGTTATATTTGTTACCCACAGCCGTAATATGCACTCCGTAACAACGATATTCAGGGAAATATATCAAATACAGCTCAGAAATATATTTTCCAAATTTTATGGTGATCGGTTCCGATTTGGATATAGCTCCCATATATATCTTTATCCGATTTCAAATCAATCGTGCACCAAATGGGCAATACAGGTCCGAATTTAAAAGATACAAATGCTTCGGTATATTTAGTCCTTTGAACTTTAAATTATAATTATAATCATAGCGTGTATGATGAAATGTTATTTTTTAGTGCCAACCTTGCTTCCAAAATACTCCAGACACAATAGTCCAACGGATTGGTATCCGGAGATTTTGGTGGCCACTGCGAGGAACCTCATTTTGTAACCATTCTTGGGTGGCGCGTGCTGAATGCGATGGTGCTGAGTCCAAATTGGAATGTCCAAAGTCTGCGGACAAAATGTTTGCGCGCACAAGGATTTAATACACCGCGATAATATTCGGCATTTATTCTAATACCAACAGAGAGCGACCATCGGCTGTTTTTGGCGGCACACCCTGATGGCCAACCGAAGGTGCACATTTTCAGCTCAACTCTTTGGCAAGTAAACACGATCATTTTGTTTGTTTACAAACTGCTGGATAACGATTGTTTTCTCATCGGAGAAAACCAAATTCGGCAGTTCACCACTTTTAGCCAAGCGAAGCAACTCTTTAGCTCTTTTGAGTCTATTTTCTGTCTGTTGCGGTGAAAGATCTTTTGTCCTTTTTGGAATTTCAATGGCTTTACCCCGAGCTCATTTTTCAATATTTGCCGAATGGAATATTGCGATATGTTCAGCTCACGAGCCATTTTTCGGGCACTGCGAGGCGGGTTTCGCTGAAGTCGCTTCTTTACTTTTCGAGGCATTTCTGCTGATGTTGCTGTTTTCTTCCGTCCACTTCCTTGACGTTGGGGTGCGCTACCAGTATTACGGTAACGAGCGATGGTAGGAGACACAAACGATTTATTCGGGTATAAAAAGGACCAAAAAGACCCTAGTGTGGCTCGCTTGAGGGTTAAACATTTCGACCAAAATAATTCTTGTATTTTTATCAGTAATGTTTCCCAGTAAACTATAAGTATATATAAATGAGCGGATTTCAAAGGAACCATTAACCTTCAAAAAACCTATACACGTGTCTCCTTTCTGGAGACGGCTGAGCTAATCTCTGACCAATCTAAAAAGCTAATTTTTGTCTATTTCGAAAGATGTTTGGTTTTGATTTCTCAGGTTATATGTTTTATGTCCCTATTATTTAATTTATGTGGAGGGGTGGAATCATATTACATCTTTGGCATAAATGCATTTTTTTAACACTATCTTCGAAATCCCTTCTTTGCTTTTACCCACATACATAGATTTTCTTAATAATAAATTACAAGATTACCATTTTCGGACATTTGGGCTGGCTATCAATAAGTCACGCAAAGAATTAATAAATAAAAATATAATAATAAATTATGTTTAAACATTTTCGAACATTTGTTCCAAGAAAATATGTAAATGAATTTTATTTTTGTCTAGTCATAAAATTTATTGAAATTATCGTATGGAAAAGCTTCAAGTCTAGCATAAACAAATGCTGGTTCATGGAAAAGAATCACACCCACCGCAGAACATTAAACTCTAACCCCCCAACGAAAATCTCAACATTTTAATTTCAATTGTTTTGGGATTTATGATCACAAAATACAAAATAATTTGTTGGGGAAACAACAAACATTGCCAAACAGTTGGCTGCCTGACTATGTGTCTGGCTGGTTGGCCAAGTCGATAAGATGGTAATTTGTTCGTTAAAATCGCCCACCTTCCAAGTGTTAAGTTGTTGTTTAACCCCTTTTGTAGATTTTATGGCCCATGGACAATTGAAATAAATTAACAAAAAGGGTCAAGTTGGGTCTTTGGCGATTAGAAGATAGAACATGAGGATTGCCACAGACATTTGGGACAATTGTTTTTGTTGTTTCTTTTTTCTTCGGCATTATAGCTGTACTTACCAGGTAATCCAGAGAGAAACGTTTGGCCAGCTAAATAAATGTTACAAGAGATTATTAGCAAAAGTTGTTAAATAACAATAAAAAATAAACAATTAGAAAAACATGAGATGAAAAATTGGGGTGGGTCATGTGGCAACATACACCAATACAACTGTGGGTAAGGTGATGCGAAAAATTGTGGATTTTTTTTTGAAAAATTTCATAAACGAACATCATGCCCAAAATATTTGGATTATTAAACACTTTTCTTCAGAGAAACACGTGGCGAATTATTTTTATTTTTTAGACCCCAAAATGATAATATATGCTTGATGAGCATACTATCTTTAGGAATTGTGGATTTCTTATATAACATTTCTCTAAGGACCTCTTGAAAAAATAGTTTTTTATACCCTATAGTATGGAGGGTATATTAAGTTTGTCATTTCGCTTTTAACTCCTCGACAAAATATTTTAGACCTCACCCTTTCTTCCGAACGAAATGAAGTAGGATGATACAATTTTACTCAGATGTATTTTAGGTATGTATTTTTGTATTTTTATACCCTCAGCCATATGGCTAGAGAGAATATATATTATTTGATACGGCCAAAACGTACCTCATCGAAATAACGGTTTTAGACCCTAGGTCTCTTTTGACCAAATCCGTTTCATGACATTTGGTGTCGATCTAGCAATGTCAGTCCGTCCGTCCATCGAATTATTATACCCCAAATTCGATGGAATTATTATACCCCAACCATATGGCTAAAGAGGGCATATATCATTTGATACGGCCAAAACGTGCATCACCGAAATAACGGTTTTAGACCCTAAGTCTCTTTGAACTTAATCCGGACATTTGGAGTCGATCTAGCAATGTCCGTCCGTCCATCCGTTTGTCTGTTTGGCTGGCTGGTGCGCACGATAACTCTCGAAGCGAGTATCCGATTTGGTAAAAACTTGGTATATCGTAGTTTTTATCAAACCTAGATCTAGCTCGGAGATGGACAATATCGATCCACTCCTTCTGGTAACTCCCCAACAAAAGGTCGACATTCTCAAAAAAATATTCCTCCACAAAGGGGTCAAAATTTTGAATATCCATGAAGCTCATAAAACGTGAAATAAACAACTGATTCCATTCACACGAGGCACATCTTAATATTCCTATCAACACAAGATCTGTTATAAAGATGGTAGAGGTCGGATCATTCCTTCTGGCACTTCTTCCACAAACGGTCAAAGTTTTGAATAACCAAAACGATTTTAAAATCGGAAATAAGCTTCCGGTTTTCTTCATATTTCACAGATCCCATTATTTCTGTTGCGAAGATGGGGTATATCGGCCCACTCCTTCTGGTACATTCCCCACAAAGTGCCAACATTTTGAATATCCATGAAGCTCATAAAACGCGAAATAAACATCTGATTCCATTCACACTAGGCAAATCTAAATATTTCTATCAACACAAGATCTGTTATAAAGATGGGTTTAAGATTTTGAAACACAAAACACTGAACGAAGCGAAATAAGCATCCAACTCTCTTCAAATTTCACACATACAAAAATATTTGCTAACACAAGATCTGTTGTAAAGATGATATATATATCTTCGAAACCCCTTCTGGTACCTCATCCACAAAGGGTCATAATTTTAAATATATTTATCTGTCATAACTTGGGTAACAAGTAAGCGATTCTTTACAACTTGCTATATCTGAATATTTCGCTCAACAAGAATCCTGAATAGGGAATTTATGATTTCGCATACAATTTGGATATAAATGTTTGATTTTCTTGTCATTTTGCCAATACCCATATTTTTATCGGTATTAGATGAACCTAAAACCTATCACATGAGAGTATGGCTGAGGGTATACATCTGTCGGCAAAACCGACTGATACTTTATAACTGGTTTTATAGATTTTCAAAAATGTTATTTTCTATAACTTTTCTTCATGAACTTCTGGAGCAAGTTCTTACATTTTTTCAAGAACCTCTGGCAAATAATCGTGAATTTTCATAAAAATTCTATATTTCAGGGCCTTCTGAAGTAAAAATTTGTGGAATTTTAGTAAAAGTTCTCTAACGGCCTTCTGGCGAAAATCGGTATTTTTTAACATTTTATAAATCCCATGTCAACATTTTTCGTGGACAAAAATCGAGTAATTTTTTTATAAATTTCTTCAATATTTAGGGGTTGAAATTGATTTTTTCAATTTGTCCTACAATTTTTTATACCCTACAACACTATGTGTGGGGGAATTATAAGTTTGATTGCGCCAAAAATTATGTAACACCTCGAAATATTGGTTTCCCACATAGGAAAGTATATATGGATCTTCCTATCTCGCCGAGATTAGTCGGTCTAGCTATATATGTCCGACCGTCCGTCTGTCCATGTTAATTTGTAATGAAGCTACAGGTCGCAATTATGAACCGGTCCTCGCGGAATTCAAAATGAGGTGGGGTTAGGGTCAGAATAGAACCCTATTGTTTTTGGGGATAATCGCATAATATTTAGGGGTTGAAATAGACCAAAAACAGAAAAAAATCCTGATTTTGCAGTTGCTCTATAGGCCACAATTATGAACCAATCGACGCGAAAATTTACATGGAGTGGGCAGAAACCTACCAATTTGGGCGGCCAGCGGATAATAAATAGCGGGTAAACTAGACCCTAACTTGTATGTAAGAAAATATGAAAATTTCCACTTAACCGCGAATATTTTCAATCCCAGCCAAATCACAAATACATAAGGAGATAACTTCTTGCCATTACAGTGATGCCAATAGCCAAGAAATCGGATATATAGCAAAATAGGTACAATATATATGTAAAAGAATTGATCTTATTTATTCTGCTTATAAATTAAAAACCTCTGGGCCGATTTTCACAATTACCATCAATTTGGAATCCGATTTTTTCAATTTGACTTAAAATTTTGAATTGTAAATTTTCTAAATTTTTACACCCTCCAACACTACGTTTTAAGGGTATTATATGCATATCGCAGTTATCGTCCGACCCTCACGAAATTTTGCATCTGGGTAGGGTTAGGGTCAGAATTAAAGCCTGGACTAAAAAAAAAATAATTTTTCCTAATTGTGTAGTCGCTTGGCACGGAATTTCGTATCAGAAGAGATTTAAGGACAGGGAAGGAGTCTAGCATTTTGTATGACTATTGGATTATATTTAGCTGTAAAATAGACCTCAACTTTCTTGTGAAATAGTTTTGAATACTTAACAACACTACGGAGTGCGTAAATATTGGCCAAATTCTCCGGGTCAAAAAACTAAGGATAACCTCTGGGCGGGCCTCTTTGATATTATTTCAAAAACGAAATCTCCCAAAATGGTTTTGAATATAAGGAGACTTCGAACATATTGTAGTGTTGCTTACTTGTTTTGAATTGTACATTTCTAAAGTTTTTCTACATTCCGCAACACTATTTGTTGAGGGTATTACATACAGGTCGCAATTATCGTCTGGTTCTCACGAAATTTTAAATATATATCTGAGATTTACAATCTGAAAATTAAAAATTTTAGGAACGCTATTATGATTTCTTGCCCGTAAATGCAAACTTATGAACTATCAATTAAGAAATTATGGGTGTTTAAATAGCATTTTTATAGACTTTCTTGTAAAAATAGTGCATTATTTTTAAAACATTTGTTGCTGTTGTAATAATACTAACCTAACCTAAAGTTTTTAGGATGAAGGTATATACTCTCCAACCTCTTCTGTTAAAGTACGTACATTCAAGCGTGAGATATATTACCGATTTTTTTTTGTCCACAGACAAATTCAATAGTCCCAATTTCACTTTTATTCTACACAGAATATCTTCACACCTTTTGGTACTTATTCCTGATTATATATTTCCGCTTACATCCCAATAACCTTGACCGAAAATAAAGGAAAATATAAACAGAAAACTTTAGTCCAATTATGTTATCAGTAGTCATTGTTATTTTTATACTCTACACCACAAGGTGGTCAGGGTATTATGTCTTTGTGCATTTATTTGTAACAGGCAAAAGGAAACGAGATAGACTCATAGTTCCTTTTGATGATCTGCATAGAATCACATTCTTAGTCGATTTATGCATGTCCGTCCGTCCGTCCGTCCGTCTGTTCGTCTGTCCATGTATTTTTGTAAACAAAGTACAGGTCGCATTTATTGCCCGATCCAGATGAAATTTTGCACAAATCATTTGTTTGGTCCAAGGACGAACCCTATTGAAATTGGAGATAATCGGTCAAAATTTAGATATAACTCCCATATATATCTTCGTCCGATTTGCCTTTTATTGTGCACCAAACGTGTAATATCAGTCCGAATAGTATGGAATTTTGCACATACGATCAGATTGCACCTGAAAATAAGTATGCCAAATTCGATCGAAATCGGTTCAGATATAGCTATAGCTCTCATATATATTTTTCATCCGATTTGTTATGTTTCTCCTTCGCAGCCGTAATATGCACTCTGTAACAACAATATTTGGGCAAATATATCAAATGCAGATCAGAAATACATTTGCTAAATTTTATCGAGATCGGTTCAGATTTGGATATATCTCCCATATATAACTTCGTCCGATTTACCTTTTATTGTGCAGCAAACGTCTAATATTTGCCCAAATGGGATGAAATTTGGCACTTAGGACCGAATTTTGTCTAGAAGCTAGTATGTCAAATTTGGTGAAGATCGGTTCAGATATAGCTATAGCTTCCATATATATTGTTCATCCGATTTGTTATATTTGTTACCCACAGCCGTAATATGCACTCCGTAACAACGATATTCAGGGAAATATATCAAATACAGCTCAGAAATATCTTTGCCAAATTTTATCGAGATCGGTTCAGCTCCCATATATATCTTTATCCGATTTCAAATTAATTGTGCACCAAATGGGCAATAAAAGTTCGAATTTAAAAGATACAAATGCTTCGGCATATTTAGTCCTTAGAATTTTAAATTATAAATATAATCATAGCGTGTATGATTGAATTCTCCCATAAAAACTTTTAATTGTTATGCGCAGCTCTACTAAATTAGCAATGTGGTGTAGGGTATCATAAAGTCGGCCCCGCCCGACTTTAAGACTTTCTTTACTGGTTTTGTTTTTGTGTGTTCTTCTCTCTCACATCTTTCCCCCTTTCGTAATTCAACCCAAAATGGACATAACAATATTATCTGTGGATCTGGTATTCCGGTAATTGTTATTTTCCTCCATTTCTGGTTAGCCACTGTTGTTGCTGCAGAGTAATTCGAAGGCTATGAACAATTATAACAGTCCTTGGTCTCTTGTCCTGTTTTTTTATGTTTCCTTGTTTTTAGAGGAAAATGAAGTGGCAATTTGTTGTTTAAAAGGGATTTGGCTAACCTATTATGAGTGGGGGTTGGATGATTGAAGGAGTTTGAGTGTGCTGCTGTTCAATGTTTAATCTGTTTGGTATTGGTCGAGTAAATTTATTTGTGGCCACCATTTGGTTTTGTTATACAATCCACCATACTATGGAAGGTATATTAACTTTGTCATTCCGTTTGTAACTCCTCGAAATACTCATGTCAGACCCAACAAAGTATATATATTCTTGATCAGCGTAAAATTCTTAGTCGATTTTGATAGATAGGTAACATTGAATAATTGAGGGATATGGCTCAGATGGATGCTTGCACAGACTTTCATGTAGTGGCATTGTAAAGGTATATTTAAAGCTTTACAAAGCAATTCACAAATAATTTAAGGCATTTAGACCTGGGAGGGAGTTAAACTCATATTAGCATTAATCTTCGAACCCGGTAGGATAACTTTATATTTAGCGTTCACAATTATTTATTCCCTTCTTTAAAAACTCAAAAAAGCGGTTATCAAAATGTGTGTTGGGTTAACGAGTATATGCAATTGCCGTACGCACCCATTCAATACCAGTCAATGTTTACAATGCTTTTCGTTGTATCAACAGATTTTCACTTTGGCCAAAAGCAAAGAACTACATATTTGCTCACATCGATGGCGAATGCATCGTGTGAATTAACTAATTGTTTCGCCATTCAGATGTGTTGTTCTTTTGAAATTTTAACGAAATTCGACAAGATGCAAAAGAAGTAAGTGGTTGAATAGATAAAACAAAGTCGATTTCGTAAAGAAATCTGAAATCTAAAATTGCAGCAAAATAAATGGGACAACGTGGATAAATTGGAAACTCTCAAATTATTGCAGTGTATGAATTACAGGGTGAAATAAAAAAACTGCAAGAAAGTCAAACGCCATAATTTTTAAATCTTTATACCCTACACAACATAGTGGTAAGGGTATTATGTCTTTGTGCATTTGTTTTTAACATGGAGAAGGATGCGAGATAGACCCATAGTTACTTTTGAGGATCTCCATAAAATCACTTTCTGAGTTGATTTATGCATGTCAGTCCGTCTGTCCATGTATTCTTGTGAACAAAATGCAGGTCGCATTTATAATCCGATTGAGATGAAATTTTGCACATATCATTTCCCAAGGACGAACCCTATTGAAATTGGAGATAATCGGTCAAAATTTAGATATAGCTCCCATATATACGTTCATCCGATTTCCCTTTTATTGTGCACCAAACATGTAATATCAGCCCGAATAGTATGGAATTTTGCACATACAACCAAATTAGGCCTAGAAATAAGTATGCCAAATTTGATCGAAATCGGTCCCATATATATTGTTCATCCGATATGTTATTTTTGTCTTCCGCAGCCGTAATATGCACTCTGTAACAACAATATTTGGGGAAATATATCAAATACAGCTCAGAAATATCTTTGCCAAATTTTATCGACATCGGTTCAGATTTGGATATATCTCCCATATATAACTTCACCCGATTTACGATTTTTTTTGTGCACCAAACGTCTAATATTTGTCCAAATGGGATGAAATTTGGCACTTGTGGCCGAATTGAGTCTAGAAGCTAATATGTCAAATTTGGTGAAGATCGGTTCAGATATAGCTATAGCTCACATATGTATTGTTCATCCAATTTGTTATTTTCGTCCTCCGCAGCCGTAATATGCACTCTGTAACAACAATATTTGGAGAAATATATCAAATGCAGCTCAGAAATACCCTTGCCAAATTTTATCAAGATCGGTTCAGATTTGGATATAGCGCCCATATATATCTTTATCAAATTTCAAATTAATTTTGCACCAAATGGGCAATACACGTCCGAATTTAAAAATATGCTTCGGCATATTTAGTCCTTTGAATTTTAAATTATAATCATAGGGTGTATGATTGAATTCTCCCATAAAAACTTTTAATTGTTATGTGGAGCTCTACTAAATTAGCAAAGTGGTGTAGGGTATTAAAAAGTCGGCCCCGCCCGACTTTAGGTCTTTCTTTACTGCTTTTTTTAATTTCATTGAATGAAAGCAACAAAAATAGCATCAAATTTTAGAATAAGTTTAGATTTGTTCGAATTGGTCACCTTTGGCACGAATTATGCTCAGCGGTATTTTGTGATCGACACGTTGGTATTTTTTAGTGCCAACCTTGCTTTCCAAAATACTCCAGACACAATAGACCAACGGATTGGTATCCAGAGATTTTGGTGGCCATTGTGCGCTGGAAATGAAGCGAAGTACCTCATTTTGTGACCATTCTTAGGTGGTGCGTGCTGAGTGCGATGATGTTGAGTCCTTTTGGAATTCCCAAGGTCTGCGGCCAAAATGTGTGCGTGCCTAGGCTTCAATACATCCTCCTGAATATTTTCGCGATAATATTCGGTATTTATTCTGATGCCACGGTCGATTAATACGAGCGGAGAGCGGCCATCGGCTGTTATGGCGGCCCACACCCTTACCATGACCGGTGCTTGAGTTCTGGTGGCCAACCGAAGGTGCACATTTTCAGCTGACCTCTTTGGCAAGTAAACACGATCATTTTGTTTGTTTACAAAATGGTGGACTTCGAATGTTTTCTCATCGGAGAAAACCAAATTCAGCAGCTCACAACTTTCGGCCAAGCGAAGCAACTCTTTAGCTCTTTTGAGTCTATTTTCTTTCCGTTGCGGTGCAAGCTCTTGCCCTTTTTGGAATTTCAATGGCTTCACGCCGAGCTAATTTTTTAATATTTGCCGAATGGAATATTGCGATATGTTCAGCTCACAAGCCATTTTTCGGCCACTGCGACGCGGGTTTCGATCAAGTAGCTTCTTTACTTTGCGAACCATTTCTGCTGATGTTGCTGTTATCTTCCGTCCACTTCTTTGACGTCGGGCTACGCTACCAGTATCACGGTAACGAGCGGTGGAACGAGACACAAAATATTTATTCACATTGATATGCTGGAGTGCTCTAACGATAGCCACTTGTGGGTTTCCAACCAAATATAAAGAAATCACTCTATCACGCTTGAATTCCATCACGAATAACTTTTTTCTGGAAAATTCTCACCAAAATACTTTTATACGCTTGTAAACAATATAATGAGCTGTCACTGGAATAATTTTAGCAGCTGTTGGACGAGTAGCTTAGAAATGATAGCAGTTTGAAGTTGGTTGCAGTTTTTTCATCTCACCTCGTAGAGCTGTGCTCTTTCACTCTCTATGAATGAATGCATAATATGAAATAGTTTCCTACTTCGCTCCTTTACATTTTATTTATATGTTTTTGCCTTCAAGGGTTTACAATTTCTCTTTGCGCCCCCCACATATTTTCGACCTTTTCATTTCCAATACTCTATGCTGTAATAGTGTAGTGTTTAGGATGCCACATCATATCTATTTCTATAAATTGTTGCAGATTTGCTGAATGGAAAACACAAAAAAAAAAAAAAAAACTTAAAAATAAACATCGCCTCCGTCAGAAAACTTACCTGAGTCTCTTGCATCAATTCCAGCCAATGACGTTCGGTAATTGCGGGATTTTGCAATTCAGTGATGGTACGCAACGATGCCACTAATTCCCTAAGAACACCCACAATAAAGCGATATGGCGACCATTCGCGTATGCTTTTGTCTAGCGTTCGTAAGTCGCGTGTAAATTGCTTGCATTCGTTTTCAATGTCATCGGTGTCGATGAGTAGCCAAGGTGATGCGCGCCAATCATTGATGCAGGATTCGATGACATGAACGAAATCCCACAGTTGCTGTTGTCAGGTGGTGGGGTGAAGCGTTGCGATGAATATAATGATGTTCCATCATTATTGATGTACGCAGGCATGTACGAAAATAGTAAACAAAGACAGTGCAATCAATAAAAGAGAAACTGAAGAAAAAAGAAGAATATCGAGGATCTGTATTGATGTCTTTAATGGAAAAACATTTTACTCTAGCTTACAAAAAAGGAGAATGCGGGACTTTTGGCAAGAAGTCGGCAGTATAGGACCATGTTTGGATATACATTTTAATGTAGGTCTGAATGATATAAATATACCCGCATTAGCTAATAAATGTCGGTTTTATTCCACATTGCCAAAATAATATTTAAGAGGACTAACGTTTCCTCTTCGGTCCATGTTTGGCAAAAATATTAAAATTCAGGATCAGTATTTCAAGAAATACTCGAATGCAGTATCCGATTTGGTCCAAACTTGGAACATCGAAATATTATTATGAAACTTAGATCGAGTTCGGAGATGTGCAATACAGGCCCACTCCTTTTGTACCCCCCAGCAAAAGGTCGATATTTCAAAAAAAAAAAAAAAAATTAATGCACAGAAAGAGAGAGGATAATCCGATTCTGCTCAAACTTTGCAAATTCTAATATTTACATCAGTGCTAGATCAGGTGCGAAATGGACAATGTAGGTCCACTTCATCAAGTACCTCCCCAAAAAAGCGTCAAAATTTTGAATAATTATAACTCGTATAAAATGTGATGGAAGAGTCCGATTATCATCAAATTACACATATGGCAATATTTTTATTAACCTAAGGTGGTAAGCTAAGATGGAATATATCGGTCCACTCCTTCTGGTACCTCCTCCACAAAAAATCGAAATTTTCAAAAAAAAAATAAAAATATTTTCTGCACAGAAACAGAAAAGATAATCCGATTTTGCTTCAACTTTGCAAGTATTAGTATTTGTGTTGTGCTACGTCAGGTGCGACAATGGGAAATATCGGTCCACTCCATCAGGTACCTGCCCCCTCCAAAAAGTTTTATCATTTGCAATAGTTATCTATATCTATAAAAGAGGAAAATGTTTGTACGTTTGTTTGTTTGTTTGTTTGTTTGTTTGTTTGTAATTTATGGACTCGAAAACTGCTGAATAGATTTTTCTGAAAATTTCCATATATACTGCAACATCGCCTGAAAGTAACATAGGCTATATACATTTTTGAATTTCCACTTGGAACTGGAGATATAGCATCAGAATCGGAGGTACCTCCCAAAAATTTAGATTTTATATGCACATATCTATTGATCGGTTAAAGATACAGTCTACAAATTTGGAATGTGTAACGGAATTTGGAACAAAAATAAGTTTGCTAAATTATATTGTAATCGGTTCAGATTTGGATATAGCTCCCATATATATTTTCGACCGATTTCGTTCATTTGAAGCCTCAAACACAATATGAATGTTCGATTCCAATGAAATTTGGAATATGTGACGGGATTTGATCCGAAAATAAATTTGTCAAATTATATTGAAATCGGTTCAGATTTGGATATAGCTCCCATATATATTTTCGGCCGATTTCAAGCATTTGATGCACCAAACACGCTATGTATCCCCAATTTCAATGAAATTTGAAACGTGTGATAGATTTTATCTAAAAAAATTTATTTCCCAAATTATATTGAAATCGGTTCAGATTTGGATATAGCTCCCATATATATTTTCGGCCGATTTCATGTATTTGGTGGACCAAATAAGATATGTATGTCCAAATTTAATGAAATTTAAAATAAGTAACGGAATCGGGAGCAAAAATGAATTTTTCAAATTATATTGAAATCGGTTCAGATTTGGATATAGCTCCCATATATATTTTCCGCCGATTTCACATATTTGATGCACAAAACACGATACGTATTTCCGATTCCCCATATATATATTCTCGTCCGATTTCACGTATTTGACGCACTAATTTCAATGAAATATGAAAGGTGTGGCGGAATTTGGTGTAAAAGTAATTTTTTTTAAAATTATATTTAAATCGTATCAGATTGGGATATGATTTTAATAAGAACCATTGACCCACAACGCCTTAGGCTAACACTAAAAAACAACACAACAATTAATTTGAAATACGCTTATTACGGCGAAGTATGTTGCTATCTCGAATTCATTAATTGCAACAGAAATGCCACTCAACTTCAAAAGATTGCAGTTTACTGCACGCTTGGTATTTGCTATGATTGCAATGAAATTTGGAATATGTGACTGGATTTGATCCGAAAATAAATTTGTCAAATTATATTGAAATCGGTTCAGATTTGGATATAGCTCCCATATATATTTTCGGCCGATTTCAAGCATTTGATGCACCAAACACGCTATGTATCCCCAATTTCAATGAAATTTGAAACGTGTGATAGATTTTATCTAAAAAAAAATTTATTTCCCAAATTATATTGAAATCGGTTCAGAGTTGGATATAGCTCCCATATATATTTTCGGCCGATTTCATGTATTTGGTGGTCCAAATAAGATATGTATGTCCAAATTTAATGAAATTTAAAATAAGTAACGGAATCGGGAGCAAAAATGAATTTTTCAAATTATATTGAAATCGGTTCAGATTTGGATATAGCTCCCATATATATTTTCGGCCGATTTCATGTATTTGGTGGACCAAATAAGATATGTATGTCCAAATTTAATGAAATTTAAAATAAGTAACGGAATCGGGAGCAAAAATGAATTTTTCAAATTATATTGAAATCGGTTCAGATTTGGATATAGCTCCCATATATATTTTCCGCCGATTTCACATATTTGATGCACAAAACACGATACGTATTTCCGATTCCCCATATATATATTCTCGTCCGATTTCACGTATTTGACGCACTAATTTCAATGAAATATGAAAGGTGTGGCGGAATTTGGTGTAAAAGTAATTTTTTTTAAAATTATATTTAAATCGTATCAGATTGGGATATGATTTTAATAAGAACCATTGACCCACAACGCCTTAGGCTAACACTAAAAAACAACACAACAATTAATTTGAAATACGCTTATTACGGCGAAGTATGTTGCTATCTCGAATTCATTAATTGCAACAGAAATGCCACTCAACTTCAAAAGATTGCAGTTTACTGCACGCTTGGTATTTGCTATGATTGCAATGAAATTTGGAATATGTGACTGGATTTGATCCGAAAATAAATTTGTCAAATTATATTGAAATCGGTTCAGATTTGGATATAGCTCCCATATATATTTTCGGCCGATTTCAAGCATTTGATGCACCAAACACGCTATGTATCCCCAATTTCAATGAAATTTGAAACGTGTGATAGATTTTATCTAAAAAAAAATTTATTTCCCAAATTATATTGAAATCGGTTCAGAGTTGGATATAGCTCCCATATATATTTTCGGCCGATTTCATGTATTTGGTGGTCCAAATAAGATATGTATGTCCAAATTTAATGAAATTTAAAATAAGTAACGGAATCGGGAGCAAAAATGAATTTTTCAAATTATATTGAAATCGGTTCAGATTTGGATATAGCTCCCATATATATTTTCGACCGATTTCATGTATTTGATGCACCAAACACGCTATGTATCTCTAATTTCAATGAAATTTGGAATCTGTAGGGGAAATTAAAACGAATATACATTTGTCAAATTATAGTAAAATCGGTTCAGATTTGGATATAGCTCTCATATATATTTTCGACCGATTTCATGTATTTTATGCACCATGCACGATATGTATGTTCGATTCCAAAGAAATTTGGAATATGTAACGGGATTTTGATTAGAAAATGAATTAGTCAAATTATATTAAAATCGGTTCAGATTTGGATATAGCTCCCATATATATTTTCCGCCGATTTCACATATTTGATGCACAAAACACGATACGTATTTCCGATTCCAATGAAATTCGGCATGAGTGGCTAAACTTGGTACAAAAATAAATTTGACAAATTATATTCAAATACGCTCGGATTTAATTATAGCTCCCACATATATACTCAGCCGATTTCACATATTTGATGCACCCAAAGCGAGAAAGACGAAATCTGGCACCAGAAAAAATTGCCAAATTTTATTGAAATCAGTTGAGGTTTGGGTATAGCTAACATATGTGTGGTTACAATAATAAATGTGGCAAATTAATTGGAAATTAGTTAAGATTTGGATATAGCTCCCATATATATATTCTCGGCCGATTTCACGTATTTGACGCACCAATTTCAATGAAATATGAAAGGTGTGGCGGAATTTGGTGTAAAAGTATTTTTTTTTAAATTATATTTAAATCGGATCAGATTGGGATATGATTTTAATAAGAACCATTGACCCACAACGCCTTAGGCTAACACTAAAAAACAACACAACAATTAATTTGAAATACGCTTATTACGGCGAAGTATGTTGCTATCTTGAATTCATTAATTGCAACAGAAATACCACTCAACTTCAAAAGATTGCAGTTTACTGCACGCTTGGTATTTGCTATGAAATAAATAAATCCGAAGGACAAACCCTTCGTGTATGTATGTCATGTTACCGTTTTTCTAATGGTTTTGTATATTTACGCATTAAAGTAGTGCAATAATTTTTTTTTTAATTATAAAATTTGTTTTTTTTTAACCAACATATATTCGTAAATAAAATTTTGAATGCATATAAAATCAAAAGGGGTAGCGAAGCGCACCGGGTTCAGCTAGTAACTCATATAAAATGTGATGTAAGAGTCTGATCTCAATGTTTTTATTAGCTGAAGGTCTGCATTAGAAGATGGCATGTATCGGTCCACTCCGTTTGGTACCTTCCACCACAAAAGGTCAAAACTTTGAATATCCATGAAGCTCATATAACATGAAATTAACATCCGATTTCTTTCAGACTTGGTACATCTCAATATTTCCATTTCGATGACTCTTTGGGCCCATTCCAATCGACGAGGCTTGTCCGCAGGCAACATTATTTGCGTCAATTGAATTGTGTACGGGAACAAATGCAAATCAATGCGAATAATCCGTTGTAAAGTGGACCGAGCCATGCCCAACTGCTGAGAACGGCGTTTTTTCGATGTTCTTGGGGACCTCTCAACACTGGCTCGTACGGCAGCGATATTCTCGGCCGATCGCCTTGGTCGACTTTTATATGGCATCTTCGGATTAGAAAGAGCCTTACCAGTCGAAAATTGTTCGTATAAACGCTTAATGGTGTTCTTAGAAGGCGCACTTCTCACATTTTTAATGTTTTAAAAGCACGTTGAGTTTTCTCAATTGACTTCTTGTAAATTTCAACTATTTCAGAGCGCTCGCGTGGCGTGTATTGTTTCATGGTAAAAATCTGCTTTGACTGACGCTTCAAACACGGTATGTCATTAAGCGATGTGACATCTCTGTCAAAAGTTATGGCGTTGCCAGATGGGTCCGTCGATAATGGGCAAACCTTTAGAGATCGGACCATTCCTTTTGATTCCTAGCCTACAAAGGGTCAAATTTTTGAATAACCAAAACGATTATAAAATCCGAAATAAGCATCCGGTTGTGTTCATACTTCACACATCCCATTATTTCCACTAAGTCAAGATCTGCTGTGATGATGGGAAGTATTGGTCCACTCCTTCTGGTACCTCCCCCACATAAATCGCAAAGTTTACATCCTATTCCATTTAGATTTGGGATTAAAGGCCCAAAAATGCTTCATATCCTTTAGAATTTTTTCAAGAACAACCAGAAAAGAAATCCTGGAATTTTAAAGACATTTCACAGCTATTGATAAATAATAATACAAACTATATGTTTTAGTAGCCCAGCCCATATATTTGACTCTTTTCTAATTTTTGATTCGTTAACACCCCACCCACAAAAAAAAAATAATAATAAATGTAAGCTAGTGTTGGAAACTTTCATGACAAATTGTCATCACAATGTTAGGTTTTTTCTACGTCGCTGACGATGGATGGTTTCACGGTCCATTGCCACAACCTCTACAGCTTCTGCAGGGACCGAAGGAAAACTTGCATTCGAGCAGAAAAAACTGGCACTTACCTTAACCCGTTTCACTTCGGTGGCACACACTCGCAACAGACTATCATCCGGTGTTGCAATTTCAAGAAGTTGGGCACAATGGTTAATGCGTTTGTGTTGCACATCGAAGCGATGGAGCCGCAAACAAACAGTGTCGCACAACGAATACACCTCCGAGCAGGGTGTTTGGAAAAACTATTTGTCAGACGAGAGAATGAAAAGAAAACGAAACAGAACCAGCATTGGTCGAAGGAGAAAAAAAAAAACAATGAAAGAAAAGCAAAAGCAAATTGAATTGAACAAACATAAAGCAGTTGCATTTCCATTTTAGCACAAATTGATTGGTATTTTGAAACGTCGCACTGACACGCACACACACTCACATCCACACTCATAACCTTCACATCACCCCCACCCCCATCCTATACATACTTACGGGCATTTTTTGAAACTGTTTTGCAAACGTCTGCAAATGACAGCTAAAGAGTTGTGCGATACCAGCGACACGTTGTTGTTGAAAGCGTTGTGTGTCTTGCAACGATTCAATTTTTCCACCTGCCACCGTTTTCAAATGCTGCCACTGCAACGGCAATTGATCAATGGCGCGGGCAAATTGTCCATTGATTTGGACATGATAGGTTTTCAACAGCTGGACAATTTCCTTGAGTGGCTTGAACAGATGATCAGCATATTTTTCTTTTTTCTTGATGCGAGCGATTACCTCCAACACTTTGAGCAGTGATCGAAAGTCGTCGCGTGCCACATGCAGTTGCAACAATTCAAAACTTTGCTTAATGAAGATTGTAAATCTCTGGAAGAGAGAAGAAGAAACAAAAAGAAAAACGAATCGATATTAACTGTTTTGTTATAGCGTGATGATGTTTTTTTTTTGTCGGGATGCCATTTTTTTGTGTACAAATCGAAAAAGGCGCTTTGGAATTTATTTGTGTTGTGATTATTTAAAACTTTGTAAGGGTACCCGAGCAAAAGCTCTTAAAGATGAGCAATATCGGTTTGTTCTTCTGGTGTCTCCCCTACAAAAGAGGAAACATTTTCAAAATATAAACCTCATATGTAAAGCCTCATTTCTTGAGATACTGACAAAAATCGGTAATTTTGAAACCCAAATTTTTGATAAAAACGAGTAAAAAAGCTGTAAGTTCTTCCGGGCCGAATTTCGAATACCCTCCACCATTTGGCAATTTTCAAAAAATACAATCCGTTAAAAATTCTAAAAATCCTCAAAATAAGGAATGTAGACTTTTAACATAAAATTTTGATTCAATATTGAACGCAATTTAACAAATTTGCCTTACCTTATAAATGCTTTTCTAAAATTATGAGCGATATATGCTATACAAATGAAGGGGTTTCCCGGCGTATGATGAAATTCGTATAAATCATACACCACATAGTCACAGATCCTAATAATATGAAACAAGTAAAACAAGTAACAAAACTGCTAAGTTCGGCCGATCGGTGCCATACCGAAAAAAGGGAACCTTTACGGACAATTTTATACTTCAAGGATTGTCATCTACTACATCTTCGAAAATACCAAATTTGAAACAATTTCGTGGATAAATGTGACTAGGATTATCGAAATACCGAATATCCGTGGGTATCGATATGTGTGCGCTATAAGAAAACGTGGATTTAATTATTCAATGTCCTGCCACCAAAGCTAGAGCACATTATGATCTGCAAATACCATTTTTTGGACCAATCCGTGGAAAAATGTGGCAAAAATCATCAAAATACCGAATATCAGTGGGTACAGTTATGTCGGAGCTATATAAAATGAAGTTTTACTTTGTTGCAATTTTTTTATATCACCCTGACAGAGAATTTTCCACAAGCTCACGCCTTCGTAACGCCATATAACGTCACCTCCCGATACTCGTTATTTTGATGATCTAGCTACATTATTCTCCGGAATTGTTTCAATTTTCGTGTATGCACTTCGTAGCCTGTAACAGAAAATTGCCTATGCACGTCTTCCACGTCTTCGTATAGACCCCAAATGAACGGAAACTCTCTATATTCGTTTTTTTTTGAAAATTTCCAAATTAGTTCCAATTGGTAGAAGGTATTCAAAATTCGGTCTCACATACTGCTTTTTAACATGTTATCTTTAAAAAAATAGGAATAATAACAAGTAAAAGAGCTGTAAGTTCGGCCGGGCCGAACTTTTAATACCCTCCACCGTTTGGCACAAATTTGGCAATTTCCAAAAAAAAAAAAGAAAAAATAAAAACAAATAAATAAAATCCGTTAAAAATTCTGTTAAAATCTTAAAAATACCGAATGCCTATACAACGACCTGGACCTGTATAGGCAACTTTTGTCATAAGTTATTACAATATTTAAATGCGAAACTTGAGGAAAAATTTGTTTATAATGTAGCTAAAATCATCAAAATACCGAATATGGGAGCTACCGTTATATGGGGGCTATACGAAGACGTGGACCTGCACAGGCAATTTTTTGGCATGGGATGAAGTATCTATTACGAACTTCACATGCGAAATTTGAAACAATTCCGGTAAATAATGTCGCTAAAATCATCAAAATACCGAATATCGGGGTACGGTATATGGGGGCTATACGAAGACGACCTACATGACCCATTTTCTGTTTTATGCTGCAGTATCTATTACGAACAAATACCAAATTTGGAACGATTCAGTTAAATGATGTCGCTAAAACCATCCAAATACCGAATATCGGGGGGTACCGTTATATGGGGGCTATATGAAGACGTGGACCTACATGGCTCATTTTTTGACTTAGGATGTAGTATCCATTACGAACTTCAAATACTAAATTTGAAACGATTCCGGTAAATAATGTCGCTAAAATCATCAAAATACCGAATATCGGGAGATACCGTTACATGGGGGCTACACGAAAACGGATAATTTTCTGCCTTAGGCTGTAGTATCCACTACGAACTTCAAATGCCAAATTTGAATCATTTCCGGCGAATAATGTCGCTAAAATCAATAAAATACCGAATATCGGGAGGTACTTGGACTTACATGGCCCATTTACAAACTTAACCTGCCTACTGGCAAAATATACATATGTGCAAAATTTTAGCCTACTATCTCAATTTGTTCAAAAGGTAGTGTGATACAACAGACAGGCTAAATCGTCTTAGAATTTTACGCTGATCAAGAATATATATACTTTGTTGGGTCTAACATGAGTATTTCGAGGTGTTACAAACGGAATGACAAAATTAATATACCCTCCACAGTATGGTGGAGGGTATAAAAATAACCAACATCATACATATATTAAAGAAATCCCCACCTCCATTGTAAATTACTTTATGTCAATGACATTTACCTCCAGTGTCCTCTCCACATACAGCAGAAGTCCTTTTTTATAGAACTGTGACCATTTGCATGTCATATTTAGCAGAGAATATTTCAATGGTCTAATGTCGATGAGCAGCCAACCGTTAATGATTTTAAAGTCATCAAATTGTTCCAGGACGTCATGCATTTCAATGTAGCGTTCAATCTAAAAAAAAAAATAAAAAAAGATAAAGAAATTTTCATAGAAATAAAAAGAAAAAATAAATTGGAGGACAACAAAGTAAGCTTTCAACTTTCGGACATTCCAAAATGTGTTTTTTTTTTTTTTTTTTCATAAAAGAAAATGTAAGACACACACACTCCACTCCCTCTACTTTCTTGCAAGCTTATTTAATAACGAAATTATTTGGAATGTTTCAAACAAAAAAAAAAAAAAAAAATTACTTCTCCTTCATTACATTACATTATAGAAAAGAAAAACTCACGCACCCCTCCCCCACCCAACCGCCGTATTTTTCAAAAGAAATTAAATTAACTTTAATGAAATAAGCTTGCAAAGGTAAATGACGATGAAGAAATAAGTTTTTATGCACCATATTGGCATAAAAATAATTAAATGTGATTGTGTGTAGAGTCAGATGAAGAGAGGGTGTATGTGTATGTGTGTCTGTGCTGTGTTATTATTTTGAGTGATATTTAATGGGTATTTTTTAAAATTTGTATTTAATGTGCCAATTTTATGGCCATTCAACAAGTTGATGCTGCAGATTTTGTTTGGCCAATAAAAAATATTTTATGTTGGCCATAAAATTGAAATTATTTGTTAATCAGAAAAGGATGTCTTAAAGATGTGATTGTGGAAAATTTTGAAAGAGTGTAATATTTAATTCTACGAATATTTGGTATTCACACCAACATCTAGGTGCCAATGACAAGGTAAAGAACTTCAAAGTAAGTTGGAAACAAAAAGTAGTTGTTACTGTTTATATCCTACACCACATAGTGGTAAGGATATTATGTCTTTTTGCATTTGTTTGTAACAGGAGAAGGAAGCGAGATAGACCCATAGTTACTTCTGAGGATCTTTTTCGACTTTCTAAGTCGATTTATGCATGTCAGTCCGTCCGTCCATGTATTCTTGTGAACAAAATGCAGGTCGAATTTATTATCCGATTGAAATGATATTTTGCAAATAATATTTTTTGGCCTATTGAAATTGGTGATAATCGGATCAGATTTAGATATAGATCCCATATATCTTCAACCGATTTCGGTAAAATAGCCAAAGTGCATGATATGGTATTAAATGATCGACGATTAAAAGTGCGTGAAATTGCTAAATCCTGGGCGTTTCAAAACGTCGAGTCCACTTAATTTTGCATGAAGAACTACAGATGAAAAAGGTTTCTGCAAATGGACATTTCTCAAGCTTGTTTGCATCGTTCTAGGCGAAATAAAATGGATTTTAAGCGTCGTTTCATAACTGTTAGTGAGACATATATCCACCACTATACTCCAGAGACAAAATAACAATCCCAGTATCCCAAAGAAGGCAAAAACAATTCAATTGGTTTTTTTGGGACTTCAAAGATATTTTATTGATTGACTATCTGCAAAAGGTACTATTGCAACCTTTTGGATCAATTAAATGTACAAAATCGAGAAAAACGTCCATACAAACAACGCACCAGCGCATAAGAGTGTTTAAAAATGGCTAAAATCAACGATTTATTCTCCTGATTTAGCTCCCAGTGACTTTTACTTGTTCGCAAATCTAAAAAAGATCCTTGCTGGCAAGCCTTTTACTTCAAATGAAGATGCAATTACAGTTGCAAACCACTTTTTGAAGACCTTGGGATAACTATTTTAATTAAGGGATAGACTTGTTAGAAAAGTGTTGGACTAAGTGTATTGAAGTTTCAGGAGATTGTATTGAAAAATAAAAATATTTTTGAAAAACTAACTATTAACTAACTATTCTTGATGCTAGGCTAAATTTAGTAGCCTTTGCCGATATTACACAATTTGGCGATAGCCCGTTCAGATTCCTGGTCAAATTTGGTAGTCTGTGTTAATATTTCACAAGTTAGTAACAATCGGTTCAGATAGCTATAGCTCCATACATATGTTTTATCCGAATTTAATATTAGTCCTTTATATCCGTAATAATCACTCCATAACGTTGATACTCGGTTCAAGATATCAGATATAGCTTAGCAATGCCCCTCTCGAATTTATTCAAGATCGGTTCAGATTTGAATGTAACTCCCATATCCGATTTCACGTTTATTTTGCACCCAATGATTAATGTGGCACCAACCAAATTCATCCTAGAAGCAAGTAAGAACTTAAAATTTGGTGAAAATCGGTTAAGATGGCTCCCATAAATATGTTTCATCTGATTTAATGTTTAAGTCCCTCACCGTCGTAATATGCAATGATTAATTAGCAAGTGCCTGCCATTTCGTCAGCGAAAACATTAAAATTTTGAAAAATAAAAAACAAAATATTTTCAAAATCAATGATTGAAAGACACGTACATTGCGGCTCGCGCATGTATTTCATTCATTTTTCGTACTATTTAACTCATTTTAAAAAAGAAAAAAAAAAAAAAAAAACAAAAACAAAAAAACTTGTATATAATTGTGAATGGTTCTGACAGGAAGGGGGAATATTCACTGGGCTGTATTTCTGTAGTTTTACGAAGCCATAGCCGATTCGATGTCAAATTTAAACAGCTATAAAAAGTCGTTACACGAAATTAATAGGTCATTTTATCTTCACATTATATTTGGTTTACTTAATACATACATTGGTATAGGTTTTAATAAAGTCGTCGATCTTTTGTTCTTTGTTTACTGGGTTTTAATCTTTTTCTAAGATTTTCTGCTTCAAATCGTGGAGTTTTTTAAGAACATTTCTTAGGAACTTCATGGACATGAAGTGCGGATTTCTAAGACATTTTTATATTCTCCACCTTGAAAGGGAGAGTATATTAACTTTGTCATTCCGTTTTTTAAAATTTGGCATTTAAGGCTTGCAATAGATAACAACCCTTGTAGTATAAAGTTGTCGAAATAGGTACCTTTTTTGGTATGGCCCCTATATAACGGACTTATTTACTTTAAGTTTTTTTGTTTTGAAAAGTTTAACTGCAATATCCAAACGGTCTTACTGATAACTTTAAAGTGGAACACAATTGAATCTAGATACTTCTATATAAAAATGTTTTCTTTACCCTATGGTGGAGGGTATTAAAAGATCGACCCGGCCGAACTTAAAGTTTTATTACTTGTTTTAACATTCTGGGGACAATTAATGATTTTTTAATTCAGTTCATGCCAAAAAGGATTTTTGGTGCAAAATTTTTGAATTTTTAAAAATTTATTTTTAAGGAAGTTTTTCTTAGATTTTCAAAATCTTCTTCATCAACGAATAATTTTAAATATTGTTTATAATAGAATTTTTCTGCCAAAAATTGTGGAGTTTTCCAGAATTTTTATAGGTACTTCATGTCTAAAAATTATGGATTTTGCAAAGCAATTTCAAACAATTTCTTTGGAAAAATTGCATGTTTTCAAAGAAGTCCTTACAAAAAACATGTGGCTTTAGAAGAATATTTTTTCAAGTCTGTGTCGGGCAAAAGTTTTGCATGTTCCTGGAAATCGTGTATTTAATGAGATTTTCCTGCCAAAATTTTGTATTTCTCAAGCAAATTTGATTTAGTGCTAGGGTATGTTGTAGGGTATGTTGTTAAATGTTGTGTCACATGTTTTAAAAATATTCAAGCAATCCTGGATTTTAAAGGACTTTATGCCACGATAATAAAAAAAAATCTTTGAGAAACCCATAGCAAAACTCTAGATTTTTGTTAATGGTCTCCCTATCAAGAAATGGTAGAAAAAAATGCGAATGACATTTCTTAGGATTTTATGCCGATAAATCGTAGATTTTCTGGGAACATTTAAAGACTTTTTTTTAAAAAAAAAACATGAATTTTTATAGACTTATTTTAAAATTTTTAGATTTTGTAACAATTTCCTGTATGCATCGTGGAATTTGCGCTGGAAATTTTCTAACCATTTTCCTTGCAAATATTTTTTATATGTAATTTTTTAAGCACATTCTTCAAAAATCAGGGATCTCTTAAGGAATTCCTTGCTAAAATCGTATATTCTTAAGGAATTTTTGACCAATATTCTTAGTTGGCCAATTATTATTTCTGATAAAACGTCAAGTCAAATTATTAAATAAGAATCCTTCTGGTATTCTGTGAGATCTACTTCTTGTCTTCTACGAGAAAAGCATCAAAGTATGAGGAGACCTCTTGGCTTTCAAAAAATGTACCTTGCCTTGTTCATCGTGTTAAGGTATGGATTTTCCCCTAAACAGATCAGACAAATGAGGATTCAATCAAGCAATAGAGGCTCACAATAAAAATCCGAAAAGAAAATATGGTCCCATGTGTCCCAAACATTCAATCCACGAAAATCTGGAAATACGAATAAAGTAATATAAATTACTTATTGCTTTTTCTTTTTTAATCCAATACCAGATTTACTTAACCCCAAAAATGAAATAATAAAGGAAGAATCCTTTTTTATTGTATTTTTCTTATTTATGTTTGAGGCATTCTTCTTTTTTCGAATGGCGATAACAAATACATGTCATGTGCATGGAAATAACAAGAACAACAGCACCAGAAGCAGCTGTACGTGCGGGGATAACAAACCTCTGAAAATGGGAGGGATGCAAACCAAAAAGAAATATGACCAATGTGTCCTGCCCGAATTGGAACGGTCGACAGGCTTTTCGTATTTAAATGTGCCCCGTTTACTGGTGCCTGGTCAGTTTTGCTGGTCGGTTGGTCGGTCGGCCACGATGATATATGAACCAATTTCTTCTGTTTAATAGGCTTCAAAAACCACAAAACTTTAACCTCAACCGCAAATAAAAATCGAAAAACATAAAGGAAATAGGAGGCTTTTATGTTTGCCGATTGTGTGAGCGAGTGTGTGTGAGTGTGTGCATTTCTGTTAAGTGTCTCAAAGTGTTTTATTTTCTTGGTTTGGTTGATGTTATTTACATGTGTTGTTGTTGTTGTTTCTTGGCATGCCAGCAAAAGGGGGTAATGCCAATTGCCAACCAACCAGTCGACTTAACGTCAGCATAATTGGAAAGCAATCCGAAACCAAAGTCATAAGAAATAAAACAAACTTATACATGCAGGACATTAATGACTGGCACAGTGGTGGAAAGAGAGAAGGTTTTCTGTGAGAAGACCATGTGTTCTTCTATGGGATGAGCTTTTTGTCTTCTGGAGAAGACCCTGTGACATTTTAGGAGAAGACGATAATGTTGCAGTGTATGAAATAACCCTGTGGGCAGAATATCCAATTGTTTTCTATTGTCTTTCCGGTCTTCTTTAGAAAGACCTTCTGGTCTTCGATAGGAAGACCTTTTGGTCTTCGATAGAAAAACCTTCTGGTCTTCGATAGGAAAACCTTCTGGTCTTCGATAGGAAAACCTTCTGGCCTTCTATGAGAAGACCTTCTGGCCTTCTATGAGAAGACCTTCTGGCCTTCTATGAGAAGACCTTCTGGCCTTCTATGAGAAGACCTTCTGGCCTTCTATGAGAAGACCTTCTGGCCTTCTATGAGAAGACCTTCTGGCCTTCTATGAGAAGACCTTCTGGCCTTCTATGAGAAGACCTTCTGGCCTTCTATGAGAAGATCTTCTGGCCTTCTATGAGAAGACCTTCTGGCCTTCTATGAGAAGACCTTCTGGCCTTGTATGAGAAGACCTTCTGGCCTTCCATGAGAAGACCTTCTGGCCTTCTATGAGAAGACCTCTAGCTCTGCTATGAGAAGACCTCTAGCTCTTCTATGAGAAGACCTTCTGATAAAGCCTTCCAACGCGAAGACTTTCGGATCTTCTATAAAAAGACCTTCGGGATTGCTATGAAAGCACAATCTGGTCTTTTTTGAGTAGACTCTCTCCCTTTCTGCGAGAGGCTTTAGGAAGTTCTGATGAGGTTGAATAATTCTTTAAACATTTTCGGTTTAAAAGCCACCCAACCACTGTGACCCCCCAAAATTTTCACTTAAAATGAGAAATATTTGGTGATTGTAATAATTGGCGAAATATCTTTGGTTTCGTCCATTATCGAAAGAAGCTGAATGGAAATTTTTAAGCAGCCACAAATTTACAGACACTTAAGAACGCATTAACAGATGTAAGTTTCAAGTGCGTCCGTTTGTGTGGCGTGTGTTGAAGATGACAAAAGTGGCTGCCAAAAAACAGAAGACGATGAAGTTGCCTGACCAAGACCAAGACCCTCTTATGCTGTATTCCGTTCGGCTACCACATACCGAAGAAGTGCCAAGTAGTTTGGCCTTAAATGCTCGACATTTATCAAATGTTATTGGTCCCGTGGGCACAACTTGTGTGATTGTGGTCGCATATATCTTATAAATGGGTATGTGTGAATGTGAGTAAATATTTCATGGAGTGTACTGAGTTTGAGAGTATGAGTATGAGTATGTGTGTGTGCGTGTGACACATACACATATGTGTGTGTGATGTGCAGCATGATGTTTCTTTTTGTTTTATGTTTCTTTTAGTTTTGTCGACATACAAACATATGTGGCAAAATCCTTATAAAATTTCCAACTGACCACACGTATTGCGGCTATAATGCACACACACACACACACCTGGCCTCAAACTCACACAAGAACATGAGTGTTTTGGAAATTGCTTTGGAGACAAAGCAAAAAAAAAAAAAAAAAACACTTAAATAAGAGTTCAATTCAGGTTAGCCATCATAGCTGTGGGTATTTGATTCAAAATGTATCCCCTCCTCTCAACCTTCTTCTCCTCAGCTCTTCATAACTATCAAAGAGCGACCTGTTTGTGTGTGCGTCCACATACTCATACATTTATAATTTACATTTGTCTTTGGTTATTTATGACGGACATAAAGTTTTTACGACCATTTCAAGTGAACAATTGAACATGCCAGAACAGACGTTTGAGCAAAACAATGACAATAACACAAACAACTGAAACAAAAACAATAAAACGATTGCACCTGGACATGGACATGGAGAATTTGGTCGCCTAAGCATTTTCACTTGAAGCTGTGACGTGGCGGTTGGTCTTAAGAAAATTATTGTTTGTCGTTTGTTTACACTTTTTCATCATTCATCTCAATCTACACATTTATCCATCTGATGACAACAATATTCCCACTTACCTCACGCTTGAATGTTTCCATGACATAGTAACCTCGGTTCAACGTGAATTCTTCTGGTGCTTTTTTGTCACTTGCCACTGAGCCGGCATTATGGTGGCCCCTCTCATCCGGCTTCACCGCCCTCGCTACCGGTACCGTTTCAAACAATTGTCTATTGAGAACTTGTGAATATTTTTCACTCCATAAATGTGCATAAACTTGGAAGTTGGAGGCATACGCTTTAGCGGCATTAACAGTGCCAGCAACCATATTCCGTATGACTGCATTGAGTTGTTTTAAGATGTAGTTGTTGTTGCTATTGCCGCTGTCATGGTCCTCTGAAATGCCAAGCAAACGAAAGAAAGAAAAAAAAAACAACATCAGAGTGAGTGCATCAGTAAATTGTTGAAGAAACTGCAATTTCTTTTCATGTGAAAAATTGTCTGCTTAGAGAAAAGAATTATTAGCGTCAGGGGCGTAGGGGGAAATATTAAAAAGAAAATGTAAATATTGAGCGGTTTAGAGTAAAGGCTAGCAGCTTTATAAAATTAAATAATTTCAATGTAAAATCAATTTTCGTGTTCCGAAGGCATTATAAATTTTATTCAAAATACCGAATATCGGGAGGTATCCTTATATCGGGACTATACGAAAACGTGGAAATATATACACAATTTACCATCACCGAAGCTAGAACCCGTAACGAACTACAAATTCCACTTTTTAGACAAATTCGTAGAAAAATGTGGTAGGGCAAATGTGAGTAAAACCATCAAAATATCGAATATCGGGAGGGACCGTTATACGGAGGCTATACGAAAACGTACAATGTACAATGTTCCTCCATCTGAGCAAAATAAATATCTTGTTTTTGGAGAAATCTATTGAAACATGTGGCAAATGTCATCAAAATACCGAATATATGGAGGTACCTTTATATGGGGGCTATACAGAAACGTGGACCTATACTTACAATGTTTCGCCACCGGAACTAGAACCCATTACGAATTTTAGATACCAATTTTTTGACAAATCCGGAGAAAATGTGGGTGGGTAAATGTAGATAAAACCATCAAAATACCGAATATCGGGATGTATGGGGGCTATACAACAACGTGGACCGATATATCTCATTTTCAGTACCAACCAGCCTAGACACAATGCAAACTGCTGTGCCAAATTTTAAGGCTCTACGTAAAATACTGTGAGCTGTATCGTGGGTTGCCCATATTCGACGGACCCATCTGGCAACGCCATAACTTTTGACAGAGATGTCACATCGCTTAATGACATACCGCGTTTGAAGCGTTAGTCCAAGCAGATTATTACCATGAACCAATACACGCCACGCGAAATAGTTGAAATTTACATTCAACAGAAGAAATCAATTGTGAAAACTCAACGTGCTTTTAAAACATTAAAAAATGTGAGAAAAAAGCCTTCATGTCCGATGAAGCCCATTTCACATTGAATGGGACCGTAAATAAGCAAAATTGCCGTTTTCAGGCCGCTGAAAATCCTCAGGAGATTCAAGAAGTGCCTCTTCATGACGAAAAAGTCACAGTTTGGTGCGGCGTTAGTGCGAAAACGGTCATTGGGCCGTTTTTCTTCCAAAATAAATATGTCCATGCTGTTACCATCAATCAGGAGCGTTATCGCGACATGATGACCAATTTTGTGATGCCAATTATTCGTCGAAAGCGTATGAGGCAGTTCTGGTCTCAACAAGACGGCGCTCCACCGCACACAAGTCGCATAACAATCGATTTTCTGAAGAATTTGTTTCCGGGCCGTTTGATGTCGAAAAGTGGTGATTTGGACTGGCCACCGCGTTCGCCCGATTTGACGCCGCCTGACTTCTTCTTGTGGGGATATTTGAAGTCAAAGGTCTACGTTAACAAGCCAAGGACCGTAGAAGAGCTCAAGGACAACATTCGTAAAGAAATAGCCGCTATTCCGGCCGAAATGTTGGCCAAAACGATGGAAATGCATCAAAAAGGGCACAATACGTCATCAACGCCAGAGGCGGCCATTTGAGAGATATCATATTCCAAAATTGATGTAAACAAATCTACTTGGGACAAATTAAACGATTAACATTGCCAACCGCAGGACAACATTCGTAAAGAAATAGCCGCTATTCCGGCCGAAATGTTGGCCAAAACGATGGAAATGCATCAAAAAGGGCACAATACGTCATCAACGCCAGAGGCGGCCATTTGAGAGATATCATATTCCAAAATTGATGTAAACAAATCTACTTGGGACAAATTAAACGATTAACATTGCCAACCGCCAAATTTTTATTATTTTTTCTTTGATTTAAAAAAAAAAAAAACATGGGTCCGTCGAATATGGGCAACCCTGTATCTATATCTATAAAAGAGGAAAATGTTTGTACGTTTGTTTGTTTGTTTGTTTGTTTGTTTGTTTGTTTGTAATTTATGGACTCGAAAACTGCTGAATAGATTTTTCTGAAAATTTCCATATATACTGCAACATCGCCTGAAAGTAACATAGGCTATATACATTTTTGAATTTCCACTTGGAACTGGAGATATAGCATCAGAATCGGAGGTACCTCCCAAAAATTTAGATTTTATATGCACATATCTATTGATCGGTTAAAGATACAGTCTACAAATTTGGAATGTGTAACGGAATTTGGAACAAAAATAAGTTTGCTAAATTATATTGTAATCGGTTCAGATTTGGATATAGCTCCCATATATATTTTCGACCGATTTCGTTCATTTGAAGCCTCAAACACAATATGAATGTTCGATTCCAATGAAATTTGGAATATGTGACGGGATTTGATCCGAAAATAAATTTGTCAAATTATATTGAAATCGGTTCAGATTTGGATATAGCTCCCATATATATTTTCGGCCGATTTCAAGCATTTGATGCACCAAACACGCTATGTATCCCCAATTTCAATGAAATTTGAAACGTGTGATAGATTTTATCTAAAAAAATTTATTTCCCAAATTATATTGAAATCGGTTCAGATTTGGATATAGCTCCCATATATATTTTCGGCCGATTTCATGTATTTGGTGGACCAAATAAGATATGTATGTCCAAATTTAATGAAATTTAAAATAAGTAACGGAATCGGGAGCAAAAATGAATTTTTCAAATTATATTGAAATCGGTTCAGATTTGGATATAGCTCCCATATATATTTTCCGCCGATTTCACATATTTGATGCACAAAACACGATACGTATTTCCGATTCCCCATATATATATTCTCGTCCGATTTCACGTATTTGACGCACTAATTTCAATGAAATATGAAAGGTGTGGCGGAATTTGGTGTAAAAGTAATTTTTTTTAAAATTATATTTAAATCGTATCAGATTGGGATATGATTTTAATAAGAACCATTGACCCACAACGCCTTAGGCTAACACTAAAAAACAACACAACAATTAATTTGAAATACGCTTATTACGGCGAAGTATGTTGCTATCTCGAATTCATTAATTGCAACAGAAATGCCACTCAACTTCAAAAGATTGCAGTTTACTGCACGCTTGGTATTTGCTATGATTGCAATGAAATTTGGAATATGTGACTGGATTTGATCCGAAAATAAATTTGTCAAATTATATTGAAATCGGTTCAGATTTGGATATAGCTCCCATATATATTTTCGGCCGATTTCAAGCATTTGATGCACCAAACACGCTATGTATCCCCAATTTCAATGAAATTTGAAACGTGTGATAGATTTTATCTAAAAAAAAATTTATTTCCCAAATTATATTGAAATCGGTTCAGAGTTGGATATAGCTCCCATATATATTTTCGGCCGATTTCATGTATTTGGTGGTCCAAATAAGATATGTATGTCCAAATTTAATGAAATTTAAAATAAGTAACGGAATCGGGAGCAAAAATGAATTTTTCAAATTATATTGAAATCGGTTCAGATTTGGATATAGCTCCCATATATATTTTCGGCCGATTTCATGTATTTGGTGGACCAAATAAGATATGTATGTCCAAATTTAATGAAATTTAAAATAAGTAACGGAATCGGGAGCAAAAATGAATTTTTCAAATTATATTGAAATCGGTTCAGATTTGGATATAGCTCCCATATATATTTTCCGCCGATTTCACATATTTGATGCACAAAACACGATACGTATTTCCGATTCCCCATATATATATTCTCGTCCGATTTCACGTATTTGACGCACTAATTTCAATGAAATATGAAAGGTGTGGCGGAATTTGGTGTAAAAGTAATTTTTTTTAAAATTATATTTAAATCGTATCAGATTGGGATATGATTTTAATAAGAACCATTGACCCACAACGCCTTAGGCTAACACTAAAAAACAACACAACAATTAATTTGAAATACGCTTATTACGGCGAAGTATGTTGCTATCTCGAATTCATTAATTGCAACAGAAATGCCACTCAACTTCAAAGATTGCAGTTTACTGCACGCTTGGTATTTGCTATGATTGCAATGAAATTTGGAATATGTGACTGGATTTGATCCGAAAATAAATTTGTCAAATTATATTGAAATCGGTTCAGATTTGGATATAGCTCCCATATATATTTTCGGCCGATTTCAAGCATTTGATGCACCAAACACGCTATGTATCCCCAATTTCAATGAAATTTGAAACGTGTGATAGATTTTATCTAAAAAAAAATTTATTTCCCAAATTATATTGAAATCGGTTCAGAGTTGGATATAGCTCCCATATATATTTTCGGCCGATTTCATGTATTTGGTGGTCCAAATAAGATATGTATGTCCAAATTTAATGAAATTTAAAATAAGTAACGGAATCGGGAGCAAAAATGAATTTTTCAAATTATATTGAAATCGGTTCAGATTTGGATATAGCTCCCATATATATTTTCGACCGATTTCATGTATTTGATGCACCAAACACGCTATGTATCTCTAATTTCAATGAAATTTGGAATCTGTAGGGGAAATTAAAACGAATATACATTTGTCAAATTATAGTAAAATCGGTTCAGATTTGGATATAGCTCTCATATATATTTTCGACCGATTTCATGTATTTTATGCACCATGCACGATATGTATGTTCGATTCCAAAGAAATTTGGAATATGTAACGGGATTTTGATTAGAAAATGAATTAGTCAAATTATATTAAAATCGGTTCAGATTTGGATATAGCTCCCATATATATTTTCCGCCGATTTCACATATTTGATGCACAAAACACGATACGTATTTCCGATTCCAATGAAATTCGGCATGAGTGGCTAAACTTGGTACAAAAATAAATTTGACAAATTATATTCAAATACGCTCGGATTTAATTATAGCTCCCACATATATACTCAGCCGATTTCACATATTTGATGCACCCAAAGCGAGAAAGACGAAATCTGGCACCAGAAAAAATTGCCAAATTTTATTGAAATCAGTTGAGGTTTGGGTATAGCTAACATATGTGTGGTTACAATAATAAATGTGGCAAATTAATTGGAAATTAGTTAAGATTTGGATATAGCTCCCATATATATATTCTCGGCCGATTTCACGTATTTGACGCACCAATTTCAATGAAATATGAAAGGTGTGGCGGAATTTGGTGTAAAAGTATTTTTTTTTAAATTATATTTAAATCGGATCAGATTGGGATATGATTTTAATAAGAACCATTGACCCACAACGCCTTAGGCTAACACTAAAAAACAACACAACAATTAATTTGAAATACGCTTATTACGGCGAAGTATGTTGCTATCTTGAATTCATTAATTGCAACAGAAATACCACTCAACTTCAAAAGATTGCAGTTTACTGCACGCTTGGTATTTGCTATGAAATAAATAAATCCGAAGGACAAACCCTTCGTGTATGTATGTCATGTTACCGTTTTTCTATCTATATCTATAAAAGAGGAAAATGTTTGTACGTTTGTTTGTTTGTTTGTTTGTTTGTTTGTTTGTTTGTAATTTATGGACTCGAAAACTGCTGAATAGATTTTTCTGAAAATTTCCATATATACTGCAACATCGCCTGAAAGTAACATAGGCTATATACATTTTTGAATTTCCACTTGGAACTGGAGATATAGCATCAGAATCGGAGGTACCTCCCAAAAATTTAGATTTTATATGCACATATCTATTGATCGGTTAAAGATACAGTCTACAAATTTGGAATGTGTAACGGAATTTGGAACAAAAATAAGTTTGCTAAATTATATTGTAATCGGTTCAGATTTGGATATAGCTCCCATATATATTTTCGACCGATTTCGTTCATTTGAAGCCTCAAACACAATATGAATGTTCGATTCCAATGAAATTTGGAATATGTGACGGGATTTGATCCGAAAATAAATTTGTCAAATTATATTGAAATCGGTTCAGATTTGGATATAGCTCCCATATATATTTTCGGCCGATTTCAAGCATTTGATGCACCAAACACGCTATGTATCCCCAATTTCAATGAAATTTGAAACGTGTGATAGATTTTATCTAAAAAAATTTATTTCCCAAATTATATTGAAATCGGTTCAGATTTGGATATAGCTCCCATATATATTTTCGGCCGATTTCATGTATTTGGTGGACCAAATAAGATATGTATGTCCAAATTTAATGAAATTTAAAATAAGTAACGGAATCGGGAGCAAAAATGAATTTTTCAAATTATATTGAAATCGGTTCAGATTTGGATATAGCTCCCATATATATTTTCCGCCGATTTCACATATTTGATGCACAAAACACGATACGTATTTCCGATTCCCCATATATATATTCTCGTCCGATTTCACGTATTTGACGCACTAATTTCAATGAAATATGAAAGGTGTGGCGGAATTTGGTGTAAAAGTAATTTTTTTTAAAATTATATTTAAATCGTATCAGATTGGGATATGATTTTAATAAGAACCATTGACCCACAACGCCTTAGGCTAACACTAAAAAACAACACAACAATTAATTTGAAATACGCTTATTACGGCGAAGTATGTTGCTATCTCGAATTCATTAATTGCAACAGAAATGCCACTCAACTTCAAAAGATTGCAGTTTACTGCACGCTTGGTATTTGCTATGATTGCAATGAAATTTGGAATATGTGACTGGATTTGATCCGAAAATAAATTTGTCAAATTATATTGAAATCGGTTCAGATTTGGATATAGCTCCCATATATATTTTCGGCCGATTTCAAGCATTTGATGCACCAAACACGCTATGTATCCCCAATTTCAATGAAATTTGAAACGTGTGATAGATTTTATCTAAAAAAAAATTTATTTCCCAAATTATATTGAAATCGGTTCAGAGTTGGATATAGCTCCCATATATATTTTCGGCCGATTTCATGTATTTGGTGGTCCAAATAAGATATGTATGTCCAAATTTAATGAAATTTAAAATAAGTAACGGAATCGGGAGCAAAAATGAATTTTTCAAATTATATTGAAATCGGTTCAGATTTGGATATAGCTCCCATATATATTTTCGGCCGATTTCATGTATTTGGTGGACCAAATAAGATATGTATGTCCAAATTTAATGAAATTTAAAATAAGTAACGGAATCGGGAGCAAAAATGAATTTTTCAAATTATATTGAAATCGGTTCAGATTTGGATATAGCTCCCATATATATTTTCCGCCGATTTCACATATTTGATGCACAAAACACGATACGTATTTCCGATTCCCCATATATATATTCTCGTCCGATTTCACGTATTTGACGCACTAATTTCAATGAAATATGAAAGGTGTGGCGGAATTTGGTGTAAAAGTAATTTTTTTTAAAATTATATTTAAATCGTATCAGATTGGGATATGATTTTAATAAGAACCATTGACCCACAACGCCTTAGGCTAACACTAAAAAACAACACAACAATTAATTTGAAATACGCTTATTACGGCGAAGTATGTTGCTATCTCGAATTCATTAATTGCAACAGAAATGCCACTCAACTTCAAAAGATTGCAGTTTACTGCACGCTTGGTATTTGCTATGATTGCAATGAAATTTGGAATATGTGACTGGATTTGATCCGAAAATAAATTTGTCAAATTATATTGAAATCGGTTCAGATTTGGATATAGCTCCCATATATATTTTCGGCCGATTTCAAGCATTTGATGCACCAAACACGCTATGTATCCCCAATTTCAATGAAATTTGAAACGTGTGATAGATTTTATCTAAAAAAAAATTTATTTCCCAAATTATATTGAAATCGGTTCAGAGTTGGATATAGCTCCCATATATATTTTCGGCCGATTTCATGTATTTGGTGGTCCAAATAAGATATGTATGTCCAAATTTAATGAAATTTAAAATAAGTAACGGAATCGGGAGCAAAAATGAATTTTTCAAATTATATTGAAATCGGTTCAGATTTGGATATAGCTCCCATATATATTTTCGACCGATTTCATGTATTTGATGCACCAAACACGCTATGTATCTCTAATTTCAATGAAATTTGGAATCTGTAGGGGAAATTAAAACGAATATACATTTGTCAAATTATAGTAAAATCGGTTCAGATTTGGATATAGCTCTCATATATATTTTCGACCGATTTCATGTATTTTATGCACCATGCACGATATGTATGTTCGATTCCAAAGAAATTTGGAATATGTAACGGGATTTTGATTAGAAAATGAATTAGTCAAATTATATTAAAATCGGTTCAGATTTGGATATAGCTCCCATATATATTTTCCGCCGATTTCACATATTTGATGCACAAAACACGATACGTATTTCCGATTCCAATGAAATTCGGCATGAGTGGCTAAACTTGGTACAAAAATAAATTTGACAAATTATATTCAAATACGCTCGGATTTAATTATAGCTCCCACATATATACTCAGCCGATTTCACATATTTGATGCACCCAAAGCGAGAAAGACGAAATCTGGCACCAGAAAAAATTGCCAAATTTTATTGAAATCAGTTGAGGTTTGGGTATAGCTAACATATGTGTGGTTACAATAATAAATGTGGCAAATTAATTGGAAATTAGTTAAGATTTGGATATAGCTCCCATATATATATTCTCGGCCGATTTCACGTATTTGACGCACCAATTTCAATGAAATATGAAAGGTGTGGCGGAATTTGGTGTAAAAGTATTTTTTTTTAAATTATATTTAAATCGGATCAGATTGGGATATGATTTTAATAAGAACCATTGACCCACAACGCCTTAGGCTAACACTAAAAAACAACACAACAATTAATTTGAAATACGCTTATTACGGCGAAGTATGTTGCTATCTTGAATTCATTAATTGCAACAGAAATACCACTCAACTTCAAAAGATTGCAGTTTACTGCACGCTTGGTATTTGCTATGAAATAAATAAATCCGAAGGACAAACCCTTCGTGTATGTATGTCATGTTACCGTTTTTCTAATGGTTTTGTATATTTACGCATTAAAGTAGTGCAATAATTTTTTTTTTAATTATAAAATTTGTTTTTTTTTAACCAACATATATTCGTAAATAAAATTTTGAATGCATATAAAATCAAAAGGGGTAGCGAAGCGCACCGGGTTCAGCTAGTTCCTTATAAATAGAAGACGCTACAACGGTTTTCTATCTGTACGAGGAAGACAATTTTAATCTGCAGAAGTGCTGCACGGAAGTACAAAAAAGGTATTCTGTCATTAGCAGACCCTCGAAAGCTAGTCTCATGATAAAATACCTTTGAAAGTTCTTCTACTGATTGAAGTCCTGAGAAAGGTTTTCTATCGACATCATACCTTATAGATTGAATAACTTTTATATATATCCTCCACCATTCTATGGACATTATTCACCGGAATTGTTTCAAATTTGGTATTTGAAACTCGTAATGGGTACTACAGCCTATGACAAAAATTTGATTGTGAAGGTCCACGTCTTCGTATAGTCTCCATATAACAGTTTTCATTTAAGTGGCAGTTTCCGGATTTTTTTTTTAATTTTTAAATTTTTTGTTTAATATATTTTTTTTTTAATCTTTCCAAATTGTGGAGGCTATTGCTTACTTGTTTCTGTACATAGCGACATAGACCTCATGACGTATACTTAACAGCCATAAAATATAACCGATATAGCTTATACGCCACCAGGTACGAGTATTTTCCCCTTTATTATAAATCTCGGCATTTACATAGCCTATCCCCTTCAACTACAAATAAATTCTACCCCTCTGACCTGACAAAATATTTAACTAAGTGAAATGAGCTGGAAACTATTTACCTGTTTGGGTTATTGTTGCAACATTTGTAGCATTCATCACCTTGTCTTCGCTTGATGGGGCTGTTGCTAACACTTGGCTCGGCATTTTAGCATAGACACGAGCTGCTTGTACCTGATGGAACGTAACATCGTCATTGTTGCTGTTGTTGTCGTCGTCGTCGCATTCATTGCTCGATGTCAGTGGCGTGTCATCTTGGAAAATACGCGGCATGCATTTGCATGCTTTCTCGATGTCAACGAGTAGTTGCTCCACAATTTGCTGGAAATTTGTTGGCTCACTGGTGTCTAGCGAGGGTTCGAAGTGGATACATCGAGCGCCATAAAGCAGTTGCAGTTTTACCTCAAAAAGGGGTGCTTTTGTGGTTGTGGAGGGCTCCAAAGGAGTGGAGGTTGGTGTCGAACGCATTGTTGCCGATGGGGAAAAGGGCGGGGTGTTGCTGGTGAACTGCAACTCTTGTTGCTGGCTATGGATCGCCTTAAGTAAGTGGGGTAGAAAATGTTTGGTTGTCGTTGTTGTGGCTTTTGGAACTGTTAATTCTGTCAATGTTGTTGTTGTTGTTGGAGTTAGTGTTTGTATTGATTTGATGGTTCTTGTTTGGTTGACTCCACTCTTCTCCATTGCAACAGAAGTCCCAGCAATTGTTGGTGTTGCTGTTATAGCTTCTTCGCCCATTGCTGTTGTTGTTTTTGTAGTTGGTTTTGTTGTCAGTGGTTGTGATGTTTCCACTGTTGCGGTTGTTGCCATTTCGTTGAGCAAATACTCCAAACTGTAAACCAACGAAAACTGAAGTGACGTGGCATCAGAGAGGTGTTTGTGTGTGTGCTGCCGTGGCAATGCATGTTGCATGCAATTGCCAGCAACAACGCCAACAAACATGCGAATGAATACCACAGAAAATGTTACTTTTCAAATGTGTTGGACCATCGAGAGTGAGTGAGAGAGTGAGCGAGCTAGTGTGTGTTCATTCGTTCGTTCGTTCGAGTGTGAGAAGGTGTGAATGTGAGTTTTGTGGTATGGAAGGCTAATGGTTATTTCTCACTTATGGCTGGCTGGATGAGTAGTGAGTTCACCTGAGTGTTTGGTCTGTGTATGCATGCGTGTGTGTGTGTGTGTCTTCATGTAATGATGATAATGTTTTCAATGGATGAACGTATCAATTCTGACAGTTTGCTTGTCATCACATTTGGAGTTAAAATAAATTGATCCACACGTTCGTAGGGACGAATGCATTGATACTTAAATTCGCATGATGTGCCATTTGAATGGCATGATAGTGCAAATACCGCGAATGTGTTTTTATTTTATTTCATTTTATTTTGTTTGCATTGGCTGTCTTAGTGGCATACAAAAGGTAAACACTGTGTGAAGCATATGGAGCTTTGATTCTTGACATATTTTGTGGTAATTTTATTAGCTATTTGGGGATGGAGCGTATTACAAATTACTCCCTAATCCGTTTATTATTAAAGTGTGGGAGATAATTTTATTGTTTTTGAATCCGTGCCAAATTTGTATATGAGTGGTGAAGATAAAGATAAGAAGCATCCTAATCGATTGATGTTCGGTACTTTGATGATTTTAGCGACATTATTCACCGGATTTTTTTCAAATTGGGTATTTGAAGTTCCTAATGGATACTACAGCCTATGACAGAAAAGAGTCTGTGCAGGTCCACGTTTTGATATAGCCCACATGGTACCTCCCTATATTCGATATTTTGATAATTCTAGCTACATTATTCTCCGATCGTCGTATATACCCTAATATAACGGCTAAATTCGGTATTTTAAAGATTTTAACAGATTTTTTGACGGATTTTGTTTTTTGAAAATTGCCAAATTCGTTCCAAATGGTGGAGGGTATTCAAAGTTCGGCCCGGCCCAACTTACAGCTTTTTTACTTGTTCTGTTCTAAATATTTTACAGGAGTTTCTGTGGTTGTTGGAGATATTTGTAGACTTCCTTCTTCTTCCGAAGGAGGCATCTGATTTTATTTTCCAACATGAAAAAAATACAATAAGTTCACAGAAGGCTAATATAAGCTCCCGTTTCTTGCGAACTCTCACATAGATGGTGTGATTTTAACGATTCATACAAATTCAGAATTGTTTCCTGACCGAAAAGGATTAAATCCAAAATAAAAGGATAATGGTACATTCTATTGAAAAAAATCGCAAGGACCTTTAAACTTTTGCTGTAAAAAATCATGGAGCAAAGTGAAGGTTTATAACCATATTTTGCATACTCATTTCAGCAAAGGTTGGTAATTTGAGAAGAGACCATCCTCGCAAAAAATGATCATTTTTTGGTATAATCATCATATGATTAAAGCAATTTTCATAGTCTTGGACATTTTTTTTTTCATTTTTAGGCTTTTATTTAACATCTTTGTTTCTAAGAGGGTAGAAAACCTCTTCTCATGAAATTTTTAATTTTCGGAGTAGAGTCCATTTTGGTCTTGACCAGATTCATCAATTGATTTGGCTTAAAAAATGTATTAAGGCTACTCCGGGGTAGAGAATCATCGTACAGATAATTGTCCTTATAGGCATTTATTTGAGTATAGTTATAATGTACTTCCAAGTCCACTTTCCCAAACAATGTGTTGTAAGAAAATAAAAAAAAAAAAAATGTTGAATTTGTATATTGGTTGGGAATGTAGATTTGGGATGTACGTCTATATGACATAAACTCCAAAATGTCAAAAGCTTTCAGTCGGAAATTGTGGCAGAAACATGAAAAAAACAAGTAAGCAAAGGCTACAGTCGAGCGGGGCCGACCGTTGAATACCCTACAACACTATAATAAACGATACAGTTTATATAGGCGAGATACTCGAAAGAATTCCACAAGATATTGTGACAAATAATAAAAGAAAACCATTAGGCTTCGTTCTCAAATTTTCGAATAATAGCAACTTAAACTAATTTGCTTATTTCCAATTTATTGGTAGATGTTGCATGTATTTCATATTTCCCAAAGACCTATAATCTCTCAGAAGTGGCAAAAGATTAACATTTATTATTGGTTTTTGACTGAAACGCATCTATATGAGATACAGAAATTTCACTATATTTTCAACGAAATCAGCGTTAACGAATTAGTCAGAAATGCGTCTTTCCTGTATTTGTGAATTCTCCAAAAAGTCACTGGAATGGACATTTTCGTATTTTTTCTACAAAAGTTGGCAAACTATTCACACATTGAATATTTTTGGATGGCCATCCAAAACTGCTTGGCTTTTGCAATGTCCGGTAACCCCCATTCAAATGTGCGTGAGGATCGGGCGATAATTACGACCTGCTGACAATTTTGCACTTTTTGGTCCATTTTAACCCCTAAATATATGGCGATTATCTCCAAAAAGAGTTGGCTTCTATTCTGACCCTCATCTTATCCCCATGCAAAATTTCGTAAGGATCGGGCCATAAATGCGATCTGTATATGATATCCTGATATCCCATATCATATAAGAGATTTTTCAAGCATATCTTCTTTGATAGACATATATATCGCACATATTTTGCTATATATCCGTTTTGTTGGATGTTAACATCAATGTAAAGATTAGAAGTAACCTTGCCATGGCTTTGTGATTTCGCCGGGATTTAAAATATTCGCGGTTTAATGAACAATTTTGAATTTTTTCAACACAAAAGATATGGTCTATTTTACCCGCTAAATATTATCCGATGACCACCCAAATTGGTAGGCTTCTTCCCCGCCCTAAACTCTAGCTACATGCGAAATTCCGCGTCGATTGGTCTATAATTGCGACTTGTATAGCTACTGCAAAATCCGACATTTTTTCAGTATTTGGTGATCATCTCCAAAAGAAATAGGCTTCTATTCTGACCCTAACCCTACCTTCGTGCAAAATTTCATAAGGATCGGGCCATAATTGCGACCTGTAGAGTGATTACAAATTAACATGGACAGACGGACGGACGGACATACATAGCTAGATCGACTCAGCTCGGCGAGCTAGGAAGATCCATATATACTTTCCTATATGAGAAACCAATATTTCGAGGTGTTACATAATTTTTGGGCCAATCAAACTTATAATACCCCCAACACATAGTCATTGAATTATACTGTGATGAAAAATATGAACCTTATGACAACAAGTAAAAAGACTGTAAGTTCGGCCGGGCCGAACTTTTAATACACTCCACCATTTGATAAAAATTTGGCAATTTCCAAAAAAAAAAAGCAAAAAAAAAAACATAATGAATCAATAAAATCTGTTAAAAAATCTGTTAAAATCTTAAAAATACCGAATGCTTATACGACGACGTGGACCTGCATAGGCAACTTTTGTCATAAGTTATTTCAATGTTTAAATGCGAAACTTGAAGAAAAATCTGTTTATAATGTAGCTAAAATCATCAAAATACCGAATATGGGGGGTACCGTTATATGGGGGATATACGAAGACGTGGACCTGTAAAGAGAATTTTCTGGCATGGGCTGAAGTATCCATTACGAACTTCAAATACCAAATTTTGATTCCGTTAAATAATGTCGCTAAAATCATTAAAATACCGAATATCGGGGTGTACCGTTATATGGGGGCTATATGAAGACATGGACCTACATGGCTTATTTTTTGACTTAGGGTGAAGTATCCATTACGAACTTCAAATACCAAATTTAAAACGATTCCGGTAAACGTATATATATTTTGTTGGGTCTGGCATGAGTATTTTGAGGAGTTACAAACGGAATGACAAAATTAATATACCCTCAAAAGTATGGTGGTGGGTATAGAAATAAATAAATTATAATAATAAATAATAATCTGCCCCTAATTATGATGTGGGCAAAACTAAATACCACACAGCACAGTATTCTAAACGTTGTAAATACAAATCCCAAATTACAGCTCATTTGAATGGAAAATGTTGCTAAGCTCTTTACAATACCAAAAATTGAGCTGAGTTTCCACATGGGGTTATTATAGATATTCTATATCATATAGATTTTTAATACTCTATTCAGCCTATGGCTGAAAAATAAGATCAGCCTGTTCAAAATATCTAAAACCGACGGTGGGTGATTATCTATTATAATTTTTGCCATGAATGTTTATTTCCGTTTAGAAATTACTATGGAGTTATTTTACTTATAATAAAAATTGTGCCGCTTACATTATTAAGACCTGCGTTCTTTTAGGCTTTAAAAAATATACATTAAAGACTAAGAGTACGGGCCGGCAACGCGGAACGGGCCAGATAATTTTTATATAAAACAATTTAAAAAGTATCAGTCGGTATTGCCAACAGATATATACCCTCAGCCTATGTTCGATTAAATAATCGAAATATATTTGCCTAGTGTTACAATTATTCAAACGTTTGACCATCTATGGAGCCGGTTTCGAAGGAATGGGCCAATATTGTCCATTTCGTATCAGACTCAAAAATATGATATAAATATTCCAAAGTTCCTGGTATGGATTATATCGACTCACCCCTTACTTTATATGAAATATGTAATAAATTTTAGAAAATGTTTATACTTCATCTGATATTGAGCGAAATATGGGGCAAAATTACAAGAAAAGATATTTATGTCAAATTTTATGCGAAATCATAAATTCCGATAAATTTCATATTTATATCAGGCTTCTTATTGAGAGAAATATTTGAGCATAGCAAATAGCAAAGAATTGCTAAATTGTTTCGAAATAATGTGGTCTGTATCGTGATTTCAAAAGACGGACAAACACATTTCCAAGGTGGAGGGTATATATATATGGAACATGCATAGTTCGTGATTTAATTTAAATTTCTCTCATCCCACTTAGATCAGAAACAATTTTGGGTAACACTCTTATTAAGGGACAAACATTTGAATAATTAAAACCTCAGAAAAATAAAATGAGTTACCGATTTTTTTAAGTCCGAACTTCGTAGCATTAAAACAAAAAATTAAAAAAAACAAGTAAAAAATCAGTAAGTTCGGCCGGGCCGAACGAACGAACGTTCGGTCATTTGGAACGAATTAGAAAATTTTCAAAAAATTAAATCCATTAATTTTTTTTAATCTTTACAATATCTAATATAGGAAGGTGCCGATATATTTTGGACATATTAAGACAAATCTATGTCTGGGTGTAAAGTACTCACAAGAAACTCTTTGTGTGGATTTTCAGATAATTCAATTGGAAAAAGTGGCTAAAATCATCAAACTACTGAATATCGGGGGGTACCGTTATATGGGGGATATACGATATTGCGGACCTATATAGACAATTCCCTTTCAGGGGATAAAGTGCTCACAAAGAACTCCTTGTGAGGATTTTCAAACAATACGATTTGAAAATGTGGCTAAAATCATCAAAATACCGAATATCGGGGGTACCGTTATATGGGTGCTATACGATATCATTAACCTATATAAAGAATTCTCTGTCGGGGGGTAAAGTGCTCACAAAACATACCGAATATCGAAGGTACCGTTATATGGGGGCTATACGATATCGTGGACCTATACAATTCCGTTGAAAAATGTGGGACAATTCCGTTGAAAAATGTGGGTAAAATCATCAAAATACCGAATATCGGGGGTACCGTTGTTTGGGGGATATACGATATCGTGTACCTATATAGATAATTCTCTGCTGAGATATTAAGTACCCACAAGGAACTCCTTGTATGGATTTTCAGACACTTCCATTGAAAAATGTTGCTAAAATCGTCAAAATACCGAATACCGGGAGGTACTGTTATATGGGGGCTATACGATATCGTGGACCTACGTAGATAATTCTCTGCCGAGGTATAAAGTAGCCACAAGGAACTCTTTGTGTGGATTTTCAGATAATTCCGTTGAAAAATGTGGGTAAAGTTATCAAAATACCGAATATCGGGGGTACCGTTATATGGGGGATATACGATATCGTGGACCTATATAGACAATTCTTTTTCAGAGGGTAGAATACTCACAAGGGACTCCTTTTGTGGAATTTCAGACACTTCCATTGAAAAATGTGGCCAAAATCGTCAAAATACCGAATACCGGGAGGTACCGTTATTTGGAGGCAATACAATATCGTGGACCTACGTAGATAATTCTCTGCCGAGGTATAAAGTAGCCACAAGGAACTCCTTGTGTGAATTTTCAGACAATTCCGTTGAAAAATGTGGGTAAAGTTATCAAAATACCAAATATCGGGGGTACCCTTATATGGGGGATATACGATATCGTAGACCTATATAGACAATTCTCTCTCAGGGGGTAAAGTATTCATAAGGAACTACTTGTGTGAATTTTCAGACAATTCCATTGAAAAATGTGGCTAACATCTTCAAAATACCGAATATCGGGGGTACCGTTATATGGGGGCTATACGATATCGTGGACCGATATAGCCCATCTTCGAACTTGACCTGCCTGCAGACAAAATTGAGATCTGTGCAAAATTGTAGCTTCCTATCTTAATTCGTTTAGACTGTAGCGTGATTACAACAGACAGACGGACAGACAAACGGACATCGCTAAATCGACTTAGAATTTTACGCTGATCAAGAATATATACACTTTGTTGGGTCTAAAATGATTGTTTCGATGAGTTACAAACGGAATGACGTACTTAATATACCCTACATACTATGTATGGTGGAGGGTATAAAAATGCTGATATAGTAGTAATGCTGGGTAGCAGAGAGTGAGGATACAAAATTGTCGGCATAGTCGATAGATACTTGTTTGTAAAAAAACCGTTCATTTATTTTACATTTATATAGGTCTTCTTCAGTTGTGTTTTTCAAGATACTATCTAACATAAGTAGATTGAGTTCAATGAACTGCAAACTTTCATATCCGGATTTATGGGTTTTGTGCTTATATAACGTGTATGTAGTTATGAGATGAAATCGATATAAGATAGATGATCCTGATTTGATGTTTTCGAATGATCGATGTTAATGGATATCCGGTAGATGATCATAGGACTGTATCAATGTTTAAATATTGAAGCTACTGTTTAACCTAATTTTCATTGACTGGCGAACTTCAGCGTAGATCATTTTATCGATAGATTTTAAATATTGAGTATACTTATCCCGTTGATCATCAGGATATTTTAACAAAAACTAGAATAAATTAAAGATTTCAAATATAACATTTCATTGGACAAAACTTAATATGATGGGCTTACCTTATGAATATTTTGTTCTTCCTCAGTTTGCATGTCTCCCAATTGGTAATTGAAGAAGAGGCAAAAATTTTCAATTAACAAACGATTCAGTAGCCTTTTAGTTTCTTCACATTGTACAATGCGATTGCGCAAACGTTGCTCCTGGTGTCGTATTTCCAATAGATTCTTGCCATAAATGGAACGTTGATGTAGGGGCTCACGGCTCCAATGTTGAATGGTTTTCAATATTAAATCAATATTTGAACGTGCCGCAACTAAATTTTGATGTAGAGCTTTTGTTTTCTCGTATATTTCATCGATAAGTTCTTCATCTGTAGAAGGAAGGAAAGATCAATTTCGTTTTTATTGTTAATTATGTCCTATAAAATTTCTAGAACAAGTAAAAATGTATCAGTCGATTTTGCCGACAGATGTGTACCCCTGCCTTGAGTTATGATTATTTAAACTGTTGATCCGTTTGGTGGGAGGTTCCGAAGCAGTTGGCCAGATAAAAATAATAGTATGTGCAAAATTTGAAGGAAATCGAACATTTATATCCAAATTTAGGCGAAATCATATATTCTGTATTCATCTCAGATGTCTGGTTGAGAATAATATTTAGATATATTAATTTTCAAAAAATCGCCGAGTTGTTTCGCTATTTATCGCAGATATAAATATAGGAAATTGTGGCCCCTTGTGGATGAGGCACAGGATGATGCTAACAGATATATATCACCTTCACAAAAGGTCTTGCGTTAGGAAAAAAAGGTTGTATGTGTGATATTTGAAGAGAGTTGGATGCTCATTTCGATTTCTTTGAGCGTTCTTGTTCTCAAAAATCTTGAACCCCATGTGGGGTAGGTACCGGTAGAAATGGTTCGATCTGTACCATTTTTATAACAGATCTTGTGTTTATGAAAATACGATTTTAATTTTGCGTTATATGAGCTTTATGGATACTCAAAATTTTGACCTTTTGTGGGGGAGGTACCAGCAGGCATGAGTCGATACTGTCCATTTATGCACCAGACCTAGCACCAATGCAAATATTAGGATTTGCAAAGTTGGAACAAAATCGGATTATTCTTTCTCTTTCTGTGCAGTAAAATATATTTGTTTCTTTTTATACCATACAGGGTATTATGTCTTTGTGCATTTGTTTGTAACAGGCAAAAGGAAACGAGATAGACCCATAGTTCCTTTTGATGATCTGCATAGAATCACTTTCCGAGTTGATTTATGCATGTCAGTCCGTCTGTCCGTCTGTCCATGTATTCTTGTGAACAAAATGCAGGTCGCATTTATTATCCGATTGAGATGAAATTTTACAAACAACATTTGTTTGGCCCAAGGACGAACCCTATTGAAATTGGAGATAATCGGAAAAAATTTAGATATAGCTCCCGATTTGCCTTTTATTGTGCACCAAACGTGTAATATCAGCCCGAATAGTATGGAATTTTGCATATACAACCAAATTAGGCTTGAAAATAAGTATGCCAAATTTGATCGAAATCGGTTCAGATATAGCTATAGCTCCCATATATATTGTTCATCCGATTTGTTATTTTTGTCCTCCGCAGCCGTAATATGCACTCTGTAACAACAATATTTGGGGAAATATATCAAATGCAGCTCAGAAATACCTTTGCAAAATTTTATCGAGATCGGTTCAGATTTGGATATAGCTCATATATATAACTTCGTCCGATTTACCTTTTATTGTGCACCAAACGTCTAGTATTTGCTCAAATGGGATGGAATTTGGCACATACGACCGAATTGAGTCTAGAAGGTAGTATGTCAAATTTGGTGAAGATCGGTTCAGATATAGCTATAGCTCCCATATGTATTGTTTATCCGATTTGTTACTTTTGTCCTCCGTAGCCGTAATATGCACTCCGTAACAGCGATATTCAGGGAAATATATCAAATACAGCTCAGAAATATCGTTGCCAAATTTTATTGAGATCGGTTCAGATTTGGATATAGCTCCCATATATATCTTTATCTGATTTTGAATTAATTGTGCACCAAATGGGCAATACAAGTTCGAATTTGAAAAAAACAAATGCTTCGGCATATTTAGTCCTTTGAAGTTTAAATTATAATTATAGGCTGTACTTTTCGCTGACGACAAATCGAGGTTATACAGGGTGAGATGAAAAAATTGTAACCAATTTCAGACTGCTGTTATTTCTAAGGCTCTCGTCCGACAGCTGTTAAAATTATTCAAGTGACAGCTCAATATATTGTTTACAAGCATACAAAAGCATTTTGGTGAGAATTTTAGTTATTCGCGATGGAATTCAAGCATGATTGTGTGATTTCTTTATATTTGGCTGGAAAATCACATGTGGCTATGGTTAGAGCACTCCAGCATTTAAATGCAAATAAATCTTTTGTGTCTCGTACCATCGCTCGCTACCAGTATCACGGTAGCGTAGCCCGACGTCAAAAAATGGTCGGAAGAAAACAGCAACATCAGCAGAAATGGTTCGAAAAGTAAAGAAGCGACTTGATCGAAACCCGCGTCGCAGTAGCCGAAAAATAGCTCGTGAGCAGAACATATCGTAATATTCCATTCGGCAAATATTGAAAAATGAGCTCAGGGTAAAGCCATTGAAATTCAAAAAAGTGCTAGAACTTACACCGCAACAGAAAGAAAATAGACTTAAAAGAGCTAAAGAGTTGCTTCGCTTGGCCGAAATTGGTGAACTGCCGAATTTGTTTTTCTCCGATGAGAAAATATTCGTTGTGCAGCAGTTTGTAAACAAACAAAATGATCGTGTTTACTTGCCAATGAGGTCAGCTGAAAATAAGCACCTTCGGTTGGCCACCAGAACTCAAGCGCCGGCCATGGTGATGGTGTGGACCGCCATAACAGCCGAAGGTCACTATCCGCTCGTATTAATCGACCGTGGCATCTGAATAAATGCCGAAAATTATCGCGAAAATATTCTGGAGGGTGTATTAAAGCCTTGGGCGCGCAAACATTTTGAACGCAGATCTTGTACATTCCAACAGGACTCCACCATCGCACTCAGCACGCGCCACCTAAGAATGGTTTCAAAACAAGGTTCATCGTTTTATTTCCAGCGCACAATGGCCACCAAAAATTTGCGGATACCAATCCTTTGGCCTATTGTGTCACCTCAAGCAAGCACTTCGCCGGGAATGGACCAAAATACCGCAGAACAACATTCGGGCAGCGTGTGACCGTTTCATTGGCCGTTTGAAGGCCATTCGAACAAATCTAAACTTATTCTTAAATTTGATGCTATTTCCGACAATTTTTGCTTTCATTCAATAAAATAAACAAGTAAGCAAAGGCTATAGTCGTGCGGGGCCGACTATGTTATACCCTACAACACTACATATGTTAGAAGCCCCCTTATGTCTAAATCCATATTGGAAAATTTCGCTTTTGAAATTACGATTTTGACTAGAGACATTTGCCCAATATTTTCGCACTCCGTCGGGCTGTTAGTTGTTGTGGTCCATTTTACAGCTAAATATAATCCAATGGTCATCCAAAATGCTAGAATTCTTCCCTGGGCTTAACTCTCTTCACAGGCGTGTCGATTGGCTTCAATTGTGTGATCGGAAAAACATTTCTGTTTTTAGTTAATTTGAACCCCTAAATACTTTGCGATGATCATCTCCAAAAGCAAGAAGTCCCTCTATATCTCCAAATTTAGACTCATCTACATGATTTGCTTGTCTACGATATTTGGCTATATTTGTCAACGAAATCATCATCAAAAAGCCAGAAGTTCGCCTTTTGTGTATTTCGGATATCGCCTGTAAGTAATGCTGGTATTTTTCACACAAAATTAGTGGTCCATTGTACCCGCTGTCCTAAACTCTAACTTTATGCGAGATTTCGTATGCTTTGGTTTCTATTTGTGACCTTTATAACGGCTGCAAAATCAGGAAAATTTTTAGTTGTTGGTCCATTTCAACCCCTAATCTATTGCGGACATCTTTGAAAACAATAAGCCTAGCCCTTCAGCCCAACCCTACCCTTGTGAAAATTTTCGTGAGCATCGGACGATATTTGCAATACTTATATAATATCCCCAATCTGTGTTGTAAGGTGAAAAAATATTACAAAATATTATACATCAAATTGAAAAAATCGCATGCGATAAAAAATATGAAAAAAAAATGTCACAATATACTACAAAATCTATATTAACATCATTATTGATACCTTTTTATGCGATTTTTTTTAGATTTTATTCCTTTATGTCAAGAAGGCATTCTGAATTGACAAAATTTGTCAAAATCTGTCCAGCCATTCCTGAGATATAAGCATTCTAGCTAATACCCTCTTCTTTTGCATATACACAGTATATATATTTCGAGATATATATCCGATATATTTACTATCGGCATCTACGTCAGAATTAACCTGTTCGTCTATTTGTGATTTCGCCGGAATTAAAAATATTAGCGGTTTAATGGAAAAACTTGACTTTTATTTAACACAAATGTTGTGGCCTATTTCACCCACTAAATATTACCCGGTAACCATCAAAATTGGAAGGCTTCTGCCCAGCCCTAAGCTCTAACCCCATGCTAACTTCCGCTTTGATTGGTCTATAATTGCGACCTGTAGAGCAACTGTAAAATCAGGATTTTTTTAGTTTTTGGTCCATTTCAACCCCTAAATATTATGCGATCATCTCCAAAAACAATAGGGTTCTATTCTGACCCTAGCCCCACCTCCATTTTCAAGACGGACAGACGGACGGGCGGACATACATAGATAGATCGACTCAGCTCGGCGAGATAGGAAGATCCATATATACTTTCCTATGTGGGAAACCAATATTTCGTGGTGTTACATAATTTTTGGCCCAATCAAACTTATAATACCCCCAACACATAGTGTTGTAGGGTATAAAAACAAAATGTAAACATTATGGCGTTTGACTTTGTTGCAGTTTTTTTTATCTCACTCTGTATAACCTCTCTGGGGTATAATGAAGAATCGAGGAAGTATATGTACTGGCATACCCTCTCAACTCTCTCTCTCTCTCTTTGAAAAAGCCTGACTAAATGTTACATATTTAGCTCTTCTTGTGAGATTTGTTTGGATATGCCACCTTTTTGAGTATCGTCCACACCCCAATTATTCTCAAGAGTTCGCTGCTTTCGATGAAATCTTCTGCACAGTCCATTCTAATCCAGATAGAATAGTTTTCATCATCAACATCCTTTTGCTATCTCAGATATAATTTTCTAATTTTTACATCTGTCTTGTGTATTTTCTATAAAATCAGTCTCTCACAATTATTTTGCAGATTTATCTGATCCTTAGTGTAAAAGCCTTGTCCGAAAACTAATCCCAAACAGACAAAAACAAAAAAGTTGTGGTTCACCAAAGACAAATCCCTTGATGCGGCTTATTGAATTTTAATCAAAGCGATTGTCACCTTATTCAAAAGAAACAACAACGAAAACAACCCAAAAACAGGAACAGCTTACCATAGTTCCTCCATGTTAATGTTCTGGCAGCGAAATCCAACTGTTCATCGATTGCACTGACAGACGGATGAATTAATTGCATTTCTGTGGAAGCTGTTGTTAGTCCATTCTGGTGGCGAATGCCGTTGTAGTATTCCGAGATTTGCATTAATCTGATCTTGCGTTGCCAAAAAACATCGCGCAGTTCGTAAAGGTTGAGCAAAGTTTGTGGCAATAATTGATGCTGTTGCTGTTGGTGATTATGGGGGTGTGGCTGCTGCTGCGTCTGTTGCGGTAAGCTAAATGTTGGTGCAACCATGGCCAGCAACACTTTACGCCTCTCGTTGGCCTGTTGTAGGGCTAACAAATATTTAGTCTCCCTTAGTAACGTGAAAAGTTCAATGGAGTAATGCATTTCAAGGATTTTCGTGTTGTCATCACCAGGTGTCGTTGATGATGATGGCGACGACGACGATGACTCACTTAAAGCCAGGGCACTGGTCGATGCACTATTGCAGCGAATTTTGGTGACAACTTGATAACGATGTGTATAATTGGATGTCCAGGTGTTGGTGTTGTCGTCATTGTTGTTGCTGTTACTCTTATTGACTTTGTTGGCATTTCCACTGACGTCTGCAGCAGCACTGATATCTCCACCTCCATTCGCATTATTGTTGGCGGGCCACTCACAACTTTGGCGAGTTCGTTTTGTACAACGAAATTTGTCACCGCCAGAGTTTTGGTGGAGAGTCATCAGTTTGGTATCAAGTCCTTGGGCAATACGCTTCTCAATTGTCTGCTGCCAATTGTGCCAAACTTTCAACTGCAAATTGCTTAGCTTTGTTGTCAAAATATTACGTCTTGCAGTCAATTTTTCATATTCCAGATTTAAGGGATTGCCATCCGTAGTTGTCCTGGTTGAGTGAGAATGGATGTGTGTGTGTGTGTGGAAAATAAATAAAGGGGAAGAAGGTAAATAATTGCGTATTATTAACGGAAATATTGGGGTGTTTCGAAAGATTGAATAGGTTGGGTAGAAAATGTTCACGATATAGAAACATCTTTAGATGTCTATAGAAAACATTCTGTCCATAGAATACCTTGAATTGTCTTATATCAATAGAAGGTTTTGAAAGGTCTTCTGTCTACATAGGACCTTAAAAAGTCTACAAAATCTACAGAAGATCTTAGAAGTCTTCTGTCTGTGGACGACTTTGAAAGGTTTTCTGACTATAAAAGACTTTTCAAGGACATCGGCGAATAGAATACCCCTCAAGATCTTCTGTAGACAGAAGATCTTTCCAGATCGTATATAGGCCAAAGACTTTGAAAGGTCTTTTTATACCCTCCACCATACTATTGAGGGTATATTTTGTCATTCCGTTTGTAACTCCTCGAAATACTCATGTCAGACCCAACAAAGTATATATATTCTTGATCAGCGTAAAATTCTAAGTCGATTTAGCGATGTCCGTCTGTCTGTTGTAATCACGCTATCTTTCGAACAAATTGAGATAGAAGGCTAACTTTTTGCAGACGTGTATATTTTGCCAGTAGGCAGGTTAAGTTCGTAAATGGGCCATGTAGGTCCAAGTTATCACATAGCCCCCATATAACGGTACCTCCCGATATTCGGTATTTTGATGATTTTAGCGACATTATTTAACGGAATTGTTTGAAATTTGGCATTTGAAGTTCGTAATGGATACTACAGCCTAAGACAGAAAATTATCTGTTCAGGTCCACGTCTTCGTATAGCCCCCATATAACGGTACCCTCCGATATTCGGTATTTTGATGATTTTAGCGACATTATTTACCGGAATCGTTTCAAATTTGGTATTTGAAATTCAAAATGGATACTACACCCTAGAACAGAAAATTGTCTGTGCAGGTCCACGACTTCGTATAGCCCCCATGTAACGGTACCTCTCTATATTCGGTATTTTGATGATTTAAGCGACATTATTCACCGGAATTGTTTCAAAATTGGTATTTGAAGTTCGTTATGGGAACTACAGTCTGTGACAGAAAATTGTCTGTGCGGGTCCACGTCTTCGTATAGGCCCCATATATCAGTACCTCCCTATATTCGGTATTTTGACGATTTTAGGTACAATACCCACCGAAAATGTTTGAGATGTGGTATTTGAAGTTCGTAATGGATGCTACAGGCTGTGACAGAAAATTGTCTATGCTGGTCCAGGTCTTCGCACAGCTACAATTTAACAACACCTCTTTATGTACGATATTTTGATGATTTTAGCTACATTATTCACCGTTTATTTCAAGTTTCGAATTTGAATATGGTAATGGCTTATGACAAACAATGGCTATGTATGTCCACGTCGTATAGACCCCAATATAAGGGCTATATTCGGTATTTTTAAAATTTTAACAGAATTTTTTAAGGATTTTATTTTTTGAAAATTTCCAAATTCGTTGCAAATGGTGGAGGGTATTAAAAGATCGGCCCGGCCGAACTTACTGCTTTTTAACTTGTTTCTATTGAAGACCTTTAAAGATTTTCTGTCTAGAGAAGGCCTAGAAAGGTATTCTGTCTATTGAAAACTTTGAAAGATTTTCTGTCGAGACAAGGCGTAGAAAGCTTTTTCTGTCTAGAGAAGGCTGAGAAAGGTTTTCTGTCTAGAGAATACCTTATAAGGTCTTGTGTGTGTAGAAGGCTTTGGAAGGTTTTCTGCTTGTAGAAGGCCTAGAAAAGATTTTGGAAAGTCAAGATTTTGGAAAGTCTTCTGTAGACAGAGGTCTTCTGTCTATAGAGGTCATTCAAAGGTCTTCTGTCTATAGAGGAGATTTCTGCCTATGGAAGACCTTAAAAAGTCTTCTTCCTAAAAAAAGACTATGAAAGGTCTTCTGTTTATAGAAGACTTTGAAAGGTCTTCGGCCAACAGGAGACCCTGATAGATCTTCGGTCTATAGAAGATCTTGAAGATTCATCGGTCTATAGATGACCTGGAAATGTCTTCTGTCCATGAAAGACTTTGAAAGGTCTTTTGTAAATAAGAAGGTTTTCTCTGCATAGGTGAGCTCCAAATGTCTTCATTCTATAGAAGAATTTGTTTCATAATTTTGCTAATTTTTCTTTTACTCTAATTTACCTGCATTCCAATCCCTCATAGCCCCCCCCCCCCAACAATCCCCCAGAATCAAAACCAACTTACATCAACACTTTTATCAACGAGTTCACTTCACTGGCGGCAAAGACATCGCATCTTCGCTGATAGTTCTCTAACCACATCATTGCACCGGCCATGGGCGGGAAGTTGTTGTGTTCCAGTGGTACGATGACGTCGACACCTCGATATTCAAATGCCAATAGCACTTCGCTGACAATGCTTTCAATCAGCAGCAATTCTTCGCGGTACACGGAGAGTATGTGAGGCAAAATTACCTGTAATTCGGATTGAATGGTTTGGCGCTGTACAATGTTGGCAAACATTGTTGTCAGCTGTTTTGTGTTGATGTGGTGGATGACAATAGACGGCACACAAACACACCGTTCAATATCCATGTTACACACACACGCACACACACGAAGAGAAAACAAATTCCCAAAGAAAGAAAGCACAAAAACGGAGAAAAAAAAAACAACATAGCCATATAAAAATACATTGCATTTCAATGTTCGACGATATGGTTGGGGCTACAGCTTGTGTACGCGACCCCCGTTACCTTGGTGAGCTGCTCCCAATTGTGACAGTCGCCAAATGCTTGCAACAAAATGGTGGCTAATTTCTTTTCCAGCACCTCCATGTTCTGGAAAAATACCGCCTGTTCTCTTCTGAATGATTGCCAACTGGTATTTCTGTTGTGATATGTCGCCGAGTTGATGGTGGCATTGGTGATGCTGCTGGAAGTTGCACTGGGATGCGATGTCTGACTCAAATCAATTTCCAATTTAGTCCATTCTTCGAACAGCATTTTGAAGTCACAATGAATCTGCAAGGAATTGTAGCGTTTTTTTTTTTTCGGAGTATTAAAAACTTTTGGAAAATTGATTAAATGGAAAATCGTATTTTCGAGTTAAGGAATTTGAATTTAGCGTGTCAGAGAGATGAGAATGTAATATAGAATGTTGGAGTTTATGTTCGTTTTGGCCTTTTCTGAAGCATGTACTCATCAGGGAGAGAATGTTCATTATTCAATTATTGAGGAAACATTTATGTTTATAATATGTGTTTTTGAAATTTAGTTTTGGTTGGGTGTTGATCCCTGGGCAAAAAAAAATAAATAAATAAATAAAAATATTGTAGATTTCTTCCAAAGATTACAGTCTGTCTATGTCATAAAAGCACAAAGCTACCCAGGTTGAGGTCATTTCAAATCTTTTTTTTTTTTTTCAATATAAAATTAAGTTTAAAGTTAAGGGCTGAAAGACTTTCGGGAGTGTATTAAGATCTGTGAAGGATAGATTCGTTATGGGCTGTGGTAAAAACATTCAAAGTTGGGAACCAATGTGGGTATTTGTAGTAATAGTTTGTATTGTAGTCCTTATATCAAGAATCAATCTAAGCGGAAGACAGGTCCCCAAACCACCTTTAGAGTCAATGACCCCTTCCTGCTCTTTCTCCTTGAATCACAAAATATTACAAAATTACTTACAGGGTTGCCCATATTCGACGCACCCATCTGGCAACGCCATAACTTTTGACAGAGATGCCACATCGCTTAATGACATACCGCGTTTGAAGCGTCAGTCCAAGTCCATAGGGTCTCCTCATAGAAGTCCATAGGGTCTTCTCAAGAAGATCACAGGGTCCTCTCATAGAAGACCACAGGGTCCTTTCATAGAAGACCACAGGATCCTCTCATAGAAGACCACAGGGTCCTCTCACAGAAGACCACAGGGTCTTCTCATAGAAGACCACAGGTTCCTATCATAGAAGACCACAGGGTCTTCTCATAGAAGACCACAGGTTCCTATCATAGAAGACCACAGGGTCTTCTCATAGAAGACCACAGGGTCTTCTCATAGAAGACCATAGAGTCTTCTCATAGAAGTCCATAGGGTCTTCTCATAGAAGACCACAGGGTCTTCTCATAGAAGACCACAGGGTCTTCTCATAGAAGACCACAGGGTCTTCTCATAGAAAACCACAGGTTCCTATCATAGAAGACCACAGGGTCTTCTCATAGAAGACCACAGGGTCCTCTCATAGAAGACCATAGAGTCTTCTCATAGAAGTCATAGAAGACCACAGGGTCTTCTCATAGAAGACCACAGGGTCTTCTCCTAGAAGACCAAAGGATCCTCTCATAGGAGACCAAAGGGCCTTCTCAAAAAGACCAAAACCAAAAGACCAAAAGACATTAAAGGTTAAATCATTTTCTCATAAAAGCCTTAAAGGTTTTCTGATAGAGTGTCTCCCCACAGAAGAACAAAAGATTTTCTCTTAAATGACCTTAAATTCCTCATTTCGTACAAGTTTTCTTTCTATGGAAAACCAAAAGAAAATGGAATAAAAGACCTTCTCACAGAAGGCAATAAGGTCTATTATTTTTGTGGAATTTCTAAAGGTCCTCCCCCCGATGAAGAAAAGGTCTGCCAAATATATAATACAAATCTTAAAGTTATTCTCACAGAACATCATTAGGACTTCGCAGAATACGAAAGTTCGTCACACAGAAGAGTATGTGAATTTAGCCAAAAAGTTTTGGAGGCCTTCTCATATAGGCCTAGAAGATTCTGTCGGCGCGAAAAGATTTTTTTTTTGCATATTCACAATAGTATGGCGAGTATGTCAAATGTGCATATATTCTAAATCTGAGAGATTTTGAGAATCTGTCAGTGTGTCAATTGTAGATTAGAAGCTTAATATATCATTATTATCCCTAAACACCGTTAGGATGTCAATATTTTAGCTTCAAGGAAAAAGTCTGATCATTGTTGTACAATATTTTTTGTTGCAAACAAAAAAAAAATTAAACAAATATTATAATTTTTTAACATATTATTCAAATTTGTTTAAAATTTAAAAAGTTATTAAAAGAACGTTGCAATTCAAAATCATAAAATATCGGTACTAACCTGTCGTATGCGCTCCGTTAAGAACTTGCCAATGCAACAACCTATTTCTAATTTCTCAAGACTTTGAAATGATACAGCAGCCTCAAATACCGTTTGTATTTCGGAAAGTTGTTCAATAAAGCCATTCAAAGCATGGCCAAACACATCCTCATTGGAAAAGCGCCATAATTGATGGATCTCTGGAACATTAAAATGAGAAGCCGTTCTATCATCGTCTTCCACATTTGGTCTTCGGGCATCAAGCTGCAAAGCTGGTAATATGGTTTGATTGCTGCCATACTTGGCTTTGTATTCCAGTAATTTTGACCTATAAACATAATTATTTTTTTCGATTTCAAATTGTATATTTTTTTTTTCAAAACTCACTTAAACATTTCCAAAATCCTAATGGTTTTTGTTATTTTCAGAAGGCCCTCGTCGGCATCACCCTGGAACAGCGTGGCCACTTCAAGGTCTTCACTTGCCCGACGTATCATTAAATTACAAATGCAACGCAACAATGTCGTCATTCGGACGGTGCTGCGATAATGACGAGCATTCGACCACACCAAGTGGATGATGTGCACCAACGGCGTAATAAGTTCCCCAGCATTAGCAAAGGTGACCGCATTAAAGGCTGTGGTTTGTCTTAACATAGGCTGTAGCCACAATGCAACATCCTGAGCCTCGTGCCAAGCACACACAACGTGCTTTAACATTTTAGCAAATGATGGATAATATGGTGAGTCAATTTCTTGTAGTACCCAACCAACAGCCTTATGGTTGGCGGAATTTAATTGTTTAAAGAGATTTTCTAAATTCTGTTGACGATTTAACCAGAAGTTAATCTCTTGAGCGGGTAGGGTCACAATTACCAAGCGCTGCTGGATGTTATTTTTGTTGCGTGGCGTACAAGTACTGCACTCAGACTTCTCGTTGATTATTTCATGCACCTGACCGGTCCAATTGATGACCATTTCCTCGAGTTGACCACGAAACTTGCTGTCCAATAATGGTGGTTCTACATTTCTGCTAGAGAAATAGAGAGAGAAACAGAGAAGGAGGGGAGAAACAATTTTTATTAAATTCAAAATAATTAGGGTTGGCTAATACAATCGGAGTATATTTTTGTATAGAGGAATTGTTGACTATTTTTTTGCCGGTTACAAAAAAAAAAAGAATTTCGAATCGACTTACTTACTTGAGAGCATTAAGCAGCTATTGTTGCTCTAGTGTGACTAATATAGAGAAGAGAGGATAAAATGCAAAGGAAGATAACTAACAAATGGAGATGAAAGATTGGTTTTTAAAATTTGTCCTCTATGGCAAAAAGTATTGTTTATTCCTGGGAGAACCTATTCGTTTTCCCATAGACGTTCTTCTGGTCTCCTATGAGCAGATGTTCTGGTCTTCTTCGATGAGAAAACCTACTGCTCTTCTTTGATGAGAAAACCTTCTGCTCTTCTTCGATTAGAAGACTTACTGCTCTTCTTCGATGAGAAGAGCATCTGCTCTTCTTCGATGAGAAGAGCATCCACTCTTCTCCGATAAGAAGACCTCCTGCTCTTCTTCGATAAGAAGATCTCCTGCTCTTCTTCGATAAGAAGACCTTCTGATCTTCTTCGATGAGAAGTCCTTCTGGTCTTCTTCAGTAAGAAAACCATCTGCGTTTCTTAGATGAGAAGACCTTCTGCTCTTCTTCGATGAGAAAACCTTCTTCTCTTTTTCTATTAGAAGACCTTTTGCTCTTCGTCTATGAGAAGACCTTCTGCTCTGCTATGAGAAGAACTTCTGATGTGCTGGTCTTCGTGAAGATTAATAGCTTGCCTTAGACCTCTTGTATAAGAATAAGAAGACCCTGATATTTTCTGACATGAGTTCATGGTCTTCTACAATAGGAGAGACTTTAATTTTTATACCCTACACCATAAGGTGGTCAGTGTATTATGTATTTGGGCATTTGTTTGTAACATGGAGAAGAAAGCGAGATAGACCCATAGTTCCTTTTGATGATCTGCATAGAATCACTTTCTGAGTTGATTTATGCATGTCAGTCCGTCCGTCCGTCTGTCCATGTAATCTTGTGAACAAAATGCAGGTTGCATTTATTATCCGATTGAGATGAAATTTTGCAAACAACATTTGTTTGGCCCAAGGACGAACCCTATTGAAATTGGAGATAATCGGTAAAAATTTAGATATAGCTCCCATATATATCTTCGTCCCATTTGCCTTTTATTGTGAACCACCGTGTAATATCAGCCCGAATATTATGGAATTTTTCACATACAACCAAATTAGGCCTAAAAATGAGTATGCCAAGTTTGATCGAAATCGGTTCAGATATAGCTATAGCTCCCATATATATTGTTCATCCGATTTGTTGTACTTTTTACTCAAAGCTGAAATATGCACTCCGTAACAACGATATTCAGGGAAATATATCAAATAAAGCTCAGAAATATCTTTGCTAAATACCTTTACTAAATTGAATCGAGATCGGTTCAGATTTGGATATAGTTCCCATATTTAACTTCGTCCGATTTACATTTTATTGTGCACCAAACGTCTAATATGGAATACAATGGAATACAATTTGGCACATGTGACCGAATTGAGTCTAGAAGGTATTATGCCAAATTTGGTTAAGATCGGTTCAGATATTGCTATAGCTCCCATATATATTGTTCATCCGACTTGTTGTATTTGTTACCCACAGCCGCAATATGCACTCCGTAACAACGATATTCAGGGAAATATATCAAATTAGGCCTGAAAATAAGTATGCCAAATTTGATCGAAATCGGTTCAGATATAGCTATAGCTGCCATATATACTGTTCATCCGATTTGTCATATTTGTTACCCACAACCTTAATATGCATTCCGTAACAACGATATTCAGGGAAATATATCAAATACAGCTCAGAAATATCTTTGCCAAATTTTATCGAGATCGGTTCAGATTTGGACATAGCTCCTATATATAACTTCGTCCGATTTACATTTTATTGTGCACCAAACGTCTAATATTTGCCCAAATGGAATACAATTTGGCACATAGGACCGAATTGAGCCTAGAAGGTAGTATGCCAAATTTGGTGAAGATCGGTTCAGATATAGCTATAGCTCCCATATATATTGTTCATCCGATTTGTTGTATTTGTTACCCACAGCCGTAATATGCACTTCGTAACAACGATATTCAGGGAAATATATAAAATACAGCTCAGAAATATCTTTGCCAAAATATATCGAGATCGGTTCAGATTTGAATAAAGCTCCCATATATATCTTTATCTGATTTCAAATTAATTTTGCACCAAATGGGCAATACAAGTCCGAATTTAAAAGACACAAATGCTTCGGCATATTTAGCCCTTTGAATTTTAAATTATAATTATAATCCTAGCGTGTATGATTGAATTCTCCCATAAAAACTTTTAATTTTTATGTGGAGCTCAACTAAATTAGCAAAGTGGTGTAGGGTATCATAAAATCGGCCCGATCTACTTTAGGACTTTCTTTACTGGTTTAATTTAATTCCATTTTTAAGATTTTTTAAATGCTACTTAATTCCATTTGGCTTCTAGCCTAAAAAAAGAAAAATACATACGGTAGAATTTAGTATGTGCTGCTGTTACTCTTGACATCATCTCTTCGGGCTCACTAATTAGCTTTTAGCCATTCGTTGCATTGGCAGCAGCTACAACAACAACGGCAACAAGGAGAAATCCCCCCAAAACAAAAAAAAAAGGGAAACTCAACCACACACACATTCACAACTAGAAATGGAAAGAGAAACAAAATTAAAGTTAAAAGTAGATTTTCGTATTGAAACTTTAAGGACCCTCTAATGAGCATTTACTTTACGCATTCCACGAACTAGTTTCGAATGTTTTAAGCTGGTCCACATTGCTATTGGAATCGAAATGGGCGGGTGGGCGTTCGGTCGGGCGTTATGGTTGACGGTGAATGATGGTGACGATGGTGGCCTGGGGAAATAAGTGTTAAAGTTTGGCACGACGACGCTCTGTCAATGAGTTAACTTAACTTGTGCTCACTCTTGTTCTGGTTAATTCTAATGTAATGGCTCAAGAGTCTAAATATGCTGATGTTGAGGAGTTACAAAAACAACAACAACAACGGTACCAACAAAAACAACTACGCTAAAATTGTACTGTGAAATGGAATTTCATTAATTAATTGTTTTTCTATGTTGCTTTTGCTGTTGTTGTTGATGTTGTTAGTGTTCTTGTTGTTGTTATTGTAGTTCTTATTACTTTTCATCTGAAAATCTATAGCGGGGATGGTAGGGGGATATGGTTTTCAAGGTTGATGCAAATAAGTTTGGATGGCCCATTGAAAAACAGTCAGGTGTAGAAATATTTAAGTAGTCGATGAAGGGCCGTTATGGTGATGAAACGTTTTTTTTATCAAATAAGGCTGCTTAAATTTGAAGCCATGGAGTAAAATGTCGTTCAATTTTTAAATACTCTTATGTTTAAAATAAATCTACTTAGGATTATTCAAATTTTTCATAATCACAAATTATTTTTGATTTTCCATAGACATACGATTTTCTTCACATGAAAATGCCCTGCTTTAAGTATACTGTTATTAAAACTACTTCTAATCATACTATCTGTGTTAGGTCTTCTATATATTTATTATTTTTTTTAGTTCTTTATAAATACACGACTTTTTTGGGGGTTTCTATTAGGGTTTCTATCGCAGCGAGAATCCCTTAGTTAGTTGTTTTTATAAAATTGCCAGAGGCGGATCTATATTAATTGAAAGGAACCTGAAGCGCCAACTTAATGTGAGGAATTCCAAGTTTTAACGGTACTGAGGTCGACGTGGCACTAGCTTTGGAGCAATCTTTTTATACACCGGTTACAAACACCATCTTGTCAGCTCCGTGTTCATGAATCTCAGTTAAATCATATTCAAGATCGCACAGGTTGATCCTAATGACGTGCGGCAGATTTGTCCCTTATTATTTCTTATAGCATATAGTAAGATTAGAGCAAAAAAAAACTGGTAAAGAAAGTCCTAAAGTCGGGCGGCGCCGATTTTATGATATCCTACACCACTTTGCTAATTTAGTTGAGCAATTAAAAGTTTTTATGGGAGAATTCAAACAATTATAATTTAAAGTCCAAAGGACTAAATATGCCGAAGCATTTGTATCTTTTAAATTCGGACTTGTATTGACCATTTGGTGCAAAATTAATTTGAAATCAGATAAAGATATATATGGAAGCTATATCCAAATCTGAACCGATCTCGATAAAATTTGGCAAAGATATTTCTGAGCTGTATTTGATACATTTCCCTGAATATCGTTGTTACGGAGTGCATATTACGGCTGTGGGTAACAAATACAACAAATCGGATGAACAATATATGTGGGAGCTATAGCTATATCTGAACCGATCTTCACCAAATTTGGCATACTACCTTCCAGACTCAATTCGGTCGTATGTGCCAAATTCCATCCCATTTGGGCAAATATTAGACGTTTGGTGCACAATAAAATGTAAATCGGACGAAGTTATATATGGGAGCTATATCCAAATCTGAACCGAACTCGATAAAATTTAGCAAAGGTGTTTCTGAGCTGCATTTGATATATTTCCCCAGATATCGTTGTTACAGAGTGCATATTACGGCTGCGGAGGACAAAAATAACAAATCGGATGAACAATATATATGGGAGCTATGGCCATATCTGAACCGATTTCGATCAAATTTGGCATATTTATTTTCGGGACTAATTTGGTTGTATGTGAAAAATTCCATACCATTCGGCCTGATATTACACGTTCGGTGCACAATAAAAGGCAAATCGGACGAAGATATATATGGGAGCTATATCTAAATTTATACCGATTATCTCCAATTTCTATAGGGTTCGTCCTTGGGCCAAAAAAATGTTGTTTGTAAAATTTCATCTCAATCGGATAATAAATCCGACCTGCATTTTGTTCACAAGAATACATGGACAGAAGGACGGACAGACGGACTGAAATGCATAAATCAACTCAGAAAGTGATTCTATGCAGATCATTAAAAGGAACTATGAGTCTTTTTCGTTTCCTTTTGCCTGTTACAAACAAATGCACAAAGACATAATACCCTGACCATGTGGTGTAGGGTTTAATAAAACAAGTAAAAAAGTTGTTAATTCGGACGGGCCGAACTGTGAATATCCTCCACCATTTGGAACGAATTTGGCAATTTTCAAAAAAATAAAATCCGTTAAAAATTCTGTTAAAATCTTAAAAATACCGAGTGTACGTGTTATATTAGGGTCTAGGTGTTATATTGTAGATGTTATATTAGGGTCTACGACGATATGGACCTGCATAGGCAAGTTTTTTTCACAAGCAAAAAAGCGGACCTGCACAGACAACTTTTTGTCATAGGCTGTAGGATCCATTACGAACTTCAAATACTAAATTTGAAACAATTCCGGTGAATAACGTCGCTAAAATCATCAAATACCGAACTTCGGGAGGTACTGTTATATGGGGGCTATACGAAGACGTGGACGAACTTCGATTACGAACTTCGAATAACATTTTTGGATAATGCCACTTAAATCACCAAAATACCGAATATAGGGAGGTACCGTTATGGTGGGGGAGGGAGGTCTATACGAAACCGTGGACCTGCACGGTGAATTTTCTGTCTTACACCGTAGTATCCATTACGAACTTCAAATACCATATTTGAAACAATTCCGGTGAATAGTGTCGCTAAAATCATCAAAATACCGAATATCGGGAGGTACCGTTATATGTGGGGGCTACACGAAGACGTGGAACTGTACAGACGATTTTCAGTCTTAGCCTGTGGTACCCATTACAAACTTCAAACACCAAATTTGAAACAATCCCCGTGAATAATGCCGCTAAAATCATGAAAATGCCGAATATTGGGAGGTACCATTATATTGGGGCTATCCCAAACGTGAACTTACAGGGTGAGATGAAAAAACTGCAACCAACTTCAGACTGCTGTCATTTCTAAGCCACTCGTCCGGCAGGTGTTAAAATTATTCAAGAGACAGCTGTATTACTTACAAGCGTACAAAAACATTTTGGTGAGATTTTTCCAGAAAATGGAATTCAAGCGTGATAGTGTGATTTCTTTATATTTGGCTGGAAAACCACAAGTGGCTATCGTTAGAGCACTCCAGCATTTAATTGTGAATAAATCTTTTGTGTCTCGTACCATCGCTCGTTAACGTGATACTGGTAGCGTAGCCCGTCGTCAAGGAAGTGGACGGAAGAAAACAGCAACATTAGCAGAAATGGTTCGAAATTAAAGACGCGACTTGATCGAAACCCGCGTCGCAGTGGCCAAAAAATGGCTCGTGAGCTGAACATATCGCAAAATTCCATTCCGCAAATATTGACAAATGAGCTCGGGATAAAGCTATGGAAATTCCAAAAAGTGCAAGAACTTACACCGCAACAGAAAGAAAATAGACTCAAAAGAGCTAAAGAGTTGCTTCGCTTGGCCGAAAGTGGTGAACTGCCGAATTTGGTTTTCTCCGATGAGAAAACATTAGTTTTCTGGTCGGTCTCTGCTCGTATTAATCGATCGTGGCATCAGAATAAATGCCGAATATTATCACGAAAATATTCTGGAGGGTGTATTAAAGCCTTGGGCACGGAAACATTTTGGCCGCAGACCTTGGACATTCCAACAGGACTCCATCTCACTCAGCACACGCCATCCAAGAATGATTAAAAAATGAGGTTCCTCTCTTTATTTCCAGCGCACAATGGTCACCAAAATCTCCGGATACCAATCCGTTGGGCTATTGTGTCTGAAGTATTTTGGAACGCAAGGTTGACACTTCGCCGGGAATGGGCCAAAATACCGTAGAGCAACATCCGGGCAGCGTGTGACCAATTCGAACAAATCTAAACCTATTCTAAATATTCGGCAAAACCGACCGATACTTTTTTACTTGTTTTGTATTCATAAAACTCTATTCGAGCTTTACATCTTCTAAAATTTCCCTAGAAGTTTTTCTGTGAAACCTTATCTAGGCATTCATGTCTGCCATACATAGACCTTCTCTGCTTTATAGTGTTATTAAATGGCAGTTAACCCTTTGGCACCTATTTAAACAAAATCTCTATTGAGAATTGATTTTTCTTCCGTACATTTATGGAGAGAACGTAAAATATGCAAATATCTTAACTTCCAACACAGACGAGTTTTAACGTTTCCGTTTTTGTTAAGAAAATAATTCCGATCAAACCCTTTGGGTCCTTATCTTCCGGTTGTAAATGATGGGTAATTGATTATCCATTGATGTGATACCAGGAGATTTGTAAAGAGACGAAAGAAGAGAATGAAGCGAAAAGAAAGGAGGAGAAAAGTTTTGAGGGATTTTAGACTTAAACATTATTTGCATGTTTTTTTTCTGCTCTCGTGAAAATGTGAAAATTGCTTAACTAAAGAAATGCTTTTGTATAAAACGCTTGTTGAGTTCGGATAGGTTTGTGAGGCCGTGTGTGTGTGCGTGTAGTGGAATGGTTGTAAGGAGCAAGTTTTCAGTAAAAAGGCTTGGATTACGAAAAAACGCCCTCGCCAATCACCTTTTTCCGTTGTTACTTTTAAGTCTATCCAGACAATTTAACTCTTGCAAAAGTTTCCAATGCCTTGTCGAAGATTTGGAATTTGTTGGTGGAAATTTCTTGGTTTACGGTTTTATTGCGGTTGAAATAGATGTCTTCTGGAAAAGCGCAGAAGATACCTGCGATTGTCTGACTATCTAACGCCGGTTATTCTACAAGTCGTAGATTTGGTGAGTATGGGGGAGGGGGTGAGTTGGAGGTTTAAATGTAAACATTTTGCTAGCTTGTTTGTTTTCTATTTGAAAATTCCATCCAACAATATCGGACAAAGTTTTGGCACAATTCGAAAACAAAAGAAAAAACACTCTGCGAATACAACTTTCGAGATGGATGGAACAACCGACAAACCGCCAACCAACCACCTCTCCCGTGTCAACTCCTCCCCTTTGCGTCATCATCAAATGATGAGGCCCATTAAAGGTTGGCCATAGATAACACCCACTTACCCCTGTTTAAGATGACTGGCAATTTCTTGAATGGCTGTTGGCGAAACTAATAACGATAAAATTGTCCGATTGTTGGTTTTGCCTTTAATCTGTAAATAGACAGAGAACAGAAAACAGAAAAACAAACAGACATAAGTAAATCCACAGAGAGAAAAAAAAAACAACAACAAATGATGACGACGATGATAAGAACGTTTTTAGTCCTTAGATAAATAATTGTTGGACTACTATTTGATCCGGCTACAAACTGTTTGTCTTTAATATATATGCCATTAAATGAGTGACGAGTGGTTGGGTGGCTGACCAGCAATCTGTTGGTCGGGACAGACATTTGGTAGAAACTCACGCACAAGATTTGTTTTTTATGCGAAACTTCATAATAAGTTGTCATCCTTTTGTTATTGGCCAATAAGCCTTAACAGAAAAAATTCTCACGATAAAACAAATAAACGCAAAAAATAATGTCCTTGCAACAGCGCTCGCATTTCTTTAAATAGTTATTGTTATCATTTTTGAGTCCTTGTACTATAATTACTTAAGTAAATAGAGCTGTGGGGAAGTAGAACTTTTATTTCTTCCTACTTCTTTTCCCCTGGCTTGTGGATGCATAACTGTGACGGATATTTATATCCTACAACGCTATTGGGGTATTATAATTTTGATTATGTCAAAAATTATATATCATCTCGAAATATTGGTCCCCGACATATATGGATCTTCCTATCTCGCCCAACTGAATCGATCTAACTATGTATGTCTGTCCATGTTAATTTGTAATCATACTACAGGTAGCAATTGTGGACCGATCCTCATGAAATTGAAAATGCAGATGGGGTTAGTGTCAGAATAGAATCCTATTGCTTGCAAATTTGGACTGTCATCGGACAATATTTAGAGATTAAAATAAACCATTTTTTATACCCTCCACCATACTATAGAGGGTATAATAATTTTGTCATTCCGTTTGTAATTCCTCGAAATACTCATATATATTCTTGATCAGCGTAAAATTCTAAGACGATTTAGCCATGTCCGTCTGTCTGTGTGTCTGTCTGTCTGTTGTAATCACGCTATCTTTCGAACAAATTGAGATATAAGGTTAAAATTTTGCACACATGTATATTTTGCCAGTAGGCGTAAATGGGCCATGTAGGTCCAAGTTATCATATAGCCCCCATATAACGGTACCTACCGATATTCGGTATTTTGATGATTTTAGCGACATTATTCACCGGAATTGTTTCAAATTTGGCATTTGAAGTTCGTAATATATACTACAGCGTAAGACGGAAAATTATCTGTGCTGGTCCACGTCTTCGTGTAGCCTTCATATAATGGTACCCCCGATATTCGGTATTTTGATGATTTTAGCGACACTGTTTACCAGAATCGTTTCAAATTTGGCATTTGAAGTTCGTAATGGATACTACATCCTAAGTCAAAAAATGAGCCATGTAGGTCCACGTCTTCATATAGCCCCCATATAACGTTACCCCCCGATATTCGGTATTTTGATGATTTTAGCGACATTATTTAACGGAATCGTTCCAAATTTGGTATTTGAAGTTCGTAATAGATACTGCAGCATAAAACAAAAAATGGGCCATGTACGTCCACGTCTTCGTATAGCCCCCATATACCGTACCCCCCGATATTCGGTATTTTTATGATCTTAGCGACATTATCTACCGGGATTGTTTCAAATTTCGCATGTAAAGTTCGTAATGGATACTTCAGCCCATGCCAGAAAATTGTCTGTGCTGGTCCAAGTCTTCGTATAGCCCCCATATAACGGTACCCACCATATTCGGTATTTTGATGATTTTAGCTACATTATAAACAGATTTTTCTTGAAGTTTCGCATTTAAATATTGTAATAACTTATGACAAAAGTTGCCTGTGCAGGTCCACGTCGTCGTATAAGTGATATTTTTAAGATTTTAACAGAATTTTTAACAGATTTTATATTTTTTTTTTGGGAATTGCCAAATTTGTACCAAATGGTGGAGGGTATTTAAAGTTCGGCCCGGCCGAACTTACAGCTTTTTTACTTGTTTTTATGCCAAAGAATACAAAATTTTCCACAAACCGCGAATATTTTTAATCCGGATTGAATTACAAATACATTAAAAGGTCACTTCTGACCATTACAGTGATGCTGATAGCCAGGATATTGGGGTGAGATGAAAAAGCATCAACCAACTTCAGACTGTTGTCATTTCTAAGCCACTCGTCCGACAGCTATTGGAATTATTCCAGTGACAGCTCATTATATTGTTTACAAGCGTACAAAAGCATTTTGGTGAGGATTTTCATAGAAAAAGTTATTCGTGATGGAATTCAAGTGTGATATTGTGATCTCCTTATATTTGGCTGGAAAACCACAAGTGGCTATCGTTAGAGTGCTCCAGCATTTAAATGTTAATAAATCTTTTGTGTCTCGTAACATCGCTCGTTATCGTGATACTAGTAGCGTAGCCCGACGTCAAGGAAGCGAACGGAAGAAAATAGCAACATCAGCAGAAATGTTTCGAAATGTGAAGCAGCGACTTGATCGAAACCCACGTCGCAGTTGCCGAAAAATGGGTCGTTAGCTGAACATATCGCAATATTTCATTCGGCAAATATTGAAAAATGAGCTCGGGGTAAAGCCGTTGTAATTCCAAAAAGTACAGAACAACAGTAAGAAAATAGACTCAAAAGAGCTATAGAGATGTTTCGCTTGGCCGAAAGTGGTGAACTGCCAAATTTGATTTTCTTCGATGAGAAACGTTCGTTTTCTAGCAGCTTGTAGACAAACAAAATGATCGTGTTTACTTGCCAAAGAGGTCAACTGAAAATGTACACCTTGGTGTGGGCCACCATAACAGCCGATGGTCGCTCTTCGCTTGAATTTATCAGAATAAATGCTGAATATTATGGCGAAAATATTCTGGAGGGTGTATTAAAGCCTTGGGCACGCAAACATTTTGGCGGCAGACCTTGGACATTCCAACAGCACCACCGCACTCAGCACGAGCCACCCAGGAATGGTTACAAAATTACCACCAAAATCTCCGGATACCAATCCGTTGCACTGTTGTGTCTGGAGTATTTTGGAAAGCAAGGTTGCCACTAACAAATACCAAAGTGACGATAACCTCAAGCAAGCGCTTTGCTGGGAATGGGCCAAACTAATACAAAGCAACATTCGGACAGCGTGTGACGGTTTCATTGTCCGTTTGAAGGCCATACATAATTCGTGCCAAAGGTGACCAATTCGAACAAATCTTAATTTATTCTAAAATTTGATGGTATTTCCGACATAAAATTAAAAAAAAATGCAAAAATTATGGCGTTTGACTTTGTTACAGTTTTTTTATCTCATCCTGTATATGATTTTTGAGACAAATCCGTGAAAAAATGTCTCGATAATCATTAAAATACCGAATATCCGGAGGTACCTTTATTTGACGGTTCATTTTCAATCAATATCAAACTATTTCATTTTCAACATCAAACTATTGTGCCAAATTTTGAAGGCCTATATTAAATAATGTGGGCTGTCATCGTTAAATCGACTTAGAATTTTTTTTATGGGTTCTACGACGAACATTTAGGGATATGTCAAGGGAAATGACAATGTTAATATACACTTCTTTTTAAGGCGGAGGGTATTAAAAACAAGTAAAACAAGTTAAAAAGTATCAGTCGGTATTGCCGACAGATATATACCCTCAGCCTGTGTTCGATTATTTAAATATAATTTGACTAATGTTACAATTATTCAAACGTTTGACCCTCTATGGAGCAGGTTCCGGAAGAATGGGCCAATATTGTATATTTCGTATCGGACCCAAAAATATGATATAAATATTCCGACGTTCCTGGTATGGATTATATCGACTAACTCCTTCACTTTATAGGAAATATGTAATAATTTTTAGAAAATGTTAAAATGTGCCTGATGTACAAGATAGAATCTACCGAAATATTCCACATTTATACTTCATCTGATAAAAATTAAAATATTGAGCGGAATCTTGGGCAACATTGCAAAGGATATTTATGTCCAATTTTATGCGAAATCGTAAATTCCGATAAAATTCATATTTATATCAGGCTTCTTATTGGGAGAAATATTTGAGCATAGCAAGTAGTAAAGAATTTTCTAATTGTTTCGAAAGTTATGACAGATAAAATTATTGAAAATTGTGACCCCAGAAGGGGTTGGTTTTCCAAAATCTTGAACCCTATGTTTAGGGGAGATGAAATGGTTCGATCTATATCACCTTTATAACAGATCTTGTGTTGATAGAAATATTGAGAGTCTAAATGGAATCGGATATTAATTTGGCGTTTTATGAGCTTTATGGGTATTCAAAATTTCGACACTTTGTGGGGGAGGTACCAGGTGGAGTAGACCGATACATTCCATGTTAACGCCAGATCTTGGGTTTATAAAAATATTGGAATGTGTGAAATTTTAAGACGTTCGGATCCTTACATTACATTTTATAAGAGTTATAATTATCCAAAATTTTGACCCTTTGTGGGGGAGGTCCCTGATGGAGTAAACCGATATTGTCCATTTTCGCACCGGGCCTTAAGCAAATATTAGGATTCGCAAAGTTCGAGCAAAATCGGATCATCCTTTCTCTTTCTGTGCAGAAAATATATTTTTTGAAAATTTCGACCATTTGTGGGGAAGGTACCAGAAGGAGTGGACCGATGTATTCCACCTTCAAACCAGACCTTGGGTTAATAAAAATATTGGGATGTGTGAAATTTGAAGACCATCGGACTCTTACTTCACATTTTATAAGAGTTGTTATTATTCAAAATTTTGACCCTTTGTGGGGGAGGTACTTGATAGAGTGGACCGATATTGTCCATTTTCGCACTTGACCTAGCATTGACAAAAATATTAGAATTCGCAAAGTTGGAGCAAAATTGGATCATCATTTCTCTTTCTATGCAGAAAATATATTTTTTTTGAAAATTTCGACCTTTTGTGGGGGAGGTACCAGAAGGAGTGGACCGATATTGCCCATCTCCGAACTCGATCTAAGTTTGACAAAAATATTACGATGTACAAAGTGTGGACCAAATCGAGTACTTCCTTCGAGAGTTATCGTGCGCACCAGCCAGACAGACAGACGGACGGACGGACGGACGGACGGACATCGCTAGATCGACTCCAAATGTTCTGAAACGGATTTGGTCCAAAGAGACCTAGGGTCTAAAACCGTTATTTCGACTAGGCACGTTTTGACCGTATCAAATGATATATACCCTCTGTAGCCATATGGCTGAGGGTATAAAAAGTCTTGTATGGGGGCTATACGATTTCGTAGACCGATATAGCCCATCTTCGAAATTCTCTCCCTGAAGACAAAAGACTGATCTCTGCCAGAATTTTAGCTTCCTATCTAAATTCGTTTTGACTGTATCGTAATTACAATAGACGGATGGACAGGGCTAAACCGTTCTGGAATTTTACCATTGTCATTGTATGGAAATGAAATTATTAAATGGGATCTTCTTTAAGAACATCTATTGGAACATGGGCTTTAAAGAGGATGAAAAATGGGAGGGTCTGATATATGGCAAGATCCGATTTTTGAAATCCGCAAAAAAACCTATAGCGAAATCCATAAAATCGGGTTTATCTGGTAATTGGGCTTTTGGCGCCGTCTAATAAAAATCATGAAATTCCTTTTGCTCGATTCAGCCACAGCCAAAGTCTTTTGTCATCTATTTGAGCTTGTTTCAATTTTAGAGAATTTGCCTCGTCTATTTAAGAACAAGTAAAAAAGCTGTAAGTTCGGCCGGGCCGAACTTTTAATACCATCCACCATTTGGTACAAATTTGGCAATTTCCAAAAAAAAAAAAAAAAAAAAATAAATAAATAAAAAATAAATATATAAATAAATAAAATCCGTTTAAAATTCTGTTAAAATCTTAAAAATACCGAATGAAATACCGACGTAGACCTGCATAGGCAACTTTTGTCATAAGTTATTACAATATTTAAATGCGAAACTTGAAGAAAAATCTGGGTATAATGTAGCTAAAATCATCAAAATACCGAATATAGGGGGTACCGTTATATGGGGGCTATACGATGGCGTGGACCTGCACAGACAATTTTCTGGTACGGGCTGAAGTATCCATTACGAACTTTACATGGGAAATTTGAAACAATCCCGGTAAATAATGTCGCTAAAATCATCAAAATACCGAATATCGGGAGGTACTTATATATGGGGGCTATATGAAAACGTGGACCTACATAGCTTATTTTTTGTCTTAGGCTGTAGTATTCATTATGAACTTCAAATACCAAATTTGAAACGATTCCGGTAAATAATGTCGTTAAAATCATCAAAATACCGAATATCGGGGGGTACCGTTATATGGGGGCTATAGACGTGGACCTGTACAGATAATTTTCTGTCTTAGGCTGTAGTATCCATTACGAACTTCAAATGCCAAATTGGAAACAATTCCGGTGAATAATGTCGCTAAAATCATCAAAATACCGAATATCAGGAGGTACCGTTATATGGGGGCTATATGATAACTTGGACCTGCATGGCCCATTTACGAACTTAACCTACCTACTGGCAAAATATACATGTGTGCAAAATATTAGCCTTCTATCTCAATTTGTTCGAAAGATAGCGTGATTACAACAGACAGACAGACAGACGGACGGACAGACACACAGACAGATAGACGGACATGGCTAAATAGTCTTAGAATTTTACGCTGATCAAGGATATTCGAGGAGTTACAAACGGAATGACAAAATTAATATACCCTCCATAGTATGGTGGAGGGTATAAAAATGCGTTTATTAAAGAATTCAACATAAGTTGGAATCCATACATATTTCAGGTGAATTGGGTATGTTTACGTAGTTAAATTTCTATTGAAAAACTTATTACACATAACGCAGCAATCTGCTAGCAATTACCTTAGATCATATGTATGCTCTGTGCTTTACATGGCAACAACATTCATGGAATTTGACATTTAATCCAGCCATGGAAATGCAAAAATATTAAAATAATTAAACTTCCTTGGCAAATTTCATTTTAAAATTTAACTATGGACGAGTGTGTGTGCATATGGATGTGTGTGTGTGTATGTGGGCATATGAATTCCTGTCATGTGATACACGGTGTGTTCAACAACAAAATTACCTCGGTTAGCGTATTGCGCACGTCCTTCATGCGATTGTTCAAATCCTTGCCTACAACACTGGGCCATAATCTGCGATTCTGTGGATTCATTAACAATGGCTTGAGTATCTCATCGAAGAGTATGAGTAATGTATCGATTTTGCTGTGAACAGGAAAATCTCCATAGATAACATTCTGGACGAAGGTGTCCTCGACAATTGGAACATTTACATCGCGTCGCAGGAAGAAGGCACACTTTCCACGTGGTACACCGTCCAATGTTGAAAAACTGCTAGAGGGTGGTGGCAATGGAGCCAACAAAACAGCGGTGCCGGCTGCCAATGGTGTCATGGCAATACTGGCTGCTAAAGTTGCTGCTGCCGCTGTGGTTGTTGTGTTGCTAAATGTTGATGTGGCTGCTGTTGTTGTAGTCGCTGTGGCGGCGACGGCTGTAGCTTCGGCAACCCCGGCTCCTGGCCGTATTGATTCCTCAGCCAGGACATTGGCGGAAGATGTAGCTGTTGGGGTTTTCATCACTTGCACCGCTGCATAGTTCTGATACAAATCACTGATGGAACTTTTCGGTATTAATAGACCACCCGGACTCAGTGTCATAACCAAAATGCGTCGCTGCACATTGTTCAACCAATCGAACAAAACGAACTGTCAGAGAGTGAAAAAAAAAAAACAAACGATGAGAAACAAAACAAAATCAGGTATTTGCATTACAATCTCACTAATTGGTATTGGCAATGTCGTTGATATTGATGAGAATTGATGGACGCACTCTTGAAGCAGGGACTCGACAGTGAGTGGCAATGATTAGGGGAGTCGCTTTAAAGCATTTCAGTGTGGGCTAGAAAAATTGCATATTTTTCTATGCACATTGAAAAAAACTATAATATAGAAAAAAACCAGTAAAGAAAGTCTTAAAGTCGGGCGGGGACGACTTTATGATACCCTACACCACTTTGCTAATTTAGTAGAGCTCCGCATAACAATTAAAAGTGTTTATGGGAGAATTCAATCATACACGCTATGATTATAATTATTATTTAAAGTTCAAAGGACTAAATATGCCGAAGCATTTGTATCTTTTAAATTCGGACTTGTATTGCACAATTAATTTGAAATCGGATAAAGATATATATGGGAGCTATATCCAAATCGGAACCGATCTCGACCAAATTTGGCAAAGATATTTCTGAGCTGTATTTGATATATTTCCCTGAATATCGTTGTTACGGAGTGCATATTACGGCTGTGGGTAACAAATATAACAAATCGGATGAACAATATATATGGGAGCTATATCTATATCTGAACCGATCTTCACCAAATTTGACATACTAGCTTCTAGACTCAATTCGGTCGTAAGTGCCGAATTTCATCCAATTTGGGCAAATATTAGACGTTTGGTGCACAATCAAAGGTAAGAAGGGTTTCTGACAGAAGACGAGAAGGCCTTCTCATAGAAGACGAGAAGGTCTTCTCATAGAAGACTGGAAGGTCTTCTCATAAAAGACTAGAAGGTCTTCTCATAGAAGATGAGAAGGTCTTTTCATAGAAGATAAGAAGGTCTTCTCGCAAAAGACGAGATGTTCTTCTCATATAAGAAGAAAAGGTCTTCTTATAGAAGACAAGGAGTTCTTCTCATAAAATACGAGAAGGTCTTCTTAAAGAAGACGATAAGGTCCTCTAATAGAAGACGAGAAGGTCTTCTCACAGAAGACGAGAAGGTCTTCTCACAGAAGACGAGAAGGGCTTCTCATAGAAGACGAGAAGGGCTTCTCATAGAAGACCAGAAGATTTTCTTATAGAAGACCTAAAGGGCTTCTTATAGAAGACCTAAAAGGGCTTCTTATAGAAGACCTAGAAGGGCTGCTTATAGAAGACCTAGAAGGGCTGCTTATAGAAGACGAGAAGGTCTTATCATAGAAGACTAGAAGAGCTTATCATAGAAGATCAGAAGGGCGTCTTATAGAAGATCAGAAGGGCTTCTTATAGAAGCCCTAAAAGGGCTTCTTAATGAAGACCTAGAAGGGCTTCTTATAGAACACCAGAAGGGCTTCTTATAGAAGACCAGAAAGGCTTCTTATAGAAGACATAAAAGGGCTTCTTAATGAAGACCTAGAAGGGCTTCTTATAGAAGACCAGAAGGGCTTCCTTTAGAAGACCAGAAGGGCTTCTTATAGAAGACCTTGAAGGGCTTCTTATAGAAGACCTAAAAGGGCTTCTTATAGAAGACCTAGAAGGGCTGCTTATAGAAGACCTAGAAGGGCTGCTTATAGAAGACGAGAAGGTCTTATCATCTTATAGAAGACCAGAAAGGCTTCTTATAGAAGCCCTAAAAGGGCTTCTTAATGAAGACCTAGAAGGGCTTCTTATAGAAAACCAGAAATGCTTCTTATAGAACACAAGAATGGCTTGATATACATAGAAGAACAGAATGTCCTTTTAGGGAATCCCAGAAAGGCCTCTGATATAGCTGTACCTCCCCATACTCGGCACATTGATGATTTTAGCCTCATAGTTCAAGGGAATTAATTAAAAGTTGGTATCTGGTACTGACGTTAGGTACTTTCTACTCTGATAGAAAGGTCCAAATTTTCGTATGTTCCCTTCATAAGTATATCTTCTGATATTTGGTACTTTGATGATTTGTGTTACATTCTTTGACGAAATTGTTTCAAATTCGGTATGGAGGGCTCGAAATGGATGACACTTGAGATTACATAACTTTACCAATAATGGTCAATAATATCGCATACAGGGTGAGATAATTGGCTACACAGATCCACGCTCCCACACAAATTTACAACACGATATTCGAAATTTTAATAAAATTTGCAAATTTTTTTCAAATTTTGGATGGTATTAAATTGGCTCTTTTTCACTTTTTGAGTTCGCCAATTTTCAATCGATTTCAATTCAATTAATTTTATTTCAATTAAAATGTGATGTGACCCTCTTTGAGTATATAAGCGAATTTTATGGAAAAAATAGGAAAATATAGCTTACCTCTATGTTTGGAGGCTATTTACATTGGAAATTGTTCCACAAACAACATTATCTATTTTAGTTCTTAATATTTAAATAATTTTCTTGGTTTTATTACAATTCTTAGATATTCGGAAAACTTGCTGGCATATTGCTGGCGAATAAGTTAAACCAATAAAATTACCTATCAAAAAGTTTGTCTAGCAAAAATATGATCACATATCTTATGACTTTTTGCCGCTGTGTGTGTGTGGGTGTGTGAGTGTATGGGGGTGGGAGATACAACAATAATCCCCAAATAAATTTCCAATTTTGTAGTAATTTGCCCACCAAATAAGAGGACTTACTATTACTTTAGCTTAGAACTGGCACATACACACACACATACAAACATACCGATATTCTTGATTATGTATCCAACCAGCCAGCCAGCCATCAAGCAAACAAATTCCATTACTCCATCACACGGGCAAATTGGATTTTGAACAAACACACACAACCACACACACACTCACTAACTCACACTGACTGCCGTTTTTCGAGATTTCCTCTTTTGTGAACGAAGGAACGAAGCAAATATCTTGACATGGCGGAATTACTAAAGTTTCGTTTCGGAATAAATTGCAAACGCAGAGAAAATCTACGTTCGAAATAAATTGCCTTAAAGTTCTGCATACATAGAGCGTTTACACGCTCCATGACTGCCAGCAAGCATACCTCTCGGAGATTGTATTGGTACCGGTACATACTACATACCTGGTATTCCGGTGTGGCCATCATCTTGAGCCATTTGTCTTGCTTAAGACGTAAAGTGGTTAACGTATAACTGGATATAAACTCTAATCTTGAATCATTTGCCAGAGCACTGCTGTTGCGAGCTGACAAGCTGTGAGGCATTTGGTGCAATGTGTCCATCACAGGATTCAAATCATTCCCGACATGGCTAACGATGGCGATAGTATTGTTTGTTGCATTGCTGCTGGCGGCGTTGTTGGGGTCGTCATCGCTATTTCTTACACGACGAGATTCATCCATCGTCGTCGTCAAGATGGCAATGATGGAAGGATTCGAGCACAAGGTCCAAAGAAATGCACAACACAAAGAGATGTGAAAATAAAAACGGAAAAAAACCCAACGACGTTGTTGTCCGACCGACCTGCAGCTGCAAACACTGAACAACGTCTGTAAGAATTTTGTGGATAAATGACCCTACAATGCCATGGCACAGGCATTAACTCTAACTGCAGTTGCTGCTGCTGCTGCTGGTCACCATGGAAAGGCGCGAAAGAAATACCTGTTCTCGGGCAAAAAACAACCCAATCACACAATTCTGTTGCCGCGTAATTCCCTCAATTGTGTATCGATCAAACTTCAAACTTCAAATTAAAAACAATAGCAGCGAAAAAAACTGGCATTTGAAACTGGCTGCACGTCGCCCATAACTGCTTACATTTGCGTTATTTACTGGCCTCTCATTCTTCTAAATACGGGTGCTAAGCAAAATTCTAATCTGCCTCGGTGTGGCAACAGAGAAATCCCCGGCCCCGCAACTTTGGCAAATGTTTGTCGAGCGCATGAGTGTTAGTGTGAGTTGGTGGGGGTTAGTTAGTTAGTCAGTCCGTTGAGCACTGCAACTCACTCGATTCTGTTCAATTAATTAGAACAAGTTTGTGGCTCAACTACCCAACAACAACAACTCTCTAATGTTGGTAATTTCCGTTTGCTTAAAGTTTTCTTCAAATATTTACTGCTAGCAGTTCCTGTTACCGCTACCCATGCCCACTCGCTCTATGCCCACTCACTCGGTGATTTCCTTGCCATCGCCTTTACATATTCTTCGAAGTGATTTTCTGGGACATTTGATTTTCTCTCGAACGGAAGTTATATGGCAAAAGTTTATGAACGAGCGGCCGTGTATTTTAACAATCAAGAGCAGAAAACGTGCCACAGTCGAGCGGAGGATAGCATTGTCGGGAAATGGTAATCTTTTGTTTTATCTGTATTAGTGTTGGGCTATTATAAATTGGTATGGGTTACGCATATACAGTAGTAACTATTAAAATACATTCGATTTTAATGTGTGTATACGAGGGCAGTTTGGACAGTACTAAGGCTAGCACAAAAAGGTATAAACAAAAAAATTTAAGTGTTTTGGAAACTTTCATCTCTGTTAAATTTCAAATTAAGTTTCGACCTGGCAACTCCCTCGTAAAAAATCAGGAGTTCAAAAAAGGGAACAACTCTAGTTCAGTAAAAACTCTTCGATTTTTTTCGAAATGTTTTCCAGAGGTAGTTATTTTTACCCTGATTCCGGGAAACGAACCCGGGACCCCAGAATTTTGACCCGAAAGCCCGGGTTCAAGACAATATAGGTACCGTTTGAAAGCTTATTAGCACAAATTGTAGCATTTGGAAAGGTAAGAGTGTCATCAATAATTTGGTTGACACCCATAATGGGGCCCTTTCGACTTTTTGGTAGTTTTATAAAAAATCCGGGTTCAAAAACTCGATATCTTGACTATAACTTCCGAACCGCTTAAAAATTACCCCATCATGTGGCCCCTTGTTGGATAGGTATTTTTATAAGCGAACGATACCTATATTGTCTATATCAGGTAAGTGGATCCGAAAGATGAGATAAAAAAAACTGCAACCAACTTCGGATGGCTGCCATTTCTAAGCCACTCGTCCGACAGCTGTTAAAATTATTCCAGTGACAGCTCATTATATTGTTTACAAGCGTACAAAAGCATTATGGTGAGAATTTTCCAGAAAAAAAGTTATTCGTGATGGAATTCAAGCGTGATAGTGTGATTTCTTTATATTTGGCTGGAAAACCACAAGTGGCCATCGTTAGAACACTCCAGCATTTAAATGTGAATAAATCTTTTGTGTCTCGTATCATCGCTCGTTACCGTGATACTGGTAGCGTAGGGCGACGTCAAGGAAGTGGGCGAAAGAAAACAGCAACATAAGCAAAAATGGTTCGAAAAGTAAAGAAGCGACTTGATCGAAACCCGCGTCGCAGAGGCCGAAAAAAAACATCGCAAAATTCTATTCGGCAAATATTGACAAATGAGCTCGGGATAAAGCCATAGAAATTCCAAAAAGGGCAAGAACTTACACCGCACCAGAAAGAAAATAGACTCAAAAAAGCTAAAGAGTTGAGAAAAAATTCGTTGACCAGCAGTTTGTAAACAAACAAAATGATCGTGTTAACTTGCCAAAGAGGTCAGCTGAAAATGTGCATCTTTGGTTGGCCACCAGAACTCAATGGAGTGGCCATGGTGATGGAGTGGCCATAACAGCGGATGGTCGCTCTCCGCTCGTATTAATCGACCCTGGCATCAGAATAAATGTCGAATATTATAGCGAAAATATTCTGTAGGGACGCAGACCTATTATATGCCAACAGGACTCAGCACCATCGCACTCAGCACGCGCCACCCAAGAATGGTTAAAAAATTAGGTTCCTCGCTTCATTCCCAGCGCACAATGGCCACCAAAATCTCCGGATACCAATACGTTGGGTTATTGTGTCTGGAGTATTTTGAAAAGGAAGGTTGGCATTAAAAAATACCAAACTGTCGATCACCTCAAGCAAGCGCTTCCCCGGGAATGTGCCAAAATACCGCAGAGCAACATTCGGGCAGCGTTTGACGGTTTCATTGTCCGTTTGAAGGCCATAATTCGTGCCAAAGGTGACTAACTCGAACAAATCCAAACTTATTCTATTTCCGATATTTTTTGCTTTCACACAAAATAAATTACAACAAGTGTAAAAATTATGGCGTTTGTCTTTGTTGCATTTTTTTTATCTCATCCTGTATATGCAAAGTGGTCGGCCAGTTTTGTCCCGAAGTTGTCTGGCGATTTGGGTAAATATCAGCTCAGATTTAGATATAGCTTTTTATTGCGCCACAGTTTAATATTCGTTCAAATGAAATGGATTTCGGCAAATCTGATCGAATAGACGGGGTTTGGCACATATGACCTAATGCAGCCATGAAACAAATGTATCAAATTTGGTGAAAATCGATTTGCGGTTTAAGTCCCCCACATTCGTAATATGTCAGAACAGTGAAATTTGGTGACGGATATTAAATACAGCTCCGAATTTTATCGAGATCGGTTCACATTCAGATAAAGCTTCCATATACATCATCGTTCGATTTCAAGTACATAGTTCGGTTAATGTGTAATATTAGCGCAAATGGGATCATTTTTGGCAAAGACTATCAAATTAAGCCTAGAATCAATTGTGTTAAATTTCGGTTCAGATATAGCTACAGCTCCCACTTACATTTATCATCCATTTTATATCTAAGTCACATGTAAAACATTCCATAACAAGGATTTCCGGTAGAAGATATTGCGTACATCCCAAAAATAACTTTTCCAAGTTCTGTAGAGATTGATTCAGATTTGGATATGTCTTCCCTCTAATTCCTTACTGGTTTTGAATGTCACATTTACTTGCTACCATTAAAATGAACTACGGCGAATATTGAATGTTCTGCTATTAAAAACTCTTCTTCAAACTTGCGAAAAAAAATTCATACAAAAATTAAAAACAAGTAAGCGAAGGTTAGAGACGTCCTGGCCGACCATGTGATACCCTACAACACCACAATATGTTAGAAGCCCCCTTATGCCCAAATCCATTTTGGGAGATTTCGCTTTTGAAATAATGTCACCAGACACTGCCCAGATATTACCTTTAGCATTTCACCCCGGACATTTGCCCAACATTTACGCACTCCGTCTTGCTGTTAGTTGTTGTGGTCCATTTTACAGCAAAATATAATCCAATGGTGAGCCAAAATGCTAGACTTCGTCCCTGTCCTTATCTCTCTTATAATGCAAAATTCCGTGTCGATTGGTTTCAATTGTGCGATCAGGAAATTTTTTTTTTTCATTTGACCCCCAAAATTTTTTTCGATCAACATTTGTTTGTCTGCGATATTTGGCTATATTCGTCAGCGAAATCAGCATAAACCAGTAAAGAAAGTCTTAAAGCCGGGCGGGGCCGACTTTATGATACCCTACACCATTTTGCTAATTTAGTAGAGCTCAGCATAACAATTAAAAGTTCATACTCGCTATGATTATAATTTTAAGTTCAAAGGACTGAATATACCGAAGCATTTGTATCTTTTAAATTCGGACTTGTATTACCCATTTGGTGCACAATTAACTTAAAATCGGATAAAGATATATATGGGAGCTATATCCACATCGGAACCGATCTCGATAAAAATTGGCAAAGATATTTCTGAGCTGTATTTGATATATTTCCCTGAAAACCGTCGTTACGGAGTGAATATTACAGCTGTGGGTAACAAATATAACAAATCGGATGAAGAGTATATATGGGAGCTATAGCTATATCTGAACCGATTTCGATCAAATTTGGCAAACTTATTTTCAGGCCTAATCTGGTTGTATGTGCAAAATTCCATACCATTCGGCCTGATATTACACGTTTGGGGCACAATAAAAGGCAAATCGGACGAAGATATATATGGGAGCTATATCTAAATTTTGACCGATTATCTACAATTTCAATAGGGTTCGTCCTTGGGCTAAACAAATGATTTGTGCAAAATTTCATCTGGATAGGACAATAAATGCGAACTGTATTTTGTTTACAAAAATACATGGACAGACGGACAGGTCGGACGGTCGGACATGCATAAATCGACTCAGAATGTGATTCTATGCAGATCATCAAAAGGAACTATGGGTCTATCTCGTTTCCTTTTGCCTGTTACAAACAAATCCACAAAGACATAATACCCTGACCACCTTGTGGTGTAGGGTGTAAAAAGCCTGAAGTATTTTGCATTTCGCCTGCAAATTATTTTCAGCGTTTCGTTAGAATGGAAATGTTGGCATTTTTTCACACAAAAGTAGTGGTCCGTACTACCCGCTGTCTCTCTAATTTCATGCGAGATTTCGTGTTCTTTGGTTTCTATTTGTGACCTTTATAACGGCTGTAAAATCAGGAACATTTTTAGTTGTTGGTCCATTTCAATCCCTAAATATATTGCGGAAATCTTTAAAAACAATAGGCCTAACCCTACTATAATGAAAATTTTCGTGAGGTTCGGAGGATAATTACAATCTATATATGATAACCCCAATCTGAATTGACAAAATTTGTCAAAATCGGTCCAGTCATTCTTATGATATAAGCATTCTAGCTAACAACCTCTTCCTTTGCATATACACAGTATATATATTTCGCGATATATATTCGATATATTTACCATCGGCATCTACGTAACGGTCTGAATTAACCTGTTCGTATATTTGTGATTTCGCCGGAATTAAAAATATTAGCGGTTTAATGGAGAATTTGTCTTTTATTTAACACAAATGTTATGGTCTATTTCACCCACTAAATATTACCCATTGACCATCCAATTTGTAAGGCTTCACCCCAGCCCTAAGCTCTAACCCCGTACTAACCTCCGCGTCGATTGGTCTAAAATTGCGACTAGTAGAGAAATTGCAAAATCAGAACATTTTTCAATTTTTGGTCCATTTCAACCTAAATATTATGCGATCATCTCCAAAAGCAATAGGCTTCTATTCTGACCATAACCCAACCTCCATTCAAAATTAAGTGAGGATCGGGTAATAATTGCGAGCTGTAGCGTGATTAAAAATTAACATGGATAGACGAACGGACAGACGGACATACATAGCATACATCGATTAGCTCGGCGAGATAGGCGAGATCCATATGTACTTTCCTATGTGGGAAGTCAATATTTCGAGGTGTTAATTAATTTTTAGCCCAATCAAACTTATAATACCCCCCAACACATAGTGTTGTAGGGTATAAGAAAACTGATTTCGTGAGTTATTTCCGGCAATGGTATTGTTGTTCTTAAAAGTTCTGTTTTTTATGCGATTTTCATGAAGCCAGCCTCCTCCGAAGATTCACTACGTTATGAATAAAAGAACCCCAATTATTTTTCAAACGATTTTATTTTTAACATGTTAAAGAAAATTATAATATATTATGGCATTTATTTATATATTTGTGTGGGTGTGAACTGATTGTTTGGTTTTTTTTGGCTTCTATTCATTCCATTCTTTCTAACTCCAGCACTGATAAGGGATTTAACAATGTTTTAGTCTTTACAACAGCCCAAGAAAATGACTTTGATGGGAGGAAATGAAGATGTAAATGGGAGTTTGAATGTGCCTATGTATGTGTGTGTGTGGGTGTATCTGTGTGCACGTGTGTCCATTTTTTCGTCTGTGTGTTGTGATAATGGATTCTGATGTTCTGAGATTCATTCATGTTGTTGAAATGCTGCTGAGTAAACATTTTAAATTTGTAACAGCAGACAAACACCCGCCAATGTCCATTTGCCAGCCTTTTCCTTGGTCTTCAAATTAAATGTCCAAACATAAGTGGGACCACGTTGTCTGAAATGGATAAAAAGGAACAAGAAAACGTAAACGAAAACGAAGAAACAACGAAATAAATGCAAGAAGGCATTAGTAGATAGACAAAAGTAAAAGCTAAAAAAAAAGAAATTGGGGAAAATTGGGGGAAAATCACACAAGGAATAAAACAAAATCTCAGCACACAACGTCTAGCGCCCAGCCATCGGGCCAGAAACATAACCCAAAAAAGCGGTATTTTCTAGAGATTTACATCGGATGGGACGAGTTGATAACAAAAACAATCTCCACAAAATAATAATGGACTGAAAAGTGCTTTTGCCAAATGGCCAATCATTCAAAATTTTCTCACACACAGCAACATCCATACATAGATAGATAAGATAGGATAGAATATAATAGTGAAAAAAGGCGGATGACACCATTTTTGTTTTGTTTTTTTTTGTGCAATGAAAAGTGAAAGAAAATACAGTTTTATTTTCATTTTCATTTTTTTTTAAAAGCTACATTTAAAAAATGCAGACTAAAATGAAACAAATCTAAAGAAGTCATTGAATTACTGAAATATTTTTCTTGTGTTTTACAAAATCAATATTGGCGTGAGGTTCAATGAATGTCTTCGGATTATAGCAAATACAGACGACGTCCATATGCGATTGGTAGTCATCAGTTTTAACATCATAAACGCAATTTAAAATCGAAGACTCCTCCATAAGATATCTTCTGAAAAATCAAGTTTATAAGTTTGAGTACTTCGTTTAAAATGTTAAACCAGTAAAGAAAGTCCTAAAGTCGGGCGGGGCCGATTTTATGATACCCTACACCACTTTGCTAATTTTGTAGAGCTCCGCATAACAATTAAAAGTTTTTATGGGAGAATTCAATCATACACGCTATGATTATAATTATAATTTAAAGTTCAATAGACTAAATATGCCGAAGCATTTGTATCTTTTAAATTTGGACTTGTATTGCCCATTTGGTGCAAAATTAATTTGAAATCGGATAAAAATATATATGGGAGCTATATCCAAATCGGAACCGATCTCGATAAAATTTGGCAAATATATTTCTGAGCTGTATTTGATATATATCCCTGAATATGTCCCTGTGGGTAACAAATACAACAAATCGGATGAACAATATATATGGGAGCTATAGCTATATCTGAACCGCTCTTCACCAAATTTGGCATACTACCTCCTAGACTCAACGCGGTCGCATGTGCCAAATTTCATCCCATTTGGACAAATATTAGACGTTTGGTGCACAATATAAGGTAAATCGGACGAAGTTATATATGGGAGCTATATCCAAATCTAAACCGATCTCGATAAAATTTAGCAAAGGTATTTCTGAGCTGCATTTGATATATTTCCCCAAATATTGTTGTTACAGAGTGCATATTACGGCTGCGGAGGACAAAAATAACAAATCGGATGAACAATATGTATGGGAGCTATAGCTATATCTGAACCGATTTCGATAAAATTTGGCATACTTATTTTCAGGCCTAATTTGGTTGTATGTGCAAAATTCCATACTATTCGGGCTTATATTCCACGTTTGGTGCACAATAAAAACAAATCGGACGAAGATATATATGGGAGCTATATCTAAATTTTTACCGATTATCTCCAATCTCAATAGGGTTCGTCCTTGGGCCAAACAAATGTTGATTGCAAAATTTCATCTCAATCGGTGGTATACAAAAAAGTGGACAGAAAAAACACATGTGTGCAAAGTTTTAGCCTTCTCTCTCAATTCTTACGAAAAATAGCATGATTACAATAGAATATCCGACGGACATAGTTAAATCGAATTTCATAGTGATCCAGAATATATACACTTTATAGTGTCTAACATTAGTATTTCGAGGAGTTAAAGCGGTTAATAAAAAATTGCAAACAACTTCAGACTGTTGTCATTTCTAATCCACTCGTCCGACAGCTGTTAAAATTTTTCCTTCTGACAGCTCATTATATTGTTTACAAGCGTATAAAATCATTTTGGTGAGAATTTTCCAGAAAAAGAAATTATTCGCGATGGAATTCAAACGTGATAGTATGATTTCTTTATATTTGGCTGGAAAACCACAATTGGCTATCGGTGGAGCACTCCAGCACTTAAATTTGAATAAATCTTTTGTGCCTCGTACCATTGCTCGTTATCGTGAAACTGGTAGCGTAGGGCGACGTTAAGGAAGTGGACGGAAGAAAACAGAAACATCAGCAGAAATGGCTCGGAATGTAAAAAAGCGACTTGATCGAAACCCGCGTCGCAATGGTCGAAAAATGGCTCGTGAGCTGAATATATCGCAAATTCCATTCAGCAAATATTGAAAAACCATTGAAATTTCAAAAAGAGCAAGAACTTACAGCACAACGGAAAGAAAATAGACTCAAAAGAGCTAAAGAGTTGCTTTGTTTGGCCGAAAGTGGTGAACTGCCGAATTTGGGTTTCTCCGATGAGAAAACATTCGTTGTCCAACAGTTTGTAAACAAACAAAATGATCGTGTTTACTTGCCAAAGAGGTTAGCTGGAAATGTGCACCTTCGGTTGGCCACCAGAACTCACGCGCCGGTCATGGTGATGGTGTGGGCCGCCATAACAGCCGATGGTCGCTCTCCGCTCGTATTAATCGACCGTGGCATAAATGCCGTATGTTATGGCGAAAATAATCTGGAGAGTGTATTAAAGCCTTGGGCACGCAAACATTTTGGCCCCAGACTTTGGACATTCCAACAGGACTCAGCACGCTCCACCCAAAAATGGTTACAAAACGAGGTTCCAAAATACCGTAGAGCAATATTCGGGCAGCGTGTGACGGTTTCATTGACGATTTGAAGGCCATTATTCGTACCAATGGTGACCAATACCAATAAATCTAAACTTATTCTAAAAGTTGGGTGCTATTTCCTAATTTTTTTGCTTTCATTAAGTATAATTAAAAACAAGTAAAAAAGCTGTAAGTTCGGCAAGGAACTTTTAATACCCTCCACCGTTTGGTACAAATTTGGCAATTTCCCAAAAAAAAAAAAAAATAAATAAATATATAAAATCGGTTAAAAATTCTGTTAAAATCTTAAATATATTGAATGCCTATACGACGACGTGGACCTGCATGGGTAACTTTTGCCATAAGTTATTTCAATATTTAAATGCGAAACTTGAAGAAAAATCTGTTTAGAATGTAGCTAAAATCATCAAAATACCGAATATGGGGTGTACGGTTATATGGGGGCTATACGAAGACGTGGACCTGCACAGACAATTTTCTGGCATGGGCTGAAGTATCCATTACGAACTTCACATGCGAAATTTGAAACAATCCCGGTAAATAATGTCGCTAAAATCATCAAAATGCCGAATATCGGGGGATACCGTTATATGGGGGCTACACGAAGACGTGGACCTGCACAGATAATTTTCTGTCTTAGGCTGTAGTATCCATATTCATGTGTGCAAAATTTTAGCCTTCTATCTCAATTTGTTCGAAAGATAGCGTGATTACAACAGACAGACAGACGGACATGGCTAAATCGTCTTAGAATTTTACGCTGATTAAGAATATATATGCTTTGATGGGTCTGACATGAGTATTTCGAGGATTTACAAACGGAATGACAAAATTAATATACCCTCCATAGTATGGTGGAGGGTATAAAAATGTAAAAATTATGGCATTTGAATTTGTTGCAGTTTTTTCATCTCACCCTCTATATAATACTGTCAAAGACCCGATATACCTAAAATGTCAGAATTCCACGGAAACATAATCTGAATCCTGCAAAAAATGTGGATGTGGGAGGAACGCCCCCTCTATTTTTTAAATCGCCGATACACGTGTCTACTATATTTAGCTTTAAATTCAAAATTTGCTGGATTTTTACTGTAATTATTAAAAAGAAATAATAAAAAACAGTATGCGATAAGGGTGTAATTATTGAGTAATCTACGATTACTAGAGACAATAAATTGAATGGAATCTGTAATTATAGCCTATTGCGGCACATCAAGTCCTCGCAATGGGCTGGTCCTGAGAAACCTAAGAAATCCGCGGTTATAACTTTAATTGTGTTCATATGTTTCAAAAAATCTATAAAAAAAAAAAATCAACGTCAAAGTTTTGATAGTTTGTGAGGAAGAATCCTTTGAGAATTCACAATCATAGAATTATATTGTCTAAAGTTTTCAACACATATACCAATGCCAGACAGTTGTGGTATTGGTATATTATTCCCAATGTTGACCATAAAAGATTAACATTCACCAACAATTTTCTATAAATCATGGCATGACAATTCTCCATGTATATGTATATATGTATTTTAAAGAGAATATGGTTATCTCACCCACCAAACAGCAACCACACTACAAAAACACCTTCCACGCCATTGCCATTTTCAGTGCGAATCAGCACTTAAGTAAAAATTCATTTGTTTCTATTGGCATCAAATATTGACAGCATTGATGAAAGTTCACAGATAAAGACTAAACGTTTTTAGCTAGCGAGCGAAAGAAAACAGTTTCGTTGTTTTCCTCTTTTTTTACGAAGTGTCATATTAACACTTGCCTATGTTTGACTCTTATATCACCCACCATCCAATTGAACCGAAATGAGACAATTTGGCGTCAGGTCATGGTGCTTGACTTTAATATAAATGGAAAGTTTTGGCTGTGAATTTGGCATTTTTGTAAGGGGATGTGTAGATGTGTGTGTTGGAGTTTGAGGTATTCTCGTCGAAGATGGCCATATAAGGGATGTCGATTAGGAACAAAAGGAATGATGTGGGTTTTTTCGAGGAGTTATTTACTTGAAAAATGCATGATGAAAAATAATTATGGGCATTTCAATAGACCTAATATTAAAGATTCGATCCAACAATATCTAGGTATGGAAAATTCTATTAATTTTATACCCTCCACCATAGTATATTAAGTTTGTCATTCCGTTTGTAACACCTCGAAATATACATTTTATACCCCCCACTATACATATATTCTTGGTCAGCATAAAATTCTATGTCGATTTAGCAATGTCCGTCTAATCGTCTGTAGAAATCACTCTAGCTTCCGAACGAAATGAAGTAGGTTGATAAAATTTTACTCAAATGTATATTATATCTGCAGGACTTTTGGTATTGCAAATGGGCCATGTAGGTCACCAATATAACGGTACCTACCTATATTCGGTATTTTGATGATTTTGGTTCACGTCTTCTTATAGCCCCCATATAACGGTACCTCCCGATATTTGGTATTTTTATGATTTTAGTGACATTATTCACCGGAATTGTTTCAAGTTTGATATTTGAAGTTCGTAATGGATACTACTGCCTATGCCAGAAAATTTTCTATGCAGGTCTCGTCTTCGTATAGCCCCCATTTAACGTTACCTCCCTATATTCGGTATTTGGATGATTTCAGCGACATTATTCACGGGATTTTTTTTTTTTCAAATTTTGTATTTGGAGTTCGTAATAGATACTACAGCTTATGACGGAAGATTGTCTGTGCAGGTGCACGTCTTCATACAGCCCCCATATAACGGTACCCCCAGATTTTCGGTATTTTGATGATTTTAGCGATATTATTCATCGGAATTGTTTCAAATTTGGTATTTGAAGTTCGAAAGGGATACTACAGCCTAATACAGAAAATTGTCTGTGCAGGTGCACGTCTTCATATAGCCCCCATTTAACGGTACCTCCCGATATTCGGTATTTTTATGATTTTATCGTCATTGTTCACCGGAATTGTTTCAAATTACGTTTTTAGAATTCGTAATGGGATCTACAGTCTGTGACAGAAAATTGTCTATGCAGGTCCAGGTCTTCGTTTAGGCCCCATATATGAGTACCTCCCTAAATTCGGTATTTTGACGTGTATAGGTACAATACCCACCGAAATTGTTTGAGATGTCGTATTTTAACTTCGTAATTGATGCTACAGCCTATGACAGAAAATTGTCTATGCTGGTCCAGGTTTTCGTATAGGCCCCATATGTCAGTACCTCCCTAAATTCGGTATTTTGACGATTTTAGGTACAATACTCACCGAAATTGTTTGAGATGTCGTATTTGAAGATCGTAATAGATGTTACAGCCTATGACAGAAAATTGTCTATGCTGGTCCAGGTTTTCGTATAGGCCCCATATGTCAGTACCTCCCTATATTCGGTATTTTGACGATTTTAGGTACAATACTCACCGAAGTTGTTTGAGATGTCGTATTTGAAGATCGTAATAGATGCTACAGCCTATGACAGAAAATTGTCTTTGCAGGTCCAGGTTTTCGTATAGCTCCGATGTAACGATACCTCTCTATATACGGTATTTTAATGATTTTAGCTATATTCTTATAGACCCCTATATAACGGCTATATTCGGTATTTTTAAGAGTTTAATAGAAAATTTAACACATTCTATTTTTTGAAAATTTCCATATTCGTCCCAAATGGTGGAGGGTATTCAAAGTTTGGTCCGGCTAAACTTACTGCTTTTTAACTTGTTTATTATATCCTCAGTATTAATTTTTTTGCTCACATTCGATTTTTTTAGGAAAGTTACCGGAAAGAGTAAACTATTATAATCCATTTTCACACTTGATTTTACGAAAAAAAAAAAAACATTTCATATATGTGTGGGGGCGGGGTACAGGAAGACAGGAAACATTGAAAAGTGCTAGATTATGTTTTAAGAAAGATTTGAATATATTTCCCCATTTTCATCCCTATTTCTCACAAGTCAACCATTTGGATTTCTCTGATAAAATCATGAAGTACTTTGAAGACAGCAATATAATAGAGCAATCGAAGTGGAACCATAAAATATCGATCATATCAAATACAAGCCGATTTTTTTTAGTTTTAATTGAAATTGTTATTGAGCAATGGAATGCGGCGGATGATGGAGTTTTGTTGTTGCGGTAATTTTGGGCCAGCCACTTCAGTGGCTAACCAGGAAGAAGACATTTTGAAGAAAAGCCGATAATCAATGCCGAATGTAATTTGCGGTAACAATAAAAAAAAACACACACTCGGAACAATATTTATGGTGTAGATGTGCTAACACAACGATTTTCAAATTGAGCAAACGTCACTCTCTCCCTCTCTCTCTTCCTTGCTATTCCAAAGTACAATTGTTGAATTTCCCATCCGCCATTTAACAGCAAGAAGAAAAGCAACAATGGCCAATCGATAGACCATAAAAGAACTTAAATACTTTCACGGCATCCGGTCTCTACCGCCAGCCAGCCTATCTATCTGTCTTGTGTCATTCATTTGGTCACGACATTCAGTCAGTCAATCAATCAATCAATTCCGAATTTAACTACCCGCCGCCATTGCCACCACCATCATCAGCACGTTTACGTACCACTTGAACATACCACCATGGCCATCATTTTCATCGTCGTTTTTTGTCAACATGCCAAACGAAGCCGTGTAAGGACTTCACCAAAAAACAGCCGTTGTATTTTGTAGAATGCCTGTCATTCTCGAGCATTCATATGAAATGTGTACAACAATCCCAATGACTAGCCTTCCTGGTGTTGTGTTCGGACCAAAGAACTGTTGACAAACAAAACCTCTAAACTCAAATGCGTTTGCCAAAAAATCAGTGGATTGCCAACATGGGTTAAGGTGGAATGAAGAGACCAACAAAATAAAACCTTTCAGGAAGGAAGAAATAAACGTAATTTCATCGTTTATCTTTAAGAGAATCTTCGAAAGGTTAAGGTAGAAAGGCGAAGTAGGAAAGGATTAGAGCCGCCGCACGATGAATAAGAATTCAATTTTCCATTTTTGTTATTTTTACTAAATGGAATTTGATAGTAAAGATATGAAAACTAAGAAATTTATTATTTTTGGTGATACAAATAGTCAAAGATTACCCAGTGCCACAAAATTCAATTTTTTCAATAATTACAGGGAAATTCCTGTACAATATAAAAGTATATAGGGAGGTACCGTTGGCCGTGGAGGCTATACGAGAATGTGAACCTGCAGGGACAATTTTCTATCACAGGCTGTAGTACCCGTTTCCAAATTCAAATATAATATTTGAAAAAAAAAAAAACAAGTAAAAAAGCTGTAAGTTCGGCCGGGCCGAATTTTTAATACCCTCCACCATTTGGTACAAATTTGGCAATTTCCAAAAAAAAAAAAAAAAAATAAAATCCGTTAAAAATTCTGTTAAAATATTAAAAATACCGAATACCTATACGACGACGTGGACCTGCATAGGCAACTTTTGCATAAGTTATCACAATATTTAAATGCGAAACTTGAAGAAAAATCTGTTTATAATGTAGCTAAAATCATCAAAATACCGAATATTGGGGGGTACCATTATATGGGGGCTATATGAAGACGTGGACCTACATGGCTCATTTTTGACTTAGAATATAGCATCCATTACGAACTTCAAATACCAAATTTGAAACGATTCCGGTAAACAATGTCGCTAAAATCATCAAAATACCGAATATCGGGGGTACCGTTAAATGGGGGCTATACGAAGACGTGAACCTACATGGCCCATTTTCTGTTTTATGCTGCAGTATATATTACGAACTTCAAATACCAAATTTGGAACGATTCCGTGAAATAATGTCGCTAAAATCATCAAAATACCGAATATCGGGGGTACCGTTATATGGGGGCTATATGAAGACGTGGACCTACATGGCTCATTTTTTGACTTAGGATGTAGCATCCATTACGAACTTCAAATGCCAAATTTCAAACAATTCCCTTAAATAATGTCGCAAAAATCATCAAAATGCCGAATATCGGGAGGTACCGTTATATGGTATGTATGATAACTTGGACCTACATGGCCCATTTACGAACTTAACCTGCCTACTGGCGGAATATACACATCTGCAAAAATTTAGCCTTCTATCTCAATTTGTTCGAAAGATAGCGTGATTACAACAGACAGACAGACGGACAGACACACAGGCAGACAGACGGTCATGGCTTAATCGGCTTAGAATTTTACGCTGATCAAGAATATATATACTTTGTTGGGTCTGACATGAGTATTTCGAGGAGTTACAAACGGAATGACAAAATTAATATACCCTCCATAGTATGGTGGAGGGTATAAAATCCGATAAATAATGTTGCTAAAATCATAAAAAATACCGAATTTAGGAAGGAACCGTTATGTGGGGGCTATACGAATGTGTGGACCTGCATAGTCAAATGTCTGTTACAGCTAGCTGTACCCATTAGGAACTTCAAATACAAAATTTGAAACAATTCTCATGAATAATGTCACTGGCATCGAAGAATAAATGCCGAATATTGTAGCGAAAATAGGGAGGGTGTATTAAAGCCTTGGGCGCGCAAACATTTTGGCCGCAGACCGTGGATATTCCAACAGGACTCAGCACCATCGCACTCAGCACGCGCCACCCAAAAATGAGGTTCCTCACTTCATTTCCAGCGCACAATGGCCACCAAAATCTCAAGATACCCATCCGTTGGACTATTGTGTCTGGAGTATTTTTGGAAAGCAATGTTGGCTCTAAAAAATACCAGTGTCGCTCACCTCAAGCAAGCGCTTCGACGGGAATGGGCCTGTGCAATCTTCCTTCATAAGCTCATAAGTTTTGACCACGATATATAACCTACGCTTGTGCGAAGGTTTCCCCTAGTTCAATTAAAATTAATACTACTCACCGTATTTTGTACACAGGACATTCATATATGTTCTTTGTGTCCTGTTTATCTTTTTGTACAGCCTTGACAAATATAACCGGCATGGCTGGGAATAATTCCTTCAAATATGCATCGGCTATGGTATTTAACTGCATGTCCCAACGAGCGCCCTCCATGAAGAGGCCATTAATGTAGGCACCCTCTCGAGGTGCGGAACTAAATCCGGAAAAAATGAATAATTTATTTCTACTTCCCTTCCATTCTCTATCACCACTTACGAAATTTCATCTTTGAACTTTTTCGTCACATCCGTATTGAGACACATTCTGTCCAAAGGCCATTCATTTTTCCTGGCCGTCTGCTGCATAATGGCGGTAAGGAAACTTTGAGGATTAAAGAAACCGCCCAGCCACACAGATGAGGGTAGGCGAAAATCGGAAACCCATGTTTCCAGTTCACGCAAACGTAACTGCAAATCGGCAAACCAAGATTGTAGACCCAAAGTACTGGGATATGCCAATTTGGTCCATGACTCCGGCACCTGATCCATAAACAATGAAGACATTAGATTTTCCATGGTCGATGATATGGTCAATTCTCCCTTCAGACCCAATTCCAGTTCGTGGAGAGATCTTTTCAACTCGGCCATTAGGATGTTCATGCGTTCACATTCTTGGAAGGCCACCAATATATAGGGATTACGATCTTCGACACGAGCCATTAATTCGGGAATGTTAAAGGGTGGCGGTATCTTATCGATGAGATCTTCTAGCATCCCCTTGACCACATCATCCTGCGAGAGGGCATCTCCGCCACTGGCATCCGAAGCACCCGCCAAACGGGGTTGTAGTTCAAACACCACTCTAAACAGACGTTCCGAAACTGTGGTAAGAAAACCAATTTCGGCATTCAAATGTAGGCCATATAGATTGGGACTTTCGGCGGGCAGATTTTCATCAATATAATCATGATAACCGGCATATTTGAGAATACCAGGTGCCCGAAAGCCGGGGCAAAATTGCAACTCTCCATCAATTAAGTCGGGTTGCATAAATTCCTCCAGATAGGTTCTGCAAAGGCGGCGATCCCTGTCATCTGTGATGTGGCCACCATACATTATCTCACCAAAGAGGTAACGCAAATCTTCCCAAGGTACCCGATTATTGGCCTCCAAATAGTTGAAGAGCACATAGACAGATATGGTGAGATCGCCCACATTGAAGGGATACACACGATTCCAACCTTGGGCTCCAAATTTGCGACGCTCTGCCACAACGGCATGGAAATAGCAGAGGGAGAAAAGTATGGCCTTGAATTCAGTCTCCTTGGAACACATTTCCAAGGTTTCATCACTGAAATTGTCCAGTGCCTTGTGAATATTTGCCTGCATTCCAGTGGGTGGTTCATTGGTAATTTTAATGGCCGACTCTAGAATACCTTGAGGCAAAATATGATAGGCTGGATCGGGAGAGGGCTCAGCACTTAAAAATAAACGATAATCGGGATGGACATCCATTAGGGAGGCTTCCATTTTCTTTTCCAGCGATGGCAGCCAACGAGCCACCAGATGGATATTTTGCAACACCACCCAGTGACCCTTGCGCGAGGCAGTGTCAATGGCATTTTCTGCCACAATTTCTTGACCCTGACCCAGCGAAACACTGTGGAAATTTTCATTATCCGAATGGAAACCCAAAAGTTTGCCCAATTTCTCAACATCCTTAAGGGGATCTACACCTGGTGAGAGTACAAAGAAAATGTGAGTCTCCGGGCTGCTTTCCTCGAAAGTCCTGGAAAATTCCATGGAGCGGGCATCGATGTATTTTCCTCCCAGTTTTTCTTCAATGAAAACTTTCATCGAATACGACATGCGATCGGGGCGAATGCAACGCATAATGCACAGCCTTTGAATGGCCGATTTACTTTTCCATTCGCCGGGGAATTTTTCCCGTTCAGGACATTCGGAATCAATAAATGTTTTCCAACGTTTCTGGGAACCTTCCATGTCCTTTTCTAAACCCTTGAAGGCAGGCAAATTACTCAAAGCCTTAATGCCACCCCAGCCAATGTTGGTAAGGAACGGTAAGTTGGATGTGACATTGACCATATATGGGAACCTCAAAAGGAAATCCAATTCTGCAGGCTCAACCTCACCGGCATTGATGAGGATCTGGATACACAACTGGGTAAGGAAGATAAGCTTGTCGGCTTCAAAGAGACCCCTGGAGGTGTACATAAAAGCACAATAGGTTATGGAATCAATCAGGTTTTCCACCCGCTCCTTTAGCTTCTCCGAAACCTGGGCCTTTACAATGGCATTAGAGAAGACCACGGTGAAAGCCTTCAGGGAGAACTGATAAATTGGATTGATTTTAAACAAATCATTGAGTATAAAATAAATTATTGAGGCTCGTTCCGATGCGGGACGGTAAGCCTCGCGGGCGGTATCAATTTGCACGGCCGTTATTTTGGCCTCTGCCACTTTCACCTCAATTTCATCGGCCGTCTTTTTGGTCTTTTCCAAATTCATTACCAACGAAACATCTTCCAGGACATTCTCTCCGGCCGAGGAGAGACGTTGCAGCAAATCATCTTCAAGGAATTTCAAAGTTATTTTAAAGTGATTTTGCTGCTGCGTCAGACGTGAACGCAAAACCTCCAAATCTGGTCTTTCGGCTTTTACCACCTCGGCCAAGAGCTGATCTTCAAGGCCATCTCGGGTTACGGTGAAATTTATCAACGTCGTTTGGGCCTGCATTTCCGGCTTATAATGAGGATTGGCCAATTTGGTGTGCAAAATTAAACGGAACTTGGGATTATAATCAATCTCCCGATCACCCATCTTCAGACAGGTACCCTTCTTGATGAGCATTCTGCCCAGCAAGGGATTCAGTACGGCATCTATATTTTCACCAATATTTTCCAGAAGCAGTACATTGCCATTGCTGACGGCCTGTTCAATTTTATCCAAATAACCTTTTTGGGTTAGGCGCAGGACCACAATCGTGTTGGCATATTTATTTTTCACCCATTTTATGCCTTGCCTTTGAGAGAAAAAAAAATAAATAAAATAAAATGTTAATAAAAAATTAATTAAGAAATAATTCCATCTTACAATTGCGGATCAATCATCAGGGGATAACGTTCCGAATGCACCAAAATAGCCGCATTTTCCGCCGACATACGATCACTGGGTAGCCCCTGATTATTCCATTCGGCAATTTGGGCATCATCACAAATCATTTCAAAGGGATCGGAATCTTCGCTGGATGGTATGCGTGGCTATATAAAAACACAATTATAATATTTATAAGCTGTTAGATAGGGAGATTTTTACCTCACTGGCCTTGAAGGCTGGTTGCCACATTTTGGTTTGCAGTTCTATGCGATAGGCTCGTGTGAAACAGCCAACATATGAAATGAAACAGGCTATTAGAAGGATATCTCCTGGCAATGTTTCATGGCTGCTTTTGAGGCTGTAAGAGAGTTGAAATAATTATTTTTACATTTTATTGAAAGCAAAAAAAAAAAAAAAAAAAAAAATCAGAAATAGCATTAAATTTTAGAAATGGAAGTACCGAAAATCTGGAAATAGTGTTATATGGGTCCTACACGAAACCGTGGACCTCTAGTCAACTACATGTCAGGGAAGGTAGGGCCTATTACGATCTCAAGCTATCAAGTTTGAGATAATTCTGTTAAAGAATGTAGCTAAAAACATTAAATAACCGAATAATCTGAGGTACAGTTATGTGGGGTCTACACCAAATCTTGGGCCTATACATACCGTTGTCTGCAGAGATGTTTCCCACGTACTGGGAACTCAAATTCTCAATTTTTAGCAAATTCGGTTTGAAATTGTGACTAACTCACGAAAAATTTAAATTTATCGTTGCAGTTACATGGGATTAAGGGTGCTGGGAACCCGTGACAACCTTTAAATACCAAATTCCAGAAAATGCCGTTGAAAAGGGTACCAAATATGGTTGAAATGATTTAAATGAGGGGGTAACGTTAATTGGGGTTATACAAAAAGTTGCCCTCATAGCCCATTTTTGAACTTGATCTAAATTTATTCCCATAACGCATGTGTATTAAATTTCAGTACTTTATTCAATCCCTTCGGAAGATAGAGTGATTACAACAGAGGATGGACGGTCGACTACATCGGATTAGAATGTAACTATATATACTTTATTGGATCTAAAATGAGTACTTCTAAGAGTACCAAACGGAATGAAAAATTATTATCCATGTTAAATGTTCGAAAGAGGTACGTTTTGAACAACTAATGCCAGTGAAAAATATACAGGGTTGCCCATATTCGACGGACCCATCTGGCAACGCCATAACTTTTGACAGAGATGTCACATCGCTTAATGACATACCGCGTTTGAAGCGTCAGTCCAAGCAGATTTTTACCATGAACCAATACACGCCACGCGAGCGATCTGAAATAGTTGAAATTTACATTCAACAGAAGAAGTCAATTGTGAAAACTCAACGTGCTTTTAAAACATTAAAAAATGTGAGAAGTGCGCCTTCTAAGAACACCATTAAGCGTTTATACGAAAAATTTTCGACTGGTAAAGCTCTTTCTAATCCGAAGAGGCCATATAAAACTCGATCAAGGCGATCGGCCGAAAATATCGCTGCCGTACGAGCCAGTGTTGAGAGGTCCCCAAGAACATCCCAAAAACGCCGTTCTCAGCAGTTGGGCATGGCTCGGTCCACTTTACAACGGATTATTCGCATTGATTTGCATTTGTTCCCGTACAAAATTCTATTGACGCAAAGAATGTTGCCTGCGGACAAGCCTCGTCGATTGGAATGGGCCCAAAGAGTCATCGAAATGGCCGAAGATGACGAGCAATTTTGGAACAAAATAATCATGTCCGATGAAGCCCATTTCACATTGAACGGGACCGTAAATAAGCAAAAATTGCCGTTTTTACGCCACTGAAGATCCTCAGGAGATTCAAGAAGTGCCTCTTCATGACGAAAAAGTCACAGTTTGGTGCGGCGTTAGTGCGAAAACGGTCATTGGGCCGTTTTTCTTCCAAAATGAAAATGGCCATGCCGTTACCATCAATCAAGAGCGTTATCGCGACATGATGACCAATTTTGTGATGCCAATTATTCGTCGAAAGCGTATGAGGCAGTTCTGGTTTCAACAAGACGGTGCTCCACCGCACACAAGTCGCATAACAATCGATTTTCTGAAGAATTTGTTTCCGGGCCCTTTGATGTCGAAAAGTGGTGATTTGGACTGGCCACCGCGTTCGCCCGATTTGACGCAACCTTCTTCTTGTGGGGATATTTGAAGTCAAAAGTTTACGTTAACAAGCCAAGGACCGTAGAAGAGGTCAAGGACAACATTCGTGAAGAAATAACCGCTATTCTGGCCGAAATGTTGGCAAAAACGATGGAAAATGCAGCAAAAAGGGCACAATACGTCATCAACGCCAGAGGCGGCCATTTGAGAGATATCATATTCAAAAATTGATGTAAACAAATCTACTTGGAACAAATTAAATGATTAACATTGCCAACCGCCAAATTTTTATTTTTTTCTTTGATTTAAAAAAAAATAAAAAAATCATGGGTCCGTCGAATATGGGCAACCCTGTAAAGAGGGCGATGCAGTTGTTTTATAGGCCCTATAGCAAAGCATGAACCTACACCGAGAATTTTCTGCATCAGTTATGATATAAGTAGTGAATATGCGGAGGTACTAATATATAAGGGCTATAGGAAATTGTAGGCGTATAGGCATTGATTTGCCAAGTAGGGTAGAAAATATTACTAAATTTTCTCATTTCCGAAACACCGAAATTTTTTAACTTATCTGTTTGAAGGAATGGTTTAAAAGGTGGAAATGTTATGTATGGTGAGCTATAGAAAATGCTATGATAATGTTATGCCGAAGGCAATAGGAATCATTAGAAACTTTTAATGCTTAATTTTTAATAATACCGTTAGAAAATTTGTCTATTAATTCCTAAAAAATATCAAATAATTTTGTTATGTTTTTTATGGTTTACTGTGAATCGGAGAATAACAAAAGGAATGAAAACCTTAATCAACCCTCCATAACATTATGCAGGTAGAGTATATAAAAATCAACAAGTAAAAAAACATTAAGTTCGGCCGGGCCAAACTTTTAATACCCTCCACCTTAGGGTAAAAGAAACATTAGAAGAAATGTGGCAAAAATCATCAAATTACCGAATATCGGGAGGTACCGTTATATGTGGGCTACACCAAAACGTGGACCTATAATTACAATGTTTTGCCACACGAACTAGGACCCATTATGACCCACCAATACCAATTTTTAGACAAATCAGTGAAAAAATGTGGCAAAAACCATCAAAATACCGAATATCGGTAGGTACCGTTATACGGGGGCTATATCAAATCATGGACCCATGCATGCAATGTTTCGCCACCGGAGCTGGAACCCATTATGACCAACAAATACCAATTTTTAGACAAACCAGTGAAAAAATGTGTCAAAAACCATCAAAATGCCGAATATCGGGAGGTACCGTTAAATGGGGGCTATACCAAATCATGGACCCATATATGCAATGTTTCGCCACCGGAGCTGGAAACTATTATGACCCACAAATACCAATTTTTAGACAAATCCGTGAAAAAATGTGGCAAAAAAAAACTAAAATACCGAATATTGGGAGGTACCTTTATATGGGGGCTATACCACAACGTGGACCTATACATGCAATGTTTTGCCATACGCTCAGGGACCCGTTATGACCTACAAATACCAATATTCAGACGAATCCATGAAAAAATGTGTGTAGACACAATGCAAATTGCTCTGCTAAATTTTGGCGCTCTACGTCAAATAATGTGGGCTGTATCGTGATTTCAACAGACAGACGGACAGACAGACAGACAAACATCGTTAAAACGACTTAGAATTTTAATCTGATTATGAATATATATACTTTATGGGGTCTAAGACGAATATTTAAGGATGTTACAAACGGAATGACAAAGTTAATATACCCTCCTTTCCAAGGTGGAGGGTATAAAAAGATGTCGCTAGAAATTGGAACTGTTGGGACTTACTTTTTAACCGATTCCGCCCATCTCACTTTCTCCGAAGCCAGGCCACCAATTAAACGATTGGCCAAATCGATAGTAAATGCCGTTTTATCGGCCTCATCTTGACATTTCTGCTTCTTAGCCAAGGCATCATCGTATTTCATTTGAAGAACATTTAATTCCTCCTCCAATTCATTCAAACGATTATTCAAGGCTGTTAATTTATCTCGAGCATCAGTCAATTCCTGTTCTGCCTCCATTAAGGCTCTCTCTTTGGGCTCAACCACCAAGTAGACATCATAGAAACGATTTATGTTAATAACCCATGAGCAAAGTCCAGCTGCTGCACTTGACTTGGCTAAAATTTTCTCGGGATCAAATTCAGGATCAGCTAGATACGGCTGCAAAGCCTTAATGATATCCGGATGAATATGTTTCTTGTCATAATTAACGAGATTATCAAGAAATTTATCAACATTGCCCATAATTTGGCGACAGGCCTTCCAGCTGCGATCTTTGGGGATTTTGCCTTTTTGGGCAAATAACACCAGAACAGCAGAGCAAACATTTACCACAGCTTCAGGTGGGGAACCAAAGGACTTCAATTCGGTGAGATTGTTTTTGTTTAAGGTATTTAAAGCTTCCTGAGCGGCAATTAAAGCCGGTTGGGCCTTGCGGAAATCTTCTTCACACAGCTTTGCCTTGGCTGTGACATCTTCTTCAATTTGTCGCACATTTTTCTCTTCCTTTGAAGCGAAAGCTCTCTCTTTGGAAACTTTTTCATTTTCTGTACTTACAACGACAATGAGATTATCGGCTTCTTCGTTTTTGATTTTAAGCTCAACTTCTTGAACTTTTAAGACCTCTTGTAGGGCGTCAACCTCCTTCGAACAACTGGCCAGTTTGATGAGACCATTTTGCAAACGTATTCTGCGATCTTGATTGGCTTTGACTTTTTCCCTCAAAAGTTTGGTATACAAACTAATAAGTTCCAAAAAGCTTTTGGGTGTAGTGTAGTTGTAACGCTTATCATTAAGCAAATAGACTTTGGATATATCATTTACCGTCTTATGGACATAGGCCATGAAACGTGAGACGGGCGGCGCTAGCTCTTTGGGTAGGACTTCAATTTCTTGGAGAAAACGATACGATACCGATTCAAGAGCTTCCTGGGGCCATTCATGGAACCAATCTATGGTGGTACAATTCACCAAGGAGGGGAAATTGCGGGCGCGTACCCTGAGGGTTGTACCCACGGGGGAGAAACACAAAACCACTTTCAGGGAACTGCGAACCTTCTCGATGAAATGCTTCCAACAATTTTCCCTGTTATCCATAATACCCAATTGCTTGACCTCATTGCGTACAGCATTGATTATGTTCTCCACCTCATCATCGGGGAAAAGTTCGTGAATATCACCCGAGGCCAGAAGATCATTGATCAACACCAAAAATTGTTCCCTGGCCACCTCGGCATCTGTCATCAGGAAACAGGAGGCTGAATTCTTGACACCACATTTCATATAAAGCGTTGCAATATTGGCTTTCAAATCATTGATGCCATAATCCTTGGTCAGCTGAATTTGAAAGACATCAAGCGAGGATATTGATGCTGCCAATCGGGTCAGTGACTGTTTGCCTGAACCTCCCACACCAATTAAGAGGGCATAACCTCGAGACGACTCCATGATACGAGAAATGCGACATATATGGGCCATAGCATCCTCGAAGAGTACCAAATTCATGGCACCCACAAAATCATTATAGCGATCCTGGGCCTCTTCCAATAGCTTGTGGAGCCTCTCCCAATCGGGGACGGGCATATATTTGCTGTCGGCTAGCCCTTTCGCAAAATGACAATATATATGGGGTTTGGCAAAAACAAGGTCCTCGTTGTAACTCTCAATGCCCTTGCGTACCATTTCGAGCATCAATTTGTTGAAGGTATTGATATCGCTTTTATCGACCAACTTATCGCCATACACTCGATTGCATTCATGAGTCCACAGGCGAAGCAGCATATTGGGATTTGGACATGTTTCGAAATTGGCATACAACATACCCTGAAAGGGGAGATGTGGGGAATATTAAAAAAAAAATATGAGACACAAATATAGAATTTAAGAAAAATTTTGTGCAAAACGACCACCAGATACTAACAGAGGCCTCAACATAAATTTTCAGGATTCCAGTTCTATTCCTTCACTCAAAATGCGATTTAATACAACTTACACATTCCCAAAACCACTGACAGGGTGAGTTAAAAAACTGCAACAACTTCAGGCTGCTGTCATTTCTAAGCCACTCGTCCGACAGCTGTTAAAATTATTCCAGTGACATTGTTTACAAGCATACAAAAGCATTTTGGTGAGAATTTTCCAGAAAAAAGTTATTCGTGATGGAATTCAAGCGTGATAGTGTGATTTCTTTATATTTGGCTGGAAACCCACATGTGGCTATCGTTGGAGCACTCCAGCATTTAAATGTGAATAAATCTTTTGTGTCTCGTACCAACGCTCGTTACCGTGATACTGGTAGCGTAGCCCGACGCCAGGGAAATGGACGGAAGAAAATAGCAACATCAGCAGAAATGGTTCGAAATTTAGAGCAGTGCAGTTGTCGAAAAATGGTTCGTGAGCTGAACATATTGCAATATTCAATTTGGCAAATATTGAAAAATGAGCTCGGGGTAAAGCCATTGAAATTCCAAAAAGTGCAAGAACTTACACCGCAAAAAAAAAAAAAATAGACTCAAAGTAGCTAAAGAGCTGCTTCGCTTGGTCGGAAGAGGTGAACTGCAAAATTTGGTTTTATCCGATGAGAAAACATTCGATGTCCAGCAGTTTGTAAACAAACAAAATGATCGTGTTTACTTGCCAAAGAGGTCAGCTGTAAATGTGCACCTTCGGTTGGCCACCAGAACTTAAGCGCCGGCCATGGTAATGGTGTGGCCCGCCATAATAGTCAACGGTCGTTTTCCGCTCGTATTAATCGACCGTGGCATCAGAATAAATGCCGAATAATATGGCGAAAATATTTTGGAGGGTTTATTAAAGCCTTGGGCACGCAAACATTTTGTCCGCATACCTTGGACGTTCCAAGAGGACTCAGCACCATCGCACTAAAAAACAAGTAAAAAAACATTAAGTTCGGCCGGGCCAAACTTTTAATACCCTCCACCTTAGGGTAACGGAAACATTAGAAGAAATGTGGCAAAAACCATTAAAATGCCGAAATGCCAAACCGTGCACCTACACATGCAATGTTTCGCTAAAGGAGCTAGAACCCATTATGACCTACAAATACCAATTTTCAGACAAATCCGGGAAAAAATATGGCAAAAATCATCAAATTACCGAATATCGGGAGGTACCGTTATATGGGGCCTGTACCAAAACGTGGACCTATAATTACAATGACTCGCCACACGAACTTGCATCCATTGTGATCTACAACTACCAATTTTCAGAGAAATTCTTGAAAAAATGTGTCAAATATCATCAAAATACCGAATATCGGGAGGTACCGTTATATGGGGACTATATTAAAACGTGGGCCTATACATACAATGTTTCGCCACTCGAACTAGGACCCATTATAACCCATAAATATTAATTTTTAGACAAATCCGTGAAAAAATGTGGCAAAAATCATCAAATACCGAATATCGGGAGGTACCGTTACATGGGGACCATACCAGAACGTGGACCGATATATCTCATTTTCAATACCAACCGTCCTAGACACAATACAAATTGCTCTGCTAAATTTTGGCGCCCCACGTCAAATAATGTGGGCTGTATCGTGATTTCAACAGACAGACGGACAGACAGACGGACATCGTTAAATCGACTAAGAATTTTATGCTGATTATGAATATATATGGGGGTCTACGACAAATTTTTAAGGATGTTACAAACGGAATGACAAAGTTAATATACCCTCCTTTCCAAGGTGGAGGGTATAATAATAAAGCGCCGGGAATGGGCCAAAATACTGCAGAAAAATATTCGGGCAGCGTGTGACAGTTTCATTGGCCGTTTGAAGGCATAATTCGTGCCAAAGGAGACCAATTCGAACAAATCTAAACTTATTTTAAAATTGGATGATATTTCCGAAATTTGTTACTTTCAAAAAACAATAATACAATAAAATTTAAGGCAAAATGTTATAATTATGGCGTTTGACTTTGTTGCAGTTTTTTTTATCTCACCCTGTATATGGGATCTATATTCAAATCTAAACCGATCTCGATAAAATTTGGCAAATGTGTTTCTGAGCTGTATTTGATATATTTCCCCGAATATCGTTGTTACGGGGGGGTATATTACGGCTGTGGAGAACAAATATAAAAATCGGATGTACAATATATATATATATATATATATATATATATATATATATAGGAGCTAAATTTAAATTTTGACCGATTATCTCCAATTTCTATATTGTTCGTCGTAGAATCAAAAAAATGACTTTTGCAAAATTTCATCTAGATCAAGCAATAAATACGACCTGTACTTTGTTTACAACAATACATGGACAGACGGACATGAATAAATCGACTCAGAATGTGATTCTATGAAGATCATCAAAAGGGCCTCTGGGTCTACATCGTTTCCTTTCAAATTTAATTTGTGTGTATTTTAAAAAATAGACATTTGCACGAAAATGAATAGACATTTGGATGTTACCTACCATCCTTGTGAAAATATTCCGATCTTGGTTAATATTGAGAATTTGTTGATACTTACCGTAAAAATATTGGAAATATCTCTTAAGTTAAAATTGTAATGAAATTTCACAGCTGTTGGTAAAAATGTTGCCGCCACTTTTTGATGCAGATTAATGGCTGTCTGGACCAAGGGTTCACATAAATTGATTACGGATTTGTCAAATTTGTGTATGGGATTGGCCAAATGTTGTGACAGAATTGAATTGAGTATATGAAACAGGGCATCCGAGCTAGGTTGACTAAAATTAGAAAATTTTTAAATATGGTGAGTTTGACGACAAATATATTTCGGGCTAAAACCATTGAATTAAATTAATTTATTTTTATACCCTCCACCATACTATGGAGGGTATATTAATTTTGTCATTCCGTTTGTAACATCCTTAAATATTCGTCGTAGACCCCATAAAATATATATATTAATAATTAGCATAAAATTCTAAGTCGATTTAACGATGTCCGCCTGTCTGTCCGTCCGTCTGTCTGTCTGTTGAAATCACGATATAGCCCACATTATTTGACGTAGAGCGCCAAAATTTAGCAGAGCAATTTCAATTGTGTCTAGGATGGTTGGTATTGAAAATGAAATATATCGGTCCACGTTCTGGTACAGTCCCCATATAACGGTACCTCCTGACATTCCGTATTTTGATGATTTATGCCACATTTTTTCACGGATTTGTCTGAAAATTGGTATTTGTAGGTCACAACGGGTCCCGGTGCGTGTGGCAAAACATTGCATGTATGGGTTCACGTTTTGGTATAGCCCCCATATAAAGGTACCTCCCGATATTTGGTATTTTAATTTTTTTTGCCACATTTTTTTACGGATTTGTCTGAAAATTGGTACTTGTTGGTCATAATTGGTTCCAGCTCCGTGGGCGAAACATTGCATGTATGGGTCCATGATTTGGTATAGTCCCCATATAACGGTACTTAACAACATTCGGTATTTTGATGATTTTTGACACATTTTTTCAAGAATTTCTCTGAAAATTACTAGTTGTAGATCATAATGGGTCCTAGTTCGTGTGGCGAGTCATTGTAATTATAGGTCCACGTTTTGGTATAGCCCCCATATAACGGTTCCTCTCGATATTCGGTAATTTTATGAATTTTGCCACATTTTTCACGGATTTGTCTGAAAATTGGTATTTGTAGGTCATAATGGGTTCTAGCTCCTTTGGCGAAGCAATGTATGTATAGGTCCACGATTTGGTATAGCCCTAATATAACGGTACCTGCCGATATTCGGCATTTTAATGGTTTTTGCATTTTGCATTTCTTCTAATGTTTACTTTACCCTAAGTTGGAGGGTATTAAAAGTTCGGCCGGCCGAACTTACAGCTTTTTTACCAGTTATTCTTTACTTACTTCACAGCAAAGGAACAGAAATGCCTCTGTAGACGTGGATTTATGGTAAACGAGCCAGCCGAGGGATTCATACAGGATACAAATTGGCAATTATGTATGTCACGCAGAGTCATTTTGACCCGGTCATACCAATGGCGGTAGTCCATAAATTGTCGAATCAAGGTGTGCGGTTGCACCGTACCATATTTATCCACCTCTGGCATATTCATGTCATCGACAAAGTACAACATACGTTTATTACCCTGGGGACCATAATTTCGTCCTGCCTTCTTCTCCAGAGGTTTCTCCAAGATTCTCTGTAACATCTCGGAGGTGGTATAAAAATTAAAGGGTACATTTGTCACAGCATATTTCTCGGTGGGCAATGAATTCAATTTCGAGTTCATAATTATGGTTTTTCCCGAACCCGGAGCACCAATTAACATAATTGGATAGTTATCTTCGATCAGAACATCCATAAAATAACGCAAACGTGTTGTCTCCGAGGTATGAACCAAATTCGCTTGCAACGGTATGTCGGGATCTAATTCAAAGCTGGGCACTAAATCGGTCCAGGGTCGGAATTTTTTTGTATTGTGATCCACATAATAGGAAAAGATGGTGCCAGCTTCGGGAAATTTAACCGTTTTGAATTCATTGGTAAACCATTTGCTGAACTCATTACGCCAATCGATTATTTGATCTTGAAACAGGGTCGAACCGAAACCCCATATAACACAGAACACAAAATAGATTTCATACCAATCCTTGGGACAATCGGCGGGGACATTTTGTTGTGTTAGCATACTTTGCAGCAGGAAGCAGGTCATCTGCAGCATGGCAATATCAGAAATCGGCGTGATTTTCTTAAAGCGCACCCGAAAGGCGTCCAACATGGGTGGTATGTATTTGTCGAAAAGAACATTTAGGGTGGCCACTTCGGAGGGATTGCTGCGGGTATTTAACCATGACAATATAAATGGTGTCCATCCTAAATCTTGGGGATTTATGTACAAAATTCCTGCCCGCGACACCGTGGCCGGGGTGGCCGATTTCAAATTGGCAATTTCGAAAAGCAAGCGCATTTCCTTGGTCAACGCAATGCGTTCATTGCTAGCCAATGTCAACACCTTATTGTCATCCATTACGGTATTCAAACTTTCAATCCACATGGGATCAATATCTCCATCCAGTACAATCCATTTGGGACCACTGCCACCCAAATTGGCCTGATCACGCATGGTAATGGAGAAGAGACCATCTTTCCATTCACGTGTCGCCTGATTAACCACACCGAACAGTTCATCATTTGTCACCGCCTTGGGATTTATATCGTTGTAGTGCGGTTTTCGTTTCTGATTGGCATAGGTTTTATTCAATGTCTTCCACACTTCCGATTTACCCGTGCCAGCAAAGCCTATAACAAACACCGAGTGTCGGACGGCAAATAATTCTTCCAGTTGCACGATTTTCAAAACAAATCCGTCGTCGGGTTGCAGCTTCAAATCAATGGCAGATCTTTTGATAACAGCCTCAAATTCCAAGTTACGTTTTCGCGGCACATCCAGCGCCGGGAAAAGATCACCAATTAAACCCATAAATACCGGTAAATCATCAGTGACAATTTTGGGTATATTAAAATCACGCAATGCTCTCATCAGCACCTGATCTTCGGGACGATGGCGATCATCACGCTAAAAATTAAGAAAAAAATATTTTAATGGGGTTTAAGCCAAAATACAATTTTGCATCGAATTAATTATCGAAACCAGTTAAGAAGGTGATAAAGTGCTTTGCTAATTTAGTGGAGCTCGGCATAACAATTAAAAGTTTTTATGGGAGAATTCAATCATACACCTTATGATTATAATTATAATTTAAAGTTCAAAGGACTATATATGCCGAATCATTTGTATCTTTTAAATTCGGGCTTGTATTGCCCATTTGGTGCACAATTAATTTGAAATCGGATAAAGATATATATGGGAGCTATATCCAAATCTGAACCGATCTTGATCAAATTTGGCAAAGATATTTCTGAGCTGTATTTGATATATTTCCCTGAATATCGTTGTTATGGAGTGCATATTACGGCTGTGGGTAAAAAATACAAAAAATCGGATGAACAATATATATGGGAGCTATAGCTATATCTGAATCTATCTTCACCAAATTTGACATACTAGCTCCTAGACTCAATTCGGTCGTAAGTGCCAAATTCCATCCCATTTGGACAAATATTAGACGTTTGGTGCACAATCAAAGGTAAATCGGACGAAGTTATATATGGGAGCTATATCCAAATCTGAACCGATCTCGATAAAATTTAGCAAATGTATTTCTGAGCTGTATTTGATATATTTCCCCAAATATTGTTGTTACAGAGTGCATATTACGGCTGCGGAGGACAAAAATAACAAATCGGATAATCGAATAATATATATGGGAGCTATAGCTATATCTGAACCGATTTCGATCAAATTTGGCATACTTATTTTCAGGCCTAATCTGGTTGTATGTGCAAAATTCCATACCATTCGGCCTGATATTACACGTTTGGTGCACAATAAAAGTCAAATCGGACGAAGATATATATGGGAGCTATATCTAAATTTTGACCGACTATCTCCAATTTCAATAGGGTTCGTCCTTGGGTCAGGACAATAAATGCGAACTGTACTTTGTTTACAAAAATACATGGACAGACGGACGGACGGACATGCATAAATCGACTCAGAATGTCATTCTATGCAGATCATCAAAAGGAACTATGTGTCTATTTCGTTTTCTTTTGCCTGTTACAAACAAATGCACAAAGACGTAATACCCTGACCACCTTGTGGTGTAGAGTATAAACAGATACACATGCCTGCAATTTTAGCTCTACTTTCATAATTAAAAACTTGGTATAGTTATTAAACAAGTAAAAAAGCTCTAAATTGACCGGGCCGAACTTTCAATACCCTCCATTATTTGAAACGAATTTGGCATCTCTCAAATCAATAAAATCCGTTAAAACTTCTGTTAAATATTAAAAATACCGAATTTAGCTGTTATGTATTGGGGCAATACGACGACATGGACCTGCATAGGTAACTTTTGTCATAAGCCATTACAATATTCAAACGCGAAACTTAAAAAAAAATCGGTGAATAATGTCGCTAAAATCATCAAAATACCGAATATCGGGGGTACCGTTATATGGGGGCTATACGGACGTGGACCTGCACAGACAATTTTCTGTTACAGGCTGTAGTATCCATTACGAACTTCAAATGCGAATTTTGAAACAATTCCGGTAAATAATGTCACTAAAATCATCAAAATACCGAATATCGGGGGGTTACGTTATATTGGAGCTATACGAAGACGCCCATTTTCAATATCAAAAGTCCTGCAGACATAATACACATTTGAGTAAATTTTTATCAACTTACTTCATTTCGTTCGGAAGCTAGAGTGATTTCCACAGACGGATATACGGACGGACGAACATCGCTAAATCGACATAGAATTTTATGCTGATCAAGAATATATATACTTTGTGGGGCATAAAATGTATATTTCGAGGTGTTACAAACGGAATGACATACTTTGGTGGAGGGTATAAAAATTGAATTTTGTCATACTGTGTTATAAACATTAAAAAAATGTTTTCTTTTTATGAGAATATTTTCTAAACATCAATCGAACTTCCTTTACCTACCACCATCGCTATAATAAAATTCAATTCCTAACCGACAAAAAAACTATTCCTCCCAGTTTTTCGCCTTTGTTCACCACCCACTGTGTCGCATCATTAACTCGCACATATGTGCGTGGATAATGTCTGAATGTGCAAAGCATTTAAACAACTGTTTTCGTTCCAGCAACGTTTGTTTCTACGTGTTTCCGATAAGACTTACAATGCGGCCGCTGCTGCTGCTATGTTAGCCATGTACAAAAATTCTAAGCTGCATATTGTTGGCCAGAAATTGTTACCATTCCTGGCTTGCTGACGGGGCTAGCTAGCTATCTGGGTTGTTACAAGACTACAAACATACCGTATGGCACAAGGAAACGAAAGATGTGTGTGTGTGCGTGTTCTGATTTAGTGGGTGTTGGTTGTGATAAAGGATTTAGTTCAAACCGTCTGTCTGTCTGTCTGTACTGCTCTGCTCTCTGTAAGCAATAATTTACATATGTATGCAGTAGGTACATACCCTCAGGGCGCCGGCAACAACCAAGACAGATTTGATGGCACGCAAACCCCAATCGTAATGGTCCTGTTTGGATAAGAGTTCTCGGCACAGCTCGTAGAGGGCAATGAATTTGCGAGCTAGCAAACGTGCCTCCTGGAAACCTTCGGCAACCAACATAATTTCACTGATTAGGGCAAAGTCAGGCACAACCATGGCACAAGGTCGATATAAAGCTTTTAAGTTTTCGGGCAGTTCAGCACGTCCAGCATAGCCAGGATTCATGGTGATGAACATGCCCACAGTGGCACGTAGCACGATAATTTCACCCAAGAAGTTGAACATTAACTTTTTGGCTTTAATGGCGTCCTGAATGCATTTCACTTGGACTGCCACGACGGACAGGACTTCGACGGAGATGCGATTGAATTCATCGAAACAGCCCCAGGCTCCGGTTTGGGCCAGACCTTTGTGTATATCACCAATGGACTTGTAGTCCATTTGTTCGGAGCAATTGAAGACATAGACCATCATGCCGAGAGCGCGACCCAAATCCTTGGTAGTTTCTGTTTTTCCTGTGCCTGCCGGACCGGCGGGAGCACCACCCATTATGAGATGTAGTGACTGCGTCAGGGTGATGTAGCAACGATCGGTGAGAGGTGTTATCACCAAACGCGGGGTGTTGCCCAAATATTCATAGTCATATTGGAATTGAGCATCGCAAATGTTGGCAAAACAATCATCGAATTTGGTATCCCAACGATGACGTAGCTGGGATTGCCATTGAAAGGCGGTTACCACCTCCACTTTGGCTGCAATGATTTTGGCCACCACATCTCGACTGTGGACATCTATGGTACAGATGGTACAGATTTTCTGGCGATCAGCAGCAGTGAGATCTCCCAGCAGCAGATTGATGAGATGATTTAGCTGCATAACTTGTTTCTTGTTGTAGTCCTTGAGGGCATTTTCATAACGCTGCTGGACCTTGGCAAAGGCATCATTTGTCTCGGTGGTCCACCAGATTTGTGTGGTCACCAAAGCCGGCTGGGCTGGCCAATCGAAAATCCATTGGTGTCTGGGTTTCTCTTCATACGAAATGACGGCCCGCCGAAACTGATCACGCAAGGTATCACGCATTTTGTCCGTGACACGATTTAGCCATACCTCAACCTTACCACTACAATCACAGTTCTCCAAAAATGGTACATACTCCTCGTGTTCCTTGGCCACCATGCCACGAGCCAGTTTTGTATTCGGTATCAGGGTCAGAGAACCCATAGAGTCATAAAGTTTAGTCAAATGTTTACAAACCATTTTGGGATTGTTGCCATTCGATAAAATGTCCAAAAGATCTGCCGAGGACACAAAATAGAATCGGGGATACGCCAACCGCTTCGTCTCCAAATAATCATTCAATGCCTTTTCGCAGAGCAGCAGGAGTTTCAGTAACTGTTCCAGGTTATCATACAGCTTGCTACCCGCCCGATTTGTTGAACGAACCACATTTCGATCGGTATTCATTTGTGCCAACAGTGCCTTAAATTCACGATCAATAAAATCGAAACGCTTTGAGTCCTCCGGCAACTGGGAACGTATATCCTCTGATCCAATGAAAATACTCTCCAAATACACCCACTTGCGCTGCACCTCAAACCATGAACCGATAATTTGATCAGCATTTGAAAGTTTATGCTGCCAATTGCTGACCTCCGCTTGAAAGTGGCCAACAAATTTCGAAGAGGCCATATTTTGTAATTGCACCTGATTCTCTTCCAGTGTCTCGATCATTTCCTCACTGGCCTTTAGCAGCTTAATTGCCGTGCGATCATGCGGCTCATTTTGAAACTCCATGGTGGCCCATGTGTTGTGAATATCACGCAACACCTTTTCCATGGCCATTTCCTTCACCGACTTGTCGACAATGTTCTTGACCTCTTCCTCATATTCATGTAGATTGAGATCGATCAGATCCTTAAGCGTTGTCGAATCATCCATACGAAACTTCACTCCTGTCGTCTGCATCAGTTGTATCCAATGACGATCTCGAATTGCGGGATTTTGTAACTCTGTCACAGCGCGCAGCGAAGTCATGAGATTTTTGAGGGAATTTTCCGTATACAAATAGGGTTCCCAGCTACGCATATCCTTGTCTAATGATCGCAGTTCTCGACCAAATTTCTTACACTCTTGATCCATTATCTCAATGTCGATTTTCTTCCACGGGGTTTTCTTCCAATCTTCTATGGTGGAGGCAATGGTGATATTGAAATCCCACATAATTTTCATAAGTTGCAAATCGCGGCGGCATCTTTCAATTTTGCTCGACTCGGGGCCTTGCAATTCAAACAGTAGAGCAGATCCATTAAGACTTTGCTGGCGTTCCTCCAATTCGGTAATTTCCACATCGGCTTCATCAATCAGCTCATAAACGTTGCGACAGGGCACATGGAAGAACTGTGGAAGGAGGGAAAATTATTACTACTGAGAAGGCAAAATAACAGTAATATTAGGAAAACCTAATATTTCGAATACGAATCTAACTTTCACAGCCAAAAAAAAAAAACATTGGAATGTCTGTCAAGTAAATATGCATGTACAAAGTGGGGCAAAAGCAAACTTCCATCCCAGCTGATTAAGTTTTAGACCCCATGACACGTTTCAAGATATTTATAGCCCATCTCTCTGAGTGGCTGATTTGGTTGAACTTTGGGGCGGAAAAATTCAATATACAAATAATTAGATGGTACTATTACGTGTGGACTATAACCAAAAATATGCAATATATTTCGTTGGAAATTTCTAAACTGATTTGGAAAATTTTCCGATAAGACTTACAATGCCGCTGCTGCTTTATTGGTCATATACAAAATTCTATGCTGCATATTGTTAGCCAGAATTATTTGCATCTACTTGTACGCCTCTGATTTCGATTTATCTAAAATCGGAAAACACTTTCTGCGTTTATTTATGCATGTCAGTCTATCCGTCCGTTCGTCCGTCCATGTATTCTTGTGAACAAAATGCAGGTCGCGTTTATTATCCGATTGCGATGAAATTTTGCAAACAATATTTTTTGGCCCATGGATGAACCCTATTGAAATTGGTGATAACCGGAAGAGATTTAGATAAAGCTCCCATATAACCCATTCAACCGATTTCGGGTTAATTGTGCACCAAATATCCAATATATGCCCAAAAGTCCTGAATATTGGTAAATCCGAACCAATTCAGTCTAGAAGCAAGTACATCGAATTCGGAGAAAATCTGTTCATATATAGATATAGCTCCCATATATATGTTTCACCCAATTTGGTGTTTAAGTCCCTCACATTCGTAATATGCATTCGACAACAATGCAAATATCAGATATCTTATAGAGCTTGGAAATACCTTTGCCAAATTTTATCGAGAACGGATAAGATTTGGATATATCCATATATATCCTTAATCCGATTTGCGGTTTTTTGTGTAAATAATGGCTAATATCAGCCCAAATGGAGTGAATTTCGGGTAGTACGTTTCCATTTTGTGCAACTCGGCTCCGAAATATATTTTTTAAAATAATCCTTCTACAAGTTGTATCATGGACTCTATAGCAAACTATAACTGCTCTAAAGCCAAATGTTGATAGGTGGTATGATTTACTTGAAATAAATTCTTTTGTTACGGGAGCTCTACTAAATATGCATAGTGGTATAGGGTATCATACAGTCGGCCCCGCCGGATTTTTGACTTTTCCTCACTGGTTTTAATATAGATCGATTCCTGGCGTTAAGGTTGGATTTAGACCCTCGACGTTTTCGAGGACCTGGAGTATGACAAATAATTTAGTAGAATAATTTGACTTACTACGATCCCGTTTGTAAGCGGGAGAAGAGAAAACACAACCGTATCGTCTGGCTGTTGTTTCAATTCTGATTTTATTTTTAAAATATGTTCCTTACGTACTACTAAAACAAATCTAACTTAACCTAGTCGCAGCCACACAATTGTTCTTATCTATTATTAGATTTAAAAGGAAACATTACATGGCTGCGTGTCCCTTCATTCAAGTGATCTTGGCTACCTACTGGCGCATCAATATCTGTGTGTGTGGGTTATGACCTTTATTATCCTACACATTATCGTATGCGACAGCGCACAAGATCACTGAATTGTACACATGTGATATTTTATGACCACTGGGAAATTGACAATTTTTAAATATTTATTTTTAATGGTTAGATTTTCCCAGCGCCTCAGCCGCACTCAAAAGTATGTACAAAGTATTTTGTACATTCTCCCGGGCGGCTTAAATGTGTATATTTTTAGTGGACTGTATTTAAAAATGGATCATGAAGAGGATTATATAAAAAATATTTAGACATATAGCTTTGAAAATGATTATATTATATAAATTATCCTAGGTAACCGCTTGCAGGAAACGGCTCCACTTATCTATCCAGCCTCGCTCGCCAATACCACCACCCTTATCTGCCGGTTTTAACTTCCAAGCTTTATAATTCTTTGGCGACTTGTGATTTGGTAGTTGCTGGCTGCGATCATCCAAGGAGTCATTTTTTCGTAGGGCATCCAAGGTTAGGTCATTGCTGATGTATTTTATACGCGGTTGCTTCAATGAGGATTCCCGGTGTTTGTTATTAATTCTATTCCTCTTTACCTTGTCGCGCTCTTTTTTCTCCGCTTCCTCGATGCATTTATCGTTATCTTTGCCAAACGTGTCTTTTAGAGAAGTACCAATATACACCGGATTTCTTTTTTTGCTCTTCTCTTGTTGGTGGTTCTGTTCTCTGTGGCTTCTCAAATTCATATTGTCCAAGGACACTTTTTGTACATGCTTGTCCATTTTGTCACTGCTGACTTCCTCTGATGTGTCGAGTTTTTCTACGATGGCTTCCAATTTTTTCTTTTGATGTTCCAGCTTAGCTTCCAGATCTTGGACTTGGTTTTCCAGGTCACGCCGTTGCTTTTGAGCTTTTTCTTCAATGGCCTGTATGTCTCTTTCAAATTTAGTTAGCAAGGACTGCACCAAATCTTCAAGCCCCAGTTTTTCATCATTAGCGGTTTTCAGGCCATCTTCTAATATTTTGATTCGGGAAGCTGATTCGGCTAATTGTGATGCAGTATTGAGTCTTCCCTCTTCATTATTTTGGGTAAGAGCTCTAACTTTTTCCTCCGAGTTAGGACTTGCCGGCGGGAATATATTCATATCCTCAAAGTTTCGAGCTGCAACAAAAACACACCAGTCACATTCGCAATCATGTGGATAAAATAGCCAATATCTTCTAGCCATTTCAAGAGTGTCTCGATCACCAATACAATATTCCGCTTCTCTTTTATCATCCAAAGGGCATGTAATATCACCCTTTGCATCTTTTCCACAACTTGTGGTCTTCGAGGGCCTCTGCTCTGTTGTCAGCCCAAAGGTGGGAAATACAATATTTGCACACTCCTCAGCTTCCATTGCTACTTCCTCCGGACTAAGGAAATAGTACTCCAGTTCAATTCTCCAGGGTCCTGGTGGTTTTAAGCATTCTTCAATTTCCGCTTGTGCAGTATCTCCATTCAACTTGCAACCTCGTGTTCTCGTCGCCATTAATTTATGCGCTAACACAAGGCATTTATCCACTGCTACTGAACTTTCCTGGATTCTCTGAGGAATGTACTTTTTAAAACTTTTCAACGTTTGTTGTAAAACGTAATACGTGTTTTCAACAAGAATCTTATACTTGTTCACGTTACGAATTTTTTTTTAAATTGAGTCGCCGATGCCAATGTTGTGCAGAAATAGTCAGCCAAGACCAAAAATTTTGCTTCTTGATCCATTTTTTTTTTTTTCGGAATTCTTTTTGAGTTTTAACTTGGACTAATTGATGTCCTCTTTTCAAAATTTATTTTTATGTATATATATATTTTTTTATTTTGGGACTTTTGTTGTCCTCTTTTCGCTTTATTTTTGCCCCTATGGCTTTTTTTTTTTTTTGTTTTTGCCCCTATGGCTTTTTTATTTTGCCCCTATGGCCTTTTTTTTTTATTTTTTCTTTGCCCCTATGGCTTTTTTTGTTTTTTCTTTGCCCCTATGGCTTTTTTTTTTGTTTTTTATTTGCCCCTATGGCTTTTTTTTGTTTTGCCCCTATGGCCTTATATTTAAAATGCCTTAACGGACTTTGTTTTTTGTAGAAATTCTCCTCTATTTCTGGAGAATATCTATTTCTGCTTGTAGTGAGTCTCTTACCACTGGTGGGGGAAAACTCCTACAATTTTTTTACGGCCGCTAGTTATTTCCACTTTATAAAAAAGTGAAGGCTCGATTGACCATATGTAAGCGGGAGAAGAGAAAACACAACCGTATCGTCTGGCTGTTGTTTCAATTCTGATTTTATTTTTAAAATATGTTCCTTACGTACTACTAAAACAAATCTAACTTAACCTAGTCGCAGCCACACAATTGTTCTTATCTATTATTAGATTTAAAAGGAAACATTACATGGCTGCGTGTCCCTTCATTCAAGTGATCTTGGCTACCTACTGGCGCATCAATATCTGTGTGTGTGGGTTATGACCTTTATTATCCTACACATTATCGTATGCGACAGCGCACAAGATCACTGAATTGTACACATGTGATATTTTATGACCACTGGGAAATTGACAATTTTTAAATATTTATTTTTAATGGTTAGATTTTCCCAGCGCCTCAGCCGCACTCAAAAGTATGTACAAAGTATTTTGTACACCGTTTGAAGGCAGTTCTTAACAATATTTTTAAACAAGTTAAAAAGCAGTAAGTTCGGCCGGGCCGAAGTTTGAGTACCCTTCACCATTTGGAACGAATTTGGAAATTAAAAAAATAAAATCCTTAAAAAATGCTGTTAAATTTTAAAAATACCGAATATTGCCGTTATATTGGGGTCTATAGGACGTGGACCTACATAGGCATTGTTTGCCATTAGCCATTACCATATTCAAATCCGAAACTTGAAATAAACGGTGAATAATGTAGCTAAAATCATCAAAATATCGTATATGGGGAGGTACCATTATATCAGAGCTGTGCGAAGACCTGGACCAGCATAGACAATTTTCTGTCACAGGCTATAGCATCCATTACGAACGTCAAATACGATATCTCAAACAATTTCGGTGGGTATTGTACCTAAACTCGTCAAAATACCGAATATAGAGAGGTACTGACATTTGGGGCCTATACGAAGACCTGGACCTGCATAGACATTTTTCTGTCACAGACTGTAGTTCCCATTACGAACTCTAAATACGTAATTTGAAACAATTCCGGTGAATAATGGAGCTAAAATCATCAAAATACCGAATTTTGGGAGGTACCGTTATATGGGGGCTATACGAAGACGTGGACCTGCACAGATAATTTTCTGTCATAGGCTGTAGTATCCATCACGAATCTCAAATACCAAATTTGAAACAATTCCGGTGAATAATGCCGAAAAAATTATCAAAATACCGAAGATAGGGAGGTACCGTTATATGGGGGCTATACGAAGACGTGAACCTGCCCAGATAATTTTCTGTCATAGGCTGTAGTATCCATTTCGAACTTCAAATACCAAAGTTGAAAAAATTCCGGTGAATAATGTCGCTAAAATCATCAAAAACCCGAATATCGGGAGGTACCGTTATATGGGTGCTATATGAAAACGTAACCTGCCTACTGGAAAAATAAACAGGTGTGCAAAATTTTAGCCTTCTATCTCAATTCGTTCAAAGATAGCGTGATTACAATAGACAGACGGACAGACAGACAGACGGACGGACATAGCTAAATCGACTTAGAATTTTACGCTGATCAAGAATATATATACTTTGTTGGCTCTGACATGGGTATTTCGAGGAGTTACAAACGGAATGACAAAGTTAATATACCCTCCATAGTATGGTGGAGGGTATAAAAAGGCCCCTTTTGTGACTCGCTGGGGAGTTAAATATTTTGACTAAAAAAACTCGTATTGTTATCAATAACATAGTCGAAAATCGATATAACTAAAGTGCACGGCACGGCAATTTTTTAAAAAAAAAACTGTTGAAAATGGGGGTTACTTTACCATCTATTGTCACAATCTAATTTTACGTATTTTTTGTTTTGCTTGGTGTAAATAAAAAATCAACTGTCGCACTTCAGAATTCAATACGGCCATTGAGTATCACTCGTTGTACTCTTCTCCAACTTAATTTAGATATATTTTAATATTGTGAGGTTAAAAACTTAGTAAAATCCGCAAAAATTATTGAATTTACCTCGGCCTATATAAGGTCTGCAAGGAAGCCCATCTGAAAACTAACTTTAAGAGCCAAATTTTTAAGTTTTTTTTTGTCAAAAATAGTCTTCTTGGCCGACCTTACATAGGCCTTGAAACTTACCTTCTTTTTAAGGAATTTCTTGCGATAATTATTCGACAAATTGTTGCAGAGCAAAATTCGTTTCTCAATCAAATCAACTTGATACGATTGTATGGGGGCAATTGTTTGCTTCACTGTTACTGCGAGTTTCTTGACTTTCAGCCATTTTTCGGGAAGTTCACTCATCTACAACAAATGGAAAATCATAAAAGAAAATAAATTTTAATTAAGCATGTTCTTTCTACCATCAAAAGCTCCGAATCTTTAAACTCATAATTATATGTCTTTAGCAAATCGACAATTTCCTTGAGAGACTCAAACATATTGTCATAGATAAACTGTTTCTCATTGATGGTATTCAGGACGGACATGATTTGTATTAGACCATCGAAGTCATCTTTATTCAGCTCCATTTTGAGGGCCACATTGGCATCATCAACGAAATTTGCCAGTTCCTAAAATGTAGCGATTTTCATTTTTGTTGTCGTTCTTTTGTTGGCAGTGGTCTTCTTACCATTAGCGAATTCCTCACACGATTTATGAGATCCATTTTAAATAGACTTATCCATTTGCCAACCTGATTGAGAACGCCAGCCCGGAAACCTTTCTTATTGAGACGTAGCCAGATATTGAAATCTTGAAAGGTATCCCATTTTTGAATTTGGCCCTCCAAGGCAATGAATTTATCCAGCTAGTAATGAACGGATTGTATTATGGTACCTAAAAAGGTAGAGTAAAGGCTACAAACCTGTTCTTTGTATACACTTAGGGGCGGATTATTTTCATCTTTTAAGGGTTTGACTTCTCCCACTCCTTCCAGTTCATCATCCCTCTCACTGGGTGTTAAGGGTCTTCCGTATTTTTTCACTTCAGCCAAATATTGTTGTTTATCCCACAGCCAGAGATAGGAAAATTCCATAAATGTTTTACAGTGTTGCCGTATTGATTGCAAGCCAAATTTGACTTTTGTTAAAATATCCGTGCGATGTTTGTGGATATCTGTTTTATCGGCGATTTCATCTGGATGAAATTGAGGCGAAAATTGTTCGGAAAATCAATGAGTTTATCACCAATGTGAAAATTAATTATTAACTAATTTGTGTTAATGATAAAATAGAACAAGTAAAGAAAGTCTTAAAGTCGGGCGGGGCCGACTTTATGATACCCTACAACACTTTTCTAATTTAGTAGAGCTCCGCATAACAATTAAAAGTTTCTATGGGAGAATTCAATCATACACGCTATGATTATAATTATAATTTTAAGTTCAAAGGACTAAATATGCCGAAGCATTTGTATCTTTTAAATTCGGACCTGTATTGCCCATTTGGTGCACAATTAATTTGAAATCGGATAAAAATATATATGGGAGCTATATCCAAATCGGAACCGATCTCGATATAATTTGGTAAAGATATTTCTGAGCTCTACTTGATATATATCCCTGAATATCGTTGTTACGGAGTGCATATTACGTCTGTGGGTAACAAATACCACAAATCGGATGAACAGTATATATGGGAGCTATAGCTATATCTGAACCGATCTTCACTAAATTTGACGTACTAGCTTCTAGACTCAATTCGGTCGTAAGTGCCAAATTTCATCCCAAATGTTAGACGTTTGGTACACAATCAAAGGTAAATCGGACGAAGTTATATATGGGAGCTATATCCAAATCTGAACCGATATCGATACAATTTAGCTAATGTATTTCTGAGCTGTATTTGATATATTTCCCCAGATATTGTTGTTACAGAGTGATCAAATTTGGCATACTTATTCTTTATAAGGTCCAATCTGATCGTACGTGCAAAATTCCATACTATTCGGACTGATATTACACGTTTGGTGCACAATAAAATGCAAATCGGACGAAGATATATATGGGAGCTATATCTAAATTTTTACCGATTATCTCCAATTTCAATAGGGTTCGTCCTTGGGCCGAATAAATGATTTGTGCAAAATTTCATCTGGATAGGGCAATAAATGCGAACTGTACTTTGTTTACAAAAATACATGGACAGAGGGACGGACGGACAGACGGACGGACGGACAGACGGACAGACGGACGGACGGACGAACAGACGGATGGACGGACATGCATAAATCGACTCAAAATGTGATTCTATGCAGATCATCAAAAGGAACTATGGTTCTATCTCGTTTCCTTTTGCCTGTTACAAACAAATGCACAAACACATGGTGTAGGGTATAAAAATGATTAATAACTAAATAATCCATTAATGGAGATAAATTAATTACACTGTGCAACACCAAACCAAATCGTAGCCTCTAAAAATATTCCATAAAATTATTTGTCATAAAATTCTGTATAGGTCCTAGAAGACGTCAAAAGTCGTCGAAATCTGTCCTAAACGCCAAACAAACATATACAGGGTGAGATGAAAAAATGCAACAAACTTCAGACTGCTATCATTTTTAAGTCACTCGTCCTACAGCTGTTAAAATTATTTCAGTGACAGCTCATAACTTTGTTTACAAATGTGAAAAAGCGTTTTGGTGAGAATTTTCCAGAAAAAAAAAGTTATTCCTGCCGAATATTATCGCTAAAATGTTCTTGAGGGTGTATTAAAGCCTTGGGCATGCAAACACCATCCAAGAATGATTACAAAATTAGGTTCTTCGCTTCAATTCCAGCGCACAATGGCCGCCAAAATCTCCGGATACCAATCCGTTGGACTATTGTGTCTGGGGTATTTTGGAAAGCAAGGTTGCCACTAAAAAATGCCAAAGTGTCGATTACCTCAAGCAAGCGCTCCGCCGCGAATGGGCCAAAATACAACAAAGCAACATTCAGGCAGTGTGTGACGGTTTCATTGGCCGTTTGAAGGCCACAATTCGTACCGAAGGTGACCAATTCGAACTAATCTATTCTAAAATTAAATGTTATTTCCGACATTTTTTGTTTTCATTCAATAAAATTAAAAAAATTAAAAATTATGGCGTTTGACTTTGTTGCAGTTTTTTCCTTCTGGTACCTCCCCCACAAAAGGTCGAAATTTCAAAAAAAATATTTATTGCACAGAAAGAGAATGGATAATCCAATTTTCGAACTTTGCGAATCTTAATATTTTGATCAGTGCTAGGTCAGGTGCTAAAATGGACAGTACCGGTCCACTCCATCAAGTATCTCCCCCACAAAGGGTCAACATTTTGAATAATTATACCTCATATAAAATGTGATGTAAGGATCCGAACTTCTTCAAATTTTACACATTCCAAAATTTTTATAAACCCAAGATCTGGTGTTAACATGGAATGTATCGGTCCACACCTTCTGGTACCTCTCATACAAAGTGCCGAAATTTTGAATACCCAAAGGGTCACAATTTTCAATAATTTTATTTGTCATAACTTTCGAAACTTTACTACTTGCTATGCTCAAATATTTCTCTTAATAAGAAGCCTGATATGAATATGAAATTTATCGGAATTTATGATTTGGCATAAAATTGGATATAAATATCCTTTCTTGTAATTTTGCCCAATATCTCGCTCAATATTTTTTATTTGTATCAGATGAAGTATAAAAATGGAATATTTCGGTAGACTCTATATGTTACATCACGCACATTTTAACATTTTCTAAAAATTATTACATATCTCAGATAAAGTGAAGGAGTGAGTTGATATAATCCATACCAGCAACGTTGGAATATTTATATCATATTTTTGGGTCTGATACGAAATGGATAATTTTGGCCCATTCCTTCGGAGCCGGTACTAGTCAAATATATTTCGATTATTTAATGGAACATAGGCTGAGGGTATATATCTGTCGGCAATACCTACTGATACTTTTAACATCTTTTCGAATAATTTTAGCAGGCATTTTCAAAACAATATCTCAATATCAGATACCAACTGTGACCTAAATGTCATATTTCAAGATTTCAGCTCTTTAATTTCCCCGATTGCCAAATTTACAACCATTTAGTGTAATTGTATATTTCCAAAACCACCTCAAAATCTCAATTTCAGATACCAATGGACCCCTTTACATTTGGGGATTCCAGTAATATCCCTTCACCCAATACCATATTTAGTGCCATTAAGTACTTTTTGTACAAGTATTGGACGCATTTCAAAACCATCGCCAAATTTCAAAAAGAGATACCATCAGTAATCTGAACATCAAGTTTCAGAATTTTATCTCTTTCGCACAATTTTAGTACACACTTCCGAAACAACCTCCATGTGCCCATTTTACACTTGAGCAACTATCCTAAAACCAAATTTCCAAAACCAAATTTCCAAATCCCAATGCAAAATTTTAATATTTCAGCTTCATCGTTCATCCTAAACCAAACTGTTCCAAATTTAGTACCATTTAATATAGTTCTCACACTTAGTATACATTTTCAGAACCACCTTCATACATCAAACTTACTGTCCAAACATGATTCTGATACCAAATTTCTAGTTTTCAACTCTATCCGTTCACATATTACCAAAAGGGTAACATTTGAGAATTTTTGGTAACCTTACAGGTCGAATTTTCAAAACCTCTTTGGTATGTTTATGCTGCCTTCTTTCAGTGAATCTAATACCAAACTTAAGAAATCCAGATCATTCCATTTGTCCAATACAAAGTATTGAAGTTTTAATACTTTTAGCTCGAATTTCCAAAACCCCAGCTTGATCGCATGCCTACACACCAATACTCAATACTCATGCTAAATTTCAAAATTCACATTTACTCTTTTCGTCTGGGTTCTAGGTCAGTTAGTCATTTATTTCATTAGTCATTTATATTTAGGAGATTGCCGAAAACACTGAATACCTAAAATGCACGGGTTCCAAGTGTTAAAGAGGGTCGATAGTATTCCCTTTTGTTCACTCCCCTCCCCCCAAACGTCAATACACGTTTTCTTTGTTTTAAGCTGTACTTTCTGTCCGGATTCTGTCCTAATTATTCTCAGTATAGCACAGTGTTATCCATTTGTGAAATTTTTATCACCAACAGTTACCTCCAAAATCTTTCGGTTCCGCTCCGAATTCCGGTGGATCTTGAGCACATCTGGGTAAAATTTCCATCATGTGATACATATCCTCCAATAGGGTTTCCATGTGAAATGTGAATCCCAACTTGTGGCCGGGATGTAAATCTGGAAAATAACAAACATGGGGCTCCTGCAACTCCATTAGAATTTCAAAGACCGGCGCATCATGTTCATAGCGATTTTCAATTTCCATGCGCAAATAAGTGATGCTGGTTATAACAGCATCCAACAGCTCTTTGGCGATTTCTCCATCGACATACTTTTCATATTCACGAAAGAGTTCTCGCTCGTCTTCATTCACCGACTGGAGCAGCTCAAAACGATGGTAGGCGGTAATGATGTCTTCACCTTCTTCCTCCTCCGCCTCCTCGATTCCGGCGAATTCGGTCAAACGCTGAGTTGGACGTTTTTCGGGTTTCTTGGCTTGTTTTGCATTCTGGTTTATCTCCTTCTTTGAGGGCTTTTCTTGAGCTGCCATTGCTTCGTTCTCACCCTCGCCTTCTTCTTCTCCCTCCTCATCATCGGCAATTTCAAAACGCCGTGGTATGTCAAAGAATAATTTGGCATTTTCATACATTAAACGATCAATGAGTGCGGCTGTGTCATTGGCCTGAGCAACCCTTAAAGCCAAGATTTCCATGCGTGGTTCCGTTTCCAACAGGGCCTTGGGATTGTTGTTTTTACGTATGTACAGGGGTTTCTTGCCCCAGGAATTAATACTTAGCTTGATGGTGTTCAAATTCGCTTGACACTGCACCAAACGTTTGTGTAGATATTCAATTTTCGTAAATACCTCAACAATGAAATTTTGATCTGAAAATACAGGAAAGTAAGCCAATGATTGTTTTATAAGCATCCCTAATTAAAACTTGCCAAAATTGTTCCAGGTAACCCTATCAATGAGCGGTTGCATAAATAGCTCATACAACATCAATTCAGCCTGTATTAGAGCCTTTTCACTGGACTTGGCCCGTACATTAATGTCGTTATACCATTCGGCAATACGTTGTAGTTTGATGCGAGCATCCTGATAATAAGGCCACGACAAGAAATGATTTTTATGTTGCATGCTCTCCGCTTGAGTTGACTTACCCAAAATTGCTCCTCCTTGTCAAAGTATTCTCTTATTTCTTCATGTACCTCACAGTTCATGAGCAGCATATATTTGGTATCCTTAAGGGCATTTTTTAAATTCGTATTGAAATTTACCGTTAAAATACCATCTTCATCTTTGGTCAATAATGGCAATTCCATGCCTTCTTTTATGTGTTTCTTTGCCTCCACTGTCCAATACTCGAGAATGGTTTGTCTCAATTGACCCATTTCACCAATCATTTGCTCGTACAAGGCCATTGTATGTTGACCATGTTCATCTTCCCATAAGCTGAGAGGAGGAGAAAAAATGGAATAGTGTTATATTCTGTTGCTTTCCACCTTAGAGAGAGCCGAATAGCATTTTAAAAGGTCAGAAGTAGAATAAAACGTGGAATAAAACGAACATCGACACATTTTTCTTAACCAATAATATTTTTACTATTTTTTCTGGTTTAGTCATCTAGGAGAAGTGGATGTTTTGTTGAAGTGAAACCCTTTAAAATAACAATCGCCCTTATTCTGATTATTGTCGTCGCCGATTCCAAGTCATATTGACACGGCTATTGGTATTGTGTCGACAAAAATCGGTGTCGATGTTATTTTTTATGACGACTTCGAAATATACGGCTACATTCTACATTTAAAAAAACAGGTCAAAGGTCGGGCAGCGCCGACTATATGATACCCTAAAAATAAACATTTGTATGGGGTATTTATGTGAAGTACAGGGTGAGATAAAAAACTGCAACAAAATCCAACGCCATAAGTTTTACATTTTTCTGTCAAATTTTATTGAACGAAAACAAAAAATGTCGGAAATACAGGGTTGCCCATATTCGACGGACCTTTGGGCCCATTCCAATCGACGAGGCTTGTCCGAAGGCAACATTCTTTGCGTCAATTGAATTTTGTACGGGAACAAATGCAAATCTATTCTTTTCCGTTGTAAAATGGATCGAGCCATGCCCAACTGCTGAGAATGGCGTTTTTGGGATGTTCTTGGGGACCTCTCAACACTGGCTCGTACGGCAGCGATATTCTCGGCCGACCGCCTTGGACGACTTTTATATGGCCTCTTCGGATTAGAAAGAGCCTTACCAATCGAAAATTTTTCGTATAAACGCTTAATGGTGTTCTTAGAAGGCGAACTTCTCACATTTTTTAATGTTTTAAAAGCATGTTGAGTTTTCACAATTGACTTCTTCTGTTGAATGTAAATTTCAACTATTTCAGAGCGCTCGCGTGGCCTGTATTGGTTCATGGTAAAAATCTGCTTGGACTGACGCTTCAAACGCGGTATGTCATTAAGCGATGTGACATATCGTCCGTCGAATATGGGTAACCCATAATGGCCTGTCACTGGAATAATTTTAACAGCTGTCGGACGAGTGGCTTAGAAATGAATGGGTTTCATCTCACCCTGTATATTTAGTGCTGCTATTATTTGGAATCAGAAAGAACTCTTACATCATATTTTATAAGAGTTTTAGTTATTCAAAATGTTGATCCATTGTGGGGGAGGCACTTGGAGTGGATCGATATTATCCATTTTTGCACCTGACCTAGATCTGACGCAAATATTCGGATTTGCAAAGTTAGAGCAAAACCAGATTATTGCTTCCCTATTCGGTGCAGAAAATATTTTTTTATTTTGAAAATTTTCAGCTTTTGTGGGGAAGTACCAGTAGAAGTGGACCCATATATTTCACATAAACACCAGACGTTGGGTTAATAAAATTAATGAGATTTGTGAAATTTGAAGACAATCGGACTCACAGTTTAAATAGAGTTATAATTATTCCAAGTTTAGACCCGTTGTGGGGGGGGGGGGGGGGGGGGGTACTTTATTATGTGGGTCGATATTGCCCATTTTTGTACCTGACCTGACTCTGACGCAAATATTAGGATTTGAAAAGTTGGAGCTTAATCGGATTATAGTTTTTTTTCTATGCAGAAAATATATTTTTTGGACTTATCAAATGATATATACCCTCTCCTAGCCATATGGCTAAGGGTATAAAAAAGAGCTGCCATCATACTTACGGATATTCATAGAGTTCATAATCTGTGCGCATCCATACAATACGATGTTCCAATTTATTCAAATATGAAACAGCACCGGATATGGGTGGAAAACAATGATCCGTAGGAAGGGCCTAGGAAATTCAAAATACAGGATTTATTTATTATTCCTTGCATTCATTTTTTTATATTAAACTTACATAAACACCCCTCTCCTTGTACGTTTTCTCGAACGCATTAAAGTCTACCTTAACGGCTTCGATTTCTTCCAGGAAATCATCCACCAAAATATGCATAAATGGATCCAAATGAGCCTTGATAATCGGTCGCAACAACAGAGAGCCACACAACATCAGATCGTGGGAATCTTCCAGAGCTTTTTGAAACTGAAATGCCAATTTACGTTCCAATGTGTCGGTTTTCTCTTTAAATGCCGTTCGGTCTTCTTCAAATGTGGAATTTGTGGCATCTGGGTCCAGGGGGTTGTATTGTATATTCGACCATTCACGATAGTAACCATTGTATTCTTCGAGAATTTTCTCCAAATCATGGGTGATTTGACCGCCCCTCAAACCGCCCACAACAACTTTCTCCAATTTCACAAAATCTCGACCAGTCTCAAATAACTCTTGCAAAACCTGTAGACGCGCAATGAATTTATCAAATCGTTGGAATATCTCCTCTGGATGCCATGTCCAGTCTTGCGAATTAAATTCGGTGCCAACTTTGAATTTCTTTAGTGAGCCGCGTGTCTCATGATATGTCGTACGATAATACTCCAAATGACCAATATTATTTTGAACTCTTTTGAATGCCTCATCAACATCACCTTGGAATATGGAATCGGCTTCTATGGTGCGCATGGCACAATCAATTAATGTGTTGTGTAACAATTGAAAGAGCAACACCATATTGTCTAGGGTGTGGAAATATTTTGAGTGGCCCCAAACTAGGCCCACAGTCAACAGTAAGGGACGTATGCTGCTACGATTTTCATCCAAATCGGCAGTTTCAAATTTTTCAACAATTTTGCGCTGGAAGAAAGAGGGTTATTTTTATGGTGAGGAATGTTGTAAGAAAATAACATTGATTTGGTTTGGTTAGTAAGAGGAGAGAGGAGAGAAATACCTGATCCTTCTCCTCTCATTCCGCATAAATAATATAAATTTAATTATAATTAATTCGGCCGGGCCGAACTTTGAATACCAATTTTCAAAAAAAAAAAAATAAATAAATAAAATCCGTTAAAAAATCTGTTAAAGTCTCAAAAATACCGAATGTAGCCGTTATATTAGAGTTTATACGACGACGTGGACCTGCATAAGCAACTTTTGTGATAAGCCATTACAATGTCATACACAAGCAATAAAACGAAGACGTAGACCTGCACAGGCAAATTTCTGTCTTAAGCTGTATATTCACTACGAACTTCAAATACCTAATTTGATACAATTCCGATGAATAATGTCGAGAAAATCATCAAAATACCGAATATCGGGAGGTGGCCCTTTATGGGGGCTTTACGAAGGCGTGGACCTGCACGGACAATTTTCTATAATAGGCTGCAGTATCCGTTACGAACTTCAAATACCAAAATCTGAAACATTTCGGGGGAAAAATATCGCTTAAATCACCGAAATACCGAAAATAGGGATATAACATTATATGGAGGCTATATCAAAACGTGGACCTACATGGCCCATTTTCAATACCAAAATCATGCATAATATACATTTGAGTAAAATTTAACTACTTCATTTCATTCGGAAGCTGGAGTGATTTCCACAGAGGGACAGACGGATAGATGAATACTTTGTGGGGTCTAAAATGTATATTTCGAGATGTTACAATCGAAATAACTAACTTAATATACCCCCATACTATGGTGAAGGGTATAAAAAAACCCTCAACCCTATGGGGCGTACAACTGTTTTCATTATGTATACGCTACAGTATATGCAACGCCATTTTTTGCCCATGAAGGTATTTCATACAATTTTCATGCTACTTACCAACGGTCCTAAATATTTGGTAATATCCCTGGCCTCAATCAATGCCTCCATTACCAGTTCCACAATTCGCCGATAACTACTCTCGAATACCGAACGTATTTTTTCCAATACAAAACCAATGGTCTTAATACGTTTATCTCCCAGCTGATCGGCTAAATTTTCCAAATTCTCCAATCTTGAATCCCAGAAATTCACCAAATGTTCGGGACGTGGAAAGGCTTCTTTGGAGAATATCTTATCTCTGGACTTGACATGAACCAATTCTTCAACCGAGTCCAACCATTTGGCCACCATAAATTCCAGAGAATTTTTCATCAAATGATTTACTTTGCTGAGATCGCTAAAAGAGGAGAAAGGGGAAACTATTTCTTTTAAAATGAATGCTATATTTGTTGTGTGTTAGGCTGAGTTTCAATAGTGTGGTATAAAAGAGATATTTTTTGTATTTTTTTTTTCCAAATACAGTGGAGCGATTTTTATACCCTACAACACTATGTGTTGGGGGTGTTATAAGTTTGATTGGCCAAAAATTATGTAATTTAATTATGTAAATTATGTAGGAAAGTCTATATGGATCTTCCTAGCTCGCCGAGCTGAGTCGATCTAGCTATGTATGTCCGTCCGTCCGTCTGTCCATGTTAATTTGTAATCAAGCTACAGGTCGGAATTATGGCCCGATTCCCACGAAATTGAAGATGATCGCAAAATACTTAGGGGTTGAAATGGACCAAAAACATAAAAAATACTTGATTTGCAGTTGCTCTACAGGCCACAAGTATAGACTAATCGTCGCGGAATTTTGCATGGAGTTAGAGTTAAGGACTGGGCAGAAGCGTTGAAATTTGGATGGTCATCGGACCACATTTAGTGGGTAAAATAGACCATAACTTTTTTTGTAAAAAATAAAAATTGTGTATCCGGCAATAATACAGATAACAATTTTTTTAGACATGTAATCCTCATTTGGTAGACATGTAATCCTCATGCATGCCAGCAAATGGGTATTGTTGGTCCCTGCTTCAAAATTTAACCATATTTTGAAACAGGGATCAACAATTAGATCGTCGTAAATCAAAATATTATACAACATTATTTACCATGAAATATATTTACAAGTGCCCGATACTTCGTCAACGTAAAGTCCTCTTTGAAATTATAGATTCGTTCCATGAGTTCATGTTAGGCCTTTTTATACCCTACAACACTATGGGTCTAAAATTATGTAACACCTAGAAATATTGGTGTCCGATATAGGAAGCTATATATGGATCTTCCTATCTCTCCGAGCTGAGTCGATCTAGCTAGGTATGTCCGTCCAACCGTCACGCTACAGGCCGCAATTATGGCCGGTTCCTCACAAAATTGGGAATGGAGGTGGGCTTAGGTTCAGAATAGAACCCTTTTATTTTTGTAGATGATCGCAAAATATTTAAGAGTTGCAATGGACCAAAAACAGGCTACAATTATAAACCAATCCACGCGGAATTTTGGATGTAGTTGGAGTTTAGGTCTGGGCAGCCTTCCATTTTGGTCATCGGACAACATTTAGCGGGTAAAATAAACCATAACGTTTATTTCAAAAAATACGACACTTTTCACTAAACCGCGAATATTTTTAATCCCGGCCAAATCACGAGGTCTTTTGCCAGAAAAGGATAAAATCTAAGAAAATTGGTTAAAATTTTACGACAGTAACAAGGGAATATTTATACCCTACACTACATTGTGGTAAGGGTATTATGTCTTTGTGCATTTGTTTGTAACATGGAGAAGGAAGCGAGATAGACCCATAGTTACTTTTGAGGATCTTCATAGAATCACTTTCTGAGTTGATTTATGCATGTCAGTCCGTCTGACCGTCCGTCCGTCCGTCTGTCCATGTATTCTTGTGAACAAAATGCAGGTCGCATTTATTATCCGATTGAGATGAAATTGTCCAAACAACCTTTTTTGGCCCAAGGACGAACCCTATTGAAATTGGAGATAATCGGTAAAAATTTAGGTATAGCTCCCATATATATCTTCGTCCGATTTGCCTTTTATTGTGCACCAAACGTGTAATATCAGCCCGAATAGTATGGAATTTTGCACATACAACCAAATTAGTCTTGAAAATAAGTATGCCAAATTTGATCGAAATAAGTTCAGATATAGCTATAGCAACCATATATATTGTTCATCCGATTTGTTATTTTTGTCCTCCGCAGCCGTAATATGCACTCTGTAACAACAGTATTTGGGGAAATATATCAAATGCAGATCAGAAATACATTTGCTAAATTTTATCGAGATCGGTTCAGATTTGGATATAGCTCCCATATATAACTTCGTCCGATTTACTTTTTATTGTGCACCAAACGTTTAATATTTGGCCAAATGGGATGGAAGGAATTGAGTATAGAAGGTAGTATGATAACTTTGGTGAAGATCGATTCAAATATAGCTATAGCTCCCATATATACAGTTCATCCTATTTGTCATATTTGTTACACACAGCCGCACTATGCACTCCGTAACAACGATGTTCAGGGGAATATATCAAATACAGCTCAGAAATATCTTTACTAAATTTTATCTTATATATAATATATCTTTATCCGATTTCAAATTATTTTTGCACCAAATGGGCAATACAAGTCCGAATTTAAAGGATACAAATTCTTCGGCGTATTTAGTCCTTTGAACTTTAAATTATAATTATAATCCTAGCGTATATGATTGAATTCTCCCATAAAAATTTTTAATTGTTATGTGGTGCTCTACTAAATTAGCAAAGTGGTGTAGGGTATCATAAAGTCGGCCCCGCCCGACTTTAGGACTTTTTTTACTGGTTTAATTTAACAGTTGTTGTACGTAGCCGGCCTTCGGCTCCATCATGTGGCCACTTGTTGGATAGTTATAGCTTTCAAACGATACCTGGAAATGACTTCAATATTTCCAAATTGTTTGCTATTGTTATTTTCATGGACAAATGTCAAATAAAAAATGGTTAATGTCGACTAAAAAATACAATGTCGTCATAATTTTTAAAGTGGACAGATATTCTCTAAAAACGACTTCACATCGACTATTGTATGGACAATGATAATAGTAATCATTCATAGCTATTGACAAAAAACGACAATCCTAATACCACTGGCAAACATAATGGCCGATGCACCATTTTTTAGTAGAATTTCAGAACTTTTCGTAACCTTAAGAGTTCGAATTTCCAAAAACCCTTTGGTATATCTATCCTGCACATTATCATTCGAAATTCCAGAATACTAGTGCTTTCCGTAAATTTTTAGTATGTTTTAGTGCCTTTCGTACCCTTTTAGTACGAATTTTCAATAAGCCTACCAACCAAATTTATCCTCACGCAAATTTTCGTTTGGCCGATCAGCATTAAGCATATTAAGGTTTAACGCATCTATAGTCGTGCATTCTCATCAACATATATAATCAAGCGCCAAATATAGTTAAATCAAAAATTTTGAAAAAAAAAATCTGCAATATTTTTTTTTGTTCTACCATAACAAAACTGCTCCCTTAAATAACGATAACGTGTGTATGTTTTCTTGTTAACTAATAATAAAAAATTGCATATATTACCCTCTTGCAATGGCCGGGGCATTGGCCATCACCTCATCGATGCATATCGGCAACGGTAGAATGGTACGATTTATAACTAAACCTTTCATCTGGGCAATGCCATTGCGTAGATTTTGCGATTCTGTTTTCATATCATTTACAATCACCGAAGTCCAGCCATTTTGATTAACCGGATTATTGAGCAGCGGAAAGATAACATCATCACAAATCACCGAAAGATTTTCCAAAACATTTGGCAATAAATCACCAATCATTAGAGACTGGAAAATGCGAAGAGAACAAAAAAAAAATGAATTGAACATTTTTGGGATTTTTGTAAATAGTAGTGTTGTGCTTGTGTTGAACTCTACCCAAAAGCATGCACTGCACATTGCATTGTATTATTAAATTTCAGCTGTTGTGTATTTTTAATTATTATTGTCGATTTGTTTCTATTTTTTTTTGTGCGTGTATTTTCACTCACCTCGTGCATATTGTTGATGGTCAGGGTACTGGGAATTTCATTACGCACAAAATATACCATTTTACTTAATGGCTTTTCGGGAAAATTGTATGAGGGTACAAGTAGCGAGGCAGCATTCAGTGTAAATATGATACGTTCCTGGTGTGGTTCATTGAGAAAGCCATTGATTATTTCCTATGAGGGAGGGATAAAAAAAATTGAAACAATGAAATAATTTGAAATGGTTTTGGTTGGTTAGTCAAGCATTGGAATAATTGTAACAAGCATATAATAACATAGCAAATCCTTCAAAATTGAATATGGAGTTAATTTTGAAAGTTAAACTGCATTTCAGTTAACAAATGTAACTGCAGATTAAACAAGTTAAAGGGTATCTGTCGGTTTTGACGACAGATGTATACCCCTGGCCTTGAGTTATGATTATTCTAGCTATTTAACCTTTATGGGAGAGGTTCCGCAGCAGTTGTAGTATTCATTACGAACTTCAAATTCCAAATTCGAAATAGTTCCGGTAAATAATGTCTCTAAAATCATCAAAATACCCAATATTGGGAGCTACCGTTATATGGGGGCTATACGAAGACGTGGACTTACGTGGCTTATTATACCCTACACTACAAGGTGGTCAGGGTGTTATGTCTTTGTGCATTTGTTTGTAACAGGCAAAAGGAAACGAGATAGACCCATAGTTCCTTTTGAAGATCTGCATAGATTCACTTTCTGAGTTGATTTGTGCATGTCAGTCCGTCTGTCCGTCTGTCCGTCCGTCTATCCATGTATTCTTGTGAACAAAATGCAGGTCGCATTTATTATCCGATTGAGATGAAATTTTGCAAACAACATTTGTTTGGCCCAAGGACGAACCCTATTGAAATTGGAGATAATCGGTAAAAATGTAGATATAGCTCCCATATATATCTTCGTCCGATTTGCTTTTTATTGTGCACCAAACGTGTAATATCAGCCCTAATAGTGTGGAATTTTGCACATACGACCAAATTAGGCCTGAAAATAAGTATGCCAAATATGATCGAAATCGGTTCAGATATAGCTATAGCTCCCATATATATTGTTCATCCGATTTGTTATTTTTGTCCTCCGCAGCCGTAATATGCACTCTGTATCAACGGTATTTAGGGAAATATATCAAATAAAGCTCAGAAATACATTTGCTAAATTTTATCGAGATCGGTTCAGATTTGGATATAGCTCCCATATATATTGTTCATCCGATTTGTTATTTTTGTCCTTCGCAGCCGTAATATGCACTCTGCAACAACAGTATTTGGGTAAATATATCAAATACAGCTCAGAAATGCATTTGCTCAATTGTATCGAGATCGGTTCAGATTTGGATATATCTCCCATATATAACTTCGTCCGATTTACCTTTGATTGTGCACCAAACGTCTAATATTTTGCCCAAATGGGATGAAATTTGGCACTTACGACCGAATTGAGTCTAGAAGGTAGTATGTCAAATTTGGTGAAGATCGGTCCAGATATAGCTATAGCTCCTATATATACTGTTCATCCGATTTGTCATATTTGTTACCCACAGCCGTAATATGCACTCCGTAACAACGATATTCAGGGAAATAAATCAAATACATCGCAGATATATCTTTATTAAATTTTATCGAGATCGGTTCAGATTTGAATATGTCTCCCAAATATATCTTTATCTGATTTCAAATTAATTTTGCACAAAATGGGCAATTCAAGTCCGAATTTAAAAGATACAAATGCTTCGGCATATTTATTACTTCGAAATTTTAAATTATAATCATAGAGTGTATGATTGAATTCTCCCATAAAAACTTTTAATTGTTATGTGGAGGTCAACTAAATTAGCAAAGTGGTGTAGGGTATCATAAAATCGGCCCCGCCCGACTTTAGGTCTTTCTTTACTGGTTTTTGAAACAATTGAAACAATTCCGGGAGGTACCGTTATATGGGGGCTATGCGAAGACGTGGACCTACCTTTTTCAATAACAAAAGATATGTTGACAATACACATTTGAGTAAAATTTTATCGACCTACTTCATTTCGTTCGGAAGCTAGAGTGATTTCCACAGACGGACAGACGGACCGGCATTGATAACTCGACATAGAATTTTATGCTGATCAAGAATATATATATACTTTGGGGGGTCTAAAATGTATATTTCGAGGTGTTACATACGGCATTATAAACTTAATATACCCTCCATACTATGGTGGAGGGTATAAAAATGGAATATGTGAAATTCGAAGAGAACCGTATGTTTATTGCGGATTTTATAAACGCTTTGATTATTTAAAGTTTTCCCCCTATATGGGAAGTTACCAGAAGGAATGGTCCGATATCTACTATCTTTTAACAGATCTTATTTTGATGGAAATATTGAAATGTGCCAAGTCCCAATGGAATCGAATATTAATTTAGTGTTTTTCGAGCTTCATAAATATACAGAACGTTGACCCTTTGTGACAGACCTTATATTAGTAGACATATTTAAGGTCTGGTGTGAAGATGGTATATGTCGGACCATTCCTTCTGGTACCTCCTCCACAAAGGGTCGAAATTAACATCCGATCCCATTCAGTTTTGGGAAATCTTAATATTTCTATGAACACAAGATCTCTTATAGAGATGCTAGAAATCGGACCATTTCATCTGGTTCCGACCCCCCCCCCACAAAGGTCAACATTTTGAACAATTATAACTCTTATAAAATGTGTGAAGATGAAATATATCGCTTGTCCTTCTAGTACCTCACCCACAAAGAATCACAACTTTTAGTACTTTTATCTGTTATAACTTGCGAAACAAGACTGAGATTCTTTACAACTTGCTCCATCAAAATATTTCTTTCAGCCAGAAACCTGAGATGAATAATAGATATAAATGTTCCATTTCCTCGTAATTTTTGCCCATGCCAATATTTGTATACCCACCACCATACATATTATGGAGGATATATTAAGTTCGTCATTCCGTTTGTAACTCATCGATATAATAATTTCAGACCCAACAAAGCATATATATTCTTGATCAGCGTACAACAGATCTGTCTTTTATCTGCAGGCAGGTCAAGTTCGAAGATGGGCTATATCGGTCCACGATATCGTATAGCACTCATATAACGGTAGCCCCCGATATTCGGCATTTTGATGATTTTAGCTACATTTTTCATTGGAAGTGTCTAAAAATTCATACTAGAAGTTCTTTCCAGTTCCTGGAAGAAAAATGTATATCTAGGTCTACGATATCGTATAACCCACATACAACGGTACCCCCGATATTCGGTATTTTGGCGATTTTAGGGGCGTAATCAATCGGAATTGTTTCAAATTTCGTATCTAGAATTCATAATGGGTATTACAGCCCATGACAAAAAGTCCTCCATATAACGGTACATCCCGGTATTTTGATGATTGTAGCTACATTATTCACCGTTTTTTTTAACTTTCGTATTTGAATATCGTAATGGCTTATGACAAAAGTTGCCTATGCAGGTCCACTTCTATAGACCTCAATATAACGGCTATTTTTAAGATTTTAACAGAATTTTTAGCGGGAGTTATACCTTTGAAAATATCCAAATTCGCACCAAATGGTGGAGGGTATTCAAAGTTCGGCACGGCCAACCTTACTGCTTTTTTACTTGTTATATGAGGTATGAAAATGAAACACATTGGTCGAATATATGTTGTACCTCGCGTGCACTTTTAACAATTCTAAAAATTATCACATTTCTCGTATAAAGTGAAGGAAGTATCCAATATAGTCGAAACCAGACACACCGCAATATATATATTATATTTATTTAGGTCCGATACGAAATGGACAATGTTCCACTTCTTCAGAACCTACTCCATAGAGGGTAAACACTTTGAATAATCATAAAATAACTACCTCTTATATTTTATTTTACGTGGAAAAAAATATTATAAGCCGCAGAAATCTCCCTATTCTACATATAAATTTAATCTATCTTCGTTTTCATTTATATATTTACATATTTGTTTATAATGTATGGCATATTTCACTTCTTCTAATAAACTGCAAGAATTTCCGCTTGAATTAATTCTGGCATGGAACATGGCATCAATCTAATTAATTCAATTCATGTCCTACCTAACTGACTTCAAGAGATTAAGATAGGAAGCTAAAATTTTGCACAGATCTCTCTTTTGTCTGTAGGCAGGTCAAGTTCAAAGATGGGCTATATCGGTCCACGATATAGTATATCCCCCATATAATGGTACCCCCCGATATTCGGTATTTTGATAACTTTATCCACATTTTTTAACGGAATTGTTTGAAAATTCACACAAGGAGTTCCTTGTGGATACTTTATACCTCGGCAGAGAATTATCTATATAGGTCTAAGATGTCGTATAGCCCCCATATAACGGTACCCCCGATATTCGGTATTTTGATGATTTTAGTCACATTTTTCAACGGAATGGTCCGAAATTATACACAAGGGGTTCTTTGTGAGCACTTTACCCACCGACAGAGAAGTTTCTATATTGGTTAACGATATCGTATATCACCCATATAATGGTACCCCGTTTTGATGATTTTACCCCCATTTTTCAACGGAATTATCAGAAAATCCATACAAGGAGTTCCTTGTGAGTACTTTACACCCAGACATTGATTTATCTTAATAGGTCCACAATATCATATATCCCCCCATATATCGGGGGGATAGATATTTTAAAGATATATTAGATATTTTAAATATTTTAAAAAAATTTTTAATAGATTTAATTTTTTAGAAAATTTTCTAATTTGTTCCAAATGTTGGAGGATATTCTAAGTTCGGCCCGGCCGAACTTACTGCTTTTTTACTTGTTTCAGTTATTTTTTTTTTTACAAAATTCAAATTTTCTAAATGTTCTGAAACCCACTCTCGTTTTAATATGCTTTAACATTGAAACCTACTTTCAAGGAACAATTAGTCGCTACCATGTCCTGTCGATATCGATTTAAATAGAATAAAAATCACAAAAATATCGACATGACTAAAAATCAAATAATAGATTTTATGGGTCAATCTGTAGATTTTGCCCTCACTACCACCCCCAACATATCTCTGGTCCTCCTACAACATTCTAGACACCCACAACTTACTCTATATTCTTACCTTGTACTCATTGGTGCTTATGATTTTATTCCATTTCTCCTGTTTCAGTCTCATGGTCTTCATTATGTAATTCCAAAAGAATTCAGGTCTTTCGTCTACCTTTTCCTTCTTTTTCTCTTCTTCCGCCATAATGGGCAACAGAGAGCAACAGAAAATTTATTTAAACAGCAATAAGTATAAGTTTATGGCCGCTTAATAGAGGATGGATGGGTTGCTGCTGCTGCAAAAGGATGGACAAGGCAACAGTAAAAAATTAAATAAAATAACATAACATGGAACATCATTTGAGACCCCCCCCCAACCCCTGCCGTTGGTATCCTTGACAATTGTTAAATGTGCTTAATGTGCCGTTTTTTTTTTCTCCTTCATGTTTTGGTATTCCTTCGGCAAACTTCCATTGTCACTGATGTTTTTGCTTTTGGGCCTCTCCAATAGTCATTGACTAGCAAAAGTCCTCGTAGCGCGTAAGAGGCTTAAATGACTGAATGACCGACCGACTGAATAGCAACAGCCAACCAATCGACCCACAAACAACAGCAACAGCCTCAGTTTGTTTGTGAGCTTTCTTTTTTTATTATTTTTTAAAGGAATCCCAACCAGGACGAACACAATTAATGAACATTTGTATTTCCTTTCCCCTTACCTCGACGCCAAATGACAAGCAGAGGAAAAAACAGGAATTCCAAAATGAATTGCAACAAAAAGTTTATTGTTGTTTTTGTTGCTGCTGCTGCCGCCTGCCTGCCGCTGCTGTTTATTGCGATAATTGAAAGTATTTTATGTTGCAATTCTCCTCTCTTATCGAATTGTTTCAGTTTCTTCTGTTATTTTTTCGTAAAATCTTTCCTTTTTTCAAGGAAAAATGTTTTTTTTTTCGGTTTTATGGATATACTCGGGTGAATGTTTTTTTTTTTGGTTTTTCATTTGACTACTTTTTCGATGATGAAGAAATATTTTTTTTTTAATTGTGTAAATATGAAACATTTTGTAAAGTATTTCAATGAAAGGTATTTACACACATAAGACCATGCATATGACTTATTGTAGATGTCAATATGGATGGATGTGATTTAACATTTTTTTTTCATATTTTTTGAAATTTTTGTATTAAGGTTCCTCTGAATCATAGATTCCTGGGAAACATTTTAGGTAAACAAGCTTTATTTTGGAAAAAAAAACAAAATTTAATCTTCAAGTTAGTCACCATCCGTTTTATTTTACGTTCGGTTTATATCTTTCAAAACTATACGTGTTCGGAAATATTGGTTCTAGACCTACGATATGTTACATACGGATATTTTTATGGATCGCTGAGCTGAGTCGATCTAGCTATGTGTGTTCGTCCGTCTATCCATTTGTCCACTAGTCGCAATTATGGCCCGATTCTCGCGAACTTTTTCATGCAGTTAGGGTTAGTGTCAATATATTGTTGGAGGAGAAAGTTATCGGAAGATATTTGAAAAATATTATTGTCTTTGCATTCGCTCTGCCGGTCACAAAATAAAATAACATGGAAAATAATTTAATACCTCTCACCCCTGCCGGCGGTATCCTTGATAATTGTTAAATGCGCTTAATGTACTGCTATGGAGGGTATATTAATTCTATCATTCCGTTTGTAACTCCTCGAAATGCTCATGTCAGACCCAACAAAGTATATATATTCTTGATCAGCGTAAAATTCTAAGACGATTTAGCCATGTCCGTCTGTCTGTCTGTCTGTCGGTTGTAATCACGCTATCTTTCGAACAAATTGAGACCAAACGCTAAAATTTTGCACACATGTATATTTTGCCAGTAGGCAGGTTAAGTTCGTAAATGGGCCATGTAGGTCCAAGTTATCATATAGCCCCCATATAACGGTTTCTCCCGATATTCGGTATTTTGATGATTTTAGCGACATTATTCACCGGAATTGTTTCAAATTTTGCATTTGAAGTTCGTAATGGATACTTCAGCCCATGCCAGAAAATTGTCTGTGCAGGTCCACGTCTTCGTATAGTCCCCATATAACGGTACCCCCCGATATTCGGTATTTTGATGGTTTTAGCGACATTATTTAACGGAATCATTCCAAATTTGGTATTTGAAGTTCCTAATGGATGCTACAGCCTATGACAGAAAATTGTCTGTGCAGGTCCACGTCTTCGTATAGCCCCCATATAACGGTACCTCCCAAAATTCGGTATTTTGATGATTTTAGCGCCATTATTCACCGGAATTGTTTCAAATGAAGTATTTAGAGTTCGTAATGGGAACTACAGTCTGTGACAGAAAAATGTTTATGCAGGTCCAGGTCTTTGTATAGGCCCCATATATCAGTACCTCCCTATATTCGGCATTTTGACGAATCTAGGTAGAATACCCACCGAAATTGTTTGAGATATCGTATTTGACGTTAGTAATGGATGCCAAGTCTGGTCAAGTTCTTCGCACAGCTCCGATATAATGGTACCTAATACACCGTTTATTTCAAGTTTCGAATTTGAATATGGTAATGGCTAATGGCAAACAATGCCTATGTAGGTCCACGTCGTATAGACCCCAATATAACGGCAATATTCGGTATTTTTAAAATTTAAGAGATTTTTTTAAGGATTTTATTTCTTTTTAAATTTCCAAATTCGTTCCAAATGGTGGAGGGTATTCAAAGTTTGGCTATTTCTATTGCAAACTTTCATTGTCACTGATGTTGTTGCTTTTGGGGCTCTCCACGAAATTTCGCATGAGGTTATGGTTTTAGACAGGGTTTCAGCATTTTGTATGGCCACGGGACAAGAACTGCGCGTAAAATGAACTACCACTTTTGTATGAAATTCTTTTAAATACCTATCAGCACGACAATTGGGCGTAAATATATGGAGGGTATATTAACTTTGTTATTCCGTTTGTAGCATCCTTAAATATTCGCCATAGACTCGAGAAAGTAAAAAATCATCAAAATTCCGAATATTTGTGATATGGCTGGGATTAAAAATATTCGCGGTTTATTGGTAATTTTCGTATTTTCTTACATAAAAGTTAGAGTACCCGCTAAATATTGTCCGATGGCCGCCGAAATTGGTAGGCTTCTCTACCTAAACTCTAGCTCCATTGAAGATAGGCTCCTATGTGGGGAACCAATTTTTCGACGAGTTACATAATTTTTGGCTCAATCAAACTTATAATACCACATAGTGTTGTAGGGTATAATTGAATTTGTCAAGTTAAGTCTTTAGGTTTCCTGGTTGTGTCCCCTATAAACATTTCTGATGGGTAGCAAAAATGTAATTTTCGTATAGGTTTCCTGGTTGTGTTGTGTAATTTTCGTATGAAACCAACTTAAAAGAAGTTGAACTAAAATACCAACTATTACAACTTTGAACATTAAGAAATTGAAATATTGTTTAGGAGGCTTTACTGTTCTCGACCCACAAGTATTGACGATTTAGTTTTGGCAAGGGGTATATTTAAGTAACTATTATTTGTAAAACCTTGCCCTAAAATAAGTCCCCATCAATTTTCGAGGGGTAACCTTTAAGTAGCTTTTATTTGTAACACCTTGACCTAAATAGTGCCCCACTATTTATCATTAATTACACGAATTTCCCTAAATTTGCTAAAAATTAAGACCAACAACTTTATTAACCGCACCACAATGCAAATGATTCAACGCTGTCCGCATTACAAACTTCGACAGTGGTAGTGTTTTGTAATTTTTGCGTTGATTTTCATTGGAAACGATTAGTGGCAGTCTAACTGGTTGATGACTGGCCACTAAATCAGCTATGGTGGTGTTAAATTCGTAACCCCGCCAAATAGACATACCAATACATATGTGGTCGTGTTACGTGGTCAATTTAAAGACTCCTGTGAAGGTCAGGAAGTTCAGGAAACGGCATACATATGCAGTCATCCTCCATCTAACTGTAACTCACTCTCTCTCCCATGTCATACCCTCCGCTTCCGTAGTAACAAAACATGCTCATCCGCCATTGTTTTATGTTGTTGAGGAAATAATATGGTCAAATCTTTTGCCTCTCGAACCAACTCGAACTGAACTATGTGTGTGTGTGTGTGCGAGTGTGTGTGGTTTGGCTGAGCGTCATGTTATCTTTGGGTATATTTGTTGTTCACGCCATGGCCGTAGCTAAGCTATGTATGTGTACATAGTATGTGTACCTCATCCAGTCACGTGGCACAACATGCACTCCGAGGCTGGCCCAAAACATGTGGGTTAACACCAAAATCGTAGCTCATTGCCTTTTTTTGCTTCTGCTGCTACTGCTTCGCACAAAATGAGTTTCAACAAAACCCTCACACATTTTGCATAGATTTTTATTCATATGTCCTATTTGGGCCCAAGGACATTTATTGTTTCGTGCAGTCATTATTGAGTGTGCATGCATGAAAGTGTGTGCGTGTATGTGTGTGTGTTCGTGCCAGGCGGGAGGTGAAGGTAAAAGTGCGTGTATTTACTGATAAAAATGCATAATTGGCGAGTTTTTCGTAACTGCTTAATGTAAATGTTTTCAATTCGTTATATAAGTCACAGTGTTTATGGGGAAAAATATTGGTGTTATTTGAAAAAAGTTTAGACCTCTATTAAAATATATTTATTTTTATATCCTACAACACTATGTGTAAGGGGTATTATAAGTTTGATTGGGCCAAAAATTTGTAACATCTCGAAATATTGGTTTCCCACATAGGAAAGTATATATGGATCTTCCTACCTCGCCGAGCTGAGTCGATCTAGCTATGTATGTCCGTCCGTCTGTCCATGTTAATTTGTAATCACTCTACAGGTCGCAATTATGGCCCGATCTTCACGATATTTGGAATGGCCCCCTCCAAGAATATAAGTCTATTGCTTACCAAAAACTGAAAATTTTCCTGATTTTGCAGTTGCTCTATAGGTCGTAATTTTAAACCAATCGAAGCGGAAGTTAGAATGGAACTAGAGCTTAGGGCTGGGCAGAAGCCTCCCAATTTTAATGGACATCGGGTAATATTTAGTGGATGAAATAGGCCATAACATTTGTGTTAAATAAAAGCCAATTTTCCATTAAACCGCGAATATATTTAATCTCAAGAATAGAATATTTTTTCAAGGACTAAAGGTGGATTTTTAAAGAATATTTTTTTTTTAAAGGACTATCAGCCAAATAAACTTGGATTTTTAAAGAATATTTTATTCAAGGACTATCAGCCACATAAACGTGGATTTTAAAGAGTATTTTATTCAAGGACTATCAGCCACATAAACGTGGATTTTTAAAGAATATTTTTTCAAGGACTATCAGCCACATAAACGTGGATTTTTAAAGAATATTTTTCAAGGACTATCAGCCACATAAACGTGGATTTTTAAAGAATATTTTTTCAAGGACTATCAGCCACATAAACGTGGATTTTTAAAGAATATTTTTTCAAGGACTATCAGCCACATAAACGTGGATTTTTAAAGAATATTTTTTCAAGGACTATCAGCCACATAAACGTGGATTTTTAAAGAATATTTTTTCAAGGACTATCAGCCACATAAACGTGGATTTTTAAAGAATATTTTTCAAGGACTATCAGCCACATAAACGTGGATTTTTAAAGAATATTTTTTCAAGGACTATCAGCCACATAAACGTGGATTTTTAAAGAATATTTTTTCAAGGACTATCAGCCACATAAACGTGGATTTTTAAAGAATATTTTTTCAAGGACTATCAGCCACATAAACGTGGATTTTTAAAGAATATTTTTTCAAGGACTATCAGCCACATAAACGTGGATTTTTAAAGAATATTTTTTCAAGGACTATCAGCCACATAAACGTGGATTTTTAAAGAATATTTTTTCAAGGACTATCAGCCACATAAACGTGGATTTTTAAAGAATATTTTTTCAAGGACTATCAGCCACATAAACGTGGATTTTTAAAGAATATTTTTTCAAGGACTATCAGCCACATAAACGTGGATTTTTAAAGAATATTTTTTCAAGGACTATCAGCCACATAAACGTGGATTTTTAAAGAATATTTTTTCAAGGACTATCAGCCACATAAACGTGGATTTTTAAAGAATATTTTTCAAGGACTATCAGCCACATAAACGTGGATTTTTAAAGAATATTTTTTCAAGGACTATCAGCCACATAAACGTGGATTTTTAAAGAATATTTTTTCAAGGACTATCAGCCACATAAACGTGGATTTTTAAAGAATATTTTTTCAAGGACTATCAGCCACATAAACGTGGATTTTTAAAGAATATTTTTTCAAGGACTATCAGCCACATAAACGTGGATTTTTAAAGAATATTTTTTCAAGGACTATCAGCCACATAAACGTGGATTTTTAAAGAATATTTTTTCACATAAACGTGGATCAGCCACATAAACGTGGATTTTTAAAGAATATTTTTTCACATAAACGTGGATTTTTAAAGAATATTTTAGCCACATAAACGTGGATTTTTAAAGAATATTTTTTCACATAAACGTGGATCAGCCACATAAACGTGGATTTTTAAAGAATATTTTTTCACATAAACGTGGATCAGCCACTTAAACGTGGATTTTTAAAGAATATTTTTTCACATAAACGTGGATCAGCCACATAAACGTGGATTTTTAAAAAATATTTTTTCACATAAACGTGGATCAGCCTCATAAACGTGGATTTTTAAAGAATATTTTTTCACATAAACGTGGATCAGCCACATAAACGTGGATTTTTAAAGCATATTTTTTTCACATAAACGTGGATCAGCCACATAAACGTGGATTTTTAAAGCATATTTTTTCACATAAACGTGGATCAGCCACATAAACGTGGATTTTTAAAGAATATTTTTTCACATAAACGTGGATCAGCCACATAAACGTGGATTTTTAAAGAATATTTTTTCACATAAACGTGGATCAGCCACATAAACGTGGATTTTTAAAGAATATTTTTTCACATAAACGTGGATCAGCCACATAAACGTGGATTTTTAAATAATATTTTATTCAAGGACTATCAGATTTTTAAAGAATATTTCATTAAAGAACTATCAGCAACATAAACGTGGATTTTTAAAGAATATTTTATTCAAGGACTATCAGCCACATAAACGTGGATTTTTAAATAATATTTTATTCAAGGACTATCAGCCACATAAACGTGGATTTTTAAATAATATTTTATTCAAGGACTATCAGCCACATAAACGTGGATTTTTAAATAATATTTTATTCAAGGACTATCAGCGACATAAACGTGGATTTTTAAAGAATATTTTTTCAAGGACTATCAGCCACATAAACGTGGATTTTTAAATAATATTTTATTCAAGGACTATCAGCCACATAAACGTGGATTTTTAAATAATATTTTATTCAAGGACTATCAGCCACATAAACGTGGATTTTTAAATAATATTTTATTCGAGGACTATCAGCCACATAAACTATCAGCCACATAAACGTGGATTTTTAAATAATATTTTATTCAAGGACTATCAGCCACATAAACGTGGATTTTTAAATAATATTTTATTCAAGGACTATCAGCCACATAAACGTGGATTTTTAAATAATATTTTATTCAAGGACTATCAGCCACATAAACGTGGATTTTTAAATAATATTTTATTCAAGGACTATCAGCCACATAAACGTGGATTTTTAAATAATATTTTATTCAAGGACTATCAGCCACATAAACGTGGATTTTTAAATAATATTTTATTCAAGGACTATCAGCCACATAAACTATCAGCCACATAAACGTGGATTTTTAAATAATATTTTATTCAAGGACTATCAGCCACATAAACGTGGATTTTTAAATAATATTTTATTCAAGGACTATCAGCCACATAAACTATCAGCCACATAAACGTGGATTTTTAAATAATATTTTATTCAAGGACTATCAGCCACATAAACGTGGATTTTTAAATAATATTTTATTCAAGGACTATCAGCCACATAAAAGTGGATTTTTAAAGAATATTTCATTCAAGGACTATCAGCCACATAAACGTGGATTTTTAAATAATATTTTATTCAAGGACTATCAGCCACATAAACATGGATTTTTAAAGAATATTTTATTCAAGGACTATCAGCCACATAAACATGGATTTTTAAAGAATATTTTTTTCAAGGACTATCAGCCACATAAACGTGGATTTTTAAAGAATATTTTTTTCAAGGACTATCAGCCACCAAGAATTCGGGTTTGGGTAACTTCTTTCTAACTTTCTTACGAACCTAAGCTTAGCCTTGATATTGATCATTTGCAACGAGATCCTCCTACTAGAGGTTTTTAGGATATCTCTGTGAGGCTATACTAAAGGTCATATCTAAATAGACGACTCCGCTTAAAATTGGACATTTAAGACATTTATACTTCTAAAATGGTCGCAACTGGAGCAACGGAAAAATAGGTTCGAACCTTCCGCCAATGGGTACCAATGGACTTACGACGATTAAGGAAAGACAGCCGGATATGAATTTGAAGATTTTGTTTTTGGGTTCCCATTTGCCCTATTACACTGTGCAAAGCCACCGCTACTACCTAATTCAACACGCCGCCACTAGAGCACTGTGAACATAACCAAAGTCTCCTCGGCTCAGCTCCGCTCATCCCTTGGCCATATGCTAGCAAACGCCATTGTGAATTTACTATTTTGTGATAATGTTGCGTTTTCTAATTTTCCGCTCACTGCAGTTCTATGGCATCAAATTATTATTATTACAATGTCGAATCCGCTGGACCATATGCCCACTTGCAGTCGAACAAAATATTCCCAGCAACAACAACAAAACAAAAACATTGGAACACATCCACCTACCTTTATCTGGCTTTTGGCAATTTACACAATTTTCACAGCATTTTGTTAAGTGGCTAAAAACTGGAAACATGGACGAATTACAGTTTTTATTTTGGCCGATCTGACGCCTAAACTAAACCGAAACCACTTGACCGACCGACCAACCACCATCCACCATTTTATTTTTCCGTTCACCCTCCGGCGTTGCGAACACACACACATGGTCATCCATGTAGGACAATAGCTAATGCTGAACACAATAGTTCTACACTGGGAGTAATATTTGACACTGTTGTGTAATTTGGAATCAATTGCAAAACTGAAATAGCAAAAGGTGGAAACTGTAATGACCCTTGCATTTCAATATTTAGCCATTTTAAGTCTCTAGACAATAATTAGACGCTAAATATTTATTGAGGAATATAGAAATTTTCAAAAAATTGTGGCAATGTGTACAAATTTTGGGATTTGTTTATATCTAAAAATTAGTGGAAGATCTTAAAATTTAATGGTCAGTACTGGGAGTAATGATAAATTCAAGAGAGACATTAGAAACACATTTTTTTTGCCAGGGAAGTCTTAAATATATTCTTAAAAAGTTCACGATTTTTGTGCAAGAAGTCTGTAAAAAAACCTGACCAGAAATTCCATGAAAAATAATTTTCCAAATTCTTGTAATTTTTAGAAAAAAGTCCTTACGAAAATCCTACTTTCTTGGAAATATTAAGGCCATAGTAGAAAGAAGGACGTCGAACTGTTTCTTGTGGTTGTTGTTTTATCAACAACACGAAAACTCTGTAACAGGATATTCGGAGAAGTTGATCAAATTCAGCTCAGAAATACTTTTGATAAATTTTATCGAGATCGATTCAGATTTGAATATAGCTCCCATATATACATTTACTCGATTTCAAGTTTTTTTGTGCACTAAGTGGTTAATAGAAGCACGAGGTGAATGAATTTGGGCAGACACAAACCAATTTTGACTGGATGATAGTGTATCAAATTTGATGACAATCGGTTATGATATAGTTCTAGGTCCCATACATAAATTTCATCCGATTTTGTATTTTACTTCCTCAGAGTGTTTTACCTCTCCATAACAACGATATTTGGTATCAACTATCAGATACAGCAGAGAAATACCTCTGTTATAGAAACCGGTTCAGATTTGGATATAGCCCTGATATATATCTTCATCCGATTTCACGTTTTTTGTGCCTAAAAAGTGTAATATCAGCTCTAATAGGATGGATTTTGTTGAATATCGGTTCAAGCACAAATGACTCCTTCGAATTTGGTAGAAGTGGATAAAAGCCTGCCATGTATTAGTTTCTTTCGGCTTTAAATTATATCTGCTTTAACGATCATAGTTGGCATTTTTTTGATTCTCACAAATTCCTCATAAAAATATTTATTTATTATATATAGGTCCACTATATATGCACAGTGGTGTAGGGTATCATAAAGTCGGCCCAGCCCGACTTTGGCCGTTCTTTACTGGTTAGCTCTATTTTCATATTATTATTATAATTATTATTATTTTTATCGTAAAAGTCATCTAATTAAGTGTCAAAATTGTGTTATTAAATACATTTAAAAAATATTCTTTTAATTTTCATTTACTATAATTTTCATTAACATCGTAAAAACGCTAAAAGTCTCTTTATTAATAAAGGGCGGCAACTCTTATCATTGCATTTCTTTAGTTTATTTTGTGTTCTTCTTTAAATCGGTCGTTGCAAATTTAGTGCGTAGTTGTGCTTCTCGAATTACAATCCAGTGCATTACAAAAAACACTACTATGTGATTTAATGTGTTCTTTGCAAATACAATAATAAATTTTAAACATTAACTTTACTCAAATTCAATTGATGTACGATAAAATGTTAATATCATTAACAAACATTTTTCCTGTTGGTGTTTTTATGTGCTTTAATAATTGTGTGTATTCATTGCAGCACTCTCACAGGAGAGTCAATGGTGTTGTTGCTCCAATACTGGGCGAGAGAAGAGTAAGTTCAGTAAGCACTTTCAAAAACAAAACAAAGAGAGGAGATTAAAATCCCCCCAAGAGAGGTTTTCTTTAAACAGTGACTACATAGTTAACAGTCATTTTCGTCAACATTTGATCGTCATTCTTTTTAGTTCGAAGTGACACCATTAGAAATGCAAATACAAGAAAATAGCCACTCTTTTGTTAGAATTCCCAGGTGCATATAATTAAAACATTGTCGTAAGCTAAAAAGAAGAGGAACCAAAAAATTATATTAAAATTATTTTTTGGCCTTTGTAAAAAACTGCACTTTTAGTTTTATTTAATTATTTGGTTTCCTTTTTAATTGAGCCTACAATCTGTTACTTGGCTAAGAGAATTTTTTGTCATAGGAGTTATTTGAAAATAACTCCTAGGGAGAATATCCCCAGGCAAAAAAAAAAACCAAGGGAAATTATGAGGATTAGTGGCTCTTTCCAAAACCTAGGTATTCCTGCCTTACCCCCTGGTGAACATTGCAATCTTTCTCGACTACTAAACAAATGTTGCTTTTATAAAAAAAAACTATTTTGCAACAATTAAATTAGTGTATTAAATAGCAATAAGCATTTTAGAATTTAGAATGATTTAATTAATTGCAAATTGATATAAAAACAATTAAACAGTAGCTAACTTTTAATATCCTCCACCATTTGGAAGAAACTTGAAAAATGTAAAAATAAAAAAAAAAAGGAAAGAAAGTCTTAAAGTCGGGCGGGACCGACTTTATGATTCCCTACACTACTTTGCATATTTCGTAGAGCTCCGCATAACAATTAAAAGTTTTTTATGGAAGAATTAAATCATACAAGCTAAGATTATAATTTAATGTTCAAAGGACTAAATATGCCGAAACATTTGTATATTTTCAATTCGGGCTTGTGTATTGTCCATTTGGTGCACACTTCAGTTGAAATCGGATAAAGATATATATGAGAGCTACATGCAAAATTGAACCGATCTCGATAAAATTTGGCAAAGATATTTCTGAGCTGTATTTGATATATTTCCCCGAACATCGTTGTTACGGAGTGCATATTACGGCTGTGAGGAACAAATATAACAAATCGGATGTACAATATATATGGGAGCCATAGCTATATCTAAACCGATTTTTGACATACTAGCTTCTAGATTCAATTTGGTCGTAAGTGCCAAATTCCATCTCATTACACGTTTGGTCAACAATAAAAGGCAAATCGGACGAGGTTATATATGGGAACCATATTCAAATCAAACCCGATCTCGATAACATTTAGGAAAGGAATTTCTGAGCTATATTTGATATATTTCCACAAATATTGTTTTTTACAGAGTGCATATTACGGCCACGGACGACAAAAAATCGGATGAACAATATATATGGAAGCTATATATAACTGAATTTGGTCGTATTTTCAAAATGCCAAACTATTTGGGCTGATATTACACGTTTGGTGCATAATAAAAGGCAAACCGGACGAAGATATATAAGGGAGCTACATCTAAATTTTGACTGATTATCTCTAATTTAAATAGGGTTCGTCCTTGGGCCAAAGAAATGATATGTGCAAAATTTCATCTGGATCGGGCTATTAATGTGGGTTATAATTGCGACCTGTACTTTGTTTCCAAACATACATGAACAGACGGACGGACATGCATAAATCGACTCAGAATGTGATTCCATGCAGATCTTCAAAAGGAACTATGGGTTATCTCGTTTCCTTTTGCCTGTTTTCAAACAAATGCACAAAGACATAATACCCTGACCAACTTGTGGTGTAGGCCACGATTACGAAAAATACTTTATACCTTTATACGGAAGCTATACGAAGACTTGGACCTGCATAAGTAATTTTTATACCCTACAACACAATGTGTTGGGGGTATTATAAGTTTGATTGGGCCAAAAATTATGTAACACCTCGAAATATTGGTTTCCCACATAGGAAAGTATATATGGATATTCCTATCTCGCCGAGCTGAGTCGATCTAGCTATGTATGTCCGTCCGTCCGTCTGTCCATGTTAATTTGTAATCACTCTACAGGTCGCAATAATAGTCCGATCTTCACGAAATTTAGAATGGAGGTGGGGTTTGGGCCAGAATAGAACCCTATTTCTTTTGGAGATGATCGCATAATATTTAGGTGTTGAAATGGACCAAAAATTTTCCTGATTTTGCAGTTGCTCTACAGGTCGCAATTATGGACCAATCGAAGTGGCATGGGGCTAGAGCTTAAGGGTGGCTAGAAGTCCTCCAATTTTGATGGTCATCGGGTAATATTTAGTGGGTGAAATAAACCATAACATTTGTGTGAAATAAAAGTCAAAATTCCCATTAAACCGCCAATATTTTAATCCCGACGAAATCACAAATAGACGAACAGGTCAATTCTGACCATTACGTCGATGCCGATAGAAAATATATCGGATATATAGCATTTCCAGATTAAATGAAACCTTTTGCAATTTAAATGAAACTTTTTGCAGCGGAAATGAAACCTTTAGCAGTGGAATTGAAACCTTTTGCAGTGGAAATGAAACCTTTTGCAGTGGAAATGAAACCTTTTGCAGCGGAAATGAAACCTTTTACCATCGAAATGAAACTATTTGCAACCGAAATGAAACTTTTTGCAAATCAAATGAAACTTTTAAATTTATGGAAGGAAAAATAACAAAACATTTTTATTTTTAGTAGTTTTTAAATTAAATCAATTAGTAATTAATAATAATATAACTAATATATTGACAAGGAGGATTTTTTATTGATTATAAATATCTACATTTATATTTTCAATTATTGTAATAACAAATGGTTCTTTATTGATTTGATATAAAATGCTTCCATATTATTAAATTCCAAATGCTTAACGCTAAAAAGAGAAATTTAAACAAATTTTGGCCTTTATAGGTATGGCCAGGACTGAAATGTGAAATTAAGCTTTACCACAATTTTTATAGTTATAGTATACTATTAATCTTACCTAATAAAGGATACCCGCTTTATTGATTATGGAGATAGAGCAGTCGTGATTTCAATAGACAGATAAGTGAAAATCATTAAATCAACTATGATCATGATTGTATATACTTTATGGGGTCTACGACGAATATTTAGAGGTGTTACAAACCGAATGACAAATTTAATATATCCTCCTTTCCATGGAGGAGATTATAAAAATATACCTAATTCGGGTCCTTTGAAAAAAATACCTTGAAAAACTTTTTTCAATCTTTCTGCATCTACACTTTTGTTTTATGGAAGCTTTTTAGCAAAAAATTTTATAAAAACATTAATATTAATAATCAATAAAAATTCCTCTTTAACTATATATTAGTTATAATTAGTTGATTTAATTTTAAACCTACTAAAAATAAAAATGTTTTGTTATTTTTCCTTCTAAAAATCTAAAAGTTTCATTTGATTTGCAAAAAGTTTCATTTCGGTTGCAAAAGGTTTCATTTCGGTTGCAAAAGGTTTCAATTCCACTGCAAAAGGTTTCATTCCCGCTGCAAAAAGTTTCATTTGAATTGCAAAAGGTTTCATTTAATCTAAAAATGCTAAATATAACGAAATATATGCAATGTTATATACAAAGGAAGGAGATGTTAGCTAGAATGCTTATATCTCAAGAATGGCTGAACCGATTTTGACAAATTTTGTCAATTCAGAATGCCCTCTTGACATAAAAGTATAAAATCTAAAAAAAGCACAACAAATATACCAATAATGATATTAATATGGATTTTGTTGTTATTTGTGACATTTTTTATTTTTTTTTTCATATTTTTTATCGCATCCAATTTTGTCAATTTGACTTATAATATTTTTTAATATTTTTTCACCTTACAACACAGGTTGGAGTTATTATATAAGGATTGCAAATATCGTCCGATCCTCACGAAATATTTCACAAGGGTAGGGTTGGGCTCAGAAGGGTTAGGCCTATTGTTTTCAAAGATGTCCGCAATACATTAGGGGTTGAAATGGACCAACATCTAAAAATTTTCCTGATTTTGCAGCCGTTATTAAGGTCACAAATAGAAACCAGAGGACACGAAATCTCGCATGAAGTTAGAGTTTCGGACAGCGGGTACAACGGACCACTAATTTTGGGTGAAAAAATACCAGCATTACTTGCAAGCGATATCCGAAATACACAAAAGGCGAACTTTAGGCTTTTTATGCTGATTTCGCTGACGAATATAGCCAAATATCGTACACAAGCAAATCACATAGATGAGTCTAAATTTGGTGATAAAGAGGGGCCTCTTGCTTTTGGAGATGATCGCAAAATATTAAGGGGTTCAAATGAACCAAAAACAGAAAAAATTCTTGATCACACAATTGAAGACAATCGACACGCCTGAGAAGAGATTTAAGGACAGCGAAGAATTCTAGCATTTTAGACGACCATTGGATTATATTTAGCTTTAAAGTGGACCACACAACTATAAGCACGACGGAGTGCATAAATACTGGGAAAATGTCCCTGGTGACATAAATTCAAAAGCGAAATCTTCCAAAATGGATTTGGACACAAGGGAGCTGCTAAGATATTGTAGTGTTGTAGGGTATCACATGGTCGGCCCCGCAACTCTATAGCCTTTGCTTACTTGTTAGGCATAGGCTTAGTACCCATTACAAACTTTGAATACAAAATTTGAAACAATTCGGCCATGAGCTAAATTATTTTCTTTGATAATATTGTCCTTTTGTTGGAGGTCTACCAGAAGGAGTGGACTCGATCTAAGTTTAATAAAAAAATTACGATGTACCAAGTTTGGACCTTCTGGAGTTATCGTTCGCAGAAGCCAGCTAGAAAGACGGACGGACATCGCTAGATCGACCCCAAAAGACCTAGGGCCCAAAACGTTATTTGCGTGGATGATTTTTCCAGATCCCCAATGCTGATTCCAAGAGTATATAAAATAAGAATATGTGATGAGGTTTATGGCTTATAGTTGTCAGCAGTCTTCCACCAACGCTTTTAGCCGCTAAAAACATATTCCTCTGACTCGTACATAATTCAAGATTATTTGTGATTATTTGCTGTTAAACTTTTCCATTGCTATCTTCTTAAAACGAATCTCGAATCGTGGCCCTAATAAATTGCATTTATATTAACTCAAAAAATAAACTTAAAGGTAATGCAAATAGAATTACCGAATTAATGTAATTCGCAAACAAAAATACAACGGGAAAGATGGGAATACAGAATGAGATTAAAATAAACCCAACTAAATCAAGTGGCCAGAGTTGTGAGAAAAAATAAAACAAAAATAAACCGGACAAACCGAAATTCTCAAAGTATACAAAAATTTGCCGTTAAAAAGTGACACAGAAAAGTGACGCACACGAAAGCTGAAGAAGCCGCCGGCGGCGGCGGCAAACAAAACGAAGAGCAAATAAATAAAATCACACGGAAAGACAATTAGAAAGCCCCCAGTTAAATTTGACACAAATTAAAAAAACCCGAAAAAGGACAAAATGCGACAAAACCAACAGCAACAAAAGTTCCATCAAAACAACCGGGCCGGGACTAATGCCCAGCAAAGCTTAGTGCAAAATAGCCGCTGGGAAACTTCTCACTTCACTGTGTGGCAATTTGCGGTGAAGATGATGATGGTGGGGGCAGTGGTTGTGTGTACCTTCCAATAAAAAAAGGAACCCAAACAAAAGGACTGGACCAAATGTTTGCCACCGTACAAATGCTTCACCTAATTTTTCCCCCTTTTTTGTTCCCCGGAAAAGTTTATGGCTCAAAAACAGAGCTGGGGGAGAAAATTCCAAATAAATTTCACGAATAAACAACATAAACGACAAAGTTGTCATTATGCAAATTTTTCACAAGGTATTTAAAAAGTTGTTTTGTGAATAGCCATAAAAAACGCAAGTTGGAAGGAAAAAAAAATTATGGACTAACAATTCGCCGGTCTGGCGAGCTGTTGTTGTAGTTGTCAAACCCCATAACTGCAAAATGAAATTAACAACATAAATGGCAAACAACGACACAGTAACAAATATTTTTGTCTTTGGACAGGGTCCAATTTGAGAAAGTAGGGTAATTTGCTGTGTGTTGTAATTGTAGCAGCTGGAAAGTGGAGTTATGGGAAGCATTTTGTCCAGAGTTTTTGTGTGTGCTTTTTTAACAAGTGGAACATAAAATTAACAAATCAAATGGAAGGATTTTGTGTTAAACAAATACATTCACAATTTTAGTAGTTTGTGTTTAAAAGTTTAGTCTCTAAAATACCGAATATCGGGAGATACATTTATATGAGGGCTATAAGAAGACGTGGACCTGGATACAAAATTCCTAGGCATAGGTAGTACCCATTACAATGTTTGAATACGAAATTTGAAACAATTCGGTTGAATGATGTTGCTAAAGTCATGAAAATACCGAATATCGGGAGGTACCGTTATATGGGGGCTATACGAAAACGTGGACCAACAGTAATAAATACATCTACAATTTTAGTAGTTTGTGTTTAAATCTATTAGAATCCTGAAATGTTTAAGCACTCTGGATTATTAGATAGATGCAATATCTATCCTGAATGCTTTCCTAATCATTAAAGTATTTTTAACGAAACACACACACACAATTAAACAATATTCTTATAAATTCCACGATCTTTTTAAATGGAGTTTTTAAACCTGATGTATACAGGGTGAGACAAAAAAAACTGCAACAAAGTCAAACGCCATAATTTTTACTTTTTTTATACCCTCCACCATACTATGGACGGTATATTAACTTTGTCATTCCGTTTGTAACTCCTTGAAATACTCATGTCATATCCAACAAAGTATATATATTCTTGATCAGCGTAAAATTCTAAGTCGATTTAGCCATCTCCGTCTGTCTGTCTGTCTGTCTGTCCGTCTGTCTGTTGTAATCACGCTATCTTTCGAACGAATTGAGATAGAAGGGTAAAATTTTGCACACGTGTTTATTTTTCCAGTAGGCAGGTTAAGTTCGGTAATGGGCCATGCAGGTCCACGTTTTCATATAGCCACCATATAGCGGTACCTCCCTATATTCGGTATTTTGATGATATTAGCGACATTATTCACCGGAATTGTTTCAAATTTGGTATTTGAGATTCGTAATGGATGCTACAGCCTATGACAGAAAATTATCTGTGAAGGTCCACGTCTTCGTATAATTATCTTGTTTTTTTTATCTTGTTTAATTTTATTTGATGAAAGCACAAATGTCGCATCAAATTATAGAATATGTTTAGATTTGTTGGAATTGACCACCTTTGGCACGAATTATGGCCTTCAAACGGCCAATGAAACCGTCAACCCGAATGTTGCTCTGCGGTATGTTGGCCCACCCCCGGTGAAGCGCTTGCTTGAGGTGATCAACACTTAAGTATTTTTTAGTGCCAACCTTGCTTTCCAAAATACTCCAGACACAAGAGTCCAACGGATTGGTATCCGGAGATTTTGGTGGTCATTGTACGCTGGAAATTAAGCGAGAAACCTCATTTTGTAACCATTCTTGGGTGGTGCGTACTAAGTGCAATGGTGCTTAGTCCTCTTGGAATTCCAATGCCTGCTGCCAAAATGTTTGCGCGTTCAAGGCTTTAATACACCATCCAAGGCTTTAATACAGCGTCCATCGGCTGTTATGGCGACCCACACCATCACCATGGCCGGCGCTTGAGTTTTGGTGGCTGCTGGACAACGAATGTTTTCTCATAGGAAAAAACCAAATTCGGCAGTTCACCACTTTTGGCCAAGCGAAGCAACTCTTTTGCTCTTTTAAGTCTATTTTCTTTCTGTTGCGGTGTAAGTTCTTGCACTTTTTGGAATTTCAATGGTGTTACCCCGAGCTCATTTTTCAATATTTGCCGAATGGAATATTGCGATATGTTCAGCTCACGAGCCATTTTTCGGACACTGCAATGCAGGTTTCGATCAAGTCGCTTCTTTACTTTTCGAACCATTTCTGCTGATGTTGCTGTTTTCTTCTGTCCATTTCCTCGACGTCGGGCAACGCTACCAGTATCACGGCAACGAGCGATGGTACGAGGCATAAAAGATTTATTCACATTTAAATGCTGGAGTGCTCTAACAATAGCCACTTGTGGTTTTCCAGCCAAATATAAAGAAATCACGCTTGAATTCCATCATGAATAACTTTTTTTCTGGATTAACTTCTCACCAAAATGCTCTTGTACGCTTGTAAACAATATAATGAGCTGTCACTGGAAAAATTTTAAGAGCTGTCGGACAAGTGGCTTAGAAATGACAGCAGTCTGAAGTTGGTTGCAGTTTTTTCATTTCACCCTGTATATTGTAAGGAATAATTGTCAAGGTTGTCCAGGAAAAATCCTAGTCGTTTGTACGGGAAGTCGCTGTTAAAATCAGATTTTTGTATGGGATGTCCTTAAAAAAATTAAAGATTTTCCAAGAATATTTTAAAATAAATTTGTGCGGGAATTCCTTAACGGCTACAAAATCAGGAACATTTTTAGTTCTTTGTCCATTTCAACCCCTAAATATACGGCAGAAATCTTTGAAAACAATCGACCTAGTCCTTCTGAGCCTAACTCTACCTTTGAAAAATTTCGTGAGGATCGGACGATAATTGCAATCCGTATATAATTACCCCAACCTGTGTTGTAAAGTGAAAAAATATTACAAAATATACATTTCAATATTTTAAATCAAAGTGAAAACATGAAAAAATATCACGAAATACAAAACAATTTATATTAACATCACTATTGGCTTCTTTTTATGTGAATTTTTAGATTTTATTTTTTATGCCAAGATTGACAAAGTTTGTCAAAATCGGTCGAGCTATTCTTGAGATATAAGCATTCTACCTAACATCCCTTTCCTTTGCATATACACATTACATATATTTCGCTATATATATCCGACATATTTACTATCGGCATCTACGTAACGGTCAGAATTTTTGTGATTTCGCCGGGACTAAAAATATTCTCGGTTTAATGGAAAATTTTACTTTTATTTAACACCCACTAAATATTACCCAGTGACCATCCAAATTGGAACACTTTTGCTCAGACCTAAGCTCTAGCCCCATGCTAACTTCCACGTCGATTGTTCTATAATTGCGACCTGTAGATTAACTGAAAAATTAGGAAAATTTTTATCTCCAAAAGCAATAAGCTTCTATTCTGACCATAACCCCGCCTCCATGCAAAATTTCATGAGAATCGGGCCATGATTGCGACTTGTAGTATTATTACAAATTAATATGGACGACGGACAGACGGACGAACATACATAGAAAGATCGACTCAGCTGGGCGATATAGGAAGATTCATATATACTTTCATATGTGGAAAAGCTATATTTCGAGGTGTTAGATATTTTTTGGCCCAATCAGACTTATAGTACCCCCAACATATAATTCTATGTCGATTTAGCGATGTCCATCGTCTGTCCACCTGTCCATCTGTGGAAATCACTCTAGTTTTCGAACAAAATCAAGTAGGTTGATAAAATTTTGTTCAAATGTGTATTATGTCTACAGGACTTTTGGTATTGAAAATGGGCCATGTAGCTCCACATTTTGGTATAGCCCCCCTATATAACGGTACATCCCTATTTTCGATATTTTGGTTATTTAAGCGACATTGTTCACCGGAATTGTTTCAAATTTGGTATTTGAAGTTTGTGGTGGGTACTACAGCCTATGACAGAAAATTGTCTGTGCAGGTCTACCTCTTCGTATAGTCACCATATAACGGTACCTCCCGATATTCGGTATTTAGATGATTTCAGCGACATTTGCAGGTCCATGTCTTCCAATAGCCCCAGTATAGTCGTACTTCCCTATATTCGGTATTTAGATGACCCTAATATAACGGCTACATTCGATATTGTTAAGATTTTTACAGAATTATTAACCGATTTTTTTTATTTGAAAATTGTCAAATTCGTTCGACCCGGCCGATCTTACAACCTTTTTACTTGTGTTAAGCTAAAACCTATTATTGTATGGATAGGCATGTGTGCAATTGCAATTAATCATATATTTCCTCTAATAAATGAATTTGTTTTTTTTTTTTTCAGCAAAACAACAGAACAAAAGAGAGACACAAAAAATGAGGTAAGAATTACAAATCAAAATTAAAAATCAACTTTATTTTGATGCCAAATTGACAATTGCAAAAATCTATTACTTTACAGATTTTAATTTTTTAACTAATAATTTTCGTTTACTAGAAATCGACTTCTTTGCCAATCCAACACTTGTATCTGTACTCATAAAACGCATAAAATTTTTCTTGTGGCGTAGAAGCTTTCCAACCCCCTTCTTCTTTTTGGAAGGAACACAATGTTTTGACATCTTACTCTCAATTTTAGATACTTCCATATTTTCAACATTAGAATTTGATGTACTTTGGGTATTTTTTCTCACTGCTATCTTGTGAGGAATATTCTTCGTTGTTTCTGTTGAAGCATTCGATGGATTTTCCATCATTAATGGTTTTTTGGCTGATAATTTCTTTTTCACCATGCCCTTCATCAATTTTGTGGGATCACTGCGAAATGCCTTTGCCGCTTTGGCTATGGAATCGAAATTACCGAAAACTTCCAAAATACTTTTGTTGACATATTCCAGATAGCACAGCGATGAATCACAAACACTGCATTTGGATTTGCCCTGATGAGCGGTCGCCGCATTGGTTCGTATCAAACTTTCCAAATAGAGAAAATTCTTGGCCATATTTTCGCAGTGTGGACAGTGGTTTGCGGCCGTCGTAGTTGGATTTAAGGAATTCTCTTTTGCCTGCATTTCAGTTAGACCCGCTTTTTGATAGAAATTATTGGTGGAATTTTGTGGAACCACATAGCTCGGCGGCTGGACTTCTTCGCCCAAACCAATAAATTTCCTTACGACTGAAATTTTGTTTGTTTTCTCCAACATGATATTTATTTTTTTGTTTGAATTCGTGTTGTCTTTTTTTTTCGTTTTGCAGTTATTAAAATTTCTAAAAATATTCCCCTGACGCATAAATCAATGCCAAATTTTCAAGGTTTTTTTTTCCCCATTTTCTCTTTCTGTGATGACACACAGTATTAATTATCTGGCATTTTTGTGACATTTCCATCTTAACACTGCAGGACAAACATATTCGCAGAACATGTTGACTCTGTGGGGAGTTTTTGCTCGTTTCGTTTCATTCTATTCTGCTGTTTTATGTGATGAAGTCTTCGTTCGGTGTTTTATGTGATGAAGTCTTCGTTCGGTGTTTGGTGCCGTGTTGTCGTTTTTTTTTTTTTTTTTTTTTGGTTTTCGCTTTCCACTTTCAATTCCATTTGCATTACATGCCAGTTAAATTCGTTTCTATGCTCCCATATGGATGAACGCGGTTGACAAGCGACAACGTGTAAATGTAATTGCCTTCATCAGCTTTGAATTTAGACTCTTACACAGGCACACACACACACAGATACATACACACCCACACATACACACACCAAAACTACATGTGAGCACATTGATGTACTTTGGCATCAGAGTGATTGAAGTTTTTGGTTCTAATGCTATTCACAGTGGAATTTGAGTGTGCCGAATCGATATGGGTGTGCGAATTTTGATATATTGGAGAAATTGATAGTAGATATAACTCATGTGTGTTTTGGAAGAGCTTTCATTTCTGATCTAAGGCAGCAAATGCGGAAATACATTAGAAAGGTATGGGAGAGTTCGTGTTAGGTACTTTTATATCCTCCACCATATTATAGAGGGTATATTAAGTTTGTCATTCCGTTTGTAACACCTCGAAATACACATTTTAGACCCCACAAAGTATATATATCTTTGATCAGCATAAAATTCTGTGTCGATGTAGCGATGTCCGTCCATTTGTGGAAATCACTCTAGCTTTCGAAGTACATGAAGTAAGTTGATAAAATTTTACTCAAATGTATATTATGCCTGAAGGACTTTTGGTATTGAAAATGGGCCATGTAGGTCCAGGTTTTGGTATACCCGCCATATGACGGTACCTTCCGATATTCGGTATTTTGATGATTTTAGCGACATTATTCACAGGAATAGTTTCAAATTTGGTATTTGAAGTTCGTAATAGATACTACAGCCTAAGACAGAAAATTGTCTGTGCAGTTCCACATCTTCGTATAGCCCCCATATAGCGGTACCTCGCGATATTCGCTATTTTCAAGATTTTAGCGACATAATTCACCGGAATTGTTTCAAATTTGCCATTTGAAGTTCGTAATGGATACTATGGCCTATGACAGAAAATTGTCTGTACAGGTCCACGTTTTGGTATAGCCCCATATAATAGTACCTCCCTATATTCGGTATTTTGATATATAAAGGCTACATTCGGTATTTTTAAGATTTTAACAAAATTTTTAACGTTTTTTTTTAAATTGTCAAATTTGTTTCAAGTGGTGGAGGGTATTCAAAAATCCGATCTTACAGCTTTTTCACTTCATAATACACAAAATACATAATTTACCTATTTACCTACACATTCATTATCAAATTTCAGATTGCTAGCACTTTCTTTTAGTGAATTTTAGTACTTTTCGAAAACCTTTAGTTCGAATTTCCTAAACCAAGTTGATCGGAAACTTGTGTTGTCGAATGTCGACAAGTGTGGGAGCTCAGGAATTACGATATTTTTGTCCGGAGTGACGCTGGTATTCAGAATGTTAACGATTTAAAGGTAATAGGAAACTTTTGATTTGTGAACATCATCAACCGTGGTCGGAATGTTGATGTCCAGGTATAACCAACGAGAAGATGTTTTTTTTTAATATTTTTTCAAGGACCAATAGGACCCGGATTTTTTCAAGGACAAACATGTAGCCGATGTTTTAAATTTATGTTTTCAAGGTCCAACAGGAAGTCGATGTTGTAAAAATATTTTTCAAGGACCAACAGGACTGGGATTTTTAAAGATTTTTTTAAGGACCAACAGGACGTCGATGTTGTAAAAATGGTTTTCAAGGACCAACAGGACGAGGATTTTTTAAAGAATATTTTTACAAGGACCAACAGGACGTGTACTTTTTAAAGAATATTCTTTCAAGGACCAACAGGATATTCTTTCAAGGACCAACAGGATATTCTTTCAAGGACCAACAGGACGTAGATTTTTAGCGAATATTCTTTTAAGGACCATCAGGACGTAGATTTTTTAAGAATGTTGTTTCAAGGACCAACAGGACGTAGATTTTTTAAAGATTATTCTTTCAAGGACCAACAGGACGTAGATTTTTACCGAATATTCTTTCAAGAACCAACAGGACGTAGATTTTTTAAAGATTATTCTTTCAAGGGCCAACAGGATATCCTTTCAAGGACCAACAGGACGTAGATTTTTAAAGAATTTTCTTTCAAGGTCCAACAGGATGCAGATTTTTAAAGAATATTCTTTCAAGGACCAAAAGGACGTAGATTTTTAAAGAATATTCTTTAAAGGACCAACAGGACGTAGATTTTCTAAAAATATTTTGCGATATCCGTCCATCCAAGTCAACGTCTTCGTATAGCCCCCATATGACGGTACCTTCCGATATTTGGTATTTTGATGATTCTAGCGACATTATTCACCGGAATTGTTTCAATATTGGTATCTAAAGTTCGTAATAGATACTACAGCCTAAGACAGAAAATTGTCTGTGCAGTTCCACATCTTCGTATAGCCCCCATATAACGGTACCTCGCGATATTCGGTATTTTCATGATTTTTGCGACATAATTCACTGGAATTGTTTCAAAATTAGTATTTGATGTTCGTAATGGATACTATGGCCTATGACAGAAAATTGTCTGCACAGGCCCACGTTTCGGTATAGCCCCATATAGTAGTACCTCCTTATATCCGGTATTTTGATGATACAGATCGACGTCGTCGTGCAGACCCTAATATATCGGTATTTTTAAGATTTTAACAAAATTTTTAACGTTTTTTTTTAAATTGTCAAATTCGTTTCAAGTGGTGGAGGGCATTCAAAAATCCGAACTTATAGCTTTTTTACTTCTTAATACTCAAAATACACAATTTTTTTCAGTTTGACAAATTTTTCTATCAAAATTTTGCACATCGTACTAGATTTTCAGAATTTATAGATTTTATATATAATTTAAGTTTTCCATTTTCCGGAAAAAATAATAAAAAAATGCTTACTTTTTACGCCAACAAATATTTTAAATCTTTCACTTTGAAGTTTAGCGAGAAGGATATTAGTAAAATCCTTGCACAATGCTGCCATGTCCAATTTTTCTGTCCAAACCTCTTTCAATGTCTCCATACGTAAAACCTAGAAACCAACAGAGACCTCAATATAAAATTTCAGAATTTCAGCTCTATCCCTTTACCCAATGCCAAATTTATTAATATTTAGTACGCATATCCACAATAATCTACATCTCCCCATCCCAGATATCAACAGTAATGCAAAATTAGTACCATATTGTACTCTCAGAATAATTATAGTACACATTTGAAAACCAACTTCGTACCGGAAATCCAGAGACCTCAATATCAAATTTGAAATATCACCCAATATCAAATATAGAACCATTTTGTACTTTTCGCACAATTTTAGTACACATTTCCGAAAACACCTCCATTTGTCCAGGCTACACATTCATTATCAAATTTCAGATTGCAAGCACTTTCTTTTAGTGAATTTTAGTACTTTTCGAAAACCTTTAGTTCGAATTTCCTAAACCAAGTTGATCGGAATCTTGTGTCGTCGAATGTCGACAAGTGAAGGAGGTCAGGAATTACGATGCTTTTGTCCGGAGTGACGCTGGTATTTGGAATGTTAACGATTTGAAGGTAATAGGAAACTTTTGATTTGTGAACATCAAGACTGACGAGCGGTAGACAATCAGTAGTCGGAATGTTGATGTCCAGGTATATTTTTTCAACGTCCAACAAGAAGATTTTTTTTTAAATATTTTTTCAAGGACCAATAGGACGCTTATTTTTTGAAGGACAAACATGTCGCCGATGTTTTAAATTTATGTTTGCCAACAGGAAGTCTATGTTTTAAAACCATTTTTTCAAGGACCAAAGGACGTGGATTTTTAAAGAATTTTTTTTAAGGACCAACAGGTCGTCGATGTTGTAAAAATATTTTTCAAGGACTAACAGGACTTGGATTTTTAAAGATTTTTTTAAGAACCAACAGGACGTCGATGTTGTAAAAATATTTTTCAAGGATCAACAGGACTTGGATTTTTGAAAGAATATTTTTTCAAATAATTTTTACAAGGACCAAGAGGACGAGGATTTTTTAAAGAATATTCTTTCAAGGACCAACAGGACGTGGATTTTTTAAAGAATATTCTTTCAAGGATCAACAGGACGTAGATTTTTAAAGAATATTCTTTCAAGGACCAACAGGACGCGGATTTTTTAAAGAATATTCTTTCAAGGGCCAACAGGACGTAGATTTTTAAAGAATATTCTTTCAAGGATCAACAGGACGTAGATTTTTAAAGAATATTCTTTCAAGGACCAACAGAACGTGGAGTTTTTAAAGAATATTTTTAGCGAATATTCTATCAAGGACCAACTGGACGTAGATTTTTAAAGAATGTTCTTTCGGACCAACAGGACGTAGATTTTTAAAGAATATTCTTTCAATAACCAACAGGATATTCTTTCAAGGACCATCAGGACGTAGGTTTTTAGCGAATATTCTTTGAAGGACCAACAGAACGTAGATTTTTAAAGAATGTTCTTTTAAGGATCAACAGGACGTAGATTTTTAAAGAATATTTCAAGGACCAATAGGATATTCTTTCAAGGATCAACAGGACGTAGATTTTTAAAGAATATTCTTTCAAGGACCAACAGGACGTAGATTTTTAAAAAATATTCTTTCAAGGACCAACAGGGCGTAGATTTTTAAAGAATATTCCTTCAAGGACCAACAGAACGTAGATTTTTAAAGAATGTTCTTTCAAGGACCAACAGGACGTAGATTTTTTAAAAATATTTAGCAACGTCCGTCCATCCAGGTCAACGTCTTCGTATAGCCCACATATAATGGTTCCTCCCGATATTCGGTACTTTGATGATTTTAGTGACATTATTCACCGAGATTGTTTCAATTTTGGTATATGAAGTTCGTAATGGATACTACAGCCTATGACAGAAAATTGTCTGTGCAAAGATAGCTAGTGTCTAAAACCACGTGTGGCACGTTTTGGCCGTTTCAAATCATATCTGCTTGCTATGGCCTCACGGCTAACGGTATAATAAGTAAAAATTTTCCCTCTTTAACCCACTGTGCACAACATCCAATGGCATTGACTATGCGGTCAGTACACAACATGGACAGTTGCTGTCCTCAACTAAGCATGACATGTCCTGGTTATGTTGCTAGTTGTCAATGTTTAGATTTCATGCCTTCTATCTTTGTTATTGCATCTTCTTCATATTCGCTTTCGTTGAATTCATTTGGTTCGGCATGTATTGAGAGGCACTGGCATTTCCAAAAACCAAAGAAAAAAACAACTTCTCACAAGAAGAAATTGCTCCCTTCCACAACCCTTAAATGGTCACCATAATTAATTGAACTCCACCACAACAAGTATTTCTCTCCCTTTTTTGTGTGTGTGTGCGTGGAAATAATTAGGGACATTAAGCTGGATGGTTTAGTTGGCTCATTCGTGTGTGAACAAAATTAAAATCGAATCACTAAAAGAGAATGATAGAAGAAAGAGAATGTAATAAACCAAAATCAATCTCAATTACCTGCTGTTCGTTGAAAGCGAACCAAACGCAATTCGCCGTAATTCGAAGTCGAAAGGAAATCAGAAAAGGCAAGTTCAAAAGAAGTTTTGGCTTTTCTGGGTCACTTAACTTCCGGTAACACTTTGCCGTTTACTGATTTCATGTGGTTTGTTGTTGGATTTGTAATTCATTTTTATTTTCTTTTGAGGCCAGTGTTCTTGATTAGCTGGAATTTGTGTGTGTGTTGTTTGTAGGCCAATAAATAACCTGGGCCAACCATAGAGTATGTATACCACTGGTATAAAATTCCAAACTAAACAATTTCAGTTGTTTTTTTTTTTTTTTTTTGGTTTTTCTTTTTTTTGGAAAGGAAAACCTTGACACACTAAACTACTAACGCTATTACCACAACTTGTTGTTACTCCAATTGCCTAGTTATTCGAAATGGCCATTGGCCGGGCCATAAACATTTTTAGAATCACGAAATGTCTTGCTTTGATTTTTTCCATATTGTTGTGTTTTTTCTAACGTTGTTGTTGCTGTCCTCTATAGGGCCTATATTTTTTTTTTTGTTTTGCCTATTTGTCTAAATCTTTAATCGTTGTCGAAAAGCGGTTCTTGGTGTTTTACTTGCATTTGAACAACAAGCCCGACATGTTCACATCCTACAGAAGAACCTGAAATATATTTAACAAGTTAAAAAGCTGTAAGTTCGGCCGGGCCGAACTTTTAATACCCTCCACCATTTGGTAAATATTTGGCAATTTCCAAAAAAAAAAAAAAAAAATAAATAAATAAAATCCGTTAAAAATTCTGTTAAAATATTAAAAATACCGAATGCCTATACGACGACGTAGACCTGCATAGGCAACTTTTGTCATAAGTTATTGCAATATTTAAATGCGAAACTTGAAGAAAAATTTGTTTATAATGTACCTAAAATCATCAAAATACCGAATATAGGGGGTACTGTTATGTGGGGGCTATACGAAGACGTGGACCTGGCATGGGCTGAAGTATCTATTACGAACTTCAAATACCAAATTTGAAACGATTCGGTTAAATAATGTCGCTAAAATCATCAAAATACCGAATATCGGGGGGTACCGTTATATGGGGGCTATACGAAGACGTGGACCTGCACAGATAATTTTCTGTCTTAGGCTGTAGTATCCATTATGAACTTCAAATGCCAAATTCGAAACAATTCCGGTGAATAATGTCGCTAAAGTCATCAAAATAGCGAATATCGGGCGGTACCGTTATATGGGGGCTATATGAAAACGTGGACCTACATGGCCCATTTACGAACTCAACCTGCCTACTGGCAAAATATACCTGTGTGCAAAATTTTAGCCTTCTATCTAAATTTGTTCGAAAGATGATTACAACAGACAGACAGACAGACGGACAGACAGACAGACAGACAGACGGACATGGCTAAATCGTCTTAGAATTTTACGCTGGTCAAGAATATATATACTTTATTGGGTCTGACATGAGTATTTCGAGGAGTTACAAACGGAATGACAAAATTAATATACCCTCCATAGTATGGTGGAGGGTATAAAAAAAACAAAAACCAAAAAAGTTCAAAGGACTAAATATGCCGAAGCATTTGTAACTTTTAAATTCGTGTTGCCAATTTGGTGCACAAATAATTTAAAATCGGATAAAAATATATATAGAAGCTATATCCAAATCTGAACCGATCTCGATAAAAATTGGCAAAGATATTTCTGAGCTGTATTTCCCTGAATATCGTTGTTACGGAATGCATATTACGGTTGTGTGTAACAAATATAAGAAATCGGATGAACAATATATATGGAAGCTATAGCTATATCTAAACCGATCTTCACCAAATTTGATATACTAGCTTCTAGACTCAATTCGGTCGCATGTGCCGAATTCCATCCCATTTGGGCAAATATTAGACGTTTGGTGCACAATTAAAGTTAAATCGGACGAAGTTATATATGGGAGCTATATCCAAATCTGAACCGATCTCGATAAAATTTAGCAAAGGTATTTCTGAGCTGTATTTGATATATTTCCCCAAATATTATTGTTACAGAGTGCATATTATGGCTGCGGAGGACAAAAATAACAAATCGGATGAAACATATATATGGGAGCTATAGCTATATCTGAACCGATTTCGATCAAATTTGGCACACTTATTTTCATGCCTAATTTGGTTGTATGTGCAAAATTCCATACTATTCGGGCTGATATTACACGTTTGGTGCACAATAAAAGGCAAATCGGACGAAGATATATATGAGAGCTATATCTAAATTTTGACCGATTATCTCCAATTTCAATAGGGTTCGTCGTTGGGCCAAACAAATGATTTGTGCAAAATTTCATCTCAATCGGATAAAAAATGCGACCTGCAGTTTGTTGACAAGAATACATGGACAGACGGGCGGACAGACGGACTGACATGCATAAATCAACTCAGAAAGTGATTCTATGGAGATCCTCAAAAGTAACTATGGGTCTATCTCGCTTCCTTTTCCATGTTACAAACAAATGCACAAAGACATAATACCCTTACCACTATGTGGTGTAGGGTATAAAAATCACTAAGAATTAAATGAAAGTGTTAAAATTTCTTACATATATATATGTGTGTGTGTGTATGCATACGTGAATACTCTCGTGTTCATGCCATTGCGGTTTTTGGGGTGGTGCCTTCCTTAAGCCGATTTATTAAATACATTCATGGCAAATGCAATAACACCTTCCATATGTTTGTTGCAAACAAACAGGCACTTGTGAACATTAAAACAAATGGCTTTTAACGCATTTAGGCCGTTTCATTAGTCTCGGATTTATTTATGATGGCATTCGACATAAAAATGTCGGACAAATGTACAAAGCTCACTCGATTGACTCCGATAAGTGGGTACTTAGCCAATAACACCTTTTGTTGGTCGTTGGGTCTATTAAAGAAATCTAAATTGATAGACTCGTCGTCGTCGTATGTGTCATGGTCAATTAGAACGGATATTGACCTACATAGGTATATGGGCAGGCAGGCAGTCAGCCATCTACCTACGAATGTAGCCTTTGGAGTATTGTTGTCAGGCACAGACCCATCCACACGCAATTGATGAAGGTTAGTAATTATGTAGTACTTTGGAATGATTAAGCCTTACCACTCTTCGTTACATCGATTTAAATATACGAAGAAATATTGGGAGGCAATTGAATTGGAAGAAATGTGTTCTTCTTGTGTTTTATTGTGTGGAACAGCAAAAAATGTTTGAACATGGGGTCGAATTAATGGGAGCCTAATTGCGAAGGAATTCAACCGAATTTGTTATGTTTTAATTAATACGTAGTCGAGGTGTCTGGATATTCATAAGGGAAGGATCACACGAATAGGCTTGACGTATACACGGGAGGAAGACGTAGGTTGAACTAATTTTAAAAAAATATATACAGGGTTGCCCATATTCGATGGACCTTTGGGCCCATTCCAATCGACGAGGCTTGTCCGCAGGCAACATTCTTTGCGTCAATTGAATTTTGTACGGGAACAAATGCAAATCAATGCGAATAATCCGTTGTAAAGTGGACCGAGCCATGGCCAACTGCTGAGAACGGCGTTTTTGGGATGTTCTTGGGGACCTCTCAACACTGGCTCGTACGGCAGCATTATTCTCGGCCGATCGCCTTGGTCGACTTTTATATGGCCTCTTCGGATTAGAAAGAGCCTTACCAGTCGAAAATTGTTCGTATAAACGCTTAATGGTGTTCTTAGAAGGCGCACTTCTCACATTTTTTAATGTTTTAAAAGCGCATTGAGTTTTCACAATTGACTTCTTCTGTTGAATGTAAATTTCAACTATTGCAGAGCGCTCGCGTGGCGTGTATTGGTTCATGGTAAAAATATGCTTGGACTGACGCTTCAAACGCGGTATGTCATTAAGCGATGTGACATCTCTGTCAAATGTTATGGCGTTGCCAGATGGGTCCGTCGAATATGGGCAACCCTGTACATAACAATTTTGTGTTCTGCATACTTTAAAGGTAATACAGTGGAACAATAAATTCAACAAGAGAATTATAACAGTATTCGACAAAATTCAAATTTTTTTGAAAATTACAAGGAAAAACCCAGTAGATTATGGAAGTAGAGCTAGAAATAGAAGACACATGTATCGGCGTCTTGAAAGTTGCACCGAAAATAATAATCTTGTTCCCAGTTCAAGTTCTCCACTATTCCAGACATTTGCTTAAGAAAGTCAAAATATTCTACAAAATGATTTGTCACCAAATTCTACACTAGGTCTCCGAATGAAGGGTGAGATGAAAAAACTGCAATCAACTTCAGACTACTGTCATATTTAAGCCACTCGTCCGACAGCTGTTAAAATTATTCCAGTGACAGCTTATAATATTGTTTACAAGTGTACAAAAGCATTTTGGTGAGAATTTTCCAGAAAAAAAAATATTCATGATGGAATTCAAGCGTGATAGTGTGATTTCTTTATATTTGGCTGGAAAACCGCAAGTGACTATCGTTAGAGCACTCCAGCATTTAAATGTGAATAAATCTCTTGTGTCTCGTACCATCGCTCGTTATCGTGATACTGATAGGGTAGCCCGACGTCAAGGAAGTGGATGGAAGAAAACAGCAACATCAGTAGATATGGTTCGAAAAGTAAAGAAGCGACTTGATCGAAACCCGCGTCGCAGTGGCCGAAAAGTGGCTCGTGAGCTGAACATATCGCAATATTCCATTCGGCAAATATTGAAAAATGTGCTCCGGCTAAACTATTGAAATTCCAAAAAGTGCAAGAACTTACACCGTAACAGAAAGAAAATAGACTCAAAACAAATTCCCGAATTTGGTGTTCTCCGAAGAAAAATTCGTTGTCCGGCAGTTTGTAAACAAACAAAATGATCATGTTTACTTGCCAAAGAGGTCAGCTGAAAATGTGCACCTTCGGTTGGCCAACAGAACTGAAACGACGGCCATGGTGATGGTGTGGGCCGCCATAACAGCCGCTATTCGCTCGTATTAAGCGACCGTGGCATCAGGATGAATGCCGAATATTATGGCGAAAATATTCCTTGCCAAAGGTGGCCAATTCGAACAAATCTAAACTTATTCTAAAGTTTAATGCTATTTCCGACATTTTTTGGTATTATTAAATAAAATAATAAAAAAAAAAAAAAAAAATTGTGGCGTTCATCTTTGTTGTAGTTTTTATACCCTACACCTCAATGTGGTCAGGTTATTATGTCTTTGTGCATTTGTTTGTAACAGGCAAAAGGAAGCGAGATAGACCCATAGTTACTTTTGACGATCTCCATAGAATCACTTTCAGAGTGATTTATGCATGTCTGACCGTCCGTCCGTCTGTCCGTCTGTCCATGTATTCTTGTGAACAAAATGCAGGTCGCATTTATTAACCAACTGAGATGAAATTTTTCAAACAACATTTGTTTGGCCCAAGGACGAACCCTATTGAAATTGGAGATAATCGGTAAAAATTTAGATATAGCTGTCATATATATCTTCGTCCGATTTGCCTTTTATTGTGCACCAAACGTGTAATATCAGCCCGAATAGTATGGAATTTTGCACATACAACCAAATTAGGCCAGAAAATAAGTATGCCAAATTTAATCGAAATCGGTTCAGAGATAGCTATAGCTCCCACATATATTGTCCATCCGATTTGTTATTTTTGTCCCCCGCAGCCGTATGCACTCTGTAACAACATTATTTGGGGAAATATATCAAATGCAGCTCAGAGATACCTTTGCTAAATTTTATCCAGATCGGTTCAGATTTGGATATAGCTCCCATATATAACTTCGTCCGAATTACATTTATTGTGCACCAAACGTCTAATATTTGCCCAAATTGGATGCAATTTGGCACATACGACCGAATTGAGTCTAGAAGGTAGTATGCCAAATTTGGTGAAGATCGGTTCAGATATAGCTATAGCTACCATATATATTGTTCATCCGATTTGTTGTATTTGTTACCCACAGCCGTAATATGCACTCCGTAATAACGATATTCAGGGAAATATATCAAATACAGCTCAGAAATATCTTTGCCAAATTTTATCGAGATCGGTTCAGATTTGGATATAGCTCCCATATATATCTTTATCTGATTTCAAATTAATTTTGCACCAAATGAGCAATATAAGTCCGAATTTAAAAATATGCTTCGGCATATTTAGTCCTTTGAATTTTAAATTATAATTATATTCATAGCGTGTATGATTAAATTCTCCTTTTTGCTCTACTAAATTAGCAATGTGGTGTAGGGTATCATAAAGTCGGCCCCACCCGACATCAGGACTTTATTTACTGGTTTTTACATTGCAAATTTTTTTAAACATAAAACTAAGGGTTTGAAAAAAAAAAACCAATTATACATATTCGAATTATTTGGTAAATAATGTAAATGCTGTATTTTTTATTCAATATAACCACATCATAATATGGCCACAAAAAGAGAAAAAAAAACTCCTTTAATCTCACATTGAAATATGTGACACCATATCCATAAAAACTGTGTCACAGCAATGACCATTAAATTTAATACAACAATAAGTTGTACAATAATTTTTAACAAGCCAAATAATTTTTTTTTGTGGAAATTTAAGTGCATTAAATTTATTCCTCATAAAAATTTCCCGCACATATGACGTGAAAGAAAAATCCATGACAAGAAGAAGAAAAACAAAATCCGAATTTCACTCGTAATGAAATGAAAGTGAAATTTATTTTCATACAATTCTATTATTGTAGTATTTTTGAACGCCTGATGATGACGATGATAGCCAGCAGAGAAGGAAGAGGTGGTGAGAGCAGTGCGGCCAAAGGTAATGGCATTTTATGAATGGGCTCATGGTATGTAGGCTAGGTATTGAGAACAAGTTTCAATATCAGGTACACTCTCGATTTACATATGCCTGGCAGGTCGGTGTAGTTTTTTTTTGTTCTATACAGCAACGATTACATGGCATGTGTGTGAGAGAGTGTGTGTCTTTTGTGGCTGTGTTAGTGACAAATTGTATGAAGGAAGCACACAAAGCTTCTTTTGGTGGTGGGCCAGTAGTCAAGACAGGTGTTGGGTGTTGAGTTGTTGCGGCAGGCAGGCATTCATGTCGAGTTTATTTGGCATGTAAAGTGACGGCGATCTGAAAGGAAAACTAGTACGTCGTTGTTGCCGTCGTCATCACCATCGTCGTCGTCGTTATAATGTCGGTGTTTCTTTGGTATTGGGGTCAACTTCCTTTTTTCCAACTTTTACTTTTTTCACTTTACTTCCCTTCGCTTCCAATTTGTATTATTTTCTTTTTTTGCTGGCCGCAAGCAGAGCAGAAAAAGAAATACAATAGCAAAATTCCAAAAACCAAAGAGAAAAAATGTGAAAAAAATATATCAGCTTCTGTCGCAATGTTGGCCAGAGTAAATGTTAAGTTTTAGCTGTAGCTCCGCAAAGTAGGTAGGTTCATTGGTTTTTTATCCACGCCGTTGCCATTAAATTTCAATGTAGTTGTAAGTCAAAGGCAAACGTACCTACATACATATAGTCGTAAGCTTTGAAGAATGAGAATTTGGTTATAACCTGAGTAGATGTGGTGGCTTTGTCTACACTTTGGGCCTGTTGAGCGTTCAGTTACACTGTGGAGTAGTCTCAAGCGACAAAACAATACCTATAGGTCTAATGACATTATTATTTTAAAAACTGGTATATATCAATATTTCGTATTTTGATGGTTTTAGCGACATTATTTACCGTAATTGTTTCAAATTTTGTATTCAGAATACGTAATGGGAACTATAGTATATGCCAGAAAATTGTCTATGCAGGTCCAGGTCTTCATATCGTGTAGGCCCCATATATCAGTATCTCCCTATATTCGGTACTTCGACGATTTTAGGTACAATACTCACCGAAATTGTTTGAAATTTCGTATTTGAAGTTCCTAATAGGTACTACAGCCTGAGACCGAAATTTGTTTATGCAGGTTTAGGTCTTCGTATAGTCCCGATATAACGGAAACTCCCTATTTTCAGTATTTTGATGATTTTTGCTACATTAATCAACGATTTTTTTTCAAGATTCGTATTTCAATATTGTAATGACTTATGACAAAAGTTGCCTATACAGGTCCGCGTCCTCGAATAGACCCCAATGTAACGGTTTTATTCGGTATTTTTAAGATTTTAATAGAATTTTTAACGGATTTTATTTATTTTTTTTGAAAATTTTTAAATTCGTTCCAAATGGTGGAGTGTGCCAGATTTGGACTACATCGACTACTTCCTTCACTTCATATGAGATACTAGCAAGTACCCGCTACTGCATATTAGATTTGTTCCTTTAGAGCTTTTGTTCAGTTTGGATAAGAACAACAATAAGGAACAATAAGAAAATGTTTATATTTTACACCAAGAAGTCTTCAAAATATGTATATTCTCAGCCATATGGCTAGAGAGGATATATATCATTTGATACGATCAAAAGAACGGTTTTATGCCCTAGGTCTCTTTGGATCAAATCCGTTTCAAGACATTTGGAGTCGATCTAGCGGTGTCCGTCCGTCTGTCTGGCTGGAGCGCACGATAACTCTCCAAGGGAGTATCCGTTTCAAGACATTTGGAGTCGTTCTAGCGATGTCTGTCTGTCTGTCTGGCTGGTGTGCACGATAACTCTCGAAGAGAGTATCCGATTTGGTCCAATAATATTACCAAACCATCGCAATATTATTGTAAAACTTTGATCGCGTTCGAGGATGGGTAAGATCGGTCGACTCCTTCTGGTACCTCCCCACAAAATGTTGAAATTTTCAATGAAAATATTTTTACTTTACAGAAAGAAATTTTGCTCCATGTTTGCAAATCCTAATATTTCCATCAGTGCTAGGTCAGGTGCGAAAATGGACCTCCCCCACAAAGGTTCAATATTTTGAATAATTTTACTCTAATAAAATGTGATGTAAGAGGCTGATGTCTTCAAATTTCGCACATCCCAATAATTTTATTAACCCAAGGTCTGGCGTTAAAATAAATTAAAATAAATAATATTCTATTCTGACCATAACCCCACCTCCATGCAATATCGTGGGATCCGGCTATAATTGCGACCTCTAGCGTGATTACAATCTAGCATGGACAGACGAACATACATAGCTAGATCGAATCAGCTTGGCGAGATAGGAAAATCCATATGTACTGTTCTATGTGGGAAACCAATATTTCGAGGTGTTACATAATATTTGGCCCAATCAAACTTATAACACATAGTGTTGTAGGGTATAATAAGTTAAAAAGTATCAGTCGGTTTTGCCGTAATATGTATAATCTCAGCCAATATCTTTTTGTTTACATGAAAATGGACAATATCGGTCCACTCCATCAAGTACCTCCCCCACAAATGGTCAAAATGTTGAATAATTACAACTCTCATTAAATGTGATGTAAGAGTCCGATTGTCTTCAAACTTCTCACATCCCAATATTTATATTGACCCAAGGACTGGTGTTAAGATGGAATATATCGACCCACTATTTTTTGCACAGAAAGAGAAACGATAATCCGATTTTGCTCCAACTTGGCAAATCCTAATATTTGTTTCAGTGCTAGGTCTGGTTGAATAATTACAACTCTCATAAAATGTGATGTAAGAGTCCGATTGTCTTCACATTTCACACATTCTAATGTTTATATTAACCCAAGGTCTGGTGTTAAGATGGAATATATCGGTCCACTTCTTCTGGTAACTTCCTCACAGAGTGGTCGAAATTTTCAAAAAATATTTTTTTTTTGCACAGAAAGAGAAACGATAATCCGATTTTGCTCCAACTTTGTAAATCCTAATATTTGCATCAGTGCTAGGTCTGGTGTGAAAATGGAGAATATCGGTCCACTCCATCAAGTACCTCCCTCACAAATGGTCAAAATTTTAAATAATTACAACTCTCATAAAATATGATGTAAGAGTCTGATTATTTTCAAATTATACACATCACAATATTTTTATTTACCCAAGGTCTAGTGTGAAGATGGAATATATCGGTCCACTTCTTCTGGTACCTCCATACAAGGGCCAAAATTTTAAAGGAAAAACTACTGTTGCAAAAACAGGCTGTTAATATCAAATTTAAAACAGGTGAGCAAGGGCTATAGTCGTGCGGGGCCGACCATGTGATACCCTACAACACTACAATATGTTCGAAGTCCCTTTATATGCAAATCCATTTTGGAAGATTTCGTTTTTGAAAAAATGCCAAAGAGCCATGACCAGAGGTTACCCTTAGGTTTTTGACCCGGAGAATTTGGCCAATATTTACGCACTCCGTAGTATTGTGAAGTATTCAAAACAATTGCACACGAAAGTTGTGGTCCATTTTACAGCTAAATATAATCCAATGGTCATCCAAAATGCTAGACTTCTTCTCTGTCCTCAACTCTCTTCCGATACGAAATTCCGTGTCGATTAGTTTTCAATTGTGGCCTATAGAACGATTCCAAAATTAGAAAAATTTAATTTTTTTAGCCATTTAAACCTTTAAATGCACATCCGAAGAACAATAGGCTTAAATTCGACCCACCCACATGCAAAATTTCGTGGGAATCAGACGATAATTGCAAAATACATATAATACCCTCAAAACGTAGTGTTGGAGTGTGTAAAAATTTAGAAAATTTAAAATTCAAAATTGTAAGTCAAATTAAAAAAATCGCATGCGATAAAAAATATGACAAGAATTGAAAAATATGGAACAAAAATATTCACTTTTTTTATTGGTATATTTTCCGCGATTTTCTTAGATTTTCTGGTTTTCTGGCAAAAGACCATTCCAAATTGATGGGAATTGTGGAAATCGGCCCAGCGGTTCTTGATTTATAAGCAGAATAAATAAGATCAATTCTTTTACATATGTATTATACCTATTTTGCTATATATCCGATTTCTTGGCTTTTAGCATCACTGTAATAGTCAGAAGTGATCTTTTAATGTATTTGTGAGATTAAAAATATTCGCGGTTTAGTGGAAATTTTACTATTTTCTAACATAAAAGTTAGGGTCTATTTTACCCGCTAATTATTGTCCGATGGCCGCTCAAATTGGTAGGTTTCTGCCCAGTCCCAAACTGTAAATTTTCGCGTCGATTGGTTCATAATTCTGACCTATAGAGCAACTGCAAAATCAGGAAAATTTTCTGTTTTTGGTCCATTTCAACCCCTAAATAACGTGCGATCATCTCCAAAAACAATAGGGTGACCCTAACCCCACCTCCATTTCCAATTCCGTGAGGATCGGTTCATAATTGCGACCTGTAGCTTGATAACAACTTAACATGGACAGACGGACGGACGGACATACATAGCTAGATCGACTCAGCTCGGCGAGCTAGGAAGATCCATATATATTTCTATGTGGGAAACCAATATTTCGAGGTGTTACATAATTTTTGGCCCAATCAAACTTATAATACCCAAAACACATAGTGTTGTAGGGTATAAACGTAATAACGTTTGTGGTTCCGGGTTTCATTGAAAATATATATTTATACCCTACAACACTATCTGTTGGGGGTATTATAAGTTTGATTGGGCCAAAAATTATGTAACACCACGAAATATTGGTTTCCCACATAGGAAAGAATTAGAAGCCTTCTAATTTTGATGGTCATCGGGTAATATTTAGTGGGTGAAATAGGCCACAGCATTTGTGTTAAATAAAAGTCAAATTTTCTGTTAAACCGCGAATATTTTTAATCCCGGCGAAATCACAAATAGACGAACAGGTCAATTCTGAAAGTTATGTAGATGCGGATTGTAAATATATCGGATATATATAGCGAAATATATACAATGTGTATATACAAGGGAAGGACATGTTAGTTAGAATGCTTATATCTCCAGAATGGCTGGACCGATTGTTACAAATGTTGTCAATTCAAAATGCTCTCTTTGCATAAAAGTAAAAAATCTAAAAAAATCGCAGAAAAATATGCCAATAATTATGTTAATATAGATCTTGTAGTATTTTGTGACTTTTTTATATTTTTTCATATTTTTTATCGCATGCGATTTTTTCAATTTGACTTATAATATTTTTTAATATTTTTTCACCTTCCAACACAGGTTGGGGGTTATTATATAAGGATTGCCAATATCGTCCGATCCTCACGAAAATTTTCACAAGGGTAGGGTTGGGCTCAGAAGGGCTAGACCTATTGTTTTCAAAGATGTCGGCAATATATTAAGGGTTGAAATGGACCAACAACTAAAAATTTTCCTGACTTTGCAGCCGTTATAAAGGTCACAAATAGAAACCAGAGGACACGAAATCTCTCATAATGTTAGAGTTTAGAACAGCGGGTACAATGGACCACTAATTTTGTGTGAAAAAAAAAAAAATACCAGCATTACTTACAGGCGATATCTGAAATACACAAAAGGCAAACTTCTGGCTTTTTTATGCTGATTTCGTTGATGAATATAGCCAATATCGCAGACAAGCAAATCATATAAATGAGTCTAAATTTGGAGATACAGAGGGGCTTATTGCTTTTGAAGATGATTGCAAAATATTTAGGGGTTCAAATTAACCAAAAACAGAAATGTTTTTCCGATCACACAATTGAAGCCAATCGATACGCCTGTGAAGAGAGTTAAGGACAGGAATGAATTCTAGCATTTTGGATGACCATTGGATTATATTTAGCTGTAAAATGGACTACCACAGCTAACAGCACGACGGAGTGCATAAATATTGGGCAAATGTCCCTAGTCAAAATCCTAATTTGAAAAGCGAAATCTTCCAATATGGATTTGGACATAAGGGGCTTCTAACATATTGTAGTGTTGTAGGGTATAACATAGTCGGCCCCGCACGACTATAGCCTTTGCCTACTTGTTTTTAAATGGTTCTGTGTTTCCCTGAAAATATTTCTTTAAAAAAAATCCACGTTTGTGGTTCCGGGTTTCATTGAAAATATATATTTTTTTTATTCACGTTTGTGGTTCTGTTTTTCCTTGAAAATATATATATATATTTTTAAAAATCCATGTTTGTGTTTCTGTTTTTCCTTGAAAAATATTTTTGTTTTTAAATCCACGTTTGTTAATCCGTGTTTCCTTGAAAAGAATCTTGAAAAATCCACGTTTTATAATCTGTTTTTCCTTGAAAAATATTCGACAAAAAATCCACTCTCGTTTGTAAATCCGTGCCTTGTCCCTAAACAAATTGTGCTCAGTATGTAAAAAATCTACCTCAGACTATATGTAAATAACTGGACGAATAAGCGTACAAACTGGAAGGAGAAAAACTAAAGCCACACAATTAAATTAGTGCAACTAAACAATAATAATAAAAAACGCCATAGAAAATATGTCCGTCTGTAGAAGTTACATTGTGAAAACAACACTTTGGCTGAAAGCTCCCGACCAAAGCTAGAAAACCAAAAGCAGCGGCAGCCACGTTGACAAAAACAACAACAACAACAGCGGCAACATTCTTTACCGGTTTCTTTACTTTTGCTTTCGAAAAAGGACACACGAAAAAAAAATAACGGTGGTGCCGGGCGGCGATTCTAACACACACACACAGACACACGTACACTAAGTTACACTCATATGTAAATATATTCATTAAAACCGCTGTCACAACATAGACCCCTAAGTAAAGAAAGAAACTCTTTTGCGGTCAGTTCGTTTTGATTCTTTGGTGAAAACGTGCATCTTGCTTTTAAAACATTGGCCTGGCCGGTTAGTTGCCTATACTCGTATATGTGAAAAATTGCGATAGAAAAAAGTGTGTAAGAGGGTGTGTGCATTTCTGTATGTGTGGTCCAAACAAACAAACCAAGTGAAACTAGTGGTGAAAAAAAAGGAAAATATTTAAAGTGAAATCTTAAAAAAAACAGCTCATACACACAGAGATAGAAAGAGAAACTCCATCAGAGATAATCACTTCATCAAAGGCTGAAGGCGTTTTTTGTTCGAGATTCTGTCCGGCTTTGAGGGGTATGTACCAATTTCTAGACATCATCATCATCATCAGTATCTTCATCTTGACACACACCCGAACACCCACACTCCAACACAAAATAGGAGAATAGCCAGTTCAGTGACTCTGCAATTGAATGGAGAAGCTTAGCGTCCATTTTCTTTTTGTTTTCCTTAGCAGTTGATCTCTTACCAGAAAAGATGAAAACGACAAAGCAAATATGCCTTTGACTGTGAAAAACAATTTTCAGAGAGCCCAAAAGACAGCACAGAGTGAGAGAAAAAAAACACTTTGCAAATGTAATGTCTTTTGCATCATTAAAATGTTAAATTGCAATAAAATCTTAATCGTCAACTTCATTTGAGCTGTGTTTTGCTTTTTTTGTTTTGGGATGCTGCTGTTTGTTTAACTTGCTTCATATGCGGATGAGTAGCTGGCAAACTCTGTCTCTCTGACTCTTTGGATTTCCGTTTCAGCAACAGCAAAAATGAAAACAACAGCAACAAAAAATAAATGAACAGCAACAACAAAGTTGAAATAAACAACTTAAAAGTCACTTTGCATATTCAGCACTTGAATCCCTTGTGCTTGATGCTCAATGCCCCTCTCCACCCCTCTTCGCCCACCCGGTTCCATATCTTCCTTATCCCTGACTCATGATGTTGTTATACCCTACACCACATAGTGGTAAGGGTATCTTTGTGCATTTGTTTGTAACATGGAGAAGGAAGCGAGATAGACCCATAGTTACTTTTGAGGATCTCCATAGAATCAGTTTCTGAGTTGATTTATGCATGTCAGTCCGAACGTTCATCCATCTGTCCATGTATTCTTGTGAACAAAATGCAGGTCACATTTATTATCCTGTTGAGATGAAATTTGGCACATATCATTTTTTTGGCCCAAGGACGAACCTTATTGAAATTGGAGATAATCGGTCAAAATTTAGATATAGCTCCCATATATATGTTCGTCCGATTTGGCTTTTATTGTGCACCAAACGTGTAATATCAGCCCGAATAATATGGAATTTTGCACACACAACCAAATTGGGCCTAAAAATAAGTATGCCAAATTCGATCGAAATCGGTTCAGATATAGCTATAGCTCCCATATATATTGTTCATCCGATTTGTTATTTTTGTCCTCCGCAGCCGTAATATGCACTCTGTAACAACAATATTTGGGCAAATTTATCAAATCCAGCTCAGAAATACATTTGCTAAATTTTATCGAGATCGGTTCAGATTTGGATATATCTCCAATATATAACTTCGTCCGATTTACATTTGATTGTGCACCAAACGTCTAATATTTGCCCAAAGAGGATGAAATTTGGCACTTACGACCGAATTACGAGTCTAGAAGCTAGTATGTTAAATTTGGTGAAGATCGGTTCGGATATAGCTATAGCTCCCATATATATTGTTCATCCGATTTGCAGTATTTATTACCAACAGCCGTAATATGTACTCCGTAACAACGATATTCAGGGAAATATATCAAATTAGGCCTGAAAATAAGTATGCCAAATTTGATCGAAATCGGTTCAGATATAGCTGTAGCTCCCATACATATGTTTCATCCGATTTGTTATTTTTGTCCTCCGCAGCCGTAATATGCACAACAATATTTGGAAAAATATATCAAATGCAGCTCAGAAATGTCTTTGCCAAATTTTATCGAGATCAGTTCAGATTTGGATATGGCTCCCACATATATCTTTATCTGATTTCAAATCAATTTTGCACCAAATGGGCAATATAAGTCCGAATTTAAAAGATACAAATGCTTTGGCATATTTAGTCCTTTGAACTTTAAATTATAATTATAATCATAGCGTGTATGATTGAATTTTCCCATAAAAACGTTTAATTGTTATGTGGAGCTCTACTAAATTAGCAAAGTGGTGTAGGGTATCAAAAAGTCGACCTAGCCCGACTTTAGGATTTTCTTAACTGGTTATTGTTGTGTTTGTTCCTGTTGCTGGTGACTACTGGCAACTGTATGCTTCCTGTGTCTGAAACACCTCTTCCTGTCGTGCATGTCCTTTGAGTTGTACATCATGGGCTTAGCACAGTGATTCCCACTGACCTCTTCCGTTGAGGAGGGATTTTCGACAAACACTTTCGGATTATTTCCTTTTCTTATTTGTTTATATATTTATTTAAAGGAAATGTGGATCATTGATTTCATTTTCTGTTAAATTAGCAATAAAAATAAATTATAATCAGATGCTGGAGAAAAACAAAAAGGAAACGAATTGAAATTCAATCAATTGGAAATTTGCATGGATTTCCCACATTTTATTTTCAAGAATATTAATTTTAAATATAAGCTGAGCTGTGAACATGGATTTTATGAAAATTTAAATTCATAGTCTCAATTTCAGTATTTATACCCTAAAACACTATCTGTTGTGAAAGTATATATAGATCTTCCTATCTCGCCGAACTGAGTCGATTTAGCTATGTATGGATGTACATGTCTGTCACCGTTAATTTGTAATCATTCTACAGGTCGCAATTATGGCCCGAATCTCACGAAATTGAAAATGTAGGTGGGGTTATGGTTGAAATGGACCAAAAACTGAAAAATTTCCTGATTTTGTAGTTGAGTTGGCTGAGCTTAGTGGGTGAAATAGACCACAACATTTGTGTTTAATAAAAGTCATATTTTCCATTATACCGCGAATATTTTTTTAATACGAAGCAAAGGCTATGGTCGTGCGGGGCCATGTGAATCCCCTTAACACTACAGTATGGTAGTAGTCACCATATGTCCAAATCCATTTTGGAAGTGTTCGCTTTTGAAATTATGTCACAGTGTATATTACCCTTAGTTTTTTGACCAGGGACATTTCTCCAATATTTAGGCACTGCATCGTGCTGTTAGTTGTTGTGGTCTGTTTTACAGCTAAGTATAACCCAATGGTCATCCCAAATGCTAGACTTCGTCTCTGTCCTTAACTCTCTTCTCATGCAAAATTCCGTGCCGATCGGTTTCAATTGTGTGTTTAGGGAAATTTTTCAGTTTTTTGTTTTAATTTGAACCCCTAAATATTTTGCTATCATCTCCAAAAGCGAGAGGCCCCTCTGTATCTCCAGATTTAGACTAATTTATATAATTTGCTTGTCTACTAAGATTTTCTATAATCGTCAACGAAATCAGTATGAAATAGCCAGAAGTTTTCCTTTTGTGTATTTTGGATTTCATCTGTAATTTATTTTCAGCGTTTCGGTAGAATGGAATTTTTTTTAAACATAAAAGCAATTCGGCAGTTGCCGAAAATGGCTCGTGAGCTGAATATGTCGCTTGGCCGAAAGTGGTGAACTGCCGAATTTGGTTTTCTCCGATGAAAAAAACATTCGTTGCCTAGCAGTTTGTAAACAAACAAAATTATCGTGTTTACATGCCAAAGAGGTCAGCTGGAAATGTGCACCAGAATTGACCACCAAAACTCAAGCGTCGGCCATGGTGATGGTGTGGGCCGCCATAACAGCCGATGTTCGCTCTCCGCTCGTATTAATCGACCGCGGCATCAGAATCCATGCCGAATATTATCGCGAAAATATTCTGAAGGGAAGCCTTGGGCACACAAACATTTTGGCCGCAGACTTTGGACATTCCAACAGGACCCAGCACCATCGCACTCAGTACGCGCCACCCAAGAATGGTTACAAAATGAGGTTTCTCGCTTCATTTCCAGCTCACAATGGTCACGAAAATCTCCGGATACCAATCCGTTGGACTATTGTGTCTGGAGTATTTTGGAAAGCATGGTTGGCACTAAAAAGTACCAAAGTGTCGATCACCTCAAGCAAGCGCTTGGCCAGGAATAGGGCCAAAATACCGCAGAGCAACTTTCGGGCAGCGTGTGACGGTTTCATTTGCCGTTTGAAGGCCATATTTCGTGCCAAAGGTGGCGAATTCGAACAAATTTAAACTTATTCTAAAATTTGATGCTTTTTTCGACATCGCTCGGCGAGATAGGGAGATCCAATTATACTTTCCAATGTGGGAAACCAATATATTGAGGTGTTACATAATTTTTGGCCCAATCAAGCTTATAATACACCCAACACATAGTGTTGTAGGGCATAAAGATATGAAAACTTTAATCCTGTACATTATGTTTATTATTATTATATTTGTGCATTTGTTTGCAGCAGGCAAAAGGAAACGAGATAGACACATAGTTCCTTTTGATGATCTGCATAGAATCACATTCTGAGTCGATTTATGCATGTCCGTCCGTCCGTCCGTCTGTCCATGTATTTTAGTAAACAAAGTACAGTTCGCATTTATTGCCCCATCCAGATGAAATTTTGCACAATTCATTTGTTTGGCCCAAGGACGAACCCTATTGAAATTGGAGATAATCGGTCAAAATTTAGATATAGCTCCCATATATATCTTCGTCGATTTGCCTTTTATTGTGCACCAAACGTGTAATATCAGTCCGAATAGTATGGAATTTTGCAAGTACGATCAGATTGGACCTGAAAATAAGTATGCCAAATTTGATCGAAATCGGTTCAGATATGGCTATAGCTCCCATATATATTGTTCATCCGATTTGTTATTTTTGTCCTCCGCAGCCGTAATATGCACTCTGTAACAACAATATTTGGGGAAATATAGCAAATACAGCTCAGAAATACATTTGCTAAATTTTAGCGAGATCGGTTCAGATTTGGATATAGCTCCAATATATAACTTCGTCCGATTTACCTTTGATTGTGCACCAAACCTCTAATATTTACCCAAATTGGATGAAATTTGGCACTTACGACCGAATTAAATCTATCAAAGTGGTGTAGGGTATCATAAAGTCGGCCCGCCCGATTTTAAGACATTCTTTACTGGTTTTTTTCATTAAATTAATGGTCCAATTTTTGATTTCAAACTAATTTAAGTCTATCATAATCTATTTTAATAAATAAACTTTCAATTGTCGCTTTTGTTAAAAACATAATTTTTATGTTCAAAGTATCCTTTTCATTTCCTTAAGCATTTCTTCACGGACTTTTAGAGAAGTTTTTGTAAATGACAATTGCGGATTTTTAGGAAATATTTTTCAAGACTTTAAGTTTTAAATTTAGCTTGAAGTTTACAACTGTATCTCTTCTGTCGTTGGCGTCTGAGCTGACACGCAAATCATATATATATTATAAATGATCCTTTGTTTCTTCCATATCACTGTGCACGCATCCAAATTATGTTGAATTTTGGCATGTGTGCCTTTCGATTCAGACCCCTTTAGCATGTTTTGCATTTGAGAACAAAATACATATCCATAAAATAACAACTAAGCCAACCAACCGACGAATAAACCGACCAAGCAGTTCACATATCTCATATACGTATTTTTTTTTGAAATATACAATTTATGTTAAAAACTTATATCTTCTTGTTCCTCTTTTTCTTCATTGCTTGCTTGCTCCCCTGCTCCTATTTAGTTTTAGCAAATGCATTGGTAATGCAAATATTAAATTATCATTTAATATTAAAGTTGTTATAAAAGGAATCTTATGGCAAATTGTTGAGAACAGCTTTTTTACTTAAAATAATCCGTTTAGAACGTAGCAGCAACGGCAAAAGGTAAAGCGAATAAACGTTCACAAAGTCTAATATGTTTAGATCCATCTTGAAAATAATAAATTTTCTTGGGAAACATTTTTCTTAGGAATGGATTTGGTTTCTAGGTCATCAGTTCCTCAGATAATAGTTTTAAATGGCATAAATGTATCCGCTATAGCATTTTACCTATATTTTCCTGGGAATGAACATTATTTCTAGTTCACCTTTAAATTACCGAGTTTCCTTCCTCCTCAGTAAGACACGAAACCCCACCATTACCATTTGTCCTATTTATAAGAAAATTTTCCCCCTCTTTCTTCCATGTTCCACTTAACACAAATGTCCTTGGCAATGCCATGCCAAGGTTTTGTGTTTAATTCTTGTTCCTCGTTTTCTTATTATAATCGAATTTTCGTGCAGCCGAATTACTGAAATAAAAGAACAACAAAACACATAACAAATCTCTTTACCTGACCTCAATATGGCTCGCCACCCCACTCCAGCTACCCACCACCGCGATATCCTTTTGAAATGAACAACAACAATGAATGTTCACTTTGATTTAATTTCATCATAAATTTACTGGCCACCATGCAATAAAATCATAAATTATTACCCCGGCATAAATTCAGAAAAATGTTTTATTAATTAAGAACCCGATACTTAAAATAACTTGGATTGTTATCCGGCTTCAGCAAAACAAAAAAAAAATCACCCTCTCGTCGATTGTATTTATGCGTTGAATAACCTGTGAGAATATTTATTTGTTGGATTGTTGTTGCTCTTGCTATTAACATTTTTTATATTTGTATGAATTTAAGTATGTTATTCTGAAGAGGGTGAGGGGATTTAACATACATACAAAATTCAGTTTTTTACTTGGGTTTCGATGTTTCGTAATTTCCCTAGGGCATTAGCCGTTTAATGATATTCCTTGGAACGAAATTATGAAGATTTGTTTAATTCGTTCATAATGTAAAAAAATCCTAAATTTAAAATGAAGAAGATGGGACCCCTTAATAAAGGAATTTTTACTGAGGCAACCAAAACGAGTAAAACAGGTTAAAAAGCAATAACTTCGGCCGGGCCGAACTTTGAATACCCTCCACCATTTGGAACGAATTTGGAAATTTTCAAAAAATAAAATCCGTTAAAAATTCTGTTACAATCTTAAAAATACCGAATATAGCCATTATATTGGGGTTTTTACGACATGGACCTACATAGGCTTTGTTTGTCATAAGCCATATTCAAATTCGAACAATTTTCTGTCACAGGCTGTAGCATCCATTACGAACTTTAAATACGACATCTCAAACAATTTCTGTGAGTATTGTACCTAAAATAGTAAAAATACAGAATATAATACAGAATATAATAATAGGGAGGTACTAATATGGGGCCTATACGAAGACATGGACCTGCATCGACAATTTTCTGTCACAGACTGTAGTTCCCACTACGAACTCTAAATACGTAATTTGAAACTATTCCGGTGAATAATGACGCAAAAATCATCAAAAAAATTGGGGGCTATATGAAGTCGTGGACCTGCACAGACAATTTTCTGTCTTAGGCTGTAGTATCCACTTAGAACTTCAAATACCAAATTTGAAATAATTCCGGTTAATAATTTCGCTAAAATGATCAAAATACCGAATATCGGGAGTTACTGTTATATGTGGGCTATATGAAAACGTGAACCTACATTTACGAACAGCCTACTGGCTAAATAAACATGTGTGCAAAGTTTTAGCCTTCTATCGCAATTCGTTCGAAAGATTACAACAGACAAACAGGCAAATCTACTTAGAATTTTAAGCTGATCAAGAAATATATACTTCGTACATGAGGAGTTACAAACGGAATGACAAATTTAATATACCCTCCATAGTATGGTGGATGGTTGGCTAAAGAAAAATTGTTTATATTAAAGTCTCCGAATTAAAACGTGTTCCACTTTAAACTACAAATACCTGTAAGACCGTTTGGCTAATTCTGTTTAAATTTTCAGAAAACCATAAAGTGGGTGAGGCCGTTATAAGTGGCCATACCAAAACGGAAATGTCTATGGACAATTTTATACTTCAAGGATTGTCATCTAACAAACCTTCTTAAACACGAAGTGACTTACAAATACAAGTTTCTAGACAAATCCGTGGAAAGATGTGACAAAAGCATATAAATACCGAATATCGTGATGTATAGTTATATGGGGGCTATACTAAAACGTGAACCTTTACAGGCTGAAATAAAAAACTGCAGCAAAGTCAAACGCCATAATCTTTACATTTTTTCTTAAATTTTATTGAATGAAAGTAAAAATGTCGGAAAGAGAGAAATTTTAGAATTATGGCCGTTAAACTGACAATAAAACCGTCACGTGCTGCCCGAATGTTGCTCTGCGGTATCTTGGTCCATTCCCGGCGTAGCGCTTACTTGAGGTGATCGACACTTTAGTCTTTTTTAGTGCCAACCTTGCTTTACAAAATACTCTAGACGCAATAGTCCAACGGATTGGTATCCGGAGAGTTTGGTGGCCATTGTGCGCTGGAAATGAAGCGGGGAACCTCACTTTGTAACCATTCTTGCGTGGCGCGTGCTGAGTGCCATAGTGCTGAGTCCTGTTGGAATGTCCAAGGTCTGCGGCCAAAATGTTTGCGTGACCAAGGCTTTAATACACCCTCCAGAATATTTTCGCGATAATATGCGGCATTTATTCTGACGCCGCGGTCGATTAATACGAGCGGCCCAAACCATCACCATGGCCGGAGCTTGAGTTCTGGTTGCCAACCGAAGGTGCACATTTTCAGCTGACCTCTTTGGCAAGTAAACACGATCATTTTGTTTGTTTAAAAACTGCTGGACAACAAATGTTTTCTCATCGGAGAATGGAGAAAACCCGATTCGGCAGTTCACCACTTTCGACCAAGCGAAGCAACTCTTTAACTCTTTAGAGTCTATTTTTTCTGTTGCGGTGTAAGTTCTTGAACTTTTTGGAATTTCAATGGCTTTAGCCCTAGCTCATTTTTCAATATTTGACGAATAGAATATTGCGATATGTTCAGCTCACGAGCCATTTCTCGGCCACTGCGATGCGGGTTTCGACCAAGTCGCTACTTTCTGCTGATGTTGCCGTTTGGTTCCGCGACCAGTATCACAAAACCACAAAAAAGATTTATTCACATTCAAATTCTGAAAAGCTCTAACGATAGCAACTTGTGGTTTTCCAGCCAAATATAAGAAAATCACAATATCAGGATTGAATTTCACCACAAATAACTTTTTTTCTGGAAAATTCTCACCAAAACGCTTTTTTTACGCTCGTAAACAATGAGCTGTCAGCTGTTATAGTTTGAATTTCACAAACTCCCAACGTAACCAAACACCTACACACCAACGTTGACATACTTGTAAAACTTCAAGATTCTAACTTCAGCCACTTCACCGGGGCGTTATCACTCTATTCTTATATATGTATAGATTTACCCATATATTTAAAATAAATAAATGGAATCACCCATAAGCTCTTCCATTTTGACTTATGACCATTAACATTCATAAAATTACTAAACAAATAAATGCACATACATATACACATGAAAAAATAAATATGTCCATAAATATAGTTTACATTTGTATGCAATCTGCATTTACAAGCACCCATAAATGTTAAAAATTCTGAAATATAAGTTGATGGAAATAAGTATATTTTAAGTATGCAAATACATAAATATAATATGCACAAACAGACGTACGCTGAGAAACTCTTTACTAAAAAATAAATAAATAGTAAAAGGGGAATTTTGCAAGGTTTTTGTAGTAAAAAACATGCTAAGAAATAAATAACACGTAGCTTCTCTTTATATATGTTCAGAAAATTGGTAAAACATCTCAGAAATGCAAGTGGATTAGATATCAGTGGTGCCGTATAGAGGAGTTCTCAAGATTTTTTTTTCTAATAAAACAGATGAAAAAGTGTCAGTCGGTTTTGTCGAATATGTATAGCGTCAAAATGCGTTATTGTTATTCAAAATGTAAATTTATATGGGAAACGTACCGAAAAAGTGTGTCAGGAGCTATAATTATTCAAAGTTTGACCGTTTGTGAGGAAGATACTAGAAGAAGTGGACGATATACAGGGTTGCCCATATTCGACGGACCTTTGGGCCCATTCCAATGGACGAGGCTTGTCCGCAGGCAACATTCTTTGCGTCAATTGAATTTTGTACGGGAACAAATGCAAATCAATGCGAATAATCCGTTGTAAAGTGGACCAAGCCATGCCCAACTGCTGAGAACGGTGTTTTTGGGATGTTCTTGGGGACCTCTCAACACTGGCTCGTACGACAGCGATATTCTCGGCCGATCGCCTTGGTCGACTTTTATATGGCCTCTTCGGATTAGAAAGAGCCTTACCAGTCGAAAGTTTTTCGTATAAACGCTTAATGGAGAAGAAGGCGCACTTCTCACATTTTTAATGTTTTAAAAGCACGTTGAGTTTTCACAATTCACAAGCGCTCGCGTGGCGTGTATTGGTTCATGGTAAAAATCTGCTTGGACTGACGCTTTAAACGCGCTATGTCATTAAGCGATGTGACATCTCTGTCAAAAGTTATGGCGTTGCCAGATGGGTCCGTCGAATATGGGCAACCCTGTATACCCTATTGCATAAAAGAAAGAATTTGGCAATTCTCAAAAACAATAAAATCCGTTAAAAATTCCGTTAAAATCATATAAATACCGAATGTAACTGTTACTTTAGAGTCTATACGAATTTAAATTTTGTCATAAGCCATTACAATATTCAAATGCGAAACTTAAAAAAAATCGCTGAATAATGTAGCTAAAATCATCAAAATACCGAATATGGGGAGGTACCATTATATGGGGGCTATACGAAGACGTGGACCTGCACAGACAATTTTCTGTCCTAGGCTGTGGTGTCCATTACGAACTTCAAATAACAAATTTGAAACAATTTCGGTGAATTATGTCGCTAAAATCATCAAAATACCGAATATCGAGAGGTACCGTTATATGGGGGTTATACGAAGACGTAGACCTGCACAGACAATTTTCTGTCTTAGGCTGTAGCATCCATTTTGAACTTCAAATACCAAATTTGAAACAATTCCGATTAATATTGTTGCAAAAATGATCAAAATACCGAATATCGGGAGGTACCGTTATATAGGGGCTATACCAAAACATGGACCTACATGACCCATTTTCAATACCAAAAGACCTGAAGACATAATATACATTTGAGTAAAATTTTATCAATCAACTTCAATTCATTCGGAAGCTAAAGTGATTTCCACAGACGGAGAGAGGGCAGAGTGACAGACGGACGGACATCGCTAAATCGACATAGAATTTTATTCTTCTCAAGAATATATATACTTTGTGGGGTCTAAAATGTGTATATTTTGAGGTGTTACAAACGGAATGACAAACTTAATTTACCCTCCATACTATGGTGGAGGGTATAATAATGAGCACCAAAATGGTGAATGGCAACTCTGTACAGACGTTTAAATACATCCCAGTAACCACATGGTTTTTACAAAACCATTTTTTTCCTTTGCGTATATTTCAAATCGTTCGAATTTGAAATATGTATATTTTTTAAAATAAAATTCAGACTTAATAATAATAAACAGCCATTGGAGGGATATAAGAGAATGGAATAAATTTCATGCAACAGCTGAAACTTAATTGGAAATTACAAGAATAGCAAAAACAATAACTTTATAAAACATTTTACATGGATGTTATTCTTTGCGTTCATTCGTTTTTTTTTTTTTTTTGGTAAAGTTCAACAATAGTTGTGGCACAAGACAAAATATGCAATGTTCTTTGTCCTTCCTGGATTCTAATAGAATAACATTGTGTGTTATTTGTCCAAAGATACACGTGTGTGTGGGTATATGTGTGAGAGTGAGTCTGGTTGTGTGTTTGTGTGAGTGTGCGGTTAAAAAGGAATCTCTCCAAAACAGATACTTGTATGTTAAGTGTCGACAATATTTCACAAGTTGACACATATTTTTTATTACACATATCCTTAAATACAAGACGACACATACATGTACATATTTACCCATACATACATATATGTGCATAGACACATATATAATTTTGTTTTTTACTTTTATTGCATTTAGTCAAGTAAATTGCATGTCTTAGTATATCAGAGAGACATATGCATTCATGTGCATACTTGCATATGTGTGTGTGTGTGTATGTGAGTGTGTTAGTGAACCATATTTCGACCAACTTACTGAGCTGACTTACTTACTACTAACACAGATTCGTGTCTTAGATATTTTTCATGTTCAACATTCTTTTTTGATTATCAAAGCCGAAAAAAAATGAAACAACACAAAATCGTTTTGTCGACAATCTCTTCTCCATTTTTTTTTTCAAAGGGGTTTCGTTTTTCTCGCAAAGATGTTGGATTTTTTTTCCTCTATAATTTTATTTTAGATAATATATTTTGTTTTCTGTGTATCTCTGTGTTGTCGTTCGTAGTTTAGTTGTAACGACATACAAGGCTGGTTGGCTGTCCGTAAATTGTATGGATGACAAGTCGACATTATGGAATTATATTGTGGTGAGATATGTAAAGGAATTCACATGTTCATTCTTGTAAAAATATCAGGTCATTTGTTTGGAAAAAAAAATAAAAAATAAACATTTTTTAAATTTTTGCACTATGTGCCAGGGAATACTTACATTTGGATTTTTGTTGAAGAGTGCTTTTTCGAGGACCAATGATAAACATGCATTTTTAAATAATATCTTTTCAAGCAATAATTTACAGGGTTGCCCATATTCGACGGACCCATGTTTTTTTTTTTAAATCAAAGAAAAAAATAAAAATTTGGCGGTTGGCAATGTTAATCATTTAATTTGCTCCAAGTAGATTTGTTTACATCAACTTTTGAATGTGATATCTCTCAAATGGACGCCTCTGGCGTTGATGACGTATTGTGCCCTTTTTGATGCATTTTCCATCGTTTTTGCCAACATTTCGGCCGGAATAGCGTCTATTTCTTCACGAATGTTGTCCTTGAGCTCTTCTACGGTCCTTGGCTTGTTAACGTAAACCTTTGACTTCAAATATCCCCACAAGAAGAAGTCAGGCGACGTCAAATCGGGCGAACGCGGTGGCCAGTCCAAATCACCACTTTTCGACATCACACGGCCCGGAAACAAATTCTTCAGAAAATCGATTGTTATGCGACTTGTGTGCGGTGGAGCGCCGTCTTGTTGAAACCAGAACTGCCTCATACGCTTTCGACGAATAATTGGCATCACAAAATTGGTCATCATGTCGCGATAACGCTCCTGATTGAGGGTAACAGCATGGTCATTTTCATTTTGGAAGAAAAACGGCCCAATGACCGTTTTCGCACTAACGCCGCACCAAACTGTGACTTTTTCGTCATGAAGAGGCAGAGGCGTAAAAACGGCAAGTTTGCTTATTTACGGTCCCATTCAATGGGACCAACACATAGTGTTGTGGCGTATAAACACACTTTTGTGGCTCTCTGAGTTCTAAAATAATATTTTTTGATGTACAGGGTTGTCCATATTCGTCGGACCCATCTGGCAACGCCATAATTATGACATTCAACATTTTGTGGCTCTCTGAGTTCTAAAATAATATTTTTTGATGTACAGGGTTGTCCATATTCGTCGGACCCATCTGGCAACGCCATAACTTTTGACAGAGATGTCACATCGCTCAATGATATACCGCGTTTGAAGCGTCAGTCCAAGCTGATTTTTACCATGAACCAATACACGCCACGCGAGCGCTCTGAAATAGTTGAAATTTACATTCAACAGAAGAAGTCAATTGTGAAAACTCAACGTGCTTTTAAAACATTAAAAAATGTGAGAAGTGCGCCTTCTAAGAACACCATTAAGCTTTTATACGAAAAATGTTCGACTGGTAAGGCTTTTTCTAATCCGAAGAGGCCACATAAAAGTCGACCAAGGCGATCGGCCGAGAATATCGCTGCCGTACGAGCCAGTGTAGAGAGGTCCCCAAGAACATCCCAAAAACGCCGTTCTCAGCAGTTGGGCATGGCTCGGTCCACTTTACAACGGATTATTCGCATTGATTTCCATTTGTTTCCGTACAAAATTCAATTGACGCAAAGAATGTTGCCTGCGGACAAGCCTCGTCGAATGGGCCGTCGAATATGGGCGACCCTGTGTTTTTATGCTGATTTCGTTGACGAATATAGCCAAAAATCGTAGACAACCAAATCATTAAAATGAGTCTACATTTAAAAGATACCATCAATTATCGATTTGTCGTCGCGGGTCCTCCGCTTTTCAAAACGTGGAAAATTGTACAAAAGGATTTTGGTGTGGCGATAGAGGTTAACCTGTGCAATCTACTACAACGCAGAATTTTTTTTGGTGAACGGGCTCTTGGAGAGTTAGCGGATTATCCACTTTTTTCGCGAAATTGTGTTCAGCGATGAAACTAATTTTTGTTTCAATTGATATGTCAATATGTAGAATTGTCGTTGTTTGAGAGAAGATAAGCCGGAAACATTGCAAAAGCTACCAATGCATTCAGAAAACTTCAGAATTGGGTTTGGTTTATTGACCAAGGTGGCGTCTTTGGACCGTACTTCTTTAAAGTTGCTGAGAGTTGTAACGTAACTGTGAATGGTGAGCGCTACAGCGAGATGATATCCAACATGGTTTCAATAAGATGGTGCCACATTGCAGGCATAACAATGGACTCACACTGCGTCGAGTTCAATGAATATTTTATTCCACGATAGTGACCACATAGATAGTGCGATATAGTGCCTTAAGACTATTTTTGCGATATAATGCCTTAAGACTATTTTTGTGGGGCTCTGTTAAAGCTCACGTCCATAAAGACGAGTCCGCTTTATTTGACGCATCGGAAGACAACATTGAAGTATTTATTCTTGAGATACCGGCCGAAATGTTTTAAATAGTGTGTCACAATTAGTCTAAGCGGATGGACCAATAGAGACGCCTTCGCGGTCAACATTTTCATGAAATAATCTTCAAACATAAAATTATATGGACCGTACTATCAATTCATATAAAGATTTCATGTATTTTTATGTATTACATGAACTTCGCTTCATTAAAAGTACTCTATTGTGTATACGCAACAAACTGTGCCACTTTAGTATATTAGTCATACGCCCAACAGTTCCATGAATATTAATCATTTTATGTTATAATTTACTTTTAATTTTGAAAGTATTTTCTTTGTCTCCCATGACATAAGAAATAATGTTTTAAATTTGACACATAAAAAAGAGCCTTCAGTCTAGTTTAAAACACCCAAAACACTTTTTAGTTTAAACAAAAAAATATATATTTATTTTCTCTTTTATTAAAAAATCTGAACATTCCATTACGGCCACATTAAAAGACATTTATCTGTGTTTCCAGTTTTTTTTTTCACACCCCATTATTGCACCCGTACGTCATATGTACGTCCGTAGCTAGCTGGCTACTGGCCTCTTCTCGAATGCCTCCAGTTCGAGTGTTGCGCTGTGTTGTCCTGGCACGTTCTCATTACGCACAACGTTCACATAGCAACGATTCAAAGCAAATAATTAAATAACTCGTTTGATTTGTAGAGCGAACACAATTGAATTTTAATCACACATGAAATCTCATTATCCCGCTTATGTTCACTTGCGAATTCTCTGTGTTTCATTCTTAATGTCATGGCATCCATTTTGCTGTAATGTTGAATGTACAGTGCGGCTGAAAAATGAGAATGGGTTCATCATTTTTATGGCCAACATTCCTAAATCTGGAAAATTTCAAAACTGTTTTTATTTGAATAAGCTGAAAAAAACTATCAGCTGCAATAAATCAAATTCTGTGCCAAAAAGTTATTTTTTTGCAATTCTAAAATATAAGACGATACTAAAATAAAGAGTGATTTTTCAGAGCTATATTTAAATAGTTAAATACAATACTTTTTTAAATTAAATTACTAAAATACAATAATTTCAAGGTTAACGATTATTTTATGAAAATGTTTACCATGACTGCGACTAATCGTCCATCCACCTAGTTTAGCTATGGCATACTCTTTCCAATATTTTGCCCTGTACCTCACTAATAAATACTTCAACACTGTCCTCCAATGCGTCAATGGAGGCGGGCTTGTCTGTATTGACATGAGCCTTAACACTGTCTCACCAAAAATAATCTAAAAGCGTTAAATTGGACGATCTAAGCGGCCAATTGACCAATAGAAAAATGTTCATCGTACTCGCCCTTAATAAGTCCATTGTTACGTGTGGCATGTGATTCCGTCTTGTTGAAACCACATGAAACCAATCAAGCACTTTAATTTTGGACAATAAATTTTTTTAACATCATCTGGCGTTCAGAAATCACAGTTACGTTACTGATCGCAGCATCTTTGAAGAAGTACAGGGTGAGATGAAAAACGGCAACCAACTTCAGACTGCTGTCAGTTCTAAGCCACTCGTCCGACAGCTGTTATTCAAGCGTGATAGTGTGATTTCTTTATATTTTGCTAGAAAACCACAAGTGTCTCTCGTTAAAGCACTCCAACATTTATTGTGAATAAATCTTTTGTGTCTCGTACCATCGTCGTTACCGTGATACTAGTAGCGTAGCCTGACGTCAAGAAAATGGACGGAAAAAAACAGCAACAGCAGCAGAAATGGTTCGAAAATTAATGAAGCGACTTGATCAAAAACCGCGTTGCAGTGGCCGAAAAATGGCTCGTGAGGTAAACATATCGCCGAATTTGGTTTTCTCTGATGAGAAAACATTCGTTGTCCAGCAGTTTGTAAACAAACAAAATTATCGTGTTTACTTGCCAGCTGAACATGGGCAGCTTCGGTTGGCCACCAGAACTCAAGTGTTGATGGTGTGAGCCGCCATAACATCCGATGGTAGTTCTCCGCCACTATTAATCGACCGTGGCATCAGAATAAATGCCGAATATTATCGCGAAAATATTCTGGAGGGTGTATTAAAGCCTTAGGACTCAGCACCATCGCACTCAGCACGCTCCATATAAGGTTCCTTGTTTCATTTCCAGCGCACAATGGCCACCAAAATCTCCGGATACCAATGCGTTAGACTATTGTACCTGGAGTGTTTTGAAAAGCAAAGTTGGCACTAAAAAATACCAAAGTGTCGATCACCTCTAGGAAGCGCTCCGCCGGGAATGGACACAAAATACCGCAGAGCAAAATTCGTATAAATCTCTTGTGTCTCGTACCATATCTCGTTACCGTGATACTGATAGCGTAGCCCGACGTCAAGGAAGTTGACGGAAGAAAACACCAACATCAGCAGATATGGTTAGAAAAGTAAAGAAGCGACTTGATCGAAACCGGCGCCGCAGTGGCCGAAAAATGGTTCATAAGCTGTATTTATCGCAATATTCAATTTGGCAAATATTGAAAAATGAGCCCGCTTTAAAGGCATTGAAATTCCAAAAAGTGTAAGAACTTACACCGCAACAGAAAAAAAGACTCAAAAGAGCTAAAGAGTTGCTTCGCTTGGCCGAAAGTGGTGAACAGCCGAATTTGGTTTTCTCCGATGAGAAAACATTCGTTGTCCAGCAGTTTGTAAACAAACAAAATTATCATGTTTACTTGCCAAAAAGGTCAGTTGAAAATGTGCACCTTCGGTTGGCCACCAGAACTCAAGCGCCGGCCATGGTGATGGTGTGGGCCGCCATAACAGCCGATGGTCGCTCTCCGCTCATATTAATCGACCGTGGCATCATCAAATGCCGAATATTATCACGAAATTCTTCTGAAGGGTGTATTAAAGCCCTAGGCACGAAAACATTTTGGCCGCGGTCCTTGGACATTCCAACAGAAATCAGCACCACTCAAGAATGGTTAAAAAATGAGGTTCCTCGCTTCATTTCCAGCGCACAATGGCCACCTTAATCTAAGCATACCAATCCGTTGGACTATTGTGTCTGGAGTATTTTGGAAAGCAAAGTTGGCACTAAAAAATACCAAAGTGTCGATCACCTCTAGCAAGCGCTTCGCCGGGAATGGGCACAAAATACCGCAGAGCAACATTCGGGCAGCGTATGACAGTTTCATTGGCCGTTTGAAGGCCATAATTCGTGTCAAAAATGACCAATTCGAACAAATCTAAACTTATTCTAAAATTTGATGCTATTTCCGACATTTTTTGCTTTCATTCAATAAAATTAAAAAAAAAATGTAGAAATTATGGCCTTTGACTTTGCTGCAGTTTTTTTTTTCTCACCCTATAGGGTCCACTGACTCCACCAGCCCATAAATTGTGACTTTTTCTTGAAGCATTTGTGCGTTTTGTAATAGTTCTAGCTGATTTTATCTAGTATTAATGTAATTATGGATATGTTTTTTAGCCTTTGTGAGGGAGGTACCAGAAAGAGTAAACCGATATATTCCGCCTTCACACCAGACCTTCGGTTAATAAAAATATTGTGCTGTGTGTAATTTGAAGACAATCGTCACATTTTATACGAGTTATATTTATTCAAAATTTGAACCGTTCGTGGAGGAAGTGTGGACCGTTATTGTCAATTTTCACACCTAGCCTAGCACTGATGCAAATATTAGGATTTGCAAAGTTGGAGCAAATTCGGATTATCCTTTTTCTTTCTGTGCATTACTTTTTTTTTCTTTTGTTTGAAAATTTCTTTTCAAAAATCTTTTGAGTGGGACGTATCAAAATGAGTTTAAAAATATCGCCCATCTTCAAACTCTATCTAAGTTCGATAATAATAATACGATGTACCAAGTTTGGACCAAATCGGATACTCCCTTCGCAGACAGACAGGCGGACGGACATCGCTATCTCGACTCTAAATGTCCTGAAACGGATTTGGTCCAAAGAGACCCAGGGTCTAAAACCGTTATTTCGATGAGGCTTATTTTGGTCATACAAAATAATATATATCATCTATTGTTATATGGCCAGCTTTATCTCAACCCTACTTATTAATTTTGAACCACATCAAGTTCCCAAGGTTCTAGTTTTAGGCTTTTCGCCTGGGCGTAAATTTCTTCCAGATTTCTCCTCTACACCATAATTGACCCCAACTGTAGCAGTGCATATCCCTGAGAGTTATTTAAATTGTGATTTCTCAGTGTCACTTTTTGTTTTGTGTCTTTTGGTTTGTTCTGGGTGATGTTGTGTTTTTTTGCTTTTTCTGGTTGTGTTGGTATGTGTTGTTGTTGTTGTCGTATCCTGAACTTTGTGCAATTAATTTCTGTTCTATCGGCCACACTGAGCAAATGTGGGAAAGTGGAAGAAAGTAAAGAAAAAAAAAAAAAAACAACTCAACAGACGAACAGGATTTGGCTGTCGATGCCATTTCCGCTTTTCACTGATCTTCTTATGTTATTTTCAATTTAATATCCTGTGTCGTCCTCTTTATTTCCAAGCGACGCTGGACGCTGGACGCTGGACTCCATGTCGTGTCGTGCCAGCGTAGCTGTGTGTCCAGTTGTCATGCATTTTACATCACATTAAATGTCCGGGACAAGTATTTGGCTCAAGGGCAGTCAGCATTATTCCACTTAAAGTGGCTGGTGACATTGTCAGCCCGCTCTCCTGGAAGTGTGGGCACACGGCAGGATATTAGCGTTAAGCTTTTCATTCATTTCACCTGGTTGAGTTAATAAATAAGTAAGTAAATAAATGACGACGACGACGATGATGATGAAGGTGATGACGAATAAGCCGACTGACACCCAAATGAGATGATCAGATTGGCCAAAGACGTGTCGGCCCACCACCGGCTCTTGTCAACGCCTTTCAGAGATAACTTCAACACGTTCCTCAAGTGGTTTAACTCTTGTTTACATTTTCAATTGAAATTTTTAAATGTTTTTCGCAATTCCATGAATTGTTGTGTGTAGCTGTGTGAATGGGGGAGGGGGGTGCTTGGATAAATTGATGAACAGTGGGGTGGCTTCATAACTGCCACATGCATGCTTTCGTTCGCTTCGCTCGCTCGCTCATTCACTCAACCACCCAGCGTGCTAAGCGTTTCTTGTAATAAATAACACTTTGAGCAGTTTTGATGAGTGAACGAACTCCTTGAGGCAGTTTGTGAAAGTTTATTGGTAGGTAAAGTTAATATTTATTCCATTTATGCCAATTGCCGTTGGTGGCGGCCGTGCACTTGTGTTGTTGTTGTCAAGGATGTTGCTATTTTGCTGTCTTGCCATCGCCGACTTCGCTCCCTCCCGTGTTTACCAGGAAATTGTTGCAAAAGTAAAGTTGGCAGATTTTTAATAAGTTTTCACTAAATTTACATAACAACTAAGGCAAAGTGAACGTACGGAACGCTTTACACTGTTACACCGAGTATCATAACGGTGCTTGGCAAACTTGCGCTTGGCCCTCCAACGCATATCACCACCCACCATCACTTGTCTGCTGACAAGCTGCGTGGGGGGTTTTTGGCATACTCTCTTTGCAAAGTGTAATGGTGTAGGCATCACTTGTACATCGGTGCTAAAATTATTCCGGGCTTTTTCTTTGGAGGACCTATCTCCTTGCCAGCGACTTGTCTAAAATTGTTGTTGTTGTTCTACGGTCGATTTCCTTTCAAAATTGTAACAATATTTCACAGCGAAGGAACACGGAATTAAATAAAAAATGCCACTTAATTGAAAAAAAACCAGACAAAGCGGGGAAAAAATGTAAATTGAATAAAAACACACAGCTATAAAATTTGTTCATAATTATCAGCTGTTCTTAGAGTTAGATCCTCTAAGAACAGCTGACAATTTATATTTATTTTGAAATTTGTAGGCGGATGGCTGTACAGCGACTTTTGGGAGTGATTTGGGAGCTTTTAAACGTAGACAGTAAAGGGGATTTTTAAAGATTTTCAAGAAGTGACAGGCATATACAATAAAGTTTTTATACCCTACACCACAAGGTGGTCAGGGTATTATGTCTTTGTGCATTTGTTTGTAACATCCAAAAGGAAACGAGATAGACCCATAGTTCCTTTTGATGATCTGCATAGAATCACATTTTGAGTCGATTAATGCATGTCCGTCTGTCCGTCTGTCCATGTATTTTTGTAAACAAAGTACAGGTCGCATTTATTGCCCTATCCAGATGAAATTTTGCACAAATCATTTGTTTCGCCCAAGGACGAAACCTATTGAAATTGGAGATAATCGGTCAAAATTAAGATATAACTCCCATATATATATTCGTCCGATTTGCCTTTTATTGTGCACCAAACGTGTAATATCAGCCCGAATAGTATGGAATTTTGCACGTACGATCAGATTGGAGCTGGAAATATGTATGCCAAATTTGATAGAAATCGGTTTAGATATAGCTATAGCTCCCATATATATTTTTCATCCGATTTGTTATTTTTGTCCTCCGCAGCCGTAATATGCACTCTGTAACAACAATATTTGGGGAAATATATCAAATGCAGCTCAGAAATATCTTTGCTAAATTTTATCGAGATCGGTTCAGATTTGGATATAGCTCCCATTTATAACTTCGTCCGATTTACATTTTATCGTGCACCAAACGTCTAATATTTGCCCAAATGGGATGAAATTTGGCACTTACGATTGAATTTAGTCTAGAAGCTAATATGTCAAATTTGGTGAAGATCGGTTCAGATATAGCTATAGCTCCCATATAAACTGTTCATCCGATTTTTTATATTTGTTACCCACAGCCGAAATATGCACTCCGTAACAACGATATTCAGGGAAATATATCAAATACAGCTCAGAAATATCTTTGTAAAATTTTATCGAGATCGGCTCCGATTTGGATATAGCTCCCATATATATCTTTATCCGATTTCAAATTAATTGTGCACCAAATGGGCAATACAAGTCCGAATTTAAAAGAAGTAAATGCTTCGGCATATTTAGTCCTTTGAAATTTAAATTATAATTATAATCATAGCGTGTATGATTGAATTCTCCCATAAAAACTTTTAATTGTTATGCGCAGCTCTACTAAATTAGCAAAGTGTTGCAGGGTATCATAATGTCGGCCCCGACCGACTTTAAGACTTTCTTTACTGGTTTGTGTATAGTTTTTCGAAGAAACAAATGTGAACGTTCAAGATTTTTTAATATTTTACAACATATTATACTCTATCTACCTACTTAGATCGTCTGCCCAAAATCTTTACCTTCTTGACTAAAAAAAAAAACCATTAAAATTTTGCTATTGCTTTCTTTTTTCCAGGTCCACTGAAAATCTCCTACGTAAGTACAAGCATTTTTCCCTACAATTTCATCACTTCACTTCTCGGATTATTTGTTGTTTGAATTTTACCTGTTCTGTTCATTTGGGTTTTCTCCCTAATGCACTCCCTGCATAGACAAATAAAGATATAGACAACGAAAAGTTAGTTTTGTCTTTTTATCCAGGTGGCTCTCATCATGTTTTGCATAGTCAACATGCTGATTTACGCGTTCAAGCCACTCGACTTCGAAAACATATTTCATCGTTTTTCAAGAATTTCACCTGATTATTCCGGAATTTTTTGATGTCATCTCGTAATTTTCACATTTATTTTATTATGGAACAATTTCCAGCTGACAAATATCCTACAGTTTTTGTTATTTTTAACGTTTTAGAATTGAGTGACTTCAATATTACCACTCAAACCCCTGAAACGATATAGACGACATCTGCTGATTCGATTTTTTTCGAAGATAAACGGTGAGAGCATTTCGTTGTCTGTATTTTCATTTGTCTATGCTCCCTGTAAGCAATCAAATGTAAGTCCAGCATTTTTCAATACCGAAAAAGAACTTGACATTCAATTACCTACGAATTTTCTTGGCATTTTTACCAAATTGGCTTTGATTTGTACAAAACTACATATTTTTATTGATTTTATAGGAAGTTCGAATAGTAGTCTTGCTGCTTGAACGACAACAACAACAGCAGTTTACTGCTGCTGTTCTTATCATTTCCTCACATTGTGCGCTTGTTCCTGACGTGTTTCGCATGAATGAATCTCACTCACACAAGTGTATTGATAGCATCGGTGTTTGTCGGTTTGTTCAATCTTCAAATGATTTGCTGACTAAAGCCACATGACGTCCATTTTGCAGCTGCTGCTGCTCGGTTCTATTCTGTTCATCTGTTCATTCAACTGGCTCTTCTCGGCTGGTGGTGGTACTATTTCTGCTGCAAATCCATTATATGATCATCATAATGCAGTTAAGAAGAAAGTGCTGCTGCTGCTGCTCACGTTGTTGTTGTCGCTTTTCCTGTTCAATGCCTTTTGGCCATCGGGTGTGTGTGAGAGAGTACATAACTGGAAGTCAGAATGACTTCGTCTTATTGCTGTTGCAACTGTAGTCAACAGGATTAGGAGGTTATCGTTGTATGTGTGTATATTAGTCAAATATAGCACATTCTAAGAAACACATGTCAATATACGGATGTTTGAAGCAAGATAAAGATTGTAGATGTTGGTTGTCCATTGCATATTAGAAATATTTGAAATATTTACCTACACTGGATTATCACAAGGAATTTATTGATTTTTTGAAGAATTTATTGAGTTTTTTTTAATACTGGGACGATGGTGAAAAATATTTTGCTTCTAATTTGTTATTAGAAAATTAGAATAATAACGCTTACCACTCTTACCCCTGTCCATAAGAGTTTTCTCCGAAACGAAAAAAACAATAGTGACCCTCTTTTAAATAAATCTCTGTCTGAATTTCAATTGTCTTAGCGAAAAATATAGCCTAATGACTCAAAGCCACATGTATTCAGATTATAAGACAACATGAATGTGCCCGCTAATTCGTCAACGAAAAGTCCACATTTAAATATTAAATTCATTCCAACAGTTCGTGTACTTTAAATGTTCAATATGTTCATTATACCCTACAACACTATGTGTTGGGGGTATTATAAGTTTGATTGGGCCGAAAATTATGTAACACCTCGAAATATTGGTTTTCCGCATAGGGAAGTATATATGGATCTTTCTATCTCGCCGAGCTGAGTCGATGTAGCTATGTATGTCCGTCTGTCCATGTTATTTTGTAATCACTCAACAGGTCGCAATTATAGTCCGATCCTCACGAAATTGAAAATGTAGGTGGGATTATGATCAGAATAGAACCCTATTGATTTTGGAGATGATCGCATAATATTTAGGGGTTGAAATGGACCAAAAACTGAAAAATTTCCTGATTTTGCAGTTGCTCTACAGGTCGCGATTATGGACCAATCGAAGCGGAAGTTTGCATGGGGCTAGAGCTTAGGGGTGGCTAGAAGTCTTCCAATTTTGATGGTCATCGGGTAATATTTAGTGGGTGAAATATACCATAACATTTGTGTTAAATAAGCGACAAATTTTCCATTAAACCGTGAATATTTTTAATACCGGTGAAATCAGGAATAGACGAACAGGTCAATTCCGACCGTTACTTAGATGCCGATGGTAAATATATCGGTTATATATAGCGAAATATACACAATGTATATATACAAAGGAAGGGGATTTTAGCTAGAAAGCTTATATCTCAAGAATGGCTGGACCGATTTTGACAAATTTTGTCAATTCAGAATGCGCCCTTGGCATAAAAGAATAAAATCTAAAAAAATCGCATAAAAAGATCCCAATAATGATGTTAAAATAGGTTTTGTATTATTTTGTGACATTTTTTTATTTTTTCATATTTTTTATCGCATGCGATTTTTTCAATTCGACTTAATATTGAAGTGTATATTTTGAATTTTTTTTTTCACCTTACAACACAGATTGGGGTATTATATACAGTCTGCAATTATCGTCCGATATTCATGAAAATTTTCACAAGGGTAGGTATGGGCTCAGAAGAACTTGGCCTATTGTTTTCAAAGATGTCCGCAATATATTTAGGGGTTGAAATGGACCAAAAACAGAAAAAAATCCTGATCACACAATTGAAGGCAATCGACACGCCTGAGAAGAGAGTAACGACAGGGGAGAATTCTAGCATTTTGAATGACCATTATATTTAGCTCTAAAATGGACCACAGCATCTAACAGCACGACATGGTAGTGCTCCGTGACATAATTTTTAAAGCGAAATCTTTCAAAATGTATTTGGACAAAAGGGGGCTTCTAACATATTGTAGTTTTGTGGGGTATCACATGGTTGGCCCCGCACGAGTATAGCCTTTGCTTACTTGTTTTTTTTTTTTTTTTTTAATATTGGGACGATGGTGAAAAACATTTTGCTTCTAATTTGTTATTATTGAAGTTATTATTTTTTTATGTAGCAATACGACATACTTTGTCATAACTAGTCCTTTTTTCGTTTACGTTTCCGAGAAAACTAATAAAATCAGGACAAAATAAAATCAAAAATTGGAATAATACGTTTACCGCGTTTACCTCTGTCTATGAGAGTTTTGTCCGAAACGAAGAAATATTCGTGACGCGATAAATAAATCTCCATGTGAGTTTCATTGGTCTAAGCGAATAATATAGCCTGCAGGTTGAGTTAAAAAACTTTAACTTACTCAAACGCCATCCATTTTACATTTTTTTCAAATTTTTAAATTTTTGAATAAGTTTAGATATGTTCGAGTTGGTCACCTTTGGCACGAATTATGACCTTCCAGAATATTTTCGCGATAATATTCGGCATTTATTCGATCAAAACGATCATTTTGTTTGTATACAAACTGCTGGACAACGAATGTTTTCTCATCGGAGAAAACCAAATTCACCACTTTCATCCAAGCGAAGTAACTCAATTTCAATGGCTTTACAGGGGGTAAAATGACTCAAAGCCACATGTATACAGATTACAAGACAACATGCATGTGCCCGCTAATTTGTCAGCGAAAAGTCCACATTTAAATATTTGATTCGTTCCAACAGTTCGTGCTAGATCATTTTAGGACATTTGGAGTCGATCTTGCGATGTCCGTCCGTCCATCCGTCTGGCTGGCGCGCATCATAGCACTCGAAGGGAGTATCCGATATGACCCAACCTTGGTAGATTGTAATATTATTATCAAACCTATATCCAGTTCGAAAATGGGCCATATAGTTCTACTCCTTCTGGTACCTCCCTCACAAAATGTCGAATTATTTTAATGCACAGAAAGAGAAAGGCAAAAATTAGATTTTGCCCCAACTTTGCAAATCCTACTATTTGCATCAATGCTGCGAAAATGGACAATATCAGTCCACTCCATCAAGTACCCCTCCTACAGAGGGACAGAATTTTTAATAATTATATATTTTATAAAATGTTATATAAGAGTCCGATTGCCTTAAAATTTCACACATTGCAATATTTTTGTTAACCCAAGATATGGTGGAAGAATAGGATATATCGGTACACTCCTTCTTACATATCCCCTGCAAACGGAAAAAAAAACGCAAAAGGAATAGTATAATAGGATAGGAATTTCAAAAAAAGCTCCGGACCTGTTGTCAACATTTTTGAATGACTTCCTAGCAAACAAAAATTATTTGAGATGTAGTTCAAGGACTTGAGATGTAATTCAAGGATAATTTAATTTAAAATAAAACAAGTTAAAAAGTATCAAGGGTTTTGGCGACAGATGTATTACCTTAGTCTATATTCAATTATTTAAATATATTTTGACTTCTCTTATGATTATTCAAATTGTTGACCCTCTATCGAGTTTCCATATATAGTCGAACGAAATATTCCATTTTTATATTTCATCTAATACAGTTAAAACAAGTAAGCAAAGGCTATAGTCGTGCCGCGCCGACTATGTGATACCCTACAACACTACAATATGTGAGAAGCCTCCTCATGTCCAAATCCATTTTCGAAGATTTCGCTTATGAAGTTATGTCACGGAGCACTGCCCGATATAACCCTTACATTTTGACCAGGGACATTTTCCCAATATTTATGCACTCCGCCGTGCTGTTAGTTTTTGTGGTCCATTTTACGGCTAAATATAATCCAATGGTCATCCAAAATGCCAGAATTCTTTCCTGTGCTTAACTATCTTCTCAGGCGTTTCGATTGGCTTCAATTGTGTGATCAAGATTTTTTTCTGTTTTTGGTTCATGTGAACCGCCTCATATTTTGCGATCATCTCCAAAAGCAAGAGCCCCTCTGTGTCTCAAAATTTAGACTCATCTATATGATTGGCTTGTCTACGATATTTGGCTATATTCGTCAACGAAATCAGCATAAAAAGCCAGTTCACCTATTGTGTATTTCGGATATAGCCTCTAAGTAATGTTGGTATTTTTTTACACAAAAGTAGTAGTCCATTCTACCCGCTGTCTTAAATTCTAACTTTATGCAAGATTTCGTGTCCTCTGGTTTCTATTGGTGACCTTTATAACGGCTGCAAAGTCAGGAACATTTTTAGTTGTTGGTCCATTTCAACCCCTAAATATATTACGGCCATCTTTAAAAACAATAGACTTAGCCGTTATGAACCCAACACTACCCTTGTCAAAAATATCGTGAGGATCGAATGATAATTGCAATCTGTATATAAATAATAACCTCAACCTGTATTGTAAAGTGCAAAAATATTACAAAATATACACTTGAATATTATAAGTCAAATTGAAAAAATCGCATGCGGTAAAAATATGAAAAAACAAGTAAGCAAAGGCTACAGTCGAGCGAGTTTGCTCATTTCCAATTTATTGGTAGATGTTGCACGTAAATGGTCTTCCCAGATCTGGAACCAATATTTCCCAAAGACCTATAACCTCTCAGAAGTGGCAAAAGATTAACATTTATTATTGGTTTTTGACTGAAACGCATTTATATGAGATACAGACATTTGACTATATTCTTCAACGAAATTAGCGTTAACGAAATGGTCAGAAGTGCGTCTTTCCTGTATTTGTGAATTCTCCAAAAAAGTCACTTTGTCTACAAAAGTTGGCAAACTATTTCACACATTGAATATTTTTGGATGGCCATCCGAAACTGCTTGGCTTTTGCAATATGCGGTAACCCCCATTCAAATGTGCGTGACGATCGGGCGATAATTACGACCTGCTGAAAATTTTGCAGTTTTTTGGTCCATTTCAACCCTTAAATATATGGCGATCATCTCCAAAAAGAGTATCCATCTATTCTGATCCTCATCTTATCTTCATGCAAAATTTCGTAAGGATCGGACCATAAATGCGATCTGTATATGATATCCTGATATCCTAACTACTTAGTTTTGCTAGCTGTAGAAATATTAACAAATGTTTAATTCAAAATGAAAATATGCCAAAAATATGACAAAATTGAAAAAATATGAGAAAATGTTACAAAATCAATATTTTCAGCTTTAGAGAGATATTTTTATGCGATTTTTTAGACGTTTTTTCTTTCCTGCCAAGAGGCCATTCTGAATTAATGAGAACTGTCGAAATCAGTTCAGCCGTTCTCGACATATATGAGATCTTTCAAGCATATCTTCTTTGATAGACATATATATCGCACATATATCCGATTTGCTGGATGTTAACATCAATGTAAAGGTCAGAAGTAACCTTGTCATGACTTTGTGATTTCGCCGGGATTTAAAATATTCGCGGTTTAATGAAAAATTTTGAATTTTTTCAACACAAAATATATGATCTATTTTACCCGCTAAATATTATCCGATGACCACCCAAATTGGTAGGCTTCTTCCCCGCCCTAAACTCTAGCTACATGCGAAATTCCGCGTCGATTGGTCTATAATTGCGACCTGTATAGCCACTGCAAAATCAGACATTTTTTCAGTATTTGGTCCATTTCAACCCCTAAATATTATGCGATCATCTCCAAAAGCAATAGGGTTCTATTCTGGCCCTACCCGCACCTCCATTCTAAATTTTGATTGAAGATCGGACCATAATTGCGACCTGTAGAGTGATTACAAATTAACATGGACAGACGGACAGACGGACATACATAGCTAGATCGACTCAGCTCGGCGAGCTAGGAAGATCCATATATACTTTCCTATGTGGGAAACGCATATTTCGAGGTGTTACATAATTTTTGGCCCAATCAAACTTATAATACCCCCAACACATAGTGTTGTAGGGTATAAATATTGGTAAGGGCAAATTTACAAGAACAGGTTTTTGATTGTTTCGCTCTTATGACAAATAAAGGTATTGAAAATTGTGACCCTTTGTGGCTGAGATACCAGAAGTGGTTCGCAGATATATATGATCTTCACAAAAGATCTTTTGTTTGCAAAAATGTTTGTGTGTGTGAAATTTGAAGAGAGTTGGATGCTTATTTAGCTTTTCTAGCGTTTTGTTTTTCAAAATCTTGAACCCTATAGAGTTGAGGTACCACAAGAAATGGTCCGATCTCCACCATCTTTCAAGAGATCTTGCGTTGATGAAAACACTGGGATGCGCAAAGTCTGAATAGAATCGGATGGTCATTTCGCGTTTTGCGAGCTTCATGTATATTCAAAATGTTGACCCTTTTGTAGGGGAGGTACCATAAGGAGTGGACCGATATATCCATCTTCAAAGCAGAATGGAACATGTGAAATATGAAAACAACCGGATGCTTACTTCGGATTTTATGATTGTTTTGGTTATTCAAAACTTTGACCCTTTGTGGGGGAGATACCAGAAGGAGTGGACCGATGTATTGCGTCTTCACATCAGACCTTGGGATAATTAAAATATCGTGATGTGCGTAATTTGAAGACAATCCGACTCATACATCACATTTTATAAGAATTATAATTAATCAAAATTTCCCATGCAGTGGACCGATATTGTCCATTTTCGTACCTGACCTTGCACTAATGGATATATTGGGGTTTGCAAAGTGGGAGCAAAATCCGATTTTAATTTCTCTTTCTTTGCAGTTTTTTTTTTTTTTTTTTTTGAAAAACTTGACGATGTACCAAGTTTGAACCAAATCATATACTCTCTTCGAGAGATATCGTGCGTACCAGCTAGTAGACAGACATACAAACGGACGGACATGGCTAGATTGACTCCAAATGTCCTGAAACATATTTGGCCCAAAGAGACCTAGGTTCTAAAACCGTTATTTCGATGAGGCACGTTTTGGCCGTAGCAGATGGTATATACCCTCTCTAGCCATGTGACTGAGGGTATAAAAAGTAAACAAAGACCGTGATTGGGCTTGGTCGACCCTGGGATACCTAAAGAAAATGAAATTTTCTTAATGTCTCGTTTTGCAGTCATGCCCAAAATTTGTCTGGTTTTTTTGATCGAGACATTCAGCTTATGTATGACAATTACCTTACATTAACATCGTCTGTCGTGATTATTGAAATTAAAGACAATACTGCCAAATTTGGTTTTCTCCGTAGAGAAAACATTCGTTGTCCAGCAGTTTGTAAACAAACAAAATGATCATTTACTTGCCAAAAAGGTCAGCTGAAAATGTGCACCTTCGGTTGGCCATCAGAACTCAAGCGCCGGCCATAGTGATGGTGTGAGCCGCTCTCCGCTCGTATTAATCGATTAATGGACCGTTATATCAGAATAAATGTCGAATATTATCGCGAAAATATTCTGGAGGGTGTATTAAAGCCTTGGGCACGCAAACATTTTGGCCCCAGACCTTGGACATTCCAACATGACTCAGAACCATCGCACTCAGCACGTGCCACCAAAGAATGGTTACAAAATGAGGTTTCTCGCTGCATTTCCAGCGATCCAATCTCCAATCTGGAGTATTTTGGAAAGCGAGGTTGGCACTAAAAAATACCAAAGTGTCGATCATCTCAAGCAAGTGCTTTGCCGGGAATGTGCCAAAATACCGCAGAGCAACATTCGGGCAGCGTGTGACGTCATTGGCCGTTTGAAAGTCATAATTCGTGCCAAAGGTGACCAATTCGAACAAATCTATACTTATTCTAAAATTTGCTATAATGCTATTTCCGAAATTTTTTACTTTCATTCAATAAAATTTTAAAAAATGTCAAAATTATGCAGTTTTCGTATCTCACCCTGTATTTTGCGATATTTCCAATGTGTGACAATTTACGTCAACGAAATCAGCATCAATATAAAGGCTAAAAGTAGGCTTTTCATAAATTTAGTATACTCAATTTGTGATAATAAAAATTTATAACACATACGGTACTGACTTGTCTTAACACACACACACACCTCCCAATCCTGAGCTTGAATTAGGACATATGTAAATACCTGGTTCATTAAATTCAAGTTAATTTTCTTAACTTCAGCATAAAATTTACATTTCTCGCTTATTTGGGCATTTTGGCAGTTAGCCTTTAGCTATTTGGAACATTTATACATTATATAACATTTTCGCTTCCTACATACATCCGTATGTATGCATATGTGTGTGTGTGTGTGTGTGTGCTTCGCTTGTCATATTTTGCGTATGTGGATTGGAGAGCATATCACTCACATCACTCATACGTCACATTGTCCGAAAAAATAAAATGCACAATTTAATCACTTGAAAAATTGATGAATGCACAGCTATGTTCGTGCAAACACGTATGTGTAACAACCGAGTGTAGGTGTAGGTTAGTGTGACGGTGTGTGTGTGTATATGAGTGTGTGCGGGGTTTTCACTTAAAATGCTTGTGGATATGTAAAATGCTTGCTTACTTGTCAAAGAGAAATCAACAACATGAGCCATTTAGCGCATTACCACCACCACACACGCACACACGCTTTCACACACACACACTCTCACATTTGACGCTTAAGAAGAAGTCAACAACAATAGTACAAACAACTTTAGTGAAGTGTAAGTAAGTCAGTCAGTAAGCAAGCAAGCATGGCAGCAACTAAACAGCCAAAAGCAACAGTAGAAATTGTTACAGCAACGACAACAACAACTACAACTACAGCAAATAAAAACGATGGCAATGCTTGCTGGTTGAGTTGGTTGGTTGGTTGGTTTGTCTTGGCTTGACTTGACTTGAATGGTGAGAGCTTAAATGCATCTGTCTTGACATGCTGCTGGTAAAAATTAAATGTTCAATTGAAATGTAGCACAAATTCCAACAGTTGTGAAAGGCCGCACAACTACACACACACAATCACACAGATCTCACCATCTACTTACACAAGCCACCCACGTACATTCTTCAAATACATCACAATGCAGCACTTAACTGGGTGGGGAGGGAAGAGGAAAAAACTCAAACTCAAATGGGCTTCTTAAAAGCCAAAACTGACACTTTGACAGCAGCAAAAGTCAACGCCAAATTGCATTTACACGCACATTCGCTGAGAGGTGAATGCTAAGCTGACAGGACGATGGGGGAGGAAGCGAGAGTGGGGTATTTTTATAGAGAGAGCGAGTGAATGAGTTTAAAATAGCAATGTTCTGTTTGCACACCGGCAAGTGACTTGCATTATTGTGGCACTTACCTACAACGCCATAATACTCATCAAAATAAATATATTTCTTAGATTGATGATATATTTATGCTACTGTCATTTATCCATCAGTGTGCCAATGTTTTCACTTAGTTACATGTATTCCACATATCCACAGATATGGGGTTGTAGGTTTGTGAGTGGGAAATTACTTCACAAACATTTTGTTTTGCCATCAATAAAATATCGAAAATTGCAGTATTGTTTACAAGCGTACAAAAGCATTTTGGTCAGAATTTTCCAGAAAAAAAGGTAATTGGTGGCTGATAGTGTGATTTCTTTATATTTGGCTGGAAAATTCCAAGTGGCTATCGTTAGAGCACTTCAGAATTTAAATGTGAATAACTATTTTGTGTCTCGTATCATCGCTCATTACCGTGATACTGGGCGTAGCCCGACGTCACGAAAGTGGGCGGAAGAAAACAGCAACATCAGCAGAAATGTTTCGAAAAGTAAAGAAGCGACTTGATCGAAACCCGCGTCGCATTGGCCGAAAAATGGCTAGTAAGCTGAACATATCGCAATATTCTATTCGGCAAATATTGAAAAATGACCACGGGATAAAGCCATTACAATTTCAAAAAGTGCAAGAACTTTCATCGCAACAGAAAGAAAATAGATTCAAAAAAACTAAAGAGTTGGTTCGATTGGCCGAAAGTGGTGAACGTCCGAATTTGGTTTCCTCTGATGAAAAAACATTCGTTGTATAGCAGTTTGCGAACAAACAAAATTATCGTGTTTACTCGCCAAAGAGGTCAGCTGCAGATGTGCACCTTCGGTTGGCCACCAGAACTCAAGCGCCGGTCATTGTGATGGTGTGGGCTGTCATAACAGCCGATAGTCGCTCTCCGCTCGTATTAGTCGACCGTGGCATCAGAATAAATGACGAATATTATCGCGAAAATATTCTGGAGGGTGTATTAAAGCCTTGGGCGCGCAAACATTTTGGCCGCAGGATATTCCAACAGGACTCAGTACCATCGCACTCAGCACGCACCACCCAAGAATGGTTACAAAATTATGTTCTTCGCTTCATTTGCAGCGCACAATGGCCACCGAAATCTCCGGATACCAATCCGTTGGACCATTTTTTCTGGAGTATTTTGGAAAGCAAGGTTGACACTGAAAAATACCAAAGTGTTGATCCAGCGCTTCGCTGGGAATGGGCCAAAATACCGCAGAGCAACATTCGGACAGCGTGTGACGGTTTCATTGGCCGTGTGAAGGCTAAAATTCATGCCAAAGGTGACAAATTCGAACAAATCTAAACTTATTCTAAAAATTGATGCTATTTTTGCTTTCATTCAATAAAATTTAAAAAAAGTAAAAGTAATGGCGTTTGACTTTGTTGCAGTTTTTTTTCTCACCCTGTATAGGCTTAGCTACATTTTCGCTGGAAATATTGTGTATTTGGAGTTCAAAGTATGCATTTTTTTTTTGGCATTTTCATGATTTGAACCACATTTGAAACACAATTGTTTGGTTATTTGGCTGCAATTGGCATTTTGGATTCAAAGTAACGAAAAATCTCCGCTATAATTTAAATATCTTAGAGAGAGTTATTTTTTAAATATTGGAGGAAATCAAAAGTGATTTTTTTTTGTTATTTTTCCATTCACTTTTTGGTTTTTAAGTTTTTATTATAAGTTTGATTGGCCCAAAAATTATGTAACACCACGAAATATTGATTTCCCACATAGGAAAGTATATATGGATCTTCCTATCTCGCCGAGCTGAGTCGATCTAGCTATGTATGTCCGTCCGTCTGTCCATGTTAATTTGTAATCACTCTACAGGTCACAATTATGGCCCGATCTTCACGAAATTTAAAATGGATGGTTAAAGTCAGAATAGAACCCTATTTCTTTTGGAGATGATCGCATAATATTTAGGGGTTGAAATGGACCAAAAATTGAAAAATTTCCTGATTTTGCATTTGCTCTACAGGTCACAAGTATAGACCAATCGAATCGAAAGTTAGTATGGGGCCAGAGCTTTGGGCTGGACAGAAGCCTTCTAATTTTGATGATCATCGGGTAATATTTAGTGGGTGAAATATACCATAACTTTTGTGTTAAATAAAAGTCAAATTTTCCATTAAACCGCGAAAATTTTTAATCCCGGTGAAATCACAAATAGACGAACAGGTCAATTCTGACCGTTACGTAGATGCCGATATTAAATATATCGGATATGTGTAGTGAAATATATGCAATGTGTATATACAAAGGAAGGGGATGTTAGCTAGAATGTTTATATCTCAAGAATGCCTGGACAGATTTTGACAAATGTTGTCAATTCAGAATGCCCTCTTGATGTGAAAGAATAAAATCTAAGAAATTCGCAAAAGCAAGATACCAATAATGATGTTAATATAGATTTTGTGGTATTTTGTGACATATTTTTATTATTTCATATATTTTATCGCATGCGATTTTTTCAATTTGACTTATAATATTGAAGTGTATATTTTGTGTAATATTTTTTCACTTTACAACACAGGTTTGGGTTATCATATACAGATTGCAATCATCGTCCGATCCTCACGAAAATTTTCACAAGGGTAGGGTTGGACTCAGAAGGGCTAGGACTATTGTTTTCAAAGATGTCCGCAATATATTTGGGGGTTGAAATGGACCAACTTAAATATTCCTGATTTTTCAGCCGTTAAAAGGATCACAAATGGAAACCAAAAGACACGAAATCTCGCATGAAGTTGGAGTTTAGGGCAGCGCGTAATATGGATCATTACTTTTGTGTGAAAAAATACGTTCTACCGAAACGCCGAAATCCAAAGTACACAATAGGCGAACTTCTAGCTTGTTTATGCTGATTTCGTTAACGAATATAGCCTAATATCGTAGTCAATCAAAACATAAAGATGAGTCTAAATTTGAAAATATAGAGGGGCCTTTTGCATTTAGAGATGATAGCAAAATATTTATATTCTAAAACAGAAAAATTTTTATAATCACACAATTGAAGCCAATCGACACCCTTGAGCAGAGAGTTAAGGACAGGGAAGAATTCTAGCATTTTGGATGACCATTGGATTATATTTAGCTGTAAAAACGGACCACAACAACTAACAGCACGACGGAGTGCGTAAATATTGGGCAAATGTTCGTGGTCAAAATGCTAAGGGTAATATCAGGGCAGTGCTCCGTGACATTATTTCAAAAGCGAAAATGAATTTGGACATAAGTCCAAGATTTGTTGAAATTGGTCACCTTTGGCACGAATTATGGCCTTCAAGCGGCCAATGAAACCGCCACACGATGCCCGAATGTTGCTCTGCGATATTTTGGACCATTCGAGGCGAAGCGCTTCAGGTGATCGATGCTTTGGTATTTTTTAGTGCCAACCTTGCCGACATAATAGACCAACGGATTGGTATCCGCAGATTTTGGTGGCCATTGTGCGCTGGAAATAAAGCAAGGTACCTCATTTTGTAACCACTCAGCACCATCGCACTCAGCACGAACCACCCAAGAATGGTTACAATATGATGATCTTCGCTTCATTTGCAGCGCACAATGGCTACCGAAATCTCCGGATACCAATCCGTTGGACCATTGTGTCTGGAATATTTTGGAAAGCAAGGTTGACACAAAAAAGTACCAAAGTGTCGATCACCTCAAACAAGCGCTTCGCTGGGAACGGGCCAAAATACCGCAGAGCAACATTCGGGCAGCGTGTGATGGTTTCATTGGCCGTTTGAAGGCCAAAATTCATGCCAAAGGTGACAAATTCCAACAAATCTAAACTTATTCTAAAAATTGATGCTATTTTTGCTTTTATTCAATAAAATTTAAAAAAGTAAAAATTATGGCGTTTTGACTTTGTTGCAGTTTTTTTTTCTCACCCTTTATAGGCTTAGCTACATTTTCGCTGGAAATATTGTATATTTGGAGTTCAAAGTATGCATTTTTTTTGGCATTTTCATGATTTGAACCACATTTGAAACACAATTGTTTGGTTATTTGGCTGCAATTGGCATTTTGGATTCAAAGTAACGAAAAATCTCCGCTATAATTAAAATATCTTAGAGAGAGTTATTTTCTAAATACTAGAGGAAATCAAAAGTGTTTTATTTTTGTTATTTTTCCATTCCCTTTTTGGTTTTTAAGTTTTTATACCCTACAACACTTTGTGTTGGGGGTATTATAAGTTTGATTGGGCCAAAAATTATGTAACACCACGAAATATTGATTTCCCACATAGGAAAGTATATATGGATCTTCCTATCTCGCCGAGCTGAGTCGATCTAGCTATGTATGTCCGTCCTTCCGTCTGCTCATGTTAATTTGTAATCACTCTACAGGTCGAAATTATGGCCCGATCTTCACGAAATTTAGAACAGAGGTGGAGTAAAGGTCAGAATAGAACCCTATTTCTTTTGGAGATTGTCGCATAATATTTATGTCCTGATTTTGCAGTTGCTCTACAGGTCACAATTATAGACCAATCGAAGTGAAAGTCAGCATGGGACTAGAGCTTTGGACTGGGCAGAAGCCTTCCAATTTTGATTTTGGTCATCGGACAATATTTAGTGGTTGAAATAGGCCATATAATTTGTTATAATAAAAGTCAAATTTTCCATTAAACCGCGAATATTTTTAATGCGGCGAAATCACAAATAGACGAACAGGTCAATTCTAACCGTTACGTCGATGTCGATAGTAAATATATCGGATATATATAGCGAAATATACACAATGGGTATATACAAAGGAAGAAGATGTTAGCTAGAATACTTATATCTCCAGAATGGCTGGAGCGATTTTTACAAATTTTGTAAATTTAGAATGCCCTTTAGGCATAAAAGTATAAAATCTAAACAAAAAAAAAAAAAAAAAAAAAAAAAAAAGAAGGTCAGAAGGTCTAGGCCTATCCTGGGCAGTGCTCCGTGACATAATTTCAAAAGCGAAATCTTTCAACGTGGATTTGGACATAAGGGGGCTTGTAACATATTGAAGTGTTGTATGGTATCACATGGTCGGCCCCGCACGACTATAGCCTTTGCTTACTTGTTTTGATTTGGCCTCTATTTGTCATCTTCAGAGATGGGCATAATGCACTGTATTTTTAGTGCACTAATAATTTCACTATCACTGTTCATTTAGTGGTAGTGCAATTTTTCATTCCACTACCACTAAAGGGTTAGTGGTAGTGAAAAATAAATTGCACTACCACTAACCCTTTAGTGATATTTAAAAAAAAATTGCACTACCACTAAATTTTAGTGGAAGTGGAATTTCAATAGCACTACCACTAAATTTAGTGGTATTTAAAAAAACTTGCACTAAATTAGTGGTATTTCATAAAAAATAGCACTAAATTAGTGCTATTTAGAAAAGTAATCAAATTTTATGAATATGTACCTTATATTCTGGATTGTAGTTCCTTACTCACTTCAATAAACTTCATTATAGCTGGTATAATAATTATATACATAGTGCTTTTTTTGGCTTCGCTAAAATTTAGTGGTAGTGCAATTTTTTTTTTGAAAAATCACTAAATTTAGTGGTAGTGCTATTAAAATTTCACTACCACTAAAATTTAGTGGTAATGCATTTTTTTTTAAATATCACTAAAGGGTTAGTGGTAGTGCAATTTATTTTTCACTTCCACTAACCCTTTAGTGGTAGTGGAATTAAAAATTGCACTACCACTAATTATTTAATTCTTAGAGCACTAAAAATTTAGTGCAATATGCCCAACCCTGGTCATCTTGGAATATAAGGGGTAGAAGAAAGTTTTCAATGTAGGTCGATGTTTCGGAGTTGTGCCCATATAAATGTACCTCCTGATTTAAAGGATTTGCCTAAAAATGTGTATTTGGAGGGTGAAAATCTTACACAAAAATTTCTACATTTCTACAGACCTAATTTAGTTGTATGTGCAAAATTCTATACTATTCGGGCTGATATTACACGTTTGGTGCACAATAAAAGGCAAATCGGACGAAGATATATATGGGAGCTATATCTAAATTTTTACCGATTATCTCCAGTTTCAATAGGGTTCGTCCTTGGGCCAAGTAAATTATTTGTGCAAAATTTCATCTGGATAGGGCAATAAATGCGAACTGTACTTTGTTTACAAAAATACATGGACAGATGGACGGACGGACATGCATAAATCAACTCAGAATGTGATTCTATGCAGATCATCAAAAGGAACTGTGGGTCTATCTCTTTTCCTTTTGCCTGTTTCAAACAAATGCACAAAGACATAATACCCTGACCACCTTGTGGTGTAGGGTATAAAAAAGTTATAAAATGACCATTTGTTTCAACAGAAAGTACATTTTCCTTTGTGACCTAATCAGTTGATAATTGTTGACAATCGTAAAAGCAATCGTTCTTTAAAATCCACTTCAATCCTTGGCAGTTTTTGTTTCTCCAGATCAACTTAATCGCCTTTGGTAGGCAAATATGTTCTTTTGGGTATGCGTATGTATGTGGATGCAACAATGCGTGCGTTTACCATACGGATAACAATGGAATGAAGTAACAACGAGAATAAGTACTTGCCATGTCCACAAAATAAAAACGACACACACGAACACATGTGTCATGTTGCCGAGGAATGTGTGGGCGTGTCTTTAAAAACTCAGATTGTTTTTTTCTCTATTTCAGAAATGCCGGCATGTTTTAATTTAAAAAAATGTTTTTCTTTCATTTGATTGTCGGTTTTGTGGGGTCCAAGAATACACTTTAACAACAATATATGTTAGTAGTTGCAAGGGGATAGGGGCCTGGGGAAGACGTATAAATGCTGTTTTGGGGGCATAGAACATATTTTCTTACATTGTTTTTTTTCACAGGTTTTGTCCGATACCATAACCTAGGGAACTCTTTGACTGAGACCTAGGTTTTTGTGTGCATGGTTGATGGTGTGCGTGCTGGCTGCTGGCTGACTGGCCGCTGCCTTGTTAGATCATGGCGATGTTGACGACATGGTGATGCTGGTGCATGTGGATGTTGTGGTCACGTTTCTCAAACAGCATATGTGTCACTCAAATCCAAACAACCTAAACTCTTTTCATTTCTTTTGTTGCTGTTGTTGTCCAAAGTCATCTTCAAACTAACCGCTTACACTTTGGGACTCGGTGTGTTGCTGTTGCTGCTGTCGGTGGGTATGCGTGTCAGTGGTAATGCTACTTCTCCTCTATTTGATGGTAGTGGTATTTTTGTAGTGGTGATGGCATATGTTGCATATGACATGCAAGTATGTATGTATGTGTAGGTGTGGTGTTGTTCCTCGTCTTTTTTTGGTAGCCTCTTTTGTTGGTTGGTTGCTGTTGTCTGTAGGTGCGGGTTGGTAAACAGTTTCCGGTTCTTGGAATCAAAAGCATTCCCCTTTTGGGCAATCTAGAAACTAACATCAACTTGAGTAGTTTTCGCCTGTAACGATGGACATGTGAAAATTACAGCAAATATCAACATGAAACCCAACAACGAAACAACAACTGAGATGTGCAATTAATGACGACAAACAAATGGAGCTACGGCCGGGAATATAGGTAGTGTGGGAATGCTGCAGTTCTTGGAAAGAGAAGTAGTAATTAAAGCCATAAGAAAGAGGAATTGATTTTTCATCTAACGAAGATCTGAAGGTACTCTATTACATACCCCAAGTTTTTCTAGTAAAGACTTTGATGTATTCCCTAGATGCAAAATCTTCACAAGAAGTCCCTGATGATTTCACTGAAAGATCTTGAGCCCTTCACTAGAAAACCATAAGGCTTCCACTTAAAGACATTGAGGTCTTTAAAATAATACATTTAGGTCTTCACTAGAAGACTTTGCCTTCTTTTCTAGAAGATGCCTCCAGATCTTGTAATGAAACTTGCAGGTCTTGTAGTGAAAACTTATAGGTCTTCTAGTGAAAACATCCAAGTCTTCTAGTGAAGTGGTCTTCTTAGGTGTTCTAATGAAGATCCCCAGGACTTATAGTGAAGACCTCCAGGACTTTTAGTGAAGACCTCCAGGACTTCCAGTTAAGACATGTTGGTCTCCAGGTTTTTTAGTAATAACCTCAATGTACACTAGCGAATTTATAGTGAAGACTATTTCAGGTCTTCTAGGGAAGACCTCCAAGTCTTCTAGTGAAGACTTTCAGGTCTACTTGTGAAGACTTTCAGGTCTTCTAGTGAAGAACTCCAGGATTTTTAGTAATAACCTCAATGTATACTAGCGAAGAAATCCAAATTTATAGTGAAGACTATTTCAGGTCTCCTAGGGAAGACCTCCAAGTCTTCTAGTGAATACTTTCAGGTCTTCTTGTGAAGACTTTCAGGTCTTCTAGTGAAGAACTCCAAGTCCTCTAGTAAAGAACTCCAAGTACTCTAGTGAAGACTTCCTGGTCCTCTAGTGAAGACCTCCTGGTCTTCTAGTGAAGACCTCCTGGTCTTCTAGTGAGGACCTCCTGGTCTTCTAATGAAGACCTCCTGGCCCTTTAGTGAAGACCTCCTGGTCTTCTAGTGAAGAGCTTCTGGTCTTCTATTGAAGATCTGCAGGTCTTATGGTGAAACTTGTAGGTCTTGTAGTTAAAACCTCTAGGTCTTGTAGGAAAACCTCTAGGTCTTCTAGTGAAGATCTCCAGGGCTTCTATTGACAACTTCTAGGACTTCCAGTGAAGACATGTAGGTCTTTAGGTTTTCCAGTGATAACCTCAATGTATACTAGTGAAGACCTCCAGATCTTCTAGCGAAGATTTCTAGGTCTTCTAGAGAAGACCTCCTGGTCTTCTAGTGAGGGCCTCAAGGCCTTCTAGTGAATACCTCCACTTCTTCGGGCTCTTCTAGTGAAGACCTCCTGATCTTCTAGTGGAGACCTCCTGGTCTTCCAGTGAAGACCTCCTGGTCTTCTAGTGAAGATCTCCTGGTCTTCTAGTAAAGTCCTTCTGGTCTTCTTGTGGAGACCTCAAGGTCTTCTTGTGGATATCTTAAGGTCTTGTAGTGAAAACCTCAAGGTCTTTCAGTGATGTTAGTCAATGTCCTCTAGTTAAGACCCTTAAAACCTCCAGATCTTCTAGCGAAGATCTCTAGGTCCTCTAGAGAAGACCTCCTGGTCTTCTAGAGAAGACCACAAGGACTTCTAGTGAGGGCCTCAAGGACTTCTAGTGAGGGCCTCAAGGTCTTCTAGTGAATACCTCCAGGTCTTCTGGCTCTTCTAGTGAAGACCTCCTGATCTTCTAGTGGAGACCTCCTGGTCTTCTAGTGAAGACCTCCTGGTCTTCTAGTGAAGACCTCCTGGTCTTATAGTAAAGTCCTCCTGGTCTTCTAGTAAAGTCCTCCTGGTCTTCTTGTGGAGACCTCAAGGTCTTCTTGTGGATATCTCAAGGTCTTCCTGTGAAAACCTCAAGGTCTTTCAGTGATGTTAGTTAATGTCCTCTAGTTAAGACCTTCAGGTCTCCTTGTGAAGACATCAAGGACTTCTAGTGAAACCCTCTCTCTTCTAATGGAAATGTGGTGTATAAAATTTACCTCTCTCACCAGTCGACCACGGCTTCTATCTTGTTTTGCACTTTACATTTTGACACGAACACACTTGGACCATTCACAGGCATTCATATGGCTGTCCATTTTCCAAACCCTGGTATAATCCTGGTATGCAACAGCAATGTCTTGCATTGTGGTATCCTACCATTTAGCTGCATTGGCTGGCATATCAGTAACTAAGCTTGTTCGGGTGCTAGAATAGATTTTTCTGCTGCTGCGTGTGGTACATTGGGCTGGGTAAGACGGAGTATTTACGCAAAAACTAGACAGTTCAACAAAGGAGGGAGGAGGGAGGGAGCCCAAAAACAACAGAGAATTGAAGGAAAAAAACATAAACCAACAATAAAACGAAAACTGAAGGGCCTGCTTTGACTTTGTTGTTCCCCTCCCGAAAAAAAAGGAATAGGAACGAAATACGAACACCAAAAACAAAAACAAAGATGTGCAACTTGTTTATTTGTCGGAAGTAAGCAACAAACTGATTTTCATTGGTTTTGTTGTTTTTTCCTGTCCTCATTTTCGTTGCTGTTGTTGTTGCTCCTGTTGTACTTTCGTACATACGGGTATTATAAGTCAGGCAAATAGAGTACTACGTATGCCACACACACACACACACACATACTCACGCTCACTTAGCCATCTACCGCCAACAACTACAAAAATGTGAACAATAGAAAACGACCAACTTGACTGACGTAAATAAACCAAGAAATTTATGAAGTGTAACGAATGAAGTGCTGCTGTTGCTGCCGGTGGGGGTCTTCAGGTTCAGATTTCTATAAAGAAAATAAAAAAAAATATATATGGGTGGATTACAATGAGCGAGCAAGTAGTTTTTAAATAAAGTATGTAATCTATAGACCAATGTTGCGAATTTGTGACAGCTCTGTGTGAGAGAGGGATACAGAACGAAACATTGTGTTAAAAAATTTACGAATGTTATATTAAAGTATGTGAAACAATTTATGGACTCGGATAGCGATGAAAAATGAAGAATCCTTGTTAAGAGGCAGCAGGTTGAATGAAGTGAAATATTCAGGTTTCTTATAACAAACTTTTTGTAGACTTTTTTTTTGACCTGATTTACTTAGTGTTTTAATAATTTTTACCACAATCGAAAGTCATTCTGAATTTTCAACAATTGCCTTAGTATGGACCTTAGAACTTACACAAGTGGCTATGGTTAGAGCACTCCAGCATTTAAATGTGAATAAATCTTTAGTGTCTGGTACTATCGCTCGTTACCGGATACTGGTAGTGTAGCCCGACATCAAGGAAGTGGACGGAAGAAAACAGCAACATTAGCAGATATAGTTCGAAAAGTAAAGAAGTGACTTGATCGAAATCCGCGTCGCAGTGGCCGAAAAATGGCTCTTTAGCTAAAAACATCTCAATATTCCATTCGGCAAATACTGAAAAATGAGCTCGGAGTAAAGCCATTTAAATTCCAAAAAGTGCAAGAATTTACACCACAACAGAAATAAGATAGACTCAAAAGAGCTAAAGAGTTGCTTCGCTTGCTGAAAGTGGCGAACTGCCGCATTTGATTTTCTCCGATGAAAAAACATTCCTTTTTGAGCAGTTTGCAAACAAACAAAATGATAGTGTTTACTTGTCAAAGCGGTAAGCTGAAAATATGCACCTTCACTAGGCCACCAGAACTCAAGCGCCGGTCATGGTAATGGTAGGGCCGCCATAAGAGCCGATGGTCGTTCTCTCCGCGTATTAATCAGCCGTGGCATCAAACTAAATGCCGAATATTATCGCGAAAATATTCTGGAGGGTGTATTAAAGTCTTGGACACTCAAACATTTTGGCCGCAGGACTCCGCACTATCGCACTCAGCACGCGCTACCCAAGAATGGTTACAAAATGAGGTTCCTCGCTTCATTTCCAGCGCACAATGGCCACTAAAATCTCCGGATACCAATCACCTATCGATCACCTCAAGCAAGCGCTTCGCTGGGAATGCGCATCATTCGGGCAGCGTGTGACGGTTTCATTGGACGTTTGAAGGCCATAATTCGTGCCAAAGGTGAGCAATTCGAACAATTCTAAACTTATTTTCAAATTTGATGCTAATTCCGACATTGTTTGCTCTCACTTAATAGAGTTAAGAAAAAAAATGTAAAAATTATGGCGTTTGACTTTGTTGCAGTTTTTTATCTCACCCTGTATGTATTTGTTAAAAATATATTGTTCCAATTAGTATTGAACAATTCGGGAAGAACCGATTAAATGATACCCTACACTAATGTTCACATTTAGCAATTCTACCTGTAAGAAATGTACTTCTACATTACGAAGCTGTGTTTAATAAATTAAGTATGAAAATGGTACCTCTCGCACATCTTAACATTTTCTACAAATTATCTCATATAAAGAGAAGGAATTAACCAATATAGTCCAAACCTGACATGTCTCAATATTTATATCATATTTATTTAGATCCGATACGAAATGGTCAATATTGACCAATTCCTTTGGAACCTACGCCATGGATGGTCAGCAATTTGATTAATCATAACAGAAGTCAAAATATATTTCAATAATCGAACATTAGCTGAGTGTTTTAATTTCCGTAAATGTTTGAGTCTCTGCTTTAAACTGAAGTGACTAGAAATCCATATTATCAATGTCCAGGTGCAAGAATGGTAGATCATAATTCTAGTCATAGTTTCGAAAAGGGCACCAATTGGGATTCATGTCACACAAATGCTTTTAAGGTTTTATTTCCATTTTTTTTGTAACGTAAATCTTAAACAACATGTATCCCCAGCATTCACTGATATCTTCGCATAGCCCTGAAGGTGGCGAAATTTTATTTTTTCTTGCCTGCAGACCAATATCTTCGAATTTTGTAATTCCATTTTTATACCCTACAACACTATGTGTTGGGGGTATTATAAGTTTGATTGGGCCAAAAATTATGTAACACCACGAAATATTGGTTTTCCACATAGGAAAGTATATATGGATCTTCCTATCTCGCCGAGCTGCGTCGATCTAGCTATGTATGTCCGTCCGTCCGTCTGTCCATGTTAATTTGTAATCACTCTACAGGTCGCAATTATGGCCCGATCTTCACGAAATTTGGAATGGAAGTGGGGTTAAGGTCAGAATAGAATATTTCTTTTGGAGATGATCGCATAATATTTAGGGGTCAAAATGGACCAAAAACTGAAAAAATCCAGATTTTGCAGTTTCTCTACAGGTCGCAATTATAGACTAATCGACGCGGAAGTTAGCATGGATCTAGAGCTTTGGGCTGGGCAGAAGCCTTCCAATTTTAATGGTCATCGGGTAACATTAAGTGGTTGAAATAGACCATAGCATTTGTGATAAATAAAAGTCAAATTTTCCATTAAACGGCGAATATTTTTAAAGCCGGCGAAATCACAAATGGACGAACAGGGCAATTCTGACCGTTACGTAGATGCCGATAGTAAAAATATCGGATATATATATACAATGTATATATACATAGGAAGGGGATGTTAGCCAGGATACTTATATCTCCAGATTGGCTGGAGCGATTTTGACAAATTTTGTAAATTTAGAATGCCCTTTTGGCATAGAAGTATAAAATCTAAAAAAATCGCATAAAAAGATGCCAATAACGATGTTAATATAGATTTTGTAGAATTTGTGGAATTTTTTTATTTTTTCATATTTTTTATCGCTTGCGATTTTTTAAATTTTACTTATAATATTGAAGTGTATATTTTGTAATATTTTTGCACTTTAGAACACAGGTTGGGGTTACTATATACAGATTGTCCGATCCACACAAACATTTTCACAAGGCTCAGAAGGGCTGGGTCAATCGTTTTTAAAGAGGTCCGCAATATATTTAGAGGTTGAAATGGACCAACAATTAAAAGTATTCTTGATTTTGCAGCCGTTATAAAGGACACAAATAGAAACCAACAAAAAACAAATCTCGCATGAAGTTAGAGTTAGGAAAGAGGATAGAAAGGACCACTACTTTTGTGTTAAAAAATACCAACATTACTTACAGGCGATATTCGAAATACACAAAAGGCGAACTTTTGGCTTTTTTATGCTGATTTCTTGGACGAATATAGCCAAATATCGTAGACAAGAAAATCATATAGATTAGTCTAGATTCGGAGATACAGAGGGGCCTCTTGCTTTTGGAGATGATCACATAATATTTAGGGGTTCAAATGAACCAAAAACAGAAAAATGTTCCTGATCACACAATTAAAGAGAGTTAAGAACAGGGAACAATTCTAGCATTTTGGATAACCATAGTTCATTGGCTTCTAACATATTGTAGTGTTGTAGAGTATCACTCCGGTAGGTATCGCTTCGCACGACTATAGCCTTTGTTTACTTGTTTTTTAATATTTCTCTCAGCCAAAAACCTGAAATACATGTGGAATTTATGATTTTCTTATAATTTCTTATAAGCTTTATTATATGAAGTATGAAAATGTAATATATCGGTCGACTGGTACTTCACTTAAATTTTCTACAAATTTTCCCATTTAAAGAGAAGGAATTAAACAATATGGTCCAAATCTTTTAGTTTTTCCTTCCTTGGGCCTGCAGACCAATATCTTCGAATTTTGTAATTCCATTTTTTTCTCTTCTCTATGATTGAAAGTTAAACTCAATATCGAAGAAGGCAAAATCAACATGAAATTTCTTATCCTTCAAGAACATAAGCCCCCGAAAGCTACTTTACTTATCGTTCGTTCTATGTATGTTCTCCTCTGTTTTTTTTTTCTCTGTACCTCTCAATCTCTTTCTCCATTTAAACGGATGAATGGAAGCAACTATCAGCAATAGGAAGTTGAAACTACACGCAAACACTTGTGCCGTTCGGTTGTGTTGAACATTGAGAGAACAAGTTGGAAATTCTATTAAATCGCTGTAGTCCCGCAGGCTAATAGGTCAAGGATTCAGCAGCAACAAACAAATAGCAAACGAAAAAAAAAAAAAAATACCAAAACGAAAAGCAAAACAAAAATAACCGCAATCACAAAAACATAAAAATACTACAACATAACAACAGCAGCAACAGCAACAGCAACTTTTCACTGGTCTTCATAATGAAGCTGAGCAACTTTGAGAACAAAGTAAAAAACCCCAACTCCTGTACACATACCCACCTACACATATGCATGAGTAAGGAAATGTAAAGGTAGTTGTTGGGTCAAAGGTATTTTAAATATAAATAAACTATATTTTTATTTATATTTTATAGGCCAACTTTAACTGCAGTAATTGCCATAAACTTATGTTAACTTCCTGTTTTCCCAACGGCCAGTGGAATTTAGCTGGAAGCAAAATTATTTCTTTATCTACAAAATTTTGCATAATTAAATACGTACAAATGTTGGAGTTAAATGTTACAAATGTAGTTATATTATTTAAAATTTATAAAAAGGCCAGGTTACAACTAAACTAAATACCAGGTTCACATAATGCCACATCCAATAATCTTGGTTAACTATTTAAACACAATGCAAATTCTTTCGTAACCAAACTCAATTTGTCTCAATGGAAATGGAAAATAAAAATCGAACTCCAAGAATACTTGAAATCTAGATTTGCCCTTATACTATTCCAAAAAAGAACTGGCATGTTCCATTTTTTGATCCAATTAGTCCAAAGCTCGGTTTAAATTTTCAAAGCTCTTTATTATACCCTACAACTCTATATAGTGGGGGTATTATAAGTTTAAATGGACCAAAAATTATGTAACACCTCGAAATATTGGTTTCCCACATAGGAAGGTATATATGGATCTTCCTGAAGTCGATTTAGCTATGTATGTCCGTCCGTCCGTCTGTCCATGTTCATTTGTAATCACTCTACAGCTCGCAATTATGACCCGAATTTCTTGAAATTTAGAATGGAGGTGGGGCTAGGACCAGAATAGAAACCCTATTGCTTTTGGAGATGATCGCAGAATAATTAGGGTTTGTCAATTTCAAAACTGAAAAAAATCATGATTTTGCAGTTGATGTACAGGTCGCAATTATAGACCAATCGACGCGGAAGTCAGCATTGTGCTAGAGCTTGGGGCTGGGCGGAAGCCTTCCAATTTTGATGGTCATCGGGTAATATTTAGTTTGTGAAATAGACAATAACATTTGTGTTAAAAAAAGTAAAATTTTCCATTAAACCGCGAACATTTTTTATCTCGCCGAAATCACAAATAGACGAATAGGTCAATTCTGGCCGTTACGTAGATGCCGCGGTAAATATATCGGATATATATAGCGGAATATATACAATGTATACAAAGGAAGGGGATGTTAGCTAGAATGCTTATATCTCAAGAATGGCTGGACAGATTTTGATTTTGTTGTCAATTAAGAATGCCCTCTTGACATAAAAGAATAAAAGATGCTAATATAGATTTTGTAGTATTTTGTGACATTTTTTATATTTTTTATCGCATGCGATTTTTTCAATTTGACTTATAATATTGAAGTATACATTTTGTAATATTTTTTTAACTTACAACAAAGCATATACAGGTTGCAATTATCGTCCGATCCTCACGAAAATTTTCACAAGGGTAGGGTTGGGCTCAGAAGGGCTAGGCCTATTGTTTTCAAAGACGTCCGCAATATATTTAGGGGTTGAAATGGACCAACAAAAAGGTTTCCTGATTTTTCAGCCACTAAAAAGATCACAAATAGAAACCAAAAGACACGAAATCTCGCGTGCAGTTACAGTTTAGGACAGCGCGTAGAATGGACTATTACTTTTGTGTGAAAAAATACCAACATTTACATTCTACCGAAACACTAAAAATAACTTACAGGCGAAATCCAAAGTACACAAAAGGCGAGCTTCTAGCTTGTTTATGCTGATTTGGTTAACGAATATAGCCAAATATCGTAGTCGAGCAAATCATATAGATGAGTCTAAATTTAGATGATGCTTTTGCAAAATATTTAGGGGTTCAAGTAAACCAAAAACAGAAACAATTTCCTGTTCACACAATTGAAGCCAAGGAAGAGAGTTAAGGACAGGGAAGAATTCTAGCATTTTGGATGACCATTGTAAAAAAACCGACAACATTAACTAACAACACGACGGAGTGCGTAAATATTGGGCAAATGTTCCTAGTCAGAATGCTAAGGGTAATATTTGGGCAGTGATCCGTGACATTATTTTACATTATTGTCCAAAATGGATTTGGACATAAGGGGGCTTCTAACATATTGTAGTGTTGTAGGGTATCACATGGTCGGCCCCGCACGACTATAGCCTTTGCTTACTTGTTAAAATATGAGAAATATAATTCAATATATTTCATTGTTACTTTGATTCAATAGATGGCGTTGGTAGTAGAAACAAGTAAGCAAAGGCTATAGTCGTGCGGGGCCGACTATGTTATACCCTACAACACTACAATATGTTAGAAGCCCCCTTATGTTTAAATTGATATTGGAAGATTTCGCTTTTGAAATTAGGATTTTGACTAGGGACATTTGCCCAATATTTATGCACTCCTTCGGGCTGTTAGTTGTTGTGGTCCATTTTACAGCTAAATATAATCCAATGGTCATCTAAAATGCTAGAATTCTTCCCTGTCCTTAACTCTCTTCACAGGCGTGTCGATTGGCTTCAATTGTGTGATCGGAAAAAAAATTTCTGTTTTTGGTTATTTGAACCCCTAAATATTTTGCAATCATCTCGTGTCCTTTGGTTTCTATTTGTGACCTTTATAAAGGCTGCAAAATCATGAACATTTTTAATTGTTGGTCCACTTTAACCCCTAATATATTGCGGACATCTTTGAAAACAATAGGTCTAGCCCTTATGAGTCCAACCCTACCCTTATGAAAATTTTCGTGAGGATCGGACGATATTTGCAATACTTATATAATATCCCCAACCTGTATTGTAAGGTAAAAAAATATTTCAAAATATTAAAAGTCAAATTGAAAAAATTGCATGCGATAAAAAATATGAAAAATTAAAAAAATGTCACAAATGTCTACAAAATCTCCCTTATTCCTTTATGTAAAGAGGGCAATCTGAATTGACAAAATTTGTCAAAATCGGTCCAGCCATTCTTGAGATATAAGCATTCTAACTAACACACCCTTCCTTTGTATATACACATTGTATATATTTCGCTAAATATAACCGATATATTTACTATCGGCATCTACGTAACGGTCAGAATTGACCTGTTTGTCTATTTGTGATTTCGCCGGGATTAAAAATATTCGCGGTTTAATGGAAAATTTGACTTTTATTTAACACAAATGTTATAGCCTATTTCACCCACTAAATATTACGCGATGACCATCAAAATTGGAAGGCTTCTGCCCAGCCCTAAGCTCTAGCTCCATGCTAACGTCCGCTTTGATTAGTCTATAATTGCGACCTGTAGAGCAACTGCAAAATCAGGAATTTTTTCAGTTTTTGGTCTATTTCAACCCTAATATTTAGGCGATCATCTCCAAAAGAAATAGGGTTCTATTCTGACCCTAACCCCACCTCCATTCTAAATTTCGTGAAGATCGGGCCATAATTGCGACCTGTAGAGTGATTACAAATTAACATGGACAGACGGACGGACGGATATACATAGCTAGAACGACTCAGCTCGGCGAGATAGGAAGATCCATATATACTTTCCTATGTGGGAAACCAATATTTCGTGGTGTTACATAATTTTTGGCCCAATCAAACTTATAATACCCCCACACATATTGTTGTAGGGTATAAAAATATGTTATGTCACCATATCGTAACATAGCATTATGTGTTATAATTTAAATAGCTGACAATTTTATGTGATCTTTATCGATTCTATGTACACGGAAATGCTCTTGAATAGATTTTTGAGACAATGTATAACATATCTGTTACTTTTCTCCCCGGTTTTCCGCTATTTTTTCGCGAATTCGGAATAATTCATTTGTAAATTTTCTAATGCATTTTTGTCATGTCGTCTGCCATCTATTACCTGATAGACAAATTGAATGGCCACATGCGTTTTTTTCAATCTTTACAGTTTTATGTCTTTGATTGTGGTCTCAGAAACCCCAATCCCTAAATCATGCTACAGGTCGCAAATATGGCCCGATTCTCACGAAATTGAAAATGGAGGTGGGGATTGGGTCAGAATAGAAGCCTATTATTTTTGAAGATAATCGTAAAATATTTAGGTGTTCAATTAACCGCGTATATAGTTTTTCCTGGCGAAGCAAAAAACACACAAAGAGGTCACTTCTAGCCATTATATTGACGTTTATATCCAAAATATCGGATATATAGCAAATTAGGTACAATATATATATGTAAAATAAATTGATTTTATATCGCTTATAAGTCAAGAACCGCTGGGCTGATTTTGACAATTCACACAAATCTCGAAATGGCCTCTTCCAAACATAAAACTCTATGTCGATTTAGCAATATCCGACTGTCTGTGGAAATCACTCTAGCTTCCGAACGAAATGAAGTAAATTGATAAAATTTTACTCAAATGTATAGCATTATATCTGCAGGACTTCTGGTAATGGGAAAGAAAATGGGCCTTGTAGGTCCACGATTTGGTATTGCATCATATAATAGTACCTCCCTATTTTCGGTATTTTTGGTGATTGTAGCGACATTATTCACCTGATTTTTTTCAAATTTGGTATTTAATGGATACTACAGCCTAAGACAGGAAAGTGTCTATGCAGGTCCACGTCTTCGTATAGCCCCATAAAACGGTACCTCCCGATATTCGTTCTTTTGATGATTTTAGCGACATTATTCTTCGGAATTGTTTCAAATTTGGTATTCGAAATGGATACTACAGCCTAAGACAGAAAATTGTCTGTGCAGGTCCACGTCTTCGTATAGCCCCTATATAACGGTACCTCCAAAATTCGGTATTTTGATGATTTTAACGTTATTATTCACCGAAGTAGTTTCAAATTACGTATTTAGAGTTCGTAATGCGAACTACAGTCTGTGACAGAATATTGTCTATGCGGGTTCAGGTCTTCGTATAGGCCCCATATATCAGTACCTCCCAATATTCGGTATTTTGATGATTTTAGCTGCATTATTCACCGTTTTTTTTAATGTTTCGAATTTGAATATGGCAATAGCTTATTACAAACAATGCCTATGTAGGTGCACGTCGTATAGACACCAATATAACGGCTATATTTGGTATTTTTAAAAATTTTAACAGAATTTTTTAAGGATTTTATTTTTTGAAAATTTCTAAATCGTACCAAATGGTGGAGGTTATTCAAAGTTCGGTCCGGCCGAACTTACTGCTTTTTAACTTGTTATAATCTCAGCTCAACTTTTTATACACTACAACACTATGTGTTAGGGGTATTATAAGTTTGATTGGGCCAAAAGTTATGTAACACCCCGAAATACAGGGTTGCCCATATTCGACGGACCCATCTGGCAACGCCATAACTTTTGACAGAGATGTCACATCGCTTAATGACATTCCGCGTTTGAAGCGTCAGTCCAAGCAGATTTTTACCATGAACCAATACACGCCACGCGAGCGCTCTGAAATAGTTAAAATTTACATTCAACAGAAGAAGTCAATTGTGAAAACTCAACGTGCTTTTAAAACATTAAAAAATGTGAGAAGTGCACCTTCTAAGAACACCATTAAGCGTTTATACGAAGAATTTTCGACTGGTAAGGCTCTTTCTAATCCGAAGAGGCCATATAAAAGTCGACCAAGGCGATCGGCCGAGAATATCGCTGCCGTACGAGCCAGTGTTTAGAGGTCCCCAACATCCCAAAAACGCCGTTCTCAGCAGTTGGGCATGGCTCGGTCCACTTTACAACGGATTATTCGCATTGATTTGCATTTGTTCCCGTACAAAATTCAATTGACGCAAAGAATGTTGCCTGCGGACAAGCCTCGTCGATTGGAATGGGCCCAAAAAAACATGGGTCCGTCGAATATGGGCAACCCTGTATTGGTTTCCCACATTGGAAAGTATCTATCTTATATCGCCGTGCTGAGTTGATCTAGCTATGTATGTCCGTCCGTCCGTCTGTCCATGTAAATCAAGTTACAGGCCTGATCCTCACGAAATTGAAAATGGAATGATTTTGCAGTTGCTCTATTGGCCACAATTTTGAACCAATCGACGCGGAAATTTAGAAGGAGTTAGAGTTTTGGACTGGGCTGAAGCTCACCAATTTGGGCGGCCATCGGACAATATTTAGCGGGTAAAATAGACCCTAACTTTTATCACAGAAATTCCACTAAACCGCGAATATTTCTAACCCTAGTCAAATCACAAATACATTAAAAGCTCACTCCTGAGCATTAAAGTGATCCTGATAGCCAAGAAATCGGATATATAGCAAAATAGGAATAATATATATGTAAGATAAATAAATCTTATTTATTCTCCTTATAAGTCAAGAACCGCTGGGCCGATTTTCACAATTCCCATCAATTCAGAATGGTCTCTGGGCAGAAAAGGATAAGATCTAAGAAAATCGAGGAAAAATATACCATTAAATGAGTAAATATCTATTGTTCCATTTTTTCAATTTTTGTCATATTTTTTATCACATGCGATTTTTTCAATTTGACAAACAATTTTGAATTGAAAATTTTCTAAATTTGTACACCTTTCAACACTACGCTTTGAGGGTATTATATGCATGTCGTAATTATCGTCCGATCCTCACGAAATTGTATGGGGTAGCGTTAGGGTCAGAATTAAAGCCTATTTTTCTTAAGATGTACATTCGAGGGTTTACATGGACTAAAAAAATTAAAAAAATCGAAAGAGAAAACAAACACATAAATCATAAAACATATGATCTTCGCCTTAACAAGGCAAAACTCTAAAATTTTTCTAATTTTGTATTCGCTCTATAGGCCACAATTGAAAACTAATCGACACGGAATTTCGCATCAGGATATATTTTGTTAGAAGTCTAGCATTTTGGATGACTATTGAATTATATTTAATTATAAAATGGACCACAACTTTCGTGTGAATTTTTCTTGAATACAACATGATGGAGTGCGTAAATATTGGCCAAATTCTCCGGGTCAAAACCCTAAGGGTAACGTCTGGGCAGGGCTTTTGGACATTATTTCAAAACGAAATCTTCCAAATTGAATTTGGATATAAGGAGACTTCATATATATTTTAGTGTTGTAGGGGATCACATGGTCGGCCCCGCACGACTATAGCCTTTGCTTACTTGTTTATATTATGAAAAGATAATACATTAATTCTTTTTTGTTTTTCTATTACAGACTTAACAAAATAACAAGGTAAGTAATTCAAATGACTTTTCGAGGTAAATAACAGCTTTTCACGACTTCACTTCTTTTTTGGAACTTTTGAATGAAATTTGATTGGGAGCAGAGTAAATTGCAGATTTAAGCAGATTTTTATTAAAACGTTTTCATCCAATGTTCACTTTATAAATCTCTGAACATTTTATTGCCGTTGTTCATCGACTTCGCAATAGTTGTTTTGTGTGTGTATGTGTTCTCAGATTTAATTTCGACATAAATAGCTTTGTGTTTGCATTATTATGTTATATTGGCAATAAATGAAATGACAGAATACCTTCTGTTCAATTCCATTTGACCATTTCGAAAACTCAAGGCCAAACTACAACTCCAAATACATGCTCGCATGTAACTACATTGGTGTTTTGATGAAACCGTTTCTTGGAAAACCAATAGCCACAGAAGAACATTTTGGGTCTTTCTATGAATGTGTACATGTGCTTGGCCATCGAAATACGCCAGGAAATGCCAAATATGCTTGTTTGTGTGTGTGTATAACTACTACAAGATTATTTATTAAGGTAATTCGCATTTTTATTAGTACTGGCCCGGAATTGCACAGATAATCAGTTTATTCAAAAGGCCGGCATGTATTAGAACGGCAAATGGCTTGGAGGATTGGTGAATTGACCGTCGAGGCCACATATGCCGGAATAAATTTCAAATGTACCTCCTATTGCCTTAATTGTTGGTCATTTCGTGTAAGTAGTTGGACTTTTTTTGGTTCGTTTTTGGTTAACTTTTATGGGGATAAACCAATGAATAATGTTGCGTGAGGACATTAGGGTGGTATAAGGTGACCTTAACCAAGTAAAATGATATTATCGCTGTGGCTGTGAGAAGAAAATATTATGGGTGGAATACAATGGAAGGAAAAATATAAGGTTGCAGGTAATTTTACGTGGAGGCACTATGAACATAGAGGGAGTATGAATAACTATGGAAACTCGCCACATTCTTTTTCATTCAAATCCGTTTTGCCTCCCACTAACATTTTTTATTATTATCGAATTTTGTTTCAAATATCAGGAATTATTTACCTAAAAACCCTTTGATCGGGTATTGTAAAAATGTGTCAAGACCGATTTTGAGTCTTCTTCAGTTTTTGATGTGTTAATTTTTTTTGCCATGCTCATATACCTAATCTTCGATGAAGCGTATTTTTGACTCGTCCTAGCCGCTGAATTTCTAGATTTCAATTTTATTTGACTCAACTTATTTTGTCCGTACTCTAAGTCGATACAAGTTTGTCGTTCCTCTCGTCATTCAAGTGTCTATGTGCACCATGTAATCATTTTAATATGACAAACTGAATTTGGATTTTCTAAGGATTGGAAAAATATTTATCAAAATGTACTTCAAATTATGGTATGGGTTTAATTTAACGGGTATATCTTAGATACTGGTGAAATTTTCGAATTTTGCAGAAAATCGAACGGGAGTTGTTATTAAAAATTTTGAAAATATTCATCTTGATGATATTTATACCCTACAACACAGTGTGTTGGGGGTATTATAAGTTTGATTGGGCCAAAAATTATGTAACACCTCGAAATATTGGTTTCCCACATAGGAAAGTATATATGGATCTTCCTATCTCGCCGAGCTGAGTCGATCTAGCTATGTATGTCCGTCCGTCTGTCCGTCTGTCCATGTTAATTTGTAATCACTCTACAGGTCGCAATTATAGTCCGATCCTCACGAAATTGAAAATGGAGGTGGGGTTATGATCAGAATAGAACCCCATTGCTTTTGAAGATGATCGAATAATATTTAGGGGTTGAAATGGACCAAAAACTGAAAGAAATCCTGCTTTTGCAGCTGCTCTACAGGTCACAATTATAGACCAATCGAAGCGAAAGTTAGCAAGGGCCTAGAGCTTTGGGCTGGGCAGAAGCCTTCCAATTTTGGTCATTGGGTAATATTTAGTGGTTGAAATAGACCATAGCATTTGTGATAAATAAAAGTCAAATTTTCCATTAAACGGCGAATATTTTTAATGCCGACGAAATCACAAATAGACGAACAGGTCAATTCTGACCATTACGTAGATGCCGATAGTAAAAATATCGGATATATATCGCGAAATATATACAAATATATACAATGTACAAAGGAAGGGGATGTTAGCTAAAATGCTTATACCTCAAGAATGGCTTGACCGATTTTAACAAATTTTGTCAATTCAGAATGCCCTCTTGACATAAAAGTATAAAATCTAAAAAAATCGCAGAAGTAGTATTTTGTGACATTTTTTAATTTTTTTATATTTTTTATCGCATGCGATTTTTTCAATTTGACTTTTAATATTTTGTAATATTTTTTCACCTTACAACACAGGTTGGAGATATTATATAAGTATTGCAAATATCGTCCGATCCTCACAAAAATTTTCACAAGGGTAGGGTTGGGCTCAGAAGGGCTAGGCCTATTGTTTTCAAAGATGTCCGCAATATATTAGGGGGTTGAAATGGACCAACAACCAGCCGTTTGCAGCCGTTATAAAGGTCATAAATAGAAACCAAAAGACACGAAATCTCGCATAAAGTTAGAGTTAGGACAGCGGGTACAATGGACCGCAAATTTTGTGTGAAAAAATACCAGCATTACGTACAGGCGATATCCGAAATACACAAAAGGCGAATTTCTGGCTTTTTTATGCTGATTTCGTGGACGAATATAGCCAAATATCGTAGACAAGCAAATCATATAGATGAGTCTAAATTTGGAGATACAGAGGGGCTTCTGGCTTTTCTAGATGATTGCAAAATATTTAGAGGTCCAAATTAACCAAAAACAGAAATGTTTTTCCGATCACACAATTGAAGCCAATCGACACGCCTGAGAAGAGAGTTAATGACAGAGAAGAATTCTAACATTTTGGATATCCATTGGATTATATTTAGCTGTAAATGGACTACAACAACTAACAGCCCGACGGAGTGCATAAATGTTGGGCAAATGTCCCTAGTCAAAATCCTAATTTCAAAAGCGAAATCTTGCAAAATGGATTTGGATATAAGGGGGCTTCTAACATTTTGTAGTGCTGTAGGGTATAACATAGTCGGCCCCGCACGACTATAGCCTTTGCTTACTTGTTTTTTTATAATTCTTCCAAAATTTCAAGACTAAAGATATTAGATTCTAAAAATTATTTTTCAAAAAAGTCAGAAAGTCCATGAAAAATAATTATAGAGGATGTATTTTTTTAGAATTTTTAAGAAGGACAAATTTTAGGATTGTTTTAACAAGATCTTCTCGCATAAAAAAATGTGGATTTTAAACAAATTTTAATAAGACTTCCCAGACAAAATCGTTGATTTTTAAGAGTCATTTATCGAAAAATGGTAGATCTTCATGATTTTTTCAAAGAGTTACTGCCCACAAGAAGGTATAAGAAATTGTGATTCCAATGATTTTCAAGAATTGTCTGATTCAAATATGTGTATTCTTTGTTAAAAATATTTTTGGTGGGGCTTCCTGGTGCTGACTTTTTGACAAATAGAGATAACAACAAGTAAGCAAAGGATATAGTCGTGCGGGGCCGACTATGTTATACCCTACAACACTACAATTTGTTAGAAGTCCAAATCCATATTGGAAGATTTCGCTTTTGAAATTAGGATTTTGACAAGGGACATTTTTGCACTCCGTCGGGCTGTTAGTTGTTGTGGTCCATTTTACAGCTAAATATAATCCAATGGTCATCCGAAACGCTAGAATTCTTTCCTGTCCTCAACTCTTTTCACAGGCGTGTCTATTGGATTCAATTGTGTGATCGGAAAAACATTTCTGTTTTTTGTTAATTTGAACCCCTAAATATTTTGCAATCATCTCCAAAAGCAAGAAGCCCTTCCGTATCACCAAATTTAGACTCATCTATATGATTTGCTTGTCTACGTCAACGAAATCTGAATAAAAAAGCCAGAAGTTCGCCAATTGTGTATTTCGGATATCGCCTGTAAGTAATTTTGGTATTTTTTTACACAAAAGTTGTGGACCATCCTACCCGCTGTCCTAAACTCTAACTTCATGTGAGATTTCGTGACCTTTGGTTTCTATTAGTGACCTTTATAACGGCTGCAAAATCAAAAAGGTTTTTAGTTGTTGGTCCATTTCAACCCCTATTTTATAGCGGATATCTTTGAAAACAATAGACCTAGTCCTTCTGAGCCCAACCCTACCCTTGTGACAATTTTCGTGAGGATCGGACGATATTTGCAATACTTATATAATATCCAGAACCTGTGTTGTAAGGTAAAAAATATTATAAAATATTATAAGTCAAATGGATTAAATAGCATGCGATTAAAAATATGAAAATATCTATATGAACATCATTATTGGCATCTTTTTCTGCGATTTTTTTAGATTTTATACTTCTATATTAAGAGGGCATTCTGAATTGAAAAAAATTTTCAAAATCGGTCCAGCCATTCTTGAGATATAAGCATTCTACCTAACATCCCCTTCCTTTGTATATACACATTGTATATATTTCGATATATATAACGATATATTTACTATCGGCATCTACGTAACGGTCAGAATTGACCTGTTCGTCTATTTGTGATTTCGCCGGGATAAGAAATATTCTCGGTTTAATGGAAATTTTACTTTTATTTAACACAATTGTTGTGGCCTATTTCACCCACCAAATATTACCCGATGACCATCAAAATTGGAAAGCTTCTGCCCAGCCCTAAGCTCAAGCCCCATGCTAATTTCCGCTTTGATTGGTCTATAATTGCGACCTATAGAGCAACTGCAAAATCTGGAATTTTTTCAGTTTCTGGTCCATTTCAACACCTAAATATTAGGCGATCATCTCAAGAAGAAATAGGGTTCTATTCTGACCCTAGCCCCACCTCCATTCTAAATTTGGTAAAGATCGGGCCATAATTGCGACCTGTAGAGTGATTACAAATTAACATGGACATACGGACAGACGGACGGACGGACATACATAGCTAGATCGACTCAGCTCGGCGAGATAGGAAGATCCATATATACTTTCCTATGTGGGAAATCAATATTTCGAGGTGTTACATAATTTTTGGCCCAATCAAACTTATAATGCCCCCAACACATAGTGTTGTAGGGTATAAAAACTGTGCTAAAGAAATCTAGTTCCTCACGAAATCTTTAGTCAAATTTGACCCACAGCAAGGATGAGGGTTAAATATACTGAGCAAATTAAACTAAGAACTACCCCAAGATTGTCAATAAAAGTAGTTGGGCAAAAAAAAAAATTAATATCACCTTTTGTTTTTTTGTTTGTTTTTGGGTCTATAAGAATTAACTTGGGAGAAGTCGGACATTTTCAATGTTCGTAGCTTGACCAAAAACGAAAAAATATTACGTCATTAAAGTGGACAACACAGATGTGGCCACCACCGGCTATGTTTATATGCCTGCATGCATGTGGACGACGAGGCAAAGTCAAAGCCCCCAACGTTCGAAAAAAAAAACGATCACCATGGCTACTGTATGGCACCAATACTAAGAACAATTAGGCGCAGTGGCAAATATGTGGTGTAACACAACACGGCGGCATACAATGAGGTGTAAATATAAGTGGCTGGTGGGACAGCACAAACACTCACACACATATACACCAACTTATGTATTCGGCCATAAGGCCCCCAAACTATTACCGCTAATGTACTAATACTGCACCCACATACAAATACACATACACACACATATATATGTAAAAAGTTGAAATAATAGAAAATATTTGTGTCGGTGTGAGAAGAGTTACAATTACATTCGTGTTTTTGTGTGTGTGTGTGCGTGCGACTGAATGAATTTCTATTAACAAAAGTCGCTGGAACATATGGCTGCATTATGTTGTTGTTGCCAGTATGGAAAAGGCATAAAAAACGTGAAGAAGAATTGTTCAAACGCCACGCTTAGGCCTAGTTGGTGTCGGTGTTGAAGAAAAAGAAGCAGCAGCAAAATGTAAACGAAAACAAGTAATGGAAAAATTTTACTCGAAATGGAATTGAAATCAAGTGAAAGAAGGCAAAAGAAGTCTGTTGAAACCCAACAAAAAGAGAAATTTCAAAAAGTTTGAGAATTCGAAATGCACAAAACGAAACCAAAAAAGAAAGAATTCAAAAAAAAAAAGAACAGTGGAAAATTTCGGAATGCCAAAAACCAAAAAAAAAGTAACAGAAATCTGGGATATTCTGGGATCCATAATCCCAGGATATGTGTGGAAGTCATGTGCCTCTATATATGTGTGTGTGCTAGTGTGTGTTTGTATGTGCTTCGAAAACCAAGTGAAAAGTTTCTGCTTTCTATTTTGCCAACACTAAACAAAAGCGTTTTCAGTTCACGTAAAAGTTTTTCCAACGATTTCGATTGCACAAAACGAACGGACGTAAACAAAAGAAGTGAACAAAATGGCAAAGACAACAACAAAAATAACAACTCCACCAACCACAGGCAAATATCGTTCAAATTAAAACGCACGAATTACCAAAAAGAGTTTATTTAACGCATACATACATACAAACAAACATAAGTCAACATTTCATAAAATTAAACGCCTGCTTCTGCTGCTACTACTGTATGCAGCCGAACAATTGTATGTGTGTGTGTATCTTGATTTAGACATGTGTGGTATTTTGGGTGTCACTGCTGCTGCTGCCGCTTCTGGTGGTGATAAACTTACATGTGGTTAACTTTTCCAATGCAGAATCATAAATATCATGGTGTGGGTGTCAGTGTATGCATGTATGTGTGTGTGTGTGTCTGGATGTCCTGTTCCCTTTGTGACAACACAAAAGTACTTTCCTTTCGCTCTCTCTGTTTCTGTTGCTCGTCCATTGTCCACTCCCCCCGTTTTCCCATCCAAGCTATAAATGTCCACACAATGCTAAACTCAAACCGCAACAAGATTGTGGAGACCATTAAGAGCGCGGTCAACATTGCTGTCTCCTCTTTAGTTGGCTCAAAACTATTTCCCTTTTTGGACTTTATTGCGGCCGTAGTGGTGTAATTCCATTCACAACAAAACAATTTAGTGTTCGCCAGCAAAACAAAAAGCTGGACAGAAAACTTTTTACTTAACTCCCCAGCTAGCTAACGAACAGAGCAAATCGAATTGTTTTAAAAGAATTTAAAATGTTGGACATTGTTGAAATGCAATTGTGGACCGCAGTCCATTGCTCGATTCGAAAACAACTACAATTGGAGATATGGTCTGCAGGGGCGAATTTTTTTGCCCTCTACAACATGAAAAACATGAAGAATTTCTAAAACTGTTTCTTTAAGAAACTCTGAAGTTTAGGGGTTTCGAAGGTTATGTTTGAAGTGGTGAAAATATACAAAAAATGTGCCTAAATCCTTAAGGATATCAATAAGTTGATAGCAATTTCAAAACCATTGCATATTTTTGGCGAGTTGAACCCATTATCTTAAACACATAACTTAAATTGCCAAATTCAATAAAAAAGGTGCCAAAACTTTCAAAATGCCTTGTAGACCCTTTGTAGGAGAAGTGGATCTAACATTGGGTAATACGAAAGGCAATAGGAGCTTCAAAACTTGGATCTGTGTTAAGTAGAATTAGTGAAATCAGACTGTAAATTATCAAATTACAACAATTTTTGTTTGGCCCAATGACGAACCCTGTTGCAATTTGTGATAATCGGATCAGATTTAGATATATCTCCTATATATCTTCCTCCGATTTCGGGTTAATTGTGCACCATATGGCTAATACAGGGTTGCCCATATTCGACCCATGTTTTTTCTTTTAAATCAAAGAAAAAATAAAAATTTGGCGATTGGCAATGTTAATCATTTAATTTGTTCGAAGTAGATTTGTTTACATCAATTTTTGAATATGATATCTCTCAAATGGCCGCCTCTGGCGTTGATGACGTATTGTGCCCTTTTTGCTGCATTTTCCATCGTTTTTGCCAACATTTCGGCTGGAATAGCGGCTATTTCTTCACGAATGTTGTCCTTGAGCTCTTCTACGGTCCTTGGCTTGTTAACGTAAACTTTTGACTTCAAATATCCCCACAAGAAGAAGTCAGGCGGCGTCAAATCGAGCGAACGCGGTGACCTGTCCAAATCACCACTTTTCGACATCAAACGGCTCGGAAACAAATTCTTCGGAAAATCGATTGTTATGCGACTTGTGTGCGGTGGAGCGCCGTCTTGTTGAAACCAAAACTGCCTCATACGCTTTCGACGAATAATTGTCATCACAAAATTGGTCATCATATCGCGATAACCATTACCATGACCAGCATGACCATTTTCATTTTGGAAGAAAAACGGCCCAATGACCGTTTTCGCACTAACGCCGCACCAAACTGTGACTTTTTTGTCATGAAGAGGCACTTCTTGAATCTCCTGAGGATTTTCATTGGCGTAAAAACGGCAATTTTGCTTATTTACGGTCCCATTCAATGTTAAATGGGCTTCATCGGACATGACAATTTTGTTCCAAAATTGCTCGTCATCTTCGGCCATTTCGATGACTCTTTGGCCCATTCCAATTGACGAGGCTTGTCCGCAGGCAACATTCTTTGCGTCAATTGAATTTTGTACGGGAACAAATGCAAATCAATGCGAATAATCCGTTGTAAAGTGGACCGAGCCATGCTGAACTACTGAGAACGGCGTTTTTGGGATGTTCTTGGGGACCTCTCAACACTGGCTCGTACGGCAGCGATATTCTCGGCCGATCGCCTTGGTCGACTTTTATATGGCCTCTTCGGATTAGAAAGAGCCTTACCAGTCGACAATTTTTCGTATAAACGCTTAATGGTGTTCTTAGAAGGCGCACTTCTCACATTTTTTAATGTTTTAAAAGCACGTTGAGTTTTCACAATTGACTTCTTCTGTCGAATGTAAATTTCATCTATTTCAGAGCGCTCGCGTGGCGTGTATTGGTTCATGGTAAAAATCTGCTTGGACTGACGCTTCAAACGCGGTATGTCATTAAGCGATGTGACATCTCTATCAAAAGTTATGGCATTGCCAGATGGGTCCGTCGAATATTGGCAACCCATCCCACGGAATTCAGTCTAGAAGCAAGTAAATCAAAAGATATAGCTACAGCTCCCATATATATTTTTCATCCGATTTGGGGTTTTAAGTTCCTCACATGCGTAATATGCACTCCAGAAGAATGATATTTGGTACAGGACATCAGATACTGCTCGAAAATACCTCTGTCAAATTTTATCGAGATCGGTTCAGATTAGGATATAGCTCCCACATATATATCTTTATCCGATATCAGGTTTATTGTGCATCAAATGGCTAATATCAGCCCAAATGGACTGCATTTTGACAATTGCGACTGAATTCATCCTATAAACCAGTACTTCAAATTTGGTTTAAAACGGTTCAGATATAGCTATAGCTCCCAGGGTGAGATAAAAGAACCGCAAAGAAGTCAAACGCCATAACTTTTATTTTTTTTTTAATTTTATTAAATGAAAGCAAAATATGTCGGAAATAGCATCAAATTTTAGAATAAGTTAAGACTTGTTCGAATTGGTCACCTTTGGCACGAATTATGGCCTTCAAACGGCCAATGAAACCGTCACACGCTGCCCGAATCTTGATCTGCGTTAATTTGGCCAATTCCCGTCGAAGCGCTTGCTTGAGGTGATCGACACTTAGATATTTTTTAGTAGCAAACTTGCTTTCCAAAATACTCCAGACACAATAGTCCAACGGATTGATATCCGGAGATATTATTGGCCATTGTGCACTGGAAATAAAGCGAGGAACCTCATTTTGTAACCATTCTTGGGTGGCGCATGGTGAGTGCGTTGGTGCTGAGTCCTGTTGGAATGTCCAAGGTCTGCGGCCAAAAAGTTTGCGTGCCCAAGGCTTTAATACACCCTCCAGAACATTTACGCAATAATATTCGGTATTTATTCTGATGAAACGGTCGATTAATACGAGCGGAGAGCGAACTTCGGCTGTTATGGCAGCCCACACCAAAACACCATGGCCGGCGCTTGAGTTCTGGTGGCCAACCGAAGGTGCACATTTTCAGCTGACTTCTTTGGCAAGTAAACACGATGATTTTGTTTGGTTACACACTGCTGGACAACGAATGTTTTCTCATCGGAAAACACCAAAGTCGACAGTTCACCACTTTCGGCCAAGCGAAACAACTCTTTAGCTCTTTTGAGTCTATATTCTTTCGGTTGCGGTGTAAGTTCTAGTACTTTTTGGAATTTCAATGGCTTCACCCTAAGCCATTTTTCGGCCACTGCGACGCGGGTTTCGATCACGTCGCTTCTTTACGTTTCGAACCATTTCTGCTGATGTTGCTGTTTTCTTCCGTCCACTTCCTTCACATCGGGCTACGCTATGTGTATCACGGTTACGAGAGATGCTACGAGACACAAAAGATTTATTCACATTTAAATGTTAGAGTTCTCTAACGATGGCCACTTGTGGTTTACCAGCCAAATATAAAGAAAACACACTATCACGCTTGAATTCCATCACGAATAACTGTTTTTCTGAAAAATTCTCACCAAAATGCTTTTGTCCGCTTGTAAACAATATAACGAGCTGGCATTAGAATAATTTTAACAGCTGTCGGACTAGTAGCTTGGAAGTGACAGCAGTCTGAAGTTGGTTGCAATTTTTTCATCTCACCCTGTATATATCTGCGACAGCTTATGGTACCTCATAGACAAAGGGACATAATTTTCAATACTTTTATCTGTTATAACTTGGGCTACAAGTATGCTATTCTTTACAATTTTCTTTATCTGATTATGAAAATGGAATACAAAATGAATAATATTGGCCCATTCCTTCGGAAACTACTCCATAGAGGGTTAAGAATTTGAATAATTATAATAAAAGTCAAAATATATTTTTAATAATCGGACATTGCCTGAGGGCATACATCTGTCGGCATCATGGAATATCCAATTGTTGGTTTTTATACCCTACACCACAAGGTGGTCAGGGTATTATGTCTTTGTGCATTTGTTTGTAACAGGCAAAAGGAAACGAGATAGACCCTTAGTTTCTTTTGATGATCTGCATAGATTCACATTCTGAGTCGATTTATGCATGTCCGTCCGTCTGTCCTTGTATTCTTGTGAACAAAATGCAGGTCGCATTTATTATCCGATTGAAATAAAATTTTCCAAACAACATTTGTTTGGCCCAAGGACGAACCCTATTGAAATTGGAGATAATCGGTTCAGATTTGGATATAGCTCCCATATATATCTTCGTCCGATTTGCTTTTTATTGTGCACCAAACGTAATATCAGCCCGAATAGTATGGAATTTTGCACATAAAACCAAATTAAACCTGAAAATAAGTATGCCAAATTATATAGCTCCCATGTATATATTGTTCGTCCGATTTGTTATTTTTGTCCTCCGCAGCCGTAATATGCACTTTGTAACAACAATATTTGGGGAAATATATCAAATTCAGCTCAGAAATAGCTATGCTAAATTTTAACGAGATCGGTTCAGATTTGGATATAGCTCCCACATATAACTTCGTCCGATTTACCCTTTATTGTGCACCAAACGTCTAATATTTGCCCAAATGGGATGGAATTTGGCACTTACGACCGAATTGAGTCTAGAAACTAGTATGTCAAATTTGGTAAAGATCGGTTCAGATATAGCTATAGCTTCCATATATATTGTACATCCGATATGTTAAATTTGTTTCCCACAGCCGTAATATGCACTCCGTAACAACGATGTTCAGGGAAATATATCAAATACAGCTCAGAAATATCTTTGCCAAATTTTATCGAAACACCATTGGTTCAATTTTGGATATAGCTCCCATATATATCTTTATCTGATTTCAAATTAATTTTGCACCAAATGGGCAATACAAGTCCGAATTTAAGAGATACAAATGCTTTGGCATATTAAGTCCATTGAACTTTAAATTATACTTATAATCATAGCGTGTATGATTGAACTCTCCCATAAAAACTTTTAATAGTTATGTGGAGCTCTACTAAATTAGCAAAGTGGTGTAGGGTATCATAAGGTCGGCCCCGCCCGACTTTAGGACTTTCTTTACTGTTTTTTTTTTATCATTAATATGGGCCATGGTTATAATTCCATCAGTCAATATCTTCGTGTTCGAATACACCTTTCGTTACAGCACTATCACAGTTACAGAAATCGCCATGTTCTGGCCTATTGGCAAGGCCAGTCATAAACCTAGAATAATTAAATCCGTCATAAGGTCATGACAAGAGAAATATGTAAATATGTGTCAACCTTGATATTAACATAATAAATGATGTTGAGATTATAAAATAATAGCCACCAAATTTACTAATTTAATTTCTTACAATATTTCATATAAGTCGTTTGGAAACTCGCTCTTCTCTGTTGAAGTAATTGCTTCAACATTTGTGTCATTGTGTTCGTCAATAAATAAAAATCATTAAGCCAACCCCGGACTACTTCTCTCCGACCTCTTTTATTCGACACAACCTCTCCAACTCAAACCTTGTCTCTTGCAACGCTGTTGTTTAGTTATTAAAGTATAATTGAAAAATTGATTAATCGTCCTGGGTCTGGTTATTGTTTTTCTTGGCCGCAGAACTTTGCTTTCTTTTAAAGAACTCTCACACACACAGACACAAAGGCAATGCAGTCAATTGTCCGTTTTTTGTTCCTCCACTAACCTTAACATAAATAGCCGAGAAGAGAACTAATGAAGAAGAAGAAGACGACGAAGAAAGAAAACAAAAATGCAAAAAAACCTTTTTTTAACCCACCAACCAGGCGGGCCAATCAACGTTCCTGCCGCTGATTGAATACCATTTGAAAGACTATGACTTGGTGGAAAAGTTCAAGAATGTCATCACTTTGGCCGCCATAAACACAAACACGCTTCAAGGGTGGTGGTCTCCGTTTGAGGAGTTCAAGGTGGTCACTTGTCGTGAATGGATGGACGGACGGACGGACGGACAGCTGCCAGAGAAAGAATTAATTGTCGTTCCTTGGCCTTTACCACCACGACTTGGCTAATGATTGGCAAGCTTTTTTTCTCGCATACAAGCAACGGCTGTTGCTTTAGTTATTTTTATTTCCAACGATTAACTTAAATGTCAGTCACAATGGCGCTCACTTTGCATGAAAAACAAAAGGCGATGAAGAAGAAAATGAAAAAAAAAAAACGTGAAATGGTATTTAACCAAACTATTAATACAAGCGTCTTTTGTTAGCCGCTACTGCTGCCGCTTCTGCTGTTATAGTCCAGCCAGGCCATACTTAATTAATTCGCCTTGCTTGAAGTGCCATTTAAATGGAATTTTTCTTCAAATATTTTTCCATTGCCAGATGTCAAGTGTTGCTATTTTTGTTGTTGTTGCATGCCAACATTTAACTGCTCAATTTTGGATATCAACCACCAAAGTTCAAATTTCCACAGCCAACATTTCAAGTTCAAATGACTAATTATTCGAAAGCATACAATAATGTAATTAGAAACGGAAAGCAATGGTCAAATTCAATAGCGATAGTAAAAAATGTTATTAGAAAAAAACTCTAAAGTAGATCGTAAATATTGCTAAGGCAGATATTTTGGAGGTATTCTATAAAGAGAGAACACTTGGAAGTTATGAAAGAAGGCCTATGAAACAATTTCTTTGGATATCCTATAATACATTTTAGGATGTTTTTATACCCTACAATACTATGAGTTGGGGGTATTATAAGTTTGATTGGGCCAAAAATTATGTAACACCACGAAATATTGGTTTCCCACATAGGAAAGTATATATGGATCTTCCTAGCTCGCCGAGCTGAGTCGATCTAGCTATGTATGTCCGTCCGTCCGTCTGTCCATGTTAATTTGTAATCAAGCTACAGGCCGCAATTATGGCCTGATTCCCACGAAATTGAAAATGTAGGTGGGATTAGGTTCAGAATTGAACCATATTGTTTTTGGAGATGATCGCAAAATATTTAGGGGTTGAAATGGACCAAAAACATAAAAATAACTTGATTTTGCAGTTTCTCTACAGGCCACAATTATAGACCAATCGGCACGGAATTTTGAATGGAGCTAGAGTTTAGGACTGGGCAGAAGAATTTGGATGGTCATCGGACCACATTTAGCGGGTAAAATAGACCATAGCTTTTTTTGGAAAAATATGGAATTTTCACTAAACCGCGGATATTTTTTATCATTGCTAAATCACAAATACACGTAAATGTCGCTTATGACCCTTATATTGATGTTCATATCCAAAATCTCGCATATATAGTAAAATATATACAATCTCATATATCAAAGAAGGGAATGATTGTTAGATCGCTGATAAGTCAAGAACCGCTGGACTGATTTTCTCAATTCTCATCAATTCGGAATGGTCTCTTGCCAGAAGAGGATAACATCAAAGAAAACCGCGTAAAAATATGCCAATAAAAAAATGAATATTTTTTGTTATATTTTTTTAATTTTTGTCATATTTTTTATCGTTTGCGATTTTTTCCATTCGACTTACAATTTTGAATTGTAAATTTTTAAAGTTTTTCTACACCTCCCAACACTATGTGTTGAAGGTATTATATACAGGTCGCAATTGTCGTCCGATCCTCACGAAATTTTTCATAGTTTAGCGTTAGGGTGAGAATTAAAGCCTACTGTTATGGAGGTTTAAATTCAGAGGTTCAAATGGACCAAATCAAAAAAAAAAAACTTTTTCCTGAAAGAGGAAAGAAGTCGAGCAAATTGGATGACTATTGGATTATACTTAGCTGTAAAATGGACCATGGCTTTTGTGAATTTTTTTCCGAATTCATAACAACACGGCGGAGCGCGTAAATAAGGGTAAAATCTAGGCAGGCCTCTATGACATTATTTCAATATCGAAATCATCCAAAATAAATTTGGACATTAGGGGGCTTCCAACATATTGTAGTGTTGTAGGGTATCTCATGGTCGGCCCCGCACTACTATAACCTTTGCTTACTTTTTTTTTTTTTTTAAAGAAAGTCTATGCCAAAAACTGTCCTTGGATATATGGTTTAGAAAGTTTTCTATATAAAGTAAAAAATGAAGATCATCTATAAATGAAAGGAATCTTAAATGCGTTCTATAGAAGATGCCTCGAAGGTCCCTGTAGAAATTAAGAGTCAAAATGTTACTGTATAGCCAAAAATGCATAAATTATAAAAAACACATTTTAGGATTAATTCAGGGTGCTCATGAATTCGCATGCAAATGATTAAAAATATGATCTTCTCATTTTAGCTTATTTTGCGATTATATTTTAAAGCGATAAATTCTTTACCAGACGAACGTTCGGCAAACCAATGTTCGCACACACCCATTGTAAAAATTATGTAACTTCTCGAAATATTGTTCCCCGACATAGGAAACTATACATGGATCTGCCAATCTCGCCGAGCTGAGTCGATCTAGTTATGTATGTCCGTCCGTCCGTCTGTCCATGTTAATTTGTAATCACTCTACAGGAAGCAATTATGGCCCGATCCTCACGAAATGTAGCATGGAGGCTAGGGTCAGAATAGAAGCCTATTGTTTTTGGAGATGATCGCATAAAATTGAGGGGTTGGAATGGACCAAAAAAACAGAAACATTTCCTGATGTTGCAGTTGCTCTGCAGGTCGCAATTTTAGAAAATTTAGGAATTTAGAACCATTATGTTTGGTCATCGGACAAAACTTAGCGGATAATTTACAGGGTGAGATAAAAAAACTGCAACAAAGTCAAACGCCATAATTTTTAAATTTTTTCAAATGATAATAAATTAAAAGTAACAAATGTCGGAACTAGCATCTAATTTTAGCATAAGTTTAGATTTGTTCGAATTGGTCACCGTTGGCACGAATTATGGCCTTCAAACGGTAAATGAAAACGTCACACGGTGCCCGAATCTTGCTCTGCGGTATTTTGGTCCATTCCCGGCGAAGCGCTTGCTTGAGGTGATCGACACTTTGGTACTTTTTAGTATCAAGCTTGCTTTCCAAAATACTCCTGACACAATAGTTCAACGGATTGGTATCCGGAGATTTCGGTGATTTTGGTGTGGGCTGGAAATGAAACGAATAACGTCATTTTGTAACCATTCTTGGTTGGCGCGTCCTGAGTGAGATGGTGCTTAGTCCTCTTGGAATGTCCATGGTCCGTGACCAAAATGTTTGCGTGCCCAAGGCAGTTCACCACTTTCGGCCAAGCGAAGCATCTCTTGCACTTTTTGAAATTTCAATGGCTTTACCCCGAGCTCATATTTAGTGTTTGCCGAATGGAATATTGCGATATGTTCAGCAATTTTTCGGCCACTGCGACGAGGGTTTCGATCAAGTCTCTTCTTTACTTTTCGAACCATTTCTGCTGATGTTGCTGTTTTCGTCCGTCCGCTTCCTTGACGTCGCGCTACGCTACCAGTCACTGTAATGAGCGATGGTACGAGACACAACAGATTTATTCACATTTAAGTGCTGGAGTGCCCTATCGATAGCCCTTTGTGGTTTTCCAGCCAAATATAAAGGAATCACACTATCAGCTTGAATTCCATCTTCAATTACCTTTTTTTCTTGAAAATTCTCACCAAAATGCTTTTGTGCGTTTGTAAAATATATAATTAGCTGTCACTGGAATAATTTTAATAGCTGTTTGACGAGTGGCTTAGAAATGACAGCAGTCTGAACTTGGGTTCAGTTTTTTCATCTCACCCTGTATACATAATCAGCATAAAATGCTAAGTTATTATAACTATGTCCGTTTGTCAGGTATTTGTAATTCACAAAAGATTCTTGGTCTTAATGTTTTCATACTCCACACCACAAGGTGGTCAGGTTATAATGGCTTTGTGCATTTAGTGGTAACAGGCAAATGGAAACGAGAAAGAGCCGTACTTACTTTTTATGATCTGCATAGAATCACATTCTGAGTCGATTTATGCATGTCCGTCCGTCCGCCCGTCTGCCCATGTATTTTTGTAAACAAATTAAGTATGCCAAATTTGATCGAAATCGGTTGATTTTTGTCCTCCACTGCCGTAATATGCAATATATAACATCGATATTTGGGGAAAACAATCAAATACAGCTCAGAAATACTATTGCTAAATTTTATCGAGATCGGTTTATATTTGGATTTAGCTCCATATATATCTTCGTCCATTTTTTTTTGTGCTCCAAACTTGTAGTATTAGCCCAAATGTGATGGAATTTGACATTTACGACCAAATTGAGTCTAGAAACTAGTATGTCAAATTTGGCTCCTATATATATTGTTCATCCGATTTGTTAAATTTTGTTCTCCACAGCAATAATATGTACTCTGTAATAAAGATATTCGGGGAAATTTGCACATACGACCAAATTAGGCCATAAAATAAGTATGCCAAATTTGATCGAACTCGGTTCCGATATAGCTCCCACATACATATATTGTTTATCCGATCTGTTATTTTTGTCATTCGCAACCGTCGTGTAGGGTATAATATGTAACACCACGAAATTTTGGTTTCCCACATAGGAAAGTATATATAGATCTTCCTATCTCGCCGAGCTGAGTCGATCTAGCTATGTACGTCCGTCCGTCCATCTGTCCGTCTGTCCATGTTAATTTGTAATCACTCTACAGGTCGCAATTATGGCCCGATCTTCACGAAATTTAGAATGGGGGTGGGACTAGGGTCAGAATAGAACCCTATTTCTTTTGGAGATCATCGCATAATATTTAGGTTGAAATGGACCAAAAACTGAAAAAAGTCCTGATTTTGCACCCGTTATAAAGGTCACAAATAGAAACCAAAAGACACGAAATCTCGCATAAACTTAGAGTTAGGACAGCGGGTACAATGGACCGCTAATTTTGTGTGAAAAAATACCAGCATTTCGTACATGCGATATCCGAAATACACAAAAGGCGAATTTCTGGCTTTTTTATGCTGATTTCGTTGACGAATATAGCCAAATATCGTAGACAAGCAAATCATATAGATGAGTCTAAATTTGTAGATACAGAGAGGCTTCTTGCTTTTGGAGATGATTGCAAAATATTTAGGGGTTCAAATTAACCAAAAACAGAAATGTTTCTCCGATCACACAATTGAAGCCAATCGACACATCTGTGAAGAGAGTTAAGGATAGGAAAGGGTTCTAGCATTTTGGATGACCATTGGATTATATTTATCTGTGAAATAGACTACAACAACTAACAGCCCGACGGAGCGCATAAATGTTGGGCAAATGTCCCTAGTCAAAATCCTAATTTCAAAAGCGAAATCTTCCAATATGGATTTGGACATAAGAGGGCTTCTAACATATTGTAGTGTTGTAGGGTATAACATTGTCGGCCCCGCACGACTATAGCCTTTGCTTACTTGTTCTAAAATAGCTATAGCTCCCACATACATATATTATTCATCCGATTTGTTATTTTTGTCACTCGAAACCATGGTGTAGGGTATAATAAAGTGGTCCCCGCCCAACTTTAAGACTTTCTTTACTTGTTACATTTCATCAGGTGTCTCAATTCTTTAAATTATAATTTTTAAAATTCCTCAGTTGCAAACATTTTGTCGTATATATTTTATTAATTTAAAGTCTCGCGTCCCTACTTCTTTGAACAAATTTTTTGGTATGTATAGATCCACTCTCTAAAAGAAGAAGAAAACGCAAGAAATAATAAAGGCCTGGTTTATATCGGCGGTATGATGATGTAAAGAGGCATAAACAAAAACCACATGGCATGAAAACGTTTTTCTACCATCTTCTCTATGAAGTACAAAAATCCACTTCGAATTTAATCAAAGCCGAAAATAGCTGGGGCAAAGTGCGTACATGCGTGTGTGTGTGTGTGTAAGAGAGTGTTCTTTGATGTACTTCACTGTCGTTAAGCTGCTTTATGTTGTTTGTCAATTTCCGAATGTTGATGACGATTGAGAGATTTTACAGATATCCAGTCAGAATGCAAAACCAATACAGCAACTCATAAAGAGAGCTGGTTCGCCTGTCTTAATACCGGTAGCGAAATTTATGTAAGGAAGAAAAAACAAATCGAGTTATCCTTCTTTTTCCCGGTTTTTATTTCCTTGGGTAGTCTATAAATCATCTTTGTGCAAAATACAGTGGGATATTAATGGGGTGTGCCGAGGTAATAAATAATTTTATGTAACATCAATGTGGTTGTGATGGGATTTCAGATATGGCTTGAAAAGTCGAAAATTTTTTTACTGCGTTCTTGATTGAAGAAGAAGTGTGTATGACCTTAAAAAAATGGGGATGTTAATATAGGTGCCTTGAGTATCTATGTTGTCCTTCATTTTGTCTATATAACAACGTTAAACTTGTAATTACAATGAAGTTGACAATTTTTCATCAATTCTCAAAATGTTCTTCCTCCATTTTTCCCATCATTGCCCAATTGTATACTTCTCTTATTTAAGTAATAAAAAAAAACACCACCAACAACTGATTACCACCACAAATGTATTGGTGTTCGCATTAATACTCTGCTTATCCTTAACATCCGCTTTTTATTTAATTTTATTCCTTGAACGCCTTTATCGTCTTATCATCGGAATCGGTCGGTCGGTTAGTTGGTCGGATTTCTTTTTATTTCCATCAGAACGCATCCATCCTTGTCATCATCATTGCGGGAGCTATGATTATTTGACTCGATTTAAAACGCTGGCAGTGATGACAGTGATGAAGTAAAAACAAAGTTTGCATTAAATCCTCATCGAAGGGAAGACGATTAAGTGCTGATGCTGCTAGTGGCAGCTGTGATTGAAAATAAAGACAAATGCACACACAAACACACCCACCCACCCACACAGCTACAGAAACACACACACACAATTCTGTAATCAATTCAATGAAATAATAAAAAACAATTGCCTTAGTTTTCACCATATCTGATTAAACCGCAGTTCGTCTTATCTGTTAGATTTATTGTTACGAATTTTAGAATGAAATCTTGAATATTTTGGGTAATTTAAATAAAAAAGTAGCGATTTTTATGCATAATTAAATTGACGATTTAAAGCGCCTTAAAAATTCTCAAAACAAGTTAAAAAATATCAGCCAGTTTTTCTGACAGATGTATATGCTCAGCCTATGTTAATTTATTTAATTGTATTTTGACTTTGATAAAAATTTTTTCAAACTGTTGACTCATCATGGGGGAGGTTCCACCGGAGTTGGCCAATGTTGTAGTGGACGGAAACATTCATATTCATCTAATACTGCTGAAAACATTTGCTTGCCCAAAGTTTAATTTTCTTCTAACACTTTTTTTCCAATTTTAAACGAATAATTTAATCAAAAACTGTTGGGGTAGGCAACAAAAGGAGTGATCCTTTAAACTCGCATATCCGCATCAGATTTCTGATTGAGAAAAATATATATTTATACCAATATATCTAAATAATTTCTAAAATTATGAGAGATATAAGAATTGTTTCTAACTGTTGGGGGGAGCTACCCAAAATAGAGGTACGTTTTATTCTGTCGTCATATCAGATCTTAAGTTGGTAGAAATGCGGTGCAAAATTTTAAGGCCATCAGTTTTTTATTTCACACTATATAAGAGTCAGAATTATTCAAAATGTTGACGCTTTGTGGGGGAGGTACTTGATGTAGTGGGCGACATTCGCCCACTTCGATAGATTGAAGGACGTACACTGCTAAATCGACTCCACATATCCTGAAACGGATTGGTCCAAAACCCTCTGCAGCCATATAAAATAATAATCCGCGATTATAGCTCTGTTTGAAAAAAAAAATTAATAAATATGTTAAAAAATATTAATATGAATAAATATGTTAAAAAATCTAGGATTACAGACAGCTCAGCTGGTCCTTGCAAAAACTTTATTTAAAGAATCCAGGATTATAGCTCTACTGGTCCTCGGAAAACTATGTTTAAAAAATCAACGATTAGTCCTTGGAAGAACTATGTTTTGTTCTTGGAAAAATATATTTAAAAAAATCCACGATTGATCCTTGGTCCTCGGAAAACTATGTTTAAAAAATCAACGATTGGTCCTTGGAAGAACTATGTTTTGTTCTTGGAAAAATATGTTTAAAAAAATCCACGATTGATCCTTGGAAGAACTATATTTTGTCCTTGGAAAAATATTTTTAAACAAATGCACGATTGGTCCTTGGAAGAACTATGTTTGGTCCTTGGAAAAATATGCTTAAAAAATCACGATTGGTCCTTGGGAAATATGTCTAAAAAATTCCACGATTGGTCCTTGGAAAAATACGCTTAAAAATACTACGATTGGTCCTTCGAAAATATGTTTAAAAAATCCACGATTGGTCTTCGAAAAAATATGCTTAAAAATACTACGATTGGCCTGTGGAAAAATTGGAAAATGTGTTTAAAAAATCCACGATTGGTCCTTGGAAAAATATGCTTAAAAATACTACGATTGGTACTTGGAAAAATTCTTTAACAAATCCACGATTGGTTCTTGGAAAAATATGCTTAAAAATACTACGATTGGTACTTGGAAAAATTCTTTAACAAATCCACGATTGGTTCTTGGAAAAATATGTTTAAAAACAATCCACGATTGGTTCTTGGAAAAATATACTTAAAAATAATACGATTGGTCCTTGGAAAATATGTTTAAAAAAATCCAAGATTGGTTCTTGGAAAATATGTTTAAAAAATCCACGATTGGTCCTTGGAAAAATATACTTACAAATACTACGATTGGCCCGTGGAAAAATTGTTTAACAAATCCACGATTGGTTCTTGGAAAAATATGTTTAAAAAGATTCACTATTGGTCTTCGGAAAAATATGCCAATGGAAAATTTGTTTAACATATCCACGATTAGTTCTTGGAAAAATATGTTTAATAAATCCACTATTTGTCCTTGGAAAAATTGTTTAATATATCCACGATTTATCCTTGGTAAAATATGTTTAAAAAATCCACGATTTGTCCTTCGAAAAATATGTTTTTATCAAATCCACGATTGGTACTTGGTCCTTGGAAAAATATGTTTAAAAAATAAACGATTATAGTTCTGTTGGTCCCTGGAAATCAATGTTTGGTCCTTTGAAGTATATATTTCAAAAATTCCACGATTACAGCACTGTTGCTCCTTGCCAAAACTAAGTTTAAAGAACTCACGATTACAGCACTGTTGGTTCATGGAAATACTGTGTTTTACAAATCCACGATTATAGCTCTGTTGATAATTGCAAATTATTTTTGGTTCTTCAAAAAATATTTTTTAAGAAGTTCTTGATTTAAGTACTGTTGGTCCTTGGAAAAACTGTGTTTAAAGAATCCACGATTATAGCTCAAATGGTTCTTGGAAATACTTTGTTTTAAAAATACACGATTATAACGCTGATGGTCTACGATTGTAGCTCTGTTTGTTCTTGAATCAAAAAAAAAAAAAAAAAAAAAAAAAAAAAAATAGCGATTATAGATCAGTTGGTTTTTAAATAAATATGTTCAAAAAATCCGCTGTGTTAAAAAAAATCCACGAAAAATCGGTTGGTCCTTGGAAACATTATGTTAAATAAAATTTAAGAAAAATCTGTTGGTCCTTGGAAAAACTTTGTCTAAAAAATCCGCTATTATAGCCCTGTTCGTCCGTTTAACTAATCCACGTTGGTTGTTGTGGATTGCTTAAATAACCCACCATTATACCTGCGTTGGTCGTTGAAAATATATGTTTAAACATCTGCGATTACATCTCTGTTGGTCCGTGAACAGATATGTTTGAAAATTTGCGACTACAGCTTTATTGGTCCTTAAAAAGCTGTGTTTAATAATCCACCACTATATAGTTCTGTTGGTCCTTGGAAAAAATATGTTTAAAAATCCACGATTATAGCTCCTTTCGTTCTTGATATTGAAAATATTTTTTGCTTTATTCTTTGAAAGAAATATTCTATTTCCAGATAACATGCAGGCATGTTTGCATTCCTGTCTACAAATTCACACACACCAATTGATTTAATCCGATAATTTTACAAGAATAAAAGATTCCGGAGAACTTCAAATAAAAAAGAGATTCAATGCTAAGCAAATTATTCGGTTTTTAAGCAGATTATTGACCTTTTAGATTGGATTCCATTAAGGGTGGGATTCAGACACCATTGGTATCTGCGGTTTGCAATCTTTTTACAAAGAAGTTTTTCCTTGGAAATGTCATTGTAAGGTTTGGCTTTGATGCCATGCCAGACAGCTGTCGTTGTAAATTTAAGGACATCGACTTTTTTTCCTTACATCTGCTTTAAAATTCATTGATGAAAAGAAAATTCTTTATGGGAATACCACCTGGCCAATGAATTGTCAAAAAATGTGTTTTATATGCCTCAGTCTTTGTTTGTTATGATTGGGAATTTATCTTTCAATCCCCCAATACTCCCTCCCCCTACAATCAATGGCAATAATAGGTGTTGGCATTATGTGTCTCTTATCCAATTGCTGTAATCTATTTTTGAGGCTTACAACAAAAATAATCCTCTGTTCTTTGTCTTCGTGTGTATGTTTTTTTTTTTGCTTCTCATTCATCGCAGCAGAATATGAATGAATGCCTTTTCCACTTGAGAAAATCTTTTCCATTCTGTGTGCGTGTGTATGTGTGTAGCTCAGCGTTAGCTTGAGGAAAATTGCTGAAGCGAACAATGATTGTCGTCATTATGTTGTTAGTTGCCAATGTTGTATTGTCTGCCAGTAATCCTTTTGCAGTAAATTTAAGTTTGCACAAAGAAAAAACAAAAATCTACAAGCTACCGAAAGGATCAGCCAGCGAATGAATGGCGAAAATAATCAGAGGAAAAATAACGGAAGATGAAATTAATTTCATGTTCAATCATCATTAAACTTTATTACACATGATTTAATTTACAGCTTCAATGGAGCACAAAGGCCCAGAGGTTTAAGGCCATGAAGGGGGGGGGATGGTTTGAAGTTCGGGGGAACATCTTCTTGTGACATTAGAGTCATGCAGCACGTTGACAATGAAGCTGCATAACAAAGCCTTATTTTTACCCCTCTCCTCACCGCTTCCCTCTTCGTTCGTAGCCGCCGAGATGCTGCTCGATACAATTTTATAACGCGTCAGGCGTGAATTACAACACGTTTCGTGTTGTGAAATTAATTATTTAAGCGTCATGAGTCGTCGCTCCAAATATGTCTTCCGTCTTCCATTCTTCCTTCGCCTTGTGCTAATGTCGTTAAAATTTTCCACTGAATCTAAGTGGAGTGTAAGTAGTTATCACATTAGCATTAAATTTTACACATTTCCCCGCACACACACATACATACATATATTCATTCGCGATTACTCCCACACATAGCATATATATATATATATGTATGAATTTGTAGCAAAAAATGCAAACATGTTTTCATGTATTCCCCTATAAAGCTGGATGGCTGTGTTTGATACTGATCAAATATCCCAGCGACTCTGTGTGGAAAAAGTGTAAAACTAGTAGACAAGAAAATCCAAATTGGAAAAAGTCTACTCACTCTCTTTTCCTGAGTTGGCGGCGGTTGAAGCAGCAGGAATTAAAAGGATGTACCGAAACAAAGCGTGGATTTTTCCAAGGACCCACAGAGTTACAATCGTGAATTTTTTAATTATATTTTTTCAAGGACCTACAGAGCTATAACCGTGAGATTTTCTAATATATGTATTAATGGATCAAAAGAGCTACAACCGTGGATTTTTAAATAATTTTTACAAAGAAGATTTTTGAAATATATCTACTTAAGGGTCAAGAGGGTTATAATCCTAAGTTTTTCAAATATATTTGTTCGAGGACCAATAGAACTACAATCTTGATTTTTTAAAAAAAAAATATTTTTTAAAGAACCAAGAAAGCTATAATCTTGGATTTTTCAAATATATTTACTCAAGTGCCAACAGAGCTAAAATTGTGGAACAATAAAGATACAACGTTGATATATTTTTTAAGGACCAAGGAAGCTATAATCGCGAATCGTCAATTTGTTTAAAGACTCAGATATCAATGATCTTTGACTTTTTTATTTTTTAAACATATTTTCTTCAAGGAACTCTAGACCTATATTTGTTGTTTTTAGTTATATTAATTCAAGGAGTAACGGAGCTATAATCGTGGATTTTGTAAAAATCATTTTTCAAGGACCTCTGGAGCTATATTTGTGGATTTCTAAGACATATTTTGCATATTTTTTCAAGGAACATCATTTTTCAAGGAACATCATTTTTAAAACATTTTACAAAGAATATATTCAGGAATATTTTTCCAGGACCATGTGAACCACACCGGCAAGTTTATAGGGGTCTTTCTTCTAGCTTTTTAAAAAAATTTTCAAGCGCTAGCAAAGCTAAATTTTGGGCTTTTAAATAATATATTTTAAGAGACATATGCTTCTCTTATTAAGAATTTATGGACTTTTAAAAAGATTTCTATCCAGGACAAACAAATGAATGATCCTGGAATTTGGAAGATCATTTCATAGGGCTATAACCTTGGTGTTTTTTCAAGAATATTTTTTTTCAGCACCTTATTTATTATTAACAATTTTTACGACTATTTGTTACTTCCAAGTACGACAACAAATTTTTTTTTTTTTTTGTTTGGTTTTTATCAATATTTTTCCAAGGACCATTAGAGCCAGATCAAGGCAAGAACTTTTGAGCTATAATCGTGGAATATTTATAACCTCAGTCATATAGATACAGAGAGTATATTTCATTTGATAAGGCCTATAAGTACCTCATCGTAATAACGTATTAGACCCTGGGTCTTTTTGGAACAAAACCACTTCAGGACATTTGGAATCAATCTAGGGGTGTACCCCCGTCCGTATGTCGTCTGTTTGGTGCGGATAATATCTCTCGAATGCCGTAATATTTTTAATAAGCACAATGCGCTACTTATTGCGTATATCCAAAACAATCTACATACATCCATCCTAGACACTAAAATTAGTACTATTTAGTACTTTTCGAACAAAGGGCCAACATTTTGAATACCCATGAAGCTTATAAAACGCGTAATTAACATCCGATTCCATTCAGACTTGGGATGTCTCAATATTTCTATGAATACAATATCTGTAATGGTAGATGAAATAGAAATTGAAACATTTCTTCTGGTACCTCTCCCACATAGGGTTCAAGATTTTGAAAAACAAAACGCTTAAAGAAAGCGAAATAAGCATCTAACTGTCTTCAAATTCACACTTCTGTTACCTCAACCACAAAGGGTCACAATTTTGAATTCTTTTATCTGTCATAATTTGAGACACAAATTAGCGATTCTTCACAACTAGCTATATGTAAATATTTCACACAACCGAAAACCTGAGATGAATATGAAATTTATGATTTCGCATAAAATTGAAAATAAATGTTCGATTTTCTTGTAATTTTGCACATACCAATATTTTCTTCTGTATTAGATGAAGTATGAAAATGGAATACTTCGGTCGACTATAACATTTTCTTAAAATTATATCTCATATAAAGTGAAGAAAGTAACCAATATAATCTAAAACTGGCACGTCGCAACATTTATATGATATTTATTTAGTTCCGATACGAAATGGAAAATATTGGTCCATTCCTTCAGAATTTGAATATTCATAACAGAATTCAAAATATACTTAAATAGTCGAATATTGGCTGAGGGTATACATCTGTCGGCAAAACCGACTGATACTTTTTAACTTGTTTTCGTACGAAATTGCTACACATTCCCGAAAACACCTGTATACATCCAGGCTATACATGACCAGCGACCGTTATACCAAATTTTAGATTTCAAGCATTATCTGTTAACCCTATACCAAATTGTACCAATTATGTAGTACCTTGTAGTACCCATTTCTAAATCTACGTCATTATCACAAACCTACCACCAACAATGGCCCCAATACAAAATTTTAAAATTCTAACTTCAACCGTTCACCCTAAACCGAAGTGGGCCAAATTTTGTGTTATACATTGCAGTTCTCACACTTAGTTCACATTTCCTAAACCATCTTCATATATGAAACTTGATTCTCAATCTTGATTCTCATACCAAATTTCAAGTTTTTAGGTCTATCCGTTCACATAATACCAAATGGTACCATTTTAAAAGTTTCGTAAATTTCAAATTTCCAAAATCATTTGATAAACCTATTTTGCACTCCATCAGTGACACTTGTTTCCGATTTTAGAATTCTAGCTCATTCCGTTTGTTCAATACAAAGTATTCAATTTTAGTACATGTAAATACTTTCACGCCTACGCGTGCATCATTTTCCTGTAAACCCTATGTTACGGTTAAGGCTACGTTTCCCATTTTCCACTTTTTGATTTCTTCGAACCTAATAAACAATTAAATTCTAGTTTAGCGTTACAAAATTTAATTTCGCTAGGAAATTTAAGTACGTTAAGGTGTGAATGCTTCGTTGAACATTCCGTAAGATGATGGCTCCCCTCTATCCCGGATAAGATTGTTGAGGAACTTGCGTAAGTACATTCGATATTGGAAAAGGAAATCAGGATACAGAAATAATGTGGGTTAGTTAACTTTGCGTTATGTTTGTGGCTCTGGTTGTATGTATATCATAGAAAACTGAAACATATAAATCCTAAGAATGAAAAGGCAATAAAAGAAAAAGTGATAACGTAGTGTGAGAATTGAGTTTGAGAAAAAAAGTGCAAAAATCCCACAAATAGAGCATGGAAATGGAAATAAAGGAAATGAAATTTCAAGGCCCACCAAAGCCGCCACGTCTGCATGCTCAAAGTAGTAGAACCGCCATTAAAGAACAATCAACGAAAAAGAAACGTTTACAATTCCAAAGTCCCCTTCTAATGTGTCAACAACACAACGAAAAAGATGTCGAACAGCAACAACAACAACAACCACAATCATCTAATCCAGCATTGCCAACAATAGTTCATCCTCAGCCATCACAAGTTAAGCCATCGATATTAGTTCAACGTCATGAGACACGAGTCGATACACCAATTGTGACACTAAAGTCGGCGACTAGACTTAGTTATCCGCCGGAAAGTTTGAATCATGAATTTAACGGAAGCATTGAAATGCGCGGTGATATATTGACCGTGAAATCGTGTAATAATTTAGCCAGTGATATTCCACCTAGAACTAATAATTTACAACAAAGTTTCGAATCCAAAGTTGCCAATGTTGGGGGAGTGGACCGTCTGTCTCAGGGCTGTACCAGTTTAATGCATGCCTGTCAGCAAGGTGATTTTGCCGAGGTCTTAGAACAAATTCGATCTAAGGTAAGAAAATCAAATTTATTTTGTATATTTATTTATCATTTTTCTGAATTAAATACTAGTTATGCATAATTAAACAATATTATATAAGGTTATTTAACGGCTTCTTAATTCATTTTTATAATCTCCACCATACTATGGGGGGTATATTAATTTTGTCATTCCGTTTGTAACTACTCGAAATACTCATGTCAGACCCAACAAAGTATATATATTCTTGATCAGCGTAAAATTCTAAGACGATTTAGCCATGAATGTCTGTCTGTCTGTCAGTTGTAATCACGCTATCTTTCGAACAAATTGAGATAGAAGGCTAAAATTTTGCACACATGTATATTTTACCAGTAGACAGGTTAAGTTCGTAAATGGGCCATGTAGGTCCAAGTTATTATATAGCCCCCATATAACGGTACCTCCCAATGTTCGATATTTTGATTATTTTAGCTACATTATTCACCGGAATTGTTTCAAATTTGGCATTTGAAGTTCGTAATGGATACTACAGCCTGAGACAGAAAATTATCTGTGCAGGTCCACGTCTTCGTATAGCCCCCATATAACGGTACCCGCCGATATTCGGTATTTTGATGATTTTAGCGACATTTTTTAACGGAATTGTTCCAAATTTGTTATTTGTTCGTAATAGATACTGCAGCATAAAACAGAAAATTGGTCATGTAGATCCACGTTTTCGTATAGCCCCCATATATCGTACCCCCCGATATTCGGTGTTTTGATGATTGTAGCGACATTATTTACCGGAATTGTTTCAAATTTCGCATGTGAAGTTCGTAATGGATACTTCATCCCATGCCAGAAAATTGTCTGTGCAGGTCCACGTCTTCGTATAGCCCCCATATAACGGTACCTGCTATATTCGGTATTTTGATGATTTTAGCTACATTATAAACAGATTTTTCTTCAAGTTTCGCATTTAAATATTGTAATAACTTATGACAAAAGTTACCTATGCAGGTCCACGTCGTCGTATAGGCATTCGGTATTTTTAAGATTTTTACAGAATTTTTAACCGTTTTTTTTTTTTTTTTTTTTTTTTTTTTTTTGAATTTGCCAAATTTGTACCGAATGGTGGAACTTACAGCTTTTTTCCTTGTTAATTTTCAGAGACTCTATATGATTTAAGCCGTAGTTATTTTACTGAGGATTTTGTGAACAAAAAAATAATATTCGGTCAGAAAGCACTCCAATAAATAGTTTGTAATTACACCCTACAACACTTTGTGTTGGGGGTATTATAAGTTTGATTGGGCCAAAAATTATGTAACACCACGAAATATTGGTTTCCCACATAGGAAAGTATGTATGGATCTTCCTATCTCGCCGAACTGAGTCGATCTAGCTATGTATGTCCGTCCGTCCGTCTGTCCGTCTGTCCATGTTAATTTGTAATCACTCTACAGGTCGCAATTATGGCCCGATCTTCACGAAATTTAGAATGGAGGTGGGGTCAAGGTCAGAATAGAACCCTATTTCTTTTGGAGATGATCGCATAATATTTAGGGGTCGAAATGGACCAAAAAAAAAATTTTCTTGATTTTACAGTTGCTCTACAGGTCACAATTATGGACCAATCGACGCGGAAATAAGCATGGAGCTAGAGCTTTGGGCTGGGCTGAAGCCTTCCAATTTTGATGGTCATCGGGTAATATTTAGCGGGTGAAATAGGCCACAACATTTGTGTTAAATATAAGTGAAATTTTCTATGAAACCGCGAATATTTTTAGTCCCGGCGAAATCATAAATAGACGAACAGGTCGATTCTGACCGTTATGTAGATACCGATAGTAAATATATCGGATATATATAGCGAAATATATACAATGAATATATACAAAGGAAAGGAATGTTAGATGGAAAGCTTATATCTCAAGAATGGCTGGACCGATTTTGACAAATTTTGCCAATTCAGAACGCGCTCTTGACATAAAAGTATAAAATCTAAAAAAAATCGCTTAAAAATAAGTCAAAAATGATCTTAATATAGATCTTTTGTATTTTCTGACATTTTTTATTTTTTCATATTTTTTTCAATTTGACTTATTGTTAGGGGGAGAAAATTAAATAAAACCGCTCGATGTCGTTTCGTTGAATGTTCTAAGGGAACTAACTTTATTTTTTATCATATCTTTAAACTATCACTAAAACTACAAATACCAATACACTTATTTATTAGAGTACATAACAAATACTTCAACAGCCATTAGGATGCATGCTGTACCTAGACACTCTACCTTAAAGTAAATTCCCACAATGCAGTCATAAATGCTAGGGGTAATAAATGCACCCCACGTACACACAGCATGGCGGGTAATAAAACCTTTTATCCTTAAGACAACTAGTTGGGCGAGACATTTCCTTATCATCAATACAATATTTATGACTGACCCAAACAGACTACACATGTAACAAAATCATTTAAGTATTCTAGGAAGAAGACAACCGTGGCTGTTTTCTGGTGTACGTTCAGCCTATCTACAAAACTGTACATGCTCCCGGCCTTGGAAGATTGTAATTTTCCAACAACTTATAAATAAGAGATTGTATCTTGTAAATATGCAATGCAGTACTTGACCAATTATTTTAGTTGTCAATATATTAATTTTACACAATTCAAAGCAACATAACATGGAGAGCAACTACATCATATTAAAAAATATACCCATGACAATGAAAGTTTTAATATGAAAATGACTTTATCAAATTCTTAAGTTCTAACATTTATTTTAATTTTAGCGATCTTCTTTATTCCTTATCTTACAACCGTTACTATACATTATCATTTTTTGGAAGATTGATTATTTGACTAATATATGTTAATAGTATCTGTTACACTTTAGTTCCCGATATATATTTCTTTTAGTTATTCAGAATAATATACAGATATAAACATAACTATCTTCTAATTACATTCATCAAACTTTTATATACAACTACCCTATCTAATTTGAGGAAGGGCGATAGACACCGGCAGGTAACGGCTGGATAGATGATACAACCTTCGGATAACCAAGTACAGCGCAATGATGATACCCGCGATGAAAAGGCACGTTGTAAAGTTGAGACTGTAGTGCATTAGGTGATGCGTATCGAGATGAACAGGAAAACCCAGAAACCGTTTAACTTGCGGAATGTCAGGTAATTTGTAGACTTCGATTTTATTCTTCAAAGATAGATGGGTGAGAGATGGCAGGGATGCGGAAATGTTGAATTGCGGAAAAACGTAGTTGACTTCACTGCGGTAATTCTCGTGCGCCCACAACTTCATCTCTTCAGTCTCTAACGTACAACCCGGCTGCATTCTTAGTAATCCTTGATTTCGAATTCTAGTATTTTGTCGCTTACCACCACATTTGACTTCTGTGACGGTACCGCTCGTAACTGAGAATACCCACATATTGGGTGTTCGAAGTTGCTTCCAGAAGTTGTGAAACTTTGTAATGGCGAAGTCACAACTCTCAGGCATTTGGTTCGGTTTTAAAAACAACCTAACTTCACATTCAGTGGCTTCTCTTGTATTATAGATGGGATGCAATTGCTGGCATATGATCATTCTGTCCATTTTTTGACATCTGGCAAAGTCGTCTTCTGTGAGGGCGTAAAATGTTGTTTTCTTTTCATCTATCAATAGGTAATTGCTGTGAGCCTTTAACTGAACAGACAACCCGTCCTGTACGACTGGATAGGACTGTATTGCATAAGCGGTAAATTGATCAGTGTTTATCAGAGGAAGGCGGATATTGAACAACATATATTCTTCAGTTGTTCTGGTCGACACATCAGCAATTTTTGCTAGCTCGATCGGAGACTCGGTTGGCAGGTGTAATCTTCTTCCAATAGATGATTTTATGACCTGGATCTGCTGCTTGAAGACTTTCACGGGAAGAATTTCATGAAGAAAGCTACCCCGAACATTAACCATTGCCTCAATAAGATCTCTTTGTACGATCTCCACATCTTGGATAGCAGACAACGCTTCCGTCGCCTTCATAGCCACGCTCTCTCTCCTGTTGATCTCGTCGATTTTTTTACTCAGCTCTCCAAGAGATTCATCTAAATTTGCAATGTTTGTAAACACGGCCTGATTCTGCTCCTTTATTATTCTGGTCGTAATGTCCTGGAGAGATGTCTGATTGTCTAACAACTCTACCAAGGATTTTTGGTTATCTTCGACCATTGTAATTCTCTTGACCAGATCATCAGCATGCTCTTCGTCCATCAAGCCAAATAGCGAGCGAAATATGCTACCAACAAACGGCACCGCCGACCTTCTAATTCTTTGAACTGGAGCTGACGACATTATAACGTCATGTTGATTCCTCATGCGGTCATGGGCTTCTTGCAACCGCTGAATGCACTTTAACTGCTTCATTTCGGGTATTCTCATCACATCCTCGTTGAATTTTTTTACTGCTTCGTCTAACGCCTTTATCCCAGACGTATACTCAGTCATTTTCACGTGCGCCACAATATTCCAAGATGATTTAGTCAGGCCGACAGCAACAACTTCCTCAAAAAACACGCCAGCCCTATCTTCAAAATTAGTTACCTCTACTTGACTCTTAACTGGGTTACATATTGTTAGCATAAATAAAATATATAAGAATAGATCTTTTGCTTTGAATTTTCTACCCTTATCTTTAATTGATGTGGCCGATTCGACCGAGCCACCATTATTTTTCATTACGGGAATTGTTTTGACTGCTCCCGCTTTATCATGATCAATATCATTATCGTCGATAGGAAAAGGACAAACATTGTGGACCGATCTTTTCGTTTCTCCATTGCTTGTCCTTACGTCTATCATACGGCACAATCCATCCGAACCCATTATAGTTCGGATGACCCTGCCGCGCCTCCAGGAAAGGGGTGGAAGGTTATCTTCCTTTAATAGAACCAGGGTTCCAGGTTTTATATTTTCCCACTTGTCAGCCCACTTATACCTTCTTTGGAGCTCGCATAAGTATTCACCGGACCACCTCTTCCAAAACTCCTCTGTTCTAGCCTGCACGTCTTTCCAATGTCCCCGCATCCCTTGATAGCTTCTATTCGAATCTGCGTCAATGAACGTTGAAAGGTCTTCTCCTATCAGGAAATGAGCCGGCGTCAAAACATTGAAATCATTTGGGTCGTCTGACAATGGTATTAACGGACGAGAATTCAAAATGGACTCTATCTGTGCCATGAGCGTGCACATTTCTTCAAATGTCATGGTTCCAACTGCTACTCTATGTAAATGCCTTTTTACCGACTTGACGCAGCTTTCCCACAGACCTCCTACATGCGGAGACCTAGCCGGAATATTAACCCACTCAATATCCCTTGATGTACAAAACCTGTCAATATCTTTCGTAAGGTTGCTACTCTTAAACAACTTATACACTTCATGCAAACTGTTTGCAGCCCCAACAAAATTTGTTCCGTTGTCTGAATAAATTTTTAGTGGACAACCTCTTCTGGCGACAAACCTTTTCAATGCCCCAATGAACGCTGCCGCTGTCAAATCGGATACTACCTCTAAGTGGACAGCTTTTGTAGCAAAGCACACGAACACACATACATATCCTTTGTCCGTTCGCTTCCCTCTAATTTTGTGATGTATCGTCAGTGGTCCTAAAAAGTCGATCCCTGTGTTTAAAAAGGGTCGGGTTCTAATAACTCGATCCTCAGGCAAATTACCCATCAATTGATGTAAATTCCTAGGCTCTGCCCTAAAACATCTGTAGCATTTGCTCACCACTTTTTTAGCCAACTGCTTACCACGTAGAGGCCAAAACTGTTGCCTAAATATGGCTAGTAACCCTTGAGGTCCGATATGAAGCTTCTCCTGATGTAATTCTTCCATCATTAATTCCAGTATCTTATTTTTGTATGGCAGCAATATGGGGTGTTTGGCTTCAAAAGACAAATTGCTATTTCGTAGTCTTCCACCTACCCTTAATATTCCTGCTTCATCTACAAATGGACACAATGTCCTTATCTTTGAAGATTTGGCTATTTTATCTTCTTTATTTAAGCAAGATATTTCGTGGGAAAAGCAGTCCTTCTGAATATCCTTCAATATTAATTGAAGCGCCTCTTTTCTATATACCACATACGACTTCGCGGAACCCTTTCTTGTTGTGTTGATAAACTTCAACACCCAGGCCATCACATTTCTTAAAAACGAAAATTTATTTCGGTGATTTACCATTTCCCACACAGGTGTTTTTTTTATCCCCACGTTAACTTTAGCCGCCTTTTTAATTTCCGGTATATCTATTAAAGGTTCCGGTTCCCTCGCCATGAGTGAGTTTTCCCTTAAGAAGTCTGGGCCTTCAAACCAAAGTGAATTTCCAATTATTTCTTTTGGAAATACGCCTCTCGATAATAAGTCTGCAGGATTCTTTTCCGACGATACATGTCTCCAATTTTCTACCATACTTTTGGTTTGAATTTCATTCACTCTATTGGAGACAAATATCTGCAGCCTACCTGGATCAAGCTTAATCCAGCTTAGAACTATTGCTGAATCGGTGCAATAGTAAACTCCGTCAACTTCCATTCTTAATGCTTCCTTAACCTTTGTCATTAGGTCTACCAGTAATACTGAAGCACATAGTTCCAATCTTGGTAGCGTAACTATTTTTATTGGTGCTACCCTCGACTTGGAAGCTACCAACCGCACCGAAATTTTCCCTTCTCTGTCTATAGATCTCAAATAGACCACAGCACCATATGCTCTCATAGAAGCATCAGAAAACCCTACCAGTTCTACTCTTTCTGGATCCTGGCAGATTATGTGGCGCTTAACCTTTACTTTCTCGAGTTCTAGTAACTCCTTCCGAATTTTCGTCCAGGTGGTACATATAATCTGTGGAACTTCATCATCCCAATCTATTTTCTGCTTCCACAAATCTTGAAGCAAAATCTTCGCAGTCACTATGACTGGACCAACGAGCCCTAAAGGATCAAATAACTTCGCGATCTCACCCAATATGGATCGTTTCGAAATTCTTGTATCCTCTGTGGCCTTGTACTTGAGAGAAAATACATCACTTTCTGGAGACCATCTGACTCCTAGTGTCTTCAACGATGGTTCTCCATTTTCAATATCGAGTATCTCTTCGATATTATTTTTTTCTACTCCTTCTAAAATTGCATCATTATTTGCACCCCATTTTCTTAGTGGCATGCCAAACTCATCCAATATTCTTGCGATATTTTTTCTCATTTGTATGACATGATGAAGACTATCTCCACCAGTCATGAGATCATCCATGTAGAAATCACTTCTTATCACCAGTGACTCTAAAGGATGTGACCTTTCCTTTATATCTGCTATTCTTTGCAGACATTTTACCGCTAAATATGGAGCAGATGCAGTTCCGTAGGTAACTGTATTTAATGAATATGTTTTAATTTCATGATTCGCATTAAACCTCCAGTATATTAATTGGAATTTCTTGTCTGCATCTGCAACCCATATTTGTCGATACATTTTTTCTATATCGGCAGAAAACACATACTTGTGCTTCCTAAATCTGAGCAGAATACTAAACAGCTCGTCTTGTATTCTTGGCCCAGTATGGAGCACGCCATTTAACGAAGACCCTTTTGACGACTTACACGATGCGTCAAACACTACCCTCAATTTTGTTGTTGAGCTCTCTGGTCTGAGGACGCAATGATGAGGTAAATAATAACCACCTTCTACATCACGTAGATTCCTCACCAGGCTCATATGTCCCAACTCTAAATACTGTCTAAGGAATTCATGGTATTGCATCTTAAGCTCACTATTTTTATTCAGCTTCCTCTCCAATGCCATGAACCTTCTCCTTGCCACTATTTTTGAATCGCCTAACATGTCTGTGCCTTGCTTGAATGGCAGTCGAACTTCAAATTTGCCATCTGGAGTTCTTTTGACGCCATTATCAAACAATTCCTCACATCTTTTTTCTTCTGATGTAAGTTTTACCATTTTGGGGATCTCCTCAATCTCCCAAAACTTTCGCAATTCCTCGTCGCATGACGTCTGAATTGTTGCTACGACCTTAATATCCTTGGTAGATGTGTCGATAACCGCCGGACCACTAACTAACCATCCTAATTTTGTATTTTTTAGGATACTAGTCCCAGATTTAATCTTACCATCCACCAGTACGTCATAAAATATTTCTGCCCCCAACAACATATCTATTCCATTTGGTATGTTGTAATTGGGGTCTGCTAGAGTCATTCCCTGCGGAAAGTTCTCTTCCACAACTTTAGTTTCTGGCACGTTTGACAATATGGTTGGTATTACCAACACTTCCATATTGATATTATATTTTGAAGTTCTTGACTTCATTTGTATATCTACCTTTTCTTGGCATAGGCATTTATTCCTGGATAAACCTTCAATTTCAATTTGAGATCTAGTTCCAGTTAATCCTAATTTGTCTTTTAACGTTTCCGTCATCAGACAGACTTGAGAGCCACTGTCTAATAATGCTCTACAAGTTCTCCATTTATTTTCTTTGTCCTTTATCAAGACAGTAGCCGTTGCTAACAATACGCATGTATTCTCCTTATGCCTATTGTTAACGACCGCACTTTTAGAGCAAACTTTCTCCTTATGTAACAAGGAGTTGTGTTCGCCTTGACAACTTCTACAATTTATAGAACTAGTGCATATTTTTTGTAATGCCCACTAGCTAGGCATCGAGAACAAATGTTGTTTTCTACAACAATGTTCCACTTTTTATCCACGGGAAGGACGCGAAATTTGGAACATTTGTTTAGCACATGCGCCACTGGGCACCCAAGAGGACATTTTTCCTTTGGTCCGTATTGCCCTTTCGTCTTTCTGTCAAAACGCCCCTCTTTCACATTTTGTGAAAGCGTTTTTGACATATCCCCCCCTATATATGTTGAGTCTACGGATTTTGCTTACCGTAATACCCAGTGAATTGTTGACTCGCTTCTAATGAGTACTGCATTTGTTTCAGAAACTTCATTAGATCGTCAACTTTTGGAAGCTGTTTCTGTGCTCCTACAGACTGCTCAAACTGGATCCTTAATTGTTCATCCAGTTTTCTCTGCAGTAAATAGCACACGAATCCTTGATACATTTCTTCTGCATCAAGTCGTGTTGCTTCTAACGCCTGTAAACTTTCCCCTACCATGTCTACAAATTTTTTCACACTGTGTGAATTGTATGCCACGTAAGGAGCATCTATGATGGATCTGAAATATATCGAAGTAGTAGCTCTTTTGTTAGAGTAATGATCCTTCAATATATTCCATGCCGTTTCAAAATATTCTTCTGTAGCGGGCAATTTAGATATTTTTCTACGTGCCTCGCCACTTACTTTCGCCTTTAACATACACATTTTTTGTGTTTTCGTTATTGGCTGATCGAGTACAAGCTGCTCGAATAATTCCCTGAACGATTCCCATTCTTCCATTTTTCCATTAAATACCGGAATTTCAATCGTTGGAAGCTTAAATGGAAGAGACATTGTTTTTTTTTCTTTCCTAGGAATTGCCATGAACCTGTCTTTTAAATTAAAAAAGAGTTCGGTTAACTCGTCGTCACCAAACTCATTAAAATATTTAAAATAAACCGCTTCGGCCTTGTTAAAATTTTCACGAATTTCTTCTCGTGGAATCTCATTTTCCAAGGCCTCATTCAAAATACCATCTAAATCACCTAAGGTGTACTGAAAATGTGACACCAGACGGGAATTAGAATTTATTTCTTTTTCCGGCGATGCTTTTTTTTCTGCATCGTTTTCTTTATTCTCCATGCCCTTACTCGAACTTGACGGCATAAGAGATAAACGCTTCGTATCAGAATTAGCAGGAAGAGCACTTGCGCCAGGAAATTGGTTCAACGTTAATGTGGAACCTCTTAAATTCCTAATTCTTCTAACTTCCCACTAATTTCCCGATATTGTATCGCAAATTTTTCAATCACATCCTTTACTTGAGTTACGAACGAACTTGTAAAGTAATCGTTCTTACTCAATACATGGGATGGTGATTGGAGTCCCTTGTCATTTGCCTCAAACTCGGCACTAAATTCCAAGAAAGATTTACAAATTTCGTCCACTCGCTGTCCTACACTTTCTCCCCATATAGTTTTTTTTAACAAAACCTGCAACTCATTATACAATAGTGTCAAGTCACGGCCTAAAACTTGTTGTCTGTCTATTGTCTTTAAACTCTCCATTTTTTCAGCGAGTGAACTAAGCTTTCTTGGATCGCTTCCTAACAACAATAAGACAATTAACAAACAAAAATTGGACTTACCGACTTTAATCTGCTACTTTTTTTGTGTTTATTATTATTTTTTTGTTTATTATGATTTTTTTTTTGTTTATTATTATTTTTTTATTATTTTTTTTTTTTATTATTATTATTTTTTTTTTTTTTTTTTTCGACTATTGCACTGCACTTTTTTTTCGATAATTTTTAACTTCGCTACTGCACTGCACTTTTTTTTTACTATTTCCAGCGCGTGTTTAAATCTAGGGGTCACCAATTTGTTAGGGGGAGAAAATTAAATAAAACCGCTCGATGTCGTTTCGTTGAATGTTCTAAGGGAACTAACTTTATTTTTTATCATATCTTTAAACTATCACTAAAACTACAAATACCAATACACTTATTTATTAGAGTACATAACAAATACTTCAACAGCCATTAGGATGCATGCTGTACCTAGACACTCTACCTTAAAGTAAATTCCCACAATGCAGTCATAAATGCTAGGGGTAATAAATGCACCCCACGTACACACAGCATGGCGGGTAATAAAACCTTTTATCCTTAAGACAACTAGTTGGGCGAGACATTTCCTTATCATCAATACAATATTTATGACTGACCCAAACAGACTACACATGTAACAAAATCATTTAAGTATTCTAGGAAGAAGACAACCGTGGCTGTTTTCTGGTGTACGTTCAGCCTATCTACAAAACTGTACACTTATAATATTAAGGTGTACATTTTGTAATATTTTTCCACTTACAACACAGGTTTGGGATATTATATACAGATTGCAATTATCGTCCGATCCTTACGAAAAGGGTAGGGTTAGGCTCAATAGGCTAGGCCTATTGTTCTTAAGGATGACCGCAATATATTTAGGGGTTGAAATGGACCAACAACTAAAAATTTTCCTGATTTTGCAGCCGTTATAAAGGTCACAAATAGAAACCAAAAGACACGAAATCTCGCATTAAGTTAGAATTTAGGACAGCGGGTAGAATGGACCACTACTTTTGTCTGAAAAATACATACATTACTTACAGGCGATAGCCGAAATACACAAAATGCGAACTTCTGCCTTTTTTGCTGATTTCGTTGACGAATATAGCCAATTTTCGTAGACAAGAAGATCGTATAGAAGAGTCTAAATTTGGAGATACAGAGGGGTCTCTTGCAAAATACGACGGAGTGCGTAAACATTGGGCAAATGTCCCTGGTCAAAATGCTAAGGGTAATATCTGGGCAGTGCTCCGTCACATAATTTCAAAAGCGAAATCTTCCAAAATGGATTTGGACATAATGGGGCTTCTAATCTATTGTAGTGTTGTAGGGTATCACATGGTCGGCCCGCACGACTATAGCCGTTGCTTACTTGTTTTTTATTTGCACTCGTGTACAGGATGAGATGAAAAAACTGCAATCAACTTCAGACTGCTGTCACTTCTAAGCCACTAAGTCCGACAACTGTTAAAAATATTCCAGTGACAGCTCATCATATTGTTTACAAGCATACAAAAGCATTTTCCAGAAAGACAGTCATTCGTGACGGAATTCAAGTGTGATAGTGTGATTTCTTTATATTTGGCTGGAAAACCACAAGTGGCTATCGTTAAATGTGAATAAATCTTTTGAAGGAAGTGGACGGAAGAAAACAGCAACATCAGCAGAAATGGTTCGAAAAGTAAAGAAGCGACTTGATCGAAACCCGCGTCGCTGTGATCGAAAAATGGCTCGTAAGCTGAGCATATCGCAATATTCCATTCGGCAAATATTGAAAAATGAGCTCGGGGTAAAGCCATTGAAATTCCAAAAAGTGCAAGAACGTACACCGCAACAAAGAAAAAATAGACTCAAAAGAGCTAAAGAGTTGCTTCGCTTGGCCGAAAGTGGTGAACTACCGAATTTGGTTTTCTCCGATGAGAAAACATTCGTATGTCAGCAGTTCGTAAACAAACAAAATTATCGTGTTTACCTGCCAAAGACGTCAGTTGAAAATGTGCACCTTCGATTGACTACCATAACTCAAACGCCGGCCAAGGTGATGGTGTGGGCAGCCATAACAGACGATGGTCGTTCTTTGGTCGTATTAATCGACCGTGGGTTCTCAATATATGCCGGATATTATCGGGAAAATATTCTGGAGGGTGTATTAAAACCTTGGGTACGCAAACATTTTGGACGCAGACCTTGGGCATACCAACAGGACTCAGCCCCCTATGCACTCAGCACGCGCCACCCAAGAATGGTTACAAAATGAGGTTCCTCGCTCCATTTCCAGAGCACAATGGCCAACAAAATCTCCGGATACCAATCCGTTGGACTATTGTGTCTGGAGTATTTCGGAAAGCAAGGTTGGCACTAAAAAAATCCAAAGTGTCGATCACCTCAAGCAAGCGCTTCCCCGGGAATGGGCCAAAATACCGCAGAGCAACATTCGGGCAGCGTGTGAAGGTTTCTATGGCCATTTGAAGGCCATAATTCGTGCCAAAGGTGACCAATTCCAACAAATCTAAATTTATTCTAAAATTTGATGCTATTTCAAAAAATTTGATGCTATGTCATTTTCTGCATCCATTCAATAGAAATAAAAAAAATATTTAAAAATTATGGCGTTTGACTTTGTTGCAGTTTTTTATCTCGCCCTGCATTGTAGTATTGTAGGGTATCACATGGTCGGCCCCTTACGACTATGGCCTTCGCTTAATTGTTTTTAGTTACCCTGTACGCATATTTAAATTTTTCACATTTCTTTTTAATTCGTTGTGCATTTGATTTTTACGATCTCCAGAGAATCTCATTTAAGGTTGATATAGAGATATCAACGTAAACAAAGTACAGGTCGCTTCTATTGTAAAATTTTATGCAGTTCGTTCTTTGGCCCAAGGACAACTCCCTTTTGAGATTGTTAATATTCGGTTCAGATTGCTGTATAGATCGCATATATCGATCAATCGATTTCAGGTTATTATACGTAAATATTGTATTATCAGTCTGGAAGAAAATATATCAAATTTGGGGAAAATTGGTTTAGATATAGGTGTATTAGAAATATAGTTATGTATGGTCCTCATATCATAGCCCGAATATGCACTCCATAATAATACCTTTTGTGGAAATACCCTCGCCCTTTGAAAAAAATCAACTAAAATAGCAACTAAGTTCGGCCCGCCGAACTTTAAATACCCTCTACCATTTGGGAGGAAAAACTTGAAAACATAATTTCGTCAAAAAACACCGCTGAAATAAAACCGTTGTATGGCAGCTATACGGGGATGTAGACAATTTTCTGTCATGGGTGTTAAGATTGCTGGCTGGCTTCTTCGTAGAGGAACAAAGAAGTTTTAGGTTGACTCAGTTCGATTTTGGCCCTACGCTCCTTTGTTCTTTTCCGAAAAAGCCAGTCGATGACTTAAGCCGGTCAATAAAGCGTTCTATGTATTCTCACCGTTAGTACTCATTACGAACGCCAAATACGAAATTTGAAGAAATTCCGGCTAATAATGTCGCTAAAACTAAATCAAAATGCAGAATATTGGTAGGTATAGTTATTTCGGCTATTTGTGGGCTTTAAGAATACGTGCACCGCCTTCTGAGTGAAAATTTATGCACGCTCTGGCAATAATATCCAGTACCACAAGTTACAAACAACATGAAAATAGTTTAAGTTTATGGGAATCGAGTCTGATTAAGATAGAGATATGGATCCCATGTATTAGGGCTATGCATTGAATATATACATATACATATATATATATATATATATATATATATATATATATATATATATATATATATATATATATATATATATATATATATATATATATATATATATATATATATATATATATGTATGTGTATATATTGAATGCATAGCCCTGTCATTAAGCGATGTAACATCTCTGTCAAAAGTTATGGCGTTTCCAGATGGGTCCGTCGAATATGGACAACCCTGTATATATATATATATATATATATATATATATATATATATATATATATGTATATACATATATATATATATATATATATATATATATATATATATATATATATATATATATATATATATATATATATATATATATATATATATTTATATGTATATAGATATATATATATATATAGATATACCTATCTATATATATATATATATATATATATATATATATACAGGGTTGTCCATATTCGACGGACCCATCTGGAAACGCCATAACTTTTGACAGAGATGTTACATCGCTTAATGACATACCGCGTTTGAAGCGTCAGTCCAAGCAGATTTTTACCATAACCAATACACGCCGCGCGAGCGCTCTGAAATAGTCAAATGTGTCAATTGAAGTCAATTGCTTTTAATACATTAAAAAATGTGAGAAGTGCGCCTAAGAACACCATTCAGCGTTTATACGAAAAATTTTCGACTGGTAAGGCTCTTTCTAATCCGAAGAGGCCATATAAAAGTCGACCAAGGCGATCGGCCGAGAATATCGCTGCCGTACGAGTCAGTGTTGAGAGGTCCCCAAGAACATCCCAAAAACGCCGTTCTCAGCAGTTGGGCATGGCTCGGTGCACTTTACAACGGATTATTCGCATTGATTCCCGTACAAAATTCAATTGACGCAAAGAATGTTGCCTGCGGACAAGCCATGTCGATTGGAATGGCCCCAAAGAGTCATCGAAATGGCCGAAGATGACGAGCAATTTTGGAACAAAATTATCATGTCCGATGAAGCCCATTTCACATTGAATGGGACCGTAAATAAGCAAAATTGCCGTTTTTACGCCACTGAAAATCCTTAGGAGATTTAAGAAGTGCCTCTTCATGACGAAAAAGTCACAGTTTGGTGCGGCGTTAGTGCGAAAACGGTCATTGGGCCGTTTTTTTTTTCTTTAAAAATGAAAATGACCATGCTGTTACAATCAATCAGGAGCGTTAACGCGACATGATGACCAATTTTGTGATGCAAATTATACGTCGAAATCGTATGAGGCAGTTCTGGTTTCAACAAGACAGCGCTCCACCGCACACAAGTCGCATAACAATCGATTTTCTGAAGAATATGTTTCCGGGCCGTTTGATGTCGAAAAGTGATGATTTGCACTGGCCACCGCGTTCGCCCGATTTGACGCCGCCTGACTTCCTCTTGTGGGGATATTTGAAGTCAAAGGTTTACGTTAAGAAGCCAAGGACCGTAGAAGAGCTCAAGGACAACATTCGTGAAGAAATAGCCGCTATTCCGACCGAAATGTTGGCAAAAACTATGGAAAATGCAGCAAAAAGGGCACAATACGAGATATCATATTCAAAAATTGATGTATACAAATCTACTTGGAACAAATTAAATGATTTACTTTGCCAACCGCCAAATTTTTATTTTTCCCTTTGATTAAAAAAAAAAAAAAAAAACATGGGTCCGTCGAATATGGGCAACCTTGTGTATACTTATATGCAAATATCAACGTGTAACTGCTAAAAGTGCATGGTGAGGTATGGTGGAGGGATTATATATGCTGAACTGTAGAAGACAACTTAACTATTTTGAGTGTGCCATAAAAACGTTAACCTTATCACGCAACTTTACAGTATTTGCCTGATTTGACCCCTATCGCCTGAGCAACAATCGAAAACCCTGCCACAAATGGCAAAAAGATCCAAAAAGCCTTAAATATACCAATTTATATATCTATCTATCTGATGTTTTCCGATTTCCCTCAATCCTTAAACTGTTCACCTCCTTTAACCATTCTTAACCCTAGAATTGACTTTCGTGTCATTTCAGTTTATTTTTGTACTCTCAATAAGCTTCCGTACTAAAGAAATGCTATCTTTAGAATGCCAAACCATTTTTCCTAGATTTCTTTAACACTTACCTTGATAAATCACTTACACAACAACAAGCGAACAGCCAAGGAAGGAAGCAAAAAACGAGACCTTTCAGTTTCTTTTGAACCCCACATCAATGAAGGGTAAAATCTTCATTCTACAAAAGAATCTATGAGGAATAAATTATATACCTGATGTAATGTTTAGCTAGATCTGTGTTAAGATATGAGTATACAAGACTATGTGAAAGATTGCATGCATATCCTTCTGCACACACACACACACATTCACACCACTTCCGCCCAGATCGTTCGTTATTGTCTTCAATGTCTGGAAATAGAAAAAAAGCAACACCAACAGCAACTAAAATGGAAAGTTAAGAACAAAAGCTGAAATACTGGCGTTGAAAACACATGTTGTTCACTTTGGCATGCTATTTTGTGTGGGTGTGTTGTTTTTGTCAACGGTGCTATCAAACGTGTCAAGGTTTGCGGAATGTCTATGTCTATGGGTTGCATGCAACACAGGCTCATGCAAATAACATATACATATCAACAACATTGAAAGAACTGCCAGCTAGGAACAGGAATTATTTCTACACATGAATAGACATGCCAGTGTGTTTTTTTTTTTTGTAGACATCCACACAAACTCTTTCCAGGAGGTAGAGATAGACTGCAATAACAAAAATACCAACAACTTCATATGCATAGCAGCAGCAGCAGGAACACTGGGATGTATTCGGGTTCGACACGGCGTTTTTGCATTTGCGACAAATACTTCTTCATTTTAAGCCGATTGCTTGCACACTTGCGACAACTATGTCCCGTTGTTGTTCAGTTTTTATACCCTCCACCATACTATGGAGGGTATATTAATTTTGTCATTCCATTTGTAACTCCTCGAAATACTCATGTCAGACCCAACAAAGTATATATATTCTTGATCAGCGTAAAATTCTAAGACGATTTAGCCATGTCCGTCTGTCTGTCCGTCTGTCTCTCTGTCTGTTGTAATCACGCTATCTTTCGAACAAATTGAGATAGAAGGCTAAAATTTAGCACCCGTGTATATTTTGCCAGTAATCAGGTTAAGTTCGTAAATGGGCCATGTAGGTCCAAGTTATCATATAGCCCCCATAAATGGTCCTTGGTCTGATGGTATTTGAAGTTCGTAATAGATACTTCAGCATAAAACATGGGCCATGTAGGTCCACGTCTTCGTATAGCCCCCCTATACCGTACCTCCCAATATTCGGTATTTTAATGACTTTAGCGACATTATTTACCGGGATTGTTTCAAATTTCGCATGTGAAGTTCGTAATGGATACTTCAGCCCATAAAAATTGTCTGTGCAGGTCCACGTATTCGTATATAGCGGCACCCCCTATATTCGGTATTTTGATGTTATTAGCTACATTATAAATAGATTTTTCTTCAAGTTTCGCATTTTAATATTGTAATAACTTATGACACAAGTTGCCTATGCAGGTCCACTTCGTCGTATAGACATTCGGTATTTTTAAGATTTCAACAGAATTTTTAATGGATTTTATTTTATTTTTTGGAAATTGCCAAATTTGTACCGTATGGTGGATGGTATTAAAAGTTCGGCCCGGCCGAACTTACAGCTTTTTTACTTGTTGTTTTCTATCCTGCTGCTGCCGCTGCTGCTGCTCCAGACTTTAAAGCCCTCCATCTTCTTTGAATGCTTGTCAATGACATTCGTTGTTGCTTCGTTCTTATTTTTGCCATTGCCACTTAAGCTTATTACAGGATATGATTGCGCTCATGTTTGCCATGCATGAATGCTTTAATAGTTATGACACATTTCATAAAAAAAAATAAAATCGAAGGACATTTGGCATTGGTAAGAGGTTTTAAGCAAAAAAATTTGAATTATCTGGTCCATAAATAATAATTTATAAATTACCCTACAACACTATGTGTTGGGCTTATTATAAGTTTGATTGGGCCAAAAATGATGTAACACCTTGAAACATTGGTTCCCGACATATGAATCTATATAGGGATCTTCCTATTTCGCCAAGCTGAGTCGATCTAGCTATGTATGTCCGTCCGTCCATTTGCCCATGTTAATTTGTAATTACGTACAGGTCGCAAGTATGGCCCGATCTCATATCTAGTCTATTCATGTGATGCGGAATTTAGAATGGGCCTAGATTTTGGGGCTGGCAGAAGCATACCATAACTTTTATGTAAACAAAAATTCCTTAAAGCGCGAATATTTTTGAAACCGACGAAGTCTCAAATACATTAAAAGGTCGCCTCATTACAGGGTGAGATAAAAAACTACACAAAGTCAAACGCCAGATTTTTTAACTTTTTTTTAAAAATTTTATCGAATGAAACAAAAGATGTCGAAAATAGCATCAAATTTTAGAATAAGTTTAGATTTGTTCGAATTGGACAAATTTGGTACCTTTGGCCTTCAAACGGCCAATGAAACCGTGACACGCTGCCAGAATGTTGCTCTGCGGCATTTTGCCCCAATCCCGTCGAAGCGCTTGCTTTAAGTGATCCATAGCGACCATCGGCTGTTATGGCGGCCCACACCATCACCACGATTGGCGTTTTGGTTCTGGTGGCTAACCGAAGGTGCACATTTTCAGCTGACCTGACCTTGTTTACAAACTGCTGGACAGCGAATGTTTTCTCATCGGAGAAACCAAATTCGGCAGTTCACCGCTTTCGGCCAAGCGAAGCAACTCTTTAGCTCGTTTGAGTCTATTTTCTTTCTGTTGCACTTGCAGTTTTTATACCCTCCACCGTACTATCGAAATACCCATGTCAGACCCAACAAAGTATAAATATTCTTGATAAGCAATGTCCGTCTGTCTGTTGTAATCACGCTATCTTTCGAACGAATTGAGGTAGAAGGCTACAGCTTAAGTTCGTAAATGGGCCATGGTTTCATAGAGCCCCCATATAACGGTACCTCCCGATATTCCGTATTTTGATGATTTTAGCGACACTATTTACCGGAATTGTTTCAAATTTCGAAACGGATACTACGTGCTTAAGACAGAAAATTGTCTGTGCAGGTCCACGTCTTCGTATAGTCCCCATGTAATGATACCTCCCAATATTCGGTATTTTGATTATTTTATCGTCAGGAGTGGTTTCAAATTACGTATTTAGAGTTCGTAATGGGAACTACAGTCTGTGACAGAAAATTGTCTATGCACGTCCAGGTCTTCGTATAGGCCCCATCTATCAGCACCACCCTATATTCGGTATTTTGACGATTTTAGGTATAATACTCACCGAAATTATTTCAGATGTCGTATCTGAAGTTCGTAATGGATGATACAGCCTGTTACAGAAAATTGTCTTTGCTGGTCCTGGTCTCCGCACAGTTCCGATTTCATTTCATTTTTTAATGTTTGTCGAATGGAATATAGCGATATGTTCAGCTCACGAGCCATTATCGGCCTCTGCGACGCGAGTTACCTACAGCCACCAATAAACAACATTATTATTAAGTTCATTATTTTCAACCACAACCTCATTTATTAAAAACATCATTATTGTTAACACCATTATTATTAACATCATTATTATTAACATCATTATTATTAATATCATTATTATTAACATCATTATTAGTTACAACATTGTCATAAGCACCAAAGAGCTAACACCAATATTGTTGACATTATTTCGTCAGCAATAATTCTCCACTTCAACATCACAATAACAACACTAGTAATAAAACTATGACGGAAATAACCCAAAAGAAATGTTTACTTTTACTGTACCCAATACAAATTTTTAGCTTAAGTATTTTTCTTGATAGCTCTAGATTTTATGTTCCTTTGTTCTTTGTTAACTCTAAGAAAAATCAATAATTGTAAAATCGCTTAAATATAAGAATTTTTTGAATAAAGCATTAGTTGTATTTGGCATCTAAAACAGAATAATTCTTGTTTTCTTATTTGTCGGCGGTACGGAAGTTAACTGGCGCAGTCGTACGGCCATTGTTGGTGCGGTCTTTCTCAAGTGAAAAAATATAATTAAATAAATGTATCCTTAAAACAAAAAAAAAAACCAAAAAAAAAAAAAAAAAAAAAAAAAACAGTGACAAGTTAATTGTGGAAAAAACAGTGAACTATCCTTTAAAGGACATAAAAATTTTTTTTGAGAAAAATTTGGTGAAGAAAAAATATATTAAATTAATTAGGCTTGACGGTATATCAAGTAATCCTTAAGGAGAAAAATCGTGCGCCAACAATCGGAAAAAAAAGAACCTACGTCCGTACAACCGAGAAAATCAAGTGCCAATACAATATAGTATTTTGTTGAAGGAATATCAACAATTTACTATAAGAAGAGAAGGAATATCTCTTAAATAAAAATATATATTTAAAATCAAAAATAATATTTTGTTGACGGAATATCAACAAACATAACCATCCAGAGAGAATTAATATCTTTTTGGTTGGAATAAATATTTAATAAAAATTGTTGAAGGAATATCAACAAATTATATCTTAAATAAAAAATATATATAAATTCATAAATAATATTTTGTTGAAGGAATATCAACAAATATTACCATCCGGAGAGAATGAATATCTTTTTGGTTGGAATAAATATTTAATGAAAATCGTTGAAGGAATATCAACAAATAATACGGTCATAGTGGATCAGATCAGATAAAACAAGGAAAAAACCAACTAACAAAAACAAATAACAATACAGTGAAGATCAAAAAAAAAAAAAAGGAAAATCAACTAAAAATAACAATTAAAAAGTTAATAACATATAACAATAACAACAACCGTAACAAAAACGAAAAAAAAAAAAAAAACTAAAAAGAATAAAAAAAAAAAAAAAAAAAACAAAACAAGCAACAATTAAAACAACAAACAACAACTACAAGTGAAGAACAAGAAATAGTCCTGAAGCAGTCCATATCTACAAGCAACTTATACAGGTCTCATCGGAGGAAAGAAGCAGATAAAAACCTTGGAAATCAACAATGAAATTATTTATTATGATAATACTAGGGTAATTATTTTAAGAAAATTATAATATTTATCACTATTATATTACTTTATAAATATAAAACAGAAATAAGCAAAGAAATATTTCAATTATAAAGAAAAAGGCTAATCAAAATATCTCAAATCAATAAAAAGGGTAATTATATTAAATGCGAAGACTAAGACCAAGACCATATTCTATTCGATACTTAACTGCAATACCGGAACAACAAGAAATGACTACCGTTAATGACATTAGTGCCCCTCAGGCGCTACAATCTCAACAACCGTCACAATCCTCTCAAGCATACGAAACATTAAAAATTCCAGATGCCGTAAAAGATTTACCAACATTTAATGGAAATCCAAGGCAACTAAATGATTTTTTAGAAAACGTTGAAGAGATTTTAAGAATATTAGCGAATATCGATGGTTCTAACCAAGCAACAGTAGTGCTTAGAGCCATCAGAAACAAAATAGTGGGAGAAGCTAATGAAGTACTTAATTCATCCGGTACTCCGTTAGTTTGGGAGGTAATTAAAGCGAATCTAATACTTAAATATTCGGATAAAAGGAGTGAAACCTCCCTTGTGCGTGAACTCCACAATTTACGACAAAATAATCAGACTGTGCAAGAATTTTATGGTTCAGTTATAGAGCTACAGGCAGCAATAAATAATAATATATCAATTCATGAAACTAACAAACATGTCATAAACTCGAGGCGCGAATTTAACGCTAAAATGTGCTTAGATGCATTCTTAATAGGCCTCCGAGAACCCCTTGGCTCAATGATTAGGTCTATGAGACCCGATTCATTAGATGAAGCATTAACATTCTGCATTCAGGAACAAAATATACAATATTCAAGAAGACTTACTTACAACCAACCATTCTACCAACCAAGGTATAGACAGAATACACGGAATTATGCCCCTGCTCGTAATTACCAACCAAATATGAATAACACACATAGATTTACACACGGACAAATTCACCATTACGCACAAAACAATATAAATAGATTCCAAAACACGGTTAATACTCAGGGAAGAAATCAATATAATCCAATAACTAATGCATTTTCACAAAAGGGACCTCAAGCACCTAATGGAAATACCTTTTCTCACAATGGGTCCGGACAGAGCAAATTCAGCAACTTCAGGCAGCAACAGCTTACGACCAAACCCTTACCACCACCAGAACCAATGGATGTTAGTTCTGGTTATAGTCATTTAAGAAAACCTATGACTACACAAACGAGACAGACATCGTACCTAAACAACGTCAATGTGTCTCAAGCTTACCATAATGATCTAGACGGATATTACCACGGACAAACACATGACAATGACTTCGAACAAAACTACACTTATCATCAAAATGATGATAATGACATGAACGATCTAAAAGACCAACAAAATAATGGTATTAGAACGGAATACGAAAATGTAATAGTTGATAATGAAAATTTTCATATGAATGCCTACCCACACCAACGGGATACTTAGATATTAACAAACATGGACACACATTACCCTATATTAACATATCCTCCCCATTTGGTAGACCCCTGAAATTTTTAATAGATACTGGAGCATCGTCATCATTCATAAACCCAGAATTTGTAAATGACGAAGAGTGTATGACTTGCAAACCAATTACAATCACAACAATTTTAACTAAACACTCACTGGACAAAAAAATTAAACTACCCTTATTTACGGAATTCAAACAAAAAGGAGATACAGAATTTTTTGTCTTCAAATTTCACAACTATTTCGATGGACTAATAGGATTGGACATATTAGATTTTCTCAAAGCTAAAATAGACCTAGGTAACAAAACTCTAGTAACAAGTCAAGCCATCATACCTATTCATCTCAAACCCAATTTTACTTCTGAGAAATTCATTATTCCAAGCTCTTCCAGAGTTGTTATTAATGTACCGGTAGACACACAAAATGGTAGCTTTTTTCTCCCAAGGACTTTTTTGGGTTCCGACCTCTTTATTTCAGAGGGACTGTATCATTCTAAAAAGTGGTACAGCCTTGTGGAAATAGTTAATACTTCTGGACATGATAAAATTGCATACATTGAACAACCAATAAAGACGACACCATACAACGACCAGAATTACATCGAAGTTAATAACTTCAGTTTAGAACACAACTGTATGAATGATAATCATGACATTTTAGATTCGATAAGGACCGGTCATCTTAATAAAGAGGAAAAACAAGCTTTGCTGAAGGTTTGCAAATGCTTTGAAGATGTGTTTTTCAAGGAGGGAGAACAATTGACATTCTCGAATCAAATCAAACACCAAATAAGGACAACTGACGACAAACCCATTTTTACAAAATCATACAGGTACCCTTACATACACAAAGAGGAAATACGCAAACAAATCGATAAAATGTTGCAACAAGGTGTAATTAGAAGAAGTTTTTCACCATGGAGTGCTCCTATATGGATCGTACCAAAAAAATTAGACTCGAGCAATATACAAAAATGGAGACTTGTTATAGATTATCGCAAATTAAACGAGAAAACTGTTTCTGATAAATATCCCATACCCAACATAACTGACATATTAGATAAATTGGGGAGAAGTCTCTACTTCACAACTTTAGATTTAGCTAGCGGTTTTCACCAGATCGAAATGCACCCAAAAGATATTGGTAAAACAGCATTTTCTGTCGATAGAGGTCACTATGAATTCGTAAGGATGCCTTTTGGATTAAAAAATGCTCCATCCACTTTCCAAAGGGTAATGGACAATGTATTAAATGACTTGATCGGGACAGTCTGCCTTGTATATTTAGATGACATAGTTATATATTCAACTTCCTTAGAGGAGCACATACAACACTTGAAAAAAGTACTCGGTAAATTACGTACAGCCAATCTTAAGATACAACTGGACAAATCAGAATTCCTAAAGAAAGGATGTTCTTTTCTCGGACATGTTATTTCCACTGATGGTATTAAACCCAACCCTGATAAAATTCATGCCATAAAAGCTTTCCCCGTACCAAAAACACAAAAACAAATAAAATCATTTTTAGGACTACTAGGTTATTACAGGAAATTTATTCAAGATTTCTCGAAATTAACGAAACCCCTCACAGAATGTCTTAAGAAAGGGAGAAAAATAATATTAAACGAGAGATATTTGAACACATTTGCTACTTGCAAAAATCTTTTAATGAACGACCCACTGCTCCAATATCCTGACTTTTCAAAACCATTTAATTTAACCACCGACGCTAGCGACTTTGCTTTAGGAGCAATACTTTCCCAAGGACCAATAGGTAGTGACAAGCCTATATGTTACGCAAGTCGTACATTATCGAATAGCGAAATAAATTACTCGACGATAGAAAAAGAATTACTTGCTATCGTATGGGCGACAAAATATTTCAGGCCATACCTTTTTGGAAGGAAATTTAAAATAATTACCGACCATAGGCCCCTTACATGGATCATGAGTCTAAAAGAACCAAATTCAAAATTAATCCGCTGGAGATTAAAACTAGAAGAATATGACTATGAAATTATCTACAAAAAAGGAAAATTAAATACTAACGCAGACGCACTAAGTCGTATTAAATTAAACAATCTATCTGTAAATGAACATGTCGATATAAACACTAATTCAGTTGATAACATCTCAAACCATGGTACACAAGGAACAACAATCCATTCCTCCGACGAAAATGTTGACGATGGAATACCGATATCAGAAAGACCAATTAACGAATTTAATATTCAAATTATATTTCAAACTCAAATCGGTGGCTCACCAATAACCTTAGAAACAATATTTAAAAATAAAATACGCAAGACTATACGTAGAGAAAAGTACGACGAACAAACATTGACTAACATTTTCCAAATTTATATAACACCAAATAAAGTCTCTGCGCTTATGGCAGATGACGATACATTTAAATTAATTCAAAGCACCTACTCAAAATACTTTGCAAACAGCAAACTATTTAAGTTAGTACGATGCATGGACATTCTACAAGACATAAGAACCATTGATGAGCAAGACAAAATAATTAATGAATACCATATGAACCATAACCATAGAGGTATTCAAGAGACATATGCACACTTAAAACGAGAGTACTACTTCCCTTTCATGAAAAACAAAATACAAAATTGTATTAATCATTGTCATACATGCCAAACTTTAAAATATGACAGGAAACCACCAAAACCCAAATTTCAAAAACCTGAAATTCCCGAAAAACCACTGGATATTATCCACACAGATATCTATTGTATAAACAAGCGTAATATACTTACCATCATAGACAAATTTTCTAAATTTGCAGCCGCTTACTCTTTAGACTCTAGGAATAGCCTATCAATTCTGAAAAGTTTCAAACATTTCATAAGCCTACACGGCATACCCAAGAAAATTGTTTGTGATCAGGGCGCTGAATTTAATGCATCCATTATAAAAGATTTTTGTAAAATGCATCAGATAACCTTACATTATACATCATTTCATCAAAGTACAGGAAACTCTCCCGTAGAAAGATTACATTCAACCATTACCGAGACCTACAGAATAGTTTACGAAAAGTATAAGTCATCAGAAATACCACTAAATCACGACGAAATACTATTAGAAGTCATTTTTACCTATAACAACGCAATCCATAGTGCTACAAATTTAACCCCATTTGAACTCTTCTATGGTAGGACTTATAACTTCGAAAAGACATTAAGCTATAACTCTGAACATGACTACTTAAATAGACTACAAGAATTTCAAAATGACTTACACAAAATTATTAAAGATAAATTATCCATGGACACTGACAAACGTATAAAAAAACTAAACGCAAATAGGGAAGAACCAGAAGATTTAACTGAAAACCAGACAATATACAGAAGGGAATCAGGGAGGAACAAAATGACCCCTCGCTTCTCAAAGAGGGTAGTCAAGGAAAACAAGAAAGTGACGCTGATAACGTCAAATAACCAAAAACTACATAAAGCCAAAATTAAAAGAAAACGTCTTACATAAACTGACTTCTATTTGTCTTTTAGGTTCGTACCTGTACAATCCGACGTCACAATAACAAACATAACGCAGACTCAGGGACTTATACCACTACAACTAGGCGATGCTAAATTAATCACAGACTTTCAACATCTAATCCATGTTATTAACCTTAAACATATAACGACAATATTAACACTATAAAGCAAACTTTGGATCGAATAGAGGAGACAAGATTTACAGCATCACAACTTAGAACTACGAAACTGAAACTGAATAATCTCTCAGCCAAATTGGATATATTAACCCCAAATTATAGGAAAAAACGGGGACTTGTAAATGCCTTAGGATCAGCAATCAAATTCATAACGGGAAATATGGACTACAAAGATGCAGAAGAACTAAATAAAAACATTGACAATTTAACTAGAGGAAATACCCAAATAAAAACAACGCTTAAAAACCAAATGATGTTAAATAACAAAATGATAACAAGATTCGAAAACATTACCAATCACATAAATGAAGAACAAAACCTAATAGAACGTTCTATAATGATGATTCAAAACCAGACAAGAAATGCCATAAACCCCTCGGTTAATGCAATAATCCAAATGCAAAATTTACTTCAAATCAGTTTTAACATAGATATACTTACCGACCACCTTAATGATATCGCAGAATCAGTAGTATTAGCAAGGCTTAACACCGTCCCAAAATTAATATTAACTACTGACGAACTGAATGAAATACACAACATACTTAACAATGCAACGGACATTATATCACCAGAACATATATATGAATTACTACAACTGACAGCATATTATAACGACACAAACATAATATTTGACATACAAATTCCTATAATTTCTAATGAACTATTTAAATTATTACACATAATCAAAACCCCCATAAATAACACCTTAGAAATAATAACCGGTGAATACGCTTTAATAAACAATGATAACCTTTATCTTTTCGACAACCGATGCAAACAAATAGAACAAAAATTTTACTGCAACTATGAAACTCAATACGAAAGAAATAGAGATTGCCTAAAATCAATTTTGCTTAGAGAAGAAACGGTGGCATGTCACCTTAGAGACATAGGATTAACTACGGACATAATATATCCAGAACCAAATTACCTAGTGCTTATAAACCCTCCAATAGGAAACATAACCACAGTATGTAACAACGTAACTAAGAGTCTACCAATCAAGTCTTCCTCTGTTATTAATTTTAATGAATGCAAAATCTTATTTAATAATGTCTGGTATACAGATAAACCGAATATTCACCAAGAAAACATTAGCACAATAACCTTCCAAACTAGCTTCTCAAACAATATTACAACACTCTCCATAAGAGACGAACTAACATTACCCAAACTAGATCAATACAGATTCCAAAATAAAGCAAATATCGAATTTCTTCAAACAGACTCTGACAATTACAAAACAATTTCTTATTCCGCATTTGGTATAATTAGTTCTATAATCATAATATTAGTAATAAGAAAGCCTATAAAATTAATCTACTCCATAACCCACAACAATAATGAAGTTCTGGCCACAAATGATCCGAAGCCCCTTTGGCCCTCACTTCATTCTGGAGAGGGAGGAGTTACCTACAGCCACCAATAAACAACATTATTATTAAGTTCATTATTTTCAACCACAACCTCATTTATTAAAAACATCATTATTGTTAACACCATTATTATTAACATCATTATTATTAACATCATTATTATTAATATCATTATTATTAACATCATTATTAGTTACAACATTGTCATAAGCACCAAAGAGCTAACACCAATATTGTTGACATTATTTCGTCAGCAATAATTCTCCACTTCAACATCACAATAACAACACTAGTAATAAAACTATGACGGAAATAACCCAAAAAGAAATGTTTACTTTTACTGTACCCAATACAAATTTTTAGCTTAAGTATTTTTCTTGATAGCTCTAGATTTTATGTTCCTTTGTTCTTTGTTAACTCTAAGAAAAATCAATAATTGTAAAATCGCTTAAATATAAGAATTTTTTGAATAAAGCATTAGTTGTATTTGGCATCTAAAACAGAATAATTCTTGTTTTCTTATTTGTCGGCGGTACGGAAGTTAACTCGCGGGTTTCGATCAAGTCGCTTCTTTACTTTTCGAACCATTTCTGCTGATGTAGCTGTTTTCTTCCGTCCACTTCCTTGACGTCGGGCTACGCTTCCAGTATCACGGTAACGAGCAATGATACGAGACACAAAAAAATATTCACATTTAAATTCTGGAGTACTCTAACGATAGCCACTTGTGGTTTTCCAGACAAATATGAAGAAATCACACTATCACGCTTCCATCGAGAATAACTTGTACGCTAGTAAAAAATACAATGAGCTGTCACGAGTGGTTTAGAAACGACAACAGTCTAAAGTTGGTTGCAGTTTTTTCATCTCACCCTGTATATTCCTTACGGATGGTTCCCAAATCCATCCAATTTAGTGTGATATTACACATTTGGTTCCAATAACAATTAAATCAGACAAAGATATTTATACCATTACCACAGTGTGGTGTAGGGTATAAATACGGGTCAGAAGTGGATCCATTATAAAACCTATCTTTGACATCACCTCTCAAAAATAATAAAAAATATTTAATTCTACAGATTTGATGTTGTTTGCTTTCAACGCTATTACAATTATTGACACACAAAAAATTTGCTTTATCTATTTTTAAACAACCCAATTTAAACCATATTGTCCCATTTCTACTCATTTTTTCATTTCCAATATTACCTTCAATTTCCCACATTTATCTACCTCAACTATCTTCGCATCAATATACTTACACCTATGATGTTGGCAACTCAACCCAAAGATCATAGGTAAATTTTCAGGGAAAAGGGTTTGTTTTGTTGTTGTTGCAACAATTCGTTATGAAGAGTTGATGGTTGGTTGAAGGTCTCCACATGTTCCTCTCACTTTTTCATTTTTTGTTTTTTTTCTTTGCTTTTCACATTCATGTTTTCCTTTCACCTGACACTTGTTACAGCCCTGACAAGACGTCAGTTACCGATATGAGACAAAACATTAATATTGACAGTAGAAGCGTTCTTTGTTGTGTGTCGGAAAAGCCGTGACACGCCAAGGATAAAATAAATGGTTATTTTGTTCAAGTCAGGCAGTGAGTCGGGCAGGTTATACACAATTATGTTTATGAAGAAATGGGTAGGCTGATTTCAAAAAACCCATTGGAATGAGGGTAAACTTGTTTGATTGTTAAGTTTGTAACATATTAGAATTTGCGTAAACGCTGAAGCTACAACCTTAAAATTTGACGCTTGAGGCACAGCTGTTGTGTAGGTTGTAAGTAAGTTATTCGTGATGGAATTAAAGCGTGACAGTGTGATTTCTTTTTATTTGGCTGGAAAGCCACAAGTGGCTATCGTTCGAGCACTCCAGCATTTAAATGTGAGTAAATCTTTTGTGTCTCGTACCATCGCCCGTTACCGTGATACTGGTAGCGTAGTCCGGCGTCAAGGATGTGGACGGAAGAAAACAGCAACATCAGCAGAAATCGTTCGAAAAGTAAAGAATGACTAGATCGAAACCCGCGTCGCAGTGGCCGAAAAATGGCTCGTGAGCTGAATATATCGCAACATTCCATTCGGCAATTATTGAAAAATGAGCTCTAGGTAAAGCCATTGTAATTCCAAAAAGGGCAAGAACTTACACCGCAACCGCAACCGCAACCGAAAGACAATAGACTCAAAAGAGCTAAAGAGTTGCCGAAGGTGGTGAACTGCCGAAGTTTGTAAACAAACAAAAAGATCGTGTTTACTTGGCAAAGAGGTCAACTGAAAATATGCACCTTCGGTTGGCCACTAGAACTCAAGCGCCGGCAATGGTGATGGTGTGGGCCTCTATAACAGCCGATGGTCGCTCTCCACAATGGTGATGGTGTGGGCCTCCATAACAGCCGATGGTCGCTCTCCGCTCGTATTAATCGACCGTCGCATCAGAATTAATGCCGAATATTATAGCGAAAATATTTTGGAGGGTGTATTAAAGTCTTGGGCACGCAAATATTTTGGCCGCAGACCTTAGACATTCCAACAGGACTCGGCACCATCACTTTCAGCACTCGCCACCCAAGAATGGTTACAGAATGAGAAAATTTGATGCTATTCCGACATTTTTGGTTTTCATTCCGTAATTTTCAATATTTGAAGGTCGTAACGGATGCTACAGCCTAAGACAGAAAATAGTCCGTACAGGCACAGACCTTCGTATATCCTCCATATAACGGTACCTCCCGATATTCGGCATTTTGGCAATTTTAGCGATCTTATTCCCCGGAATTGTTTCAAATTTGGTATTTGAAGTTCATAATGGATACTACAGCCTAAGTCAGAAAATTGTCTGTGCAGGTCCACGTCTTCGTAGAGCCCCCATATAACGGTACCTCCCGATATTCGATATTTTATTTATTTTATGGACATTTTTTCACCAGAATTGTTTCAAATTTGGTATTTGAAGTTCGTAATGGATGCTACAGCCTATGACAAAAAATTGTCTGTGCATTTCCACCTATTCGTAAAGCCCCTATATTCGACTATTTTCATGACTTTATATTCGATATTTTCATTAATTTAGCGACATTATTAACCGGAATTATTTCAAATTTCGTATTTGAAGTTCGTAATGAGTGCTGCAGCTTATGACAAAAAATTTTGTATGCAGGTTCACGTCTTCGCATAACAGTTTTCATCAAAGTGGTAGTTTCTGTAAGTTTTTTGAATTTTTTTCAAATTCCTTCGAAATGGTGGAGGATATTAAAAGTTCGGCCCGGCCGATTTTAACTGCTTTTTTAATATTTTTTTTTTTTTTTTTGGTTTCGCATTTGAATATTGGGATGGCTGATGACAAAAGTTGCCTATGCAGGCTCACGTCGTCGTATATAACGGCTACATTCGGTATTATTACGATTTGATCAGTTTTTTACTTGTGTTATCCAATTTCATATATTTTGAAAATTTCAAGTTTTTTCCACAACAATTTGTTTCTCAAAGCTTTTGTAGTTTTTGCAAGTTAATATTGATTTCTTTTCTATTCTCATAAAAAATCCTTCTGTATAAGTACTCACTTACTTTACTGCAGACATACGAGTACGTATGTATTTAACCATATGCTACATGATAAATAATATATGTACATAAAAAGTTTATCTTGATAACTATTACCTAACCCAATTTAATATCAACAGATGGTGACAATGTTTGAAATATGTTTCAATTAAATTAATTATTTATCAATTATAAAATCTGAAGATAAGAAAAATTGCCATTTTTCATTGGGGTGTCAGACAGAAAAAAAAAAAAACGTTTTATATATGAATGGTTTGAAGAAAAGAGAGGTATTGCTTTAATATGTCTTCCCTGTTTTTATGAAATCGCTTTTATATGTAGAAGTAAGTTATGTTAGTTATAACGCTTATAACTCAAGAACGGCCGGACTGATTTTTACAATTCACAAAAAGGATACAATTTAAATAATAACTTGTTCATGCGATTTTTGCTAATGAAAAAGTGAATAAAAAATATATTTTTGTGATAAATATCTTTTATGGTCTGTCATTTTTATACCCTACAAAATTATTTGCTGGAGGTATTCTAAGTTTGATTGTTTGAAATGTATATATGGATCGTCGAGCTGAGTCGATCGGGCTTTGTATGACTATCCGTCCTTCTGTCCGCCTGCCAATGTTAATTTGTAATCACGCTACGGGTCGCGAATATATCCCGATTTTCACGCAATTAAAAATGGAGGTGGTGTTAGTCAAAATAAAAGCCTATTGTTTTTGGAGATGATCGCAAAATATTTAGAGGTTGAAATGGACCAAAAACAGAAAAATTTCCTTATTTTAAGGTTTTTCAAAATTACAAAGCAATTTTGCATGCAGTTAGAGTTGAGCCTACCAAATTGGAGGTCATTGGGCAATATTTAGCTAGTAAAATAAACTATAACTTTTATGTCAAAATACACGAACATTTCTGCTTAATCACGAATATTTTTTTAACCCGACCAAATCACATGTACATTAAGGAGTCTTTTCTGAACATTACAGTGATGCTGACTGCCAAGATATGGGATATATAGCAAAATAGGTACCATATACAGGGTGAGATAAAAAAAAACTGCAACAAAGTCAAACGCCATAATTTTTACATTTTTTTTTTTTTTTAATTTTATTGAATGAAAGCAAAAATGTCGAAAATAATATCAAATTGTTGAATAAGTTTAGATTTGTTCGAATTGATCACATTTGGCACAAATTATGGCCTTTAAACGGCCAATGAAATCGTCACACGCTACCCGAATGTTGCTCTGCGCTATTTTGGCCTATTTTCGGCGAAGCGATTGCTGGAGGTAATCGACACTTGGGTATTTTTTAGTGCCAACCTTGCTTTCAAAATACTCCAGACACAATAGTCCAACGGATTGGTATCCGGAGATTTTGGTGGTCATTGAACGCTGGAAATGAAGCGAGGAACCTCATTTTGTAACCATTCTTGAGTAGCACGTGCTGAGTGCGGTGGTGCTGAGTCCTGTTGGAATGTCCAAGGTCTACGGCCACAATGTTTGCGTGTCCAAAGCTCGCAATAATAAGGTTACGCAATAATATTCGACATTTATTCTGATGCCACGGTCGATTAGTACGAGCGGAGTGCGACCATCGGCTGTTAAGGCGGCCCACACCATCACATGGTCGGCGCGTGAGTTCTGGTGGCCAACCGAGGTGCACATTTTAGGCTGACCTCTTTGGCAAGTAAACACGATCATTTTCTTTTTTTACAAACTGCTGGATAACGAATCTCGAATTCTCATCAGAGAAAACCTTATTTGGCAGTTCACCACTTTTGGCCAAGCGAATCAACGTTTTAGCTCTTTTGAGTATAATTTCTTTCTGTTGCGGTGTAAGTTCTTGCAGTTTTTAGAATTTCAATGGCTTTACCCTGAACACACTTTTTACATTATTTGCCGAATGAAATATTGCGACATGTTTAACGGGTTTCGATCCAGTTGCTTCTTTACTTTTCGAACCATTTCTGCTGATGTTGCTGTTTTCTTCCGCCCACTTCATTGACTTCGAGCTACGCTAACAGTATCACGGTAATGAACGATGGTACGAGAAACAAAAGACTTATTCACATTTAAATGATGGAGTGCTCTAACGATAGCCACTTTTGGTTTTCTAGCGAAACATAAAAAAATCACACTTTCACGCTTGAATTCCATCACGAATAACTTTTTTCCTGGAAAATTCTCACCAAAATGTTTTTTGTACGATTGTAAACAGTATAATGAGCTGTCACTGGAATAATTTTAACAGCTGTCGGACGAGTGGCTTATAAATGACAGCAGTCTGAAATTGGTTGTTTTTTCATCTCACCCTTTATAGCAAAAAAGGTAGAATATATATGCAAGGAAATATATCTTAGTTATTCTGCATATAAGCCAAGAACCGCTGGACGGACTTTCACAATTCTCATCAATCCGGAGTGGTCTCTTGCCAGAAAAAAATAAAGACAACTTTTTTCTTATTATTATTTTTTTTTTTTTTTAATTTTTGTTATATTCTTTATCTTATGCGATTTTTTAATTTTTTAACCGACAATTTTGAATTGTAAATTTTCTAAAGTTTTTCTGCACCCCGTATTATGTACAGGTCACAATTATCATCCGATCTTCATGAAATTTTGCATGGGTGTAGGGTTAGGGTCAGAGTTAAAGCCTATACCACAAATTTCCTGTGAAATTGTTCTGAATACCAAACAACAGGGCGAAGTGCGTAACTATTGGGCAACTGCAGAAGGCCAGAAAGCTAAGGGTAACATCTAAGCAGTGCTCTTAACATCTTTTCAAAAACGAAATCTTTAAAAATGGATTTGGACATAAAGGGGCTTCCAAGATATTTTACTGTTGTAGGTTTGACCCCACAAACTTATTTACTTGTGTATGATACTCTTCAGGGTCACAGGCTAGAAATTATTTACACTTCTTCAGAGTTTCTAATATATTAAACCCAGCATTTTCCACTCTCAGACTTTTACCACCTCCCATGTTGTGTGTTAGTCGTAAAGACAAATACTATGGCTTGCTTCCTGTTTATTTGCCATTTTTACTACCAGTATTGTTCAATTTCAATACAAATTGTAATGCATTTTCAAATAAAGTAATGTAATTTTGGATATTTCCAAAGAAATTCCTAAATAATAATAGTGACGATTCATTTTCACCTATTTATTGTTGCTCCTTAAATAAGTTACACCCTAGACGATATTCCATGAATTTTCAGTCATCATCATTATTTGTGTTCAGTGATCCTTAAAGAAAATCTCCATTCATTTCATGGCTAATTTAATCAAAATATCTATTGATTCATTGCTCCATACTCATCGACGTCACAAGCAACACATCACTTACTTGCCAACAAAGAATGCTATGGTCCTCCTCCTCATCATCGACATCATCATCACCGGCACCGACACCAGCATAGCCATCATTGTGGACTTCCTTGTCATCATGAATGCTAAATATTTAAAGCTTAGTGGCATTTTCATTTGGTTGATTTGGCAAAATGAGTGAAGATGAATGCATGGCGGGAGTTAGTTATGCCACGGTTTCCAACAATCCCACCTCCCCTTCTGTCTTCATCTCGGCGACATATTTCACCACAATTGTTGTTGCTCCTGTTACAACACTCTCATTTTGCTCTGTGGACAGACAACAAAGGCAGGACACATCCGTCCATCCGGTTTGTTAGACATTCCACCATTAAGTTTCAAAGCAAAATGTCAGCAGTTTAATTGCTTCATAAACATATTTCCACTTTTCTCAGTTCCCCTTGAAAATTTTCGGTTTTTTTTGCGTTTTTGAAAAGTATTCGAACGTCGTCTCCCTTGTCATAGTCGTCATTACATTCGCCAGCATCGCCATCATTGGCAATGAATGTCAATGAAATCTTTTTGTTTAGATCTTTTATTGTTCAAACTTTTCACGTTGCTTGTCGTTGCTGTTGTTTGTAGTTGGTCGATGGGTTAGTTGGTCGGTCGGTTGGTTGGTTGGTTGATTCGTGGCTTTAGATTTGGTCCATGTCAGTGGTTGAGTGGCGGAAAAATGTAATGATTTGTGTGTTACATGGGTGAACAGTGATTTTTAGTTGGCTTGAAATAAAAACTATAGAAAATTGATTGACAATGCATTGGGATTTCATTAGAAAATGATATTTGGTGTGTTTTACTAAACGATATACATATGAAATACCTACTTTAGAAACCTCATCTTTTAGAAATTGGTTTCCTCAATCAGAAGACATGTTAATGGTCCGATTTACATGGAAACCTATACAGGGTGAGATAAAAAAAAACTGCAACAAAGTAAAACGCAATAATTTTTACATTTTTTATACCCTACACCACAAGGTGGTCAGGGTATTATGTCTTTGTGCATTTGTTTGTAACAGGCAAAAGGAAACGAGATAGACCCATAGTTCCTTTTGATGATCTGCATAGAATTACATTCTGAGTCGATTTATCCATGTCCGTCCGTCCGTCTGTCCGTCCATCAGTCTGTCCGTCCGTGTATTTTTGTAAACAAAGTACAGTTCGCATTTATTGCCCTATGCAGATGAAATTTTGCACAAATCATTTGTTTGGCCCAAGGACGAACTCTATTGAAATTGGAGATAATCGGTCAAAATTTATATATAGCTCCCATATATATCTTCGTCCGATTTGCTTTTTATTGTACACCAAACGTCTAATATTTGCCCAAATGGGATAGACTTTGGCACATGCTACAGAATTGAGTCTAGAAGCTAGTATGCCAAATTTAGTGAAGATCGGTTCAGATGTATCTATAGCTCCCATATATATTGTTCATCCGATTTGTTATTTTTGTCCTCCGCAGCCGTAATATGCACTCCGTAACAACGATATTCAGGGAAATATATTAAATAAAGCTCAGAAATATATTTGCCAAATTTTATCGAGATCGGTTCCGATTTGGATATAGCTCCCTTATATTTTTTATTTTTATTTATTTCAAATTAATTGTGCACCAAATGGGCAATACAAGTCCGAATTTAAAAGATACAAATGTTTCGGCATATTTAGTCCTTTGAACTTTAAATTATAATTATAATCATAGCGTTTATGATTGAATTCTCCCATAAAAAACTTTTAATTGTTATGCGCAGCTCTCCTAAATTAGCAAAGTGGTGTAGGGTATCATAAAGTCGGCCCCGCCCGACTTTAAGACTTTCTTTACTGGTTTTAATTTTATTGAATGAAAGCAAAAATGTCGGAAATTGCATCATATTTTAGAATAAGTTTAGATTTGTTCGAAGACACGAATTATGGCCTTCAAACGGGCAATTAAACCGTCACACGATGCCCCAATGCTGCCCTGTGGTATTTTGGTCCAATCCCAGCGAAGTGCTTACTTGAGGTTATCGACTCTTTGGTATTCTTTAGTGCCAACCTTCCTTTCCAAAATACTCTAGACACAATAGTCCAACGGATTGGTATCCGGAGATTTTGGTGGCCATTGTGCGCTGGAAATGAAGCGAGGAACATTATTTTGTAACCATTCTTGGGTGGCGCGTGCTTATTGCGATGGTGCTGAGTCCTGTTGGAATGTCCAGTTCTCCGGCCAAAATGTTTGCTTGCCCAAGGCTTTTATACACCCTCCAGAATATTTTCGCGATAATATTCGACATTTATTCTGATGCAACGATCACTTAATACGAGCGGAGAGCGAACATCGGTTGTTATGGCTGCCCACCATCACCATGACCGTCGCTTGAGTTCTGGTGGTGCACCGAAGGTGCACATTTTCAGCTGACCTCTTTGCCAAGTAAACACGATCATTTTGTTTGTTTACAAACTGCTGGACAACGAATGGTTTCTCATCGGAGAAAACCAAATTCGGCAGTTCACCACTTTCGGCCAAGCGAAGCAACTCTGTAGCTCTTTTGAGTCTATTTTCTTTCTGTTGCGGTATAAGTACTTGCACTTTGTGGAATTTCAATGGCTTTACCCCGAACTAATTTTCCAATATTTACCGAATGGTATATTGCGATATGTTCAGCTCATGAGCTATTTTTCCGGCACTGTGACGCGGGTTTCTATCAAGTCGTTTCTTTACTTTTCGAACCATTTCTGCTGATTTTGCTGTTTTCTTTCGTCCACTTCCTTGACTTCGGGCTACGCTACAAGTATCAGGGTAACGAGCGATGGTACGACACACAGAAGATTTATTCACATTTAAATGCTGACGTGATGTAACGATAGCCATTTGTGGTAGGAATTCCATCATGAATAACTTTTTCTCTGGAAAATTCTCACCAAAATGCCTTGGTACGATTGTAAACAATATAATGAGCTGTCACTGAAATAATTTCAAGAGCTGTCGGACTAGTGGCTTAGAAATGTCAGCAGTCTGAAGTTGGTTGCAGTTTTTTCATCTCACCCTGTGTTAATCCTTTAAACCCATAGGGCTGAAATTATAGAAAAAAAGTCACTTCTCATTTTTATTTAACAATTTCAAATATGAACCACTGTAAAATATCTTAATTTTCTCGACATAGGCGGAGGCTTAAATATCCCTTCATATCTAATGAATGGTAATGTCCATAGTGGTTAAATTTGTCAAAATGATGGAGAGAGGAGGAAGAGACTGACAAAACTCAGCCGTTTACTGCGATGCTAAATGGTAAAATAACTAAAAACCAAGTTAGCATTTGAATAGGAAATTGGTTTAATTGAGCAAATACCCCAAAATACGGCATTTCAAATTACAGAAAGGAATAATGAAATTAAGCTTGGCTGATATCATGGTGGAAAGTACAAACACACTCGCCAACACACACACGCACACACACACATCCATACACAGACACAATTTCAATGATGGGCAACGAATTTTTGTCGACGAACAATTATGATATTCCCGTAAATGTCTATTTGTGTTAAGCGTTGTGCTGCCAGCCAGCCAACCACCCACCACTTTTACCGCTACTGTTGCTGTTGCTATTTCCGTCATTACATTGCCATCACCAGTGATGATGGACAGGCAAAACAGGAGAGGGATCGAGAGGAAGAGCAAACGTGAATGACAAAGAAAAAAACACCAACAATTCACAGCCTTTGAGGCAACAATTGACAGTCAACTAGAATTGTGTTGTTGATTCTGGCCAAGGCTTGGCTAAGTAATCGATGTCACGAACAATAGCTTAAATCGTATTCATGGCATAGCCCTCACCTCTCACCACCACCACCACTACCACCGCAACACTAGTCTATTTCAATATCCAGCTATTCATTTCGTTTGTCATTCATTGCTTCCTATGGCTCATTACTCGCCCAATTGCCACTGAGCCTTGGTTCTAACTTCTGCCATCAAAGAGAAATGCCTGCAATGGACCAAAAAGGAAACGGCAGGATAAATAAATTGATATCGGCAGGAGGTGATGGGTGCCGCCGACTAACAAACAAACAAAGAGACAAATAAAACCTAGCTAGAGCCACGAATCTAATAGAAATTTGAAAAGTTTTTAAGTGATGGCAGCATAAATTGTTGAAATAACTGGAAATGTGACACAATTAAAATAAATTCTAGTATCAGAGGCTGCAGGAACAGCAGCAGAAACAGCCACACTAATAAAAGCGACAAATATTGCCACTGCCAAGGGACGACATCCCTTTGGCTGTGGCCAATATTGAATTGAAAAGTTATTGTATAGGGTTTCTCTGTGCCACAGATATTGAGATTACCAAGCAGCCATGCTGCTTAAAAAAAACCCCTAAATTTCGAATATTGCTTTTGGGGTTATTGTTACCTTTTGAAAGTTTTTGCTTATTGTGTTTCTTATTCAAAAACTTGGCCAGTAATTATTTGCTTAAAATTGTTTCAGGGCTTATCATTTTCTTTTGGGACGCTCTCACTTTCATTGGTCCTACTACCTACTTCAAAGGCTAGATTTGCAAAAAATAAACATTGACATCTATACACATCACGTAAACTTGTCATTGGTTAGTAAGATTTAATCTAAACAAATTCTAGGAAATTTTAAATTAAAATTTGTTTAGCTCCTTCCAGTGGCTTTGTGAAGCTTTACTGCGTATAATCGCTAAATTAAATAAATAATAAGTTGGAATTAAAATATTGAAATTAGTTGTTCAGCTGGTCGAATTTATCATTAGAAGTCAATGACAATTTTAAGGAGAGATGTTACGTTTTTTTGATTCCAGGAAAATGTTTATTAAACAAAATGTTTTTGGAAGGCCGCATAATTTGGTAGGCACGTGTGTCACTAGCAGGAATGCCAATTATATTATAATAAGGACAATATAATATAAATTATCTTTTTTTCAAATAAAACTTCAAATCAAAATAGATTATTGTTATACCCTCCACCATACTATGGAGGGTATATTAGTTTTGTCATTCCGTTTGTAACTCCTCGAAATACTCATGTCAGACCGAACAATGTATGAATATTCTTAATCAGCGTTAAATTCTAAGTCGATTTAGCGATGTCCGTCTGTTTGTCTGTCTGTCCGTCTGCCTGTTGTAATCACGCTTTCGAACGAATTGAGATAGAAGACTAAAATTTTTCACACATGTTTATTTTTCCAGTAGGCAGGTTATGTACGTAATTGGGCCATGTAGGTCCACGTCTTCGTATAGCACTCATATAACGGTACCTCCCGATATTCGATATTTTGATGATTGTAGCGATATTATTCACTGGAATTGTTTCAAATTTGGTATTTGAAGTTCGAAAGGGATACTACAGCTTAAGACAGAAAATTGTTTGTGCAGGTCCCCCATATAACGGTACCTCCCGATATTCGGTATTTTGATGATTTTAGCAACATTAATCACTGGAATCGTTTAAAATTTGATATTTTAAGTTCCAACGGGATATTACAGCCTAAGACAGAAAATGTACTGTGCAGGTCCAAGTCTTCGTATAGCCCCTATACAATGGTACCTCCCTGTATTCGGTATTTTAATGATTTTAGCGACATTATTAACCGGAATTGTTTCAAATTTGGTATTTGAAGTTCGTGATGGATACTACAGCCTATGACAGAAAATTGTCTATGCAGGTCCACGTCTTCGTATAGCCCTCATATAAAGGTACCTCTCAATATTCGGTATTTTGATGATTTTGTCGTCATTGTTCGCCGGAATTGTTTCAAATTACGTATATAGAATTCGTAATGGGATCTACATTCTGTGACAGAATATTGTCTATTCAGGTCCAGGTCTTCGTATAGGCCCCATATATCAGTACCTCCCTATATTCCATATTTTGACGAGTTTAGGTACAATCCACCGAAATTGTTTGAGATGTGGTATTTGAAGTTCGTAATGGATGCTACAGCCTGTGACAGAAAATTGTCTATGCAGGTCCAGGTCTACGTATAGGCTCCATATATCAGTACCTCCCTATATAAGATATGTTGATGATGTTAGCTACATTACTCACCGTTTATTTCAAGTTTTCGAATTTGAATATGGTAATGGCTTATGACAAACAATGCCTATGTAGGTCCACGTCGTATAGAACCAAATATAACGGATATATTCGGTATTTTTTAAATTTTAACAGAATTTTTTAAGTATTTTTTGAAAATTTCCAAATTCGTTCCAAATGGTGGAGGGTATTCAAAGTTCGGCCCGACCGAACTTACTGCTATTTAACTTGTTAATAACATATTTCCCCCTAAATATTATCCGACGACCATCAAAAACGGGTAGGCTTCTGCCCCGTCTAATTACCCTTCGATTATAATTGTGACTAGAGTGACTGCAAATCACCAAAATTCTGTTTTTGATCCATTTCATCCCCTCAATGTCTCGCGACCATCTCCAGCATAAAAGTCTTCTATTCTGACCCTAAATCCATGCTATATTTCGTGAGGAAATATAGCCTGACTACAGATAAAATATAGCCTGACTACAGATTAACATGGACAGACCGACGGAAAAACATAGCTAGATCGATACAAAACATCGTGCGTTTATAACAAATATTTCGAAGTATTACAAAATTTTTGACTCAATCGAAATTATAATACCTTCAAAATACAGGGTGCGATCAAAACACTTTAACACAGTCAAACGCCATAATTTTTACAATGAAACCATCACAAGCTGCCTGAATGTTGCTCTGCGGTATTTTGACCCATTCCAGGCGAAGCGCTGGCTTGAGGTGATCGACACTTTTGTATTTTTAGTGGCAAACTTACTTTCCAAAATACTCAAGACACAATTGTTCAACGGATTGGTATCCGAAGATTTTGGTGGCCATTTTGCGCTGGAAATGAAGCGAGGAACCTCATTTTGTAACCATTCTTGGGTGGCGCGTGCTCAGTGCGATGGTGCTGAGTCCTGTCTGCGGCATACCCAAGGCTTTAATACACCATCCAGAATATTTTCGCGATAATATTCGGCATTTATTCTGATGCCACGGTTGATTAATACGAGTGGAGAGCGACCATCGGCTGTTATGACGGCCCACACCATCACCATGGACGGCGTTTTAGTTCTGGTGGCCAACCGTTATTGTTGTTGTGGTTTACAAACTGCTGGACAACGTATATTTTCTCACCGGAGACAATGCGAAGCAACTCTTTAGCTCTTTTGAGTCTATTTTCTTGTAAGTTCTTGCACGTATTGGAATTTCAATGGCTTTACCTCGAGCACATTTTCCAACATTTGCCGAACGGAACATTGCGATATGTTCGGCTCACATGCCGTTTCTTTACTTTTCGATGTTGCTGTTTTCTTACGTCCATTCTCTGACGTCGGGCTTCGCTACCAGTATCACGGTAACGAGTGATGGTACGAGACACAAAAGATGTATTCACATTTAAATGCTGGAATGCTCTAACCATAGCCACTTGTGGTTTTCCACCCAAATATGAAGAAATCACACTATCACGCTTGAATTCCATCACGAATAACTTTTTTCCTGGAAAATTCTCACCAAAATGTTTTTGTACGCTTGTAAACAGTATAATGAGCTGTCACTGGAATAATTTTAACAGCTGCCAGACAGGTGGCTGGGAAATGACAGCGGTTTGAAATTGGTTGTTTTTTCATCTCACCCTGTATATTTTACCTATTTTGTAATATATCCTCCACTTTAACGGTCAGAAGTGGCCTTTTAAGGTATTTGTGGGTTTAGAAATATTCGCGGTTTATTGGAAATTTTCCTATTTTCATAGATAAAAGTTAGGGTCTATTTTACCTGCTAAATATTGGCCCAATGGCCCAAATGCCCAGTTCTAAACTCTAACTCCATGTAAATTTCCGCATCGATTGGATTATAATTGTGGCCTATAGAGCAACTGCCAAATCAGAATATATATTTTGCAATCATCTCCAAAAACAATATGGTTCTGTTCTGATTCTAACCCCACCACCATTTTCAATTTCGTGAGGAGCACACCATAATTGCGACCTGTAGGTTGATTACAAATTATAATGGGCATACAGACGGACAGACAAACATAGCTAGATCGACTCAGCTCGGCGAGATAGGAAGATCCATATATACTTTCCTATGTGGAAAACCAATATTTCGAGATGTTACATAATTTTTGGTCCATTCAAACTTATAATACCCCCAACACATAGTGTTGCAGGGTATAAAATCTTTAGAATACAAATGTTCTTCTGGTGAATATAGCGTCCTATATAATATAGGTTTGGTTTCCTGCTTAAATGTACAAAATTGTGCTCATTTATTACTACTGTCTGATTTGTTATACCCTACAACACTATGTGTTGGGGGTATTATAAGTTTGATTGGGCCAAAAATTATGTAACAACACGAAATATTGGTTTCCCACATAGGAAAGTATATATGGATCTTCCTATCTCGCCGAGCTGAGTCGATCTAGCTATGTATGTCCGTTCGTCCGTCTGTCCGTCTGTCCATGTTAATTTGTATTCACTCTACAGGTCGCAATTATGGTCCGATCTTCACGAAATTTAAAATGGAGGTGGGGCTAGGGTCAGAATAGAACCCTATTTCTTTTGGAGATGATCGCATAATATTTAGGGGTTGAAATGGACCAAAAACTGAAAAAAAACCTGATTTTGCAGTTGCTCTACAGGTCGCAATTATAGACCAATCGAAGCGGAAGTTAGCATGGTGCTAGAGCCTAGGGCTGGACAGAAGCCTTCCAATTTTGATGGTCATCGGGTAGTATTTAGTGGGTGAAATAGGCCACAACATTTGTGTTTAATAAAAGTCAAATTTTCCATGAAACGGCGAATATTTTTAATTCCGGCGAAATCACAAATAGACGAACAGGTCAATTCTGACCGTTATGTAGATGCCAATAGTAAATATATCGGTTATATATAGCGAAATATATGCAATGTGTATATACAAAGGAAGGGGACGTTAGTTAGAATGCTTATATCTCCAGAATAGTTGGACCGATTTTGACAAATTTTGTCAATTCAGAATGCCCTGTTGGCATAAAAGAAGAACATCTCAAAAAATCGCATAAAAATATGCCAATAATGATGTTAATATAGATTTTATAGTATTTTGTGACATATTTTTATTATTTCATATTTTTTATCGCATGAGACTTTTTCAATTTGACTTATAATATTTTGTAATATTTTTCCACCTTACAACACAAGGATAGGATTGGGCTCAGAAGGGCTAGGCCTATTGTTTTCAAAGATGTCCGCAATATATTAGGGGGTTAAAAGGGAGCACCAACTAAAATTTTTCCTGATTTTGCAGCCGTTACAAAGGTCACAAATAGAAACCAAAGGACACGAAATATCGCATAAAGTTAGAGTTTTGGACAACGGGTACAATTGACCACTAATTTTGTGTGAAAAAATACCAGCATTACACAAAATACATAAAAGCCGAACTTCTGGCTTTTTTATGCTGATTTCGTTGACGAATATAGCCAAATATCGTGGAGAAGCAAATCATATAGATGAGTCTAAATTTGGAGGTACGGAGAGGCTTCTTGCTTTTGGAGATGATTGCAAAATATTTAGGGGTTCAACCAAAAACCGAAATGTTTTTCCGAGAGTTAAGGACAGGGAAGAATTCTAGCATTTTGGATGACCATTGGATTATATTTAGCTGTAAAATGGACTACAACAACTAATAACCCGACGGAGTGCATAAATATTGGGCAAATGTCCCTAGTCAAAATCCTACCTTCAAAAGCGAAATCTTCCCATATGGATTTGAACATAAGGGGGCTTTTAACATATTGTAGTGTTGTAGGGTATCACATGGTCGGCCCCGCACTTCTATAGCCTTTGCTTACCTGTTTTAACTTATTGGAGTCCAAAATTTTTTATAGGATTTTAATTTATGATTCTCAAATTCTAAAATGTCCAAATATTATATTTTGCTTTGATTTTTAAATTTCCCCAAAAATGGTATTTCACGCCTTAGTGGTTCCAACTTCCAACATTTTCTAACAGTCTTTAATTTCTCAAAATAATCTTGCAATGCTCCAATTTCCATGGTAATACTTGTGTAGTGTAACAAAAAATAATTTGCTATTTTTAAAAGCAGTAAAAAAATAATTTCGCTTTAACGACTGTGAAATTAAATTTAGGGACAAATTAAAGTTTTCGTCTACTTACGGCAACTTCTTAGACCTTTTTTCGACAGAAATCGGCAAATTGTTTGGTGTATCCGTTGAGAAAAAATGCAAGGCTGTAATACGTTTCAGTTTATGGCCAAAGTTTTCCTTTTTGTTTGCCTTATATTCAACACACAATTTGTGCAAATATTGTCAACGAATTATTCAAATTAAAAGTGTCCAAGAGAAATAATAAAATTACAACAACAGCGACGACTGCAAAAAAAAAATAAATATTTGAATAAATAAATTTAAAAATTTGCTTGGCTATTTTGTAGAAGCGGAGCTAGTCTAGACTTGGGTAATTTTTCTCCAAGTCATTAAATCAAATAATGTCATCAATTCCAATTTAATTTTCACCAATGTCCAAAGTCAAATCCGCGGCCGTAGTATTTAAATTCACATTTAAATTGAAAAGAAAAACTAAAGCACAAGAATGTTGATGGCCAAGCTGATAGGCTGATAGAAATAAATGACCACCCATCTTTCCTTTGGATGAAAGTAGGGCGAAATTAAAATACTTTCACAGCGTAATCTCTCTATTAACACAGTTAAGATGATGACAAAGCCGCTGAGGATCCTATGGCATTTGCCTCTAAATACTTGTTCCACTTGGCGAAAAATAATAATATTTCCCAAAGCTATTTGAATGTTGCGCTTCATTTGAATACAAAGCCATTAAAATTATTGCATTCTCAAGGAATGTTGGCCAAAATAGGCCAAACAAATAGAACGGATTTTTTGAGTTGGCAAAGGACATAGGCAAGATAAAACTCCTGTGTGATGACAAGGATGACAACGACATTAGCACATCTTCTGCGTATTAATCTCTTGGCATAAGGTGCAAAATCCATAAAAATTTTCTTCATGGCATTTGCCATCGGTGTGTGTAATTATCCATGAAATTACGAGTATTTACATTTTCAGGAAAAATCCAATTTAACCTTTTAAATAATCGCAACGAGGTCTCTTTTTTCGAGTATCTCGTGGATGCTATTTGGGATGTTAAATGAAATTTATGGGAATTCATTTTTTGTTTGTCGTCATATGATATGACTTCTCCTTGTTGTTGTTGTTGTGTGGTTGGAAAACAATTTGAATTCGTATAAGTACTAATAACAGGCAACCGGTGAGCCATCCTCTTCTAGATTATCAGACCACCAGACGACAACGGTAACAACAACACCTCATAAACAGGGAAAATTCCGTTTGTTTTATTGGCATTGGTCTGAGGTTTAACTTTCCTTTACAACTTTGGGTTGCAAAGGATTTTTTTGTTTGTTGTTGCTCTTGATGAGTACCATATGATATGTTCGTCTATTTCCCACATCTGTTGTTCGTGTAAGATGGGGAAAAACAACATCGTAGCAACTGGTTCCCGTTTACTTTGTTTTCCCGTTTTATATCATTTTTATAAATGTCTAATAAAAGTTTTTCATTTGCTCTGAGGTGTGGTACATGCTGAAAAGAAGAAGGAAAAAAAGAGAAAGGGATAGGGTAAGTAATTATCACAGTGGTAGAATTATTTGCAATAGAGAAAAAAAATATTATTTATTACCGGGTTGCCCATATTCGACGGACCCATCTGGCAACGCCATAACTTTTGGCAGAGATGTCACATCGCTTAATGACATACCGCGTTTGAAGCGTCAGTCCAAGCTGATTTTTACCATGAACCAATACACGTCACGCGAGCGCTCTGAAATTGTTGAAATTTACATTCAACAGATGAAGTCAATTGTGAAAAAAAATGTGAGAAGTGCGCCTAAGAACACCATTTCGACTGGTAAGGCTCTTTCTAATCCGAAGAGGCCATATAAAAGTCGTACGAGCCAGTGTTGAGAGGTCCCCAAGAACATCCCACAAACGCCGTTCTCAGCAGTTGGGCATGGCTCGGTCCACTTTACAACGGATTATTCGCATTGATTTGCATTTGTTCCCGTACAAAATTCAATTGACGCCAGGAATGTTGCCTGCCGACAAGCCTCGTCGATTGGAATGGGCCCAAAGAGTCATTGAAATGGCCGAAGATGACGAGCAATTTTGGAACAAAATTATCATGTCCGATGAATTCCATTTCACATTGAATGGGACCGTAAATAAGCAAAATTGCCGTTTTTATGCCACTGAAAATCCTCAGGAGATTCAAGAAGTGCCTCTTCATGACGAAAAAGTCACAGTTTGGTGCGGCGTTAGTGCGAAAACGGTCATTGGGCCGTTTTTCTTCCAAAATGAAAATGGCCATGCTGTTACCATCAATCAGGAGCGTTATCGCGACATGATGACCAATTTTGTGATGCCAATTATTCGTCGAAATCGTATGAGGCAGTTCTGGTTTCAACAAGACGACGCTCCACCGCACACGAGTCGCATAACAATCGATTTTCTGAAGAATTTGTTTCCGGGCCGTTTGATGTCGAAAATTGGTGATTTGGACTGGCCACCGCGTTCGCCCGATTTGACGCCGCCTGACTTCTTCTTGTGGGGATATTTGAAGTCAAAGGTTTACGTTAAGAAGCCAAGGACCGTAGAAGAGCTCAAGGACAACATTCGTGAAGAAATAGCCGCTATTCCGGCCGAAATGTTGGCAAAAACGATGGAAAATGCAGCAAAAAGGGCACAATACGTCATCAACGCCAGAGGCGGCCATTTGAGAGATATCATATTAAAAAATTGATGTAAACAAATCTACTTGGAACAAATTAAATGATTAACATTGCCAACCGCCAAATTTTTATTTTTTTCTTTGATTTAAAAAAAAAACATGGGTCCGTCGAATATGGGCCACCCTGTACATTCAAATAAGTTGTGGCGAGAGCATAGATTTGGTCATTTTTGTTCGGAGGCAAAACTCGATTGCTCGATTGGATGGAGCCTCTCCTCTACTCTTTAATCATTTTTTATGTGGTGACACTACCGAGTCATTCCTCTTTTAAACATGTAAAAAAGCTGTAAGTTCGGCCTGGCCGATCTTTGAATACCCTCCACTATTGGGCAAAAAATATAATCCGTTAGTTTCTGTTGAAATCTTAGAAATACCGAATGTATCCGTTATATTAGGTTCTATACGATGACGTGGACCTGCATAGGCAAAATTTGGCTTAAGCCATTAAAAAATTTAAATGCGAAACTTAAAAAAAATCGGTAGCTAAAATCATCAAAATACTGAATATCGGGAGGTACAGTTATATGGGACCTATACGAAGACGTGGATCTGCACAGACAATTTTCTGTCTTAGGCTGTAGTATCTCTTTCGAACTTCAAATACCAAATTTGAAACAATTCCGATGAATAATATCGCAAAAATCATCAAAATACCCAATATCGGGAAATACCGTTATATGGTGACTATATGAAGACGTAGACCTGCACAGACAATTTGCTGTCTTAGGCTGTAGTATCCATTACGAACTTCAAATACCGAATTTGAAATAATTCCGGTGATTAATGTCGCTAAAATCATCAAAATACCGAATTTCGGGAGGTACAGTTATATGGGGGCTATACCAAAATTTGTACCTACATGGCCCATTTTTAGTACCAATAGTCCTGCAGACATAGTATACATTTGAGTAAAATGTTATCAATCTATTTTATTTCGTTCGGAAGTTAGACTGAGTTCCACAGACGGACAGACGGATAGAAATACAGACGGACAAACTGACGGACATCGTTAAATCGACATAGAATTTTATGCTGATAAAGAATATATATACTTTTTGTGGTCTAAAATGTATATTTCGAGGTGTCACAAATTGAATGAAAAACTTACTATGGAGGAGGGTATAAAAGTACAACAAGGGTATGCCAAAAACTAAAAGAGTGCTCGGCAAGTCGAGAATCTGCTCGTTCTTGATCGAATTGTGCACCTGAAAACGAGAAATATATGCTCAATTGTATTCGGGTGGCATCGAAAAATTGTGTTTGCCCAATTTTTTTTTTGCTCGAATTCATTTGAGTTTCATTCGTTGTTCAAATTTGAATAAGTTTTTCGGAGGTCTGATTCTGACTCATCGTTTACTAGTGTCAATGGCAAGTTTAGTACAAGAGGAATTTGAGCGTATACACAATGCAAATATAAAATGTATACGACCTGTTGGGTTTGCAAGATAGCGTTTGGAGAAAATGAGGGCTTAACTATTTCAATAATAAGGTTGTGGAATGTAATGTTGTCAATCCGATGGGTACATCGGAATATTATTATCAAAACTTAAATCAAGTTCGGAGATGGGCAATATCGGTCCATTAATTTTCAAAAAAAATATGTTTTTTCTGCACAAGAAGAGAAATGGTAATCAGATTTTGCTCAAACTTCCCAAATCTTTATATTTGCATCAGTGTTAAGTTGGGTGCGAAAGTGGACAATATTGGCCCACTCCATGAAGTACCTCCCCCACAAGAGTCAACATTTTGAATATCCATGAAGATCATAAAAGGCGAAATTAACATCCGATTCCATTCAGACTTGGCATATTTTAATATGAGATATTTCAATATGGTAGAGATATATGCACATATATTGTTGTTGCAAAATATACACGTTTTATCCCATTATTATTGTTTTTTTAAAAACATCGTTTGTTTATTGACGGAGAAAGATAGTTTCGGAAATAGCCATCAATCTTCATCAGTTCCCTTGTTTTTTTTTTTTTTTTTTTTTTTTTTGATATTGTCTTCAGGATTATTATAAAATAACCTATGTAGCACATATATTTTGAATGTAATTTTCATAAAAACTTTTACACCCAGATATGTGGTTTATTCTGAGACTAACATTGACATTTTGTGATCAATATTTCTTTTTTGTGAGCTTCCGCCGAAAAACGAAATTTTATATTACTTTCAGGTGTCAAATCGAAATGAGTTCAATAAAAATTGATAAAAAAAAATTAGGAAATATTTTCGAATTTTTGATGCATTTTTGTTGGTCTGTAGTGGAAATTGGAATTTTTTTCTTTGGTGACTTATTGTAAAAATTGATGGAAAATATTTTTGTCTTGGACTTCGTCCCTCTAAAAACATGTTTTTTTAGAGATTTTTGCACAAACTCACAAAAAGTACGGTTTTTAGTTTTTTATATATGAATTTCTGGCAATTAGGTACGGTTTGGACTCTTGAGGTCTTCTAAAAGCTATAGTATAATTTTTTGAAAAATAATTTTGTAGAATATTTTGACTTGCTAGGATCCTCTTTGAACACCATTAAAATTGTTGTAAAAATCTCAAAAATACCGAATATAGGGAGTTATATTGGGGTCTACTCGAAGACGTGGACCTACGTAGGCAATTTTTTTCATAGGTCGTTACAATATTCAAGTACGAAGTTCGAAAAAATTCCGGTGAAAAATGTAGTCACAATCATCAAAATGCCGAAATTCAAATACGAAATTTGCAACAATTTTGTGAAAAAGTCGCTAAAATCATCAAAATACAGGATATAAGGAAGTAATGTTATATGGAGTCCATACGAAGACCTGCATAGAAAATTTTCCGTCATAGACTTCAGTACCCAGTAGGAAATTTAAATACGAAATTTGAAACGATTCCGGTGAATAATGTACCTCATATTGTCAAAATACCGAATAAAGGGAGGTACTGTTATGTGGGGGCTATACGAAGACGTAAGCCTGCATAGGCAATTTTTTGTCATAGACCGTAGTACCCATTAGGAAAACGAAATTTAAAACAATTATGCTGGATAATGTAGATAAAAATATCAAAATGTCGAACATTGGGAGTTACCGTTATATGGGAGCTATATGAAGACGTGGGCCTGCATAAACAATTGTCTGTCACAGGCTGTAGTATCCATTAAGAACTTCAAATACGAAATTTGAATCAAATCCGGTGAATAATGTCGCTTAAATCATCAAAATACCGAATAAATGGAGGTATCGTTTTCAATACCAAAAGTCAAGATCAAATACACAGCGGAGTTAAATTTTATCAACGTACTTCAATTCCTTCGGAGGCTTGAGTGATTTCCACAGACAGAGGTACGGTTAACTACACGTTAACGTAGATCTGTTTTTGCGGTTCCAAAAATATAGTTTTGACACATTTGAACCAGCAGGGCCTCTTATATCATTCAAATTCAATAATTTAACAGCTATCGACGACATATCGACCACCTCTTTAATTAATGTGGATAAATTCGGCAGATGATTTCTGTAATTATTTCTAAAAACACGCCTCCGCCTTTTCTCCATTCATTATTTCCTACAACCTTTTTCGCCCATAGTGTTTCCTGGTTTCTCTTTCAGGGATTTTCTTTTATTAATACGCATTGTTGTACTCATTGTAAATATAAGGAGGCGAATAAAAAGTAAATAAAATAAATCCATCAAAAAGAAGACGAGCAACCAACCAAGTAACAGCAGCAACACCAGCAACTGCAACAACAAAAATAAAACAAGCCAAGCTATTTTGATTAAAATAAAATACATTGCAAACTTTTGTACAGAATACAATAAAACACACTCACACACGCACATACATTCATACACACACACAAACAAGTTCACAATGATGAAATAAATGTAGACCGGGCACATGATAGCAATGATGAATTTGCTTCAAATTAAAACGAACAAACACAAGATGAGCCACACGCAACAACAATTACAACAAATACAATACAAGTATTTATCCTCCATCACGGTGGCAGCAACAGCAACAGAATGCCTAAGACGGCTTCTTTGTAGGGCATCTGTTTTAATTTATATCGAAAATAATTCAAGATAAATTTCCCCACACCAATGGAGCGGCCGTTGATGGATAAGCCATAAAAAACACAGAGAAGCACCTTCTAGCCCACATTATTTATTCTTTAAGTCACAACAGTCATTCATTGAATGGTGAGCAGATAGGAAGAGGGGGGAGGGGAAAAAGATAGCTTCACACTTCTCCAATAATCCACATTTTAATGAATACTCCCATTTTTTCATTGCCACAACGGCGGAGACCATCGCTTCTTCCGCACAATTGGCCATCACCAACTACAGTGATGCTGCTGTTGCTCCTGATGTCTATATGTCGACCCCACCTCCACCCAAAACCAGTAATGTCTTTGGTTTGCAGGTTCGTAAAAATATTACCCACCAAAAATCCATTGGCAGACATGTTCTGGTTGCTGTTAAAAACGATGACGCTGAAGAAATGAAAAGAAAAGATTAACTGTTTTTTTTCGTTGTCGTTGTTGGTGTTGTTGTTGTCTTTTATTTTCGTCGAACAATGTCGAAAACAACCAACAAGTTGTTCGGTGGATACCCCCAGTTCGCCAAGGATTAAACTCCCACTTTGTAAAGTTTCCCTCCGTGCAGTCTTAGCTTTTGTTTTTCGTCTCTCTTTAGCGTGTGACACCCTAACGAGAGGTCGGTGCTGTGACTCGGTCTTGGAACTGTGACAATTTGGCATTTTGAACAGGGGTGGAGAACAAGTCTAGTGAGGTGTTAGTGGCGGAGAAGTGCAATAAAATATGGAATAGAAGTTGGAAATATGGGGATATTAGTTTGCAGTAAATCTTCAGACATTTGAGATAGAAAGATTCTGTTATTTTTTATATACTTCACAAAATGAAAGGTATATTACAGGGTTGCCCATATTCGACGGACCCATCTGGTAACGCCATAATTCTTGACAGAGATGTCACATCGCTTAACGACATACCGCGTTTGAAGCGTCAGTCCAAGCAGATTTTTACCATGAACCAATAAACGCCACGCGAGCGCTCTGAAATAGTTGAAATTTACATTCAACAGAAGAAGTCAATTGTGAAAACTCAACGTGCTTTTAAAACATTAAAAAATGTGAGAAGTGCACCTTCTAAGAACACCATTAAGCGTTTATACGAAAAATTTTCGACTGGTAAGGCTCTTTCTAATCCGAAGAGGCCATATAAAAGTCGACCAAGGCGATCGGCCGAGAATATCGCTGCCGTACGAGCCAGTGTTGAGAGGTCCCCAAGAACATCCCAAAAACGCCGTTCTCAGCAGTTGGGCATGGCTCGGTCCACTTTACAACGGATTATTGGCATTGATTTGCATTTGTTGCCTGTGTTGCCTGCGGACAAGCCTCGTCGATTGGAATGGGCCCAAAGAGTCATCGAAATGGCCATGGGTCCGTCGAATATGGGCAACCCTGTACTTCACAAAATAAAGGGTATATTAAATGTATCATTCCCTATGAAAAATCTCGATATATTCCCTGATTTATGTACCTTGATCACCATAAAAAATACCAAATTTCAAACCCTATTTGTTCATTCTGTACCAAATTGTACTAAACATAGTACAAATTAGTCCTTTTCGTGCACTTGTATATATAACCTTGATTTTCAAACCGAATTCCAAGCTAATGGTTCCATTTTCGAAGTTTAATACCATTTTAGAGCTTTTCATAATCAAAAAAAAAAAATAAATAAAAAAATAAAATTATATCTACCTTCACTCCATCAGTGACTCTCTTTCCAAATATTAAAAACCCAGCCTTATCACCAGCCTTATGCTCGTGCAAAATTTCAAGATTCTAGCTTCAAGTTAAAAAGTTGCAGTCTGTGTTCCGGCTGATACATACTTTCAATATTTAACTATTAATTTATGTATACCCTTTTTATACCCTCAGCCATATGGCTACAGAGGGTATATATGTCATTTGATACGGCCACAACGTACCTCATCGAAATAACGGTTTTAGACCCTAGGTCTCTTTGGACCAAATCCGTTTCAGGACATTTGGAGTCGATCTAGCGATGTCCGTCCGTCTGTCTGTCTGGCTGGCTGGTGCGCACGATAACTCTTGAAGTGAGTATCCGATTTGGTACATCGTAATTGTCAAGATTAGACCGAGTTCCGAGATGGACAGTATCGGTCCACTCTTTCTGGTTCCTCCCACACAAAATGTCAAAAATTTCAAAGAAAATAATTTATTGCACAGAAAGAGGAAGGATAATCTGATTTTGCTCCAACTTTGCGAATCATAATATTTCCATCAGTGCTACATCATGTGCAAAAAAGGACAATATCGGTCCACTCCATCAAGTACTTCCCCCACAAAGGGTCAACACTTCGAAAAATTACAACTGTTATAAAATGTTATGTAACAGTCCGATTATCTGGAAATTTCACACATCCCAATATTTTTATCAACCCAAGGTCTGGTGTTAAGATAGAATATATCGGTCATTTCCTTCTGGTACCTCCCTCACAAAATGTCGAAATTTTCAAAAAATATATTTTTTGCACAGAAAGAAAAAAGATAATTCGATATTGGTCCAACTTTAAAATTCTAATATTACCGTCATTGCTACGTCAGTTGCGAAAATGGACAATATCGGTCCACTCCCTCTGGTACCTCCCCCACAAAAGGTCGACATTTTCAAAACATATTTTTTGCACAGAAAGAAAAACGATAATCCGATTTTCCTCCAACCTTGTAAATCCCAATATTTCTATCAGTGCTAATAGTCAGGTGCGAAAATGGACAATATCCGTTCACTCCACCAAGTACCACTCCCACAAAGAGTCAACATTTTGTATAATTACAACTCATATAAAATTTGATTTAAGAGTCCGCAAGAGTTGCAATAATTTTAGGTTTTTCTAGGTCAGGTGCAAAAATGAATAATATTGGTCCACTCCATCAAGTGCTACTCCCACAAAGGGTAAAAATATGGAATATGTCGGTCCACTCGTTTTGGTATTTTGAATATCTGTTATAAAAACGGTATCTCCCCTACAAAGGGTCATATTTTTGAATAACCAAAACGTTTATAAAATTCGCATAAGCATACTTTTATCTGTTATAACTTGCGATACAAGTCAGCGATTCTTGACAACTTGCTATATCTAAATATATCTCTCTATGACAGAAACCTGAGAATCGATTTTCTTGAAATATTGCTCATACCAATAATTTTATATGTATTAGATGAATACTTCAAACGACTATATCTGGTAGCTCACATACATATTAACATTTTCTAAAAATTATCATATATGTCAAGTAAAGTGGATGAAGTTACCAATATATCATTACATCATATTTATTTAGGCCCGATATGAGTTGGCCAATATTGGCCCATTCCTTCGGAACCTACTCCATAAGGGGTTAAACATTTGAATAATCATAACAGAAGTCAAAATATTTTTAATAGTCGTACATTGGTTGAGGGTATACATCTGTCGACAAAACCGACAAATACTCTTTAACTTGTTGTGTACCAAAGTAAATCAACTTCAACTTGATTTACCAACTGGCGAAAGAAATATAGAGATGTGTGAGATTTGAAGGGAAGAAATCAATCCCATTTACTTAGACCAAATCGATTATTCTATTCTAGCTATTGTGCTAATCAGTATTTCAAACACACAAACATGTCTAAATGGTTTCCAAAAGTTTTGAAATATATTCAGTCAGCAGACCCACGTCTTCGCATAACACACATATAACAGTACGTCCATTTATTCGCCATTTGTATGATATAAGCAACATTATTCACCGGAATTGTTTCAAATTTCGTATTTGAAGCTCGTAATGGGTGTTTCAGCTAATGAAAAAAATATTTATTATTTATTATATAACAGTTTTCTTTATTCGGTCAAACTTAGTTGCTTTTTTTACTTGATATATAGCAAAGATCTACAGATTCTTGAAACTTGGCAGTATTATGTCTTGTACCTATAACTTTTCCATAGGGTTCAAAATAATTTCTAACATATTTAATTCCACTATAACTTACGGGAGCAAGATTTTTAATTTTTTTTTCAAAAGGCCCCTGTTTTGCTTCCTTCACATCTCCTTCTTTCAAGCACGCCAGAAAAACAAACACAATTCATAATATTGGTGTCGCTTATTTGTTTACTTTCGTCCTGATTCCCAATGTGTTGGTCTTAAGAAAACCGCAACACCGTAGGTGTGAATTATTTATTTTAACCTTTCTCTCTCCCTCTCTGTGTGTGCCAGTTGGTGGGAAGGATATCTTCGGCTTTCCGTTGTTTTTGTCTTTACATTCTTGTGCTCAGCGAGTCCACACACAGAGACCCACGCAGCACAAACCTTCACCTACAGCAGCTTATCCTTGTGCAAACAAGTTATTGAGGGGAAATAACTACCTGTGTCTTTTGGTTTGGTTTTCAGGATGTTTTTTTTTTCTTTTCTACCTCTTTTGGTGTCCTTTATTGTTTGTTACTACATGACTTGGTGTGCAACTGTCTAAGTTGTTGGATTTTTTTTTGCTATCTCCCTTCACAGTAAACGAAGTCATTGTAAAAGTTTTGTGCTTGAATGTTAGTGTTATTCCAGCTAAAAAGAAACCTCCTGCAAAAAAGCAGGACATTTTATACTTTGTGTGTGTGTGTATGAATCTATGTGTTTTGTATGTGTGTTTGTTTTCTATACTCATAGAAAGGATCTTAATATTGTTGTTAAAGTTTCCTTTTTGACTGAAACAAATAATGAAATCAAAACAGAAGTTGTTGGTTGTCATTGTTTTCTTTATATAAATATATTTTTTTGTTTTTCTTGCCATATATCCTCCATCCTTTGACATCAATGCGGCTGGGGAGAGAATGGTGAGATCCTGCTCAAGTTGTAGCTTATTGCCTGCGAAATGTTTGTTAATTGCATACTTTTGTATTCTTCTCGAAAAGATTTTGCAAATTGTTATCTTAAGAAAAGACAGATAAGCAGCAGGGTGAGTTAGGGTGTCCGTGAAAAGGGTATGGGAATTAATAAGCAAATTGAAAATTAAGAACAAGGTATGTTTCTTTCTACTTCGTTGCTAAAAGAATTTAAAAAAAATCTCCCTACCCTCTTGAACAGCAAAACTTAAATTTTATTAAGATTCACCCTATTATTGAAATATTTACATAGACATATGCATTGATTTACGTATTTTTTCCGTTGCTTGTGTTTTCTTTGCGTAAGCATGTTCTACATACAAGAGCTTCAAGCCGGGAATTCATTTATCACTTTCGCCATGCATTGCGTCGTTTCGATATTTTGAAAAGAGTTTTCTTCCACAGAACTTTGCAAAGAAAAGGATAATAATTCATAACTTATTTCCACATAAATTCTTAATAGTTATCCTATTATATGACTTTGTTCTTAAATATTTGAATCGCTTACAAACTCATATTTTGTATATTCATAAGCATAAGGAAACATAGTTTGCTTGGGTCTTAAAAAAAATGTTAACAACAAGCCACGGAAGAGTGCATGGTGTTGTAACGGGAACATGGCAAATTTCAGTTCCATGAATGACATAATCCTAATTAATGTCAATAGCAATACTGTTTATGTTTAACCCTTTTAACAAAATCAAAGTTATGTAAATTTCGAACCGGGAGAGGAATGTTTATACCCTTAGCCACATGCGTACAGAGGTTATATATCATCTATATCTATAAAAGAGGAAAATGTTTGTACGTTTGTTTGTTTGTTTGTTTGTTTGTTTGTTTGTTTGTAATTTATGGACTCGAAAACTGCTGAATAGATTTTTCTGAAAATTTCCATATATACTGCAACATCGCCTGAAAGTAACATAGGCTATATACATTTTTGAATTTCCACTTGGAACTGGAGATATAGCATCAGAATCGGAGGTACCTCCCAAAAATTTAGATTTTATATGCACATATCTATTGATCGGTTAAAGATACAGTCTACAAATTTGGAATGTGTAACGGAATTTGGAACAAAAATAAGTTTGCTAAATTATATTGTAATCGGTTCAGATTTGGATATAGCTCCCATATATATTTTCGACCGATTTCGTTCATTTGAAGCCTCAAACACAATATGAATGTTCGATTCCAATGAAATTTGGAATATGTGACGGGATTTGATCCGAAAATAAATTTGTCAAATTATATTGAAATCGGTTCAGATTTGGATATAGCTCCCATATATATTTTCGGCCGATTTCAAGCATTTGATGCACCAAACACGCTATGTATCCCCAATTTCAATGAAATTTGAAACGTGTGATAGATTTTATCTAAAAAAATTTATTTCCCAAATTATATTGAAATCGGTTCAGATTTGGATATAGCTCCCATATATATTTTCGGCCGATTTCATGTATTTGGTGGACCAAATAAGATATGTATGTCCAAATTTAATGAAATTTAAAATAAGTAACGGAATCGGGAGCAAAAATGAATTTTTCAAATTATATTGAAATCGGTTCAGATTTGGATATAGCTCCCATATATATTTTCCGCCGATTTCACATATTTGATGCACAAAACACGATACGTATTTCCGATTCCCCATATATATATTCTCGTCCGATTTCACGTATTTGACGCACTAATTTCAATGAAATATGAAAGGTGTGGCGGAATTTGGTGTAAAAGTAATTTTTTTTAAAATTATATTTAAATCGTATCAGATTGGGATATGATTTTAATAAGAACCATTGACCCACAACGCCTTAGGCTAACACTAAAAAACAACACAACAATTAATTTGAAATACGCTTATTACGGCGAAGTATGTTGCTATCTCGAATTCATTAATTGCAACAGAAATGCCACTCAACTTCAAAAGATTGCAGTTTACTGCACGCTTGGTATTTGCTATGATTGCAATGAAATTTGGAATATGTGACTGGATTTGATCCGAAAATAAATTTGTCAAATTATATTGAAATCGGTTCAGATTTGGATATAGCTCCCATATATATTTTCGGCCGATTTCAAGCATTTGATGCACCAAACACGCTATGTATCCCCAATTTCAATGAAATTTGAAACGTGTGATAGATTTTATCTAAAAAAAAATTTATTTCCCAAATTATATTGAAATCGGTTCAGAGTTGGATATAGCTCCCATATATATTTTCGGCCGATTTCATGTATTTGGTGGTCCAAATAAGATATGTATGTCCAAATTTAATGAAATTTAAAATAAGTAACGGAATCGGGAGCAAAAATGAATTTTTCAAATTATATTGAAATCGGTTCAGATTTGGATATAGCTCCCATATATATTTTCGACCGATTTCATGTATTTGATGCACCAAACACGCTATGTATCTCTAATTTCAATGAAATTTGGAATCTGTAGGGGAAATTAAAACGAATATACATTTGTCAAATTATAGTAAAATCGGTTCAGATTTGGATATAGCTCTCATATATATTTTCGACCGATTTCATGTATTTTATGCACCATGCACGATATGTATGTTCGATTCCAAAGAAATTTGGAATATGTAACGGGATTTTGATTAGAAAATGAATTAGTCAAATTATATTAAAATCGGTTCAGATTTGGATATAGCTCCCATATATATTTTCCGCCGATTTCACATATTTGATGCACAAAACACGATACGTATTTCCGATTCCAATGAAATTCGGCATGAGTGGCTAAACTTGGTACAAAAATAAATTTGACAAATTATATTCAAATACGCTCGGATTTAATTATAGCTCCCACATATATACTCAGCCGATTTCACATATTTGATGCACCCAAAGCGAGAAAGACGAAATCTGGCACCAGAAAAAATTGCCAAATTTTATTGAAATCAGTTGAGGTTTGGGTATAGCTAACATATGTGTGGTTACAATAATAAATGTGGCAAATTAATTGGAAATTAGTTAAGATTTGGATATAGCTCCCATATATATATTCTCGGCCGATTTCACGTATTTGACGCACCAATTTCAATGAAATATGAAAGGTGTGGCGGAATTTGGTGTAAAAGTATTTTTTTTTAAATTATATTTAAATCGGATCAGATTGGGATATGATTTTAATAAGAACCATTGACCCACAACGCCTTAGGCTAACACTAAAAAACAACACAACAATTAATTTGAAATACGCTTATTACGGCGAAGTATGTTGCTATCTTGAATTCATTAATTGCAACAGAAATACCACTCAACTTCAAAAGATTGCAGTTTACTGCACGCTTGGTATTTGCTATGAAATAAATAAATCCGAAGGACAAACCCTTCGTGTATGTATGTCATGTTACCGTTTTTCTAATGGTTTTGTATATTTACGCATTAAAGTAGTGCAATAATTTTTTTTTTAATTATAAAATTTGTTTTTTTTTAACCAACATATATTCGTAAATAAAATTTTGAATGCATATAAAATCAAAAGGGGTAGCGAAGCGCACCGGGTTCAGCTAGTTTAATATATATAAAGGTACCCCCCGATATTCGGTATTTTTATGATTTTAGCTAAATTTTCCATTGAAATGGTCTGAAAATCCACACAAGCAGTTCCTTGTGAGTACTTTATACCTCGGAAGAGAATTATCTATATAGGTCCACGATATCGTATGGACCCCATATAACGGTACCCCCGATATTCGGTATTATTATGATTTTAGCCACATTTTCTAATGGAATGGTCTGAAAATCCACACAAGGAGTCCCTTGTGAGTACTTTACCCCCTGAGAGAGCACTGTCTATATAGGTCCACGATATCGTACAGCCCCCATATAACGGTACCCCCCGATATTCGGTATTTTGATGATTTTAGCCACATTTTTCAATCGTATTGTCTGAAATTCCACACAAGGAGTTCCTTGTGAGTACTTTATAACTCGGAAGAGAATTATTCATATAGGTACACGATATCGTATAGCCCCTATATAACGGTACCCCCCGATTTTCGGTATTTTGATGATTTTAGCCGCATTTTTCAACGGAATTGTCTGAAATTTTACACAGGGAGTTCCTTGCGAGCGCTTTACCCACTGACAGAAAATTCTCTATATAGGTTAACGATATTTTATGCCCCACATATAACGGTACCGCTCGATATTCGGTATTTTGATGATTTCAGCCACATTTTTCAACGGAATTGTCTGAAATTGTACACAAGGGGTTCTTTGTGAGCACTTTACCCCCTGACAGAAAATTCTTATCCCCCCATATATCGGCAACTTCCGGTATCAGATATTTTAAAGATTTTAACAGAATTTTTAATGGATTTTATTTTTTTGAAGATTTTCTAATTCGTTCCAAATGGTGGAGGGTATTCAAAGTTCGGCATGGCCGAAATTGCTGCTTTTTTACTTGTTTTTTCTATTTTTTTTTAATTTTTGTTTAGCTGCAAAAATGTCAGGTTTTGACATCTCAACCCAAAAGGGCAAAATTAAGAATGATTTTAATAACAGTAGTAAAATATGAATCCGTGTCTATTTTTTTGCTCCAAAACATGAAAATAGAATATACAAAAAAAAAAAAAAAAAAAAACGTGTAAAAAAGCTGTCAGTTCAGCCGGGCCGAACTTTGAATACCCTCCACCATTTCGAACGAATTAGAAAATTTTCAAAAGAATAAAATCCATTAAAAATTCTGTTAGCATTAGGAACGAAATTGGCACATAAAAAAAAAACACCGTTAAAATTCTGTTAAAATCTTAAAAATACCGAATGTAACTGTTATATTAGGTCTATACGACGACATTGATCTGCGTAGTTAACTTTTGCCATAAGCCATTAGAATATTCAAATGCGAAACTTAAAAAAAAAAAAAAAACAGTGAATACTGTTGCTAAAACCATTAAAATACGGAATATCGGGAGGTGCCTTTGTATGAGGGCTATACGAAGACGCACAGACAATTTTTTGTCTTAGGCTGTAGTATCCATTACGAACTTCAAATACCAATTTGAAACAATTCCGGTAAATAATCTCGCCAAAGTTATCAAAATACTTAATATGGGACAATTTTCTGACATAGGCTTAGTATCCTCATCAAGAACTTCAAACACCAAATTTGAAATAATTCCAGTGTGTAATGTCGCTAAAATCGTCGAAATACCGAATATCGGGAGGTGCATAATATAGGGGCTATACGAAGGCGTGGACCTTGCACAGGCAAGTTTCTGTCTTAGGCTGTAGTATCCGCTAATGTCGCTTAAATCACCAAAATACCGAAAATAGGAAGGTACCATTATATGGGGGCTATACCAAAACGGGGACCTACATGGCAATTTTTAATGTCGAAAATTTTCAATTTTCAATGTCAAAAGTCCTGCAGACATAATATACATTTGAGTAAAATTTTATCAACCTACTTCATTTCGTTCGGAGGCTAGGGTGATTTCCACAGACGGACAGATAGATAGAATCTTATGCTGATCAAGAATTTATATACTTTGTGGGGTCTTACGTGTATATTTCAAGGTGTTACAAACGGAATGTCAAACTTAATATACCCTCCATGCTATTGTGGAAGATACAAAAAAGAAAAAAAAAAAAACATGTAAGCAAAGGCTATAGTCGTTCGGGGCCGACCATGTCATATCCTACAATACAACAGTATGTTGGATGCCCCATTATGTCCAAACCTACTTTGGAAGATTTCGTTTTTGAAATAATGTCTTATATACCCTTAGTTTTTTAATCGGGGACATTTGCCCAATATTTACGCACTCCGTCGTGATGGTAAATATTCAAAATATGTTCACACAAAAGTTATGGTCCATTTTACAGCTTAATATAATCCAATGGTAATCAATCCAAAATGCTAGACTTCTTTCATATCCTTGATTCTCCTGTCATGAAAAATTCCGTGTCGATTGGTTTTGAATGCTGACCTGTAAAGCGACTGCAAAATCAGTAATTTTTTTTGGTCCATTCGAACCCTTCAATGTACATCTTCTAAAACAATAGGCTTTAATTTTGAACCTACCCCCATGCAAAATTTCAGACGATAATTGCGACTGTATATAATATCCTCAACACATAGTGTTGCAGGGTGTAGAAAAACTTATGAAAATGTACAATTTAAAATTGTAAGTCAAATTGAAAAAAAAAAATCAGAAGGCAGGTTAAGTTCATAATGGGCCCTCATATAACGGTACCTCCCGATATTCGATATCTTCATGATTTATTATATATTTACCGAAACTATATTTATAATTTCATATTTAAAGTTCGCACTGGGTACAAACAATTTTGCATGCTGATCTTCAAGTCGTCGCATAGCCCCATTATGACGGTACCTGCCGATATTCGATATTTTAATGATTTCAGTGGAACGGTTTTAAATTTCGTATTTGTTTTTCGTAATGGGTACTATAGCTTGTGTCAAAAAATTTCGGAAGCAGGTCCACGTCTTCGTATAGCCCCCATATAACTGTTTTCACTTAAGTGGTGGTTTTCGGTTTTTGTTTTTTTTTTTTTTTTTTGAAAAATCAATTTCCTTCCAAGTGGTGGAGAGTATTAAAAGTTCGGCCCCGTTCGGCCCCTATACCACTAGGTGGTCAGGGTATTATGTCTTTGTGCATTTGTTTGTAACAGGCAAAAGGAAACGAGATAGACCCATAGTTCCTTTTGATGATCTGCATAGAATCACATTCTGAGTCGATTTATGCATGTCCGTCCGTCCGTCTGTCCATGTATTTTTGTAAACAAAGTACAGTTCGCATTTATTGCCCTATCCAGATGAAATTTTGCACAAATCATTTGTTTGGCCCAAGGACGAACCCTATTGAAATTGGAGATAATCGGTCAAAATTTAGATATAGCTCCCATATATATCTTCGTCCGATTTGCTTTTTATTGTGCACCAAACGTTGAATATCAATCCGAATAGTATGGAATTTTGTACGTACGCTCAGATTGGACCTCAAAATAAGTATGCAAAATTTGATCGAAATCGGTTCAGATATAGCTATAGCTCCCATATATATTGTTCATCCGATTTGATATTTTTGTCCTCCGCAGCCGTAATATGCACTCTGTAACAACAATATTTGGAGAAATATATCAAATACAGATCAGAAATACATTTGCTAAATTTTATCGATATCGGTTAAGATTTGGATATAGCTCCCATATATAATTTCGTCCGATTTACCTTTGATTGTGCACCAAACGTCTCATATTTGTCCAAATTGAATGAAATTTGGTACTTACGACCGAATTGAGTCTAGAAGCTAGTATGTCAAATTTGGTGAAGATTATATAGATATAGCTCCCATATATACTGTTCATCCGATTTGTTAACCACAGCCGTAATATGCACTCCGTAACAACGATATTCAGGGTAATATATCAAATACAGCTCAGAAATATCTTCGCCAAATTTTATCGAGATCGGTTCCGATTTGGATATAGCTCCCATATATATTTTTATCCGATTTCAAATTAATTGTGCACCAAATGGGCAATACAAGTCAGAATTTAAAAAATATAAATACTTCGGAATATTTTGTACTTTGAACTTTCATTTATAATCATAGAATGCAGGATTGAATTCTCCCATAAAAACTTTTAATTGTTATGCGCAGCTCTACTTAATTAGCAAAGTGGTGTAGGGTATCATAAAGTCGGCCCCGCCCGACTTTAAGACTTTCTTTACTGGTTTATTTGTTTCCTTCTGCAGAAGTAATATGCACTCCGTAACAACTATTTTCGGGGAATTATATCAAATGCAACTCAGAAGTACTTTTGTCAAATTCTATTGACATCGGTTCAGATTTGCATATGGCTCTTATAAATATCTCTAACCTATTTGAAGTTAACGGTTAATTAAGGCGCGAATCGATTCAGAGGGAGATATTCCTTCCATATATTAATTCCTTTGGACTTTAAATTATAACTAAAATCATAGTTGGTTTAATTCTCACAAATATCCCCTAAACATTTTTGCTTGTTATCATATAGCCGGCTCCGCCCGACTTTTGGACTTTCTTTACTGGTTTTCAATATGTACTAGCAGTATTTCATCTGCGTCCCTAATCAGTAATCGCTCATTTCCACCTGTGTAAATAATTACTCGTCTCCCAACCCTGGATAAACAATCTGTCTTTAAAAACGTTTTGCAAAGAGCCTATTTTTAATGCCAACTTAGTTGGTTCCTTATTCTCTCAGATTCCATTTAGACCTTCCAACATTTAACATTGTAAAATATTCTTGCGAACATTTTTCGACAGGAATAGTATAAATATGTGTATAAAGTACACAAATTCTAAACATTTCAACATTAAGTAATCTATTTCCTAGTTTAGTCTGCAAAGTAACTATCTTATTATGACCAAGATATGAAATCACCTTTTTGGTATTCCTCGTTACATTAAAACCTCTTATCTTCTTCTGTTTAAGTAACGCAATGTTAAACAGAGCCTAAGGAGTAAAAAAACGAATGCATTTAATACTTTTTACTACTTTAGGGCAAATACATTTTTATTCTGTGTTTATTAAAAAAGCGAAATTCCGCAAAGAAAAAGTTCATCCTGCATTATTAAATCGATCTTGACCCAAATTCAATGTTTTGCAGATTTTCTTTTTCGATGGCATTCTTTTACGCTTTCATTTTAGCAAAACTTGTTACTTTGTTTGGGTGACATTAGATGGAGGTGAATTGAAAATTGTGCATGAATAAATGTTGAGTTATGTTTAATTTTATTAATAAAACTTCAAGAAAATTTATTCGATATCTGCTTCGAGATATTGAATTGGATGTGTAGTATTGAAAATAAATATTTATTATTTTATTAATTAATTTGATTGTTTTTTTGACTTTCTAACTATTTTTCTACTGGGCTACTTCTGATTTAATTGATAGTTGCTTCTTTTGTCTTCAATAAAAGAAGCTGTGAAATTCTCCAGATTCGACTTCAGATATTGTATTATTGTAAATCAACTGTTGTTTTTTGGAATGTTATTAAATTGAACTAAACACAGTCATATGGACACAAAGAGTATATACAGGGTGAGATAAAAAAGTTTAACAAAGACAAACACCATAATTTTTACATTTTTTTTTTTGAAATTTTATTGAATGAAAGCAAAAATGTCGGAAACAGTATCAAATTTTAGAATAAGTTTAGATTTGTTTGAATTGATCACCTTTGGCACGAATTATGGCCTTCAAACGGCCAATGAAACCGTCCCATGCTGCCCGAATGTTGTTCTGTGGTATTGTGGCCCAATCCCGGGGAAGTGCTTGCTTGAGGTGATCGACACTTTTGTATTTTTTAGTGGCAACCTTGCTTTCCGAAATACTCCAGACACAGTATTCCAAGGGATTGGTATCCGGAGATTTTGGTGGCTATTGTGCGATGGAAATGAAGCGAGGAACCTTATTTTTCTAACCATTCTTGGGTGCCGCATCCTGAGTGCCGTCAAAATGTTTTCGTGCCCATGGCTTTAACACTCCCTCCAGAATTTTTTCGCGATAATATATGGCATTTATTCTGATGCCTCGGTCGATTGATACGAGTGGAGAGCGACCATCGGCTGTTATAGCGGCCAACAACATCACCATGGCCGCCGCTTGAGTTCTGGTGGCCAACCGAAGGTGCACATTTTCAGCTGACCTCTTTGGCAAATAAACACGATCATTTAGTTTGTTTACAATCTGCTGGACAACGAATGTTTTCTCATCGGAGAAAACCAAATCCGGCAGTTCACCACTTTCGGCCAAGCGAAGCAACTCTTTAGCTCTTTTGAATAGACTCTTTCCGTTGAGGTTTAAGTTCTTGCACTTCTTGGAATTTCAATGGCTTTACACCGAGCTCTTTTTTTTTCATTATTTGCCGAATGGAATATTGCGATATGTTCAGCTCACGAGCCATTTTTCGGCCACTGCGATGCGGGTTTCGATCAAGTCGCTTCTTTACTTTTCGAACCATTTCTGCTGATATTGCTGTTTTCGTCCGTCGGCTTCCTTGATGTCGCGCTACGCTACCAGTAATATGTAATGAGCGATGGTTAGAGACACAAAAATTTATTCACATTTAAATGATGGAGTGCTCTGACGATAGCCACTTGTGGTTTCCCAGCCAAATATAAAGAAATCACATTATCACGCTTGAATTCCATCTCGAATAGCTTTTTTTCTGAAAAATCTTTTCCAAACTTCATTTGTTTGGCCCAAGGACGAACCCTATTGAAATTGAAGATAATCGGTAAAAATTTAGATATAACTCCCATACATATCTTCGTCCGATTTGCCTTTTATTGTGCACCAAACGTGTAATATCAGTCCGAATAGTATGGAATTTTGCACGTACGACCAGATTGGACCTGGAAATAAGTATGCCAAATTTGATCGAAATCGGTTCAGATATAGCTACAGCTCCCATATATATTGTTTACCCGATTTGTTATTTTTGTCCTCCGCAGCCGTAATATGCACTCTGTAACAACAATGTTTGGGGAAATATGTCAAATACAGCTCAGAAATAAATTTGCTAAATTTTATCGAGATCGGTTCAGATTTGGATATAGATTCCATATATATCTTTGTCCGATTTACCTTTGATTGTGCACCAAAAGTCTAATATTTGCCCATACGACCGAATTAAGTCTAGAAACTAGTATGTCAAATTTGGTGAAGATCGGTTCAGATAAAGCTAAAGCTCCCATATATATTGTCCATCCGATTTGTAGTATTTGTTACCCACAGCCGTAATATGCACTCCGTAACAACAATATTCAGAGAAATATATCAAAGTAGGCCTGAAAATAAGTATGCCAAATTTGATCGAAATCGGTTCAGATATAGCTATAGCTCCCATATATATTGTTCATCCGATTTATTATTTAGTCCTCCGCAGCCGTAATATGCACTCTGTAACAGCAATATTTGGGGAGATATATCATATACAGCTCAGAAATATCCTTGCCAAATTTTATCGAGATCGGTTCAAATTTGGATATAGCTCCCATATATATCATTATTTGTTTTAAAATAAATTTTGCACCAATTGGGCAATAGAAGTCCGAATTTAAAAGATTCAAATGCTTCGGCATTTTTAGTCCTTTGATTGATCATAGCTTTTAATTGTTATGTGGAGCTCTACTAGATTAGCAAAGTGGTTTAGGGTATCATAAAGTCGGCCCCGTGCGACTTTAGGACTTTCTTTACTGGTTTTATCTGTATTAGATGATGCATGAAAATGGTATACTTCGGTCGACTATATCTAGTACATCATGCACATCTTAACATTTTTTCTACTTACATCAAGTCGACCCCATCTACATTATTGCATTCCCATTCATTTTTTCTACAATGTCCTCAAATACAGGGTTACGTTTGCTGAAAAATATGCAATAGTTTCCTTCATCATACACATACATACATACATCCATGCGCTGAAGGAATGCATTTAACGCAAGTTGAGCGTTTGACTGTCTGTCTGCCCGTTTTTTTCGACTGTCAGTTCATTCAATGATTTTAAGCGAAGCTACATTTGAATGCGTTCAGAATGTGATGGCATTTGCCAAAACACACCACCCCGCCCCCCAATCGACAGAAATTTTACTACGGAAATAGAATTTTCCAATTCACCAAGAGAACCACCCAACCACCGCTACAGCTCACAGACACATTGGGTGGAGAAAATACGCGCATACACCCATATGTGATTGCGTTTGGGTGGGCAATGAGACGAGGAATGGCTTGTTGTACGTACGTATGCAAATGTCAATGGATAGAATCGAAGAGTCGAGTTTTATCATTATGGTAGCTTAATGGAAAAAGATTTGATTTGATTTAGCATAATTTGAAATTCGATTAGCCACACATAGACATACGTATGGAGAGATGTATGCTGCTAGGAATACGATGACGTTCTCATGCATGTGAATACACACTCACACATTTATATGTTGGAGAAAAATTTACAATTTTTTTTAGTACAGCAAATATTTAGTAAGCTATATCTGATTTTTGGTAATATGATTGGCAATCATGAAATTTGATTAAGTATCATATTTTTTGAAATATTTTACGAAAAAAAGCTAAATTTCAAATGTTTATTAAATAAAATTATTGTCATGACAATGGCTGATGTAAAGGATACTTTGTGGTTGGGAATTAGAAACAATTGTAATTGTATAGGGTCTCTAGTATTACAGAATTGTGTGGCTATTCAAACGTGAGGTTTCTCCATGGCCAATTCCAAAAGTACAGAAATTGTATTGGGTCTTTCGAACCTGGATTGTCTGAAATCGCAATAAATTCAAGGAGTTAATTGTTTATGAAAAAATATATTATCTACATGAATATTGTATCCGATATTTGCTATGTGCTCAGAGTTGGTATCAACTCGTCGCCTTTGCTTATATACTCCCATATATAGGAAAATATATAGGGTGAGATGAAACAAGTTAGTTAGCAGTAAATTCGGCCTTTGAATACCCTCCACTATTTGGAAATAATTTGGAAATTTTCAAAAAATAAAATCTTTAAAAAATTCTGTTAAAGTTTTAAAAATACCGAATATAACCGATATATTGGGGTCTATACGACGTGGACCTCCTTGTTTGTCATAAGCCATTACCATATTAAAATTCGAAACTTGAAATAAACGGTGCCTAATGTAGATAAAATCATCAAAATATCGTACATAGGGAGGTACCGTTTTATCGGAGCTTTGCGACGACCTGGACCAGCATACACAATTTTCTGTCACAGGTTATAGCATCCATTACGAACGTCAAATACGACATCTCAAACAATTTCGGTGGGTATTGTACCTTAACTCGTCAAAATTTCGAATATAGGGAGGTACTGATATATGGGGCCTATGCATAAACAATTTTCTGTCACAGACTGTAGTTCCCATTACGAACTCTAAATACATAATTTGAAACAATTCCGGTAAATAATGATGCTAAAATCATCAAAATACCGAATTGTGGAAGATACCGTTATATGGGGGCTATACGAAAACGTGGACCTGCACAGACAATTTTCTGTCATATGCTGTAGTATCCATTACGAATCTCAAATACCAAATTTGAAACAATTCCGGTGAATAATGTCGCATCAAAATATCGAATATCGGGAGGTACCGTTGTATAGGGGTTATACGAAGACGTGGACCTGGACAGATAATTTTTTATCATAGGCTGTAGTATCCATTTCGAACTTCAAATACCAAAGTTGAAACAATTCCGGTGAATAATGTCGCTAAAATCATCACAATACAGAATATAGGGAAGTACCGTTATATGGGGGCAATACGAAGACGTGGACCTGCACAGATAATTTTCTGTCTTAGGCTGTAGTATCCATTACGAATTTCAAATGACAAATTTGAAACAATTCCGGTGAGTAATATAGCTAAAATCATCAAAATACCGAATATCGGGAGGTACCTTTATATGGGGGCTATATGATAACTTGGACCTACATGGCCCATTTACGAACTTAACCTACTGGCAAAATATACATGTGTGCATTTTAGCCTTCTATCTCAATTTGTTCGAAAGATGGCGTGATTACAACAGACAGACGGATAGACAGACTGACAAGGCTACATCGTCTTAGAATTTTACGCTGATCAAGAATATATATATTTTGTTGGGTCTGACATGAGTATTTCGAGGAGTTACAAACGGAATGACAAAATTAATATACCCTCGATAGTAAGGTGGAGGGTATAAAAACTCCAACCAACTTCAGACTTCTGTCATTTCTAAGCCACTCGGCAGCCGTTAAAAATATTCCAGTGACAGCTCATTGTATTGTTTAGAAGCGTACAAAAGCATTTTGGTAAAAATTTTCCACAAAAAAGTTATTCGTGATGGAATTCAAGCATGATAGTTTGATTTCTTTATAGCAGGAAACCACAAGTGGCTATCATTAGAGCACTCCAACATTTAAATGTGAATAAATCTTTTGTGTCTCGTACCATCGCTCGTTACCGTGATGTTGGTACCGTAGCTCAACCCCAAGGAAGTGGACGGAAGAAAACAGCAACATCAGCTGAAAAGGTTCGAAAACTAAAGAAGTGGCCGAAAAATGGCTCGTGAGCCGAACATATCGCAATATTCCATTCGGCAAATATTGAAAAATGAGCTCGGTGTAAAGCCATTGCAATTCCAAAAAGTGCAAGAACTTACACCGCAACAGAAAGAAAATATACTGGAAAGAGCTAAAGAGTTGTTTCGCTTGGCCGAATGTGGTGAACTGCCGAATTTGGTTTTCTCCGATGAGAATGCATTCTTTGTACAGTAGTTTGTAAACAAACAAAATGATCGTGCTTACTTGCCAAAAAGGTCAGCTGAAAATGTGCACCTTCGGTTGGCCACCAGAACACAAGCGACGGCCATGGTGATGTTGTGGGCCGCCATAACAGCTGATGGTCACTCTCCACTCGTATTAATCCAACGTGGCATCAGAATAAATGCCGAATATTATCGCGAAAATATTCTGGAGGGCGTATTGAAGCCTTGGGCACGCAAACATTTTGGCCGCAGTTCTTAGACCTTTCAACAGGACTCAGCACCACCCAAGAATTGTTACAAAATGAGGTTCCTCACTTCATTTCCAGCGCACAATGGCCACCAAAATCTCCGGATACCAATCCGTTGGATTATTGTGTCTGGAGTATTTTGGAAAGCAAGGTTGACACTGAAAAATAATAAAGTTTCGATCATCTCAAGCAAGCGCTTCGCCGGGAATGGGCCAAAATACCGAAGAGCAATGTTCAGGCAGCGTGTGACGGTTTCATTGGCCGTTTAAAGGCCATAATTAGTGCAAAAGGTGACCAGTTCGAACAAATCTAAACTTATTCTAAAATTTGATGTTATTTTCGACATTTTTGCTTTCATTTAATAAAATTAAAAAAACCATTAAAGAAAGCCCTAAAGTCGGGCGTTGAGCTCCACTTAATAATTAAAAGTTTTTATGGGAGAATTCAATTATACACGCTACGATTATAATTATAATTTAAAGTTCAAAGGACTAAATGTGCCGAAGCATTTGTATCTTTTAAATTCGGACTTGTATTGCCCATTTGGTGCACAATTAATTTGAAATCGGATAAAAATATATATGGGAGCTATATCCAAATCGGAACCGATCTCGATAAAATTTGGCAAATATATTTCTGAGCTGTATTTGATATATTCAACTGAATATCGTTGTTAAGGTATGCATATTACGGCTGCGGAGGACAAAAATAACAAATCGGTTGAACAATATATATGGGAGCTATGGCTATATCTGAACCGATTTCGATCAAATTTGGCACACATATTTTCAGGTCTAATTTGGGTGTATATGCAAAATTCCATACAATTCGAACTGATATTACACGTTTGGTGCACTATAAGAGGCAAATCGGAGGAAGATATATATGGGAGCTATACCTAAATTTTAACCGATTACCTCCAATTTCAATAGGGTTCGTCCTTGGGCCAAACAAATGATCTGTGCAAAATTTCATCTGGATCGGGCAATCTGTACTTTGTTTACAAAAATACATGGACAGACGAACGGACGGACATGCATAAATCGACTCAGAATGTGGTTCTATGCAGATCATCAAAAGGAACTACGGGTCTATCTCGTTTCCTTTTGCCTGTTACAAACAAATGCACAAAGACATAATACCCTGACCACCTTGTGGTGTAGGGTATAAAATTTGTAAAAATGATGTCATTTGACTTGGTTGCAGTTTTTTTATCTCACCCTGTACTAGCTTATGTAGCTTAATATATATATACGATATCGTACATTAAAGAAGGAGCTGTTAGTTAGACCACTTATAACTGAAATACGGCTGAAAGGATTTTGATAGCACTCACCAATTCAGAAGAATAAAATCTAGAAAAATAGCATACAAAGATGCTAATAAAAATGTATATTTTTATACTTATAAATATTTTTTTATCGCATGAGAGATTCTCTTCAATTTGACTTACAATATTGAATTGTACATTTTGTAACAGTCAATTTACAACAGTATGTGTTTTGGGGGTTTTATAATTTGGGGTCCCAATTATCGTCCGATTTTCAAGAAATTTTTGAATTAAGGTTTAAAATCGACCAAAAACTTAAAAAATTTGTAGATTTAGCAGTCGCCCTACAGATCTCAACTAAGGACCAATAGACAAGCCTAGCATTTAGTGAAAATATGGCACAAACATTTTGAATTTAGTATGATTAATATAAAGGTGTACGAAAACACATTTTTAAAATTCGAACGAAAGGTACTAAAAATTAGTAAATATGGTACAATTTGTACTGGGCGGTGTAATAGATTTCTGACATTTGCAATGATGGTTCGCTGCAGAGTGTGCCATGGAAGTACTAAATTGTTTTTAAATAAATTTGAAAATTTTCTAATTTGATATCATAAAATTAGTTTTTAACGGCTAGAACTAAAATCTTAAACTGTTATACGGGAATCGTATAATACTAATACTAAAATAAAAATTAAGTGTAGGAAATTAGCTGGGATTGTGAATTTTGGTATAAGGATAACTGAGTGTATAGCCTGAAGTTAAGTAGGTGGATTTCGAACTGTGTGGCATTGTGTAGTTTACGAAAATTAGTTCCAAATTTGGCATAAAGTGAAAAAATAAGTTGAAATTATTAATGTTGGTATTAGGATAGCTTATATAGATATGGTGGTGCATTTCAAAGTGCCTAGAATTTAGTGTACTAAAAGTACCAAATGGTATTGAATTTGGTATATGATGTACGAAAAGAGGTAGAATTTTTATTATTGCTATAAGTAAGAAGGTATATTTGGAAATTCGTTTTACACAGTGCACTTAAAGCATAAAATGTAAGGAAAGAGCTAAATTGTGGCCCAATCCTAACGAAATTTGCATGGAGGTGGGGTTATGGTCAGAATAGAAACCTATTGTTTTTGAAGATGATCGCATAATATTTGTGAGTTGAAATGGACCACAAACTCAAAAAATACCTGAATTTGCAGTTGTTCTATTGGTCGCAATTATAGACCACTCGTCGCGTCGGGGCTAGAGCTTAGATGTTTTATCCACTTTTTCCGCACATTTCGTGTTTTGTTTCACTGTCAATGAATCGTCCTACAAACGTACATCGTTTGCAAATAATTGCATTTAACTATCAAAATGCGTGCTCATTTAAGAAAGTTTATCGCATCATCATTATACCCTACACTACAAGGTGGTCAGGGTATTATGTCTTTGTGCATTTGTTTGTAACAGGCAAAAGGAAACGAGATAGACCTATACACATTCTGAGTCGATTTATACATGTCCGTCCGTCCGTCTGTCCATGTATTTTTGTAAACAAAGTACAGTTCGCATTTATTGCCCTATCCAGATGAAATTTTGCACAAATCATTTGTTTGGCCCAAGGACGAACCCTATTGAAATTGGAGATAATCAGTCAAAATTTAGATATAGGTCCCATATATATCTTCGTCCGATTTGTCTTTTATTGTGCACCAAACGTGTAATATAAGTCCGAATTGTATGAAATTTTGCACGTACGATCAGATTGGACCTGAAAATAAGTGTGCCAAATTTGATCGAAATCGGTTCAGATATAGCTATAGCTCCCATATATATTGTTCATCCGATTTGTTATTTTTGTCCTTCGCAGCCGTAATATGTACCCTGTAGCAACAATATTTGGGGAAATATATCAAATACAGCTTAGAAATACATTTGCTAAATTTTATGGAGATCGGTTCAGATTTGGATATAGGTCCCAAATATAACTTCGTCCGATTTACCTTTTATTGTGCACCAAACGTCTAATATTTGCCCAAATTGGATGAAATTTGGTATGTCAAATTTGGTGGAGATCGGTTCAGATATAGCTATAGCTCCCATATATATCATTCATTTGATTTGTCATATTTGTTACCCACAGCCGTAGTATGCTTTCCGTAACAACGATATTCAGGGAAATATATCAAATACAGCTCAGAAATATCTTTGTCAAATTTTATGGAGATCGGTTCAAACTTGGATATAGCTCCCATATATATTTTTATCCGATTTCAAATTAATTGTGCACCAAATGGGCAATACAAGTCCGAATTTAAAAGAAACAAATGCTTCGGTATATTAAGTCCTTTGAACTTTAAATTACAATTATAATCATAGCGTGTATGATTGAATTCTTCCATAAAATCTTTTAATTGTTATGTGGAGCTCTACTAAATTAGCAAACTGTTGTATGGTATCATAAAGTCGGCCCTGTCCGACTTTAAGCCTTTCTTTACTGGTTTTTGCATTTGAAAATATTGATTTTTTTAATAACATTCCAATAGCTTTTAAAAAATCACCCTTTATCATGTATCACAGTGTGGTAGAAATATATTTTATCCCGTCGTTTACACAACGTTCTAGTCCATTCATTCGAAATCATACCATCCATTGTATCCCATTTATTTGATTCACAAATGATTTATAATTAGCTGATATTGATACAAGTGCCAGTCAACCAGTGAGCCAGCCAGCCAGCTAGCTAGCCATGCTTCTGCATTTTGAGTTAATATAAAATTTATTATTTCGATATTTTATTGAAATCGAATAAAATTGGCAGAATTTGCATTTGCATTTGCAATGACAGAATGTTTAATTGAAATCCAAACAACGTTCAGACATTTGCATTTGTCTGCAGTCAGAGTTCATTTGTTTGGTCTGGTGGCCCTCATTTGAATACATTGGGATGTCGACCTCGTTCAGTTTAACCCTCACGAGTCCCTGGAAATCTTTTTGGGGGTTGAACACTTAGTTATAGTTTAAGGATTTGCATAACATTCATTTCTTCCATCACGCTTTATTCTTCTTTTTTTGGCTATTTTCATTCATTGTTCCAGCTAATTCGGTCCATATTCAGTTTTCTTTTTTTTTTTTCTTTTTCTACTTCATGTTCTTGTTGTAGCCACATTCCTGCAAAGCTATTGAAATTCTTGGTATGTAGTTTTATTCGTTAAATTGTTCGAAATGAACATCATTTTGTTCTCGAAGGTAATGGTGAGAGGCCAGTGGTGTTGATAGTGGTGGTGGTCCCCGGCAACTTTCGCCAGCTATTCCTTTTTACATTTTCGATTTTTAATTAACGAAAATAACTAAAAGTACACTCACCAGCATGAAGCAAAAGTTTTTTTCTCTCTCATGTCCGCAATGTCCCTTGAGTTTTGCAATTCATTTGATTCGAACACTTCTCCCTTGGATATCGATGCGGATGGATGGTGGTGCACATTGTTATTTAGTTTTCTGTTTCAAGTTTCATGTCTAGTTTTTTCTTATTTTGTTTTGTGTCGAAAATAAAATTTTATGAAAATACTTAAAAAAATCATTCCTTAATTAAATTTGTCTGTAAATAAATAGAGATATTAGATAGCGTTAATAAGGTCAACTTATTTTGAAAATTAAATATGTTACCTTTAATAAATATAAACAATTAAAAATAAATAATTGGGCGCCACATAAGAAGCAACTATTTTAAAGATATTATGAAAAAAAGAAAATGTTTCTTGCAGAAAAATTTAAGATATACGCCCCACATAGTTTCGGTAGAAGATAACAAAATTTAAACATAATCCTTATGACCAAAATGCTGATTTTTTTAGTAATATAGAATAGGCTTGAAGTAAAAAAAAATATTTTAGCAAAGAAAGAAATTTAAAATTTTTGTGGTTGTTTCTTTGGATTTGAATACAGAGTGAGTTGCAAAAAATGCAACCAAATTCAGTCTGCTGTCATTTCTAAGCCACTCGTCCGACAGCTGTTAAAATTATTCCAGTAACAGCTTATTATATTGTTTACAAGCGTACCAAAAGATTTTGGTGAGAACTTTCCAGAAAAAAAGTTATTCGTGATGAAATTCAAGCGTGATTTCTTTATATTTGGCTGGAAAACCACAAGTGGCTATCGTTAAAGCACTCCAGCATTTAAATGTGAATAAATCGTTTGTGTCTCGTACCATCGTTCGTTACCGTGATACAGGTGGCGTAGCCCAACGTCAAGGAAGTGGACGGAAGAAAACAGCAACATCAGCAGAAATTGTTCGAAAAGTAAAGAAGCGTCTTTATCAAAACCCGCGTCGCAGTGGCCGAAAAATGGATCGTGAGCTGAACATATCGCAATATTGTATTTGGGAAATGTTAAAAAATTAGCTTGGGGTAAAGCCATTGAAATTCCATAAAGTGCAAGAACTTACACCGCAACAGAAAGAAAATAGGCTCAGAAGAGCTAAAGAGATGCTTCGCTTGTCCGAAAGTGGTGATCTGCCGAATTTGGTTTTCTGCGATGAGAAAACATTCGTTTTCCAGCAGTTTCTAAACAAACAAAATGGTCGTGTTTACTTGCCAAAGAGATCAGCTGAAAATGTGTACCTTCGGTTGGCCACCAGAACTCAAGCACCGGCCATGGTGATGTTGTGGACCTCAAACATTTCGGCCGCAGTCCTTGGACATTCCAGCAGAATGGTTACAAAAGAGGTTCCTCGCTTCATTTCCAGCGCACAATGTCCACCAAAATTTCGGGATACCAATACGTTGGACTATTGTGTCTGGAGTATTTTGGAAAGCAAGGTAGGCAATAATAATTCGCCGGGAATGGGCCAAAATGCCGCAGAGCAACATTCGGGCAGTGTGTGACGGTTTCATTGGCCGTTTGAAGGCCATAATTCGTGCCAAAGGTGACCAATTCGAACAAATCTAAATTGATTTAAAAGTGATGTTATTTCCGACATGTTTTGCTTTCATTCAATAAAATTAAAAAAAAAATTAAAAAATATGGCGTTTAAATTTGTTGCAGTTATTTTTAGCTCACCTTGTATATTTGTATCGAGTAAATCTGCCCAACCTACATAGTGGTGTAGGGTATCATATGTCGGACTTTGTTCTTTCCTCACTTGTTTTGTTTACCTTGATTTTTACAATTTAATTAATTGAAAATCTTATTTTTTTATTTCATAAAACAAATTCCATTTAAATTGTTTGATCTCGGGTAGTGTCTTTTTTTTTCTTCTTAATCTCTTCATAAAATTACCATAGTTTCCTAATAATAATCTTCAATTACTTTTAAGAATTTGCCGATAATTAATATTGACAACTTTCTTATGGATAATAAACAATATATTTCAAATATTTATATCGAAAGGTTGAGAATTTTTATTTCTTTTTAAAATATTTACACGCCCGAAGGTAATAAATGATTAATATGACACTATAACCTTAAGTTGTTGCATTTCGATGCATCCAAATGGATTTTCTAGCAATTGAGGACAATTAAAAATGTAAATAATTGTTGAGCGTTGGACAAAAGCAAATGTTGGATTATTATGGTTTCCAACAAACATATCTGATTGGTTCAATGGAGGAGCAGATGCAGCTGGTTTAGATATTTAACCTCCTCCGCCTTGTTCTCAGACACAAGTACTTATGAACATTTTATGTAAATTGTTCGATTACCAATTGTTTTTGTTTGGGGGGATATTTTTACATTTTAATTGAATCGATGGCATTTTATTCAATTCAATTGAATTTAATTATTTTCATATCTCTATTCTTAGTCACACATTTAGATTTCCTTATTATGATTCCATTGTGTGTTATTTAATTATATATGTGTGAATGCAAATGTGTACGTACACATGTACGTACATATTTCAAAGGACACTCAGAGAGACATTTATCTCTGTACAGATATGAGGAGATAGACGTAAACACAAACACACAAAGGGCTGGAAGGTATGGTATTGACATACACACATATATATGGTTGTTCTCCTACGTAATTTGTTGTAACAATCTCTATATATTTTATATGTTATGCTCCTCACACAAAATTGTGTGTGTTCATTTCTTTTAACACATGCATAGATTCATATTAATCCAATTGTTAAAGTGTTTTATCTATATCTATAAAAGAGGAAAATGTTTGTATGTTTGTTTGTTTGTTTGTTTGTAATTTATGGACTCGAAAACCGCTGAATAGATTTTACTGAAAATTTCCATATATACTGCAACATCGCCTGAAAGTAACATAGGCTATATACATTTTTGAATTTCCAATTGGAACTGGAGATATAGCATCAGAATCGGAGGTACCTCCCAAAAATTTAGATTTTATATGCACATATCTATTGATTGGTTGAAGATACAGTCTCCAAATTTGGAATACGTAACGGAATTTGGAACAAAAATAAGTTTGCCAAATTATATTGTAATCGGTTCAGATTTAGATATAGCTCCCATATATATTTTTGACCGATTTCGTTCATTTGATGCCTCAAACACAATATGAATGTTCTATTCCAATGAAATTTGGAATGTGTGACGGGATTTAATCCGAAAATAAATTTGTCAAATTATATTGAAATCGGTTCAGATTTGGATATAGCTCCCATATACATTTTCGGCCGATTTCATGTATTTGATGGACCAAACACGACATGTATTTCCAATTGTAATGAAATTTAAAATAAGTAACGGAATTGGGAGCCAAAATGAATTTGTCATATTAAATTGAAATCGGTTCAGATTTGGATATAGCTCCCATATATATTTTCGACCGATTTCATGTATTTGATGCACCAAACACGCTATGTATCTCTAATTTCAATGAAATTTGGAATGTGTAGCGGAAATTAAAACAAATATACATTTGTCAAATTATATTAAAATCGGTTCAGATTTGAATATAGCTCTCATATATATTTTCGACCGATTTCATGTATTTTATGCACCATACACGATATGTATGTTCGATTCCAAAGAAATTTGGAATATGTAACGGGATTTTGATTAGAAAATAAATTATTCAATTTATATTAAAATCGGTTCAGATTTGGATATAGCTCCCATATATATTTTCCGCCGATTTCACATATTTGATGCACAAAACACGATACGTATTTCCGATTCCAACGAAATTCGGCATGAGTGGCTAAATTTGGTACAAAAATAAATTTGACAAATTATATTCAAATACGCTCAGATGTGATTATAGCTCCCATATATATACTCAGCCGATTTCACATATTTGATGCACCCAAAGCGAGAGAGACAAAATCTGGCACCAGAAAAAATTGCCAAATTATATTGAAATCAGTTGAGGCCGATTTCATACATATTATGCACCAAACACGATATATATGACCGATTCCAATGAAATTCAGAATGTGTGGCGGAATTTGGTTATAATAATAAATGTGATAAATTAATTGGAAATTAGTGAAGATTTGGATATAGCTCCCATATATATATATATATATTCTCGGCCGATTTCACATATTTGACGCACCAATTTCAATGAAATATGAAAGGTGTGGCGGAGTTTGGTGTAAAAGTAATTTTTTTAAAATTATATTTAAATCGGATCAGATTGGGATATGATTTTAATAAGAACCATTAACCCACAACGCCTTAGGCTAACACTAAAAAACAACACAACAATTTATTTGAAATACGCTTATTACGGCGAAGTATGTTGCTATCTCGAATTCACTAATAGCAATAGAAATGCCACTCTACTTAAAAAAATTGCAGTTTCCTGCACGCTTGGTATTTGCTATGAAATAAATAAATCCAAAGGACAAACCCTTCGTGTATGCATGTCATGTTACTGCTTTTGTAATGATTTTGTTTATTAACGCATTAAATTAGTGCAATATTTTTTTAATTTTTAAATTTGTTTTTTCTTTATCCAACATATATTCGTAAATAAAATTTTGAACATATATAAAATCAAAAGGGGTAGCGAAGCGCACCGGGTTCAGCTAGTTTAACATAAACCTACAAATGGGTATTTTATTATATATAAATGCTCAATGAAATATAGTTTGTCTGGGAGTGCGGAAGCTGAGTGTCTTCTGAGCACCCTACTTGAGCAATTTTGGCGCCAAAATAAAAAATGTAGAAATAGAGAGAGGTTTTTGAAAATATGTCACTAAGGACTATCTAATTATAATCAAGATTTTTGAAAACATCGTTCTTGTTAATTCATAGCCAGAATGTATAATGGCAAGGATATTAAGATATATTTTTTAGGGACTATTCGAAATACTAAGTGAAGTTATGACTATAGTTTTGTACATATTTTGTAAGACTACAAAAGCCAAATTTGTTTTTTTTTTAATATTATTTAATAACTCGCAACCCTTATAACTTACGTTTTGAATGAATGTCTGAGTTACAAATATTGGAAAAATCGAGGCCTATTGTCGTGGATTTTCAAGAAATTTTTAAGGACTACGTGGGCTGCACATATATAATTATCAAAAAAAAAAAAAAAAAAAAAAACAAGTAAGCAAAGGCTATAGTCTTTCGGGGCCGACCATGTGATACCCTACAACACTACTATATGTTCGAAGTCCCCTTGTTTCCAAATCCATTTTGAAAGATTTCGTTTTTGAAATAATGTCAAAGAGCCCCGCATAGAGGTTACCCTTAGTTTTTTGACCCGGAAAATTTGACCAATATTAACGCACTCCGTAGTGTTTTTAAGTAATCAAAACAATTTCACACGAAGGTTTTGGTCCATTCTGATGCAAAATTCCGTGCTGATTAGTTTTCAATTGTGGCCTATAGAGCAACCAGAAAATTAGATTTTTTTTTTTAATTTGTTGTCATTGCACCTCAAAATGTACATCTTAAGAAAAATAGGCTTAAACTCTGACCCTAACCCTACCCCCATGCAAAATTTCGTGAGGATCGGACGATAATTGCGATATACATAAAATACCCTCAAAACGTAGTGTTGGGGGGTGTAAAATTTAGAAAATTTACAATTCAAAATTGTAAGTCAAATTGAAAAAATATGACAAAAATTGAAAAAAAAAATCGACAAAAGATATTTACTTTTTTATTGGTATATTTTTCCGCGATTTTCTTAGATATTATCGTTTTCTGGTAAGAGACCATTCCGAATTTATGGGAATTGTGAAAATCGGTCCATCGGTTCTTGATTTATAAGCAGATCAAGTATTTTACCTATTTTTTTGTACCTATTTTGCTATATATCCGATTTCTTGGCTATTAGCATCACTGTAATGGTCAGAAGTAATCTTTTAATGTATTTGCGATTTGGTTGGGATTGAAAATATTCGCGTTTAAGTGGAAAGTTTCCTATTTTCTTACATAAAAGTTAGGGTCTATTTTACCCGCTAATTATTGTCCGATGGCCGCCCAAATTGGTAGGTTTCTGCCCACTCCTAAACTCTAACTCCATGTAAATTTTAGTCGATTGGTTCATAACTGTGGCCAATAGGAAAATTTTCAGTTTTTGGTCCATTTCAACCCCTAAATATTTTGCAATAATCTCCTAAAACAATAGGGTTCTATTCTGACCATAACCCCACCACCATTTTCAATTTCGTGAGGATAGGTTCACAATTGCGACCTGTAGCTTGATTACAAATTTACATGGACAGACGGACGGACATACATAGCTAGATCGACTCATCTCGGCGAGATAGGAAGATCCATATATACTTTCCTATGTGGGAAACCAATATTTCGAGGTGTGGCCGAAAAAGGGATCGTGAGCTGAACATATCGCAATATTCCATTCGGCAAATATTGAAAAATGAGGGTAAAGCCATTGAAATTCCAAAAAGTGCAAGAACTTACACAGCAACAGAAAGAAAATAGACTCAAAAGAGCTAAAGAGTTGCTTTGCTTGGCCGAAAGTGGTGGACTGACGTATTTGGTTTTCTCCGATGAGAAAACAAACAAAATGATCGTGTTTACTTGCCAAAGAGGTCAGCTGAAAATGTGCAACTTCGGTTGGCCACCAGAACTCAAGCACCGTCGGTATTAATCGACCGTGGCATCAGAATTAATACCGAATATTATCGCAAAAATATTCTGGTGGGTGTATAAAGTCTTGGGCACGCAAACATTTTGGCCGCAGACATTCCAACAGGATTCAGCACCATCGCACTCAGCACGCGTCACCTAAGAATAGTTCATTTCCAGCGCACAATGGCCACCAAAATCTCCGGATACCAATCCATTGGACTATTGTGTTTGAAGAATTGTGGAAAGCAAGATTGGCACTAAAAAATAAAAAAGTGTCGGAATGGACCATAACACCGCAGGGCAACATTCGGGCAGCGTTTGACATTGTCATTGGCCGTTTGAAGGCCATCATTTGTGCGAAAGGTGACCAATTCGAACAAATTTAAACTTATTCTAAAATTTGATGCTATTTCCGACGTTTTTTGCTCTCGTTAATTATAATTAAAAAAAATAAAAATTATGGCATTTGACTTTGTTACAGTTTTTATATCTCACCCTGTATAATATAGCATTTATAGATCCATTTAAGTTTCCAATAATCAATATCGGTAATTCAGAACATATTTTTGCTGATTTTAGATATCTTTCTATGACAAATGCCACAAGATAGTTGTTATGATGTAGGGTACCATAACATTCGCCCATTACCATCCCTCCTTAATTAATTCTCCACAAATTGATAAATTGCTTACAATATTTCGTTTAAATTTAAAACTACATTTTGTTGAACGTAGTAATTTACTAATTTCAAGTATATCATGTTTCGTGTTTATTGCCATTCCCTCGTCTTCATCCCTTTGCTCCGCGCCCCCCCGAACAGCAAGCCGTAAAATGCTTAACGTACGATTTCCTTTTGTCTAATTCAAAATTATCTTCAGTTCAAAATGAAAAGCTAGCATGAGGTTGATGATGCCAACTCTTAACTATTTAATTGCATTGTACAGTGCAGAGCAGTTTAAACAATTTAGGTCAAATATGGTATTATTTAATTAGCATTTACTTTGGAGTGTGCTTCCCGTTTGTTTCACATGGTCTTCGAAAGTAGCCTTGATTGCAGGCACACCGACACAGTTATATATACGGATGTGAGTAAATGCATATGTATGTGTGCATGTGTGTGTGAATACATTTTCTGAATAAATCCAAGAATTTAAAATAAATTAAAAACAAGTGTTCATATGTTAGACCTCTCCCATAACTGTCTGTTTTGTGTTATCTATATATTTATATACGTATGTACTTATGTATTTAGATGTCCATATGGTTGTTGGTATGTTCGTTCTTTGTATATAGCGTACACAATTTTATACATATGTATATGCATATTCAAGTATATATTTTTAGCACTGGAAGCTCTAACTCATGACCAACTCGAACCAATTGCAAATAATGAATTTGTAGTCATTTATCTGACTTACGGTCGACATTAAGTGGGGTAATACTAAAAAGATTGGAGGAAAAATTAGATTGCTTAAGGAAAGAAACCAAAAGTAATTTAGGGATATTATATTTCTTAAGATTCAAATTGGAACATTCTAGCTGTCGAAAAATTCCTAAACACAGCAAAGAATCGAATTGAAAATTATGATATACTAGCTGGCCAGGTCCGCGTTGCCGGCCCGTAGTTTTAGCCTTTAATGCAAATTTTGTATAGCATAATATTTCACAAATCTGGCTCATAAAAGTGAACAAATTTTAATATAAATATTGATCCGACTAAATAGAAATAAATACCAATGGAAGGAGGGCAAAATAATTTCTGAATAGTCAAAGTTAATTACGCTCTTACACCCATTTTTCTGTAAGATGGTTCTCTACTCGCAAAGTAGCTTAAATACAGAAAAATCGATTAGAAAATGTGGTCAAGACCCTCGAAATAGAAAAGCCAAGATGTCAAATAATGGCCAAATCAGTTGAAAAACGTGGCCAAGACCACGGTCATAGCTGAAATCGGGGATACAATCATATAAGGGTTATACCAAAACGTGGTCCAACCAATATTCTCTTGGGGGTTACAAATTCAGTAGAATACAAAATTTTCTTTTCTGACCACACATTAGATGTGAAAGTGGACTTGGCGATATTCCAATGTGGGGACTTTACTTAAATAAATTCCTATGGGGCAATTATCTGTATGATGGCTCCCTACCTCAGGGCAGCATAAATACAATTTTTAGCCAAATCAATTGATGAATGTGGTCAAGACCAATATGGGCCCTATTCCAAAAATTTCAAATTTTATGCGAAGAGGTTCTCTAAAAAAAAAAGAAAAAAGTGGCCAAGACCCCAAAAATAGGTTAAATTATACGATCGTTATCGGGTTCTACATTTATACGTGAGTTATGATCGATATCATGACCTGCAAAAGCGATATAAGGTATCTACATTTTCTTACTAAGAGTCCCATTCGCTCTACTATTTTCCACCCTTTATATTTGGTATTTTACTGATTGTACTCCCAAAGAATTTTGCATTTTGAACTCTCATTGGACGGATTATTGTCACATGAAAGAAGTAGGTCCACGCTTTAAAATGAGCCCCATTAGGCTTTTTCAACTTTTTCGCTGATTTTTTACAGCAAATTTTTAAAGATCCTTACAAAGTTTGACAATAGAATGTACTATTATTTTAAAATTCGATTCCATTGAAATTTTTTTTTCGTTTTTTTTCCCGATTTGAGAATTTTTGCAATGAGATCTCTTTCTTAACGATTTTGTAAAAGTAATTATCTTTTTATTTTGGTGTGACCGTGTACAATTATTTCGATATCATCTATTCCGTTTCCCCACCACATAATTCGGTACTACACTCCATGTAACCTGTGTAACGCCCAAAAGTCATGCTTTCGTTTTTGGGGTACATTATTATTTTAAATACCATTTTTACTTACTTATGTTATATACATCAACTATGAATTATATTTTTTTTGTTTGAAAATGAATTAAAATATTTAAGTTATGAATTAAACTAATAGCTACTCAGGGTCATGTAATTTAAATGTATTTGAATATTAACGGTCACACAGGTCCCCTAGTAGAAAGAAGTATACTTAAAATACAACATTGGAACCCCTGGTGGCAAATGGCGGAACTACGAAAAACTGTCAGATTGGGATCAGCTGCTGTCATGAGAAAACAACAATCGTTGTCCAGCCAAAAAGGTATAAAAGGAGACGCATTTCACACAATCGGGATCAGTCTTCTGTTGATGGCTGGTAAGTCAAGTGTGATTGGGAGGAAGAAAAGGCGCGCAACCTCGGTTGAATTGAGTCTTAGTAAGCCAAACAATAAGCCTTGACTATTTGTGGTGACTGGACTGGACTGAACGCAGGGTCAAGTGAGGGTTGTAGCAATACTCCCTATTCTTCGGGCTGCGTTGACGGCGACTGAACGCAGGGTCAAGTGAGGGTTGTAGCAATACTCCCTATTCTTCGGGCTGCGTTGACGGCGACTGAACGCAGGGTCAAGTGAGGGTTGTAGCAATACTCCCTATTCTTCGGGCTGCGTTGACGGCGACTGAACGCAGGGTCAAGTGAGGGTTGTAGCAATACTCCCTATTCTTCGGGCTGCGTTGACGGCGACTGAACGCAGGGTCAAGTGAGGGTTGTAGCAATACTCCCTATTCTTCGGGCTGCGTTGACGGCGACTGACGTACTCATCGGGCTGCTGCTGTGCCAAAGCTGCCGCCACCCGATTCGTCGTGCGCGTATTCATCAGGCCGCCGCTGTGCCAAGCTGCCGCCACTACTACTCGCCGCTGACGTATTCATCGGGCCGCCGCTGTGCCAAAGCCGCCGCCACCCTATTCGTCGCTCGCCTATTCATCGGGCCGCCGCTGTGCCAAGCTGCCGCCACTACTATTCGTCGCTCGCCTATTCATCGGGCCGCCGCTGTGCCAAAGCCGCCGCCACCCTATTCGTCGCTCGCCTATTCATCGGGCCGCCGCTGTGCCAAGCTGCCGCCACTACTATTCGTCGCTCGCCTATTCATCGGGCCGCCGCTGTGCCAAAGCCGCCGCCACCCTATTCGTCGCTCGCCTATTCATCGGGCCGCCGCTGTGCCAAGCTGCCGCCACTCTATTCGTCGCTCGCCTATTCATCGGGCCGCCGCTGTGCCAAGCTGCCACCACTGCTACCCGTTTATTAACATTTCGACTGAACTTTGTGATTTAGTGTTCTTCGTAAAACGTTCTGAACGTGATTTTATTGTGTTTAGTGTAGTGTTTAGTGTTATTTAAGGAAATAAATTTATAACGTTTTAAGAAAATATTTTTGCTTCGCTCTCTCTCTCTCTTTATGTCCTAACAAATAAATTTTTGTGACGACTCTGGCCCCCGCTGAACCTACCCCAGCTTCAAAGTGAAAACACGTCGTCACAATGGCGCCCGAGCAGGGACTATAAAAGAGAGAAAGAATAAATAAATGAGTGAACAATAATTAGACAAATACAGATGAAAACCCAGTGAAAAAAAAACAGTTAAAAAAAACTGAAACAAGTAAAAATAATAAAAAAAAAAAAAAAAAAAAAAAAAATGTCAAACGAAAAGACAATGTTGAAGGTCTCCTGGGCCTATATGCTAAAGCAAGAAGACTTGGTAACATATCTTACTGAATTCAATCTTGATCCAGTTGGAAAAGTGGACGATCTCCGAAAAAGATGGGCTAAATTTCTCCACAACGACCATGAAGCCGATGTATACAGACGGCTTATAGAGTTGCAGAACAAACATGAAAGTACCAGTCCGACCAAATCGCCGACATTGCGAGCCGTCACAAAACAACCCCTTATAACCGTAACACCGTGTGGAGCAGAAGCAATAGTATTATCCCCAATAAAAACAGAGTACGCCCTTCCCCACATTTCCGCGGAAAGGTCACATGGAGAGTCAAGCACAGGGGTAACAAACGATCAAAAAGTACAGAAGATGTCGCCAACAAACCCCGAATATGGATTTCAAAAAGATTCTCCGCCCAAGCCATCCAATAATTCGTCGTTACTCGTAATTCTCGACCAAATCCGAAAATGGCATATTACTTTTGAAAATGGAATGGACCCTATTGGATTCATAGAACGTGTAGAAGAAATGGCTGAAATGTACATCGTGGAATTGAATCAAATAATTAAAGTAATGCCAGAGTTGTTACGAGGTAAAGCTTTAATCTGGCTAAGGAACAACAACCGACACTGGACTACCTGGAACGAATTTAAGAGTGATTTTCTGAAATTCTCTTTGCCACCGAGATACTTTGAGAAATTGGAGGATGAAATTAGGAGAAGGATACAGCGTAATAAGGAGCCGTTTAAGGAATATGTACTCTCTATACAGCATCTTATGCAGCACACCAATATGACCGAAGAACAAAAATTGGAACGAATTTTTAGAAACGCGCATTCGGATTATCAATGGTACATTCGCCGTAAAGACTTTACCACACTTTCGGAATTGATCTCCTTGGCAGACGAACTCGAAAGCATACCAAATAATTCTCGGTCAGAACAGCCTCGAAATCAACAAAACTATAATCGACGTGCGGACAACTCTAGAAATAACCTGTATTGCACCAATCAAGGTGACCAAGTGCTCAACGAAAGCTCATCCAATCCAGAAACGCAGCAGGATGAACCCCCGGCAAAGAAGAGTAACCAGAATATTACCTCATTGCAATGTGAAGAATATCGCCTTACTGCAACTGTCTTAATAGAGGGGAAAGCTATTAAAGCAACTGTCGACACGGGTGCCACTAGCTGTTTTATAAAAAGAGAATTTGCGGAAAAAATCAAGAAAAGGTTTACTTATTCACGGCATGAGGCAAATGTTATCCTCGCAGACGGCACCACGGTGAACATCACAAGATCAACAGTGTTACCTGTTACATTTGGAAACCAAAGCTCAGATGTTACATTTCTCATCATGCCGCAATTCAAGGAAAACATCATATTGGGATTGGAATTTCTAAAACAGTTCCACACGACCATTCACTGCGCCGGTATAAGTGTCAAATTAAGTAAGCCAACCACATCAACGGAGCATTGTACCGTGGCTATAGGAGAGGAAACCCCATCAAAAGAGGTAATAGATACAATGACAGCTACGAATAATGTATCCCCCAGACCTAAATTCTTAAACGATGAATTGAGTAAAACGCAATGTGAGATCGTTGAAAATTTTCTGGCACAGGAACTCCCTAAGTTCCAACAATTAAATGGCCTATCGTCAATAGCTGAACATAAGATTGTAATGACCGACGATCGACCCATTAAATTAAGATATGCTCCGCGAAATCCTGCAATGCAAGCCGTGATTAATGCCGAAGTGAGAAAGCTCGAAGGACGAGGATGTATAGAGCCGTCTACAAGCCCATACTGTTTCCCCATCACATTAGTCAGAAAGAAAAATGGGAATTGGAGAACTTGTATGGATTTTCGCCAATTGAATAAACGTTCTGTTCCAGATGCCTACCCTTTACCCCGCATCGACACAATACTGAATCGACTACGGGATGCCAAATACGTGAGTAGCCTGGACCTTAAAGACGGATATTGGCAAATACCTATGGCGAAGGAGAGCAGAAAATACACGGCCTTTGCGGTAGCTGGTAAAGGTCTATATCAGTGGAAAGTGATGCCTTTCGGTTTGCATTCAGCACCGGCAACCTTCCAACGGGCATTAGATAGTGTGATTGGGCCTGAAATGGACCCCCACGCTTTTGCATACCTTGACGATATCATCGTCATTGGAAAAACGTTTGAGGAACACTTGCGGAACTTGAGAGAAGTGTTCAGAAGATTGCGATCAGCTAACCTGAGAATAAACATTGAGAAATGCGAATTTTTCAGAAAAGAAACGAAGTATTTAGGCCATGTTGTGAGTAGCGAGGGAATAAAGACGGATCCAGATAAAGTTGCCGCAATAGTGGAAATGAAACCTCCAACATCGGTAAAGGAGGTACGAAGATTTCTTGGAGTAGCATCTTGGTACCGAAGATTTGTCCCACAGTTTGCAACAATTTCACAACCATTGACTAGTCTTCTTAAAAAGGGAAAACATTGGAAATGGGGTCCCGAACAACAAGAAGCATTCTCAGACCTAAAAGCAAAGTTAACTGAAGCCCCCGTTCTGGCTTGTCCGGATTTCACAAAGACGTTCATATTGCAAACTGATGCCAGCAACTATGGCCTTGGAGCAGTTCTAACACAGGAGTTAGATAACGTGGAACGTGTCATAGCCTACGCCAGCAGACATTTAAAACAGGCTGAAAAGAACTACTCAGCGACTGAAAAGGAATGTCTAGCCATACTGTGGGGCATCAGACACATGAGACCCTATTTAGAGGGTTACCAGTTTATAGTTATTACCGATCATTTGGCCCTAAAATGGTTAAATTCTATTGAAAGCCCTACAGGTCGACTCGCACGTTGGGCTCTCGAGCTACAGCAATATAATTTTTTGATCAGATACCGTAGAGGAAAACAGAACGTTGTGGCGGATGCGCTTTCGAGAACACCTTTGGAAACGTTAGACCTAGCCACAGTAAAATATGACACCAGTCCGTGCCCATGGCTAGAAAAGTTGAAGGAAACCATAACCAAGAATCCGAAGAAGTATCCAGACTATACAATCATTGAGGGAAATGTTTATCGACATTTTCCCAAGCAAATAAACGATGAAGATTGCACACCATGGAAGCTGTGTGTGCCCACCGGATCAAGGATTCAGGTCCTTAGAGAAAATCATGACAGTGTCACCGGAGGTCATTTGGGAGTGCGGAAGACTAGCAACAAGGTGGCGAACCGATATTTTTGGCCTGGTATGTTCCAGGACATCAAACGTTATGTCCAGCAGTGCGAATGTTGCCAAAAATATAAGGTCAGCCAACAGAAACCAGCAGGGGAAATGTTGATAAGAATCCCGGAGGAACCATGGGCCACTATTTGTGCGGACTTCGTAGGACCCCTACCGCGATCTAAGCACGGTAACTCAATGCTACTCGTTATTATGGATAGATTCTCAAAATGGACGGAGTTGGTTCCATTGCGGAAGGCTACGACAGAGGGATTAATAAAGGCATGCAGAGAAAGAATTATTTCTAGATATGGGGTTCCAAAAATATTGATAACCGATAACGGAACCCAATTCACTAGCAACCAATTCGAAAAATTCCTAGCAGAAATGGGTATAAAGCATCAACTTACGGCTCCTTACACCCCGCAAGAGAACCCTACTGAAAGGACAAATCGGACAGTGAAAACAATGATAGCACAAGTTTCGAAACAACATAATACATGGGACGATATGCTGCCCGAAATAATGTTAGCCATAAACACTAGTGCATCAGAATCCACTGGATATTCGCCGGCATACCTGACACAAGGAAGAGAACCGCGACTGCCCCAGGCATTATATGATCAGCTCACAACAGGAACTGGTGCTAGAATAGTCTTACCAGAAGACCGTGCCCAGGAGTTGAAAGAAATATTTAAGATAGTGCGTCGAAACTTGGCAAAAGCATCTCAAAACCAGCGGAGACAGTACAACCTTAGACGACGAGTTTGGAAACCAAAGATTGGGGAGCAAGTTCTAGTTCGTCTACATCCTCAGTCGAAGGCCGTCGAAAATTTCGCCGCCAAACTAGCGCCCAAATACGGAGGGCCGTTTGTCGTACAAAAATTCCAATCTCCAGTAATCGTTGTAGTCCGAGGAAAAGGCAACATCACCCGCGTCGCGCACTTAAGTGAAATTAAGCCTTTTTATGAAGAACAAAATTAAATTGTAGACATAGAAGTAGAATGTTGATTGTAGTTCCACTTACGTTTATGTGATGCCATTTCATTATAATTTCTTATTTTATTTTTAGACATTAAATTGACAATACCCAAACTAATCAGTGTCCTAATATAAGCCCATACTGCAAAGACCATCGCAATTCTCAAAATTTCAACATCACGATGGAGCAAGATAGCCCCAACACGAAAAAATTCAAACGGGCGAAGGAGAAATTTCGAGCTCATCTGGAACAAGTCGAGGCTCAAAGGCGAAGGACAATATTTTTAGACGAAGGTCCTAGTACCAGCCGAAAGAGGAGAACAAATCAATACCGTAAGCCCAATCCAAGAAAGGGTAGCAGTCAATCCTCATCGCCCCAGCACCAAATATTTTACCGAATGTGCAGCACAACCCCGAATGACGTTCCACAGCAAAAGTGTAACACGACCGAAAACAACAGCGACGATATCGATGAAACTGACTCTTTGAACGAGGAAACCCAGCCTAGTAGTGACGTCCCGCGTACACCAACCTACGCCCCGTGTTTTGGTTCGCCAAATAGCTTTAAGCCGGCTTCCGATGTGCTCTCAACACCCACTTCAAGGTGCTCAGAAATGCCTGCTACACCGGGTAAAGAATGGTGTCGTGACTCAGATGACGCATCAACTCTTCCTCGGCCCAATATGGAGGAGTCGGATGAATCTCAATCAAATTTCGAAATGGAGGAAGAATGTCGGCGTATGTTTTACGGTTACTTAGAAACCTCAGTGACTCGGCGAGCACAGTCACCCTTATCCTCGAATAATTCCTCGCTGGATGAGTCGGATAACGAAGATCAACGTTCCTCGTCTCCGCCAAAAAGGTATGGTCTGGGATTTGTCCGTCAGAAAGATAGCCAATACAAATATCTCGGATTTCGCTGTTATGAGAGAACAGTTACTGTGCAGCTTTTGGTCCCCGACTCCGGGGAAAATCCAATATATGAAATAACCAACCCACCGCCGGATAATCATCGTACGCCCTCACCCACACCCGCGATAGGGGAAGAGATCAACACCGAAGATATCCATTCAATATCCAACACCTCACACAAACATGAGGAGGTTCCTACTTCATCCTCACATGCTTTCGCACATTTAGAAGAAGACTCCAGATCGACCGCAAGTAGTTTTGTGACAGTTTCCGAAGATCCTAGTTCTGAGTGGTGGACCCAATGGCAGACGCTGGTTGGTGTTCCTCCATCATCACCGCTATATAACATAACCGAACAAGCAAATCTGTTGCATAGTGATGACGTACAAATTCCATCGCAATCCAATGCTGCCGTCATATCGGACGATCACAGGTCCCCCAACGTGAAGGAAGATAAATCATTACCAGGAACGCCGGGATACGTTGTCGAACTGTCATCACCATCGATATCTTCCCGATCGTCATCCTCATCCTCATCAGCCTCGTCGTCGTCATCATCATCCACAAGCCAAACGATGACACCTCATCAGCCAACATTGTGTAGCAGTCAACCTTCCATCGATGAAGTGTTTATACCCAGTAAGGAGAATAATAGCACACCAAGTACAATCAAATTGCCAGTCACTGTAATCCCAACTGAGTCAACGCCATCGTCCTCGACAGACAATCCCGTGAACGATAACACATTTCTCGAACTGCCAAATTATCCCGAAAACCTACAAATCCGTATCGAGAAGTTTAAAAACAATTGGAAAAAGGGACACAAACTGAAGCGAATTGTTAAACAAGATGGCAAGCAGTACCGCATAATAATATCAGCAGACGGGGTAGTGAAGGTATCTCTCCGAACTTCTGCAATTGGTCTCTAACATACCTTCCTATTCGACCGAGATATAGTCGAACCAAAGTGCCCATGTCGGAGAAATAAAAGGTTACATAACACCCTAGGGCTTCCTGGCTATTGAAACCCAATAGCAATAGAGAAAGCAAATCAAGGAATCAAAAATCAGAGGGAGGAAGAGATGCCATGTAACGCCCAAAAGTCATGCTTTCGTTTTTGGGGTACATTATTATTTTAAATACCATTTTTACTTACTTATGTTATATACATCAACTATGAATTATATTTTTTTTGTTTGAAAATGAATTAAAATATTTAAGTTATGAATTAAACTAATAGCTACTCAGGGTCATGTAATTTAAATGTATTTGAATATTAACGGTCACACAGGTCCCCTAGTAGAAAGAAGTATACTTAAAATACAACATTGGAACCCCTGGTGGCAAATGGCGGAACTACGAAAAACTGTCAGATTGGGATCAGCTGCTGTCATGAGAAAACAACAATCGTTGTCCAGCCAAAAAGGTATAAAAGGAGACGCATTTCACACAATCGGGATCAGTCTTCTGTTGATGGCTGGTAAGTCAAGTGTGATTGGGAGGAAGAAAAGGCGCGCAACCTCGGTTGAATTGAGTCTTAGTAAGCCAAACAATAAGCCTTGACTATTTGTGGTGACTGGACTGGACTGAACGCAGGGTCAAGTGAGGGTTGTAGCAATACTCCCTATTCTTCGGGCTGCGTTGACGGCGACTGAACGCAGGGTCAAGTGAGGGTTGTAGCAATACTCCCTATTCTTCGGGCTGCGTTGACGGCGACTGAACGCAGGGTCAAGTGAGGGTTGTAGCAATACTCCCTATTCTTCGGGCTGCGTTGACGGCGACTGAACGCAGGGTCAAGTGAGGGTTGTAGCAATACTCCCTATTCTTCGGGCTGCGTTGACGGCGACTGAACGCAGGGTCAAGTGAGGGTTGTAGCAATACTCCCTATTCTTCGGGCTGCGTTGACGGCGACTGACGTACTCATCGGGCTGCTGCTGTGCCAAAGCTGCCGCCACCCGATTCGTCGTGCGCGTATTCATCAGGCCGCCGCTGTGCCAAGCTGCCGCCACTACTACTCGCCGCTGACGTATTCATCGGGCCGCCGCTGTGCCAAAGCCGCCGCCACCCTATTCGTCGCTCGCCTATTCATCGGGCCGCCGCTGTGCCAAGCTGCCGCCACTACTATTCGTCGCTCGCCTATTCATCGGGCCGCCGCTGTGCCAAAGCCGCCGCCACCCTATTCGTCGCTCGCCTATTCATCGGGCCGCCGCTGTGCCAAGCTGCCGCCACTACTATTCGTCGCTCGCCTATTCATCGGGCCGCCGCTGTGCCAAAGCCGCCGCCACCCTATTCGTCGCTCGCCTATTCATCGGGCCGCCGCTGTGCCAAGCTGCCGCCACTCTATTCGTCGCTCGCCTATTCATCGGGCCGCCGCTGTGCCAAGCTGCCACCACTGCTACCCGTTTATTAACATTTCGACTGAACTTTGTGATTTAGTGTTCTTCGTAAAACGTTCTGAACGTGATTTTATTGTGTTTAGTGTAGTGTTTAGTGTTATTTAAGGAAATAAATTTATAACGTTTTAAGAAAATATTTTTGCTTCGCTCTCTCTCTCTCTTTATGTCCTAACAAATAAATTTTTGTGACGACTCTGGCCCCCGCTGAACCTACCCCAGCTTCAAAGTGAAAACACGTCGTCACACCTGACATCAATTTCAGTTCTCAAGAAATCAAGTTAATTAAATAAATTGGTATTAATATTTGAATTCAAAAATAAAATATAAAAAACACTACAAAAGTACATTAGAAAAAAGTAAGTCAAAATGGAAAAAAATCATGCAAAATAAAACATTACTATTGAACATTTCAAGTCAAAATGAAAATGTTAAAATATCACATATTTACGCGATTTTTTTTATATTATCCTTTTCGGAAAGGAGACAATTCCAAATTTGTATGAATCGTTAAAATCATTCCAGCGGTTCTTAAGTTATAAGCGTAGTAACTAACACAATTTTCTTTTATATATATAGATAGATTTGTTTAAAAATATAAATGCAACATTCATACATATTGTTGAAATTGTGAACTTGGTTTCGTGGAGGAGGATAAAAGGTAACTTAAACTTGTTAGAGTTGTTTTTCTGCTGCAATTAGAGCATTCGAGGTAGCAATATATTTACCCGTAATAATCGTATCCTCAGTTAAATTGTTGTGTAGTTTTTTACTGTTAACCTAATGCCGTTGAAAAGCCGTTGTGGGACAATACCTCTTAATAAAGCCATACAACAATCTGAACCGATTTCAATATAATTAGATAAAAATTACTTTTACACCAAATTCCGTTACACCTTCCATATTTCATTAAAATTGCGTCAAATTGCGTGAAATCGGCCCAGAATCTTTATATGGGAGCTATATCCAAATCTTAAGCGATTTCCAATTAATTTGTCAAATTTATTATAGTAACCAAATTCCGCCACACATTTTCAATTTCATTGGAATCGGTCATATACTGGGTGAGATAAAAAACCTGCAACACCACAAGGTGGTCAGGGTATTATGTCTTTGTGCATTTGTTTGTAACAGACAAAAGGAAACGAGACAGAGCCATAGTTCCTTTTGATGATCTGCATGTATTTTTGTAAACAAAGTACAGTTCGCATTTATTGCCCTATTCAGATGAAATTTTTCAAAAATCATTTGTTTGGCCTAAGGACAAACCCTGTTGAAATTGGAGATAATCGGTCAAATTTTAGATATAGCTCCCCTATATATCTTCGTCCGATTTGCTTTTTATTGTGCACCAAACGTGTAATATCAGTCCGAATAGTATGGAATTTTGCACATACAACTAAATTAGGCCTGAAAATAAGTTAAGCCAAATTTGATCGAAATCGGTTCAGATATAGCTATAGCTCCCATATATATTTTTCATCCGATTTGTTATTTTTGTCCTCCGCAGCCGTAATATGCACTACGTAACACAGATATTCAGGGAAATATATTAAATACAGCTCAGAAATTGCTTTGCCAAATTTTATCAAGATCGGTTCCGATTTGGATATAGCTCCCATTTATATATTTATCCGATTTCAAATTAATTGTGCACCAAATGGGCAATACAAGTCCGAATTTAAAAGATACAAATGCTTCGGCATATTTAGTCCTTTGAACTTTAAATTATAATTATAATCATAGCGTGTATGATTGAATTCTCCCATAAAAACTTGTAATTGTTATGTGGAGTGATGTAGGGTATCATAAAGTCGGCTCGGACTTTAAGATTTTCTTTACTGGTTTGTTTTAAATGTTATTTAATGAAAGCAAAAAATGTCGGAAATAGCATCAAATTTTAGAATAAGTTTAGATTTGTTCAAATTAATCACCTTTGGTACGAATTATGGCCGTCAAACGGCCAATGAAACCGTCACACGCTGCCCGAATGTTATTTTGGCCCATTCCCGTCGAAGCGCTTGCTGATCGACATTTTGGTATTTTTTAATGCCAACCTTCCTTTCCACAATGCTCCAGACACAATAGTCCAACGGTTTGGTATACGGAGATTTTGGTGGCCATTGTGAGCTGGAAATGAAGCGAGGAACTTCATTTTTTCACCATTGTTGGGTGGCGCGTGCTGAGTGCGATGGTGCTGAGTCCTATTGGAATGTCCAAGTCTGCGGCCAAAATGTTTGAGTGCCCAAGCCTTTAATACACCCTCCAGAATATTTTTGCGATAATATTCGCCATTAATTCTGATGTCGCGGTCGATTAATACAAGCGGAGAGCGACCATCGGCTGCTATGCCGGTCCACACAATCACCATGGCCGGCTCTTGAGTTCTGGTGGCCATCCGAAGGTTCACATTTTCAGCTGACCTCTTTGTTTATAACGAATTGCTGGACAACGAATGTTTTCTCATCAGAGACGGAGAAAACCAAATTCGGCAGTTCACCCCTTTCGCCCAAGTGAAGCATCTCTTTAGCTCTTTTGAGTCTATTTTTTTCTCTGTTGCAGTGTAAGTTCTTGCACTTTTTGTAATTTCAATGGCTTTACCCCGAGCTAATTTTTCAATATTTGCTGAATGGAATATTGCTATGTGTTCAGCTCACGAGCCATTTTCGGTCACTGCGACGCGGGTTTCGATCAAGTAGCTTCTTACTTTTCGAACCATTTCTGCTGATGTTGCTGTTGTCTTCCGTCCACTTCCTTGACGTCGAGTTTCGCTACTAGTGTCACGGTAACGAGCTATGGTACGAGACACAAAAGATTTATTCACATTTAAATGCTGGAGTGCTCTAACAATGGCCACTTGTGGTTTTCCAGACAAATATGAAGGAATCATACTATCATGCTTGAATTCCATCACGAATATCTTTTTTGAAAAAACCTCTGCAAAACGCTTGTAAACAATAAAATGAGCTGTCATTAGAATATTTTTAACCGATGTCGGACGTGTGGCTAAGAAATGAAAGAAATCTGAAATTGGTTGCAGTTTTTTTTTTTATCACCCTGTATACTGAAATTGCAAAGATTCCGCGGATTCTTAATCTGGAAATTTCTCAACAGATTTAAAGGAGGGGCACTTGCTCCCACTATTAATTTTAATCGTTGATACAGGTAGCTTCTATATTTATCTATTACATATACTTTTATAACCTATTGGATTTTTCCTGTAGTTATTGTAAAAATTGAGTTTTTCGCACAGTGTTATTATTTCGAGTCACTTTCCTCGAACTTCGTTTTTAATAGAACTAATTTTGCAAACGATACTATGGCATATACTTAATTTTCATAACCACATATTTGAAAGTTTCTTGAAAAAAATTAAAATTTATTTTAAGTACCCTCCTGCTGTTTAGTCTAGTCTAGTCTAGTTCAGTCAGAGAACATACACACAATATAAAGATGTTGGCATCTTTTACAACACAGTTCATATATTAACGTTCATGTTCGTGTTTGTAACACATACGAATGTGTAGATATCTACGTGTGGGCATGCCAGTTTGCCGTATGCTCTTCTGTATACTTCTTGCGGAAGACTTCCTTCTGCATCCGCTCGTCTACAACCCATATGGTAATGGGAAGATATTTTCTTTCGACTCGACATTTGCTATCTCTGTGGAATATTGTCATCGTGTTACACTCTGTGCGTGTGTGCCTGTGTAACGTTATGTGCTGCACTACACTACTACATGCTATTGTTGTTGCTTCAATTTCCCCCGTTCAGTGTATTGTGCAGTTAGTCGAGTGTATTGTGGTCGTATGTAGCAGCCATTTTCGGTTATAAATGTGAATCCCAATTAATTAGAAAATTCCGTTGACAGCACAGATAGACACAGCCCTTTACAGCAAGCAAGGCAGCCAACCAACCAACCATCCTCGGCACATTCTCTAGTAAATGAAGTAAGGAATAGAAAATTGATTCTATCGTACAATGTAACACACACACACATACTCATATCCTATCTCCACCGTATTCTATTCGGTGAAGGTCTGATACTATGAACTTTAACATTATTGCAATTAATTGTATCTCCCACGTAATTGCCAGCAATGAAGCCAGCAAACCGACGAACCAACCAACAAATGGTGGTCGGTCGTTCGTTCGTTGTTCAATGCCATTGCCTAGAAAACCCATCATAGATTGTTTCACAAGACTGAAGTAAAAAGAAACTGTCAAATATTTTATTCAGGTTTCTTGAAAATAGATTTTATTCATTTACGACAATTTATCGATGGATATTTCGTATCAATTATTCATTGGAAATTAATTGGCTTGAATATTTTAATCTTTTCAGTTTGATGGTATATCTTGGGAAGTGAATGGAATAAAAAGTGAAAAGAAATATTGTGGGGTTTCGTAAAGGGTTTGTGGTTTGCTCTTCTCATTTTTGATGTTCCATAATAGGCACTAACTAATGAACTAATTGCTTCCTCCAAGAAATATAGGCTTTATTGTACTATGCGATTTTTTTATAATTATAGGAAATACCCAGCTGATTATTAAAGGAGACCTAAAAATTAATGGCACGTGCATTGGCGTTTTAAAAATTTACATTTCTAAGTAACCCAAAAAGAGGAAGCCAGATTCTCCCTCTCCCACATTTTTTAACATTTTAATTATATAGTGTCTTCGCCAGTATTATTGGCAATAACACGAAAATTAGTTTGGTAAAAAAATTAACCCTCAAGCGAGCAGCCATGGTAAAATTAGGCATTGTCTGTATTTTACCTTGTCAAATTTTACGGAATATTATTACGGAATCGCATAATATCTAGGGTTTGAAATGGACAAAAAACTGAAAAATTTCCTGATTTTGTAGCTGCTCTATGGGTCACAATTATAGACCAATCAAAGTGGAAGTTAGCATGGGGCTAGAGCTTAGACCTGGGCAGAAGGCTTCCAATTTTGATGGTCATCGGTTAATATTTAGAGGGTGAAAAAGGCCATGACATTTGTGTTAAATAAAATCAAATTTTCCATTAAATCGCGAATATTTTTAATCCCGGCGATCAGATCAATCCTGATCGTTACGTAGATGCCGATAGTAAATATATCGAAATATGTACAATACATATATACTAAGGAAGGGGATGTTAGTTAAAATGCTTATATCTCAAGAATGGCTGGACGGATTTTGACAAATTTTGTCAACTCAGAACGCCCTCTTGGCATAAAAGTACAAAATCTAAAAAAATCGCATTAAAAGATGCCAGTAATGATGTTAAAATAGATTTTGTTGTATTTTGTGACATTTTTTTATTTTTTCATCTATTTTATCGCATGCGATTTTTTCAATTTGACTTAGTATTGAAGTGTATATTTTGTATTATTTTTTCAACTTACAACACAGGTTTGGGTTATTATATAAAGTCTGCAATCCTTGTCCGATCCTCGTAAAAAAGGGTAGGGTGAGGTACAGAAGGACTAGGCCTATTGTCTTCAAAGATGTCCGCAATATATTTAAGGGTTGAAATGGACCAAAAACGGAAAAATAATCCTGATCACACAACTGAAGCCAATCGACACGCCTGAGAAGAGAGTTAAGGACAGGGAAGAATTCTAGCATTTTGTATGATCATTGGATTATATTTAGCTGTAACATGGACCCCAACAACTAAAAGCACGACGGAGGTCGTATATCTTGGGCAAATGTCCCTGATGGAAATACAAAATGGATTTGGACATAAAGGGGCTTCTAACATATTGTAGTGTTCAAATGGTCGGCCCCGCGCGACTGTAGCATTTGCTTACTTGTTTTAAATATAGTTAAATAGTTAAACGGGATGGTAGCAAGTCAAAATACTCTACAAATTTATTTGTCATAAAATTCCAATGTCACAAAAATAAGGAAACCAGTAAAGTAAGTCCTAAAGCCGGGCGGGGCCGACTTTTTGATACCCTACACCACTTAGCTAATTTAGTAGAGCTCCACGAAACAATTAAAAGTTCAAAGGACTAAATATGCCGAAGCATTTGTATCTTTTAAATTCGGACTTGTATTGCCCATTTGGTGCACAATTAATTTAAAATCAGATAAAGCTTTATATATGGGAGCTGTATCCAAATCTGAACCGTTCTCAATAAAATAAAATATGTGCCAAATTCCATCCCATTTGGACAAATATTAGACGTTTGGTGCACAATAAATGGTAAATCGGACGAAGTTATATATGGGAGCTATATCCAAATCTGAACCGATCTCGATAAAATTTAGCAATTATATTCTTGTGAACAAAGTGCAGGCCGCATTTATTATCCGATTGAGATGAAATTTCCCAAACAACATTTGTTTAGCCCAAGAACGAACCCTATTGAAATTGGGGATAATCGGTAAAAAATTAGATATATCTTCCATATATCTTCGTCCGATTTGCCTTTTATTGTGCACCGAACGTGTAATATCAGCCCGAATTGTATAGAATTTTGCGCATACAACCAAATTGGGCCTGAAAATAATATGCCAAATTTGATCGAAATCGGTTCAGATATAGCTATAGCTCCCATATATATTGTTTATCCGATTTGTCATTTTTGTCCTCCGCAGCCGTAATATGCACTCTTTAACAACTATATTTGGGGAAATATATCAAATGCAGCTCAGAAATACCTTTGCTAAATTTTATCGAGATCGGATATAGCTCCCATATATATCTTTATCTGATTTAAAATGAATTTTGCACCAAATGGGCAATACAAGTCCGAATTTAAAAGATACAAATGCTTCGGCATATTTAGTCCTTTGAATTTTAAATTATAATTATAATCATATGGTGTATGATTGAATTCTCCCATAAAAACTTTTAATTGTTATGTTGAGCTCAACTAAATTAGCAAAGTGGTGTAGGGTATCATAAAATCGGCCCCGCCCGACTTTAGGACTTTCTTTACTGGTTTTGTTTTTTGATTAATTTTTCCTACGCCTTTTTTCCCTTTATGTCTGAAGTAGCATAAAATCTCGTTATGGATGTCAAAGAAGATATACTTTACATAAAATTTCGCTATAAGTCTTTGAATTAATCATGTAACTGGTTATAATAGTTTTTAAGGGAATTGTATTCGAAATTTTTGCATTACAAGCGAAAATTTAATGTTGTGTTTTTCTGGTAATTAAACACGTCCAAGTCAAAATCTCCCTAACGAAACATGAAAAATGTCTCAAATATTTTCTTCAGGAAATTCTTAACAAAAATATCGGAGATTTTGTAAAAAAAATAATTTAATGACTTCTTATTAAAAAACTATAGATTTTGTCAAAAGGACTTTCTTGTCGCTTCAAATGCGTGTAAAATCATTTTGGTGAGAATTTTCCAGAAAAAAAATTATTCGAGATGGAATTAAAACGTGATTTCTTTATATATGCCTGGAAAACCAAAAGCGGCTATTGTTAGGGCACTTCAGCATTTAAATGTGAATGTGTCTCGTAATATCACTCGTTACCGTGATACTGGTAGCGAAGCCCAACGTCAAGCAAGTGGACGGAAGAAAACAGCAACATCAGTAGAAATGGTTCGAAAACCGCTTCGCAGTTGCCGACAAAGGGCTCGTAAGCTGAACATATCGCAATATTCCATTCGGCAAATATTGAAAAATTAGCTCGGGGTAAAGCCATTGAAATTCCAAAAAGTGCAAGAACTTACACCTCAACAGAAAGAAAATAGACTCAAAAGAGCTAAAGAGTTGCTTCGCTGCGCCGAAAGTGGTAAACTCCCGAATTTGGTTTTCTCCAATGAGAAAACTTTCGTTGTCCAGCAGTTTGTAATCAATCAAAATGATTGTGTTTACATGCTAAAGAGGTCAGCGGAAAATGTGCGCCTTTGGTTGGCCACCAGAACTCAAGCGCCGGCCGATAGTCGCTCTCCGTTCGTATAAATCGACCGTGGCATCAGAATAAATGTCAAATATTATGGTGGAAATATTCTGGAGGGCGTATTAAAGCCTTGGGCACGTAAACACTTTGGCCGCAGACCTTGGACATTCCACCAGGAGTCAGCACCATCGCTCTCAGCACGCGCCACCCAAGAATGGTTAAAAAATGGAGTTCCTCGCTTCATTTTCAGCTTGCAATGGCCACCAAAATCTCCGGATACCGATCCGTTGGACCATTGCGTCTGGAGTATTTTGGAAAGCAAGGTTGACACAAAAGAATACCAAAGTGTCGATCACCTCAAGCAAACGCTTCGCCGGGAATGGGTCAAAATAGCGCAGAGCAACATTCGGGCAGCATGTGACGGTTTCATTGGCCGTTTGAAGGCCATTATTCTTGTCAAAGGTGACTAATTTGAACAAATCTAATCTTTTTCTAAAATTTGATGCAATTTCCGACATTTTTTGTTTCATTCAATAACATTAAAAAAATTAAATATATGGCGTTTGACTTTGCTGCAGTTTTTTATCTCACCCTGTACTTCGCAAATATTAGTTCCATTCGATTTCAAATTTTAACCACTGTAAAGTCGTAATGCACATTCAACAAAGATCATAGTTTTTATGACTACTTCACATACAAAGTCTTAATAAGAGGATTCATTTGCTACGAACTGAACTGCTTAATACAGGGTTGCCCATATTCGACGGACCCATGTTTTTTTCGGCCATTTCGATGACCCTTTATGTCCATTCCAATCGACGAGGCTTGTCCGCAGGGAACAAATGCAAATCAATGCGAATAATCCGTTGTAAAGTGGACCGAGCCATGCCCAACTGCTGAGAACGGCGTTTTTGGGATGTTCTTGGGAACCTCTCAACACTGGTTCGTACGGCAGCGATAATTTCGGCCGATAGCTTTGGTCGACTTTTATATGGCCTCTTCGGATTAGAGAGAGCCTTACCAGTCGAAAACTTTTCGTATAAACGCTTAATGGTGTTCTTAGAAGGCGCACTTCTCACATTTCTTAATGTTTTAAAAGCACGTTGAGTTTTCACAATTGACTTCTTCTGTTGAATGTAAATTTCAACTATTTCAGAGCGCTTGCGTGGCGTGTATTGGTTCATGGTAAAAATCAGTTTGGACTGACGCTTCAAACACGGTATGTCATTAAGCGATGTGACATCTCTGTCAAAAGTTATGGCGTTGCCAGATGGGTCCGTCGAATATGGGCAACCCTATATGAATAGTGGTGTAGGGCATTATTAAATCGGCCCTGCTCGACTTTAGTTCTATCGTTACTGATTTCTTTGTTTGTTTTTAATGTTAGTTACTATTAAATAACACATTTTCTAAAAATTTCCTATTTTATTTTATTTTATTTATTTATTATTATTATATTTCTACATTTTGTTTATTTATTCTTCTTTTGCACACTTTGCAAATCTGAAAATGTGTATCTAAGTAAATATTACCTCATTCATTTAAAATCAAAATGTTAAAATATTATACACTTGTTAAAATATTATACACGAAGATTGACCATCGCTGCTCGTTGCTTTTTTCCACAAATGGTAACAACTTTGGAATGTGAAAAATTTAATTCCATAAAAGGCAGTCCGTAAATTGGTTTCCAACTTTCTCAAATAATACAACATTACCATCATACCATTTTAAAACATTTAAAATGCTCTTGAATTACTTAATCTCTTGTTTAAACAGCCATTTCAATTCGCAACGAAACTACAACTACAAATCCCATCCACTCAGAATATTACAAACATACAGATCCAAGGAGGCAGCCATAAATGAGCCGCCTTTCAAATTAATGATTAATGACCTTGTTTTAATTCATGGCGGATATCGTTGTTAAATGGAAGCTATACGCTTCTTTTAGTCTCATAAACCAAGAGTTATAATGTTGTCGGAATGTTGACTGCAATGGCATTCTTGTAATCATAACATGCATGGAGGCAGGAGCGAGGAGGAGCAGCAACAACAACGGCAGCAACATCATTATGAACATAAATATTATTGCCATTGCAGTTGTTGGTGTTGGTTGCCATTGCCTTTTGTAATGCTTGGCAATGGGGGCAACAACGTGGAGACGATGTCGCTGTCATTGTTGGCATTTGTGAAATGACTTCCGTTTGCGGCTGACTGGCCTCACTTTGCCAACAATTGCACCAAGTGGCCCTGTACACTGTCAACTGACACTACACCAATGTAGCACCATCACCATCACCACCACCACAGTACCACTGGGAAATACGCACACATACACAAATTTAGAAATGCATTTGAATTTAGAACATATGTAAGTAGGTGTGTATGTTGTGCCTATTATTCCAAATGTTTCCTCATGTCCTAAATGTAAAATCAATGCACTTTAAGGAATTATTGGGAGTTCAATTTTCTATATGATTTCGGATGTCTTATTTTTGCAATTATTTTGTTGAAATTAATGGAAACATGTTAAAATGTTAAAACATTTTTGGAACGCATCACAGAACTTACCCATAATTGTTGTCATGATTTTTATTTGTATTATTTTTTCAGTGTATTTTGGTACCCTTCACAATATCATGGATGATGTATCAAGTGGGTGTTCTGTTTGCTACTTCTTGTTATAAATTTATATTGTAGTTATAAAATATGAAAATCGTAACAAAATTTTAATAATAAATAGGCCTATATATTGTAACAGCTCTAATAATAGGGTAAAGTACACCATACTTTTGTCACTTTGTTTATCACTCTTCGAAATATTCGTCTGAGGCTCCATATTCTTGATCAGCATAATATTTCTACAAAGAATTAATAATGGCGCTTTCACTTGTTATATTCTCTGATATATTCGTCGAAGACCCTATATAGTATATCTGTTAGTCATACCATTGAACCAAAAATATTTTTCCATAAAAAGGAACATACGGGTGAGATAAAAAAAAACTGCAACAAAGTCAAATGTCATAACTATAAATTTATAAAATTTTATATAAATTTTTTAATTTTATTAAATGAAAGCAAAAAATGTCGGAAATAGCATCAAATATTAGAATAAGTTTAGATTTGCTCGAATTTGTCACCTTTGGCACGAATTTTGGCCTTCAAGCGGCCAATGAAACCGTAACACACTACCCGAATGTTGCTCTGCGGTATTTTGGTCCATTCCCGGCGCAGCGCTTATTTGAGGTGATCGACACTTTGGTATTTTCTCGAACCAACCTTGCTTTCCAAAATACTCTATATACAATACAGGGTTGCCCATATTCGACGGACCTTTGGGCCCTATGGTCCCATTCCAATCGACGAGGCTTGTCCGCAGGCAACATTCTTTGCGTCAATTGAATTTTGTACAGGAACAAATGCAAATCAATGCGAATAATCCGTTGTAAAGTGGACCGAGCCATGCCCAACTGCTGAGAACGGCGTTTTTGGGATGTTCTTGGGGACCTCTCAACACTGGCTCGTACGGCAGCGATATTCTCGGCCGATCGCCTTGGTCGACTTTTATATGGCCTCTTCGGATTAGAAAGAGCCTTATCAGTCGAAAATTAAGCGATGTGATGTGTGTGCGGTATGCCATTAAGCGATGTGACATCTCTGTCAAAAGTTATGGCGTTGCCAGATGGGTCCATCGAATATGGACAACCCTGTAGTCTAACGGATTGAAATCCGGAGATTTTGGTGGTCATTTTGCGCTGGAAATGGTGCTGAGTCCTGTTGAAATGTCCTGTTGGAATGTCTGCGGCCAAAATGTTTGCGTGCCCAAGGTTTTAAGACACCCTCCAGAATATTTTCGCGATAATACTCTGCATTTATTCAGATGCCACAGTCGATTAATACAAGCGGAGAGCGTCCATCGCCTGTTATGGCGGTCCACACCATCACCATGGTCGGCGCTTGTGTTCTGGTGGCCAACCGAAGGTGCACAAACACGATCATTTTGTTTGTTTACAAACTGCTGGACAACGAATGCCTTCTCAGAAAACCAAATTGGGCAGTTCATCACTTTCGACCTAGCGAAGCGACTCTTTAGCTCTTTTGAGTCTATTTTCTTTCTGTCGAAGTGTAAGTTGTTGCACTTTTTGGAATTTCAATGGCTTTACCCCGAGCTCATTTTTCAATATTTGCCGAATGGAATATTGCGATATTTTAATCTCACAAGCCATTTTTCGGCAACTCCGACGCGGGTTTCGACCAAGTCGTTTCTTTACTTTTCCAACCCATTCTGCTGATGTTGCTGTTTTCTTCCGTCCACTTCCTTGACGTCGGGCTTCGCTACCAGTAACGAGCGATGGTACGAGACATAGAGGATTTATTCACATTTAGATGCCGGAGTGCACTAACGATAGCCACTTGTGGTTTTCCAACCAAATATAAAGAAATCACACTATCACGCTTGAATTCTATCACGAATAACTTTTTTTCTGGAAAATTCTCACCAAATTGCTTTTGTACGCTTGTAAACAATATAATGAGCTGTCACTGGAATAATTTTAACAGCTGTCGGACGAGTGGCTTAGAAATGACAGCAGTCTGAAATTGGTTGCACTTTTTTCATCTCACCCTCTAGCCGTTTCCTCGAATTTTAGATTGTTTTATACCCTCAGCCATACAGAGGGCTATATAGGGAATATATCATTTGATACGACCAAAATGTGCTCTCTAAACCAAATCCGTTTCAAAATATGTGAAGTCGATCTAGGGTGTCCGTCCGTCCGTATGTATGTCTGCATTGTGCGAACGATAACTCTCGAACGAATAATTTGCCTCATAGAACAAGAAATCATCATTCGGTTTTGTGCAAACTTAGCAAAGCCTAATATTTTTGTCTGTGTGAAAATGGCCCACTACCTCATGTACCTCCCATTTGTCTTCAAATTTCACACATCCCAATATTTTTTGAATGTCCAAAAATGTAACTTAAATTGACTTACCGGAAGGAGTAATTCGATTTTTCCCAACTCCGTGTTCTACCTAACGACGTATGAATATTGAACGAAATTTTGTGCGTCATTACAAGTACATAGAATGACGGAGGAACATTACTAGATCTCTCCAAACGTATCTAAAACATTTATTTCGATGAGGGGAATTTTGGCCTTATTGTATGGGATATATGGGTTCGAAATGTATATCTGTGTACTTCGCTGTAATGCAGTATAACTTTGAAGAAAACTAGAAAATAATTCAGTAAATCAAGAGACATATGATTGAAAAATAAATAAAAAAGGAACTAAGTTAGACCGGGCCGAACTTTTAATACCCTCCACCATTTGGATAGAAACTTAAAAATTTCGAAAAACTTCCGGAAACTATCACTTAAATGAAATCTATTATATGGAGACTATAAGAAGACGTGGACCTGCTTACGAATTTTTTTGACATAGGCTGTAGTACCCTTTACGAACTTCAAATTTAAAATAATTTGGTGAATAATGTCGTTAAAATCATCCAAATACCGAATATCGGGATCTACCGTTATATGGGGGCTATACGAAGACGTAAACCTGCATATAAAAATTTTTGATCATAGGATAATGGGTACTACCCATTACGAACTTCAAATACGAAATTTGAAATGAAAATACTGAACCGACATGACCCATTTACGAAATTAACTTGCCGACTAAAAAATTTACATTTATGCAAAATGTTAGCCTTCTATCTCAATTCGTTCGAAATATGACGTGATTACAACGACAGACAGACGGACATCGCTAAATAGACTTGGAATTTTACGCTGATCAAGAATATATATACTTTGTTAGGTCTGACATGAGTATTTCGAGGAGTTACAAACAGAATGACGAAGTTAATACAGGGTAGCCCATATTCGACGGACCTTTGGGCCCATTCCAATCGACGAGGCTTGTCCGCAGGCAACATTCTTTGAGTCAATTGAATTTTGTACGGAAACAAATGCAAACCAATGCGAATAATCCGTTGTAAAGTGGTCCGAGCCATGCCCAACTGCTGAGAACGGCGTTTTTGGGATGTTCTTGGGGACCTCTCAACACTGGGTCGTACGCCTTGGTCGACTTTTATATGGCCTCTTCGGATTAGAAAGAGGCTTACCAGTCGAAAATTTTTCGTAGAAGGCGCACTTCTCACATTTTTTAAAGTTTTTAAAAGCACGTGGAGTTTTGACAATTGACTTCTTGTAAATTTCAACTATTTCAGAGCGCTCGCGTGGCGTGTATTGGTTCATGGCAAAAATCAGCTTGGACTGACGCTTCAAAAGCGGTATGTCATTAAGCGATGTGACATCCCTGTCTAAAGTTATGGCGTTGTCAGATGGGTCCGTCGAATATGGACAACCCTGTATACCCTCCATAGAAAGGTGGAGGATATAAAATAAATTCTTTGAGAACGAGGTACCAAGAGGGGTGAGAGGTGCGGCCAATGTCGTTTGACCTAAGCCAGAGATCAAACTTGGCTACTCGGGTATCTGATATGGGCTACATGTATGATTTTTTTCTGGAAGATGTATCAGAATGAGTGAGCCAATATCGTCCATCGTCACTCCTGACCTAAAATGTATGTAAATATTAAAATTGATTTTCTAATGCTCGCTATAAAATATAGTGCAAACGATGATCGGAACTATTGCTTGCATCTGTATTTTGGAGGGCGTACAATATTCGACTTAACCTAAACTAATATTCAGTCTGTTATTCTCGTATGTACGCACACATACATTCATATGTATGTAAATGAATGTAATGCATAAAACAACAATGTTCTATATTCGCTTTTACTTAGAACCCGCTCACACATAGACACACTTTCCCCTTTACCCCTTTTCGCCAGCATTCAGACATGCTGCATTCATTGTTGTCGTGGTGCTGGTTTTTAGCTAGCTTCTGCTACTTTCAAGGATATCCGCATATGAATTTGAATTTAAGGAATTTTCATGGGAGTCAGGAAACATTCAAGACTAATAACATGTCATACTTTCAATAGAAACTTTAGTCACTCATAAAGACCGGCACTTACATTTACACAAACACACATAGAGAGAAGGGGAGAGAGAGACACACACACACACACACACTTTACTTTGCCTTCGTCCAACACAAACAATGACACTTGCAGTGCTCACAACATTTTCAATTGTTCCTCGAAACTCTCATGCAAGTCATTGGGACCTTAAATGTGGTACAAATCTTTTGGCCTTTTACCATATGAAGAGCTGAAGACAATGTGGTTGTAGTGATAGTGGTGGTGTAGCGGGGTGGGGCGATGGAGTTATATTCTTAAGAAATCCAAACAAAAGTTGTTTTCCAAGAATCAAGAGAAGAACGTACTGAAAATAAAGACAGCCAACGAGGAAAACTGGCTAGCTAACTGGATGGTTGGCAAGCCAGCAAGCATTGGCATTAGCATTATTATTACAAGATAAAATGTTTGAATATTCTTCTCCTCTTTTTCACAAAGACAACTGCGTCACATCACCATCCCACTGTTCCGTCCTTCCTCCACCATCCGAAAACGGTCATTATCACCATCATATTTCGAATGCTTCTTCATCTGCACCCGGCTGTTACTTGTCAAATAAGGATATTTGTTGTTAAAGTGCATAATGACAGGAAGGTTGATTCAAATTAGCAAGACTTGATATATTCGTATAAGAAAAGCAAGAAGAAGAAGAAGCAAAATATGAAGTAGCAGTGCCAAAGCACCAGAGACAACAACTTGGTCTTTGCTGTCAAGTAGTGGTCGTAAATATTTTGTCATTGTGTAAAGTTTTCAATGATGTCAGTTGTTTGGTTAATTCATAGGAAAACTTAAAATTATTATTTGTGAACAGTGACATGGACGAGGAGATGTCTTAGAAGGCAAAGGGCCTTGTTAGGGGGTTTGATAGGGTGTTAATAATATTATATTACGGAATATTACTAAAATATCTCAAAATATCGTGTTGATTTGGGATACGAAACTTCTTCCGGACTTTGAACAGAGGTCAGTAATTATACACTCAGCCTTATGGCTAGAGAGAATACATATAGGTTTGAAAAAAATATGTCTCTTTAGGCGAAATTCTTTTAACATATTGAATTCCGTTTAGGGTTGTCCATCCGACTGTGTACCTGACATGATGCCCAATGGGGAAACAGGTGATTTTGACGATGGAACAATATTCTCACTCCATCCAAATTTCTTATAGAGAAGTGAAGCATGCAATATTTACCTCTTAACAATTAAAAAACCAGTAAAGAAAGTCCTAAAGTCGGGCGCGGCCGATTTTATGATACCCTACACCACTTTGCTAATTTAATTGAGTTCCACTTAATAATTAATAGTTTTTTTTTTTTGGGAGAATTCAATCATACACGCTATGATTATAATTATAATTTAAAATTCAAAGGACTAAATATGCCGAAGCATTTGTATCTTTTAAATTCGGACTTGTATTGCCCATTTGGTGCGAAATTAATTTGAAATCGGATAAAAATATTTATGGGAACTATATCCAAATCTGAACCGATCTCGATAAAATTTGGCAAAGATATTTCTGAGCTGTATTTGATATATTTCCCCAAATATTGTTGTTACAGAGTGCGGCTGCGGAGGACAAAAATAACAAATCGGATGAACAATATATATGGGAGCTATAGCTATATCTGAACCGATTTCGATAAAATTTGGCATACTTATTTTCAGGCCTAATTTGGTTGTATTTGCAAAATTCCATACTATTCGGGCTGATATTACACGTTTGGTGCACAATATAAGGCAAATCGGACGAAGATATATATGGGAGCTATATCTACCTTTTTTCCGATTATCTCCAATTTCAATAGGGTTAGTCCTTGGGCCAAACATATGTTGTTTGCAAAATTTCATCTCAATCGGATAATAAGAATACATGGACAGACGGACGGACGGACGGACGGACTGACATGCATAAATAAACTCAGAAAGTGATTCTATGCAGATCATCAAGAGGAACTATGGGTCTATCTCGTTTCCTGTTGCCTGTTACAAACAAATGCACAAATACATAATACCCTGACCACCTTGTGGTGTAGGGTATAAAAAAAACATTACGATCGGCCGGGCCGAACTTTTAAAACCCTCCACCTTTGAAAACATTTTTATAAAAAAAGTATCTGACCTCAAACGTGTTCCTATTTAAACTACAAATACCAGTAAGACCGTTTGGACAATGTTGTTTGAACTTTTCAAAAGACCATACAGTGGGTGATGACATTGTGTGGGGGCCATATCAAAACGGGAACCTCCACAGACAATTTTACAATTCAAGGATTTTCATCTACCAAATCTTTTTTAATGGCAAATTTGAAACAATTTCCTGACTAGAATTATCAAAATACCGAGGATATCGTTATGTGTGCGCTATATGAAAGCATGGACCTAAATTTTCAATGTTCAGTCCTCGGAGCTAGAACCCATTATTATCTACAAATACCAACTTTTAGACAAATCCATGGAAAAATGAGGCAAAAATAATCAAAATTCTGAATATCCGAAGATACTGTTATATGGGGCCTATACTTTTAAGCCAAGATGGCATTCTGAATAGACAAAATTTGTCAAAATCGGTCCAGCCATTCTTGAGATATAAGCATTCTAGCTAACATCCCCTTCCTTTGCATATACATATATATATCCGATATATTTACTATCGGCATCTACGTAACGGTCAGAATTGACCTGTTCGTCTGTTTGTGATTTCGCAGGGATTAAAAAAATTCGCAGTCTAATGAAAAATTTGAGTTTTATTTAATGCAAATGTTATAGTCTATTTCACCCACTATATATTACCCGATGACCACCAAAATTGGAAGGCTTTTGCCCAGCCCAAAGCTCTGGCCCCATGCTGACTTTCGCTTCGATTGGTCTATAGTTGTACCTGTAGAGCAACTGCGAAATCAAGAAATTTTTCAGTTTTTGATCCATTTCATCCCCTAAATATTATGCGATCATCTCCAAAAGAAATAGGGTTCTATTCTGACCTTAACCCCACCTACATTTTACATTCCGTGAAGATCGGACCGTCATTGCGACCTGTAGAGTGATTCAAAATTAACATGGACAGACGGACGGACGGACATACATAGCTAGATCGACTCAGCTCGGCGAGATAGGAAGATCCATATATACTTGCCTATGTAGGAAACCAATATTTCGAGGTGTTACATAATTTATGGCCCAATCAAACTTATAATACCCCAACACATAGTGTTGTAGGGTATAAATATTTTGAGCTCTTATCGATCACTCATTAAATATATTTTTTTCGTTTTAAAACCATTTCCTACTAGAATTAACAAAACTCTCTGCTTTTATATCGCAACTTCATAACAGCAGTAGGAAAGTTTTCAAAAAAAAAAAAAAAATCATGAAATTTGAATTGATTTCTAGTAATGTAAATTTAATTTAACATTTGAAGATTATTTCATCCAAATATTGAAGGGGGCTTAAAAATATTTTATATATCGAGTTAATTTTTAATTTGTTCTGATAATGGCAGCGTGCTATTGAATGGTTCCAAATCCGATGTTAATTGAATTACTATATTTCTATTTTGAGTACTACGTTGATTTTTCTAATCATTCATTTTCTTTTATCTTTCCAGGTAAGATACAACATTTTAAGAGCCAGATCTGTATTGCATGTAAGTCACCATCATTCCAATTTTCAGGCTTGTATATGATATAGAGTTTAGATAGAGTTTAGTTTAGTGCGCTGTAGAAGACATATAATTTCTAAACATTTGACATGCATTTTAACCGTACATTCGAATTTTAGAAATCTTACTTAACTCTTTGCTTAACACAATGGTACAGTTTTTGTTGGTAGTATACCACACTTAACAACCTGAACAACCATACACCAAACTTCACGGTTCACCTGCTGAGGTTTTATCTGGGCATTGACAAATCAATGTCACAAGTCACTGATATCTACAACCAAAGAGTACATTAAGCAATACATACCAAAGATACCGATTAAATAACGCGAAGAACTTTTCTTACACTAATGGTAATCCGCAATAATATTTTCATTCAGTTCATTTTTATCTACAAAAAATACAAGCGATAACAAATTGAAAAGATTATCATACCATAGTGAAGGGATGTAAGTGTAATACAATTATTTTATTTTGTTATGATTTTTTGGTATTTTAACTCTTGAGACCCTTCATATCTTCTAGTAGTTATATGGACAGTTGATTTTGACATCCTTTGGTTGGCTTTTCTACTATATCAAGGTTTTCCTTAAATGTAACTAATGGTTCCCTATATCAAAATTTTTTTAAAGCGAGTTATATCTTGCGATTTGTACTTCTAAATCGTTACTGAACCATGTAGCGTATGAGTGCCGGTAGATGAGCTAAATATTCATTATACGCTACCAACTGTAGTGGAATGTCGCAAGGAGAATTACAAGGAATTAGTGATAAATAGCATTTATTTTCGGGAATATTTTTAATTTCATCGAATTTCCAAAATATTTCATATATTGCAAAATAGGGGATGTTAGTTAAATTAAGAACGGCTGGACGGATTTTGACAATTTTCACCAACTCAGAATGACCTTTTGGCAGGAAAGAAAATAATTTAAGAAATCGCATAAAATAGTGTTTATAAAAATGTGAATATTTTTCTTTTATGCTTTTTTTCCATGACATTTTTTTAAATTTGACTTAAAATATTGAATTGTAAATTTTCTAATATTTTTATACCCTCAGCCATATGGCTACAGAGGGTATATATCATTTGATACGACCAAAACATGCCTCATCGAAATAACGGTTTTAGACCCAAGACCCTAGGAGTCGATCTAGCGATGTACGTCCGTCCGTCTGGCTAACCCTCGAAGGGAGTATCCGATTTGATCCTTAATTGGTACATCGTAATATTTTTATCAAACTAAGAACGAGTTCCGAGATAGACAATATCGCTCCCCTCTTTCTGGTAGCTCCCATACAAAATGTCCAAAATTTCAAAGAAAATAATTTATTACACAGAAAGAGAAAGGATAAACTGATTTTGCTCCAACTTTACAAATCCTAATATTTCTATCAGTGCTAGATCAGGTGCGAAAATGAACAATATCGGTCAACTCCATCAAGTACCTCCCCCACAGACGGTCAACGTTTTGAATAATTAAAACTCTTCTAACATTTGATTTAAAAGTCGGACTGTCTTCAATTTTCACACATCGCAATAATTTTATTAACCCTGGTGCCAAGATGGAATACATCAGTCCACTACTTCTGGTAAAAAAAAAAATATTTTCCACAAATTTTCCATAAATTGGATGTAAATGTTCGATTTTCTTGTAATATTGCTCATACCAATATTTTTATATAAATTAAACTAGCTGGCCCGGTCCGCGTTGCCGGCCCGTACTTTTAGTCTTTAAAGCATAATAAATCACAGATCTGACTTATGTAGGCGGCACAATTTTGATTATAAGTAATGACGCCATTATAATTACTCCAATTTTGATTAAAAGTAATGCTTTGATTATGAGTAATGACTCCATGACTAAATATAAATTAATATTCATGGCAAAAATTATAATTACCGTTGGTTTTAAATATTTTGAATAGCCTGATCTTATTTTTCAGCTATAGGCTTTAATTTGAGTGTTAAATACCTATATGATAAAGAACATCTATAATAGCCTCATGTGAAAATTCAGCTTAATTTTTTTTTGATATTGTAAAAAGCATTTAAATGAGCTATAATTTGAAATTTGTATTTCCAACGTTTAAAATCCCGTACTGCGTGGTATTCAGTTTTGTCCACCTCATACTTGAAGGCAGAATGTTGTCAGAATAGCCAAAAAATTACTCTTTTGCTCCGATTACCGTAGGATGGGCATTAATTGTTTGTCATTTAAATTGTGCGGCGGAGATCCAATAAAGTTACTTTATAATTTCGTATTTTTTCATGTTTCTGCCACAATTTCCGACTAAATGAGTCCAAGATTGACATTTCGGAGTTTATTTCATATAGACGTACATCCCAAATCTACGTTCCCAACCAACATTCTCTTGGGGGTTACAAATTCAATAGAATACCAAATTTTCTTTTCTGACCACACATTGGTTGAGAAAGTGGACTTGGGGGTACACTAATGTGGGGACTATACTTAAATAAATTCCTATGAGGATAATTATCTGTAAGATGATTTTCTACCTCAGGGTTTTTTACCCAGGTAGCCTCAAGACTAAGATGCGCACTTTTCCGAAAAATAAAAATTTATAAGAAGAGGTTTTCTTCCCCCTTAGAAACAAAAATGTCAAATAAGGGCCAAAAAATGAAAAAAAAAAATGGCCAAGACCCCGAAAATACCTTAAATCATATGATGGTGATACCAAAACGTGATAATTTTTTGCAAAGATGGTTTCTTCTTAAATTATCAACATAAGCTAAAATTAGTACGAAAAATATGGTTAAAATGTAGAATATACTTGAAATCGGGTTGTTCCGTTATGATCCATATCATGACCTGCCAAAGCGATTAAAGGTATCTCGAATGTTTTGGTAGAATTTCTATTTTGCGTTCTTTATAGCATTTTATGTTCTCATTTGACAATTTATTGTCATATGAAAGAAGCAGGTCCACCTTTTGAAATTAACGCCATAACGCTTCTTCGGTCATTTTTGTTTGTTTTAATGTGTTCGCATCTTCCAGCTGAAGCACGATGTAGGTCCTGAAATAGAAAGCATTTTACATCTTATTGTGCCCTCATTTCATTTCTTAATATTATTCATTCAGAATTCTAACCAATAAAAAAAATGTACACTTCAATATAGAAAAAAGAAAAAGAATCTTCAACTGGTTTGCTGATTTTTTTTGCGGCAAATTTTTAAAGATGATTACGAAGTTTGTCGGTAGAATGTACTATTTTTTTGAAATTCGATTCCATTGAAAAATTGTCGATTTTCCCGATTCTAGAATTTTCATATAAAGCGACAACGGTTAAAATTGTTATTTATAGATTTTATGTATTTATTGGGTATTACGAATACCCAAAAAAAATCTACACATCATATTAGAATTAAAAAAAAAAAAAACACTACAAATGTACATTCGAAAATAGTGAGTCAAAATGGAAAAAAATATGCAATATAAAACACTACTATAGTACATTTTAAAAGTCTAAATGAAAATGTTCACATTTCACATTTTTGCGCGATTTTTTTGGATTTTATTCTTTTCTGCTAAGAGGCAATTCCGAATTTGTCTAAATCGTTAATATCAGACCTGCGGTCTTTATGTTATAAGAGTAGTAACTAACACAACTTTCTTTTAGATATAGAGAGATAGATTTAAAAGTAGGCGCGTTCCTCAGCCGCTAAATTAGTACTTAGGGTTGGATGGAAAGCCAACAGCATCTCGTGTAATAATTTTCAAACCGATATCTTTACTTTTTTGGCAAATATAAAGATTTTAGATAAATCGTAATAGTGGGCGTAAAAGGAGGCGTGGTCAATATTTTTTTCTTTAAAAACCTAACTCAGGGTATAACGAACGTTTGTACAAAAAATTGTGCAAATCAATCCAGCCGTTTTCAACTGATTCCGTTACCAACAAACAATAATTGATTTTTATATATATAGATGAAGCATGAAAATGGAATATTCAATCGACTATATCTGGTAGCACACGCACATGTTAACATTTTCTAAAAATTATCATTTATGTCATGTAAAGTGGAGGAAGTTACCAATATAGGCCAAACCTGGCACGTCGCAATATTTATATGATATTTTTTTAGGTCCGATACTAAATAGACAATATTGGCCTACGGAACCTACTCCATAAGTGGTTAAACAGTTGAATAATCATAACAGAAGTCAAAATATTTTTGAGTAATCGTACATTAGCTGAGGGTATACATTTGTCGGAAAACCGACAGATTCTCTTTAACTTGTTTTCACTTAATAACACTATGTGATGGGGATTATTATATTCAAATCGCAATTATAGTCCAATCTTCATGAAATTTTGCATTCGCGCACACCATCCAGACAGACAGACATTTCAGTCATGTACATTATGAGCTCTTATCGATCACTCATTAAATATATTTTGTTCGTTTTAAAACCATTTCCTACTAGAATTAACAAAACTCTCTGCTTTTATATCGCAATTTTATAACAGCAGCAGGAAAGTTTTCAAACAAAAAAAAAAAAAATAAAAATAAATAAATCATGAAATTTGAATTGATTGCTAATAATGTAAATTTAATTTAACGTTTGAAGATTATTTCATCCAAAAATTGAAGCGGGCTCGTCTGTGTAGACATGAGCTTTTAAATAGCCGTTAAATCCCACAATTAAATGTTCACCGAACTGGTCTCCTAACAAATCCATTGGTATGTCCAACAGATTGATATCTGGAGATTTTGGTGGCCATTGTGCGCTGGAAATGAAGCGAGGAACCTCATTTTGTAACCATTCTAATGTTTGGGAGCCCAAGGCTTTACTACATTCTCTAGAATATTTTCGCGATAATTTTCGGCATTTATTCTGATCGATGGTCGATTAATACAAGCGGAGGGCAGCTATCGGCTGTTTTGACGGCGCACACCATCACCATGGCCAACGAATGTGCACATTTTCAGCTGACCTCTTTTCCAAGTAAACACGATAATTTTGTTTGTTTACAACCAATTTTTTTCTCATCGGAGAAAACCAAATTCGGCAGTGCACCACTTTCGGCCAAACGGAGCAACTTTTTAGCTCGTTTGAGTCTATTTTCTTTCTGTTGCGGTGTAAGTGCTTGCACTTTTTGGAATTTCAACGGCTTTACCACGAGCTAATTTTTTAATATTTGCCGAATGGAATATTGCGACGATCAGGGAACGAATGCTACGATGAGTTTCGAGAATTTGATTGATTTTCAGGAAGCAGGAAGAATTTGATTGATGTTCGGAAATCCGGTTGATGGTCGGAAAGCGACGATGCGTTGATCTTCGGGAACGATGATGCGATGGTGTTCGGGAATTCCGTTGATCATCCAGAACGAAGCTGCAAAGAGTTATTAATACTATGTTTACGGGCTACGATCATAAACTACTCAGTAATTGTTCGAACAGGGAGTTAGAGCCCCTGTGGGGTACATTAAACCGAAGTCTCTGTGGGGAACGAAAACCTCCGTGGGTACGGGAAACCGAGGTATCTGAGTGGAACGGAAAGCTGATGCTTCCGTGTGGTACCGGACACCAAAGCTTCCGGGACGGAAAGCCGAAGCTTCCGTGTGGTACAGGAATCCGAATAATCTATGTGGAACAGAATACCGAAGTATCAGTGGGGTTCAGGAAACCGAAGTATCTGAGTGGAATGGAAAGCCGAGGCCTCCGTGGGTTACATGCATCCGAAGTCTCTGTAGGTGAACGGAAACCTCCGTGCGGTATGGTAGAACAGGAAACCGAAGTCTCTGTGTTATGTAGTTAAATTGCTTCCACTTTGGAAAGCCTTTCGACGTACCCTTCAACTTGCAAATTCCTAGTCATATCTTGCATCTCCTCCCCTAGGTTGTCGCTCCATTGCCCTACAGATACCTATTTTCAATATGGTAGTACAGATTTTTTATCTATTCCTTAAATTGCGTTCACATAATTGTGACCCTTCAAATAAACGAACATTATATCTATATTTCCTATTGTTCACGAAATTAATCTCCTTCCCTCGTACCGTAATTCATTTTGGCCATAATACATGCATATTTAAACTGTGCGTGTGTGTGTGTGGCGTTTTGCAACATAATCATTGGAAAGCCACTTCAACTGTTACTTGAGCAGCAGGAACAACGACAAGGACAGCAACAACAACAGCAGTAGCAGTACACAAATTGTATTTAATAACACTTCAGGTAACACTTGGTTAACGATGTCAGTGTGACTAAGCCGTTTAGATGCTGTAAATAATTGCCAAAAACTACTTAAGAATGCAGACGTTATAATACGCTCGCTGTCAGTGTCAGTGGGCCAACGCACGTACGAACGCTACCAATATCAGTTTGAATGAAGATGTTGCTGTCGTTGTTGGCTGTTGGCTGGCTGACTGCTCTAAGCTAAACAAAAATAGGAGAAGGGCTGGCTTATGCAACACAATATATACATATTGGAGTAGTAGTATTGGAGAGGAGCAATGATGGTGGTGGTGGTGGAAGAAACAAAAATGACAATAAAAAAACAAATTTTATTCTTCAACACAACACAACCACCATCACAACTACCGCTACTACCACTACCACTGCATACTCTTAGAACGACAACAATAACAAAACTCCAGTTCACAGCATAATTTGGCATTAAACATGTTTTAGCAACTCATGCCGAGGTATTGAAATATTTATGCCATTGTTGTTATTCAGTACATACATCATGTACGTGTATGCATCTATGTACGGGCGAGTGTTTGTGTGTGTGTGTGTGCGTGTTTGTATGTATTCAGGATCCTATCAATTATGAATAACGTTTCCACCGTCACGTTTCACCATCCATCTATATACATGTGTGTACATACATATATGTGTTTGTATGGGTGTGTAGTGTTTGTATATTCACATGTAGAGCTATCATTTGAGGTTGTCATGCTCGTTCATTTAGTTAACAACAATAGCAACTACTACCTACCACGTTGAACACAAGTCGTGTAGAATGGTTTGTAACTTTAAATATGACAAATTAATACAATTACCAAGAATCCAGTTGCCTACAAATGGACTGCTACCACTCTATGGTTTGGAATACAACACGAGTTCAACGAATTTAATAAAGTTCAAAAATTCACGAAATGAAGTATTGAACTAATTAATGCGAGTTCGTGTTGAAATTCTTGGTATTACTGGGGGGGGGGTGGGGTATTGTATTTTAAATAATATAAAATTTTGTTTCGGGATGTAAAATAGATGCTCAATTTTATGGAAGCGTAAAGGGCGATGACTCCATAATTCCATTTTCTTGGGCAAAACAATTTTCTATATGTTTTCTGTCAGAGGCAATGGTCCACGTAACACGCTTCAAATGTCAAATTTCAAACAAATCAACTGAAACAAGTTAAAAAGTAGTAAGTTCGGCTCGAACTTTGAATATCCTCCACCATTTGCAACGAATTGGAAATTTTCAAAAAATAAAATCCTTAAAAAATAGCCGTTATATTGGGGTCTATACGACGTGGACATACATAGACATAGTTTGTCATAAGCCATTACCATATTCATATTGCCCATATTCGACGGACCCATGACTCTTTGGGTCCATTCCAATCGACGAGGCTTGTTCGCAGGCAACATTCTTTTCCTCAATTGAATTTTGTACGGGAACAAATGCAAATCAATGCGAATAATCCGTTGTAAAGTGGACCGAGCCATGCCCAACTGCTGAGAACGGCGTTTTTGGGATGTTCTTGGGGACCTCTCAACACTGGCTCGTACGGCAGCGATATTCGGCTTCGGATTAGAAAGAGCCTTACCAATTTCGGTATGTATTGTACCTAAAATCGTCAAAATACCAAATATAGGGAGGTATCGTTATATGGGGGCTATACGAAGACGTGGACCTGCACAGACAATTTTCTGTCGTAGAGTGTAGTATCTATTTTGAACTTCAAATACCAAATTTTAAATTACTTCCAGGAAAAAGGAAGTAATTTAAAATCATCAAAATACCGAATATCGGGAGGTACCGTTATATGGGGGCTATACGAAAACATGGACTTGCACAGACAATTTTATATCTTAGGGTGTAGTATCCATTTGGAACTTCAAATACCAAATTAGAAACAATTCCGGTGAATAATGTCGCTAAAATCATTAAAATACCGAATATAGGGAGGTACCATTATATGGGGGCTATATGAAAACGTGGACCTACATGGCCCATTTACGAACTTAACCTGCCCACTGGAAAAATAAACATGTGTGCAAAATTTTAGCCATCTATCTCAATTCATGCGAAAGATAGCGTGATTACAACAGACAGACGGACAGACGGACATCGCTAACTCGACTTAGAATTTTACGCTGATCAAGAATATATATACTTCGTTGGGTCTGACATGAGTATTTCGAGGAGTTACAAACGGAATGACAAAGTTAATATACCCTCCATAGTATGGGGGGGTATAAAAACACCGGGAATGATATATGGACCATGGGATATGATATGTCTCTATATAAAACAATAGTGAAATAACTGACTAACAGATCTAGCAGCAATGCCCACAAGAAACAGCTGAAGCTCGAATCTTGAAATTTTGCACGAGGGCCAGTCTTGGTGCGTATGCGTGTAATAAGGCTGGGGGTCTGGAAATTCTTACTAATAGGGTAGAAAATGTACTGAAATTAACTCCGAAATTTTGCAATGAGAATCACTGATGAAGAGCATGGAGTTTAATGTTACGAAAAGTTCTAAAATAATACCACTTGATATAATGTGAACGAAAAGAGCTAAAAACTTGAAATTTGGTATCAGAATCAAGGGTGGAAAGTATGTTTGATATATGGAGATGATGTGCGAACTGTACTTAATCAAAGTAAATTTGGAACAATTTGGTTTAAGATGAACGGATGAAACTGAAATGTTGTATTGGGGTGCCTGTTGGTGATAGGATTGTGATAAAGAGGTGGTTGTTTAAATGTGTACGACAAGTGCACGAAAATAAGCAAATAGTATTTTATTTGGTACAATTTGGTATTAGGTCAAAAGTTAGTTCTTCGATTTTGAAATTTTGTATAAGGGTCGCTGTTTATAGGTATCCTGGACATATGGAAATATTTTTGAAAATGTGTATTATAATTAAACGAAAAGTATTAAATGGTACTTGGTTGAAAATGTAAAGATAAAGTTGCGAAACTTGATATTTAGATAACTGTGGAATTCTAAGTTTGTGATTTGGAGTTGGGTTTGAAAATGCGTAGTATATTTGTACGAAAATTACGAAATGGTACTACGTTTGGTAGTGGATAAAAGAATAGAACTGAAACCCTGAAATTGTATGTATCGTCAACTGTCGGTGTCTAGGATGGGAATATGGAACTTTTTTACAAATGAATACTAAATTTCGTATTCAGAGAATGTATAGAACTGGAATCCCGAATTTTGATATTGAGGTCTCTGTTGGTTTTGCAAATGTGTACTATAATTGTACTAAACGCTACTAAATTGAGTTTTGGGTTAAGGGATAGGGCTGGAATCCAGAAATTTGATATGAATGTCACAGTTGGTATCTGTGGTTGAGAGAAGGTGGTGGCAATGGAATTACAGAGGTAAAATTCTGAAAATTGATATTGGGGTCACTGTTGGTATCTGAGGCTTAGATATGGAAATTGTTTGGCAAATAAATACTAAAATTATACGAAAAGCCCCAAATGTATTGGGTGAAGGGATGGGGTTGAAATCTTATAATATCGCATTGATGTCTATACTTGACAGAAGGAGGTTGTTTTGGAAATGCGTACTATGAACGTACGAAAAGTGGAAAATGTAACAAAATGTGCCGTTGGGTATCGGAATAGAGATTCTAGGGTTTACATATAGATACGTGGAAATAATTTTAAAAAGAAAAAATGGATGTGGGTTTGTTTTGCAATGTTTCTGCAATATCTTCCTCAACAAACTTTAAATTGAAGGATTTTGAAACTTTTTCCTATTATATTTTTCCAAAAAAGTAAAAACTAAAAAAAAAAAATATATAATATCTTGAAAGTCTGAAAATTTAGTAAGATGTATGAAGTTTTTTTTTAACAATTTTATCAAGCTGAGTAAATTGTATATTTTGAGTACTAAAAAGACCTAACACGAACTGTTGGAAGAATTCTAAAATTTTAGCGGTCACTTGGTACTAAGTGTATAAAAACAGTGGACCCATATCATACCCATCCCAAATAGGGTTTAAGATTTTGAATCCGAAATAAGCGTCTAACTCCCTTGAAATTTCACACGCACACACATTTTCGCTAATACATGATCTGTTTTAAAGATGATATATATCTGCGAACCCCTTCGGGTAATTCACCCACAAAGGGTCAACATTTTCAATACTTTTATCTATCAAAACTTGCGAAAAAAAACTCAGCGATTCTTTATAACTTGCCATATCTAAATATTTCTCTCAACCAGAAATCTGAGATGAATATGGAATTTATGATTTCGCATAAAATTGGATATAAATGTTCGACTTTATTGTCATTTTGCACATACCAATATTTTTATCTTCGGTCGACTCTATCTTCTAACTAACACACATTTTAACATTTTCCAAAAAATTATCACATACCTCATGTAAAGTGAAAGAAGTAACCAATATAGTCCAAACCTGGCACGTCGCATTATTTATATCATATTTATTTAGGTCCGATACGAAATGGTCAATATTGGCCTATTCCTTCGGAACCTACGCCATAGAGGTTCAACAATTTTAATAATCATAACAGAGGCCAACATATATTTAAATCAACGAACATTGGCTGAGGGTATACATCTGTCGGCAAAACCGACTAATACTTTTTAACTTGATTCTTATAACTCCCATGTAAAGATACCTCCTAATCATGGTGGAATTAAGAAGGTAATGACATGCTATCCTATGTTTGCAATTCTTTTCAAAATTATATATTTGACAACATTTAATTGTCAAAATGTGTATTTATGAAATCATTTTACATACACAATTCAGAGATGAGAACCTGTTTTCTTTGCAGTGAAACTTGACAAGGTAAATTACCGAAAATGAAAAGATGGGAATGCTTAAATGAAATGACTTTACCTTCTTAATTTTATCATGCTCGCAATATTCGGTATTTGGATGGTTTTTGTCACATTTTAAAATTATAAAATTGGTATTTGTAGTTGTTAACGGATCTTCGGTTTTTCGAGGGAGCGTTGGATATATATGTGCACGTTTCCTTTCGTATTTTAGCCCCCATATAACGGTACCTCCCGATATTCGGTGTTTTTGTGATTTTAGCGACATTATTCACCGGAATTGTTTCATGTTTGGTATATGATGTTCGAAATGGATACCGCAAGCTAAGACAGAAAATTGTCTGTGCAGCTCCACGTCTTCGTATAGCTCCCATGTAACGGTACCTCCCGATATTCGGTATTTTGATGATTTTAGGGACATTATTCCCCGGTTATTTCAAGTTTCGAATTTGAATATGGCAATGGCTTATAGCAAACAAAGCCTAAGTAGGTCTACGTCGTATAGACCAATATATCGGCTTTATTCGGTATTTTTAAAATTTTAACAGAATTTTTTGAGAATTTTATTTTTTGAAAATTTCCAAATTCGTTCTAAATTGTGGAGGGTATTCAAAGTTCGGCCCGACCAAACTTACTGCTTTTTAACTTGTTTTTAGTTTGATTTTTTATACCCGATCATGACAACAACTAATCAAGTCATACACAGATATGATTTCGTTTGGCGGTTTCTTAATTAAATGTTTTTTCTCATTTCATTTTTTGCAAACTGTATTTGAGTCAGTCAGCACAAAATATCTGATTTGAAAAAGTATTTTTGTTCTATAAACTATTTCTTCTTTTTTTAAAAATCGATGGAAAGTTGGGTGTGGCAATAAGACATTCCTTTTATAATTATTTTTAGAACAACTTTTTTATAACTTTCGTTCGAAGTGGACAATATTTTAGCATAACATTAGAAATGTTAAATCAACGTCCTGCCATATACATATAAAAACTACAAAGCATTTTTGTCGTTTCAATTATAAATAATTTTGAATAAACAATAACTTCCCCATACTCTCTCTTTCAAACTTCAGTATTTTAATGGAGTATAAGAACATTTTACTGACCACATGAAGTAAAAGCTGTATTCCACCAACATTAATCGAAAAATTCAAACTAATTTTTTTATTCAGAATTTCAAATTGACATTTAATATTTGATGGACCATGAAGATATTTATATTCATTTCGAAACGAAATGAAAAAACTTTGCATTCATTCATTTGTTAGCTGGCACACACATACTTTTGGACAATATTCCATCCATTCACAAATCACAAATTTATCTACCTTCTTGGCAATGCTATTGACATTCATAGATATCAGGAGAAATATTTCATTTCTTTTTTTTTTTTCATCTTTATAGCTGTGGGTTGTCATAAAAATTAAGCAAACATTTGAAAAACAGTAATTGCATTCACAGTTCATATTTTGATATTTGTTGACACAGAGTCTCGCCCGTGTGCCACCCGTCTCTGCCACATCGAAACACCAACTTAGCTACTATCTAAGTAATGTCACCTACATACCTGCCGGCCTCCCTGCCTGACTGTCTGTCTGTCTGCCATTGGGAACAGGAAACCAGCATAAGTTTATTTCTGACCAATCTTTATGCTGTTGCTGCTTCTGCTACTGCTCTTGCCTTTCCCATCTTCATGTTTCACATGTACATGTTCTTGTTTGAGTTTGGAAAACATTTGATCTCCGGTCCAATTAATTTGTGATTTTCTCTTGATTATTGACATGTGGCAAAGCAAGCAAAAAGGATTAATATTTATTCGTCCTTTGTGTGTAAACGTTGTGTTTGTGTGTGGGCGAGTGTACATGGTATTTGTGTGCATGTAGCAGACACACACACATATATAATTATAGACATATGAATGTGTTTATATGTCATTTGTGTGTGTGTCTCAATGTATGTTTGAGTCTGTTTATTATTATTTTTGTGCTTAACATAGAAGAGCCTAAAGTGATTAACATATGAATGCAGGCCACGATATCCGGGAAATGTTGCATAAATTACACATAAAATGTCAACTTTGCCGAGTACCAAGGGGGAGATGCGTGCGGTCGGAAAGGCCCAAAGTCAAAGGGATGATGCTTCGGTTGTGATAGTCTGACGGTTTGTATGGTTTGTTGGTCGTTTGATATGTCGCTGTTTAAACAAAAGTAGAGTTTAAATTTATGTAGATATAAATAAGAGGACTGCTGTGGATAATAGCGTTTATATTTTATTTATAGACGAGAGTCTTTTGAAAACAAAAATTATGTCCTTAAAATCTCCTCTGACCTCAGATGTTCTTGAAAGCTTCTCCGACCACAGGAGACCTATAAAAGGTTTTCTGACGTCAAAAGGCCTGTAAATGGTATTTTCACTACAGAAGACACTTAAGAGGTCCCCTGACCCCAGAAGAGCTCTGAAAGCTTAGAGGACGTGATTACAGAAGTCCTGTAACCACAGTTCTTCTGACCTCAGATGTCCTTAAAATCTCCTCTGACCTCGGATGTTCTTGAAAGCTTTTCCGACCACAGAAGACCTATAGAAGGTCTTCTGACGACAGATGGCCTGTAAATGGTCTTCTGACGACAGAAGGCCTGTAAATGGTATTTTCACTACAGAAGACCCTTAAGAGGTCCCTTGACCACAGAGGAGCTCTGAAAGCTTAGAGGACGTGATTATAGAAGTCCTGTAAAAGATCTTCTGGCTACAGAGACCTGTAAAAGTTCTTCTAAACACAGAAGGCCTATAATAGGTCTTCTGATTCCAGATGACCGCTTAAAACCCTTCTGACCGCAGAAACCCTGTAAGCGATCTTTTGTAATATGTCTTGTGACCACCGAAGAGCTGTAAAATATCTCACAACTACATAAATGTCTTCGGACCCCGGGACACCTTTAAAAGGTCTTCTGACCTTAAACAGGTCTTCTAACGCTAGAACTTCTGTGGAAGGTTTTCAGACTACAGAAGAACTTTGGAAGGTTTTCTGACTAAAAAGACCTTCTGATTCAAGAGGGCTTCTAAAGCTCTGAGCACAAAAGACCTCTTAAAATCCTTCCATCCACAGAAACCCTGTAAGCGGTCTTTTGACGCAAAAGACTGTGTGAAATGTCTTGTGACCACCGAAGACTTGTTACGCATTTTCCGACTACATAAGACCAGTTAAATACCATCTGACTACAGACGAACTCTAAAATGTCTTCTGACCACAGAAGACCTTGAAAAGGTCTTTTGACCTTAAACATATCTGGAGGAGAGGTAGAACTTCTGAAGGTAGAACTTCTGTAAAAGGTCTTCTGACTACAGGAGGCCTGGGGAAGATCTTCTGACTAAGAAGACATTTGTAAGGTCTTCTGTAGGGGAAGGTCTTCTGACTACGGATAACCTGTGGAGGTTGTCTGACACCCGAACATCCGCAAAAGCTCTTCTAAGCCCAGAGGACCTATGTAATGTTTTCAAAATCACAGAAACCCAGTAAAATGTTTTCTGAACACAGAAGACTTTTGAAAGGTGTTCTGATTACAGTAATCGATAAAGGTTACTCAGAACTATGATGACCTGTTAACGGTCTTCTGATCCCTGAAGACCTGGAAAATGTCTTCTGACCACAGAGGACCTTTAAAAGGTCTTCTGACTACAGAGGATCTGAAAAATGTCTTATAACCATAGAAGGCATCTTATGACATATTTTCCAAAATTACTAACCAACTTCTTCTTCTTCAAATTCCATAAATGTTGATGATATCTCTCTTTGTATTCAGAGTAAACAGAGGGGAATTATAATTTTCTAATATAAAAATTTAATAGTCATAGCGCATAACCAGCAAAGGATGTGAAAACGGGCGAGAAGGGAGCGCCGCAAAGTGAGGAAAACGGGAAAGAGTTTTGCAATGTTGAAGGAAGGCGAACACAAGACAAACAAATATTGTCTGAGTTTGGATGACTGTCACAGTGAATATTGTTTTGTTATGTTTTTCCTTTCATTTTATTCTTCCGTTTCCTGTCTGTCTGTCATTCCCCACTCAACCAGCTCTCCCTCCACATCTTGTTAAATTTTAGTGTTGTTTACTCTATGACATTGTTGTTGCTGTTGTTGTCATTGTCATCGTTGTTGTTATTATTATTGTTGCAGTTGCTTTAACATTATGAAAATAACTTCCGCTTATTGTCCTGCAACACAACGTACGAACGAACGAATATAAAATTACATTCTGATACACTATTTATAGTCTGCAGAGCAGCATTCATTGTTTCTACTATGAACATTCAGTTGCATTGCCATTTATTTTTTGTTCCTGGTTTCTTATTTTGCATTTCTATTTTGCAGCTCCATTTCTCAGCCAGTGAAGTTAAAGCTGAAGAAGAGATGAAAGTTGTCTTGCATAAAAATGACCCAATACATTCTCAGGCATTTGTCTCACTTAATTATTTTGATTGTTTCTTCTTGGAAGAAAATCGCAAATAGAATTATTGTATTTTCTTCTGAACCGAAGAATTGGGAGAACGAAGAAGACAACATAAATAATTCGATTACAATGTTTCCACTGTAAGTAATTCTGTGGGTTTTAGCTGTTAATTTTATTTTCTTAATCATTTCTTTAACTACAGATGCCGATCATTAGGACATTGAAAAATAAGCTGTAATGGTGTTAGTTAGTGGATCTGCTCACCAATTTAAATACAACATTAATGCTAGACCAGAAAATCAATTACATTGCAAATTTATGCGATTGAAATTGTTGTATAACGTTGTATTGGTCAAAGATGTAGACTAAGACTTTGAAATAATTTGATTGATTTTTATACCCTACAACACTATGTTTTGGGGGTATTATAAGTTTGATTGGGCCAACAATTATGTAACACATCGAAATTTTGGTTTCCCACATAGGAAAGTATATATGGATCTTCCTATCTCGCTGTACTGAGTCGATCTAGCTATGTACGTCCGTTCGTCTGTCCATGTTAATTTGTAATCATTCTACAGACCGCAAATATGGCCCGATCTTCACGAAATGTTAAAATGGACCAAAAACTGAAAAATTTCCTGTTTTGCAGTTGCTCTACAGGTCGCAATTATAGACCAATCGAAGCGGAAGTTAGCATGGGGCTAGAGTTTAAGGCTATGCAAAAGCCTTTCAATTTGATAGTCATCGTGTCATATTTAATGGGTGAAATTGACTATAACATTTGTGTTAAATAAAAGTCGAATTTTCCATTAAACCGCAAATATTCTTAATTCCGGCGAAATCACAAATAGACGAACAGGCCAATTCTTACCGTTACGTAGATGCCGATAGTAGATTTATCGGATATGTAGCGCATTATATGCAATATATATATATATATATACAAAGGAAGGGCATGTTATCTAGAATGCTTATATCTAAGGGATGGCTGGACCGATTTTGACAAATTTTGTCAATTCAGAATGCTCTCTTGACATAAAAGTATAAAATTTAAGTAAATAGCATAAAAAGATTCCAGTAATAATGTTAATATAATATATTTTCTGTCATTTTTTATATTGTCATATTTTTATTGCATGCGATTTTTTCAATTTGACTTACAATATTGAAGTGTATATTTTTTAGTATTTTTGCACCTTACAACACAGGTTGGGGTTATTATATAAAGACTGCATTTATCGCCCGATTCTCACGAAAATTTTCATACGAGAAAAATATTCCTTATTTTGCAGCCATTAAAAAGGTCACAAATAGAAACCAAATGACATGAAATCTCACATGAATTTATAGTTTAGGACATCGGGTACAATGGACCGCTACCGAAGCGCTGAAAATAACTTACAGGCGTTATCCGACTTACACAAAAGGCAAACTTCGTAGTCTTAATTTGGGGATACAGAGTGGCCTCTTGCTTTTGGAGATGATCGGAAAATATTTAGGGGTTCAAATGAACCAAAAACAGTGCTCAGTGACATAATTTCAAAAACGAAATCTTCCAAAATGGATTCGGACAAAAAGGCGCTTCTAACATATGTTAGTGTTGTAGGGTATCACATGGTCGGCCCCGCACGACTATAGCCTTTGCTTACTTGTTTTTAATCAGTTTACAGGTCGCAATTATTGACAAATTTTGCATGGAGTTAGATCAAAATAGAAATCATTTCATTGATTTTTTTGCCGATTTTGAAGTGGTTATATAGGTTACAATTTTACACCGATCGAAGCGTAATTTTGCTTGGGGTTAGGATTTTAGCCAAGCAAAATATAAAGGGGTTAAAATAGACAACAATGATTGTGTGAATAATTCCAGAATTTCCATTCAACAGCGCATATTCTTAATTCAAACAAGTAAAAAAGCAGTAAGTTCGCCCGGGCCGAACTTTGAATACCCTCCACCATTTAGAACGAATTAGAAAATTTTCAACAAAAAAAAAATAAATAAATAAATAAATTTTATTTTAAATCTTTACAATATCTAATATTGGCGATATATGGGGGTATATATGATATTGTGGACCTATTAAGACAAATCTATGCCTGGGTGTAAAGTACTCACAAGAAACTCCTTGTGTGGATTGTCAGATAATTTCATTGGAAAAATTGGCTAAAATCATCAAACTACTGAATATCGAGGGTATCGTTATATGGGGGATATGCGATATTACGGACCTATATAGACAATTTCTTTTCAGGGGGTAAAGTGCTCACAAAGAACTCCTAGTGTGGATTTTCAGACAATACGATTTGAAAATTTGGCCAAAATCATCAAAATACCGAATATCGGGGGCACCGTTATATGGGTGCTATACGATATTATTAACCTATATAAAGAATTCTCTGTCGGGGGGTAAAGTGCTCACAAAAAACCCCTTGTGTGCATTTTCCGTTGAAAAATGTGGGTAAAATCATCAAAATACCGAATATCGGGGGGTTCAGTTATATGGGGGATATACGATATCGTGGACTGATATAGATAATTCTCTTCCGAGGTATAAAGTACCCATAAGGAACTCTTTGTATGGATTTTCAGACAATTCCGTTGAAAAATGTGGGTAAAGTTATCAAAACACCGAATATCTGGGGGTACAGTTATATGGGGGATATACGATATCGTGGACCGATATAGCCCATATTCGAACTTGACCTGCCTGCAGACAAAAGAGAGATCTGTGCAAAATTTTAGCTTCCTATCTTAATTCGTTTAGACTGTAGCGTGATTACAACAGACGGAAAGACAAACGGACAGGGCTAAATCGTCTGATCAAGAATATATATACTTTGTTGTGTCTAAAATGATTATTTCGATGAGTTACAAACGGAATGACGAACTTAATATACCCTCCATACCATGTATGGTGGAGGGTATAAAAGTCACGAAAAGCAGAACATCTTACTAACACATTAATGCTGCTTTCGTAGACTTATATAATTTTAGATTGGAGACAAAATAAACGAATCTAAATTTAAAAGTATTGTATTGTTTTGTTGTTCTGTTTTTTTTTTTATTTTCAGCAGTGCAATTATGTATAACAATATCTTGAAGGATTATGTACGAAAAAGACTATAGATATAACACATCGAAACACTCAATAAGGATCCTATAATGTGTATTTTTCTTGATCAGCAAATAATTCTAAGAAAATTTGCACATATCCGCCCGTCTGTGGTTATAACTCTAACTTTTGTATGGATCGTCTACATGTTTTGTGAAATTGAAAATAGGATATATGAGCCACCTTTTCTAGAAACGCCCATAAACTGTATCAAATTTAAAACTCTTTCGTAACTTTTTCGGTGTATAGAGCAAAATATTTGAGGCCCTATTGTGTATGCTATATAAGCTATATAAAATGGACCTTAAAAACGTTTGACCTGGAACCCCTCTTGTGGAATTTTTATCTACCAACCGAACAATTTTCGCATTATAATTACTGACGATAAGGCATATCCCCCGTATATCTTTACATTTGATTTAAGGTTACTCTTAAGGGTTCGGAAGAATTTTCCAAGGATATGAATCCTTCTCTTACTAAAATTTTCATATCGTTCCACTATTTTGTATAGTCTGCATATTACAGTGCCTCTTAATATTCGATTACAGTCCCAATGTATTTTGCATTTTGAGTTCTCATTGGATGGATTATTTCATTATCTAGTCAATTTTTTGGAGCTTTGGACCTCAGAATCGATAGTAATTTCTAAATTGACATCCTGGAAATATGATTTTAATTTAACTATCATAAATAAAGATTTATCGATTCAAAAAAGTTAGGGACCCTATAAAGTATGTTAAAAAATAGAAATCTTTGCTGATTAAAATATGTCCGTAAGCCTCTTTGTTCACCATCTGCAAATACGATAGAGGTCACCAAATTTTCAGACTTTGCACACGTTTTTTATATTATTCTTAGGATGATTGATGTTACAAAAGGTATATATTTCTTCTCATTTAGATATAGCCCTCATATAATATTATCTTCTAATATTCGTCGACCAAATGTGCTCCAATTTGAGGTATTTTGCAGGGCTCAAAAGCATTTTTGAGGTTTTTGATATTTGTCAAAATTGACTTTATGACTTATTTTCTTTTCATCAGTACCGCTTTATAATCGTTATATTATTTTTTAAATTAAATTTTCAATCTTCAATTATTGGTATTTTAAAGGTCTTAGCAATATTTTCCGAATCAAAAGTAATTTTGAATTCGTAACTTTTAGAAGATCATATTGTAAGATATTTTGTTCTTACCAGTGTAAAATCCTATGTCAATTTAACTATATCCATCTGTGTATGGAATCGCATTAGAGGCGAAATATTTAGGTTAATCTTTGAACTACAATGTTTCTCGGAAGTTAGAATATATCCCTTTCGTTTAGGCATAATAATATCACTAAAAATTCGTCCTTTTGCATGTTTACAATTACAATTTCTACCGATTGATTTTTAAAGTTTTCGGTATTGTGAAATCAATGGGTTCCCCATTAGGCATAGCCTCAATTCAAAATTTTCAGTTCCGCAATTTTTAAAGAGTCCTTTCTCAAATTCTTCATTTATAAAACCATTTTCACTGTAATTACAAATAACCAAAAGAAAATTTGAGTCGAATCAGCCCAGCCGTTCTCAACTGATGTGTTACTATACTTTTTCAAATGTTTTACATATAGATTTAAAGAAATAGGTGTGGCCAGTTCCTCTGACCCAAAACAGATTCCTAGGGTTAGAGGGAGAGTCAAGATTACGCATCGTATATGTACGATTACGTATACCAACTGTGGATATCAGATATCTTTCTGATTTTGGCAAATATTAGGATTCTAGGTAAATCAAAAAAATGGCCGTAAATTTGCATAAAAACCAAACTCGGGGTAGAACGAAGATTTAGAAAAAATTATCCAAATCGTTCCAACCGTTCTCAACTGATTTAATAATTACCAACGAACAAAAATTGTTTTATATAGATTAAAAAGTAGGCGTGGCCAGTTCCTCAGCACATAAATAAATACTTAGGGCTCGTGTAATAATTTTTTAACCGATATCTTCGTTACTTGGCAAATATAAGGATTTTAAATAAATCGAAATAGTGGGCGTAAAAGTAGGCGCGGTCAATATTTGTTTCTTTAAAAACCTAACTCGGTGTATGACGAACGTATGTACTAACAAGTAAGCAAAGGCTATAGTCGTGCGGGGCCGACCATGTGATACCCTACAACACTACAATATGTTAGAAGCCCCCTTATGTCCAAATCCATTTTGGAAGATTTTGAAATTTTGTCACGGAGCACTGCCCAGACATTACCCTTAGCATTTTGACCAAGGACATTTGCCCAATATTTACGCACTCCCTCGTGCTGTTAGTTGTTGTGGTCCATTTTACAGCTATATATAATCCAATGGTCATCCAAAATGCTAGACTTCTTCCCTGTCCTGAACTCTCTTCTCCCGCAAAATTCCGTTTCGATTGGTTTCAATTTCCATTAATTTTAACCTCTAATTATTTTCCGATAATCTTCAAAAGCAAGAGGCTTCTCTGTATCTCAACATTTACGATATTTGGCTATATTGTCTACGATATTTGGTTATACTCGTCAACTAAATCAGCATGAAAAGCCAGAATTTCGAATTTTGTGTATTTCGGATATCGCCTGTAAGTAATGTTGGTATTTTTTACACAAAAGTAGTGTCCATTCTACCCGCTGTCCTAAACTCTAACTTCATGAGAGATTTCGTTTGGTTTCTATTTGTGAACTTTATAACCGCTGCAAAATCAGGAACATTTCCAATTGTTGGTCCATTTCAACCCCCAAATATATTGCGGACATCTTTAAAACCAATAGGCCTAGCCCTTCTGAGCTTAACCCTGCACTTATGAAAATTTTGGTGAGGATTGGACGATAATTACAACCTGCATATAATAACCCCAACCTGTGTTTTAAGGTGAAAAAAATTACAAAATGTACACTTCAATATTATAAGTCAAATAGAAAAAATCGCATGCGATAAAAAATATGAAGAAATAAAAAATGTCACAAAATACTACAAAACCTATATTAACATCATTATTGACATCTTTATATGCGATTTTCTTAGATTTTATACTTTTATGCCAAGAGGGTATTCTGAATTGACATTTGACAAATTTGTCAAAATCGGTCCAGCCATTCTAACATCCCCTTCCTTTGTATATACACATTGTATATATTTCACTACATATATCCGATACATTTACTATCGCCATCGACGTAACGGTCAGAATTGAACAGTTCGTCTATTTGTAATTTCGTCGGCATTAAAAATATTCGCGGTTTAATGGAAAATTTGACTTTTATTTAACACAAATGTTATGGTCTATTTCACAAGCGATGACCATCAAAATTGGTCTATTTTAACCCCTTAATATTATGTGATCATCTCCAAAAGCAATAGGGCTCTATTCTGATCATAACCCCACCTCCATATTCAATTTCGTAGAGTGATTACAAATTATCATGAACAGACGGACAGACGGGCGGGCGGACATACATAGCTAGACCGACTCAGCTCGGCGAGATATGAAACCAATATTTCGAGGTGATATATAATTTTGGCCCAAACAAAATTTTTAATACCCCCAACACATAGTGTTGTAGGGTATAAAAATTATGCAAGTCGGTCCAGACGTTCTCAACTGATTCCATTACCAATGAACAACAATGGATTTTTATATATAAAGATAATTTTAAAAATATATATAAGAAAATATATAAAATAGAATAATATCAAATAAAATTTGACCAAGAAAAGGCGTAAATCATTCTGGTTCAATCATTTGTCATAATTTTATATAATGGGTCGACTTCGTTAATGTTTTAACGCATTAGTGGTGCCCTAAGTCTTTAGTTTGCCTGGCCACCTATCAAGCTATTTCAGAGTAGTTATTTTGCTGAAAGCTATTTAATTCTGAAATTAAAATATTTATATTGATTAAAAAAAAAAACAGAATATTTAGTTTTTTCCTTTCTGAATAAAAAATTTCTACTCTGATCTGTACATATCAATATTTTAAATCCCATCCCCTGTGGTTTTTTCCTAGTCAGATTGGTTTTCCAAAAAAAACTTAAATTTATTTTCCCACTAAATTGGAAGCATTCATAGCAGAAAAAATCCACAATAAAGCTATGGCTTCACCAAACATTGGGTAAATTATTTACGAAATTTTCGCTGAACTATCAAATATCTGAGTGGAAAGACCAAAGAGCACAACAACTTTGCTGGCTTTGATGTTGGAAAAATTTTGTTTAGTTTAATTCCCTGAGTATCCTAATTTTGTTTTCGCTTTTTGTTTTTCATTTCTGCCACAATGGATAATGAAAAACAGCACAACAGCAGAGTAAGCAAATTCCGGGCTTTGTTCCGCTGGACAATAATAACCAATAATCAACCCTCAAACAGCAGTAAAAAGTTTTTGGTTAATCTGATGATGTATTAAAGGATAAAATTGCATTTCTCATTTTCGTAGCGTTCACGTTGTTGTTTTGTTGCTTTTGCTTTGCTCCTCGTTTCTCATTTATTTATGTCGTCCGTTGTGATATCCTGAGCTAGCTGGCAGGCTGCTGGCTGGATAGTGAAACGGATTTAAAGCATTGTTTTCTGGGTATCCTGCGATGATGTTGATGTTTTCTACGTTGGACCTAGCCATTGGAGCCTTGTATAGAATCAGGATCATTAACAAACAAGGAACCAGGCAGCCGGGCTGGCAGGCAGGCAGGCAGTCAGTCAGCCAACCATCCAGCTACTCAGCCCGCACACTGTTGCATGGGATGTTGCTGCGAGTTGTTATTTCCGTGATTTTGCATCTCTTAACGTTGCCTGATGACTCGTTTGCAATGAGTCCAGCAACATCAGCATCAACGCCAAACATACTAAGACCGCTTGATGGCCATTAGAGTGAAATGTCAAACCGTCATACCACTATGACGATGGCAATGACGACGACTACGAAAACGACAACGGCAACGACGACAATGACGTTAACTCTACAATAGCGACTATGACGCCAAAGTTATTCAAAGAAACATTGTTCACGGTGGTGGTACTGATGGCGGAGGTGGTGGCTCACTGAACCTTAAACAATGCCACCAACATCACTGCCACAATGCCATCATTACGTCAGCTGCCGGCTAAGGGGGAGGACCACCACCAGTAACGGGGAAGTGAAATTAGAAAAATCTTGTAAATCCCAGAAAATGGTGTCTCTGATGGCAATGGCAAGAGGAGACCACTATTGTTTGTAATATTGGGGTTCCAGTTTAAGAGACATACTCAACGGGATATAATCGTTAGTATGCTGAAAAAGTATGGCACCAATAACACCAGGACATCAGAGTTAATAAGGACCCAAATAGCATCAACGCACAAAAGGACCTCTGCATAGGCACCCACAACCGCACCATTACCACTTCTCCTTCTTCTTTTCCTTTTGGGTGAAAGTCATGCCAGTGGCATCATTTAAAACACTGGCATTAGCAGTGGTAGTAGTGGTTGTGGTATTCAAAGAACATGGTCACCACAAAAGCCAACAAAACTGCCATGGTACAATGACATATACACACACATAGTAAGCACAAGCCGGTTAGTATACCAAAAAAGAGACACACACACACACCCTCACAAACGCACTGAAAATAAAAGACAACAAAACTAAGAAACGAATTGTGTGCTTCACTTTTTTTGCCACTGCTTCCAAAGTAAAGCGTTAACATTGAAATAGCATTGCAGTTGACGAAACTCAAGCACTACAGCATGTCATAAATGCTTCCTAGATGGTACATTCAACAACCACAATGGTGTTTTTTATGTCCATGATTTTTGTCCGCTCGCCGTTTTTTTTTTCGTTCTTTTAAATGGAAACTTATAAGTTTAGTTGGGTGTGGATGAGGATAAGCTCGGTTCTTTGTTCTGACCGTTACTGTCCTGTACTGGTCATTCATGGAGAACACTGTCGTAAGTTCCTATTCACAGTGGTTACTGTGCTGTAATTTTTTTTTTTTTTTTTTTTTGGAAATGTGTATGAAGATTTTCTGACACGAAATTCTGACACGAACCATATGCGATCGTACTGAATTTAGAAGAAATAAATACAGGAAAATTACACCTGTCAGTAGAGTTGTGTTAATCTAGTTCATACTTCAGTACACCAGGTCCTCAACGTATGAGTGATTTCATAAAATTCAAATCGCTGGACCGATTTTGACAAATTTTGTCAATCCAGAATGCCTTGGGAGGATCGAAATCTGGCATGAAGTTAGAGTTTAGGACTCTGGGTAGAATGGACCACTACTTTGTGTAAAAAATACCACCATTACTTACAGGTGATATCCGACGGTAGCCAAATATCGTAGACAAGAAAATCATATAGATGAGTCTAAATTTGGAGATTCAGATGGGCCTCTTGCTTTTGGAGATGGTTCAAATGAACTAAAAACAGAAAAAAATCCCTGATACACAATTGAAGCCATTCGACATGCCTGGGAAGAGCGATAAGGACAAGCATCTTTGCACAACAACTAACAACACGACATAGTTCGTAAATATTGGGCAAATGTCCCTGTTCAAAATGCTAAGGGTAATATCTGCGCAGTGCTCCGTGACATAGTTTCAAAAGCGAAATCTTCCAAAATGGATTAGGACATAAGAGGGCTTCTAACATGTTGTAGTGTTATAGGGTATCACATGGTCGGCCCCGCACGACCATAGCCTTTGCTTACTTGTTTGACACGGTACTTGGACTCCCTAAAAGGGGTTCCTCCCTGTAGCAGAAACATTTCTTATTGGTCTAATTTTTTCTATAGCATTCACCTTCTCCATATTCGGTATTTTCATGACTTTAGCCACATTTTTATTGAATTGTTTGAAACTGAAATGTATATTCCTAATGTCAGAAGTGACGCATACCTCTTGAATACTGAAATTTCGGCATTTACAGACACGTTTTTAAAAGAGTTACGTTTCAAATGGTGGAGGTTATAAAAAAGTTTGTTCCTGCACGGTTTTCAGCAATACTACTCGCAAAAATCTGAAAATATTTTTGTAAAACAAACTAACCTTTGGTGTTACTTAAAACTGAAGAAAGTAGCTAAAAGCCGGAATCTGGAAATAATATAAAACATGTTCATACCCTACACCACAAGGTGGTCAGGGTATTATGTCTTTGTGCATTTGTTTGTAACAGGCAAAAGGAAACGAGATAGACCCATAGTTCCTTTTGACGATCTGCATAGAATCAAATTCTGAGTCGATTTATGCATGTCCGTCCGTCCGTCTGTCCGTCCGTCTGTCTGTCCGTCTGTCCATGTATTTTTGTAAACATAGTGCAGTTCGCATTTATTGCCCTATCCAGATGAAATTTTGCACAAATCATTTGTTTGGCCCAAGGACGAACCCTATTGAAATTGGAGATAATCGGTCAAAATTTAGATATAGCTCCCATATATATCTTCGTCCGATTTGCCTTTTATTGTGCACCAAACGTGTAATATCAATCCGAATAGTATGGAATTTTGCACGTACGATCAAATTGGACCTGAAAATAAGTATGACAAATTTGATCGAAATCGGTTCAGATATAGCTATAGCTCCCATATATATTGTTCATCCGATTTGTTATTTTTGTCCTCCGCAGCCGTAATATGAACAACAATATTTGGATATAGCTCCCATATATAGATTTGGATATAGCTCCCATATATATTTTTATCCGATTTTACATTATTTGTGCACCAAATGGGCAACACATGTCCGAATTTAAAAGATACAAATGCCTCGGCATATTTAGTCCTTTGAAATTTAAATTATAATTATAGTCATAGCGTGCGACACACCTCGCGAGTTGAAATTTACATTTAACAGAAGAAGTCAATTGTGAAAACTCAACGTGCTTTTAAAACATTAAAAAATGTGAGAAGTGCGCCTTCTAAGAACACCATTAAGCGTTTATACGAAAAATTTTCGACTGGTAAGGCTCTTTCTAATCCGAAGAGGCCATATAAAAGTCGACCAAGGCGATCGGCCGAGAATATCGCTGCCGTACGAGCCAGTGTTGAGAGGTCCCCAAGAACATCCCAAAAAACGCCGTTCTCAGCAGTTGGGCATGGCTCGGTCCACTTTACAACGGATTATTCGCATTGATTTGCATTTGTTCCCGTAGAAAATTCAATGCCATAATTCAGGACTTTTGGGCTGATATTGGTCATTTGGTGCACAATTAATCCGAAATCGGTTGAAGATATAATGGGAGCTATATCCAAATCTGATCCCATTATCACCTATTTCAATAGCGTCCGTCCTTGGGCAAAACGAATATTGTATGTAAAATTTTATTTCAGTCGGATAATAAATGCGGCCTGCATTTTGTTCACATAGACGGGCGGACTGACATTCATAAATAGACTCAGAAAGTGATTCTATAAAGATCTTCAAAAGTAACTATGGGTCTTCGTTCTCCATATTACAAACAAATGTACAAAAATATAATACCTTTACAACGTGTGGTATAGGGTATAAACAGGCCATATTTATAATTTTTAAATTTCATAAATTTCTATTTATTTAATTAAGTTATGTTTCCCTTTCCAATACCTTATCGCATGGTTATATTTGACCACTGTGGGACACACACACACTTTCAATACAATCACAATATTGAAGTACATCGCACGCATTTAATTCATTCCCCTTCATATAGCTGTTGCTGCTGCTGTTGTGGCTGATGCTGTTGATGATGTTTATTGCCGACGACGACGATGTTAGTGACAATGGCAGTTTCCATAGCCAAGTGTACGTATGTATGTGTGTATGTCTGTACGAGTGCAAATGTGCGATTATATTGGTGTTGTTGATGATGCCTGTCGCTGTTGTAATTGTCGTTGTTGTCATCATCGTCATCCTCGTCGTAGTCATTTGGTTGTTGGATTTTAAAACACAAATGCTCGTCGTTCGTTCGTTCTTTTTTTAAGACTTTATTATTGTTTATTTGTCTCTGCATTTCACTGCGAGTTTATGTCGGTGTGTGCGTGCTTATGTCCGTTAAAATGTTAAATAATAAAAACACAACTCAGGCGAAATGAAGAGTGGCTGGCCGAGGGCAAAAGTTGTATGGCCTGAATGAAAAACAAGAACGGAGCAGAAAAACACATAAAGTGGTGTTTATTTAGAAAATGAAAAGCAAATGCGTCACTTTTGGTTTGCTTTTGACATGGTCGAGAAAAGAGATTTTACATTCATTTCATTTAATATTTTTTGTTGTTGTTGTTGTTTTTTTTGCTTCCATTTCGTTATTGTGTTTATTTAGTTTTGTTTTTCTGGATTTGAAGCTATTTTTTCTGCTTCCACATTGGTCATCCTGCAATTGAACAGTGGGTCAAGGTTAACACCTTTTTTAAGGTTGTTTTGTCCCTTTGAAACCCTAAATTGGGTAAAGATTTTTTCCTAGTGTTATTCTTCAACACCGAATTACTTACGACAAATTCACAATAAATTCTGATTTAATATGGATTCACGTGTTGCTGGTCTTTCTTCAAGGAGTTAGTGGCTTCTAAGTCAAATTGATGAATTTTTGATGTAGGTATAAGATTTTTATAAAATTTTCGCAACAATGGGAAGTGTGTTTAACTACAAATCGTTAGGATGCAAGTTCAATTCCAGCATCGGAAATAAAAACTAGTAAAAAACATTAAATTCGGCCGGCCCAAACTTTTAATACCCTCCACCTCAGGGTTATAGAAACATTAGAACTTATTATGACTCACTAATACCATTTTTAAGACATATTAATGGAAAAATGTGGCAAAATTCATCGAAATACCGAATATTTGGAGGTACCGTTATATGGGGGCTATACCAAAACGTAGACCTATACATACAATGTTTCGCCAACGGTGCTAGAACCTATTAAGACCAACTAATTAAGACAACAATTTTTAAACAAATCCATGAAAAAATGTGACAAAAACCATCAAAATACCGAATATCGGGAGGTACCGTTATATGGGGGTTATACCAAAACGTAGACCTGTACATGCAATGTTTCGCCACACGTACTAGGACCGCTTGACCTACAAATACCAATTTTCAGACAAATCCGTTAAAATGTTTGTCAAAAATCTTCAAGATACCGAATATCGTGAGGTACCGTTATATGGGGACTATACCAAAACGTGGACCGATATATCTCATTTTCAACACCAACCATAAGACACAATCCAAATTATTCTGCTAAATTTTATGTCAAATAATGTGGCCTGTATCGTGATTTCAACAGACGGTTGTCGTTAAATCGACTTAGAATTTTATTCTGATAATGAATATATATATATATATATATATATATATATATATATATATATATATATATATATATATATATATATATATATATATATATTATAATATATATATTATGGGGTGTACGACGAATATTTAGGGATGTTACAAACAGAATGACAAAGTTAATATACCCTTCTTTCCTAGGTGGAGGGTATAAAAATTGAAAAAGTGGAGTCTAAAAATGAAACAAACACTTGGGAAACTCATTATTTGGTAATGGATGTTTCCGTAGGGATATCAATTTGACTCGACGATATTGACTGATTCGAGGGTAGCTCTGGGTTCTCAGTGTATTTTTAATAATACAAGGTTGTCCATATTCGACGGACCCATCTGGCAACGCCATAACTTTTGAAAGAGATGTCACATCGCTTAATGACATACCGCGTTTGAAGCGTCAGTCCAAGCTGATTTTTACCATGAACCAATACACGCCACGCGAAATAGTTGAAATTTACATTCAACAGAAGAAGTCAATTGTGAAAACTCAACGTGCTTTTAAAACATTAAAAAATATGAGATGTGCGCCTTCTAAGAACACCATTAAGCGTTTATACGAAAAATTTTCGACTGGTAAGGCTCTTTCTAATCCGAAGAGACCATATAAAAGTCGACCAAGGCGATCGGCCGAGAATATCGCTGCCGTACGATCCAGTGTTGAGACGTCCCCAAGAACATCCCAAAAGCGCCGTTCTCAGCAGTTGGGCATGGCTCGGTCCACTTTACAACGGATTATTCGCATTGATTTGCATTTGTTCCCGTACAAAATACAATTGACGCAAAGAATGTTACCTGCGGACAAGCCTCGTCGATTGGAATGGGCCCAAAGAGTCATGGGTCCGTCGAATATGAGCAACCCTGTATGGATTCAAATGATCAACCTATTTGGCTAAAGTTTCTGTTATCTTTAGGGGCTTCTGAATTATTAAGGTGTCAACTTTTTAACTGATTTGTTTTAGTTGGATCCTTTCAGTACGAATCTAGAGTTGGTTCCACTTTTCAACTGAATTTGTTCTGAGTTTTCAGTAAGTCTACGATTTAACAAGGTTGACCATCTATTTAACACGGAATTCTTTTAATTTTCTGAGTAAGTTATTTCAACCTATTATTGCTTAGTGTACTCATAATATTCTGAGTCACTTAAAATCTCTGCGGTATTCAGGCTAGCTATAAGTTTTCAAGTGAATTTCTTCTTCTGGACTTTTAGTGAACTCCAAGTCAAAACAGTTCCACATATTAAAGTAAATTATTCGAATTCTTAGTTGGTAAAACTAGGTTCATGAGATTCTGAACAAATAGGTCCACGAGATTCTCAACAAATATGGGTGCGATTTTTTTTAGAATTCTTTCATGGTTCTTCAATATAGCTCGTTTCTTTCAAGAGAATTCTCTAAGCGTTTACACTGTGTCACAGTCACAGTTTTCGACTGACGTTTCTCAGGAAACGTTTTGAACTGGATTTTCTTGGAGTAACACTGAGTAGTCTCAGAGAATTCTATGTAAATATAGCTCAACGTTTTCAAATTATGAGGTTCAGCTGGGATTTTGTTAATATAGATCTGCGTCGTAGATAGAACTTCCTCTGCATTATAAGGTGTCCCTAGGTTAATATATATCTTCGACATAACTTTCTCCTGAATCTCAGTAGTTCCTTAGTCAATATAAATCCAAATTTTGGACAACATTTCTGTGGATACTCAGTGGGTCCTTGGTGAACATAGGTCCACATTTTTTACAACATTTCTGTGGATTCGCAATGGGTCCTTGATAAATATAAATCAAAAATTTGGCCAATATTTTCTGTGGACGCTTACGGAGTCCCACACTTTAAACAGATTTTTTTTTCTTGATTATTAGTGGGTCAATACAGAACCATATTTTTGACACAGTTTTTTTTTTTTTTTTTCTCAATGGGTCCTTGATCACTGTAAGTCCTGACTTTTTCTCTGGATTTTGTGTATTCACCATTTTGGTTTGGTTTGGCTTCTCAGAGGGTTCTAAGCCAAAATAGATTGATTTTTATACCCTACACCACAAGGTGGTCAGGGTGTTATGTCTTTATGCATTTGTTTGTAACAGGCAAAAGGAAACGAGATAGACCCATAGTTCCTTTTGATGATCTGCATAGAATCACATTCTGAGTCGATTTATGCATGTCCGTCCGTCCGTCCATGTATTCTTGTGAACAAAATGCAGGTCGCATTTATTATCCGATTGAGATGAAATTCTGCAAACAACATTTGTTTGGCCCTAGGACGAACACTATCGAAATTGGAGATAATCGGTAAAAATTTAGATATAGCTCCCATATATATCTTCTTCCGATTTGCTTTTTATTGTGCACCAAACGTGTAATATCAGCCCGAATAGTATGGAATTTTGCACATACAACCAAATTAGGCCTGAAAATAAGTATGCCAAATTTGATAGAAATCGGTTCACATATAGCTATAGCTCCCATATATATATTGTTCATCCGATTTGTTATTTTTGTCCTCCGCAGCCGTAATATGCACTCTGTAACAACAATATTTGGGGAAATATATCAAATGCAGCTCAGAGATACCTTTGCTAAATTTGATCGAGATCGGTTCAGATTTGCATATAGCTCCCATATATAACTTCGTCCGATTTACCTTTTATTGTGCACCAAACGTCTAATATTTGTCCAAATGGGATGGAATTTGGCACATACGACCGAATTTAGTCTAGGAGGTAGTATGCCATATTTGGTGAAGATCGATTGAGATATAGCTATAGCTCCCATATATATTGTTCATCCGATTTGTTGTATTTGTTACCCACAGCCGTAATGTGCACTCCGTAACAACGATATTCAGGGAAATATATCAAATACAGCTCAGAAATATCTTTGCCAAATTTTATCGAGATCGGTTCAGATTTGGATATAGTTCCCATATATATCTTTATCTGATTTCAAATTAATTTTGCACCAAATGGGCTATGCAAGTCCGAATTTAAAAGATACAAATGCTTCGGCATATTTAGTCCTTCGAATTTTAAATTATAATTATAATCATAGGGTGTATGATTGAATTCTCCCATAAAAACTTTTAATTATTAAGTGGAGCTAACTAAATTAGCAAAGTGGTGTAGGGTATCATAAAATCGGCCCCGCCCGACTTTAGGACTCTCTTTACTGGTTTAAATTCGTTTTTCCTTTTTTTAACAGAAAGGCCTACTGTTACTTTGGCCATTGTTCTCTGAACTAACATTAATTTGTGTGTCGATAATTTTTGCTTTTACTCAGCGCATCGGAGTATTTCTTTTGTGTGTGTTTGTCCGTTCATTTGTTTACTTTCTGTAGTGGCAGTTATCTTCCTGTGCAAAGGATTTTACATTCCCTGTTCCATAGTTGGCATTGTTGTTTGACAATTGTATGAGTGGTTGGTTGGCTGGCTGTTTGTCTGTATGTGGCCTTATCACAATGCCAACGATGATGATGATGACGACAACTACGATGGCGATTGTTGTCATAAACTTTTGACCACAATTTTCAAACAAAAATCGACATTAAAGGGGGATAATAGAAATGAAAGAAAACTCCAAAATTAAAAACAACGCACTTTCACAAAAGTAAAGAAAATTAAGTTTTCCAATTACACAAGACAACAAAGCGTATATTCTGCTAAGGATTTTTATTTAAATTTCAAAATATTTTTTTCACCTCCGGCATTTCTTGGCTGGCCTTTCTTTATGACCGACCAAACTGTTGGCTTTTAATATTCACCAATCTTAGGCAATTCAATTTAAAACCACCTATTCGCCATCCGCTTTGTTATTGTTGTTGCCGCTTGATGGATTTCCTTAATTGAAAATATTTTTAATTAGCTTAAGGTTTGTAGCCCCCCCAAAGAAAGAATATTTTTCTTTTGCTCACTCACTGAACATTATGTTATAGCTGGCATCATTGTAATTCCAAAACGAAAATTCAATTTGAATATTCAATTTTGTGTTGACGTTGATATGGCAAACAAGAATACTGGATTTTGGGGATAATAAAACGGAGAACAGATTCTAAACATTATTCATCTTCATAAATATTTAATAAAGGATTATCTGTGACAAAGAAAGAGAAAAAAAAAAAAACAAAGTTGAATTGTGATTCCAAACATTTGAAAAGTTTTAAAAGGAGTCATCTCGTTTCCTTTTTTACTTTTTTGATTTTCAATATTTATATTTGTTTTGGTTTTGGCCATAAAAACATGGACAAATGTTATTGAGAAAAGTATTTCTATTTAGATTTTGTATTTTCCACAAACACAAACATATAACATCCAAATACAAATAGTTACTCTAAGGAGAATAAATTGTGGTAAATGCTAACAACAAATCTAAATTGATATTGAAACGGGACATCATGGAGTCCTTTGAGCAATTCATCAAAGAAAAAAGGTCAAATAACATTGATTTATGACAAATATTATTTTTTTATTTTTTATACCCTACAACACTATGTGTTGGGGGTATTATAAGTTTGATTGGGCCAAAAATTATGTAACACCACGAAAAATTGGTTTCCCACTCTGTCCATGTTAATTTGTAATCACTCTACAGGTCGCAATTATGGTCCGATCTTCACGAAATTTAGAATGGAGGTGGGGCTAGGGTCAGAATAGAACCCTATTTCTTTTGGAGATGATTGCATAATATTTAGGGGTTGAAATGGACCAAAAACAAAAACTGATTTTGCAGTTGCTCTACAGGACGCAATTATGGACCAATCGAAGCGGAACTTAGCGTGGGGCTAGAACTTCGGGCTGGGCAGAAGCCTTCCAGTTTTGGTGGTTATCGGGTGGTTATCACCCATTAAAATAGACCATAACGTTTCTGTTAAATAAAAGACAAATTTTATATTAAACCCCGAATATTTTTAATAGCGGCGAAATCACAAATAGGCGAACAGGTCAATTCTGACCGTAACGTAGATGCCGATAGTAAATGTATCGGATATATATTGCGAAATATATGCAATGTATATATACAAAGGAAGGGGATGTTAATAATACAAAGGAAGGGGATGTTAATAAGCATTCTAGTTATATCTCGAGAATGGCTGGACCGATTTTGATAAATTTTGTCAATTCAGAATGCCCTCTTGGTGTGAAAGTATAAAATCTAAATGCCAATAATGACGTTAATATAGGTTTTGTAGTATTTTGTGACATTTTTTTTATTTTCGTAACTTTTATCGCATGCGATTTTTTCAATTTGACTTATAATATTGAAGTGTATATTTTGTAATATTTTTTCAGCTTACAACACAGGTTGGGGTTATTACATACAGATTGCAATTATCGTCCGATTCCCACGAAAATGTTCATGAGGGCAGGGTTAGACTCAGAAGGGCTAGGCCAATTTTTTCAAAGATGTCCGCAATATATTTAGGGGTTGAACTGGACCAACAACTAAAAATGTTCCTGATTTTGCAGCAGTTATAAAGGTCACAAATAGAAACTAATAGACACGAAATCTCACATGAATTTAGAGTTAAGGACAGCGGGTAGAATGGACCACTACTTTTGCGTGGAAAATTACCAACATTACTTAAAGGCGATATCCGAAATACATAAAAGACGAACTTCTGGCTTTTTATGTTGATTTCGTTGACGAATATAGCCAAATATCGTAGATAAGCATATAATTTAGATGAGTCTAAATTCGGAGATACGGAGGGTCCTCTTGTTTTTTAAGATGATCGCAAAATATTTAAGGCTTCAAACGAACCTGAATTGAAACCAATCGACTAGCCTGAGAAGAGAGTTAGGGACAGAAAAGAAGTCTAGCATTTTGAATAACCATTGGATTATATTTAGCTGTGAAATGGGCCACAACAGCTAACAGCACGACGGAGTGCGTAAATATTGGGCAAATGTCTCTGGACCAAATGCTAAGGATAGTATCTGGGCAGTGTCCGTGACATAATTTCAAAAAGGAAATCTTCTAAAATGGATTTGGACATAAGGGGGCTTCTAACAGATTGTAGTGTTGTTGGGTATAACATGGGCCGCCATAACAGCCGATGGTCGCTCTCCGTTCGTATTAATCGACCGTAGCATCGGAATAAATGCCGAATATTATCCCGAAAATATTCTGGAGGGTTTATTAAAGTGTAGGGCATGCAAACGTTTTGGCCGCAGACCTTGGACATTCCAACAGGACTCAACACCATTGCACTCAGCACGCACCACCCAAGAATGTTTACTAAATGAGGTTCCTCGCTTCATTCCCAACGCAAAATGGCCACCAAAAATATCCGTTGGACTATTGTGTCTGGAGTACTTTGGAAAGCAAGCTTGACACTAAAAATACCGCAGAGCAACATTCGGACAGCGTTGGTCATTTAAAGGCCATAATTCTTGTCAAAGGTGACCAATTCAAACAAATCTAAAGTTATTAGAAAATTTGATGCTATTTCCGACTTTTTTAGCTTTATTCAATAAAATTTAAAACATTTAAAAGTTATGGCGTTTGACTTTGTTGCACGTCTTTATCTCACCCTGTATTCTCCGGAAATATATCAAATTCGATGATATTAGCGACAGTATTCATCAGATTTGTTTCGAATTTCGTATTCGGAATAGGAACTACAGGACCACTTCTACGTATAGCACCCATATAACGGTTTTTATTTGAGTGGTATTTTTAGAGGGATTTTTTTTTTTAATTTTTTATGTTCATTTCAGTTAGTTGCTTTCTTAATTGTTAATGTATTAGAATCGCTGGCGTTTAGATAAGGCCTATGGCCTTATTGCCCATTTCTATTTGGGTTACATTGCGATGTAAACTTTAAAGTCGTTGATACAAAAGTCTTTGCTTTACTTTCATAATCTGCTTAATTTTTATACCCTCAGCCATATGGCTAGAGTCGAAATAACGGTTTTAGACCCTAGGTCTCTTTGGACCAAATCCGTTACAGAACATTTGGAGTCGATCTAGCAATGTCAGTCCGTCTGTCTATCTGGCTGGTGCGCTCGATAACTCTCGAAGGGAGTATCCGATTTGGTCCAAACTTAGTACATCGTAATATTTTTGTCTAACTTATATCGAGTTCGGAGATGGGTACCTCCCCCACAAAAGGTGGACATTTTCAATAAAGAAAAATATATATATATATATATATATATATATTTTCTGCACAAAAAGAGAAACTTCAACCTTCAAATTCCACAGATCCCAATATTTTTTAACCCAAGGTCTGGGGTTAATCATAAATCAAATCACAATCATCATAAATTAATCATAAATCAAATCACAATCATAAATTCCGACAAATTTCATATTCGTATCGGGTTTCTGGGTGAGAGAAGTATTTAGACATAGCAATTTCTAAAGAATTGCAAGCTATGATAGATAAAATTGTTGAAAATTGTGTTCCTTTGTGGCATATATATCATCTATGTGGGGGAGGTTCCAGAAGAAATGGTTCGATCACTACCATCTTTATAACAGATCCTGTGTTGATGGAATTATTGAGATGTGCCAAGTCTAAATGGAATCGAATATTAATTTCGCCTTTTGTGAGGGAGGTACCAGAAGGAGTGGACCGATATATATATATATATATATATATATATATATATATATATATATATATATATATATATATATATATATATATATATATATATATATATATATATATATATATATATATATATATATATATATATATATATATATATATATATATATATATTTATATATATATATATATCGGTCCACTCCTTCTGGTACCTCCCTCACAAAAGGCGAAATTAATATTCGATTCCATTTAGACTTGGCACATCTCAATAATTCCATCAACACAGGATCTGTTATAAAGATGGTAGTGATCGAACCATTTCTTCTGGAACCTCCCCCACATAGATGATATATATGCCACAAAGGATCACAATTTTCAACAATTTTATCTATCATAGCTTGCAATTCTTTAGAAATTGCTATGCCTAAATACTTCTCTCACCCAGAAACCCGATACGAATATGAAATTTGTCGGAATTTATGATTTCGCACAAAATTGGATATAAACGTTCGATTTTCTTGCAATTTTGCGAATATCAATATTTGTATCTGTATTATATGAAGTATAAAAATAGAATACTTCGCACATTTTAATATTTTCTAAAAATTATGACATATTTCAAATAAAGTGAAGGAAGATGTCGATACAGTCCATACCTGGCACGTCGCAATATTTATATCATATTAATCATAACACAAGTCGAAATATACTTAAACTAGCTGAACCCGGTGCGCTTCGCTACCCCTTTTGATTTTATATGCATTCAAAATTTTATTTACGAATATATGTTGGTTAAAAAAAAAACAAATTTTATAATTAAAAAAAAATTATTGCACTACTTTAATGCGTAAATATACAAAACCATTAGAAAAACGGTAACATGACATACATACACGAAGGGTTTGTCCTTCGGATTTATTTATTTCATAGCAAATACCAAGCGTGCAGTAAACTGCAATCTTTTGAAGTTGAGTGGTATTTCTGTTGCAATTAATGAATTCAAGATAGCAACATACTTCGCCGTAATAAGCGTATTTCAAATTAATTGTTGTGTTGTTTTTTAGTGTTAGCCTAAGGCGTTGTGGGTCAATGGTTCTTATTAAAATCATATCCCAATCTGATCCGATTTAAATATAATTTAAAAAAAAATACTTTTACACCAAATTCCGCCACACCTTTCATATTTCATTGAAATTGGTGCGTCAAATACGTGAAATCGGCCGAGAATATATATATGGGAGCTATATCCAAATCTTAACTAATTTCCAATTAATTTGCCACATTTATTATTGTAACCACACATATGTTAGCTATACCCAAACCTCAACTGATTTCAATAAAATTTGGCAATTTTTTCTGGTGCCAGATTTCGTCTTTCTCGCTTTGGGTGCATCAAATATGTGAAATCGGCTGAGTATATATGTGGGAGCTATAATTAAATCCGAGCGTATTTGAATATAATTTGTCAAATTTATTTTTGTACCAAGTTTAGCCACTCATGCCGAATTTCATTGGAATCGGAAATACGTATCGTGTTTTGTGCATCAAATATGTGAAATCGGCGGAAAATATATATGGGAGCTATATCCAAATCTGAACCGATTTTAATATAATTTGACTAATTCATTTTCTAATCAAAATCCCGTTACATATTCCAAATTTCTTTGGAATCGAACATACATATCGTGCATGGTGCATAAAATACATGAAATCGGTCGAAAATATATATGAGAGCTATATCCAAATCTGAACCGATTTTACTATAATTTGACAAATGTATATTCGTTTTAATTTCCCCTACAGATTCCAAATTTCATTGAAATTAGAGATACATAGCGTGTTTGGTGCATCAAATACATGAAATCGGTCGAAAATATATATGGGAGCTATATCCAAATCTGAACCGATTTCAATATAATTTGAAAAATTCATTTTTGCTCCCGATTCCGTTACTTATTTTAAATTTCATTAAATTTGGACATACATATCTTATTTGGACCACCAAATACATGAAATCGGCCGAAAATATATATGGGAGCTATATCCAACTCTGAACCGATTTCAATATAATTTGGGAAATAAATTTTTTTTTAGATAAAATCTATCACACGTTTCAAATTTCATTGAAATTGGGGATACATAGCGTGTTTGGTGCATCAAATGCTTGAAATCGGCCGAAAATATATATGGGAGCTATATCCAAATCTGAACCGATTTCAATATAATTTGACAAATTTATTTTCGGATCAAATCCAGTCACATATTCCAAATTTCATTGCAATCATAGCAAATACCAAGCGTGCAGTAAACTGCAATCTTTTGAAGTTGAGTGGCATTTCTGTTGCAATTAATGAATTCGAGATAGCAACATACTTCGCCGTAATAAGCGTATTTCAAATTAATTGTTGTGTTGTTTTTTAGTGTTAGCCTAAGGCGTTGTGGGTCAATGGTTCTTATTAAAATCATATCCCAATCTGATACGATTTAAATATAATTTTAAAAAAAATTACTTTTACACCAAATTCCGCCACACCTTTCATATTTCATTGAAATTAGTGCGTCAAATACGTGAAATCGGACGAGAATATATATATGGGGAATCGGAAATACGTATCGTGTTTTGTGCATCAAATATGTGAAATCGGCGGAAAATATATATGGGAGCTATATCCAAATCTGAACCGATTTCAATATAATTTGAAAAATTCATTTTTGCTCCCGATTCCGTTACTTATTTTAAATTTCATTAAATTTGGACATACATATCTTATTTGGTCCACCAAATACATGAAATCGGCCGAAAATATATATGGGAGCTATATCCAAATCTGAACCGATTTCAATATAATTTGGGAAATAAATTTTTTTAGATAAAATCTATCACACGTTTCAAATTTCATTGAAATTGGGGATACATAGCGTGTTTGGTGCATCAAATGCTTGAAATCGGCCGAAAATATATATGGGAGCTATATCCAAATCTGAACCGATTTCAATATAATTTGACAAATTTATTTTCGGATCAAATCCCGTCACATATTCCAAATTTCATTGGAATCGAACATTCATATTGTGTTTGAGGCTTCAAATGAACGAAATCGGTCGAAAATATATATGGGAGCTATATCCAAATCTGAACCGATTACAATATAATTTAGCAAACTTATTTTTGTTCCAAATTCCGTTACACATTCCAAATTTGTAGACTGTATCTTTAACCGATCAATAGATATGTGCATATAAAATCTAAATTTTTGGGAGGTACCTCCGATTCTGATGCTATATCTCCAGTTCCAAGTGGAAATTCAAAAATGTATATAGCCTATGTTACTTTCAGGCGATGTTGCAGTATATATGGAAATTTTCAGAAAAATCTATTCAGCAGTTTTCGAGTCCATAAATTACAAACAAACAAACAAACAAACAAACAAACAAACGTACAAACATTTTCCTCTTTTATAGATATAGATAATCGAATATAGACTGAGGGTATACATATATTGGCAAATCCGACTGATACTTTTGAACTTGTTCATGTAATTATTGAAAAAAAAAATAAATTTCGTCGCCGAGTGTTATTCACATATTTGAACCTGATAAACTACAAGTTAGCACTTTGTATTGTATTTTTGATAGAAATTCATATTTATGTTATCTGTAGATTGAATACCTTCTTTATAGGGGTCCACAATTTAAAAAACTAACATTCGTAAATATTATATATTTTTGCCAAATTGTCATCCTTCCGTCCATCTATTTGTCTACTTGGTGCGAACATTGATATTTCTATCAAAATATAACGAAAGATAAACAATATTGGATAAAAATAAACAACCTCTTCAACATAGGCTTAACATTTTTGAAGTTCGCATCATCGGTCATATTCTAAAGGAATACAACCTAACTTACTACACGTTCTAACGAGTTTAGTTTATAATTATTGAAAACATATAGCATCAAGAAATTACTCAACTGATTTAAACTAAATGTTGAAAGTATAATTTGATTTAAATCAGTTGTCATATCGGACAGTTCAGAACACAATCGACTGACATTTAAACATAACTTACTTCTAAAGTGTTTTTGACAATTTTCTATTACACAATTTTATTTTGAGGGACATCCCTATCATAAATGTGGTCCTGTTAAGTATGACCGTATTCATCAAAGGCAGTTCCATAGAATAATCACTAAAATTTTAAAATATTTTATACTAGCTGGCCCGGTCCGCGTTGCCGGGCCGTAGTTTTTGTCTATCATATTTGTCAAAGTATAATTATTCACAGATTTGACTGATATAAGTGTTCACGTACTGGTCGATTAAAAGTGTTTTAAAATACCTGTACCCATATTTCAGCCGTGGGCTTCAAAATTTAAACCGTGGACTTCATATGTGTGGATGTGCTATACAAATCCATTAAAAAGTATATATCAATCGTACCCCATGTAAGGGATCAAAATAATTTTTAGTATGGTAAAAATCGTAGCAAAATTTTCCAATCAAATGAGCAGTAATTTGGAATTTACTGTATTTTTTACACCTCATAATTGAGGGCTGAATGATTTAAGAATTGCCAAAGTTAATTACTTTTTTAAACCCATTACCACCTCAGGCTGTGCATTAGAGTCCTCATAAGTCTCCCTAACCATGTCGGTCTGTTTGTCTGCCAAAAGGTGGACTTGAGGGGGTACTATTACATGGAGAAAATTCTAAAATTTGTAGATATGCTGAAATTTTTGTGTAAGATTTCCACCCCAAATATATATTTTTAGCCAAATCCTTTGAAATGTGGTAAAATCAGGAGGTACCTTAATATGGGCACCACTCCGAAACAACAACATACATTGAAAACTTTCTTCTACCCCTTATAATCCAATATGACAAACAGAGGCCTAAATACTTCTCTCACCCAGAAACCCGATACGAATATGAAATTTGTCGGAATTTATGATTTCGCACAAAATTGGATATAAACGTTCGATTTTCTTGCAATTTTGCGAATATCAATATTTGTATCTGTATTATATGAAGTATAAAAATAGAATACTTCGCACATTTTAATATTTTCTAAAAATTATGACATATTTCAAATAAAGTGAAGGAAGATGTCGATACAGTCCATACCTGGCACGTCGCAATATTTATATCATATTAATCATAACACAAGTCGAAATATATTTAAATAATCGAATATAGACTGAGGGTATACATATATTGGCAAATCCGACTGATACTTTTGAACTTGTTCATGTAATTATTGAAAAAATAAAATAAATTTCGTCGCCGAGTGTTATTCACATATTTGAACCTGATAAACTACAAGTTAGCACTTTGTATTGTATTTTTGATAGAAATTCATATTTATGTTATCTGTAGATTGAATACCTTCTTTATAGGGGTCCACAATTTAAAAAACTAACATTCGTAAATATTATATATTTTTGCCAAATTGTCATCCTTCCGTCCATCTATTTGTCTACTTGGTGCGAACATTGATATTTCTATCAAAATATAACGAAAGATAAACAATATTGGATAAAAATAAACAACCTCTTCAACATAGGCTTAACATTTTTGAAGTTCGCATCATCGGTCATATTCTAAAGGAATACAACCTAACTTACTACACGTTCTAACGAGTTTAGTTTATAATTATTGAAAACATATAGCATCAAGAAATTACTCAACTGATTTAAACTAAATGTTGAAAGTATAATTTGATTTAAATCAGTTGTCATATCGGACAGTTCAGAACACAATCGACTGACTAATTATTGAAAAAAAAAAAATTAATTTCGTCGCCGAGTGTTATTCACATATTTGAACCTGATAAACTACAAGTTAGCACTTTGTATTGTATTTTTGATAGAAATTCATATTTATGTTATCTGTAGATTGAATACCTTCTTTATAGGGGTCCACAATTTAAAAAACTAACATTCGTATATATATATATATATATATATATATATATATATATATATATATATATATATATATATATATATATATATATATATATATATATATATATATATATATACGAATGTTAGTTTTTTAAATTGTAGACCCCTATAAAGAAGGTATTCAATCTACAGATAACATAAATATGAATTTCTATAAAGAAGGTATTCGATCTACAGATAACATAAATATGAATTTCTATCAAAAATACAATACAAAGTGCTAACTTGTAGTTTATCAGGTTCAAATATGTGAATAACACTCGGCGACGAAATTTATTTTTTTTTTTCAATAATTACATGAACAAGTTCAAAAGTATCAGTCGGATTTGCCAATATATGTATACCCTCAGTCTATATTCGATTATTTAAATATATTTCGACTTGTGTTATGATTAATATGATATAAATATTGCGACGTGCCAGGTATGGACTGTATCGACATCTTCCTTCACTTTATTTGAAATATGTCATAATTTTTAGAAAATATTAAAATGTGCGAAGTATTCTATTTTTATACTTCATATAATACAGATACAAATATTGATATTCGCAAAATTGCAAGAAAATCGAACGTTTATATCCAATTTTGTGCGAAATCATAAATTCCGACAAATTTCATATTCGTATCGGGTTTCTGGGTGAGAGAAGTATTTAGGCCTCTGTTTGTCATATTGGATTATAAGGGGTAGAAGAAAGTTTTCAATGTATGTTGTTGTTTCGGAGTGGTGCCCATATTAAGGTACCTCCTGATTTTACCACATTTCAAAGGATTTGGCTAAAAATATATATTTGGGGTGGAAATCTTACACAAAAATTTCAGCATATCTACAAATTTTAGAATTTTCTCCATGTAATAGTACCCCCTCAAGTCCACCTTTTGGCAGACAAACAGACCGACATGGTTAGGGAGACTTATGAGGACTCTAATGCACAACCTGAGGTGGTAATGGGTTTAAAAAAGTAATTAACTTTGGCTATTCTTAAATCATTCAGCCCTCAATTATGAGGTGTAAAAAATACAGTAAATTCCAAATTACTGCTCATTTGATTGGAAAATTTTGCTACGATTTTTACCATACTAAAAATTATTTTGATCCCTTACATGGGGTACGATTGATATATACTTTTTAATGGATTTGTATAGCACATCCACACATATGAAGTCCACGGTTTAAATTTTGAAGCCCACGGCTGAAATATGGGTACAGGTATTTTAAAACACTTTTAATCGACCAGTACGTGAACACTTATATCAGTCAAATCTGTGAATAATTATACTTTGACAAATATGATAGACAAAAACTACGGCCCGGCAACGCGGACCGGGCCAGCTAGTATAAAATATTTTAAAATTTTAGTGATTATTCTATGGAACTGCCTTTGATGAATACGGTCATACTTAACAGGACCACATTTATGATAGGGATGTCCCTCAAAATAAAATTGTGTAATAGAAAATTGTCAAAAACACTTTAGAAGTAAGTTATGTTTAAATGTCAGTCGATTGTGTTCTGAACTGTCCGATATGACAACTGATTTAAATCAAATTATACTTTCAACATTTAGTTTAAATCAGTTGAGTAATTTCTTGATGCTATATGTTTTCAATAATTATAAACTAAACTCGTTAGAACGTGTAGTAAGTTAGGTTGTATTCCTTTAGAATATGACCGATGATGCGAACTTCAAAAATGTTAAGCCTATGTTGAAGAGGTTGTTTATTTTTATCCAATATTGTTTATCTTTCGTTATATTTTGATAGAAATATCAATGTTCGCACCAAGTAGACAAATAGATGGACGGAAGGATGACAATTTGGCAAAAATATATAATATTTACGAATGTTAGTTTTTTAAATTGTGGACCCCTATAAAGAAGGTATTCAATCTACAGATAACATAAATATGAATTTCTATCAAAAATACAATACAAAGTGCTAACTTGTAGTTTATCAGGTTCAAATATGTGAATAACACTCGGCGACGAAATTTATTTTATTTTTTCAATAATTACATGAACAAGTTCAAAAGTATCAGTCGGATTTGCCAATATATGTATACCCTCAGTCTATATTCGATTATTTAAATATATTTCGACTTGTGTTATGATTAATATGATATAAATATTGCGACGTGCCAGGTATGGACTGTATCGACATCTTCCTTCACTTTATTTGAAATATGTCATAATTTTTAGAAAATATTAAAATGTGCGAAGTATTCTATTTTTATACTTCATATAATACAGATACAAATATTGATATTCGCAAAATTGCAAGAAAATCGAACGTTTATATCCAATTTTGTGCGAAATCATAAATTCCGACAAATTTCATATTCGTATCGGGTTTCTGGGTGAGAGAAGTATTTAGGCATAGCAATTTCTAAAGAATTGCAAGCTATGATAGATAAAATTGTTGAAAATTGTGATCCTTTGTGGCATATATATCATCTATGTGGGGGAGGTTCCAGAAGAAATGGTTCGATCACTACCATCTTTATAACAGATCCTGTGTTGATGGAATTATTGAGATGTGCCAAGTCTAAATGGAATCGAATATTAATTTCGCCTTTTGTGAGGGAGGTACCAGAAGGAGTGGACCGATATATATATATATATATATATATATATATATATATATATATATATATATATATATATATATATCGGTCCACTCCTTCTGGTACCTCCCTCACAAAAGGCGAAATTAATATTCGATTCCATTTAGACTTGGCACATCTCAATAATTCCATCAACACAGGATCTGTTATAAAGATGGTAGTGATCGAACCATTTCTTCTGGAACCTCCCCCACATAGATGATATATATGCCACAAAGGATCACAATTTTCAACAATTTTATCTATCATAGCTTGCAATTCTTTAGAAATTGCTATGCCTAAATACTTCTCTCACCCAGAAACCCGATACGAATATGAAATTTGTCGGAATTTATGATTTCGCACAAAATTGGATATAAACGTTCGATTTTCTTGCAATTTTGCGAATATCAATATTTGTATCTGTATTATATGAAGTATAAAAATAGAATACTTCGCACATTTTAATATTTTCTAAAAATTATGACATATTTCAAATAAAGTGAAGGAAGATGTCGATACAGTCCATACCTGGCACGTCGCAATATTTATATCATATTAATCATAACACAAGTCGAAATATATTTAAATAATCGAATATAGACTGAGGGTATACATATATTGGCAAATCCGACTGATACTTTTGAACTTGTTCATGTAATTATTGAAAAAAAAAATAAATTTCGTCGCCGAGTGTTATTCACATATTTGAACCTGATAAACTACAAGTTAGCACTTTGTATTGTATTTTGATAGAAATTCATATTTATGTTATCTGTAGATTGAATACCTTCTTTATAGGGGTCCACAATTTAAAAAACTAACATTCGTAAATATTATATATTTTTGCCAAATTGTCATCCTTCCGTCCATCTATTTGTCTACTTGGTGCGAACATTGATATTTCTATCAAAATATAACGAAAGATAAACAATATTGGATAAAAATAAACAACCTCTTCAACATAGGCTTAACATTTTTGAAGTTCGCATCATCGGTCATATTCTAAAGGAATACAACCTAACTTACTACACGTTCTAACGAGTTTAGTTTATAATTATTGAAAACATATAGCATCAAGAAATTACTCAACTGATTTAAACTAAATGTTGAAAGTATAATTTGATTTAAATCAGTTGTCATATCGGACAGTTCAGAACACAATCGACTGACATTTAAACATAACTTACTTCTAAAGTGTTTTTGACAATTTTCTATTACACAATTTTATTTTGAGGGACATCCCTATCATAAATGTGGTCCTGTTAAGTATGACCGTATTCATCAAAGGCAGTTCCATAGAATAATCACTAAAATTTTAAAATATTTTATACTAGCTGGCCCGGTCCGCGTTGCCGGGCCGTAGTTTTTGTCTATCATATTTGTCAAAGTATAATTATTCACAGATTTGACTGATATAAGTGTTCACGTACTGGTCGATTAAAAGTGTTTTAAAATACCTGTACCCATATTTCAGCCGTGGGCTTCAAAATTTAAACCGTGGACTTCATATGTGTGGATGTGCTATACAAATCCATTAAAAAGTATATATCAATCGTACCCCATGTAAGGGATCAAAATAATTTTTAGTATGGTAAAAATCGTAGCAAATTTTCCAATCAAATGAGCAGTAATTTGGAATTTACTGTATTTTTTACACCTCATAATTGAGGGCTGAATGATTTAAGAATAGCCAAAGTTAATTACTTTTTAAACCCATTACCACCTCAGGCTGTGCATTAGAGTCCTCATAAGTCTCCCTAACCATGTCGGTCTGTTTGTCTGCCAAAAGGTGGACTTGAGGGGGTACTATTACATGGAGAAAATTCTAAAATTTGTAGATATGTTGAAATTTTTGTGTAAGATTTCCACCCCAAATATATATTTTTAGCCAAATCCTTTGAAATGTGGTAAAATCAGGAGGTACCTTAATATGGGCACCACTCCGAAACAACAACATACATTGAAAACTTTCTTCTACCCCTTATAATCCAATATGACAAACAGAGGCCAAATCAAAAATATAGCTATTTTACACCCATTACCGTATGATGGGAATTAATTTTATTTGCCATTCAAATTGTAAGTTGGAGACCCCATAAAGTTCTTATTTTTCATCATTGTATAATTCAATGACGATTCAACAAATATTCGGTCCCGTGCTACTTTCTTATATTTGTAATTTGTTCATGTTTTCACAATTTATTTCATATAGATGTACATCCCAAATCTACATTCCCAACCAGTATTCTCTTGGAGGTTACAAATTCAATAGAGTACAACATTTTCATTTCTGACCATACATTAGATGTGAAAGTAGACTGGGGGATACTTCAATGTGGGGACGTTACTTAAATAAATTCCTAAGCGGCAATTATCTGTATGATGGTTCCCTACACCAAGGTAGCAAATATACAGTTTTTAGCCAAATCAATTGATGAATGTGGTCAAGACCAATATGGGCCCTACTCCAAATATTTCAAATTTTTTGCGAAGAGGTTCTCTAAAAAGAAAAAGAAAAAAATGGCCAAGACCCCAACCCGATTTCATATGTATATTACCATCGTTATATACATATGAAATCGGGTTGTACATTTATCCTTGAGTTATGATCAATATCATGACCTGCAAAAGCAATTTAAGGTATCTTGAATGTTTGGGAAGAACTTCTGGAAGGATATAAATTTGCTCTACTATTTTCCACCCTTTATATTTGGTATTTTACTGATTGCACTCCCAAAGAATTTTGCATTTTGAACTCTCATTGGACGGATTATTGTCACGTGAAAGAAGTAGGTCCACGCTTTGAAATGAGCCCCATTAGGCTTTTTCGGTATTTTTTGTTTGTTTAAATGTGTACACATCTTCCAGCTGAACCACGATGTCGGCCCTGGAGTTGGAAGGTATTTAATTTTTTTGTTGAAAAAATTATATATTATTGTATATTATGTATATTATTCTTTATTTTTTTCACAAAAAATCCACTGAATTCAATATGATAATACAAATGAAAAAAAATTGACAAAAGAAGAATAACAAATTGAGAAAATCTTCAACTTTTTTGCTTATTTTTTACAGCAAATTTTTAAATGATCCTTACAATAGAATGTACTATTATTTTAAAATTCGATTCCATTGAATTTTTTTTTTCGATTTTTTCCCGATTTGAGAATTATTGCAACGAGACCTCTTCTTTTAGCGATTTTGTAAAGGTAACTATCTTTTAACTTTGGTGTGACCGTGTTAAATTATTTCGATATCATCAATTCCGTATCCCAACCACATAATTCGGTACTACACTCCATGTAACCCGACATCAATTTCAGTTCGAATTCAAAAATAAATAAAATATAAAAAACACTACAAATGTACATTAAAAAAAAGTAAGTCAATATGGAAAAAAAGTCATGCAAAATAAAACATTACTATTGTACATTTGAAAATTCAAAATGAAAATGTTAAAATATCTCATTTTTACGCGATTTTTTTGGATATTATCCTTTTCGGACAGGAGACAATTCCGAATTTGTATGAATCGTTAAAATCAGTCCAGCGGTTCTTAAGTTATAAGCGTAGTAACTAACACAACTTTATTTTATATATATATATAGATTTTAAATTTCCACCACAAAATGTCGAACTTTTCATCCCCATTATCTACAATTTGATCCTGGGGTTATATCACGTCATTCCACCCGTTGCATTGTAAAGTCATGCAAACTGAATTTAATTACCATGCATTCATGCTAAAATCCATTCTTGAAATTCTTTTTCATCAATTAGCAATGATATGCATTTGAAAAATTCATGTAAAACTAATTCTCTTCTCTAAGATAACATCTAATAAATATTACATGATACCTTATCATAAACAATTTCATTGCATGCATTATTAAAAAGTTTACAATTACACAGTGGGGCCTTGCATTCGAGTACACGGGTTTCTTCTACTGGAAAAAAATGAAGTTTCAAGAGAGACAAAATATTCTATGAATAAAAATATATTTTATAAATACATAATACCGTTTGTAGAATTTTTCATTACTCGGTTATGTTTTTCTAGGTTCCACTGTGGCTATCTGCTCATCCAGTTCATAGTTCAAAAGTGACCTACTAAATATATCTACATAGTTTCTAGCTAGTTATTCATGTCACCACATTCCTATTGCATTTTTTTATAATCGTTGTGAATTTTTGTTGTTATTGCTGTTATGCTCAATGTTATTGTTTCTATATTCAATCAATGCAGCAGTCAGTCACCAACCACTATACCTCCCTACAGACGCAACCCACCCATCCTACCACCCCTCAAACTATTTGAATATTTATGAAACTCTTTTTGCACAAAAACCTACTAAGTTATTGGGTCAATAAAATGCATCAAATAACTAAATTTTGAATTTTTGTTTTTTTTTTTTCATTTGTGTCAATAACTAAATATTTTGAAAATAGAGAATAAGTTCAGTTCAACGCATACGGACGTGTATGTGTTAGTTGATGTTCTTTGAACAAAAAACCAGAAAAGAAAAACAATTTTAAAATTTTATAAACGTAATGTCATACATATCACTTTCATAAAGCAATCAAAATAAACAGAAGCAAAATCGAAATCAAAATTTTGTCCTTGTACGAAATTCATTAAATATTTGTGCACATCTGTCGAATTTTTCATAGGTTTTCATATGTTTACACATAACGAATGTTAGGTATTAAAAATGGCAATCGTAGAAGGTCATGATGCAACACAAAAAATAATTACAGAAATAATCGAGCTGATTATGAAAATAGTGTTAAAAATAGGAAAAACGTGCACCGGCTTTTCAAACTTTAAGAAGCGACGTAACAAAACATTCCCCTCTCTTCAATATTTTTTTAAATTTTCGAATTACATATTGGATTTTGGAATTTTTATACATAGTAGTGTCTTGAGTAATATTTCAGATGACACGAGGATTATTTTGCTCAAATGAAAAAACTGCAACCAACTTCAGATTGATGTCATTTCTAAGCCACGGGTCCGACAGCTGTTAAAATTATTCCAGTGACAGCTCATTATAGTGTTTACAAGCGTACAAAAGCATTTTGGTGAGAATTTTCCAAAAAATAATCTATTCGTGATAGAATTCAAGCCTGACAGTGTACTTTCTTTATATTTGGCTGGAAAACCAGAAGTGGCTATCGTTATAGCACACCAGCATTTATATGTGAATAAATCTTTTGTGTCTCGTACCATCGCTCGTTACCGTGATACTGGCAGCGTAGTCAAGGAAGAGGGCGGAAGAAAACAGCAACATCAGCAGAAATGGTTCAAAAAGTAAAGAAGCGATTTGATCGAAACCCGCGTCGGAAAAATGGCTCATGAGCTGAACATATAGCAATATTCCATTCGGCAAATATTGAAAAATGAGCTCGGGATAAAGCCATTGAAATTCAAAAAAATGTAAGAACTTACACCGCAACAGAAAAAAATAGTGTAAACAAGTAAAAAAGCAGTAAGTTCGGCCGAGCCGAACTTTGAATACCCTCCACCATTTGGAACGAATTAGAAAATTGTCAAAAAAAATAAAATCCATTAATTTTTTTAAATCTTTACAATATCTAATATAGGAATGTGCCGATATATGGGGGTATATATGATATTGAGGACCTATTAAGACAAATCTATGTCTGGGTGTAAAGTACTCACAAGGAACTCCTTGTGTGGATTTTCAGATAATTCCATTGGAAAAAGTGGCTAAAATCACCAAACTACTGAATATCGGGAGGATATATGATATTGCGGACCTATATAGACAATACCCTTTCAGGGGGTAAAGTACCCACAAGGAACCCCTTGTGTGGATTTTCAGACAATTCCGTTCAAACATGTGGGTAAAATCATCAAAATACCGAATATTGGGGGGTACCGTTATATGGTGGATATACGGTATCGTGTACCTATATAGATAATTCTCTGCTGAGATATAAAGTACCCACAAGGAACTCCTTGTGTGGATTTTCAGACAATTCTGTTGAAAAATGTGGGTAAAATCATCAAAATACCGAATATCGGGGGGTACCGTTATATGGGGGATATACGATATCTTTGACCTATATAGATAATTCTCTTCCGAGATGTAAAGTACCCAAAGGTATTCCTTTTGTGGATTTTCAGGCAATTCCGTTAAAAATTATGGGTAAAATCATCAAAATACCGAATATCGGGGGGTACCGTTATATGGGGACTATACGATATCGTGGACCTATATAGATAATTCCCTTCCAAGGAATAATTTACCCACAAGGAACTCTTTGTGTGGATTATCAGACAATTCCGTTGAAAAATGTGGCTAAAATCTTCAAAATACCGAATATCGGGGGGTACTCTTATATTTGGGCTATACGATATCGTGGACCGATATAGCCCATCTTCGAACTTAACCTGCCTGCAGACAAAAGAGCGATCTGTGAAAAATTTTAGCTTCCTATCTTAATTCGTTTAGACTGTAGCGTGATTACAACGGACATGGCTAAATCGTCTTAGAATTTTACGCTGATCAAGAATATATACTTTGTTGGGTCTAAAATGATTATTTCGATGAGTTACAAACGGAATGACGAACTTAATATACCCTCCATACTATGTATGGTGGAGGGTATAAAAATATGCATTGACGACTAAAATTATGGGCCAGGTTTTTGTTCTACTCTTGCTTGTGAACGACCGAAAATGTTGAATCCAACGCAATATAATGCTATTTGTGTTTATAGATTACTAGCTGGCCCGGTCCGCGTTGCCGGCCCCTACTTTTAGTTTTTAATGCATATTTTTTAAGGCATTATAGAACACTGATCTTAATGATTTCAAAATAGTCAAAGATAATTGGTCTTTTACACCCATTACCTTAAGATAGGAATTAATTTATTTTTGTCATTTAAATTGTGTGTTGGAAAACCCATAAAGTCCATATTTTTCTTCATAGTATAATTCAATAACGATCCAAAAAATAATATTCGTGATTTTTTCATGTTTCTGCCACAATTTGATATTTCGGAGTTCAAAGCATGTAGACGTACATCCCACTTCTACGTTCCCAGCCAATATTCTCTTGAGAGTTAAAAATTCAATAGTATACCAATTTTTTTTTTCTGACCAAACATTGGTTAGGAATGTGGATTTGCGGGTACACTAATGTGGGAACTATACTTAATAAAATGCCTATGTGGACAATTATCTGTAAGACGATTCTCTATCCCAGAGTAGCCTAAATACAATTTTTTAGCCAAATCAATTGATGAATGTGATCAAGACCAAGATGGACTCTACTCCAAAAGTCAAAATATTATGAGAAGAGGTTTTTTACACCTGTAGAAACAAAGATGTCAAATAAAGGCCTGAAAAATGAAAGAAAAATGTCGAAAACCCCGAATATAGCTTAAATTATATAATGGTTATACCAAAACGTGATCTTTTTTTGGATGGTTTCTTCTCAAATTACCAACTTTTGCTAAAATGCGTATGAGTAAAATATGGTTAAAATGTAAACTATACTTGAAAAAGGAGTGTACCCTTATCCGGGGGTCATATATCGTGACCTGCAAAAGCGATTTAAGATATCTTGAAAGTTTTTTTTTTCCTAAATGTCCAATTCGCTCTACCATTTTGCACCATTTTGCTCCAATGAATTGCATTTTGAGTTCTCATTGGGCGGATTATTGTAATATGAAAGAAATAGGTTCACATATAAGGGTTATACCAAAGCATGGTCCTATTCTTATAATTATTTGAAAAAATGTGTTGTTCTTCTTAAAATCTCAAATTACCAACATTTGATATACATCTGATATATATTTTGAACAACTGATTATTCATGAAACCCCTAGGAAAAATTTAAAACTCTATGGTAACTTTTGCGAAGTATAGAGCAAAATATTTGAGGCCCTTTGTGTTTGGTTAAACTATATAAAATGGACCCTAAAAACGTTTGATCCCCCCTTTTTGGGATTGTTATGTACCAACCAAACTGACTACTGATGATAGCGCATAGTCACCGTATAACGTTTCATGGGAGTTAAGGTTACTTTTAAGGTTTCGGAAGAATTTTCCGAGGAAATGTATCCTTTTCTTTCCAAATTTTCAATTTGCTCCACTATTATATTATATTATTTTATATAGTTCGCATATAACAGTGCTCTTCATATTCGGTATTTCACTGGTTGCAGTCCCAATGAATTTTGCATTTTAAGTTCTCATTGGATGGATTATTTCCATATCTAGTCAATTTCCATTGAATTTTTTTTTCGATTTTTCCCGATTTGAGAATTTTTGCCATGAGATCTCTTTTATCGTGTTTTTTAGCGATTTTGAAAAAGTAATTATCTTTTAACATTGGTCTAACCGCGATAAGTTATTTCGATATCATTTGACTGACTTCCATACAACCCGCCATCAATTTCAGTTCTCAAGAAATCAAGTCAATTAAATAAATTGGTATTAATATTCGAATTAAAAAAAAAATATAAAAAAAACACTACAAATGTACATTAGAAAAAAGTAAGTCAAAATGGAAAAAAAATCATGCAAAATAAAACATTACTATTGTACATTTCAAAAGTCAAAATGAAAATTTTAATATATCACATTTTTACGCGATTTTTTTGAATATTATCCTTTTCGGAAAAGAGACAATTCCGAATTTTTATGAATCGTTAAAATCGGATCAGCGGATCTTGAGTTATAAGCGTAGTAACTAACACAACTTACATTTATATATATAGATTATTTGGTATTTCCGAGGAATTTAATATCGCGATATTATCCTTTTGTTTTTCAAGAAATGCAAAACATATTCAACATTACTGCTAGTTGGAAAAGTTCTCTTGTTTGCCTCTTGAACAGCACTCCATACACAAGCACATACAATTACATGCTTCTTCAACTCCTCCTTCTCGTTTCCATTATCTCCTCGTCATCATTATTGCTTTTATTTAACTTTTCTTTTGCTCAACTATTTCTACGAATTATTTTAGAATATTTCCTCGTGACAAATGCAAGAGTTCATTCGCCCACTTGTTCTTTTGCCAAGAACATGAGCATGAGAAGAAGAAGGAGAAGGAGAAGAACGAGAAAAGCAGCTGTAGAATTTGCAAATATGAAGTGCCAAACAATTTTATGCGAATACACTCAAGTTATGGTGTGTCGCCAAAAATTGTTTGTAATTATCGCTCGATTTATCAGCAATAATCACGCTATCGCAGAACTAAAAGAACGCAAACATGAAAGAAGCCAAAGTGAAATGTAATGAAAACTTTAATTTGAAATGAAGTTTCGATATTCTCTCCATACTATTGGAATAGGAAATGACGATTGAATTATCGGGGGAAGTCATAGAGCCAAAACGGAGAATTGAGAAAATCAGTTTTGCGGAAACTTTGCAAAGTCAATGAACAAATGAGTGAAACAAAACGCATTACGATTTCGGAATTAAGGTGGTGAAATTGATTTGATTCGAGAACTTGAACTTAATGTTAATCTATGAAATTAGTGAAAAATTTAGCTATGCTGCAGCGGTGGTAAGATTTTTAATGTCAGAGTGATAATATTGTAAATGAATTTCTTTTTTAAAAATAATTACTTCAAATATGCATGTGTCTTAAAATTTCCTATTAGTATTCTATTAAAATGCCCCTTAATCAGACAAAACTTAATGAAGTGAATAATGTTATGAAGATAATATTTGATGAAGCATATTTCTTTAAGTGTTTGTGTTTGTGTGTGTGTGGGTGTCTTTCTTTATTTCCCGTTGTCAATCATTTATCCTTTGTCCTGTAAACAACATAACTTAAAAATACCCTGTTCTTGATTTAGTTTATTTCAAATATTTTTCTTCCCTAAAAAATATTGGATAAGAATGTTTCATTTTTTTATTCATGCACAACGAAAGGACTTTGTTGTCCTGTTTTGAAAGGGATAAAATGCAAAAAATAATTATACGCTAGGGACAGTGGTTAAATAGTGGCCTATAATTGTAATTAAATTTGGTGATAAATTGAAGTAAAAAACAAGTAAAGTAAGCCTATAAATCCGATGAACTAATCGGAGCTATAGCTATTCCTAAACCGATTTCGATCAAATTTGGAATACTTAATTCCAAGCTAAATTTGATCGTATACGCAAAATTCCATACTATTTTGGCTGATATTACACGTTTGGTGCACAATACAAAGCAAATCGGTCGAAGATATACAGGGCGAGATGAAACAGGTATAAAAGCTGTAAGTTCGGCCGGGCCGAGCTTTTAATACCCTCCACCATTTGGCACAAATTTGGCAATTTCCAAAAAGAAAAAAAAAAGAAAATCCGTTAAAATTTTGTTAAAAATACCGAATGCCTATACGACGACGTGGACCTGCATAGGCAACTTTTGACAAAAGTTATTACAAGATTTAAATGCGAAACTTGAAGAAAAATCTGTTTTGTAGCTAAAATCATCAAAATACCGAATTTAGGGGGTACTGTTATATGGGGGCTATACGAAAACGTGGACCTGCACAGACAATTTTCTGGCATGGGATGAAGTATCTATTACGAACTTCACATGCGAAATTTTAAACAATTCCGGTAAATAATGTCGCTAAAATCATCAAAATGTCGAATATCGGGGGGTACGGTATATGGGGGCTATACGAAGACGTGGACCTGCACAGACAATTTTCTGGCATGGGATGAAGTATCTATTACGATCTCATGCGAAATTTGAAACAATTCCTGTAAATAATGTCGCTAAAATCATCAAAATGCCGAATATCGAGGGGTACCGTTATATGGGGGCTATATGAAGACTTGGACCTGCACAGATAATTTTCTATCTTAGACTGTAGTATCCATTACGAACTTCAAATGCCAAATTCGAAACAATTCCGGTGAATAATGTCGCTAAAATCAAATCAAAATACCGAATATCGGGAGGTACCGTTATATGGGGACTATATGATAGATTGGACCTACATGGCCCATTAACAAACTTAACCTTCCTACTGGCAAAATATACATGTTAGCCTTCTATCTCAATTTGTTCGAAAAATAGCGTGATTACAACAGACAGACAGACAGACACACAGACAGACAGACGGACATGGCTCGTCTTAGAATTTTACGCTGATCAAGAACATATATACTTTGTTGGGTCTGACATGAGTATTTCGAGGAGTTACAAACGGAATGACAAAATTAATATACCCTCCATAGTATGGTGGAGGGTATAAAAACTTCAGGCTGCTGTCATTTCTAAGCCACTCGTCCGACAGCTGTTAAAACGTTTTGGTGAGAATTTTCAGCAAAAAATTTATTCGTAATGGAAGTCAAGCGCGATAGTGTGATTTCTTTATATTTGGATGGAAAACCACACGTGGCTATCGTTAGAGCACTCCAGCATTTAAATGTGAATAAATCTTTCGTGTCTCGCACCATCGCTCATAACCGTGGTACTGGTAGCGTAGCCCAACGTCAAGTAAGTGGACGGAAGAAAACAGCAACATCAGCAGAAATGGTTCGAAAATTAAAGAAGCGACTTGATCGAAACCCGCGTCGCAGTGGCCAAAACATGGTTCGTGAACATATTTTAATATTCCATTCGGCAAATATTGAAAAATGAGCTGGGGGTATAGCCATGGAAATTCCAAAAAGTACTAAAACTTACAACGCAACAACATGTTGAAAATAGACTCAAAAGAGCTAAAGAGTTGCTTCGCTTGGCCGAAAGTGGTGAACTGCCGAATGTGGTTTTCTGCGATGAGAAAACATTCGTTGTCCAGCAGTTGGTAAACAAACAAAATGATCGTGTTTACTTGCCAAAGAGGTCAGCTGAAAATGTGCACCTTCGGTTGGCCACCAGAACTCAAGCGCCGTCCATTGTGATAGTGTGAGCCGCCATAACAGCCGATGGTCGCTCTCCGCTCGTATAAACTACCGTGGCATAAGAATAAATGCCGAATGTTATCCCGAAAATATTCTGGAGGGTGTTCGCAAACATTTTGGCCGCAGGCCTTGGACCTTCCAACAGGACTCAGCACGCGCCACCCAAGAATTGTTACAAAATTCTTCCTACAAAAATTTCTCGCTTCATTTCCAGCGCACAATGGCCACCAAAATCTCCGGATACCAATCCGTTGAATTATTGTGTCTGGAGTATTTTCAAAAGCAAGGTTGGCACTAAAAAATGCCAAAGTGTCGATCATCTCAAGCAAGCGCTTTGCCGGGAATGGGTCAAAATACCGCAGAGCAACATTCGGGCAGCATGTGACGGTTTCCTAGGCCGTTTGAAGGCCATAATTCGTGCCAAAGGTAACCAATTCGAATAAATCTAAACTTATTTTAAAATTTATTTCCGACATTTTTGCTTTCATTCAATAAAATTTAATGAAATGTAAAAATTAAGGAGTTTGCCTTTGTTGCATTTTGTTATATCACCCTGTAATCAACATAATTTATAATCCAATGTTTTTATATTGCTCGTTGATTTAGTTCAGAATTAGTCCGAATATATCTCTGTCTTGCTTTTAATTAAATTTATGCATTGTAAAGTGCAAATTTTATTTAATCTTCTCCCTAAGTTAAGGAGTAAAACACATTGTTTTAATCTGTGGGTTTATTTATTATATTTATACCCTCCACCATACATAGGAGGGTATATTAAGTTCGTCATTCCGTTTGTAACTCATCGAAATACTCATGTCAGACCCAACAAAGTATATATATTTCTGATCTGCGTAAAATTCTAAGACGATTTAGCCCTGCCCGTCCGTCCGTCTGTTGTAATCACGCTACAGTCTAAACGAATTAAGATAGGAAGCTACAATTTTGTACAGATCTCTCTTTTGTCTGCAGGCAGGTCAAGTTTGAAGATGGGCTATATCGGTCCACGATATAGTATAGCCCCCATATAACGGTATCCCCCGATATTTGGTATTTTCATGATTTTAGCCACATTATTAATGGAATGGTCTGAAAATCCACCGAAGGAGTTCCATATAAGTACTTTATCCCCTGGAAGATAATTATCTATATAGGTCCACGATATGGTATAGTCCCAGTATAACGGTAACCCTCGATATTCGGTATTTTGATGATTTTAGCGACATTTATTAATGGAATTGTCTGAAAATCCACTCAAGGAGTTCTTTGTAAACACTTTACCCCCTGACAGAAAATTCTCTTCATAGGTTAACGATATCGTATATCCTCCATATAACGGTACCCCCGATATTCGGTATTTTGATGATTTAAGCCACATTTTCCAATTGTATTGTCTGAAATTCCACACAAGGAGTTCTTTGTAAGCACTTTACCCCCTGACAGAAAATTCCCTTTATAGGTTAACGATATCGTATATCCCCCATATGACGGTACCACCGATAATCGATATTTTGATGATTTTAACTGAATTTTTAATGGATTTTATTATTTTTTTTTAATTTTCTAATTCGTTTCAAATGGTGGAGGGTATTCAAAGTTCGGCCCGGCCGAACTTACTGCTTTTTTACTTGTTTTAAGTAAATACATTTTCTTCATTCATACTTCCGCTATACTTGTCTCTCGCCCATTTTTTCCACTTACAAACCACTGTTGTTGTTGTAGTTCACAAAAAATATTTACCCTCGATGTTATGTTGACGTTACCATAACTACAACTGGTTCGGTTACCAGGTAACTGAACTGGTAAGGACCTTACTAACTTATCCAACATTCAATCGGCATTCCTACCCTCTCAGTCTGTGTCAGTAATAACCACCAACATCCCCATTCCCCTGATGTTGTTTTTTGAGTGCGAAGTAAACAAACTGACATTTCTGGTTGTTACGTTCAAGAGAATTTTTTTTATCTGCTCCTTAGACTCCGTAGAGACTTGCGAAGTAAACAAGCCGGGTAATATAACACACAAGGAACTTTGCATAATTATGAAAAATTTTGGTAAAACTTTGCCAAAACGTCACGGGGCACAAAAGCCGGGGTACGTTGGTGCAACAACAAGAATTCGAACAATAACAACAACATTGTCGTCATCATCATCCACATACTTCTGCTGTTTCTGCTGTTGCTGTTGTCGTAAATGTCTAACGTTAAACGTCTGTTGTTTAATTGTTCAAACTTGATTAAATAATTAATTGCGACCAATGTAAAGAAGAATTTGTGCATAAATAATTCATACGTAAATGTCTATATGTGTGTGTTTGTGTGTGAGCTGATGTTGTTGCTGTGACCATCTCACCTGTGCTGAATTGAATTGAAAATTAACCAATTAAAAGCTGACACCTTGGCTCAAACCACTTCAAGTGCTATTGTGTGTAAGTAATGTAAAGTGAGAGGGAGAGTGCTTAACAAAGTGGCAAAGTTTACATGCATTGAGGCCAGCCATACGAGTTTTGGCCATTTAACATTATACAAATAGCCCGCCAGACCAACACGACAAATAGCCATATAAATATTAAAAATTGTTGATGTAAACACGAATTAAATAATAATAATGAAAATAATAAATAATAACAATAAAAAATCGACTACAACAAAAATAATTTTGCTCTTGATTGGAGCTAATAAATAATTAATGTATGAATGATGACATGTTTCCGTTGCCCAAGAACAAGCATTGTTTAGTGCTGAACCGTTGGCTTTAAGGAGATGTTGTTGCTTCTGCCATCGACCGACCGATTTGTAGCCAAGTGATACGGCTGCCGCTCTGCTGTTCATCAGTAGTGGCGGTTATTACGCACCCACAAATGTTGGTGTTGTTGCTTTAGCTGCTGTGTCCATTGTGCATTGCATAATTATTGATAATAATTGATTGACTGAATTTTAATTATTTTTATATAAATATTGCATTTAAGCAGAATGTGTTTAACGGTAATTACAAATCATCCATTGTATTCGGACACAACACAACGCCATAACACCATTGTTTACAACCTGCCAGCCACATAAACCTGGTGAAGTGAATCGATTATGTGCACAGTGTTAGGTGTTTGGAGATTTTGTTACGAATTAAATTAGACTGTGCAACAAAATTCAACTTATTCGATAATTATAGGTAGAAGTCAGTAGATTATGAGGTTTTGAAAGCTAACATCGAAAAGTAACCCTAATAGAGGGAGCGACTTTCTCTCTCTCCAAAATATTTTGGATTAAGATTTCCTGGAGTTCAATCATTTTAGGTATTGCGTTCTATATGGAATATTACTGATTACAATACTATGATTATTTTGTTCGAAATCCTAACATTCAAGTGAGTCATCAAAGGGGTCTTTTTCATACCCTCCACCATACATAGCAAGTTGTAACTCATCGAAATAATAATTTAAGACCTTACAAAGTATATATACCGGGTGAGATAAAAAAAAACTCCAACAAAGTCAAACGCCATAATTTTTACATTTTTCTTGTTATTTTTATTGCCTGAAAAAAAATGTCGGAAATAGCATCGCAATTTAGAGTAAGTTTAGACTTGTTCGAATTGGTCACCTTTGGTACGAATTATGGTCTTCCAACGGCCAATGAAACCGTCACTCGTTGCCCGAATGTTGCTCGGCGGTAATTTGTCCCATTCCCGACTAAGCGCTTACATGAGGTGATCGACACTTTGGTATTTCTAGTACCAACCTTGCTTTCCAAAATACTCCAGACACAATATTCTAACGGATTGGTATCTGGAGATTTTGGTGGCTATTGCTCCGGAAATGAAGTGAGGAACCTCATTTTGTAACCATTCTAGGGTAGCGCGTACTGAGTGCGATGGTGCTGAGTCCTGTTGTAATGTCTAAGTTCTACGGCCTAAATGTTTGCGTGCCCAATGCTTTAATACACCCTCCAGAATATTTTCGTGATAATATTAGGCATTTATTCTGATGCCACGGTCGATTAATACGAACGGAGAGCGACCATCGGCTGTTATGGCGGCTCACACCGTCACCATGGCCGGCGCTATAGTTTTAGTTCGGCGAAGGTGCAATGTGCAGCTGACCTCTTTGGCAAGTAAACACGATAATTTTGTTTGTTTACAAACTGCTGGACAACGGATGTTTTCTCATCGGACAAAACCAATTTCGGCAGTTTACTCGGCCAAGCGAAGCAACTCCTTAGCTCTTTTGAGTCTATTTTCTTTCTGTTACGGTGTAAGTTCTTCCACTTTTTGGAATTTCAATGGCTTTACACCGAGCTCATTTTTCATTTTAAATATTTTAACAGAATTGTTAACCGATTGTTTTTTTAAATTTTCCACATTCGTCCCAAACGATGGAGGTTATTCAATGTTCGGCCCTTACAACACTATGCGTTGGATGTATTACTAGTTTAATTGGGCCGAATGGTTTGTATCATTTGTACCTTTGACCCTATATATGCGTAAATATAGGGTCAAAGCAATCGGTCAGAACTCGATGGTAACATTTTTGTAGGGCTGTATGGCATTATTTCAAAAATGAATTTGGTCAGGTCAAAGATAAATCTGGTCCCAGATTTAAAATTTTAAAAATCCCGACGCATATTATTCCCAAATACCAATAATGAAAATCTTGTAAAATTGTAAAACATTGAGTACCTCACGCATACACTACAACTATGACCGCCATATTCAACTACATCAAGGCTATCCAACCACTACCAATACAAAAAAAAAAAAAAAAAAAAAAAAAAAAAAAAAAAAAAAGAAGTAAAAAACTGTAAGTTTGGCCGGGCCGAACTTTGAATACTCTCCATCATTTGGACATTGACCTGCACAGACAATTTTCTGTAATAGGCTGTGGTACCCATTACGAAGTTCCAATACCAAATTTGAAACAGTTTCGGTTAATGTCGCTAAAATCATCAAAATACCGAATGTCGGGAGGTACCGTTATATGGGGGCTATACGAAGATGTGGACCTGCACAGATAATCTCATGTCATAGGCTGTAGCATCCATTACGAACTTCACATAGCAAATTTGAAACAATTCTGGTGAATAATGTCAACAAAGTACCGAATATCGGAGGCACCATTATATGAGGGCTATACGAAGACGTGGACCTGCACATACAATTTTCTGTAGTTCTGTATTTCTCATTAGGAACTTCAAATACCAAATTTGAATCAATTTCGTTGAATAGTGTCGCTAAAATCTTCAAAATACCGAATATCGGGAAGTACCGTTATATGGGGGCTATACCGAAACGTGGACCTACATGGCTCATTTTCAATACCAAAAGTCCTGCTGACATAATATACATTTGAGTAACATTTTATCAATCTACTTCATTCGTTCGGATGCTAGAGTGATTTCCAGAGACGGGCAGACGGACGGACATCGCTAAATCGACATATAATTTTATGCTGATCAAGACTTTGGTGTGTACGCGCTCTCTACGTTATAGGGAGGTTGCTCCCTCGGTCGGCAGGGGCGGGTGTGAGAGGCGTGGGACCGAACGAGAAAAAAACAAGTAAGCAAAGGCTACAGTCAAGCGGGGCCGACCGTTGAATACCCTACAACACTATAATAAATGATACAGTTTATATAGGCGAAATACTTGAAAGAATTCCACAAGATATTGTGACAAATAATAAAAGAAAACCATCAGGTTCAGTTCTCTAATTTTCGAATAATAGCAACTTAATCTAATTTGCTCATTTCCAATTTATTTGTAGATGTTGCACGTAAAAGGTCTTCCTAGATCTGGAACCAATATTTCCCCAAGACCTATAATCTCTCAGAAGTGGCAAAAGATTAACATTTATTATTGGTTTTTGACTGAAACGCATCTATATGAAATACAGACATTTGATTATATTCTTCAACGAAATCTGCCTTAACGAAATAGTCAGAAGTGCGTCTTTTCTGTATTTGTGAATTCTCCAAAAAATCACTGGAATGGTCATTTTCGTATTTTGTCTACAAAAGTTGGCAAACTATTTCGCACATTGAATATTTTTGGATGGCCATCCAAAACTGCTTGGCTTTTGCAATGACCGGTAACCCCCATTCAAATGTGCGTGAGGATCGGGCGATATTTACGACCTGCTGACAATTTTGCAGTTTTGTTGGCCCATTTCAACCGCTATATATATGGCGATCATCTCCAAAAGGAGTAGGCATCTATTCTGACCCTCATTGTATCCCCATGCAAAATTTCGTAAGGATCGGTCCATAAATGCGATCTGTATATGATATCCTGATATCCTAACTACTTGGTTTGTTAGCTGTAGAAATATTACCAAATGTTTAATTCAAAATGAAAATATGCCAAAAAAATATGACAAAATGGAAAATATATGAGAAAATATTACAAAATCAATATTTTCATCTTTAGAGAGATATTTTTATGCGATTTTTTTAGAGGTTTTTTCTTTCTTGCCAAGAGGCCATTCTGAATTAATGAGAACTGTCGAAATCAGTTCAGCCGTTCTCGATATATAAGAGATTTTTCAAGCATATCTTCTTTGATAGACATAAATATCGCACATATTTTGCTATATATCCGTTTTGTTGGATGTTAACATCAATGCAAAGATCAGAACTAACGTTGTCATGGCTTTGTGATTTCACCGGGATTTAAAATATTCACGGTTTAATGAAAAATTTTGAATTTTTTCAACACAAAATATATGGTCTATTTTACCCGCTAAATATTATCCGATGACCACCCAAATTGGTAGGCTTCTGCCCAGCCCTAAACTCTAGCCCCATGCTAACTTCCGTGTCAATTGGTCTATAATTGCGACCTTTATAGCTACTGCAAAATCCGACATTTTTCAGTATTTGGTCCATTTCAACCCCTAATCATTTGGCGATCATCTCCAAAAGAAATAGGCTTCTATTCTGACCTTAACCCCACCTTCGTGCAAAATTTCGTAAGAATCGGGCCATAATTGCGACCTGTAGAGTAATTACAAATTAACATGGACAGACGGACGGACGGACATACATAGCTAGATCGACTCAGCTCGGCGAGATAGGAAGATCCATATATACTTTCCTATGTGGGAAATCAATATTTCGAGGTGTTACATAATTTTTGGCCCAATCAAACTTATAATACCCCCAACACATAGTGTTGTAGGGTATAAAAACACAAAACTGTGATTGTGTCTGAGGTGTCGTGATTTGGCCATGGGCGGTGTGTTGACGAGCGCTGAATTACATGTATTTTGAATTAAATCAGGACTAGCCAAAACATGACCCTTTGAAATTCAACACACCTTGTAGACAATCATAGTCCTGGGCATAAAACTCACCATTACAATTGTTCACTTATTTACCGACAATTACCAGAATATTTTCGTGATAATATTAGGCATTTATTCTGATGCCACGGTCGATTAATACGAACGGAGAGCGACCATCGGCTGTTATGGCGGCTCACACCGTCACCATGGCCGGCGCTATAGTTTTAGTTCGGCGAAGGTGCAATGTGCAGCTGACCTCTTTGGCAAGTAAACACGATAATTTTGTTTGTTTACAAACTGCTGGACAACGGATGTTTTCTCATCGGACAAAACCAATTTCGGCAGTTTACTCGGCCAAGCGAAGCAACTCCTTAGCTCTTTTGAGTCTATTTTCTTTCTGTTACGGTGTAAGTTCTTCCACTTTTTGGAATTTCAATGGCTTTACACCGAGCTCATTTTTCATTTTAAATATTTTAACAGAATTGTTAACCGATTGTTTTTTTAAATTTTCCACATTCGTCCCAAACGATGGAGGTTATTCAATGTTCGGCCCTTACAACACTATGCGTTGGATGTATTACTAGTTTAATTGGGCCGAATGGTTTGTATCATTTGTACCTTTGACCCTATATATGCGTAAATATAGGGTCAAAGCAATCGGTCAGAACTCGATGGTAACATTTTTGTAGGGCTGTATGGCATTATTTCAAAAATGAATTTGGTCAGGTCAAAGATAAATCTGGTCCCAGATTTAAAATTTTAAAAATCCCGACGCATATTATTCCCAAATACCAATAATGAAAATCTTGTAAAATTGTAAAACATTGAGTACCTCACGCATACACTACAACTATGACCGCCATATTCAACTACATCAAGGCTATCCAACCACTACCAATACAAAAAAAAAAAAAAAAAAAAAAAAACAAAAAAAAGAAGTAAAAAACTGTAAGTTTGGCCGGGCCGAACTTTGAATACTCTCCATCATTTGGACATTGACCTGCACAGACAATTTTCTGTAATAGGCTGTGGTACCCATTACGAAGTTCCAATACCAAATTTGAAACAGTTTCGGTTAATGTCGCTAAAATCATCAAAATACCGAATGTCGGGAGGTACCGTTATATGGGGGCTATACGAAGATGTGGACCTGCACAGATAATCTCATGTCATAGGCTGTAGCATCCATTACGAACTTCACATAGCAAATTTGAAACAATTCTGGTGAATAATGTCAACAAAGTACCGAATATCGGAGGCACCATTATATGAGGGCTATACGAAGACGTGGACCTGCACATACAATTTTCTGTAGTTCTGTATTTCTCATTAGGAACTTCAAATACCAAATTTGAATCAATTTCGTTGAATAGTGTCGCTAAAATCTTCAAAATACCGAATATCGGGAAGTACCGTTATATGGGGGCTATACCGAAACGTGGACCTACATGGCTCATTTTCAATACCAAAAGTCCTGCTGACATAATATACATTTGAGTAACATTTTATCAATCTACTTCATTCGTTCGGATGCTAGAGTGATTTCCAGAGACGGGCAGACGGACGGACATCGCTAAATCGACATATAATTTTATGCTGATCAAGACTTTGGTGTGTACGCGCTCTCTACGTTATAGGGAGGTTGCTCCCTCGGTCGGCAGGGGCGGGTGTGAGAGGCGTGGGACCGAACGAGAAAAAAACAAGTAAGCAAAGGCTACAGTCAAGCGGGGCCGACCGTTGAATACCCTACAACACTATAATAAATGATACAGTTTATATAGGCGAAATACTTGAAAGAATTCCACAAGATATTGTGACAAATAATAAAAGAAAACCATCAGGTTCAGTTCTCTAATTTTCGAATAATAGCAACTTAATCTAATTTGCTCATTTCCAATTTATTTGTAGATGTTGCACGTAAAAGGTCTTCCTAGATCTGGAACCAATATTTCCCCAAGACCTATAATCTCTCAGAAGTGGCAAAAGATTAACATTTATTATTGGTTTTTGACTGAAACGCATCTATATGAAATACAGACATTTGATTATATTCTTCAACGAAATCTGCCTTAACGAAATAGTCAGAAGTGCGTCTTTTCTGTATTTGTGAATTCTCCAAAAAATCACTGGAATGGTCATTTTCGTATTTTGTCTACAAAAGTTGGCAAACTATTTCGCACATTGAATATTTTTGGATGGCCATCCAAAACTGCTTGGCTTTTGCAATGACCGGTAACCCCCATTCAAATGTGCGTGAGGATCGGGCGATATTTACGACCTGCTGACAATTTTGCAGTTTTGTTGGCCCATTTCAACCGCTATATATATGGCGATCATCTCCAAAAGGAGTAGGCATCTATTCTGACCCTCATTGTATCCCCATGCAAAATTTCGTAAGGATCGGTCCATAAATGCGATCTGTATATGATATCCTGATATCCTAACTACTTGGTTTGTTAGCTGTAGAAATATTACCAAATGTTTAATTCAAAATGAAAATATGCCAAAAAAATATGACAAAATGGAAAATATATGAGAAAATATTACAAAATCAATATTTTCATCTTTAGAGAGATATTTTTATGCGATTTTTTTAGAGGTTTTTTCTTTCTTGCCAAGAGGCCATTCTGAATTAATGAGAACTGTCGAAATCAGTTCAGCCGTTCTCGATATATAAGAGATTTTTCAAGCATATCTTCTTTGATAGACATAAATATCGCACATATTTTGCTATATATCCGTTTTGTTGGATGTTAACATCAATGCAAAGATCAGAACTAACGTTGTCATGGCTTTGTGATTTCACCGGGATTTAAAATATTCAAGGTTTAATGAAAAATTTTGAATTTTTTCAACACAAAATATATGGTCTATTTTACCCGCTAAATATTATCCGATGACCACCCAAATTGGTAGGCTTCTGCCCAGCCCTAAACTCTAGCCCCATGCTAACTTCCGTGTCAATTGGTCTATAATTGCGACCTGTATAGCTACTGCAAAATCCGACATTTTTCAGTATTTGGTCCATTTCAACCCCTAATCATTTGGCGATCATCTCCAAAAGAAATAGGCTTCTATTCTGACCTTAACCCCACCTTCGTGCAAAATTTCGTAAGAATCGGGCCATAATTGCGACCTGTAGAGTAATTACAAATTAACATGGACAGACGGACGGACGGACATACATAGCTAGATCGACTCAGCTCGGCGAGATAGGAAGATCCATATATACTTTCCTATGTGGGAAATCAATATTTCGAGGTGTTACATAATTTTTGGCCCAATCAAACTTATAATACCCCCAACACATAGTGTTGTAGGGTATAAAAACACAAAACTGTGATTGTGTCTGAGGTGTCGTGATTTGGCCATGGGCGGTGTGTTGACGAGCGCTGAATTACATGTATTTTGAATTAAATCAGGACTAGCCAAAACATGACCCTTTGAAATTCAACACACCTTGTAGACAATCATAGTCCTGGGCATAAAACTCACCATTACAATTGTTCACTTATTTACCGACAACAAATTTGCTTTGCAACAGCCACAACTTCTCAGCTTTCATAAAGTAGTAGGTGGCTTGATTTCATGATTTTTCATTTCGCCAAGAATTAGCACACACAATGTTTAGCGAAAAAGGGAGAGTTACTCTCTCGATGTTCACATCTGTGAAACATACACATGCAAAGCTTTTATGTTTATAGTAATGTATTAAATACCACCTTATACGATAAAGTACCATTTGGTAGTTTTTGTACAAATGATGCGAGCACCAAGCTCTTCTAACCAACAGTGATCCAAATTCCATATTTCATAGTTCTCACTTTCTGAAATTTGAACTCTCTATCTTTTATCTACATAGAATTTTAGCTTTTATTTTTTCGTATTTTTTCATGTTCTAGAAATGAACAATTAAATTCATTGTATTAATTAAACAAACAGCTGTGGCAAAATACTGTGCTCGCTCATGCATGTAAATGGCGTTAACTATTTTTAATAATTCTCATATGCAACTGAAATCAAATACGTTTTAAATAAAAAAATGTATGGAAAAAATATTTTGCATTTATTGTTATACTAGCTGGCCCGGTCCGCGTTGCCGGCCCCTACTTTTAGTTTTTAATGCATATTTTTTAAGGCATTATAGAACACTGATCTTAATGATTTCAAAATAGTCAAAGATAATTGGTCTTTTACACCCATTACCTTAAGATAGGAATTAATTTATTTTTGTCATTTAAATTGTGTGTTGGAAAACCCATAAAGTCCATATTTTTCTTCATAGTATAATTCAATAACGATCCAAAAAATAATATTCGTGATTTTTTCATGTTTCTGCCACAATTTGATATTTCGGAGTTCAAAGCATGTAGACGTACATCCCACTTCTACGTTCCCAGCCAATATTCTCTTGAGAGTTAAAAATTCAATAGTATACCAATTTTTTTTTTTTCTGACCAAACATTGGTTAGGAATGTGGATTTGCGGGTACACTAATGTGGGAACTATACTTAATAAAATGCCTATGTGGACAATTATCTGTAAGACGATTCTCTATCCCAGAGTAGCCTAAATACAATTTTTTAGCCAAATCAATTGATGAATGTGATCAAGACCAAGATGGACTCTACTCCAAAAGTCAAAATATTATGAGAAGAGGTTTTTTACACCTGTAGAAACAAAGATGTCAAATAAAGGCCTGAAAAATGAAAGAAAAATGTCGAAAACCCCGAATATAGCTTAAATTATATAATGGTTATACCAAAACGTGATCTTTTTTTGGATGGTTTCTTCTCAAATTACCAACTTTTGCTAAAATGCGTATGAGTAAAATATGGTTAAAATGTAAACTATACTTGAAAAAGGAGTGTACCCTTATCCGGGGGTCATATATCGTGACCTGCAAAAGCGATTTAAGATATCTTGAAAGTTTTTTTTTTTCCTAAATGTCCAATTCGCTCTACCATTTTGCACCATTTTGCTCCAATGAATTGCATTTTGAGTTCTCATTGGGCGGATTATTGTAATATGAAAGAAATAGGTTCACATATAAGGGTTATACCAAAGCATGGTCCTATTCTTATAATTATTTGAAAAAATGTGTTGTTCTTCTTAAAATCTCAAATTACCAACATTTGATATACATCTGATATATATTTTGAACAACTGATTATTCATGAAACCCCTAGGAAAAATTTAAAACTCTATGGTAACTTTTGCGAAGTATAGAGCAAAATATTTGAGGCCCTTTGTGTTTGGTTAAACTATATAAAATGGACCCTAAAAACGTTTGATCCCCCCTTTTTGGGATTGTTATGTACCAACCAAACTGACTACTGATGATAGCGCATAGTCACCGTATAACGTTTCATGGGAGTTAAGGTTACTTTTAAGGTTTCGGAAGAATTTTCCGAGGAAATGTATCCTTTTCTTTCCAAATTTTCAATTTGCTCCACTATTATATTATATTATTTTATATAGTTCGCATATAACAGTGCTCTTCATATTCGGTATTTCACTGGTTGCAGTCCCAATGAATTTTGCATTTTAAGTTCTCATTGGATGGATTATTTCCATATCTAGTCAATTTCCATTGAATTTTTTTTTCGATTTTTCCCGATTTGAGAATTTTTGCCATGAGATCTCTTTTATCGTGTTTTTTAGCGATTTTGAAAAAGTAATTATCTTTTAACATTGGTCTAACCGCGATAAGTTATTTCGATATCATTTGACTGACTTCCATACAACCCGCCATCAATTTCAGTTCTCAAGAAATCAAGTCAATTAAATAAATTGGTATTAATATTCGAATTAAAAAAAAAAATATAAAAAAAACACTACAAATGTACATTAGAAAAAAGTAAGTCAAAATGGAAAAAAAATCATGCAAAATAAAACATTACTATTGTACATTTCAAAAGTCAAAATGAAAATTTTAATATATCACATTTTTACGCGATTTTTTTGAATATTATCCTTTTCGGAAAAGAGACAATTCCGAATTTGTATGAATCGTTAAAATCGGATCAGCGGATCTTGAGTTATAAGCGTAGTAACTAACACAACTTACATTTATATATATAGATTTACGTTTCCTTTAAAGGTTTACTTTTTTCAATTTTTAATATTATTGTAACAAAACGTATAGGATGCTCCATAGCATATTCGTTGCACATTTTTATTGTGATTTTTATTATTGTTGAATTTACTATTTACCGGTCCTTACCGCTAAAACACATCATTAAAATTTGACAAGTAAAAAAACAGTAAAGAATGGTTAAAGTCTACTAAGAGCCTACTTTATGATACCCTACACCACTTGTCATATAAAGTAGAGTACATATAACGAGTAAACGAATTTATGAGAATTTTGAGCTGATATAACAATTTTCAGGTGCAAAAAATGTGCAATCGGTTGTAGATATATATCGAAGGTACATGCAAATATGAACCGATCTCTATAAAATTTAGCTAAAGAATTTCTATGCAGTATCTTTTAGTTGCAACCAAATATCGTTGGTATAAAAGCGACTTGATCGAAACCCGCGTTGCAGTGGCCGAAAAATGGCTCGTGAACTGAACATATCGCAATATTCCATTCGACAAATATTGAAAAATGAGCTCGGGGTAAAGCCACTGAAATTCCAAAAAGGACGAGAATTTTCACCGCAACGGAAAGAAAATAGACTCAAAAGAACTAAAGAGTCGTTTCGCTTGACCGAAAGTGTTGAACTGCCGAATTCGGTTTACTCCGTTGAGAAAACATTATTTGTCCTGAAGTTTGTAAACAAACAAAATGATCGTTTTTACTTGCCAAAGAGGTTAGCTAAAAGAGGGCACCTTCGGTTGGCCAACCGAACTCAAGCGACGGCCATTGTGATGGTGTGAGCCACCATAACAGCCGATGGTCGCTCTCTGCTAGTATTAATCGATCGTCGCATCAGAATAAATGGCGAATATTATCGCACGCAAACATTTTGGCCGCAGACATTGGGCATTCCAACAGAACTCAGCACTCAGTACGCGCCACCCAATAATGGTTACAAAATGAGGTTCCTCGCTTCATTTCCAGCGCAAAATGGCCACCAAAATCTCCGGATACCAATCCGTTGGACTATTGTGTTTGCTTTCATTCAATAAAATGTAAAAATTATGGATTTTGACTTTGTTGCAGTTTTTATACCCTCCACCATACTATGGAGGGTATATTAACTTTGTCATTCCGTTTGTAACTCCTCGAAATACTCATGTCAGACCCAACAAAGTATATATATTCTTGATCAGCGTAAAATTCTAAGTCGATTTAGCGATGTCCGTCTGTCTGTCTGTCTGTCTGTCTGTCCGTCTGTCTGTCTGTCTGTCTGTCTGTCTGTCTGTCTGTCTGTCCGTCTGTCTGTCTGTCTGTTGTAATCACGCTATCTTTCGAATAAATTGAGATAGATGGCTAAAATTTTGCACACATGTTTATTTTTCCAGTAGGCAGGTTAAGTTCGTAAATGGGCCATGTAGGTCCACGTTTTCATATAGCTCCCATATAACGGTACCTCCGGATTTTCGGTATTTTGATGATTTTAGCGACGTTATTCACCGGAATTGATTCAAATTTGGTATTTTAAGTTCCAAATGGATACTACACCCTAAGATAGAAAATTATCTGTGCAAGTCTATGTCTTCGTATAGGCCCCATATAACGGTACCTCCCGATATTCGGTATTTTGATGATTTTAGCGACATTATTCACGGGAATTGTTTCAAATCTGGTATTTGAAGTTCCAAATGGATACTACACCCTAAGACAGAAAATTGTCTTTGCAGGTCCACGTCTTCGTATAGCCCCAATATAACGGTACCTCCCTATATTCGGTATTTTGATGATTTTAGCGACGTTATTCACCGGAATTGTTTCAAATTTGGTATTTGAAGTTCCAAATGGATACTACACCATAAGATAGAAAATTGTCTGTGCAAGTCTATGTCTTCGTGTAGCCCCCATATAACGGTACCTCCCGATATTCGGTATTTTGATGATTTTAGCGACATTATTCACGGGAACTGTTTCAAATCTGGTATTTGAAGTTCCAAATGGATACTACACCCTAAGACAGAAAATTGTCTTTGCAGGTCCACGTCCTCGTATAGCCCCAATATAACAGTACCTCCCTATATTCGGTATTTTGATGATTTTAGCGACATTATTCACTGGAATTGTTTCAAATTTGGTATTTTAAGTTCCAAATGGATTCTACACCCTAAGACTGAAAATTGTCTGTGCAGGTCCACGTCTTCGTATTGCCCCCATATAACGGCACCTCGCTATGTTCGGTATTTTGATGATTTTAGCGACATTATTAACCGGAATTGTTTAAAATTTGATATTTGAAGTTCGTTATGGGAACTACAGTCTGTGACAGAAAATTGTCGGTGCGGGTCCAGTTTCGAATTTGAATATGGTAATGGCTTATGACAAACAATGCATATGTATGTCCACGTCGTATAGACCCCAACATAACGGCTATATTCGGTATTTTTAAAATTTTAACAGAATTTTTTAAGGATTTTATTTTTTGAAAATTTCCAAATTCGTTGTAAATGGTGGAGGGTATTAAAAGTTCGGCCCGGCCGAACTTACTGCTTTTTAACTTGTTTTATTTTATCTCACCCGGTGTATATGAGACCTTTAGCTATATCTTAACCAATTTTCACCAAATTTTATACAATATCTTCCAAGCTAAAATCCGGCATATGTGCCAAAAAAAAATAATTGAATTTGTGTTTATATTTACCATTTGGTGCACAATAAACATAAAATCGAGTAAAGATATACAGGAGAACTATATCCAAATCCGAACCGACCCCAATAAAATTTAGCAAAAATATTTCTTAAGATGTATTAAATATATTTCTCCGAGTATGGTACGGTGTGCATATTGCGGCTGTGAAGAAGAAATTTAACGAATCGGATGAAGAATATGATGCTAAATCTCAACCGATTTCCAAGAAGATTGAGACACTTATATATGGGAGCTATATATTTTAACCGATTATCTCCAAATTCAATAGAGTTCGTCCTTGGGCCAAACAACCGATTTTTGCACAATATCATCTCAATCGGGCAATAAATTCGACCTGTACTTTGTTTACAAAAATGCATGGACAGACAAACTCAGGATATGACTCTATGAAGATCATCAAAAGGAGCTATGGGACTAACTCACTTCTTCTCTATATTACAAACAAATGCACAAAGACATTGTAACGCCCAAAAGTCATGCTTTCGTTTTTGGGGTACATTATTATTGTCCCCTAGTAGAAAGAAGTATACTTAAAATACAACATTGGAACCCCTGGTGGCAAATGGCGGAACTACGCAAAACTGTCAGATTGGGATCAGCTGCTGTCATGAGAAAACAACAATCGTTGTCCAGCCAAAAAGGTATAAAAGGAGACGCATTTCACCCAATCGGGATCAGTCTTCTGTTGATGGCTGGTAAGTCAAGTGTGATTGGGAGGAAGAAAAGGCGCGCAACCTCGGTTGAATTGAGTCTTAGTAAGCCAAACAATAAGCCTTGACTATTTGTGGTGACTGGACTGGACTGAACGCAGGGTCAAGTGAGGGTTGTAGCAATACTCCCTATTCTTCGGGCTGCGTTGACGGCGACTGAACGCAGGGTCAAGTGAGGGTTGTAGCAATACTCCCTATTCTTCGGGCTGCGTTGACGGCGACTGAACGCAGGGTCAAGTGAGGGTTGTAGCAATACTCCCTATTCTTCGGGCTGCGTTGACGGCGACTGAACGCAGGGTCAAGTGAGGGTTGTAGCAATACTCCCTATTCTTCGGGCTGCGTTGACGGCGACTGAACGCAGGGTCAAGTGAGGGTTGTAGCAATACTCCCTATTCTTCGGGCTGCGTTGACGGCGACTGAACGCAGGGTCAAGTGAGGGTTGTAGCAATACTCCCTATTCTTCGGGCTGCGTTGACGGCGACTGAACGCAGGGTCAAGTGAGGGTTGTAGCAATACTCCCTATTCTTCGGGCTGCGTTGACGGCGACTGAACGCAGGGTCAAGTGAGGGTTGTAGCAATACTCCCTATTCTTCGGGCTGCGTTGACGGCGACTGAACGCAGGGTCGAGTGAGGGCTGTAGCAATACTCCCTATTCTTCGGGCTGCGTTGACGGCGACTGACGTACTCATCGGGCTGCTGCTGTGCCAAAGCTGCCGCCACCCGATTCGTCGTGCGCGTATTCATCGGGCCGCCGCTGTGCCAAGCTGCCGCCACTACTACTCGCCGCTGACGTATTCATCGGGCCGCCGCTGTGCCAAAGCCGCCGCCACCCTATTCGCCGCTCGCCTATTCATCGGGCCGCCGCTGTGCCAAAGCCGCCGCCACCCTATTCGTCGCTCGCCTATTCATCGGGCCGCCGCTGTGCCAAGCTGCCGCCACTACTACTCGCCGCTGACGTATTCATCGGGCCGCCGCTGTGCCAAAGCCGCCGCCACCCTATTCGCCGCTCGCCTATTCATCGGGCCGCCGCTGTGCCAAAGCCGCCGCCACCCTATTCGTCGCTCGCCTATTCATCGGGCCGCCGCTGTGCCAAGCTGCCGCCACTACTACTCGCCGCTGACGTATTCATCGGGCCGCCACTGTGCCAAAGCCGCCGCCACCCTATTCGTCGCTCGCCTATTCATCGGGCCGCCGCTGTGCCAAGCTGCCGCCACTACTACTCGCCGCTGACGTATTCATCGGGCCGCCGCTGTGCCACAGCCGCCGCCACCCTATTCGTCGCTCGCCTATTCACCGGGCCGCCGCTGTGCCAAGCTGCCGCCACTACTACTCGCCGCTGACGTATTCATCGGGCCGCCGCTGTGCCAAAGCCGCCGCCACCCTATTCGTCGCTCGCCTATTCATCGGGCCGCCGCTGTGCCAAGCTGCCGCCACTCTATTCGTCGCTCGCCTATTCATCGGACCGCCGCTGTGCCAAGCTGCCACCACTGCTACCCGTTTATTAACATTTCGACTGAACTTTGTGATTTAGTGTTCTTCGTAAAAAGTTCTGAACGTGATTTTATTGTGTTTAGTGTAGTGTTTAGTGTTATTTAAGGAAATAAATTTATAACGTTTTAAGAAAATATTTTTGCTTCGCTCTCTCTCTCTTTATGTCCTAACAAATAAATTTTTGTGACGACTCTGGCCCCCGCTGAACCTACCCCAGCTTCAAAGTGAAAACACGCCGTCACAATGGCGCCCGAGCAGGGACTATAAAAGAGAGAAAGAATAAATAAATGAGTGAACAATAATTAGACAAATACAGATGAAAACCCAGTGAAAAAAAAAAACAGTTAAAAAAAAAAAAAAAAAAAAAAAAAAAAAAAAAAAAAAAAATGTCAAACGAAAAGACAATGTTGAAGGTCTCCTGGGCCTATATGCTAAAGCAAGAAGACTTGGTAACATATCTTACTGAATTCAATCTTGATCCAGTTGGAAAAGTGGACGATCTCCGAAAAAGATGGGCTAAATTTCTCCACAACGACCATGAAGCCGATGTATACAGACGGCTTATAGAGTTGCAGAACAAACATGAAAGTACCAGTCCGACCAAATCGCCGACATTGCGAGCCGTCACAAAACAACCCCTTATAACCGTAACACCGTGTGGAGCAGAAGCAATAGTATTATCCCCAATAAAAACAGAGTACGCCCTTCCCCACATTTCCGCGGAAAGGTCACAGGGAGAGTCAAGCACAGGGGTAACAAACGATCAAAAAGTACAGAAGATGTCGCCAACAAACCCCGAATATGGATTTCAAAAAGATTCTCCGCCCAAGCCATCCAATAATTCGTCGTTACTCGTAATTCTCGACCAAATCCGAAAATGGAATATTACTTTTGAAAATGGAATGGACCCTATTGGATTCGTAGAACGTGTAGAAGAAATGGCTGAAATGTACATCGTGGAATTGAATCAAATAAGTAAAGTAATGCCAGAGTTGTTACGAGGTAAAGCTTTAATCTGGCTAAGGAACAACAACCGACACTGGACTACCTGGAACGAATTTAAGAGTGATTTTCTGAAATTCTTTTTGCCACCGAGATACTTTGAGAAATTGGAGGATGAAATTAGGAGAAGGATACAGCGTAATAAGGAGCCGTTTAAGGAATATGTACTCTCTATACAGCATCTTATGCAGCACACCAATATGACCGAAGAACAAAAATTGGAACGAATTTTTAGAAACGCGCATTCGGATTATCAATGGTACATTCGCCGTAAAGACTTTACCACACTTTCGGAATTGATCTCCTTGGCAGACGAACTCGAAAGCATACCAAATAATTCTCGGTCAGAACAGCCTCGAAATCAACAAAACTATAATCGACGTGCGGACAACTCTAGAAATAACCTGTATTGCACCAATCAAGGTGACCAAGTGCTAGACGAAAGCTCATCCAATCCAGAAACGCAGCAGGATGAACCCCCGGCAAAGAAGAGTAACCAGAATATTACATCATTGCAATGTGAAGAATATCGCCTTACTGCAACTGTCTTAATAGAGGGGAAAGCTATTAAAGCAACTGTCGACACTGGTGCCACTAGCTGTTTTATAAAAGGAGAATTTGCGGAAAAAATCAAGAAAAGGTTTACTTATTCACGGCATGAGGCAAATGTTATCCTCGCAGACGGCACCACGGTGAACATCACAAGATCAACAGTGTTACCTGTTACATTTGGAAACCAAAGCTCAGATGTTACATTTCTCATCATGCCGCAATTCAAGGAAAACATCATATTGGGATTGGAATTTCTAAAACAGTTCCACACGACCATTCACTGCGCCGGTATAAGTGTCAAATTAAGTAAGCCAACCACATCAACGGAGCGTTGTACCGTGGCTATAGGAGAGGAAACCCCATCAAAAGAGGTAATAGATACAATGACAGCTACGAATAATGTATCCCCCAGACCTAAATTCTTAAACGATGAATTGAGTAAAACGCAATGTGAGATCGTTGAAAATTTTCTGGCACAGGAACTCCCTAAGTTCCAACAATTAAATGGCCTATCGTCAATAGCTGAACATAAGATTGTAATGACCGACGATCGACCCATTAAATTAAGATATGCTCCGCGAAATCCTGCAATGCAAGCCGTGATTAATGCCGAAGTGAGAAAGCTCGAAGAACGAGGATGTATAGAGCCGTCTACAAGCCCATACTGTTTCCCCATCACATTAGTCAGAAAGAAAAATGGGAATTGGAGAACTTGTATGGATTTTCGCCAATTGAATAAACGTTCTGTTCCAGATGCCTACCCTTTACCCCGCATCGACACAATACTGAATCGACTACGGGATGCCAAATACGTGAGTAGCCTGGACCTTAAAGACGGATATTGGCAAATACCTATGGCGAAGGAGAGCAGAAAATACACGGCCTTTGCGGTAGCTGGTAAAGGTCTATATCAGTGGAAAGTGATGCCTTTCGGTTTGCATTCAGCACCGGCAACCTTCCAACGGGCATTAGATAGTGTGATTGGGCCTGAAATGGACCCCCACGCTTTTGCATACCTTGACGATATCATCGTCATTGGAAAAACGTTTGAGGAACACTTGCGGAACTTGAGAGAAGTGTTCAGAAGATTGCGATCAGCTAACCTGAGAATAAACATTGAGAAATGCGAATTTTTCAGAAAAGAAACGAAGTATTTAGGCCATGTTGTGAGTAGCGAGGGAATAAAGACGGATCCAGATAAAGTTGCCGCAATAGTGGAAATGAAACCTCCAACATCGGTAAAGGAGGTACGAAGATTTCTTGGAGTAGCATCTTGGTACCGAAGATTTGTCCCACAGTTTGCAACAATTTCACAACCATTGACTAGTCTTCTTAAAAAGGGAAAACATTGGAAATGGGGTCCCGAACAACAAGAAGCATTCTCAGACCTAAAAGCAAAGTTAACTGAAGCCCCCGTTCTGGCTTGTCCGGATTTCACAAAGACGTTCATATTGCAAACTGATGCCAGCAACTATGGCCTTGGAGCAGTTCTAACACAGGAGTTAGATAACGTGGAACGTGTCATAGCCTACGCCAGCAGACATTTAAAACAGGCTGAAAAGAACTACTCAGCGACTGAAAAGGAATGTCTAGCCATACTGTGGGGCATCAGACACATGAGACCCTATTTAGAGGGTTACCAGTTTATAGTTATTACCGATCATTTGGCCCTAAAATGGTTAAATTCTATTGAAAGCCCTACAGGTCGACTCGCACGTTGGGCTCTCGAGCTACAGCAATATAATTTTTTGATCAGATACCGTAGAGGAAAACAGAACGTTGTGGCGGATGCGCTTTCGAGAACACCTTTGGAAACGTTAGACCTAGCCACAGTAAAATATGACACCAGTCCGTGCCCATGGCTAGAAAAGTTGAAGGAAACCATAACCAAGAATCCGAAGAAGTATCCAGACTATACAATCATTGAGGGAAATGTTTATCGACATTTTCCCAAGCAAATAAACGATGAAGATTGCACACCATGGAAGCTGTGTGTGCCCACCGGATCAAGGATTCAGGTCCTTAGAGAAAATCATGACAGTGTCACCGGAGGTCATTTGGGAGTGCGAAAGACTAGCAACAAGGTGGCGAACCGATATTTTTGGCCTGGTATGTTCCAGGACATCAAACGTTATGTCCAGCAGTGCGAATGTTGCCAAAAATATAAAGTCAGCCAACAGAAACCAGCAGGGGAAATGTTGATAAGAATCCCGGAGGAACCATGGGCCACTATTTGTGCGGACTTCGTAGGACCCCTACCGCGATCTAAGCACGGTAACTCAATGCTACTCGTTATTATGGATAGATTCTCAAAATGGACGGAGTTGGTTCCATTGCGGAAGGCCACGACAGAGGGATTAATAAAGGCATGCAGAGAAAGAATTATTTCTAGATATGGGGTTCCAAAAATATTGATAACCGATAACGGAACCCAATTCACTAGCAACCAATTCGAAAAATTCCTAGCAGAAATGGGTATAAAGCATCAACTTACGGCTCCTTACACCCCGCAAGAGAACCCTACTGAAAGGACAAATCGGACAGTGAAAACAATGATAGCACAAGTTTCGAAACAACATAATACATGGGACGATATGCTGCCCGAAATAATGTTAGCCATAAACACTAGTGCATCAGAATCCACTGGATATTCGCCGGCATACCTGACACAAGGAAGAGAACCGCGACTGCCCCAGGCATTATATGATCAGCTCACAACAGGAACTGGTGCTAGAATAGTCTTACCAGAAGACCGGGCCCAGGAGTTGAAAGAAATATTTAAGATAGTGCGTCGAAACTTGGCAAAAGCATCTCAAAACCAGCGGAGACAGTACAACCTTAGACGACGAGTTTGGAAACCAAAGATTGGGGAGCAAGTTCTAGTTCGTCTACATCCTCAGTCGAAGGCCGTCGAAAATTTCGCCGCCAAACTAGCGCCCAAATACGGAGGGCCGTTTGTCGTACAAAAATTCCAATCTCCAGTAATCGTTGTAGTCCGAGGAAAAGACAACATCACCCGCGTCGCGCACTTAAGTGAAATTAAGCCTTTTTATGAAGAACAAAATTAAATTGTAGACATAGAAGTAGAATGTTGATTGTAGTTCCACTTACGTTTATGTGATGCCATTTCATTATAATTTCTTACTTTATTTTTAGACATTAAATTGACAATACCCAAACTAATCAGTGTCCTAATATAAGCCCATACTTCAAAGACCATCGCAATTCTCAAAATTTCAACATCACGATGGAGCAAGATAGCCCCAACACGAAAAAATTCAAACGGGCGAAGGAGAATAATAGCACACCAAGTACAATCAAATTGCCAGTCACTGAAATCCCAACTGAGTCAACGCCATCGTCCTCGACAGACAATCCCGTGAACAATAACACATTTCTCGAACTGCCAAATTATCCCGAAAACCTACAAAGCCGTATCGAGAAGTTTAAAAACAATTGGAAAAAGGGACACAAACTGAAGCGAATTGTTAAACAAGATGGCAAGCAGTACCGCATAATAATATCAGCAGACGGGGTAGTGAAGGTATCTCTCCGAACTTCTGCAATTGGTCTCTAACATACCTTCCTATTCGACCGAGATATAGTCGAACCAAAGTGCCCATGTCGGAGAAATAAAAGGTTACATAACACCCTAGGGCTTCCTGGCTATTGAAACCCAATAGCAATAGAGAAAGCAAATCAAGGAATCAAAAATCAGAGGGAGGAAGAGATGCCATGTAACGCCCAAAAGTCATGCTTTCGTTTTTGGGGTACATTATTATTGTCCCCTAGTAGAAAGAAGTATACTTAAAATACAACATTGGAACCCCTGGTGGCAAATGGCGGAACTACGCAAAACTGTCAGATTGGGATCAGCTGCTGTCATGAGAAAACAACAATCGTTGTCCAGCCAAAAAGGTATAAAAGGAGACGCATTTCACCCAATCGGGATCAGTCTTCTGTTGATGGCTGGTAAGTCAAGTGTGATTGGGAGGAAGAAAAGGCGCGCAACCTCGGTTGAATTGAGTCTTAGTAAGCCAAACAATAAGCCTTGACTATTTGTGGTGACTGGACTGGACTGAACGCAGGGTCAAGTGAGGGTTGTAGCAATACTCCCTATTCTTCGGGCTGCGTTGACGGCGACTGAACGCAGGGTCAAGTGAGGGTTGTAGCAATACTCCCTATTCTTCGGGCTGCGTTGACGGCGACTGAACGCAGGGTCAAGTGAGGGTTGTAGCAATACTCCCTATTCTTCGGGCTGCGTTGACGGCGACTGAACGCAGGGTCAAGTGAGGGTTGTAGCAATACTCCCTATTCTTCGGGCTGCGTTGACGGCGACTGAACGCAGGGTCAAGTGAGGGTTGTAGCAATACTCCCTATTCTTCGGGCTGCGTTGACGGCGACTGAACGCAGGGTCAAGTGAGGGTTGTAGCAATACTCCCTATTCTTCGGGCTGCGTTGACGGCGACTGAACGCAGGGTCAAGTGAGGGTTGTAGCAATACTCCCTATTCTTCGGGCTGCGTTGACGGCGACTGAACGCAGGGTCAAGTGAGGGTTGTAGCAATACTCCCTATTCTTCGGGCTGCGTTGACGGCGACTGAACGCAGGGTCGAGTGAGGGCTGTAGCAATACTCCCTATTCTTCGGGCTGCGTTGACGGCGACTGACGTACTCATCGGGCTGCTGCTGTGCCAAAGCTGCCGCCACCCGATTCGTCGTGCGCGTATTCATCGGGCCGCCGCTGTGCCAAGCTGCCGCCACTACTACTCGCCGCTGACGTATTCATCGGGCCGCCGCTGTGCCAAAGCCGCCGCCACCCTATTCGCCGCTCGCCTATTCATCGGGCCGCCGCTGTGCCAAAGCCGCCGCCACCCTATTCGTCGCTCGCCTATTCATCGGGCCGCCGCTGTGCCAAGCTGCCGCCACTACTACTCGCCGCTGACGTATTCATCGGGCCGCCGCTGTGCCAAAGCCGCCGCCACCCTATTCGCCGCTCGCCTATTCATCGGGCCGCCGCTGTGCCAAAGCCGCCGCCACCCTATTCGTCGCTCGCCTATTCATCGGGCCGCCGCTGTGCCAAGCTGCCGCCACTACTACTCGCCGCTGACGTATTCATCGGGCCGCCACTGTGCCAAAGCCGCCGCCACCCTATTCGTCGCTCGCCTATTCATCGGGCCGCCGCTGTGCCAAGCTGCCGCCACTACTACTCGCCGCTGACGTATTCATCGGGCCGCCGCTGTGCCACAGCCGCCGCCACCCTATTCGTCGCTCGCCTATTCATCGGGCCGCCGCTGTGCCAAGCTGCCGCCACTACTACTCGCCGCTGACGTATTCATCGGGCCGCCGCTGTGCCAAAGCCGCCGCCACCCTATTCGTCGCTCGCCTATTCATCGGGCCGCCGCTGTGCCAAGCTGCCGCCACTCTATTCGTCGCTCGCCTATTCATCGGACCGCCGCTGTGCCAAGCTGCCACCACTGCTACCCGTTTATTAACATTTCGACTGAACTTTGTGATTTAGTGTTCTTCGTAAAAAGTTCTGAACGTGATTTTATTGTGTTTAGTGTAGTGTTTAGTGTTATTTAAGGAAATAAATTTATAACGTTTTAAGAAAATATTTTTGCTTCGCTCCCTCTCTCTTTATGTCCTAACAAATAAATTTTTGTGACGACTCTGGCCCCCGCTGAACCTACCCCAGCTTCAAAGTGAAAACACGTCGTCACAACATAATACCCTGATCACAGTGTGGTGTTGGGTATAAACATTAAGTTCGGCCGGCCGGTACTTTTAATACCACCCACCATTGGGTAAACTACAAATGCCAATTTTTATACCCTACACCACAAGGTGGTCAGGGTATTATGTCTTTGTGCATTTGTTTGTAACAGGCAAAAGGAAACGAGATAGACCCATAGTTCCTTTTGATGATCTGCATAGAATCACATTTTGAGCCGATTTATGCATGTCCGTCCATCCGTCTGTCCATGTATTTTTGTAAACAAAGTACAGTTCTCATTTATTATCCTATCCAGATGAAATTTTCCAAACAACATTTGTTTGGCCCAAGGACAAACCCTATTGAAATTGGAGATAATCGGTCAAAATTTAGATATAGCTCCCATATATATCTTCGTCCGATTTGCCTTTTATTGTGCACCAAACGTGTAATATCAGGCCGAATGGTATGGAATTTTGCACATACAACCAGATTTGGCCTGAAAATAAGTATGCCAAATTTTATCGAAATCGGTTCAGATATAGCTATAGCTCCCATATATATTATTAACCCGATTTGTTATTTTTGTCCTCCACAGCCGTAATATGTACTCTGTAACAACAATATTTTGGGAAATATATCAAATACAACTCAGAAATACACTTGCTAAATTTAATCGAGGGCGGTTCAGATTTGGATATAGCTCCCATATATAACTTCTTCCGATTTACCTTTTTTTGTGCACCAAACGTCTAATATTTATCCAAAAAGGATGGAATTTGGCACTTACGACCGAATTGAGTCTAGAAGCTAGTGTGTCAAATTTGGTGAAGATCGGTTCAGATATAGCTATAGCTCCCATATATACTCTTCATCCGATTTGTTATATTTGTTATAGTTGTTGTAATATGCACTCCGTAACGACGTTTTTCTGTTTGTACCGAAACTGATATATCTCATTTTCAATACCAACCATCCTAGTCACAAAATAAATTATTGTGCCAAATGTTGAAGCTTTACGTCAAATAATGTGAACAGTATCGTGATTTCAACAGACAGGCAGACGGGCCAAGTTAAATCGGCTTAGCTTCAGCCAAATTAGCCATTTAACGGTTTTTGTATACATACGTTTAGAGATGTTATTCCTACATTATTATGGAAGCACCCATATATTTATTTCGTTGCATCACGTTGAATATGCACTTCCCAACGAGTAGGTGGAGTAGCACTAGTTAAAGGTGTAATATCCGTCATTGATGGTGTTATTGATATATCACATCAATGCTCACCCATTTCCAGGCATTAACTGCTGCAAGATATAAATGCACTCACACACATGCATACATACACACCCACACATCCACACCAGTATGCAGACACGCAATTATGAACGCATGCTGTTATCATATGATAAGCATATGAATTACACACCATTTTGTAGTTTTTTTTCCTTCCCTCCTTCGTTTGTGTTTTTTTTCCTTATTTTGTTTGCAAGTGTGTGGTGTGTGTTTTTGTTTTGGGTTCTTATTAAACATAAACATGGAATTATTAAAAACATGAAATTAATTGTTTGCTTATTTTTTTTCTCTTGTACTTTTTTGTTTTTTCATAATTTATTTCGTTTTATTGAAATGTTGGCTGACTGGCATGGCCATAGTTGTCATCGGCCCAAAAAATACAACAGAACAAAAAAATCCCTCGGCCCATCTGACCCAATGGATGCTAGGTCATGGAGTTCGCATTGAGGTGTTTGTTGGCCACAAAATGCTTTGAATATTTCTGTATGTAAATGACATTTTAATTAGTTCATAAAATGCATTCGATTATAGAAGAGTATGCAAACACACATACACAGTTACACACATGTGCAAATGTAAATAAGCTGGTTTTTTTCTGCTGGTCTGTGTGTGTATGACTGACTGTAAATGCATTATTTGACATAAATATCGATGTGTGTCTATTTGTGGCGAATTTGTTCTTTTTTTTCTCGAAATTCTTTGTCAAATCCGAGAGCGAGACTGAAAAACTGTTGGCAAACAACAATTATAATTAACTCCATTAGAGATCAGTAATATAATAAATTTGTACTAATTTATAACAGTTATAAACATTTCAACCGTAACCATTTATCCTGCTGATAATAATCTGAGGTAGCAAGCCATAAAACAATTTGAACGAAAAAATTTAATTTTTTTAATGAACAACAGTTTTATATTTCAATACATTTATTTTAATTGCGAAGAAATTATAATTAGGACAATTTTACCCATGTCGTTTCAAGTGTGAAGCAATGCAAACATTTTGGCCGCAGACCTTGGACATTCCAGCAGGACTCAGCATCATCGCACTCATCAGGCGCCACCCAAGAATGGTTACTAAATGCAGTTCCTCGCTTCATTTCCAGCGCACAATGGCCACCAAAATCTCCGAATACCAATCCGTTGAATTATTGTGTCTGGAGTATTTTGGAAAGCAAAGTTGGCACTAAAAAATACCAAAGTGTCGATCACCTCAAACAAGCGCTTCGGCAGGAATGGGCCAAAATACCGCAGAGCAACAATCGGGCAGCGTGTGACGGTTTCATTGGCCGCTTGAAGGCCATAATTCATACTAAAGGTGCAAGTTCGAACAAATCTAACCTTTTTCTAAAATTGTATGCTATTTCTGACATTTTCTGCTTTCATTCAACAAAATTTAAAAAAAAAAATAAGTTCTAGCCTTTGACTTTGTTGCAGTTTTTTTTATCTCACCCTGTATAGATCCACGTTTTGGTATAGCCCCCGTAAAACGGTAACTCCCGATATTCGATTTTTTGATGATTTTAGCGACATTATACACCCGATTTTTTTCAAATTTGCTATTTGAAGTTCGTAATGGATACTACAGCCTAAGACACAAAATTGTCTGTGCATGTCCACGTCATAGTGTAACCCCCATATAACGGTTCCTTCCGATATTCGATATTTGATGATTTTAGCGACATTATTCACCGGAATTGTTTCAAATTTGGTATTTGAAGTTCGTTTTGGATACTACAGCTTATTACAGAAAATTATCTGTGCATGTTCACGTTTTGGTATAACCAACATGTAATGGTATCGGCCTATATTCGGTATTCTGATAATTATATCTAATAATTATTCACCGTTTTGAATTGAATATTGTAATGGCTTATGACAAAATTCGTCGTATAGACCGAACTTACAGCTTTTTCACTTGATTACTATTAAAGTTAGAATTAAAAAAAAAAATAAATAAACCACCTTATCTCACACTGTTAGCATAATTATACCCTACACCACATAGTGGTAAGGGTATTATGTCTTTGTGCATTTGTTTGTAACATGGAGAAGGGAGCGAGATAGACCCATAGTTACTTTTGAGGATCTCCATAGAATCACTTTCTGAGTTGATTTATGTATGTCAGTCCATCTGTCCATGTATTCTTGTGAAAAAAATGCAGGTCGCATTTATTATCCGATTGAGATGAAATTTTGCAAACAACGTTTGTTTGGCCCAAAAACGAACCCTGTTGAAATTGGAGATAATCGGTGAAAAATTAGATATAGCTCCTATATATATCTTTGTCCGATTTGCCTTTTATTGTGCACCAAACGTGTAATATCAGCCCGAATGGTATGGAATTTTGCATACACAACCAAATTAGGCCTGAAAATAAGTATGCCAAATTTGATCGAAATCGGTACAGATATAGCTATAGCTCCCATATATTGTTCATCCGATTTGTTATTTTTGTCCTCCGCAGCCATAATATGCACTCTGTAACAACAATATTTGGGGAAATATATCAAATGCAGCTCAGAAATACCTTTGCTAAATTTTATCGAGATCGGTTCAGATTTGGATATAGCTCCCCTATATAACTTCGTCCGATTTATATTTTAATGTGCACCAAACGTCTAATATTTGTCCAATTGGGATGGAATTTGGCACATGCGACCGAATTGAGTCTAGAAGCAAGTATGCCAAATTTGATGAAGATCGGTTCAGATATAGTTATAGCTCCCATACAGGGTTGCCCTTTGGGCCCATTCCAATCGACGAGGCTTGTCCGCAGGCAACATTCTTTGCGTGAATTGAATTTTGTACGGGAACAAATGCAAATCAATGCGAATACTCCGTTGTAAAGTGGACCGAGCCATGCCCAACTGCTGAGAACGGCGTTTTTGGGATGTTCTTGGGGACCTCTCAACACTGGCACGTACGGCAGCGATATTCTCGGCCGATCGCCTTAGTCGACTTTTATATGGCCTCTTCGGATTAGAAAGAGCCTTACCAGTCGAAAATTTTTCGTATAAACGCTTAATGGTGTTTTTAGAAGGCGCACTTCTCTCACGTGTATTGGTTCATGGTAAAAATCTGCTTGGACTGACGCTTCAAACGCGGTATGTCATTAAGCGATGTGACATCAGGTGTGTCTGGTTACCCTAAAATTTGTAACAATTGTTACAAATTGTTACTGGAAGTCGTCTGTTAACCCGAAAGTTCTGCAAAAGAGAACGGTTAGAGAGAGAAATTTTGACAGTTCTTTCAGTGAGAGTTTGCAAATTCTTGCTGGAAAAATTTCTTCTTGCAATCACTTCACATTTTTCTTCTTCTCATTGATCGACATTCAATCAGATGTCTTCTATTGTTTATTTATTTCTTTTTGTGCTTTTAATTTGAAAATATTGTTTTGGAATTAACAAGACTAATTGTTTTTGGAGAACAACTTTACAAAATGTGAAAAACATAAATATTAATATGTAATAAGAAAATAAAAGACTATTCCCAACATTTTAGACAAATGACATTAGCAACAGGTTTAAAGGATTCCGCGGAACACATCAAATCTATCTTCTTTTTATTGCTCATATTTTTATTTTATTGTCAAATTCCTTTTTATTTATAAAACTTGTGAAATTGGGTGAGGTTCCTTCCGTTTAATTCTTTTAATGGGGGACAAATTGGTTTGTTTTGACAAACCAGCTGATTAGTTGCAAGCTTCTGCAGGAATACCGTCTGTTTACTTTTCGCAATTTCCTTGCCAAAGATAATAAAACTACCTTACTCTCTCAGAAAGATGTTGCTGGACAATTCCTGCAGGAAAAGTAACCAGACACACCTATCTCTGTCAAAAGTTATGGCGTTGCCAGATGGGTCCGTCGAATATGGGCAACCCTGTATCTTTATCTTTATATTTATACAAGTCCGAATTTAAAAGATACAAATGCTTCGGCATATTTAGTCCTTTGAACTTCAAATTACAATTATAATCATAGCGTGTATGATTAAATTCTCCCATCAAATCTTTGAATTGTTATGTGGAGCTCTACTAAATTAACAAAGTGGTGTAGGGTATCATAAAGTCGGCCCGCCCGACTTTAGAACATTCTTTACTGGTTTTGATTACCAATCATTATCCCAAATAAACGTATTTTTTTTTGCGAAATACGATATGCCGAGTATAATCATAATGTACCAATAAAATAATTACTGATGAATGTCACACAATAAATTACATACATTTCCACCATATAATTCGCTTCATTTCCTAATGGGTTAGCGGCAGTTGTGTAGTCTATTATTACCGCCAACGGTAAACAACTATTATTATTATTATTGTTGTATCCCAATCTAATTGTAATTTGATATTGCATTTAATTAATTTTCAATTTGGGATTTTGGGCAATGTTACGAGACACCGCGTGCGCCGAGTACTATGACCCCAAACAATCAGTGCTTAGAGTCTAGTCTCTAGTGCTTTAGCGGGATATAGGAGTATACGCATGTATGTGTGCTTGTGTCTATATGTAGTGGCAATTAATACTGCACTCTTGTTATTTCTCTCGTTTCGCATCGCTTTTTTGTTAAATTGTGCAACTAATTATTGGCAGCAATTATGGAGAAAAGTGCGAACTAAATTGCAAATTGTTGGTGTTTGTGTATTAGTTCGAGATTGCCATCGAGATTGGCTTGTTTATTCTAATAATTGGGCCACTCATACATGTTCGAACGTGAACGCGCGGGGTGTTAAGATATTATGCGTCGTATGTGGCAATTAAAAATGCGGGCAGCGCAGAGTGTTGGTAAATATGTAATAAGGTAATAATGTGATTGTAGCCGTAACAGTATGTAATTTGTACAAATGTGTGTGTGCAAGGGGAATAAATAACACGTCTGTATGAATGAATATATGTAGTAATTCCGAAGGGTGTTTCCCTAAATGGAGGGATAAGTGATATATAAATACTATATATGAATGATTTATTTATGTGCATATACATGTGCAAAGAAAAAAAATTACTGTAATTATTACCAACTGACATGCACAGCTAATTCAATGCGCGGTGCCAATAAACTGTTGAGGATTGAAGGAAAAACTATTATTCTAATGTTGGATTTGACAATGTGAAACAAAATATTTGAAATGAATTGATACATGAACCAGTAGGGAGAGTCAGATGTCGGGCGGGGCCGACTATATTATATACTTCACCAGAATAAACCTGATATCGGATAAAAATATACATGGGAGCTACATCCTAATTTGAATCGATCATGGCAAAATTTATGCACTTATTTCTGAGCTGTATTTGATATCTGGTACAAAAAATCATTGTTGTGGAGTGCATTTTACGCATTTGAGGGTGAATGAGAAGAGAAAACCAACCGAATGGTTTGGTTGTTGATTCAATTCTGATTTTATTTTTAAAATATGTTCCTTACGTACTACTGAAAGGAATCTAACTTAACCTATCTATTCTAATATTAAATGGAGAACATTGCAGGGCTACTTGTCATTTTATTCAAGTGGTCTTGCACATCTACTGTGCGCATCGATACCTGTGCTTGTGAGTCATTACCTTTATTATCTCTCGCATTATCGTATGCGTCAGCGCACAAGATCACCGAATTCTTCACATGTGATGTTTTATGGCGGCTGGGAAATAATTAATTTTAGAAAAAAATTTTTATTTCTACATTTTACCAGCGCCTCAATCGCACTCAAAAGTATGTACAAAGTATTTTGTACAGAGGGAATTAAACCCCCAAAATCGGGTTTCTAGAATGAATTTAGTCGTAATTGCCAAAATTTAGATCCTTTGGGTTCATATTAGATACTTGGTCCACAATAAATCGGATCCGATCATGATAAAATTGGACAGAGGTATTTCTGGGCTGTATCTGATACTAGTACCAAATACCGTTCTTTTGAAGTGCATATTATGAATGTGAGCGACTTCAACACAAAATCGGATGAACATATGTATGGGAGCTATAGATATATCTGAACCGATTTTAACCAAATAAAAGCACCTGTTTCTAGAAAAAATTCAGTCGGATGTGCCGAAATTCAGGTCATTTGGACTGATATTGATAATTTGGTACCTAATCAACCTGAAATTGGTTGAGCATATATGGGAGCTATATCTAAATTTGAACCGATTCGCAGCAATTTCAAAAGGGTTCGACCTTGGGTCAAACAATTATTGTTTGGGAAATTTCATATCAATCGGATAATAAATGTGACCTGCATTTTGTTCAGAAGAATACATGGACCGACAGACAGACGGACGGACTGACATGCATAAACCGACTCAGAAAGTGATTCTATGAAGATCCTCAAAAGTGACTAGTGTGGTTATGTAAAATTGAAATTACGAATAAGCTCTCTGAAGGCTCGCAGCAAATAACATTCATATCGGGAGCATATAACAGCTTTCAGGTAACCCAAAACTCAAGTCAATTGCAGCATATGTGCAGGGTGAGATGAAAAAACTGCAAAAAACTTCAGACTGCTGTCATTTCTAAGCCAATCGTCCGACAGTTGTTAAAATTATTCCAGTGACAGCTCATTATATTGTTTACAAGCGTAGAAAAGCATTTTTGAGAGAATTTTCCACAAAAAAAGTTATTCGTGATGGAATTCAAGCCTGATAGTGTGATTTCTTTATATTTGGCTGGAAAACCACAAATGGCTATCGTTAGAGCACACTCCAGCATTCAAATGTGAATACATCTTTTGTGTCTCGTGAATCGTTTGTATCATCGCTTGTTACCGTGATACTGCTAGCGTAGCCCGACGTCAAGGAAGTGGACGGAAGAAAACAGCAACATCAACAGAAATGTTTCGAAAAGTAAAGAAGTGACTTGATAGAAACCCGCGTCGTAGTGGCCAAAAATGGCTCGTGAGTTGAACATATCGCAATATTTCATTCGGCAAATATTGAAAAATGAGCTCGGGTAAAGCCATTGAAATTTGAAAAAGTGCAAGAACTTACAACGCAACAGAAAGAAAATAGACTCAAAAGAGCTAAAGAGTTGCTTCGTTTGGCTGAAAGTGGTGAACTGCCGGATTTGGTTTTCTCCGATTATAATCCAAATAATCGTGTTTACTTGCCAAAGAGGTCAGCTGAAAATGTACACCTTCGGTTGTCCACCAGACTTCAAGCGCCGGCCATTGTTATGGAGTGGGCTGCCATAACAGCCGATGGTCGCTCTCCGCTCGTATTAATCGGCCGTGACCTCGGAATGAATATTATCGCGAAAATATTCTAGAGGGCGTATTAAAGCCATGGGCACGCAAACATGGACAAAAATACCGCAGAGCAACATTCGGGCAGCGTGTAACGGTTTCATTGACCGTTTGAAGGCCATAATTCTTGCCAAAGGTGACCAATTCAAAAAAAAAAAATCGAAACTTATTATAAAATTTGATGCTATTTCCGTCATTTTTTGCTTTTATTCAATAAAATTTGTCTCACCCTGTAATATCTTCCAGAAGTCTATTTTCTATAAGTGCAATGATTTGCTAATTTTCACTCGGGAGCGAAGCTTGCTCGCGAGCAAGATTGCTCAAAGAGTGGGAGTTTCTTACATCGTCTTCTCTTTAGTGTTGTGTTGGAGTCACTCCTGTTTGAAAAATAAGAATGGGAGCAGAATCGCTTAAAATAGAGCAAAAGTTGTTTGGAGAGTGAAAACAAGTAAAAAAGCAGTAAGTTCGGCCCGGCTGAACTTTGAATACCCTCCACCATTTGGAACGAATTAGAAAATTTGCAAAAAAATAAAATCCAATAAAAATTCTTTTCTAATCTTTAATATATATAATATAGGAAGGTGCCGATATATGGGGGGATATTCGATATTGTGGACCTATAAAGACAAATCTATGTCTGGGTGTAAAGTACTCACAAGGAACTCCTTGTGTGGATTTTCAGACAATTCCGTTGAAAAATGTGGGTAAAATACCGAATATCGGGGGTACCGTTATATGGAGGCTATACGATATCGTGGACCGATATAGCCCATCTTCGAACCTGACCTGCCTGCAGACAAAAGAGAGATCTGTGCAAAATTTTAGCTTCCTATCCTAATTCGTTTAGACTGTAGCGTGATTACAACAGACGGACAAACGGACGGACGGACAGGGCTAAATCGTCTTAGAATTTTACGCTGATCAAGAATATATATACTTTGTTGGGTCTAAAATGATTATTTCGACGAGTTACAAACGGAATGACGAACTTAATATACCCTCCATACTATATATGGTGGAGGGTATAAAAATATTTATTTTGATGTATACTGTAGAAGAGGGGGTGTACCTTCAAGATGTATTCTCCCAATAAAGGACCATCAACAGTCCATAAGTCATTCTAGAATTATTCAAACTATACATAAGCTTACATTATGCCTTCTTCCCTAGAAGCCTTTCTAAAGCTTTTCATTATGTATATAATATTGTTTTGGCGGCCTTTTTCACTATTAAAGACCATTGGAGATCTTCTCCCAATATAATAATTTCTAGGATACATTTTCTTATAAAAAATATTTTATTTATATTTTTTGTTATAAAAATATTAAATTTCCTTACTTAAAAGACTTTCATCAAGTATTCCTCTAATTCAAGATGCTTTCTTTATTGCTAGACCTTCCCAAGATCTTCTTTCTAAAGAGATTCTTCTAGGGGTCATTCTAGAATAGAAGGTCATCTTAAGATTATTTCCCTGTAGAAGTCCTGCCATAAGCCTTTTTTCTTTAGGAGGTCTTCTAAATGTCTTAGTTTTAGGGAAGAGCTAAAAGTTTTCGATATTCGTTTTTAGTAGACCCACAATTAGCGTTTTCTCTTTTCCTCTATCTTTAGAATGAGTTTTATACAATGAAATCTTTGAAGTAATAAATGCTGAATCCTCCGTTAGACGATATTATTCCTTATGTCCATGGAAGACCTATATCTTCGTGTAAGGGTTTTTGAAAACTTTTAATTATTTTTTATCCACTGACAACCTTTATTATTTTTTAATTTGGCAAAAAATTAAATTTTTTTATTGTGAACAACTTTTAAAATGAATTTCTTGCTTCCCCCTTTCTTTCCAGCCAGAACGGATACGTCTGCGTGACAGTCACTATAAGAACGCTCTGCATTATTGTGCTGCTCAGAGTGTGGCGAGAACAGGCGATCTCGTGGCTGCCGCCAGTATTGCCGTCGCAGCTCCAGAACTGCTGGAGTCTGCCGACGAAGATGGCTTTACACCGCTGCACTTGGCTGTTATTCAGGGCAACTTGGCAATGGTCAATTTGCTTCTAGCGAACAAAGCCGATGTGAATGCGGTGGATAAAGAAGGGCACTCGGTGGTGCATTGGGCAACAGGTGAGATGGAAGAATTCTGTGTATAGTTTCCAAATCGTTTCAATGTCTTTCTTTTAGTCTGTGGTGAGGTGGCAGCCTTAAGGGCTGTCTTGGCTGCGGGTGCCAATGTGACAACACCGGACATTAATGGTGGCTCTCCTCTGCATTATGCCGCCCAGATGTGTGGAGCCACTTATGAGGGTAAATTGAGTCAAGCTAATTCCCATAAATTGGCCTTGGAAATTTTGGGTATTCTCTTGGCTCATCCGCAGTGCAGTGTGGATGTGGAGGACAAAGATGGACGTCAACCGTTGTTGTGGGCTGCCTCTGCTGGTTCGGCCAAGGCAATTTTGGCTTTGGTTAAGGCGGGAGCAAGGGTTGAAACAGCCGATAAGTTGGTTTTGTTGAGAACTATTTTTAAGATTGCCAATTACATGTGTGTTTGTCTTGTTACAGGGATGGCCTTACGGCCCTACATTGTGCTGCCTCTCGTGGTCATACGGAGTGTATTGATACGCTCATCAGTCTCTGTGGAGCTCCCACGGATCTCATCGATTCCAATGGTTGTACAGCCTTACATTATGCTGTCACCTTGGGTCATGCAGATGCCACATCACGTCTGCTGGACTTTGAAGCTGATCCCAATCGCCAAGATCGTAAGGGTCGCACACCAGCCCATTGTGGTTGTGCCAAAGGACAATTCGAGACAGTGAAGCTGCTGAAGGAAAGAAATGCCAATTTGTGGTTGCGTAATGCCAAGGGCGATCTTCCGTTGCATGAAGCTGCCGCCTCGGGGCGTCGAGAATTGGTTGAATGGTTGTTGGAACAAAGACCCAAGCAGGTGAATACCACCAGCAATGATGGGCGAAGTTTGCTGCACATAGCGGCATATAATGATTACACAGATATGTGTAAGTTGTTGATTGACTATGGAGCTGATATCAATGCTGTATATCGGAATTCCAAGGGCATAGTCATCACACCTTTAGATTGTTCGCTCCAAAAGGGTCACAGGTCGACAGCAAAGTTTCTACAGTCCCATGGCTGTTTGCCGGCTGGAAAACTTAAATTGGCTGCCCGACGTCCAAATCCATTTACACAACCTCCCATGGAGACCGTAAAGCCTTTGCAGTATGTAGAAAAGGAAGAGATACACGACCTTAGTAACTCCAAGAAATATGTTGTATATTTGAAACGTTCCGAATCGGATGGAGCCGATGATGGTAACTGCAGTTGTTCGGAACAAACCTATCGTCGGGAACAGCGTTATGCCCACATTTGTCATAGGCATCGCAAAGGCAAAGGACGCCACTTGAGAAGGCGCACAAGCAGTTGTGGGGATCCCAAGGAGTCCGATCACGAATGTAGTGGAATGTGTCGCTCCAAGAGTAATATTGAGATTCGGCGTCGGAAATCACGAGAACGTTATCTTAGCTCAAGCGAGTGGGAGGATGACGAAGATGACAGTGATTCCTGTGAAAATTGTTGTTATCATAAGCGGCAAAAGCAACGGGTTTTACACAAGAAACGCTCCATATCAAACAAGCGTTCGAAGGATGCCATCGATTCAGATGGAAAACATGAGGGTGGGGGTATAGAGGAGGCACAAGCAAAAGCTGCCCAAAAGTCAGGAGATCTGGAGGTACGGGAGAGTGATCAAAGTCCTGAAGCCCTGATAGTACCTGAGGATGCAGCTAAGCAAAATACAGCTGAAGCCCGTGGCAAGGGAGAGGAACAGCCAGAGTCCACTGAACAAGTTTTTAGTCGTTCGGCCTCACCAACAAAACCTTCAGTTCCCTCCACTCCGACCACAGCAGTCAAGGAGGGTACTTTTATTAAAACTCCGCCGGCACCGGAGGATGAAGCTGATACATCTGCCCTCATCTCCGGGGCAGAATTTACCGATGATGATGAAAATGCCTCCAAAAGTATTGTTACGGAAGTTCAAGTCCATCACCCAGCAGAGGATGAAGGAAATACTAGTGAAAAGCCAGAGAGAATAGCTATCGATGCTCAAGAAAAGGAAGAATCAACTGAAAAGGCTCCTTTGGAAGAAGAAGTAGCCAAACAAGTTGAGGAAATTGTGGATACTGCCACCGCCATAGCTGAAACTGCCACAGCACCTCCTTTGGCCCCGGAAACATCTACGGATGCTGAGGAACAACAAAAGGCAATGGAAGAAAAAGCTATTGAAGCGGAGGAATCCCAACCCCAAGAACAAAAAGTTGGAACTACAGGCCAAACAGATGGCGTTCAACCTCAAGAAACTTCAGAAGACCTTGGAAAGCCTTCCAAGGAAGACATGGAAACAAATCTAGAAACTCCTGTCCAAGCCAATCAATCTTCAGCTTCACCTCTTCCACAAACTTCCGCAGCCCATGAAATTCACGATATTCCACCACAGCCAGAACAACCAAACCAAGAAGAAGAAAAAGAGACCCACACAGAAGCCGCAGCTGACAAACCAAGTGAAACAACAGCTTCCAACCCCCAAACTACCTCAAATGATTTACCACCACAATCCAATGCGGCCAATGCTGAAGAAGCTCACAAGATCTCCTCAAAACCAAATGAAGAAGAACGGGAAGACGAAGACCACGGTGAACGCCCCCCTCCAGTCAGGGAACAAGAATCAAGACGTTCATTTACCTTACTTCCATCCGACTCAGCTGAAGATGAACCAGCCATAGAAGTACAAGAAGAGGCACTGAGACGTAAATCCAGCTTCCAGGTTTTAAAAAGTGATGATTCCGTTATTGAGGTAGATGATTCCAATTCTGCACGCGACGAAGTGGAAATGAGTGATTCCACAGTTTTTAAGGTTCTCACCAGTCCCCAAACACAACTCTTCGAGGCAGATTCGAATCGTTCCGAAGAGGTGACCCTACAAGATGATGAACACGAAGATGAAGACGAAACGCAGACTCAAAAACGTTTTCGCCCGCAAGATGAGCCAATCTCACCGTACGACTATGCCACAGGACGCAAACGACGCCTCAAGAAACGTGTCAAAAGCGGTACAAAATCACGCAGCAATTGGCAACGCACCGAAGCAGAAGCTGCTGAAATGCAGCAAAACACAAGAGATCAAGATTCAGGATTTGAGCCCAGTCCTCGCACGTTGAAAACCAAAATACCAACACCACGCAACATATACACGGCTCATTTGCCACGTCGTCCATTGTACACCACCCTGGATGGACGTTCGTGCAGTAGCCGTTTGGAAAATCGTAAAGCCGGTGACAAAGGTGCTTGTGATATGACAGCCGTTACGAGATCTATACAAAGAAATATCCGAAGGTAAGTGTTGTGGCGACATTCATCCATCCATCAGAGTGATTAACTCCTGCTCCTGGTTCTTGTTCTGCTCTTGTTCTCAAAACTAATTTCGCTTTTAATTTATCGCCTCGCCACTGCTGCTGCCATTTGCTGTCATCGTGGGCTTAATTTAACTCTGTTATGGGATTACCTGTAACGACTTGTGGTTGTTGAACTTTTTCACAGTGGTTCGGAAACAGTAAGACAATTTGCATTGTTATCTTTAAGTAGGCAGTAGAACTGCCGATGTTCCAAAAATTAAACGATTCTTTCTAAATGCGGATAATACAGGGTTGCCCATATTCGACGGACCCATGTTTTTTTTTTTTTAAATCAAAGAAAAAAATAAAAATTTGGCGGTTGGCAATGTTTATCATTTAATTTGTTCCAAGTAGATTTGTTTACATCAATTTTTGAATATGATATCTTTCAAATGGCCGCCTCTGGCGTTGATGACGTATTGTGCCCTTTTTGCTGCATTTTCCATCGTTTTTGCCAACATTTCGGCCGGAATAGCGGCTATTTCTTCACGAATGTTGTCCTTGAGCTCTTCTACGGTCCTTGGCTTGTTAACGTAAACCTTTGACTTCAAATATTCCCACAAGAATAAGTCAGCCGGCGTCAAATCGGGCGAACGCGGTGACCAGTCCAAATCACCACTTTTCGACATCAAACGGCCCGGAAACAAATTCTTCAGAAAATCGCTTGTTATGCGACTTGTGTGCGGTGGAGCGCCGTCTTGTTGAAACCAGAACTGCCTCATACGCTTTCGACGAATAATTGGCATCACAAAATTGGTCATCATGTCGCGATAACGCTCCTGATTGATGGTAACAGCATGGCCATTTTCATTTTGGAAGAAAAACGGTCCAATGACCGTTTTCGCACTAACGCCGCACCAAACTGTGACTTTTTCGTCATGAAGAAGCACTTCTTGAATCTCCTGAGGATTTTCAGTGGCGTAAAAACGGCAATTTTGCTTATTTACGGTCCCATTCAATGTGAAATGGGCTTAATCAGACATGATAATTTTGTTCCAAAATTGCTTGTCATCTTCGGCCATTTCGATGACTCTTTGGGCCCATTCCACGAGGCTTGTCCGCAGGCAACATTCTTTGCCTCAATTGAATTTTGTACGGGAACAAATGCAAATCAATACGAATAATCCGTTGTAAAGTGGACCGAGCCATGTCCAACTGCTGAGAACGGCGTTTTTGGGATGTTCTTGGGTACCTCTCAACACTGGCTCGTACGGCAGCGATATTCTCGGCCGATCGCCTTGATCGACTTGTATATGGCCTCTTCGGATAAGAAAGAGCCTTACCAGTGGTAAATAGTAAGAAGCGTAAAAATCTACGACGATTTAGCCCTGTCCATCCGTCTGTCCATCTTTTGTAAAAATCATCCAATTGCTATATATTCCAATTATAAATATTAACACTTTTTGTTTTATTCGTTCACAAAAAAAAGAAATTGTTCAATTGTCAATGTTGAAAATGTTCAACTTTGAAATTTTTTACGCCCGACATATTAGGATAACATTCATATAAATACATGTGGTTTACTTGTGTGGCCCTCGGTGTACGTCAAATTTTAGATAACGCTGTTATGGTATAAAATTCTGAGAGCCTGATAGAGAGAGAAATATTTAAAAATAAAAATTAAAATCTGAACATTTGTTATTATTTATTACTGACTCGAAATAACAAATTGAAGTTCATTCGGATAGAAAATAATACCAGCGGCTTTAATCGCTATATATATTCTGAACATATGCCGAAATTTGAAAATATATTGAAGTCCATTTATTTTCTCTTCAAGAAGAGAATCGTTGTCAAAATTGACTTTTTTGACTCGTGGTGCCTCAAAGTGTCGTTGAAGTAATTGCCCTACAGAGGGTAATATCATTTAATATGGGCACAACATGTATCATCGATATAACGATTAGGGATCCTACGTCTCTTTAAAAAAAATAGTTTCAGAATATTTGAAGTCCACCTAGCCATGTGCCACTGCCCTATATATGTTATCGGCGTAGGAAATATCGCATTTGATCTAAACTTGGTACATTATAAAATCTTTATAGACCTTAGATTAAAACCGGCAATATCGGCCCACTAGCTCAGATTTTGCGACTACATTTGGAAAGAAATCTTTTTTTCATATAACGGTACCTCCCGATATTCGGTATTTTGATGACTTTAGCGACATTAGTCACAGGAATTGTTTCAAATTTTCCATTTGAAGTTCGTCATGGATACTACAGCCTATGACAGAAAATTGTCTGTGCAGGTCCACGTCTTCGTAAAGCCCCCATATAACGGTACCTCGCGATATTCAGTATTTTGATTATTTTAGCGACATTAGTCGCAGGAATTGTTTCATGGAATTTCTATATTAAAAAAGAAAAAAAAACTATAACCATTTTATATTACGGACATGCGTCTGATAGTTCGGAGATGGTTCACGTATTGTTCTTAACAATTTCAGCCAAACACATAAATACAGGAAAATAACTGCAACAAAATTCAAACGCCATAATATTTAGATTTTTTTCTAAAATTTATTGAATGAAAGCAGAAATTGTCGGAAATGGCATCACATTTTAGAATAAGTTTAGATTAGTTCGAATTGATCACCCTTGGCACGAACTATGGCCTTCAAATCGTCATACGCTATGCGAATGTTGCTCTGCGGTATTTTGGCCCACTTCCGGCGAAGCGCTTGCTTAAGATGATCGACACTTTGGTATTGTTTAGTGCCAACCTTGCTTTCCAAAATACTCCAGACACAATAGTCCCACGGATTGGTATCCGGAGATTTTGGTGGCCATTGTGCACTGGAAATGAAGCGAGGAACCTCATTTTGTAACCATTCTTTGGTGGCGTGTGCTGAGTGCGATGGTGCTGAGTCCTGTTGGAATGTCCAAGATCTGCGGCCAAAATGTTTGCGAGCCCAAGGCTTTAATACACCCTCCAGAATATTTTCGCGATAAGATTCTGATACGAGCGGAGAGCGACCATCGGCTGTTATGGCGGCCCTCACCATCACATCACATGGCAGGCGCTTGAGTTCTTGTGGCCAACCGAAGGTGCACATTTTCAGCTGACCTCTTTGGCAAGTAAACACGATCATTTTGTTTGTTTACAAACTGCTGGACAACGAATGAGAAATCCAAATTCGTTAGTTCACCACTTTCGGCCAAGCGAAGCAAGTCTTTAGCTCTTTTGAGTGTATTTTCTTTCTGTTGCGGTGTAAGTTCTTGAATTTTTTGGAATTTCAATGGCTTTACCCCGAGCTCATTCTTTAATATTTTCCGAATGGAATATTGCGATATATTCAGCTCTCGAGCCATTTTTCGGCCACTGCAACGCGGATTTCTATCAAGTCACTTCTTTAGTTTTCGAAACATTTCTTCTGATGTTGCTTTTTTTCTTTCGCCCACTTCCTTGACGTCGGGCTACGCTACCAGTATCACGGTAACGAGCGATGGTACGAGACACAAAAGATTTATTCACATGTAAATGCTGGTGTGCTCTAACGATCACCACATGTTGTTGTCCAGCTAAATATAAAGAAATCACACTATCACGCTTGAATTCCATCACGAATACCTTTTTTTTCTGGAAAATTCTCACCAAAAGGCTTTTGTATGCTTATAAACAATATAATGACCTGTCACTGGAATAATTTTAACAGCTGTCGGACGAGTGGCTTAGAAATGACAGCAGTCTGAAGTTTGTTGCAGGTTTTTCATCTCACCCTGCACAGTTCTCATATAGGTATTTCAAATGTAGTTTCCTTTAAACAGAAAAGTAGAATATAGAACATTTTATCAATACACGGATAATGTAGAGCCTTACAAAATACTTGCCCTGAAACAGCGGAGTTGATTTGAAGACAACTCTACAAAAACTATGTTATAGCGAAATTTAAAATTAAACGTCTTTTCCGAAACACTGTCTTTCAAAAGAACAAAAATCCACTTCCTAATGCTTCTTTTTCATCATCACCTTGATCCCTACCTTGGCAAGTGTCTGTTGCTTCTCAAGTTTTGTATATAGATGTATGTCCTGGATGGTAATGATAATAGCGTGGCGTTTTTTTTTCTTTCTTTTTTGCCTCTATTTAAATTATAACAACACTCTTACGCTCTTCTTGCTGTAGCAGAAATGCTATTAAGACAACGACGACAATGAAAATGATGTGGCCAGTGTCTGCTGCCGCTGTGGCTTCGTCTACGACGGCTGGAAAAGTTAATTTTGATGAAATTTAATAGAGGTCCGTCATTTTTCATCTTTTGGTAACGCGACATCGACAGTTTGCTTTATGACAATGTTTGACTCACTTTTGACGGCAGTAACGTTCTGTCTAATTTGAGTCTTGGTATTATCACCATTACAAAGATTTATTTTGGTTTCTTTCTAGAGAAGCTGTATAGTTTGTTCGTTGCCGCTGTGGGTTAAGTACATTTTCCACTGGCTCTTTGGCCATTTACATTAAGGCTATTTAATGTGATTAACACCAATGAAAATTGTGTTTATGAGATTTTTTTTTTTAATTTTAGTGTTGGTCGTTGTTTTAGGGATAATAAAATAAGTAGAATTAATATGGAACTATGGGGAGCTCAGACAGTGAAAAAAAAATCTTAGGAAAAAACTATGAGACTTAATTTACAATTAATTACAAAAATAAAATGCATTTATTCTCTGTCCGAAGACCACGTATTCTAGATAAAAATAAATGAAAATGTGAGATTCCGAAGGTCACAAAGATTCGTATGAAATCGGATGGGTACATATTGGTTTAATAGTTAATTAGATATTAACGAAAATAATTCGGAACATTTTTCGTTTTTTAATATACTAGCTGAACCGGTCAACATATCAGAAGGAATACTTACGTTAAAGTTTTTTCTCCGGTTAAACTTCTTTATGAAGAAGATTATGACAAGTTAAACCGGCAAGGCTTTCTAAATTCTTTACAACGTTAACGTACATTTCTTTATAGAGCGCAGTATTAATAATGACAGGAGGAAATTTTGCATACACACTTGTATCACCAGTTCGTTCTTTAGTAAAGGTCTCCTTATTAGCATATATTTTCGGTATGCTGAAGGATCAATCACCGAATTGGGAAAAAATTCTAAATAGAATAAATACTGACTGCAAATTTTTAATATAGCGGGAAACGGTATTTATACCCTACAAACCATATGTTTGGGGTATTATATGTTTCGCATAATTTTGTATGGAGGTCAGAATAAAAGCCTATTGTTTTTGGAAATTATCGCAAAATATGAATCAAAAAAAGAAAAAATCCTTAATTTTGCAGTTGCTCTAGAGGTCACAATTATAGACCAATAGATGCGGAATTTTTCGTGGGGCCAGATTTTTGGGCTGGGAGTCGCCTAATATTTTCATTAGGCCCTAAATATGTAATATATTTAATTCCGGCGCAATCACAAACACACCAAAAGCTATTTCGAACCATGTATTACATATATAGTTGATATTAATTAGACTGCTTGTAACAGTCAGTCTTGGATAATCCTCACCGATCACAGAATAGCCTTTTGGCAGGACAGAATAAAAGCTAGAAAAAATTTATTAAAATATGCCATTAATATTTGAATATATTTCTGTAATATTTTCTGATTGATTTGTATGCCCTACAACACTATCTATTCGATTATTATAAGTTAGATTGAACCAAAAAGTATGTAACACCTCGAAATATTGGTCCTCGACATAGGACCAATCCTCCTATCTCGCCGAGCTAAGTCGATCTAGCTATGTATGTCTGTCCATGTTAATTTATAATCACGCTGCAGGTCGAAATTATGACCCGATCCTCTCGAAATTGAAAATGAAGATGGGGTTAGGTTCAAAATAAATTTCTATGGTTTTTAGAGATGATTGCAAATGTAAAGTGTTTGAAGTAGACCAAAATTGCTCTACAAGCCACAATTATAAACTAATCGACGCGGAAAAAGTTTAAGTTTTGGGCTCGGCATAAGCCTACCAATTTGGATGGTCATCGGACAATATTTTGCGGGTAAAATAAACCATAACTTTTATTGAAAAAAAAAAAACACATTTAAAAAAGCTGTAAGTTTGGCCGGACCGACCTTTAAATACCCTTCACCCTTTGGAACGATTTTGGCAATTTTCGAAATAATAAAATCCGTTAAAACTTCTTAAACTTAAAATCTTAAAAAATATCGAATGTATCCGCAATATAAAGGTCTTATACGACGACGTGGACCTGAATAGGTGTCATAAACCATTACAATATTCAAATGCGAAACTTGAAAAAAATCAATGAATAATGTAGCTAAAATCATCAAAATACCGAATATCAGGAGGTACCGTTATATGGGGGCTATACGAAGACGTCGGCCCGCACAGACAATTTTCTGTATCCATTACGAACTTCAAATACCAAATTTGACACAAATCCGGTGAATAATGTCGCTAAAAATACCGAATATCGGGAGGTACCGTTTTATGGGGCTATACGAAGACGTGGACGTGCACAAACAATTTTCTGTCGTAGGCTGTAGTGTCCATTACCAACTTCAAATACCAATTTGAAACAATTCCGGTGAATAAAGTCGCTAAAATCACCAAAATGCCGAATATCGGGAGGTGCCGTTATATTGGTGCTATACGATGGCGTGGACCTGAACGGACAATTTTCTGTCATAGGCTGTAGAATACATTTCGAACTTCAGATACCAAAGTTGCAATATTTCCGGTGAATAATGTCGCTTAAATAACCAAACATAGGGAGGTACCATTATATGGGGGCTATATCAAAACGTGGTCCTACATGGCAAATTACCAAAGTACTGCAGACATAATATACATTTGAGTAAAATTTTATCAACCTACTTCATGTCGTTCGGAAGCAAGAGTGATTTCCATAGACGGACATAGAATTTTATGCTGATCAAGAATATACTATATACTTTGTGGGGCCTCAAATGTATATTTCGAGTTGTTACAAACGGAATGACAAATTGAATATAACCTCCGTACTATGGTAGAGGGTATAAGAAAGAAGATTTCTTCCAAACCGCGAATGTTTTTCATTCCAGCGAAATCACAAATGCATTAAATATTCACTTCTGACCATTACAGTGATACTGATAGCCAAGATATCGGATATTTAGCAAAATGGTTACAATATATATGTAAAAGAAATTGATCTTTAGTTATTTCGCTTATAAGTCAGGAACCGCTGGAATGATTATCACAATTCTCACCAAATTGATATGGCTTCATAATAAGTATAAAATCTCCAAAAATCGCGTAAAAATATGCATTTTTTGTTGTTGCAAAATAGTCAGGCTACTCTTGTTTTTATAAAAACAACAATTATTTATTAAAATAAAAAAAATAAAAATTAAATAATTTTGGTATTTTTTTTTTGTCAAAATTTTTATCTTATGAGATTTTTTCATATTTGACATACCATATTGATTTGTACATTTTTTACCTTACATCATAGTATGGAGGGTGTATTAAGCAGGGGTTCACATATCATTGTTATCACTAATATTGCCAAATATTGGGGGTTTTAAATTAATGTCCTTGTGGTATGGCCCCATATTATGGTACATCCATTTTTTATACCCTCAGCCATATGGCTGGAGAGGGTATATATCATTTCATACGGTCAAAACCTAGCCTAGCCAAAATAAAGGTTTTAGACCCAAGGATTTTTTGGACCAAATACGTTTCAGGACATTTGGAGTCGATCTAGCGATGTTAGTCAGCCCTTCTCTCTGGATGGCTGGCTGGTGCGCACGATAACTCTCGAAGGGAGTATCCGATTTGGCACTAAACTTGGTACATCGTAATATTTATGTCAAACTTAGATCGAGTTCGGAAATGGGCAATATAGGTCGACTCTTTCTGGTACCTCCCACCAAAAAATGTCTAAATTTTCAAAAAAATATATTTTTTGCACAGAAAGGGATATGATAAGCCGATTTTGCTCCAATTTTGCAAATCCGAATATTTGCGTCAGTGCTAGGTCAGGTACCTTCCCCACACTCTATCAAGTACCTCCCCCACAAAGGACCAAAATTTTGAATAATTACAACTCTTAAAAAATGTAATGTAAGAGTCCGATTGTCTTCAAATTTCACAGATCCCAAGGTCTGGTGAGAAGATGGAATACATCGGTCCCCTCCCCCACAAAGGGTCAAATTTTTTAATATCTATAAAGCTCATAAGACGCGACATTAATATCCAATTCTGTTCAGATTTGGCACATCTCAATATTTTTATCAACACAAGATTGTTGTTCTTGTAAAGATGGCAGGGATCGGATCATTCTTTATGGCACCTCCCCCAGAAAGGGTCAAATTTGCGAAAAACCAAAACGATTATAAACTCTGAAATAAGCAAGATATGTTGTGAAGTTGGGATATATCGGTCCACTTCTTCTGGTACCTCACCCACAAAGGGTCAAATTTTTTTAATACTTTGGCTGTCATAAGTCGGCGAAAGAAGTCAGCCATTCTTTACAACTTGGTATTAATATTATTATAATTATATAAATATATAATGGTATTATAATATTGAAACCTGAGAATATGGGATTTATGATTTCACATAAAATTGAATATAAATGTTCGAATTCTTTGTAATTTTGACCATGCCAATATTTTCATCGGTATTAGCACATTTTAACATTTTCTAAAAAATAACACATAGCTCAAGTGAAGGAAAGTGTCGATATAGTCCAAACCTGGCATGTCGCAATATTAATATAATATTTATTTAGGTCCGGTACAAAATTGACAAAATAGGGGCAATTTCATTAAGCAGAAGTCAAAATATATTTAAATAATCAAATGTTGGCTGAGGGTATACATCTCTCGGCAAAACCGACTGATATTTTCAAACTTTTTTTGTACACTATATAATTTTGGGACCCATATGGGTTGAAAAGGATAGGTGTTTAGTGCCAAAATTTACATAATCGAGCCATGAGATTAAATGCGTTGAAAGTCATATCTCACATTCTTTTGGTTCTAAGTTTATTTTTAAACCCTCCAGAGTAAATGGCATGTATTGAAATTATTTTCGTTGCCGCTACTGTTGTTGTCGTTCTCAATGTAGAAAACGTTTAGGAATATTTGCTTAGTGGTTTCACACAAACACAATTCCGCACTGCATGCGGCTATAGCTATCTGTCTTTCTTCACATTCTCCATAGAATTGTGCGTTTTGTTGTTGTTCAACAGTTCCTGCTGCCAGGTGAGAGATAAGATTAAAGAGGAGGACAAAGTTTGCTTTTTTTGTTTTGAATTTTTGTACATATATTTTTTATTTTATTTATTTGCTTTTTTTGAAAAGTTTAACTAAACTTTAACTTTGAATGGCTTCAGAAAACGTTGCCTTTGTTTCCGGTCTGGTATTGTTGTCTCTGTCTTGTTTCTGAAGCTGCTGGATTATGTTGCTGAGCGTTCGACGGCACGAGTCGTTTTAAGTATTCATGACTTTTGTGCAATGGCCAAACAATAACAGAACAAAAAAGTACAGGGGAAAGTTAACAACAACAACAACATAAAAAAAGACAACAAACAGCATCGAGTAATGGCAACAGCAAAAAAAAAACATTTTCTGATTTGATTGGGTTTTATCATGTTAAAGTACAATTTCTGCTTCCTTCCAGATTGGCCATTACCCGAGGGGCATCTGCATTCTCGGCAGCAGCAGCCACGGCAGTCTGTCCGTGCCCTCATTGCAAATTGCGTTGCCGTTGTCGTCGTTGTGTAATTAAAAAAGTTACCTTTTGTTCGTCCGGCCATACTTATCTGGCTGGTTTTTATCGCAAAATTCATTTAGTGTTTTTTTTCGCTCTACATTTGCTTTAAATAGTAGCAAGCAACAACAAGCGAGTCCTTGAGTTTTTCCGCAAAGTAGAAACAGGAACCACAACATAAATGAAATCTGTTATTGAATGGAAATCGATATGGAGATTTTTCTATTTATTTTTTTCCAATGTAGAGAGAATGGAAAAAAAGGAAAATAAATGACAAAGTAGGTTTATCCTTAGGCGTAGATGTGGGAACCCTAAAAGAGGTTAAATGGATAAAACTTTCCCAAATTGTTGAGAGTTCCAAAGTGTATTTCTAATGGAAACCCTATCAGCAATTATTCCAAAAAAATTTATAAGCCATTTGTGTTTACCAACGTCTCTGTGCTAACCTTTTTGGGTATTTCATTCAAGTGTTTTTTTTTTCTTGTTCTACCCAAATCAATTCATTAAAATTTCCTTCTCAATTAATTGGTATGCTTTGTTCGTAACAGTTGCATTCAGTCGTAAAAGAAAATGTAAATTTTATTTTAATTATCATTGAAATTGTAATTAACCTAATAAACAGATGTCAAAATTAAACGAAACGGAAAGCAGTTCTTACGTGACCTTTAATTAGAAAATTAAACTAAAATTTGCGTGAAAACGGCAATGAATTAGAAAAAAGAAGGAAATGAGATCTGGTCACAATTAATATTTTCAAAATTCAAAATCCAATTTTTCAACAATGTTAAAGACTTCAATATTTTCTCTAAGAGACAAGCCTTCCCGCTTGAGCTACCGGACAATACTAAAACAAGTTAAAAGGTATCTGTCGGTTTTGCCGACAGATGTATACCCTTAGCCAATGTATGATTATTTAAAAATATTTTGACTTCTGTTATAATTATTCAAATGTTCAACCCCTTATGTAGTAGGTTCCGAAGGAATGGGCCAATATTGGCCATTTCTTATCGGACCTAAATAAATTTGATGTAAATAGTGCGACCTGGGTTTGTACTATACTATCTATCTATACTATATATACTATACTATACTAGCTGGCCCGGTCCGCGTTGCCGGCCCGTACTTTTAGTCTTTAAAGCATAATAAATCACAGATCTGACTTATGTAGGCGGCACAGTTTTGATTATAAGTAATGACTCCATTATAATTACTCCAATTTTGATTATAAGTAATGACTTGATTATGAGTAATGACTCTATGACTAAATATAAATTAATATTCATGGCAAAAATTATAATTACCGTCGGTTCTAGATATTTTGAATAGCCTGATCTTATTTTTCAGCTAAAGGCTTGTATTTGAGTGCTAAATACCTATATGATAAAGAACATCTATAATAGCCCCATGTGAAAATTCAGCTCAATTTCTGATATTGTAAAAAGCGTTCAAATGAGCTATAATTTGAAATTTGTATTTCCAACGTTTGAAATCCCGTACTGCGTGGTATTCAGTTTTGTTCACCTCATACTTGAAGGCAGAATGTTGTCAGAATAGCCAACAAAATACTCTTTTGCTCCGATTACCGTAAGATGGGCATTAATTGTTTATGATTTAAATTGTGCGGCGGAGATCAAATAAAGTTACTTTATAATTTCGTATTTTTTTTTTCATGTTTCTGCCACAATTTCCGACTGAATGAGTCCCAGATTGACATTTCGGAGTTTATTTCATATAGACGTACATCCCAAATCTACGTTCCCAACCAATATTCTCTTGGGGGTTACAAATTCAATAGAATACCAAATTTTCTTTTCTGACCACACATTGGTTGGGAAAGTGGACTTGGGGGTATACTAATGTGGGGACTATACTTAAATAAATTCTTATGAGGATAATTATCTGTAAGATGATTTTTTACCCCAGGGTTTTTTACCCCAGGTAGCCTCAAGACTAAGATGCGCACTTTTCCGAAAAATAAAAATTTATAAGAAGAGGTTTTCTTTCCTCTTAGAAACAAAGATGTCAAATAAGGGCCAACAAATGACAAAAGTGACCAAGACCCCGAAAATACCTTAAATCATATGATGGTGATACCAAAACATGATAATTTTTTGCAAAGATGATTTCTTTTTTAATTATCAACATAAGCTAAAATTAGTACGAAAAATATGGTTAAAATGTAGAATATACTTGAAATCGGGTTGTTCCGTTATCAGGGGTTATGATCCACATTATGACCTGCAAAAGCGATTAAAGGTATCTTGAATGTTTAGGTAGAATTACTATTTTGCGTTCTTTATAGTCGGTATTTGACTGATTGCAGTCCCAATGTATTTTGCATTTGTGTTCTCATTTGACAATTTATTGTCATATGAAAGAAGCAGGTCCGCTTTTTGAAATTAACCCCATAACGCTTCTTCAAATTTTTAAAGGTGATTACGAAATTTGTCGGTAGAATGTACTATTATTTTAAAATTCGATTCCATTGAAAAATTGTCGATTTTTCCCGATTCTCGAATTTTCATATAAAGCGACAACGGATAAAATTGTTATTTATAGATTTTATGTATTTATTGGGTATTACGAATAAATACATAAAATCTATAAATAACAGTTTTATCCGTTGTGGCTTTATATTACCCAAAAAAACCTACACATCATATTAGAATTCAAAAAAAAAACACTACAAATGTACATTCGAAAATAGTAAGTCAAAATGGAAAAAATATGCAATATAAAACATTACTATTGTACATTTTAAAAGCCAAAATGAAAATGTTCAAATTTCACATTTTTACGCGATTTTTTTGGATTTTATTCTTTTCTGCCAAGAGGCAATTCCGAATTTGTCTAAATCGTTAAAATCAGACCGGCGGTCTTTATGTTATAACTATAACTAACACAACTTTCTTTTACATATAGAGAGATAGATTTAAAAGTAGGCGCTTTCCTCAGCCCCTAAATAAGTACTTTTTTTCTTTAAAAACCTAACATATATTATCAGATTTATGTTAGGTTAACTATATGCTATTAACCTTGAATTTTAACCAAAAATGAGGAAATGAATTTACCATTTAAAAAAGAAGAATTGCAGGAGTTCTCCTTTTTTAAATGGTAAAATTTTATACAAATTGCAATGACATTTTTAGAAACATTAAATTGAAAAAGTAGTAGTTTGGTTTGTATTACTCCTGTGGCTATGACTGTCATACGCATCAGATGTAAGGCAATGCCTTGCCTATACTACCAATATCAAAAGATTTTTTTATTTAAAAATCAATCATAAATTAAGCTACTTTTGTGTTAAAAGCCCATACAAATGTTTTATTCAAAACGAATCCTCTAAACAGAACATAGATATTGGGCAAAAAGGGCTATTCGTCTCCAGTGGACAAATAATATACAATTTTGTGATGAAATTGAATAAATAAATAAATGAATGTTCGAACGAACGCACAAATGAATGAATGATTGGTTGGTTGGTTGAATGCAACACGTACAATTATTTATCTTTGTGTATGGAGCGAAATGAAACCAAATAACAAATATAACGTTCAGCGTTCAATATAGCTCAATGATCAACAAACTTGTGTTTGAGTGTCTGTGTGCTGGTGTGTGTGTGTGTGCGTCGGTACATGTGCAAACAAGTATACACATCATTTATTATAGTTTTCGTAAAATCGATTTCAATGAGATTTAATCGAATGAAAAGTATTTAAAGCCATCCACATAAAGTATTGACGATTCAATTAATTAAAGTTTTACGCATCAGCAGCACAAATACACAGACAAACAAACACAAATACACATGCGCACCCACACACACCCATACACACTAACGTACTTGGCGTAATTGTAAATGTATGTACATATGCAAGCAACAAATGCCACTTTCATATTAAATCCACGTTTATGTAGAACTAAACATACATACACATACTAAAATGTACATACATACAGCAAGACACACATGCATACACTGACACACTTATCCGTACTCTTAGTATAATTCAAAATAACATAAACAAATAAAGTCGAGAACTCAGCCTTGTACAGCTGCAAAATTCTGCATTGAGTAACTTGAGCAAACTTTGTTTGAAATACTTTTCCACGATAGATGTATGTGTACACCGCGTGTGTGAGTGCGTGTGAGTGTATGTATGCCCTATCGCACATTAAAATGATAAAGGAGAACAAAATACACACATATGCCCGCTACGCTTAAAATGAGCGTCTGCATGAATGGAGGGGAGAAAACGCAACAAACAGAGAAAGTCAGAGGATAAGCAAGCGAATACTTAAGCTACAAAATTCTTGTTGTTTTTGTTGTTGTTTAATTCATTTCTAGTGAGTTTATATATAGTGTTTTTGTTTTTTTTTTTTTTGCGTTTTTTTCTTACTCTTAAATTCTTTTCCAAATCTCAGTTTTTAATGCTTAGTTTGTATTTGTGCACACCAGGATGCTGAGGATAAGTGTGTGTGTGTGTGTGTGTGTGTGTGTCTGCGCGCGTAGCTGGGATTTTTGAATAGTGCATTTTTATTTTTGCGGAATTTTAATTGCACTTTATCAACAAATGTTTGTTAAGTTCGCTAACATTTGGAAATGAAGCAAAAGCTCCATGGAAAGAGACCGTACAGAATAGGCAAAAACAAACGACTCAACTAAACCCACGGCATGTTTAAATTCGAAATCTTGCAATTATAATTTCATAACAGTGGTTTGTGGTAATATCGGAAGGATTTTCTATCACCAAAAAAAAAAAAATAAATAAATAAATAAATAAAATAAAAGAAGTAAGCAATGGCTATAGTCGTGCGGGCCGACTATGTTATACCCTACAACACTACATATGTTAGAAGCCCCATTATGTCCAAATCCATATTGGAAGATTTCTCTTTTGAAATTAGGATTTTGACTAGGGACATTTGCCCAACATTTATGCACTCCGTCGGGCTGTTAGTTGTTGTAGTCCATTTTACAGGTAAATATAATCCAATGGTCATCCCTGTCCTTAACTCTCTTCACAAAAAGCAAGAAGTCCCTCTGTATCTCCAAATTTAGACTCATCTATATGATTTGCTTGTCTACGATATTTGGCTATATTCGTCAACGAAATCAGCATAAAAAGCCAGAAGTTCGCCTTTTGTTTATATCAGATATCGCCTGTAAGTAATGCTGGTATTTTTTCACACAAAATTAGTGGTACATTGTACCCGCTGTCCTAAACTCTAACTTTATGCGAGATTTCGCGTCCTTTGGTTTCTATTTGTGACCTCTATAATGGCTGCAAAATCAGGAAAATTTTTAGTTGTTGGTCCATTTCAACCCCTAATATATTGCGGACATATTTGAAAACAGTAAGCCTAGCCCTTCTGGGCCCAACCCTACTCTTGTGAAATTTTTCGTGAGGATCGAACGATATTTGCTATACCTATATAATATCCCCAACCTGTGTTGTAAGGTGAAAAAAATATTACAAAATATTATAAGTCAAATTGAACAAGTAAGCACAAGCTATAGTCGTGCGGGGCCGACCATGTGATACCCTACAACACTACAATATGTTGCATCCCCGCTCATGTCCAAATCCATTTTGGAAGATTTCTCTTTTGAAATTATGTCACGGAGTACTGCCCAGTTATTACCCTTAGCATTTTGACCTGAAACATTTTCCCAATATTTATGCACTCCGTCGTGCTGTTAGTTTTTGTGGTCCATTTTACGGCTAAATATAATCCAATGGTCATCCAAAATGCTAGAATGCTTCCCTGTCCTTAACTCTCTTCACTGTCGTGTCGATTGGCTTCAACTGTGTGATCGAAAAACATTTCGGTTTTTGATTAATTTGAACCCCTAAATATTTTGCGATCATCTCCAAAAGCAAGAGGCCACTCTGTGTCTCCAAATTTAGACTCATCTATATGGTTTGCTTGTCTACGATATTTGGCTATATTCGTCAGCGAAATCAGCATAAAAAGCCAGAAGTTCGCCCATTGTGTATTTCGGATATCGCCTGTAAGTAATGTTGGTACAGAAGTAGTGGTCCATTCTACCCGCTGTCTTAAATTCAAACTTCATGCGGGATTTCGTGTCCTTAGGTTTCTATTTGTGACCTTTATAACGGCTGCAAAATCAGGAACATTTTGAGTTGCTTGTCCATTTCAAAAACTAAATAGATTGCGGACATCTTTGAAAACAATAGGCTTAGCCCTTCTGAGCCTGATTCTACATTTGTTAATAATTTCGGAAGATAATTGCAATCTGTATATAAATAACAACTCCAACCTGTGTTGTAAAGTGAAAAAATATTACACTTCAATATTATAAGTCAAATTGAAAAAATCGCATGCGATAAAAAATATGAAAAAATAAAAAAATGTCACAAAATACTACAAAATCTATATGAGCATCATTATTTTAATGCGATTTTTTTAGATTTTATAATTTTATGCTAAGAGGGCATTTTAAATTGACAACATTTGTCAAAATCGCTCCAGCCATTCTGGAGATATAAGCATTCTATTTACATCCCATTTCCCTATTTACATCCCATTCCTATGTATATATACATTGTATATATTTCGCTATATATATCCGATATTTTTATTATCAGCATCTACGTAACGGTCAGAATTGACCTGTACGTCTATTTGTGATTTCGCCGACATTAAAAATATTCGCGGTTTAATAGAAAATTTGACTTTATTTATCACAAATGCTATGGTATATTTCAACCCAGCCCAAAGCTCTAGCCCCATGCTAAATTTCGCTTCGATTGGTCTATAATTGTGACCTGTAGGGCAACAAAAGAAATAGGGTTCTATTCTGACCTTAACCCCACTTACATTCTAAATTTCGTGAAGATACGACCATAATTGCGACCTGTAGAGTGATTACAAATTAATATAGACAGACGGACGGACATACATAGCTAGATCGACTCAGATCGGCGAGCTAGGAAGATCCATATATACTTTCCTATGTGGGAAACCAATATTTCGAGGTGTTACATAATTTTTGGCCCAATCAAACTTATAATACCCCCAACACATAGTGTTGTAGGGTATAAAAACAGTAATTATTAGAAAACATTTCTTGGGGACACTCAGAGCCTTGAACGTATTTTTTTTAAGAGCCAACAACGCTGACTTAGAAAATTAATTGTGGATTTTTTAAGGATATGATTTCTCAAGGATTTTCATAGTCATAAACGTGAATTTTTTTTTAATAGTTTCTTTCAAAGACTTTCAGAACCTTAAAAGTGGTTTTTTAAATAATATTTTCTTTCAGTTAAACGTCCCTTTATTAAAGAATATCTTTTCTAATCAAAATAAAATGAAATAATAACTAGTAAAAAAGCTATAAATTCTGCCGTGCTGAATACCCTGCCGTGGATACCCTCTACCATTTGGAACGATTTTAGAAATTTTCAAAAAAAAAAAATAAATAAATAATTTAATAAATAATAATTTAATTTAACGGATTTTATTCTGTTAAAATTTTAAAAATACAGCATGTTATATTAGGGTCTATACGACGACGACCTGCATAGGAAGTTTTTGTCATAAGCCAGTGAATAATGCAGATAAAATCATCAAAATACCGAATACAGAGTGAGATAAAAAAACTGCAACAAAGTCCAACGCCATAATTTTTAAATTTTTTTTTAATTTTATTGAAAGAAAGCCAAAAATGTCGGAAATAGCATCAAATTTTAGAATAAGTCTAGATTTATTCGAATAGGTCACCATTGGCACGAATTATGGCCTTCGAACGGTTAATGAAACCTTCACACGCTGCCCGAATTTTACTCTGTGTTATCTTGACCCGGCGAAGCGCTTGCTTGAGGTGATCGACACTTTGGTATTTTATAATGAAGCGAGGAACCCCATTTTGTAAACATTCTTGGGTTGCACGTGCTGAGTCCTGTTGGAATGTCCAAGGTCTGAAATGTTTGCGTGCCCAAGGCTTTTCGCGATAATATTTGGAATTTATTCTGATTCTGCGGTTGATTAATACGAGCGAAGAGCGACCATCGGCTGTTATGGCGGCCCACACCATCACCATGGCCGGCGCTTGAGTTTGGTGGCCAACCGAAGGTGCACATTTTCAGCTGAGCTCTTTGGCAAGTAAACACGATCATTTTGTTTGTTTATAAACTGCTGGACAACGAATGTTTTCTCATCGGAAAAAACCAAATTCGGCAGTTCACAACATTCGGCCAAGCGAAGAAACTCTTTAGGTCTTTTGAGTCTATTTTCTTTCTGTTGCTGTGTAAATTCTTGCAGTTTTTGGAATTTCTATGGCTTCACCCAAAGCTAATTTTTCAATCTTTGCCGATGGAATATTGAGATATGTTCAGCTCACGAGCCATTTTTCGGCCACAGCGACGTGGATTTCGATCAAGTCACTTCTTTACTTTTGGAGGTACTCTTATACGGGTGCTATACGAAGACGTGGACCTGCACACACAATTTTCTCTCGTAGGCTGTAGCAATGGATAAAACAGCGAAACAATTCCGGTGAATAGTGTCGCTAAAATCACCAAAATGCCGAATATCGATAGGTGCCGTTATATGGGGACTATACGAAGACGTGGACCTTCACAGATAATTTTCTGTATTAGGATGTAGTATCCATTTTCAAAAAAAAAAAAAAAAAAAAAAAAAAAAAAAAAAAAAAAAAATGAAACAATTCCGCTGAATAAAGGCGCTAAAATCATCAAAATCTCGAATATCGGGAGGTACTGTTATAAGAGGCCTATACGTAGACGTGGACAATTTTCTCCGAACATAAAGTACAAAATTTGAAACAATTCCGGTGAATAGTGTCACTAAAATCATCAAAATACCGAATATCTGGAGGTCCCATTTTTAGGGGGCTTTACCAAAACGTGGATCCACATGGCCCAGTTTCAATGACCAAAATCATGCAGATATAATATATATTTAAGTAAAATTTTAGAAATCTACTTCATTTCGTTTGGAAGCTAAATCAACATAGAATATTATGATGATCAGTAATATGTTTACTTTGTGGGGTCCAAAATGTGTATCGAGCTATTACAAACTGAATGAAAAACTTAATATACCCTCCATCCTAAGAGTAGAATTTATTAAATTAATATTTCAATCCGTTTTAAATTAAATAAAAAATTACTTAAACAGGTAACCCATATTATCATCTAATTTTGTTGGAAATTGTGGCAGTTGTATGGTGGAGTTTATACAAATTTCTATATTTACGCACAAAGGAAATCTAAATTGGTCCATAAATCTAAATTCTTTGTGAAATTGTTTTGTTCATGTGAAATACATTTTTTGGTTTTTTTTTTTTTTTTGTAGATGCACACCTCTCGGTATAAATTCGCTGAGGACAATCAATAGATTTTTATATCCATAAAATCCTGAGAAAATCTTTAAAAAAAAATTATTTTTATTGTAACCAAAACACTGTCCCATAAGTCGTATAAAACTCCCCACAATCGCTTATCTGGTTGGTTGTTGGGCCATGACACAGAACTGCAATGATGTTATTTTGCTTCGAGTACACTCTTTTCGCTGTTTGGTGCTGTTGTTATTCCTGCTGGTGTTGTTGTGCCTTTTGCTTAATGCGCTGCTTAAAGTTTTAAGTGTTTGTTTTATTTTGTTGTGAAATACATTTTTTATAATGTTGCCTGAGCTAAAAACCCATAAAAATTGCAAACAAAACAAAATACGCAACTGGATTAACCGCAACTTACCTAACAACGAAACACGAGCGCGCTCACACACACACATATACACAATCTCACACAAATAAGATAACGCTGGAAAAATTCACAATATTTTTAGCAACTCTTTCTTTCTTTTTATTTTGCATTGGCTTATTGTTTGGCACACTGTCCCCGCTGGACCAAAGCGTTCAAAATTGGAGAAAAAGAAAAAAACGATACAGCTTTTCCAAGAAGTTTCAAGAATTTTCATCAACTTTTTCTTTTTTGACATCGCAGAAGGATATATATGCAGTTGGTGGATCCATAAAATGCAATGTGGTGGTCAATGTTAGTTTGAAGTTTTCAACATTGACAAGATGAATTTTAATATCATGATTTTGAGGTCAATGAGGGAAATGAGGTCAAGCCAATTTTCTTCGCTATCTCTTTGCCTTTAATATTTGTTAATGTTAATTTTTTTTATGAAAATGTTATTACATTATCTTGATTCTTAAATTCGCTGTAATGTAATTATGTGGTATAACACCTTTAGATATGAGCACATATATATATTCGGTATGTTTTTTGTTTGTGTTAATAAATATATATTTGGATATGGCTTATTTAGCGTTTTTACAATCTTTCGCTGGGGTCATTGAAAACAACTTTGTTCATGTAACATTTTGTCCGCTGAGTTTTTCTAGTGCTTTAAGCCAATGACACTCTTCTTTTTTTGATATAAAAAATAAAAAATGAGTTTGTATAAAAAATATTTATTTAAATAACTTTCTATATTAGGGTGTATTTTAGCCATATGGATAAACTGTAAAAATGTATGAACGTGTAGATAAAATACATGATTTTTTCCTTTATATCTGTTTGGAGAGAGAGTGGTCATTTTAACAGGATTATGTGTGTCTCCATTTTTATACCCTCCCCCAATAATAGTATGGAGGGTATATTAAGTTCGTCATTTCGTTTGTAATTCATCGAAATAATCATTTTAGACCCAACAAAGTATTCTTGATCAGCGTAAAGACGATTTAGCCCCGTCCGTCCGTCTGTTGTAATCACGCTACAGTCTAAACGAATTAAGATAGGAAGCTAAAATTTTGCACAGATCTCCTTTTGTCTGCAGGCAGGTCAAGTTCGAAGATGGACTATATCGGTCCACGATATCGTATAGCCCCCATATAACGGTACCCCCGATATTCGGTATTTTGATGATTTTACCCACATTTTTCAATGGAATTGTCTGAAAATCCACACAAGTAGTTCGTTATGGGTAATTTATACCTCGGCAGAGAATTATCTATATAGGTTCGCGATATCGTATAACCCCCATGTAACGGTACCCTCGAAATTCGGTATTTTGATGATTTTAGCCACATTTTTCAACGGAAATTGTACACAAGGGGTTTTTTGTGAGCACTTTACCCCCCGACAGAGAATTCTTTATATAGGTTAATGATATCTTATAGCACCCATATAACTGTACCCCCGATATTCGGTATTTTGAAGATGTTAGCCACATTTTTCAACGGAATTGTCTGAAAATCCACACAAGGCGTTCTTTGTGAGCACTTTACCCCCTGAAAGGGAATTGCCTATATAGGTCCGTAATATCGTATATCCCCCATATAACGAAACCCCCCGGTATTCAGTTGTTTGATGATTTTAGCCACTTTTTCCAATGAAATTATCTAAAAATCCACACAAGGAGTTCCTTGTGAGTACTTTACACCCAGACATAGATTTGTCTTAATGGGTCCACAATATCATATATACCCCCATATATCGGCACCTTCCTATATTGGATATTGTAAAGATTTAAAATAAAATTTAATGGATTTTATTTTTTTGAAAATTTTCTAATTCGTTCCAAATGGTGGAGGGTATTGAAAGTACGGCCCGGCCGAACTAATTGCTTTTTTACTTGTTTGTACTTATTTTTTCAAAAGCAAGATTAAATACTTCAAAATTCTTTAAGAAGATTTAGGCAAAGGTTTCAGATTTTTCCAGTTAAATTTTTGGGATTTTTTTTCCTTTTTTGATTTTTTGAATGTTTGTTTTTGAACCATGAATAAATTTTGTAACTGGACATATTTTGGCATTCTCTCAAAGATTTTTGGTAGGCTCCTGAATGACAAGAAGTCGGTGTTTGCATGTCGTCATAGTCTTTTTTATCAGATCCTTATTATATAAATAAAACCATCATTAAATTATTTTCTTTAAGAATCCAATAGTAAAAAAAAACGAGAAAAAAGGCCCAGCAGATCTTGGAATATCCTCCACAATTTGGGAAGAATTTGGCAATTTTCAAACAAAAAAAAAAAAAAAAAAACAATAAAAAAAGGCTGAAAGTCGGGCGGGGTCGACTTTATGATACCCTACACCACTTTGCTAATTTAGTAGAGCTCCACATAACAATTAAAAGTTTTTTCGGGAGAATTCAATCATACAAGCTATGATTATAATTTAAAGTTCAAAGGACTAAATATACCGAAACATTTGTATCTTTTAAATTCGGACATGTGTTGCCCATTTGGTGCACAAATAATTTAAAATCGGATAATAATAAATATGGGAGCTATATCCAAATATGAACCGATCTCGATATAATTTGGCAAAGATATTTCTGAGCTGTATTTGATACATTTCCTTGAATATCGTTGTTACGGAGTGCATATTACGGTTGTGGGTAATAAATATAACAAATCGGATGAACAATATATATAGAAGCTATGGCTATATCTGAACCGATCTTCACCAAATTTGACACACTAGCTTCTAGACTCAATTCGGTCGTAAGTGCCAAATTCTATCCCATTTAGACAAATATTAGACGTTTGGTACACAATAAAAGGCAAATCGGACGAAGATATATATGGGAGCTATATCTAAGTTTTGACCGATTATCTCCAATTTCAATAGGGTTCGTCCTTGGGCCAATCAAATGATCTGTGCAAATTTTCATATGGATCGGGCAATAAATGCGTCCTGTACTGTGTTTACAAAAATACATAGGCAGACGGACGGACGGACATGCATAAATCGACTCAGAATGTGATTCTTTGCAGATAATCAAAAGGAACTCTGGGTCTATCTCGTTTCCTTTTGCCTGTTACAAACAAATGCACAAAGACATAATACCCTGACCGCCTTGTGGTGTAGGGTATAAAAATTAATAAAATCGGATACAAATTCTTTTAAAATCTTAAAAATACCGAATGTAACCCTTATATTGGGGTCTATACGAAGACGTGGACCTGCATAGGCAACTTTTCTCATAAGCCAATAAAATGTTCTAATTTGAAACAATTCCGGTAAATAATGTCGCTAAAAACATCAAAATACCGAATATCGGGAGGTACCATTATATGGGGTTATACCAAAATGTGGACCTACATGGCCCATTTCCAATACCAAAAGTCCTGCAGACATAATATGTATGAGTAAAATTGTATCAACCTACTTCATTTCGTTCGAAAGCTAGAGTGATTTCCGCGGACGGAATTTTAGAATTTTATTATTTTTTAGAATTTTAGAATTTTATGCTGATCAAGAATATATATATATATACTTTGTGGGGTCTAAAATGTTTATTTTGAGGTGTTAAAAACGAAATGTCAAACTTAATACACCCTCCATACTATGGTGGATTGTATAGAAAGTAGCTTTGACAACAAGCAGATGAAACGTACTAAATAGTTCTATACTAATTGCAATTTGGTATTGGCCAATGCTTGTAATATAAATTTGGTATTAAGTTCGCTGTTCATGTGTAGCCTGGAGATATGTAGGTGTTATCTCTCAAATGAAACCCTTTTATATGTGGGCTATACGAAGACGTGTTCCTTCATAAGTAATGTTTTGTCATAGGATAAAGTACCAACTACGAACTTTAAATACAAAAAGTGAAGCAATTCTGGAAAAAAATGTCACTCAAATCATCATATAACGATAGCTCCCGATATTTGGTACTTTAATGATTATAGCGACATTATTCACCGGAATTGTTTGAAATGTTGTATTTGATGTTCGTAATGGGTACTACAGCTTATGACAGAAAATTGTCTGTGCATGTCTACGTCTTCGTACAGCCCCCACATAGCGGTACCTCCCGATATTCGGTATTTTGATGATTTTAGCTACATTGTATTCACCGTATTGAATATTGTAATGGTTTATTACAAAAGTTGCCTATGCAGGTCCACGTCGTCGTACAAACCCTAATATAACGGCTACATTTGGTATTTTTAAGTTTTAATTTTTGGAAATTGCCAAAATCTTTCCAAATGGTGGAGGGTATTCAAAGATCGGCCGAACTTATAGCTTTTTTACTTGTTTGTCATACATTTCACTAGCCATTACGAACTTCCGCTACGAAAACCGATACCGAATATAAGAAGGAATCGTTATATTGGGCTATACGAATACGTGGACCATCATACGCCTTTTTCATTGCGGATTTACAAACGAAATTACAAAGTTAATATACCCTCTATAGTACGACGGAGGGTATAAAAACCATATGAGAGCAAAGCAACAGTCAGGCGAAGAAAAATTGTTCAGCGAACAACAACGTTGTTGTAATCAAAGCCACCGGAAGCCAAATTGTGGAATTGTTTGATATTTGGAACCTTTTACATGGAGATAGCAGAATAATTAAATTTATATTTCAGATAGTCTAAGTTTGACGTGTCAATTCTAAGGAACCATCAGCAGTAGCGGACGAATATCTTTGGATATTCTCTAAATGTCCTAAAAAGTCTAAAAGTATGACACAAGTGGATCCACGAGACGCATTGTAGCTAGAATAAAAATCCATTTTTATATTCTCCACCTTGAAAAGGAGAATTATTAACATTGCCATTCCATTTATAATAGCCCTAAATATTCGCCGTAGACCCAAAAAAGTGTATATAGTGTATATATTATGTATATATAAAATTCTAAGTCGATTTAATGATATCCGTCTGTCTTTTGAAATCCCAATACAGCCAACATTATTTGACGTAGAGCTTCAAAATTTGGCAGAACAATTTGTATTGTGTCTAGGATGGTTCATATTGAAAATGAGCTATATCATTCCACATTTTGTTATAGCCGCTACATATAATGGTACCTCCCGATATTGTGCATTTTGATGATTTTTGCCGCATTTTTCCAAAATTCTAGCTCCTGTGGTGGAACATATTATGTATAGGTCCACGTTTTCGTATAGCCGTTTCATAATACTACCTTTGGATATTCAGTATTTTAATGATTTTTGCCACATTTTGCCACAGATTTGTCGAAAAATTAGTATTTCTAGTCCATAATGGGTTTTAGCTTCCTTGGTAGAACATTGAATATTTAGGTTCACGTTTTCCTATAGTGTGTATTGTTATATATACCCACCGATATTCGATAACCCTAGTCATATTCAACCACGAAATTGCTTCAAATTTAGTATTTAAGAAGATTAGATAGATGACAAAACTTAAAGTACAAAATTGTGTATAGAGTTACCCGTTTTGGTATGGCTCCCATTTTATTTATTTTTTTTTTTTTGAAAAGTTTAACTACAAACGGCCTTACGGGTATTTGTAGTTTAAAGTGGAACACGTGTGAATTCAGATTATTTTATATAAAAATGTTTTCTTTACGCAAAGGTGGAAGGTATTAAAATTTCGACCCGGCCGAACTTAATGTTTTTAAATTTGGTTTTTATATTTTTTGGGGAGTTAATAGTTGAAGAGGTCTTGTAGGGATTTGCAAATTTGAAATATGTGTTAGGATACAAGGAATTATAATTTTGTATTTGGCAGACTTCTTCATATTTTAAAAACCAGTAAAGAAAGTCTTAAAGTCAGGCGGGGCCGACTTTATGGGAGAATTCTATCATACACGCTATGATTATAATTTAAAATTCAAAGGACTAAATATGCCGAAGCATTTGTATCTTTTAAATTCAGACTTGTATTACCAATTTGAAATCGGATAAAGATATATATGGGAGCTATATCCAAATCGGCATCGATCTCGATAAAATTTGGCAAACATATTTCTGAGCTGTATTTGATATATTTCCCTGAATATCGTTGTTACGGAGTACATATTACGGCTGTGGGTAACAAATATGACAAATCGTATGAACAGTATATATGGGAGCTACAGCTATATCTGAACCGATCTTCTCCAAATTTGACATACTAGCTTCTAGACTCAATTCTGTCAAATAAGTGCCAAATTTCATCCAATTTGGGCAATTATTAGACGTTTTGTGCACAATCAAAGGTAAATCGGAAGAAGTTATATATGGGAGCTATATCCCAATATGAACCGATCTCGATAATATTTAGCAAATGTATTTCTGAGCTGTATTTGATATATTTCCCCAAATATTTTTGTTACAGAGTGCATATTACGGCTACGGAGGACAAAAATAACAAATCGGATGAACAATATATATGGGAGCTATAGCCATATCTGAACCGATTTCGATCAAATTTGGCATACCTATTTTTAGGTTCAGTCTAATCGTACGTGCAAAATTCCATACTATTCGGGCTGATATTACACGTTTGGTACACAATAAAAGGCAAATCGGACGAAGATATATATGGGAGCTATATCTAAATTTTAACCGATTATCTCCAATTTCAATAGGGTTCGTCCTTGGGCCAAACAAATGATTTGTGCAAAATTTCATCTTGATAGGGCAATAAATGCGAACTGTACTTTTTTTTACAAAAATACATGGACAGACGGACGGATGGACGGACGGACATGCATAAATCGACTCAGAATGTGATTCTATGCAGATCATCAAAAGGAACTATGGGTCTATCTCGTTTCCTTTTGCCTGTTACAAACAAATGCACAAAGACATAATACCCTGACTTTGTGGTGTAGGGTATAACAATTTGTTTCTATATTGCTCCGGTCAAATACACGTTCCACCAAACTAATGCTAGTTTTACCCTAATACATTCCACTATCGGTGTCTCAATACCTGTAAATGTGTGTGTGTGTATGTGTGAGTGTATTTGTGTTTTGTTGTGTATTTTTCTACTTGATCGCAGCACACTTTTCGCTTGTCACATTTGTGTCCCAAACAGGAAGAGCCCTAGCAGCAACACTTTTTCAACAACGGACAAGCATGGCAGCAGCGCACCAACTTGGAACTGCCAGCCAGTCAGTACTGCAATGTTGGTAACATGAAGACCATGAACGGCAACAGCAACAGTAGCAACAACAATTGTTCAAACACTCAGTAACAACACCCAACATGGACAGCAAAAAAAAAAAAAAAAACACCGACAAAGTGGAACGAACAACAGGAAAGAGACAAAAAATAAAACACAAAATTAAATAGAACACAATAGTTGTAATAGTTGGTGTCGTTGTTGCTGTTTGTTGTAGCCGTGATAGTACGCCTGAAACGGAAACGGAAATCAGTAACAAAATGTGCCAAGGACAGTTGCATAATATTTGCAAAAGAGATTGTGCTTTTTCAGTTTTAGTTGGTACGTTCGTGGTGTTTGGTCGCCACACCAATACCTTCACAGTAATTCCCTGGTTGGCTGTGTAATTGAGAACAAAAAAAATAGGAAGAAAGAAACAGGGCAGGAGTAAAATGCCCTGTTTCCATGGTAGTTGAAGAGGCTAGGGACAAAAACGAAAGAAACGTGATAGGTAACGTAACAAATAGAATAAACAAAACTTATGTTTTTAACATAAAAGCGCAGTCACAGGACATTTATTTTTTGTCTCCGTCTGAGTGTGTGCGAGTGCGAGTGAGTGAGTCCTGACCAACTAAAAAGAAAACAAACAAACCCAAATAATTTGAACAAATGCTAAGAAAACTAGAAAGAAAAATAGAAACCTCATAAAAACACAATTCAAAACTGCTGCAGACCAAAATAAAACAAGTAAAAAAGCAGCCGGGCCGAACTTTTAATACCCTCTACCATTCTTAAGGAACTTGAAAAAATTAACAAGTTAAAAATTTGCAGTCAGCTTTGCCGACAGAAGAATACTCTCAGCCAATGTTCGATTATTTAAATATATTTTGACTTTGTTATGATTCAAATTGTTGATCTTCTATGGAGTAGGTTCCGAAGAAAATTTTGATCATTTGTGTGGGAGGTACCAGAAGGAGTGGACCGATATGTTCCATCTTAACATCAGACCTTGGGTTAATATAAATATTGAGAAGGGTGAAATTTGAAGACAATCGGACTCTTACATCACATTTTATAAGAGTTGTAATTATATAAAATTTTGACCCTTTGTGGGGGAGGTACAAGAAGGAGTGGACAGATATTCTCCATTTTCGCACCAGACCTAGAACTGACACAAATATTAGGATTTGCAAAGTTGAAGCAAAATCGGATTTTCCTTTCCCTTTCTGTGCAAAAAATATTTTTTTTGAAAATTTCGACCTTTTGTGGGGAAGGAGTAGACCAATATTGCTCATCTTCGAACTCGATCTAAGTTTGACAAAAATATTACGATGTACCAAGTTTGGACCAAATCGGATACTCCCTTCGAGAGTTATCGTGCGCACCAGCCAGCCAGGCACGTTTTGACCGTATCAAATGATATATACCCTCTGTAGCCATATGGCTGAGGATATAAAAACAATTCCGTAAAAAAATACCTCTCAAATGAAACCCCTAATATGGGGAAGAAGTGTTCCATCATAAGTCATAGACTGTAGTACCCACTACAAACTTTAAATACAAAATTTGAAACAATTCTGGTAAAAATGAAGCTAAAATCATCAAAATACCGAAAATTGGGAGGTACCGTTATATGGGGGCTATACGTAGACCTGCAGAGACACTTGTTTGTCATACATTGTAGTAGCCATTACGAACTTCAACTACGAAATTTGAGGCTATACGAAGAAGTGGACCAGCATACTCTTTTTTTTTTTGTCATCGAGGAGTTACAAACGGAATGACAAGGTTAACATAGTACCCTCCATAATATGCTAGAGGGTATAAAAACCATCTGAGAGCAAAGCAACTGTCAAGCGAAGAAAAATTGTTTAGCGAACAACAACTTTGCTGCAATCAAAGCCACCGGAAGCCAAATTGTGGAATTGTTTGTTAAGCTGTCAGTTCAGAATCAACGCAGAGAAAAAACGAGAAGGGCCAAAGAAGTTGAATGACAAAGTTGCATTTATTTGTTGGTGCCCTACACAACTTTGTTGGGTCTATGAAATATTCAAATGCTAGTGGGAAGGGTTTGATTAGAAAAAAAAAAAAATAGATCGGATCTAAAGCTTATTATGTCTCTCGATATATAATTTCCTCCATAAAATTTTCAGAGATATAGTGATAGTACTTACTATTAATATCTTCCCTCGATCTCGAAATTGTCTATACACGGTTGTCCCTATTCGACGGACCCATCTGGCAACTCCATAACTTTTGACAGAGATGTCACATCGCTTAATGACATACCGCGTTTGAGGCGTCAGTCCAAGCTGATTTTTACCATGAACAAATACACGCCACGCGAGCGCTCTGAAATAGTTGAAATTTACATTCAACAGAAGAAGTCAATTGTGAAAACTCAACGTGCTTTTAGAACATTAAAAAATGTGAGAAGTGCGCCTTCTAAGAACACCATTAAGCGTTTATACGAAACATTTTCGACTGGTAAGGATCTTTCTAATCCGAAGAGGCCATTTAAAAGTCGACCAAGGCGATCGGCCGAGAATATCGCTGCCGTACGAGCCAGTGTTGAGAGGTCCCCAAGAACATCCCAAAAACGCCGTTCTCAGCAGTTGGGCATGGCTCGGTCCACTTTACAACGGATTATTCGCATTGATTTGCATTTGTTCCCGTACAAAATTCAATTGACGCAAAGAATGTTGCCTGCGGACAAGCCTCGTCGATTGTAATGGGCCCAAAGGTCCGTCGAATATGGGCAACCCTGTACCTTATTGAATTACCTGTGTAGTTTCCCCCATTTTCGAATATGAAAAATCTTATTTCTATCAACATAAATTTCGCTACAGGGTCAACCTGAAATGGCTAAGCATCTCCCATTGTACATTTGCATTTATGGCCAAAATATACAATGTCAAGTGGTACTTTACAGTCAACTAACCATAACCTTCATGCAATTTAAAGCACGACTTGTTGATGCTAACAATCTGACATAGCTATCTCAGCACAAAAAAGAGAAATTCTTTTTTCTTTGTGAATTTTTGTTCGTTGTGTTTTTTTTTTTCCTTTTGCATTTTGCAATAAAAGAAATTCGTATCAGTAATAAAATATGTGCACGTATGGACACGTGTGTCATGGCAAATCATTCATAACCATTCTGAGAGTTGTACTCATATCTTTTTTTTCTTTTTCTTTTATTCTTTTGAGTGTGTTCTATTTCGTTCGGGGAAAAAAGAGGATGAGATAAGGGGGAGATTATGGGTTATAAGATTCCATAATAGCAATGTGAGTAAGAAACTACCAGAACGAAAATAGTTGGCGGACCGAACTTTTGATACTATCTACCATTAAGAAATGCTACCCCAAGGAAAATTCACCAAAAATTAACGAGGGTTTAATTTTATTTATGAGAAGAGAATATGGGTTATCAAGCATAAATTACCCACAATATTTCACACACTGTTTAAATTTCGCACATATTTTCAAATGCCTTTAAAATTGTGGTGAAATTCAAATATGCTCATAGCGGAAGTTTCGCTGACCGATGGTTATTTTCAAGGAGCATTCAACCCATTAAAATCTTCAAACACCGAAATATAGACAATATAGGAATTTTTAAATTGATTATATTCGTTAAAATATCTATGATGAACAACAAACAAAAATCTTCAAACATAACAAATATACAGGGTGAGATAAAAAAACTGCAACAAAGTCAAACGCCATAGTTTTTACATTTTTCTTTTAAATTTCATTGAATAAAAGCAAAATATGTCGGAAATAGCACCAACTTATAGAATAAGTTTAGATTTGTTCAAATTGGTCACCTTTGGCACGAATTATGGTATTTTGGTGAGAACTTTCCAGAAAAAAGTTATTCGTGATGGAATTCAAGCGTGATGGTGTGATTTCTTTATATTTGGCTGGAAAACCACAAGTGGCTATCGTTAGAGCAATCCAGCATTTAAATGTGAATAAATCTTTTGTGTCTCGTACCATCGCTCGTTTCCGTGATACTGGTAGCGTAGCCCGACGCCAAGGAAATAGACGGAAGAAAACAGCAACATTAGCAGAAATGGTTTGAAATGTAAAGCAGCGACTTAATCGAAAACCGCGTCGCAGTGCCGAAAAATGGCTCGTGAACTAAACACATCGCAATATTCTATTCGTCAAATACTGAAAAATGAGCTCGGGACAAAGCCATTGAAATTCCAAAAAGTGCAAGAACTTACAGAAAGAAAATAGACTCAAAAGAGCTCAAGTGGTAAACTGCCGAATTTGGTTTTCTCCGATGAGAAAACATTCGTTGTCAAGCAGTTTGTAAACAAACAAAATGATCGTATTTACTTGCCAAGAGGACTGCTGAAAATTGGCACCTTCGGTCGGCCACAACAACTCATGCGCCGGCCATGGTGATGGTGTGGGCCGCCATAACAGCCGATCATCGCTCTCCGCTCGTATTAATCGACCGTGGCATCAGAAAAAATGCCGAATATTATCGCGAAAATGTTCTGGAGGGTATATTAAAGCCTTAGGCATGCAAACATTTTGGCCGTAGACCTTGGACATTCCTATAAGACTAAGCACCTTCGCAATCAGCACGCGCCATCCTAGAATGGTTACAAAATGAGATTCCTCGCTTTATTTCCAGCGCACAATGGCCACCAAAACCTCCGGATACCAATCCGTTGGACTATTGTGCCTGGAATATTTTGGAAAGAAAGGTTGACACTAAAAAATACCAAAGTGTCGATCACCTCAAGCAAGCGCTTCACCGGGAATGGGTCAAAATACCGCAGAGCAACATTCGCGCCGCGTTTGACAATTTCACTGGCCATTTGAAGGCCATAATTGGTGCCAAAGGTGACCAATTCGAATAAATCTAAACTTATTCTAAAATTTGATATTTTTAGCTTTCAATAAAATTAAAAAAAAAAATTAGAACAGTGTTGGCTTGTTCGTTCGGGTTACCCTTTATTGTTGTTTTTATAAAAACAACGTTTGTTAATTAGTGGAAAACGATGGTAACCGATGGTAACGATTTAATACCTAGGTTTCAGAAAGAGCCACAAATCCTCATCAGTTTTCTTGTTTCTTGTCTGGGATATTCTCCGCAGAAGTTATTTTAAAAATAACTTCTATGTCAAAAAAAACAACAAGTAAGCAAAGGCTACAGTCGAGCGGGGCCGACCGTTGAATACCCTACAACACTATAATAAACGATACATTTTATATAGGCGAGATACTCGAAAGAATTCCACAAGATACTGTGACAAATTATAAAAGAAAACCATCAGGTTTCGTTCTCTAATTTTCGAATAATAGCAACTTAAACTAATTTGCTCATTTCCAATTTATTGGTAGATGTTGCACTAAAATGGTCTTCCTAGATCTGGAACCAATATTTCCCAAAGACCTATAATTTCTTAGAAGAGGTAAAAGATTAACATTTATTATTGGTTTTTGACTGAAACGCATCTATAAGAGATACAGACATTTGACTATATTCGTTAACGAAATTGTCAGAAGTGCGTCTTTCCTGTATTTGTGAATTCTCGAAAAAGTCTCTGGAATGGACATTTTCGTATTTTGTCTACAAAAGTTGGCAAACTATTTCACACATTGAATATTTTTGGATGGCCATCCAAAACTGCTTGGCTTTCGCAATGTCCCCCTTTCAAATGTGCGTGATGATCGGGCGATAATTACGACCTGCCGACAATTTTGCAGTTTTTTGGTCCATTTCAACCCCTAAATATATGGCGATCATCTCCAAAAAGAGTAGGCTTCTATTCTGGCCCTCATCTTATCCCCATGCAAAATTTCGTAAGGATCGGACCATAAATGCGATCTGTATATGATATTCTGATGTCATAACTACTTGGTTTGTTAGCTGTAGAAATATTACCAAAAGTTTAATTCAAAATGAAAATATGCCAAAAATATGACAAAATTGAAAAAATATGAGAAAATTTTAAAAAATCAATATTTTCATCTTTAGAGAGATATTTTTATGCGATTTTTTTAGACGTTTTTTCTTTCCTGCCAAGAGGCCATTCTGAATTAATGAGAACTGTCGAAATCAGTTCAGCCGTTCTCGACATATAAGGGATCTTCCAAGCATATCTTCTTTGATAGACATATATATCGAACATATTTTGCTATATATCCGATTTGTTGGATGTTAACATCAATGTAAAGGTCAGAAGTAACCTTGTCATGGCTTTGTGATTTCGCCGGGATATAAAATATTCGCGGTTTAATGAAAAATGTTGAATTTTTTCAACACAAAATATATGGTCTATTTTACCCGCTAAATATTATACGATGGCCACCCAAATTGGTAGGCTTTTTCCCCGTCCTAAACTCTAGCTACATGCGAAATTCCGCGTCGATTGGTCTATAATTGCGACCTGTATAGCTACTGCAAAATCCGACATTTTTTCAGTATTTGGTCCATTTCAACCCCTAAACATTTGGCCATCATCTCAAAAAGAAATAGGGTTCTATTCTGGCCCAACCCCGACCTCCATTCCAAATTTCGTGAAGATCGGGCCATAATTACGACCTGTAGAGTGATTACAAATTAACATGGACAGACGGACAGACGGACAGACGGACGGACGGACATACATAGCTAGATCGACTCAGCTCGGCGAGCTAGGATGATACATATATACTTTCCTATGTGGGAAACCAATATTTCGTGGTGTTACATAATTTTTGGCCCAATCAAACTTATAATACCCCCAACACATAGTGTTGTAGGGTATAAAAAACATTTTTTACCCAAGTGACGAGTTCGTAAGCTCAATAGAAGAGGAACGAAAGAATACAATAAAACTAAAATTCTTTTGCAAAATCTTTCAAATCTTGCAACCGCGCTTATAAACATTTTCATCTTTTTCCACTTGTTATGCTTTCGTTTTACATGAACGAAGTAGCATAACCATGTAATTTAATTTTGTCTGTAACAACAAAAACCAATTCGTCGACCGTGCCTTGTCTATTAATAGAACATAATTACGATCTCGTCACTTGGGTAAACAAAGTTTTTTGTCTGCGGAGAATATCCCAGACAAAACCAGTAAAAAAATTCTTAAAATCGGGCGGGGTCGACTTTATGATACCCTACACCACTTTGCTAATTTAGTAGAGCTGCGTGTAACAATTAAAAGTTTTTATGGGAGAATTCAATCATTCACGCTATGATTATAATTATTATTTAAAGTTCAAAGGACAAAATATGCCGAAGCATTTGTATCTTTTAAATTCGGACTTGTATTACCCATTTGGTGAACAATTAACTAGAAATCGGATAAAGATATATATGAGAGCTATATTCAAATCGGAACCGATCTCGATAAAATTTGGCAAAGATATTTCTGAGCTGTATTTGATATATTTCCCTGAAAATCGTCGTTACGGAGTGCATATTACAGCTGTGGGTAACAAATATGACAAATCGGATGAACAGTATATATGGGAGCTATAGCTATATTCACCAAATTTGACATACTAGCTTCTAGACTCAATTCGGTCGTAAGTGCCAAATTTCATCCATTTTGGACAAATATGAGACGTTTGGTACACAATCAAATGTAAATCGGACGACGTTATATATGGGAGCTATATCCAAATCTGAACTGATCTCGAAAAATATTAACATATATATTTCTGAGCTGTATTTGATATATTTCCCCAAATATTGTTGTTACAGAATGCATATTACGGCAGCGGGGGACCAAAATAACAAATCGGATGGACAATATATATGGGAGCTATAGCTATGACTGAACCGATTTCGATCAAATTTGGCATACTTATTTTCAGGTCCAATCTGATCGTACGTGCAAAATTCCATACTATTCGGGCTAATATTACACGTTCGGTGTACAATAAAAGGCAAATCGGACGAAAATATATATGGTAGCTATATCTAAATTTTGACCGATTATCTCCAATTTCAATAGGGTTTGTCCTTGGGCCAAACAAAAGATTTGTGCAAAATTTCATTTGGATAGGGCAATAAATGCGAACTGTACTTTGTTTACAAAAATACATGGTCTGACGGACGGACATGCATAAATCGACTCAGAATGTGATTCTATGCAGATCATCGAAAGGAACTATGGGTCTATCTCGTTTTCTTTTGCCTGTTACAAACAAATGCACAAAGATATAATACCCTGACCACCTTGTGGTGTAGGGTATAAAAACAAGGGAACTGATGAGGAGTGGTGGCGTTGTTTTCATAAAAACAACAATAATGGGATTAAGCCTGACCACTTTGCTACAACAAAATTAAAAAAAAAAGTAAAAATTATGGAGTTTGGCTTTGTTGCATCTCATCTCACCCTGTATATTGAACATTTTATGCGAAGAAATTTCCTACTCAAAATTGACAAATTGTGACCAATACCCCATAAAAAGCTGAAATCAGTTCTTTAAACCCAAATTGGAAACATCTAAAAAATACCTAAAATCGGGGTATACTCTTATATGGAGGTTATAACAAAACGTGGACCTGCATAACCCATATTTCGTGCAAATGATTCTGTATCAATTTAAAAAGGTACCTGCGATTTAGGTATCTTAAAGGTTTCGGAAGATATGAATCCTTTTTTTTTTTTCTAAATGTTCAGTTAGCTCTACTTTGACCACGATCTAAAAATATATAAACTCGAGTTTTCCAGATATATTTAAAATTCCCTACAATTTGGTATATTTTCAATGAACCTATTTAATTTAGTTAAAACTTTCCTTTTAAAATAGACCACACAATCATACTCACATTGGCACACATTTATGTTATTCTTCTTTCTTTGGGCACATAATTCAAATATTACATTCACATTTGCGTTTTTCGAATGTCAACACCAATTCCAGGATAGCAAACACCATTGGGCTGGCTGTGCCTTCCTGTGTATGTGTGTGAGGAAGGAAGAAGAAAATGTAAAAATACGACAATGCTCAGCATGTTGTAAGTTATAACCACCGATTACAGAATGCCAACACTTTTTGCTGGTTCTTTTTCGTTCTTATTTCACAATTTCTTCGTCTTCGTTCTCGGTTTTTGCAAACTGATACCCTATTTCGCACCTTCAAAAAGGCATAATCAATGTATGAGTGTGCGAGAGTGTCTGTGAAATTTCCTTTTGTCGCATCTCATGAAAAATGACAGCAGTATCTGTTGCAAAAAAGAAGCAGAAAAAAACCGAAAAGAATGGAAAGGAAAAGGATTGTACTTCGACATATTGAAAAGTACCTCAAAACAAAGTTCTTGCCATTTCCCTTTGCCTTTGGGAGGGATGGAAGAAAACGCCAGATGTGTGCAAATATCACTCATTCGTTCATTCATTGCCATATTCATTCGTTTTACTCTCCATGTGCTTGTTGGAATGCCTTAAGGATCTAAAAGCAACACATGCCACCACATCAGTGCCGCACATCCAACCAAACCAGCTTGTTCATGTGTAATTGTTTTACCTGCCACATATTCTTATTGCTGCCTGTGCTTTTTTCGTTCCCCGTAGGGTAGAAAAAGTTTTGAACAGTCGAGGAGAAAAGTTAAAAGGCAATGTTTTTGTCTTTCTGTGGAAAGATCCTTGCGCCTTCTATAAAAGCAACTTTTACTCTTCTTTGTCCTGTAAGAGAAGACCCTTTGATCTTTATGAGAAGACTTCTTGATCTCTATGAGAAGACCCCTTGATCTTTATGAGAAGACCCCTTGGGTGATTTGTGAGTAGACCCCTTAGTCTTCTATGAGAAGATACTTTGGTCTTCTATGAGAAGACCTTTTGTTCTTTGATGAAATGAACTTCTGTTCTTCAATCAGATGACTCGTCTTCCTTCTATGAGAACACCATTCGGTTATGTACGAGACACCCTTCTCTGATGACACCCTTTTTAAAAGAGAAAATCAGGTGGTCTTCTGTGCAAAAACACACTTGGTCTTTGATGAAAAGAACCGTGGTTCCCGGGGTCGGAGTGTACCATTCGCCTTCTATGGGAAGAACCTTTGGCCTTTTATAAAAAGGCCATTTGGATCTCTAATGAGAAGACCCTTTGGTCCCCGAGGACATTTGGTCTTCGATGAGAAATAAGCAACTTTTACTCTTCTTTGTCCTGTAAGAGAAGACCCTTTGATGTTTATGAGAAGACCCCTTGATCTTTATGAGAAGACCCCTTGGGTGATTTCTGATTAGACCCTTTAGTCTTCTATGAGAAGATACTTTGGTCTTCTATGAGAAGACCTTTTGTTCTTTGATGAAATGAACTTCTGTTCTTCAATCAGATGACTCGTCATCCTTCTATGAGAACACCATTCGGTTATGTACGAGAAGATCCCCTTTTCTCTGATGACACCCTTTTTAAAAGAGAAAATCAGGTGGTCTTCTATGAAAAGACACACTTGGTCTTTGATGAAAAGAACCATGGGTCCCTGGGTCGGAGTATACCTTTTGACCTTCTGTGAGAACTCCCTTTGGACTTTCATGAGAAGACCTTTCGCCTTCTATAGGAAGAACCTTTGGTCTTTTATAAAAAGGCCCGTTGGGTCTCTAATGAGAAGACCCTTTGGTCCCCGAGGACATTTGGTCTTCGATGAGAAATAAGCAACTTTTACTCTTCTTTGTCCTGTAAGAGAAGACCCTTTGATGTTTATGAGAAGACCCCTTGATCTTCATGAGAAGACCCCTTGGGTGATTTCTGATTAGACCCTTTAGTCTTCTATGAGAAGATACTTTGGTCTTCTATGAGAAGACATTTTGGTCTTTGATGAAACGAACTTCTGTTCTTCAAACAGATGACTCGTCATCCTTCTATGAGAACACCATTCGGTTATGTACGAGAAGATCCCCTTTTCTCTGATGACACCCTTTTTAAAAGAGAAAATCAGGTGGTCTTCTATGAAAAGACACACTTGGTCTTTGATGAAAAGAACCATGGGTCCCTGGGTCGGAGTATACCTTTTGACCTTCTGTGAGAACTCCCTTTGGACTTTCATGAGAAGACCTTTCGCCTTCTATAGGAAGAACCTTTGGTCTTTTATAAAAAGGCCCGTTGGGTCTCTAATGAGAAGACCCTTTGGTCCCCGAGGACATTTGGACTTCGATGAGAAAACCCTTTGATTTTTAATGATTTGGCTCTTTGGGTCTCTAATAAGAAGACCCTTTGGTCCCCGAGGACATTTGGTCTTCGATGAGAAAATCCTTTGATTTTTAATGATTTGGCTGTTGTATTTTAAGAGAATAACTTCTGGTGTTCTGTGAGAACATGCTTTGGTTTTCAATGAGTAGACTCTTTGGTCTTTCATGGAAAGACCCCTTGGGTGTTTATAAGAAGAACCTTCGGCCCTCGATGAGAAAACCCTTTGGTCTTCAATGAGAGGACGCTTTGGTCTTCAATGAGAGGACCCTTTGGTCTTTTGTGAGAATTACCATTGGTCTTCCATATGAAGACCCTTTGGATCTATCTGTTGACCCATGGATCTCTAATAAGAAGACCCTTTGGTCCACAATGAGAATATCCCTTGGTCTTCTTTGAGAAGACTATTTTGGTTCCATCGAGAAACCCTTATGCGAAGAGCCCTAGTTCTTCGATTAGGAGACCTTTTTCAAGAGAAGATCAGGTGATCAAATCTATGAGAAGAACCTTTGGCCTTTTATGAGAAGATTTTTTGGTGTTATAAGAGCCTTTTGGTCTTCTATGAGAAGACCGTATGCTCTTCTTGGATGAGACAATTTGCAATTCAATAAAACACTATTTAACTCTTAAGAGAGGAGAATTTGATAATGAAATACATATGAAACTTCAACTTTTGGCCCCAACTGTTGTCGATAACATTTTATGACTAACTAACTCGTATAACGCCATCGATGTGGTTGATTGTTCATTGGCGTTTCTTGTTTTTATGATTTCCTGTAACACTTTTTTTCTCACATTTGTTGTTGATGTTGCTGTTTTTGTTGTTTCTTTCCTGCAGGTATTACATGGAGCGTAAGATCTTCCAGCATCTGCTCGAATTGAAATCACTGCAAATACGTTCGAATAAACTTAACGAAGCGGTTTTGGTGAAACGCGCTGTTGACGATTATCACAAATCGTGTGCAGCCTTGGGCGGCGAGACAGGCACCCGGCTGCGACGCTACAATTTCAGTGAATACACCTTTAAGAATTTCGAATTGTTCCTGTATGAAACACTAAAGGCGCTACAAAAACCGGGAACATACAATTTCCAAAATATAAATGAAGTTTATGACGAGGTAAGTAAACGACAAAAGGGAAATGCATTGTTTTTGGCAATTGCGTTTTTTTTTTGTGTTTCTTCTTCATTGGATTCGCTTTAAGGCAATGAATGTTATTTCCGTTTTTATTTTGTATTTACATATGTTTGTATGTGTGCTCTTTCTGCAGGCGGAACGTCGCTTAAGTCCTGATTATAATTCATATGAGAAGGCATTACAGTGCACAACCCGAACTCATCGATGTCTTCATGCTGCCCACGCCTACACGGGCATACCATGTGCCGCATACAGTAAGTATTAAGTTGATCAATTTGGTTAATACCGAGTATGTGTTCGAAGGAAGGAATAAACGTATGGATGAAGTGGAAGTGTGGGGGGGGGGAATAATTTATGCATTGAAATTGGAATTGGATCGATGGGTTGGAGATATGGGGGGATATTGAAGTAATATTGAGAATATTAATGGCAATGGTGTGGAAAGCAAACAAATTTTTGACATAATTTCGTCGTAGACCTCACGTGTAATTGTATTGGAATATTGGTGGATATGGGTTGCCCATATTCGACGGACCCAGAAATGTCACATCGCTTAATGACATACCGCGTTTGAAGCGTCAGTCCGAGCAGATTTTTACCATGAACCAATACACGCCCCGCGAGCGCTCTGAAATAATTGAAATTTACATTCAACAGAAGAAGTCAATTGTGAAAATTCAACGTGCTTTTAAACATTAACAAATTAACACCACTTTCGACTGGTAAGGCTCTTTCTAATCCGAAGAGGCCATATAAAAGTCGACCAAGGCGATCGGTCGAGAATATCGCTGTCGTACGAGCCAGTGTTAAGAGGTCCCCAAGAACATCCCAAAAACGCCGTTCTCAGCAGTTGGGCATGGCTCGGTCCACTTTACAACGGATTATTCGCATTGATTTGCATTTGTTCCCGTACAAAATTCAATTGACGCAAAGAATGTTGCCTGCGGACAAGCCTCGTCAATTGAATGGGCCCAAAGGGCCCAAAGGTCCGTCGAATATGGGCAACCCTGTACAGTGCGTGGCTGGAATTTGACCTTTAAATTTTATAAATCATTGTCATTTCAAAAATTTTGTCTTTTTGGGTTCATCAGCACGATGGAAAAAGCATTTCAAAAAATTAGCGATTTTTAATAGACATTGAAAAAAAAAATAATATATCTAGATTTTCAATAACCCATTGGTAAATAATTTCCAAAAATTCACTTTTTTAAGAAGTTTTTCCACAGCCCATTTGACCATCTATGAGAATACCAGTTGTCCTTCTAAGTGAAGATCATTTGGCCTTATATGAGAAAACCAAATTTTTCTACTATGATAAGTCTATATGTACTTCTATGAGAAGACTTTAATGATCTTCTTTTTCTTCTTCTTGATATGATAATTTTGGATTTTTAAAATAGAATATTTTTTTTTTCTAACACACATGGAGGCCAATTTTTAAATATATTTAAATTAAATAAAATTAAATTTTTTGATAGACCTACAAAATATATACTTCAATAGATCCATGCTTTTGATAGCTGTCTTTAAATCAATTTTTTGTTAACAATTATATATTTTATTTCAAAGATTTAATTTTTTTATAAATCACGAAAGAATATTTTTAAAAGATTTGAATTTTGTATAGAACTTGAAAAAAAAAAAAAAATTAATGATGTCGGGTCGTTAATTCCTTTAAGTATATTTTTATTCACGTTTAATGATTGGCCATGAAGAAATACTTCTACTATTTTAAAAAAATATCCATCTAAAAAAATAAGTTCCATAAAGAAATATCTATAAAAATCTCAATTTAAGGAATGTAATTGAAAAATTGTTTAAAAAATAGGTGGACCTCCCAAAAAAAAAAAAAAAAAAGTTAAAGCACGGTTAATTCAAGCGGACCGACCCCTCCACCATGAGATAAAGAAAACTTAAAAAATAAAATAATCGGTATCAAATATTGGGTCCACTTCCATTCTTTCCATTGAAAATGGTTGGTAAAAAATTATAAAAAAAGCAAAGTCGGTGATACGGGGTTCTACCTAAAAATTGTGGCCAAATTACCAACTATCCGGACATGTTTTATAAATCCACCTTAAAAACATATTTTATAAATCCACGTTTCTCGATAAACTTAAAAAAATATTTAAAAAAAATCCACGTTTCTCGATAAACTTAAAAAAATATTTAAAAAAAAATCCACGTTTCTCGATAAACTTAAAAATTGTTTTAAAAAAAAACCGCATTTCTCGATAAACTTAAAAAAAATGTTTAAAAAAAATCACGTTTCTCGATAAACTTAAAAAAATGTTTTAAAAAATCCACGTTTCTCGATATACTCAAAAAAATGTTTTAAAAAAATCCACGGTTCTCGATAAACTTAAAAAAATGTTTAAAAAAATATAAGTTTCTCGATAAACTTGAAAAATGTTTAAAAAAAAACACGTTTCTCAATAAACTTAAAAAAATTAAAAAAAAAATCCACGTTTATCGATAAACTTAAAAAAATGTTTACAAAAAAATCCACGTTTATCGATAAACTTAAAAAAATGTTTACAAAAAAATCCACGTTTCTCGATAAAATTAAAAAAAATGTTTTAAAAAAAAATCCACGTTTCTCGATAAACTTAAAAAAATGTTTTAAAAAAAATCCACGTTTCTCGATAAACTTAAAAAAATGTTTAAAAAAAAATCCACGTTTCTCGATAAACTTAAAAAAATGTTTTAAAAAGATCCACGTTTCTCGATAAACTTAAAAAATGTTTTAAAAAAAATCCACGTTTCTCGATAAATTTAAAAAAAATGTTTTAAAAAATCCATGTTTCTCGATAAACTTAAAAAAATGTTTTAAAAAAATCCACGTTTCTCGATAAACTTAAATAATGTTTTTTTTTTAAAGATTATTTAAAAAAATATTTTTTAAAAATACACGTTTTTCGTTGAGTTTTTTAAAAATATATTTTTAAATGGGGAAATTTGGTCCGTTCTCGACAATTTTTTTTCGTGCACCGAAAATAAATGTTGGAGAACATATTAAATGTTTGGGAGACTTATATATAAATTTAAATCCATTTGTACGGGAGATATAGCTACATTGGAATCGATTTTAACCAAAATCGGCATATTCTCTTCTAGGCTGAATTCTGTCGTATGTTCCAAAATTCAACTGATTCGGGATGATATTACTCATTTGGTACACAACATACATATATTCATCAGATTTCATGTTTATTGGGAAAAATCCCGATATCTGAGTTTTTTAGGCTATATTTAGTACATTTGAATATTTGTGTACGACTTAAATATAAAATCGTTTTTAATTTAAATCCGACGAAAAAATATATGGGAGCTGTATCTAAATATTGATCAATTTTTATTTATTTCAATAGGGTTTGTCTTTGAACCAAGCAAACGACTTGCTCAGAATTTCATCTCGACAACAGATACGACACGTATTTTGGTTATAAGACTACGTGGATATAAATTGACTAAAATGTGGTAGATCACAAAATCTAGATGGATCACCAGAAGAAAGTATGGATCTATCACGTTTCCTTATTTTTTACATACAAATTTGCAAAGATATAATATCCTATACCATAGCGTGGATTAGGGCATAACCCAGGCATTGTCGAAAATAATATTTTCGGCCATCAATTATTCCAACACCTGAACTGTCATAAGTCCCCCAGGCGAGGAACTAGGACCTGATTTCCCGGCTCTAAATAGCTTATTCTGAGCGTAGCATTTCATACATACAGCATTTCATACATACAGTTAGCTTGTTAGCTAGAGTGGTTTCCAGTGATGGACAGACAGACAGGGTGAATCGACATAGGGTTCGATATTGATAGGATTTTATGTTGATATTTATACGTTGTGGGGACTAAAGTGTTTTTTGTTTTTCGAAGAGTTCGAATATTGTGGGGGCATATACATTTTATTGATTTGTTGGCATAGACATATTCGACTAGACGATCGTATGGTAAAGCGGAGGAAACTCTTTGCAAACCGATTGATGCTCCCTTATTTATTTAATTCTGCATCATTTGATCCATTAAACATCGTCTAATCTTCCAATATAATTTAGCTCCTTTCAGCTCCTTAAGACATTACTTAATTTACATTTGGTGTGACATACCAACACTAAATGGTAATGAAATATATCAAATTTCTTTGACAAATCGTAATATTGAGAAATTCGTAATATTCAAAAATTAATTTCGCGTATCAACGAACTCATTTACGTGTATGTTCATAAACATTCTAGCTTTGATTTTAAATAAAGCAATGAAATCTTTCCGAACAATTTCTATGACGACAAGATTTCAATGGCCTGGAGCACACATATACAGCTGATGTGGGAAAACTTCATAAGTGATAATGCTGCAGTCTTTGACCAACTCAGAAACCCCGATAAACAAACAACTTGACTTCTAGATACATACGACCTTTTCATCTCTTTCTCTCTATCACACACACACACACACAAATGAATGTCAATAACAGCAACAGTCAAGCACTGTCAAAGGCCGAACTTCTAATGTTCCTTCACCTACAATGCAAGAGCACCATTCCCTATCCGAAACATTCTTGAAATCTTTGCTGCTTTGACAAAATTCATTTCAATACTGATGCTGCTGGTGGTGGTGTAGATGACGACGACGATGGTTTTCATGGTGAAGAATTTCGCGTCACCGACAACAAGAGTACGGTATAAGCACGTGGCTATATGGCGGAGAAGAAATGAATGTTGCATACAACCAATATATATGTATACACAGTGAATGCACTGCTGATGGCATTGTCTTAGGAGATAAATGACAATTTCACAAAATGAAAGTGGAATTTAATTTGTGACGTTTATGGTTCTTTGTATGTGAATGTTGTAAAGGATTTGTTGCCATACCGAAACAAACTTTCAAAAAAAAAAAAAAAAAAAAAAAAAAAAAAAAAACACATACACCAACACACACAAACCAAAACACATGTAAGTGCATTGTGTCCCTTGAAATAATGAGAAAGAACACTCCATGAATTCCAACCGAATAAAAAACAGAAAACAGAACAACCCAAAAGAGAACTAAACATTTTATCACTGTCATTACTAGGAGCGAACAAAGTACGAGCTCTAAGTAAACCAGCGTGTGTCATTCGTTGTTTCGGGTTTTTATTAATGGATATTCATTTTGGTGGCATGGATGGCACAGTGATTGACAGTTATCGTAATGAGTTTATTATTGGTATCAAATTTCCATGTCAAAACGGAGATCGATTTGTTAGAAATTGAAAATTTCATCTTCATCTATGCCCAGTTGGGTGAAAGGGAATGTTGATTGAATGATTTATACATAGAAATGTGCAAAATGTGAATAGGTGTGTCTGGTTACTTTTCCAGCAGGAATTGTCCAGCAACTTCTTTCTGAGAGAGTAAGGTAGTTTTATTCTCTTTTGCAAGGAAAATGCAAAAAGTAAACAGACGCTATTCCTGCAGAAGCTTGCAACTAATCAGCTGATTTGTCAAAACAAACCAATTTGTCCCCCATAAGGAGAATTAAAACAAAGGAACCAATACTAATTTTACAAGTTTTTTAAATAAAAATGTTGGAAATAGTCTTTTATTTTCTTATTACATATTAACATTTACGTTTTTCACATTTTGTAAAGTTCTTCTCTAAAAACAATTAGTCTTGCTAATTCCAAAACAATATTTTCAAATTAAAATCACTAAAAGAAATAAATAAACAATAGAAAACATCTGATTGAATGTCGATGAATGAGAAGAAGAAGAGTTGCAAGAGATTGCAAGAAGAAATTTGTCCAGCAAGAATTTGCAAACTCTCACTGAAAGAACTGCCAAAATTTCTCTCTCCAACCGCTCTCTTTTGCAGAACTTTTGGGTTAACAGACGACTTCCAGTAACAATTTGTGATAATTGTTACAAACTTTAGGGTAACCAGACACACCTAATATTGGACATATTTTTGAAAAGGCTAAAAGACAAACGATAACATATTTAACATGCAACAAGTTAAAAAGTATCAGTCGATTATGTCGACAGATGAGTACACTCAGCCAATATCCGATTGTATGAATGTACAGGGTTGCCCATATTCGACTGACCCATGTTTTTTTTTTAAATCAAAGAAAAAAATAAAAAATTGGCGGTTGGCAATGTTAATCATTTAATTTGTTTCAAGTAGATTTGTTTACATCAATTTTTGAATATGATATCTCTCAAATGGCCGCCTCTGGCGTTGATGGCGTATTGTGCCCTTTTTGCTGCATTTTCCATCGTTTTTGCCATCATTTCGGCCGGAATAGCAGCTATTACTTCACGAATGTTGTCCTTGAGCTCTTCTACGGTCCTTGGCTTGTTAACGTTAACCTTTGACTTCAAATATCCCCACAAGAAGAAGTCATGCGGCGTCAAATCGGGCGAACGCGGTGGCCAGTCCAAATCACCACTCTTCAATCAAATGGCCCGGAAACAAATTCTTCAGAAAATCGATTGTTATGCGACTTGTGTGCGGTGGAGCGCCGTCTTGTTGAAACCAGAACTGCCTCATCCGCTTTCGACGAATAATTGGCATCACGAAATTGGTCATCATGTCGCGATAACGCTCCTGATTGATGGTAACAGCATGGCCATTTTCATTTTGGAAGAAAAACGGCCCAATTACCGTTTTCGCACTAACGCCGCAACAAACTATGACTTTTTCGTCATGAAGAGGCACTTCTTGAATCTCCTGAGGATTTTCAGTGGCGTAAAAACGGCAATTTTGCTTATTTACGGTTCCATTCAATGTGAAATGGGCTTCATCGGACATGATAATTTTGTTCCAAAATTGCTCGTCATCTTCGGCCATTTCGATGACTCTTTGGGCCCATTCCAATCGACGAGGCTTGTCCGCAGGCAACATTCTTTGCGTCAATTGAATTTTGTACGGCGTTGATGGCGTATTGTGCCCTTTTTGCTGCATTTTCCATCGTTTTTGCCATCATTTCGGCCGGAATAGCAGCTATTACTTCACGAATGTTGTCCTTGAGCTCTTCTACGGTCCTTGGCTTGTTAACGTTAACCTTTGACTTCAAATATCCCCACAAGAAGAAGTCATGCGGCGTCAAATCGGGCGAACGCGGTGGCCAGTCCAAATCACCACTCTTCAATCAAATGGCCCGGAAACAAATTCTTCAGAAAATCGATTGTTATGCGACTTGTGTGCGGTGGAGCGCCGTCTTGTTGAAACCAGAACTGCCTCATCCGCTTTCGACGAATAATTGGCATCACGAAATTGGTCATCATGTCGCGATAACGCTCCTGATTGATGGTAACAGCATGGCCATTTTCATTTTGGAAGAAAAACGGCCCAATTACCGTTTTCGCACTAACGCCGCAACAAACTATGACTTTTTCGTCATGAAGAGGCACTTCTTGAATCTCCTGAGGATTTTCAGTGGCGTAAAAACGGCAATTTTGCTTATTTACGGTTCCATTCAATGTGAAATGGGCTTCATCGGACATGATAATTTTGTTCCAAAATTGCTCGTCATCTTCGGCCATTTCGATGACTCTTTGGGCCCATTCCAATCGACGAGGCTTGTCCGCAGGCAACATTCTTTGCGTCAATTGAATTTTGTACGGGAACAAATGCAAATCAATGCTAATAATCCGTTGTAAAGTATACCGAGCCATGCCCAACTGCTGAGAACGGCGTTTTTGGGATGTTCTTTGGGACCTCTAAACACTGGCTCGTACGGCAGCGATATTCTCGACCGATCGCCTTGGTCGACTTTTATATGGTCTCTTCGGAATATAAAGAGCCTTACCAGTTGAAAATTTTTCGTATAAACGCTTAATGGTGTTCTAAGAAGGCGCACTACTCACATTTGAGTTTTCACAATTGACTTCTTCTGTTGAATGTAAATTTCAACTATTTCAGAGCGCTCGCGTGGCGTGTATTGGTTCATGGTAAAAATCTGCTTGCACTGTCATTAAGCGATGTGACATCTCTGTCAAAAGTTATGGCGTTGCCAGATGGGTCCGTCGAATATGGGCAACCCTGTAGTTTAACTACTGTTATGATTATTCAAATTGTTTACCGTCTATGGAGTAGGCTCCGAAGGAGTGGGCCAAATATTGTCCATTTCGTATAGGACCTAAATAAATAGGTTATAAATATTGCGACGTGACAGGTTTGTGCTATATTGGTTACTTCCTTCAATTTATACGAGATATGTGATAATTTTTAGAAAATGTTAAAATTTGCGTGAGGTACCAGATATAGTCAACCGTTTTCATATTTTATCTAATACAGATAAAAATATTGGTATGACCAAAATTATAAGAAAATCGAATATATATATCCAATTTTATGTGAAATCATAAATTCCATATTCATCTCAGGTTTCTAGTCTAGAGAAAAATTTATATATAGCAAGTTGTAACGAATCGCTGACTTGTTTCGCAAGTTATGACAGATAAAAGTATTAAAAATTGTGACCCTTGTGGGTGAGGTACCAGAAGGGGTTCCCAGATATATATATCATCTTCACAGCTGATCTTGTGTTAGCAAAAATGTTTGTATGTGTGAAATTTGAAGAGAGTTGGATGCTTACTTCGCTTTTGTAACTCAAAATTTTTGAGGTCCATTCGGGGTAAATATTTAGATGTTCCATGTCTAAATAAAATCGGATATTCATTTCGCGTTTTGTGAACTTTAGGTATATTAATAATATGACCCTTTGTGTGTATGACCCATCTGAAAAATCAACAGACACACAGGCGGCGGACGTCGCTAGATCGACTCCAAACGTCCTGAAACGGATTTGGTCCAAAAAGACCTATAGTCTATATCGAAGAGCCAGGTTTTTGGCCATATCATATGATATATACCCTATCTAGCCATATAACTGAGGGTATAAAAAGGGTCCATGTTCCTCCTAACCATAGGAACAGTTAAATTACACTGTGCAACATAATGAATAATTACGAGGAAAATCCAGCAGATTATGAAAGTTGAGCTAAAAAAGAAGACACAAAAAACTGAAATAGTATAAAGATATATATTTGGAAGCTATATCCTAACCTGATCCGACCTCGATAAAATTTAATAGATGTATTTTTGTCTCCATAAGTTATCTGGTACCAAATATCATTTTTGTGGAGCGAATATTACGCATGTGAAGGACTTAAAACACCGCATCGGATGCAACATATATATGGAAGCTATAGCTATATCTAAACCAATGTTGATTTACTTGCTTCCAGATTGAATTCGGTTGGATGTGCTAAAATGCAGGTCATTTGGACTGACATTGACACAATTAACCCTGCATCTTAATCTGATTAGATCTCGATAACATTTGACGGAGGTATGTTTGACCTTCATAGGTTATCTGGTACCAAATATAATTTTTGTGGAGTGCATATTACGTTTTTAGGGACTTAAAACTCCGTATCTAAACCGATTTTCACCAAATTTGAAGTCCTTGTTTCTAGGTGAACTCAGTCGGATTTTCCAAATTCAGTTCATTTGGGCTGATATTAGCCCTTTGGTCCACAATTAACCCGAAGTCGTTTGAAGATATATATGGGAGCTATATCTAAATTTAAACCGATTCTCACCAATTTCAATAGGGTTCGTCCGTGGGCCAAACAAATTTTGTTTGGAAAATTTGATCCCAAATTGGATGATAAATGCTGCCTCCAGTTTTTGCACAAAAAATAAATGAAGATTCTATGAAGATCCTTAGAAGTAACTATGGATTTATCTCGCTTCCTTCTCCATGTTACAAGCAAATACACAACGACATAATACTCTTACCACTATGTGGTGTAGGTTACACAAATATTAAATCACATTTCGTGCAAACTAGTTATATCGGTCGGGTCTATGAATATAACCAAGATGCAAAGCTTGGATGAGATCTTCCTATCTTTATATCATGCCCTATATTTCCCCTAAATATTCGCTTTTTGATGTGCTGTCGATAAATGTAGGAAAAATAATTTAACAAATTTTCTAAATATTTATTTCCACGAGTTTCCTTCACACGCCGCACCTCTTCAACGAAAACCTTCCAAAATATTCCGTTTAAATTTAAAAAAAGCAAACCACTGTCCTTTATTTGGCGTCATGGACAATTGGACAGACAAATGTTGACGTTGATGCAAATGATCCCTTGATGCCAGCACCATCTGTTGTTGTTTTGTTGGTACTGTTGTGTGTGAGAGCGCGTTTGTCTTATCCTCTATGCTCCTCCACTTGAAGTGGTAGAAATATTAACAAAAATACAACAACAAGAGCAGAAGCACAATTCATTCTGGTGATACATGCTGGGTTCTCTGCGTTCTGTGTGTGTTTTTGTCTGGTGTCCTTTTTTTGTTCGACGGAATGATGCAATTCTCTGATGCGTCGCTTAAGGGGACATCAAAAAATAACTATAAAACCATCTATGGGAGTGTGAGTGCCAGTGTGTGTGTGTTTTGTGTTTGCGTTTTTTGGGTAGCAAAAGAACACTGGAGAACAATTCACAAAACGTCTAAAGCATGACGCGAACACAGAGTTTTATGTTTCCTCCTTCTCTGTGGGATGAATGAATTTGTGTCTGGTTGGGAGCGAGTGTGTGCATGTGGCTGTTTTTCTACCCTATTTTGTTTTTATTGTTTTCATTTTATTTCATCTCATGTGGCGATATTTGAAAGCGGAAAATACTTAAACGCGTCACAAACAACAATGCTGCAGTTGTCCTCATCATTCCTTCCTTGGGTTTTCCCCAGTTGCTGTATTTACTGTTGTTTGTACCCCAAACCTCTGCATTGATGATCGTCAGTCAGTCAGTCAGCCATGCTCCCAATTCGGCGTTGTGTTGTGCATTCAAATGTTCGGTAGTAAAAATAAGCCCGGCGGAATTAAAAAATACTTGCATTATTCCAATGCCCGGCAGCCAGGCCAAGGCAACCACCCCCAAGCCGGCTGATTTCTGCCACCCATCATGGCCTGCTTTACTTTTAACCATAAAACAAAACCACATACAGTCGTCATGACACTGAACGTAATTTATTTCTTAGTTTCAGTCACTTTGATGTGAAGAAATTTTTGTGGATAGTGGCACTGAAATATTAGCAATAGGTGAATGAAATTTTAAATGTGAATTAAAAAAATGCGAAACAAAAAAAAAATAGAAAGAAAAAAATGAAAATAGTTATAAAAAGGAAACGAAAAAATCTTGCGATTAAATTTTGTTATTGTACCCATTGTTGTCATTTTTAAAAATGTTTATTTCAATGGGGACAATTTTTGCGGAATCGCAAATACTTGAAATGAAAGACAAACATTAAAAGTATAATAGAAATCTACACTTTTAACGGCAATAATGATTTCGACAAATTTGACATAACCCATTTTAATAGATACCCTATACTAAGAGTTGACTTGAATTCCGAGTTGGTATGATCTTACTAGTTCTGACGGTCATAATAAAAGAAAAGATCCAAGTTTTCTCTCCTTTTTAGACTTTCTTTTAGAATATCTACTAAATAAAATCCAGATTTTTATTTTAGTAATTACGAGATTGGAACAATTTTTCAGTTGATGTGACCCATTTTCAATATCAAAATATATTTCAAATCGTTTATGCAGAAGAGTAAGAATTTTCTAAAATCTAGCAGCATGACTGACCATCTTTCTGAAGTTAAATTTTTTCCGATAAGAGAGTCGCCAGAGGCCAAGGAGTCGTTATGGATGAGCAAGAGGCCAGAGAATCGCTAGAGACGAGCTTAAGGCCAGGGTTTTACTATAAACGACCTAAATGCTAGGAAGTTGCTACAGACAAGCTAGAGACCATGGAATAGGTTTTATAGACTTGGTGGATGTCAGAGAGTCTCTAGTTTATGGAGACTCTGGAGGCCATCGATTCTCCATAGAAGAGTGATATGTGGGAGAGTCGCTTAAGACTAACTCGAGGCCAGAAAGTTGCAACAGACAAGTTGGAGGCCAGTAAAATCCTACAGAGCTCAATGCCCCCGATATTTAACAAACGAACTAGACACCTGGGAGCCAGAGTGTCGATACAGATGAGCTGAAGCCATGAGAGTCGCTACAGATAGAGGAGGCCAGAGAGTCGCTACAGATGACCGGAGGCCAAAGAGGTTAGAAAGTCACAAGATGGCGCCCAACGGGTCTCAACAAATAAGTTGGAGGCCAGTAACCTCTGCAGTCGAGATCGAGACAGTTGAGTTTCAACAAACGAGCTGGAGGCGAAGTAGTAGCTAAAGATGAGTTAGAGACGAGCTGGGACGAGGAAATCTTTATAGATTAGCTGAAGGTCAGGGGTTCTACAAAAACTAGATGGAAACTCCTCCATAGACGAGCCGGAGGTCAGACAGCCACTAGAGACCGGCGCTAGTCGAGCCGGAGGTCAGAAAGCCGCTAGAGACCAGCGCTAGAGGCCAGGGAATTGTTATTTACGTGTTGGATCCCAGGGAATCACCACAGACGAGGCGAAGGCCAGAGTGTCGCTCAGATGAGATGGAGGTTAGAAAGTCGCAACAGACAAGATGGCGCCCAATGAGTCTCAACAGACAAGTTGGAGGCCAGTAAATCTGTACAGACCAGCTAAGGGCGAGTTAGTCGCTAAAGACGAGTTAGAGACGTGGGAGTTACATAGACGTGCTAAAGGCCACCGGATCGCTATAGACGAGCAGCAAGCCAGAGAGTTGCTTAAGACGAGAGATAACCGAATGGAAACCAGGACCTATTAGAAGAACAGGTCGTCAGCTATTTATATTAAAGTTTCTAAAAACGATCTCTGAACTCCACTGTTATTTTTATGCAGAGCCTATTTTTACAAGCTGCAGACTTGGGAGTCTTTGGAGTCGAATCGTTTATTTCTACCCAGGGTTCTAAAACCAGGCAGTCTTTGTTGATGACTTGAAGGCAAGTGCGTTCTTATGACCGAAATGAACGAGAACTATTCAATATTAGCTATAGAAGGAGTCAATATGGACGTATTAACGGGCATAAATCCTTCACCGCGAATTAATGAATGGAATAATTTTAAAAGAATCATCAAAACAACACGAATAAACACGAATCTAAAAAAACTGCTCCCTTCAAGCACTCCGAGAAGGTAGTCTAAGGGGCAGAAGATATGAATAAAGTCTTTCAGATCTAAAAGACTATATGTTTTTTATAATCTTCCTTTAAAGGAATACAATTTAATTCCAATAAAGATTTTTGACTTTAGAAAAACATTCTCGAACGATGGCCTGATCACACTTAAAAGATTCACCCATCTATCCCTGGTAGTTCAAAAAAGATCCACTCATAATGCTATTAGCTCTTAATGATCTACGAGTAAAGCACTAATAGTAGTTTTAAGAGCCATTGCAATCTTAAAATATCCCACTACGATATATCCAGTAATATACAATATAAAGCCTTGAGAGTCCTTCAAACATCCACGTATACATCCCTAATAGTCCCTTAAAGATTCTCGTATGTATCTCTGATAGTCCTTCAGAGATCGAATTAAAAAGCTATGATAGTCCCTAAACATCTGCGTATGATACAGCTAAAATGATCCAAGTATAAAACCCTGATACACATTCAAACATCCAGTTCGTTATCCCTTTTAATTTGTGAATGATCCACTGTAAACCTCTCCAAAGAACCGTATAAATAGCCAAAATGTATACAAGATCAACATATGTGTTCCAGGTGAATTAAAAAAATGTATGGTCACTTCATCTGCTCGAAATATTCATAAGCACAGCAATAGCCAGAAGTGTGGTTCTACCGTGAAACCGTTTTATTTCGATGTTGTGTTTTTTTTTTTGCGGAGAGCTATGGTACTCAGACACACTCCCTTTACAAAAATGACCTGGCAACAAAAAAGAAAATTATCTTAAACCAACTTATTCGCACCCAAGGCCAATTTCGTGCCGATCTATTACCAATAAATTAATCTACAGTCCTAGGGGCGTAGGTATCACAGCTAACATGCTCAGATCTGGAATGTCCTCATATGTGTTAATTCTTCTTTTTTCCTTTAATTATTCTTTATCTTATTGCCAACAAATCAATATCATTATTTTATAACGCATTTCTAGGTGCCCATGTGGCGTATGAGTGGTATGAATAGCAAATTATAACTGATACGCATCGAAGAACTTTGTTAATGACATGATTTATTTATTTGTCTGGTTCTACAACTGAATTTCATATTTAACCAATTGAAATTAATTAATTTAACATATCTTATAAATATACCATGCCACATATGCTACCACACACAAACACACCGACACAACTACGCAAATACACAAAGGCAACCACGTGCGCTCTTTCTCTCCAAAACACACTCACACGCAAACTCTTTCTCATCTCACCACACAGATGGGCTGTGGAATAATGACAGGCCAATATTGTTGCTAATTAACTGTAATGCATACATAGCCTGCAGCTATGTGCGGCGGTTTTTAATATTCCAAGTGAAATGTAAACAAATTTTAAATTAAAAATATGAAACTAGTTATTCCATTGCATAAAATATTCTAATTAAAAAAGGATATGTATTTAATTTGCCTTTTTATGGTTTTGTATATAGTTTGCAAATTATATTGATATCGGTGTGGCATAAAATATATGATTAATAAAGGGATTACCCCATATGAAGTTCTGTTCTAAATTTGGGGAAGATAGGAACTTAAAAATAGATTGTAGAAACTATTCCCTAATATGCCTGAAAAAGTGGTAAATTGGAAAGTCCAGATAAGGATTTGCCTTATATCCACAACGAATATGAAAATCCAACTTCACATCCTCCTCTCCAGCGTTCATATATAACGTGAAAGTATATTTTTTGACTCCCCGGCCAATTAATGACTTCCTTTGCCAATTTCCCATTAAACTCCCCTCAACTCCAGATCATATAAACTGTATTTAACAATAATTTAAGACTCCAAGGACGATTTAAGGCTTTATAAAATCCCTTAACGACTCTCATTAAAATAAGCCTTAGACACCAATCTTAAAATACTTGGCTTGATATACAGACTTCCTAGTGTACAAGTATAAAACCTCCTGATTAAAAACTCATTGCCTTTAGGTTTTGTTCCACAAACTTCTTGAAGCCAACGTCTGTGTCTCAAATAATTTGTATCGATTTCTCAAATGATCTGTATCGATTTCTCGTCTGTAGATGTTCTCTGGACACAACTCATATCTGTTGGCTATTTGACTCCCAGTTCGTCTATAAATAATCCATGGGGACCTAAGTCGTCTGTATCGAATCTCTGTGGTACAGCTAATCTGTAGCGAATCTCTGGAACCCAAGACAACAGAATGCCCGACTATTAGCTCAGCTCGCCTATACACGTACAATCGGCTCACATACACAGATTCCTACACCAGCAGCCTCACTGACATCAGGTTGCCTATACTGTCTCCCTGATCATCAGCTCGTCTGTACTGACTCGCCCTGTTCATCAGCTCGTTCATACTGACTCGGCCTGATTATCAGCTCGTCTGTACTGACTCGCCCTGATCATCAGCTCATCCATACTGACTAGCCCTGATCATCAGCTCGTCCATACTGACTTGCCCTGTTCATCAGCTCGCCTATACAGACTACCTTATCATCAGCTCACCAATACAGACTCCCTTATCATCAGCTCACCAATACAGACTCCCTGGCCATCAGCTCGTCTATATTGACTCTCTGACCATCAGCTCGTCTATATTGACTCTCTGCCCATCAGCTCGTCTATACAGACTCCCCGACCTTCAGCTCATTTACACAGACTCCCTGACAATCAGCTCGTCTACACAGAATCCCTGACCTTCAGTTCGTCTACACAGACTCCCTGACCATCAGCTCGTCTACATAGACTCCCTGACCATCAGCTCGTCTATACATACTCCCTGAACATCAGCTCGTCTATACAGACTCCCCGACCTTCAGCTCATCTACACAGACTCCCTGACCATCAGCTCGTCTACACAGACTCCCTGACCATCAGCTCGTCTACACAGACTCCCTGACCATCAGCTCGTCTACACAGACTCCCTGACCATCAGCTCGTCTACACAGACTCCCTGACAATCAGCTCGTCTACACAGACTCTGACCATCAGCTCGTCTATACAGACCCTGACCATCAGCTCGTCTATATAGACTCCCTGACCAACAGCTTGTCTATATAGACTCCCTGACCAAGAGCTTGTCTATACAGACTCCCTGACCATCAGCTCGTCTATACAGACTCCCTGACCATCAGCTCGTCTATACAGACTCCCTGACCATCAGCTCGTCTATACAGAATCCCTGACCATCAGCTCGTCTATACAGACTCCCCGACCTTCAGCTCATCTACATAGACTCCCTGACCATCAGCTCGTCTACACAGACTCCCTCACCATCAGCTCGTCTACACAGACTCCCTGACCATCAGCTCGTCTACACAGACTCCCTGACCATCAGCTCGTCTACACAGACTCCCTGACAATCAGCTCGTCTACACAGACTCTGACCATCAGCTCGTCTATACAGACCCTGACCATCAGCTCGTCTATATAGACTCCCTGACCAACAGCTTGTCTATATAGACTCCCTGACCAAGAGCTTGTCTATACAGACTCCCTGACCATCAGCTCGTCTATACAGACTCCCTGACCATCAGCTCGTCTATACAGACTCCCTGACCATCAGCTCGTCTATACAGAATCCCTGACCATCAGCTCGTCTATACGGACTCCCTGACCATCAGCTCGTCTTTACAGACTGACTGAATTCCAGTTCGTCCTTGAAGACTACCTCACCATCAGATTAGTAATAAAGTCTCGAAGGCCTCCAGTTCCATGGTAGTCTTTAAAGCCTCTTGCTCGTCTTTGAAGACTCCCTTGCCACCGGCTTATCTTTGAAGACACTTTGGACCCCACATCCTTTATGAAAGCTCCTTCAGCTCGTCTGTAAGGAATCTCTGATATATCTCTTTACTCATAAATCATGTCTCAGGTCTTTGAAATCTAATAAATTTGTGATTAGGAAAATTATACTATTTTTTGATAAATGAAAATTTTCTATTTTAAGTTAATGTAATATTTTCCATTTCTGTCACTGACACCCACTTCCACTCCATTACCGCCAATTAATTATTGCCCACAGAGAAATAATCAAATTAGATTGGTTTTTAACAATAATCATTGATATTCAATTTTGCTGAATGGCAATGTCTTCGTTTTGAAATAAATGTATTAATTTTCGTCTTCTTTTTCTTCTTCTTTCTATTTCTTTTTTCTCATTACAGTTCCCATGATGAATCATCACACCATGCCGAAATTTGGATTTGGCCCATATAAAAAGACTGGCGTGGGAAGTTTTTATTTACCGAAAATTCTCACTACCGGCACCGGGTGTGGCGGTAAAGTGTCATTAGAATTGTCACATGGAAAGAGTAAACAGCTAATATCACTGCCATCCGATAAATTGGATTCAAATAAACGATATTTTGTAACATTTACGGTAAAGGAAACGGAGAAGGCAGCCGCGTCGGCGGCAGCGGGTGTTGGGGCCGGAAATTGTGAAGGCAAAAATACTGCTGATGGCTGTAGCGGAGATGTTGCTGGAAAATAATGTAGATAGTTTCTTGATTAAAGCGCACTTACTTACACCTACACTCCGACTAAGAAAAGAAGAAGAAGAAGAGCGGCTTTGGGTTGGCCCCTTAATGGTGTCATGCGGATTGTGGTGTGTTGTTGCTTGTAAATGCCTAATTGAAGACAAATTGTGTTAATTGTAATCGCCTGACTTCCTTTGTGAAATACTCTTCCTGTTATTTTGACTTGTTCTTCTGCATCTTCGTCGTCGTTGCTGTCGTAGTCTTTGTTCCAGCAATAAGGATTTATATAACTGCAAACAAGAATATTCGTCGTATTAAGATAAGCTTTCCGGCATCGACATTTCTTTCTGTTCCTTCTCGCTGCCAGTGCTGGCACTACCACCATCCACCACCACCAACATCAGCTTGAATGACAACAATGGTATTATCTTTCATTTGATGCGTTCATAATGCATCCGGATGATAAAGCTCAGTTTTTCGTTAAATTAAGTTGCAAGGAGTCGTTGTCGTACATGCAACGTTGTGCATGGCTGCATGACGAACAAAAGCCGATGGGAGAGAGAGAGAACATGTTTGTTGGTCGACAACGACCGACTACTGATGGTGCATCCCATTCATTACCACTTTTGTTTGTTTGCTTGCTTGTTGTTCCATTTGGCTTTAGGATTCCAGGCAGCTGCTGTGGTTTTCTCTTCTCGGGAGTTGAAGCTGAAGTTGCTTCTCCTGCTTCGTCTTTAGCCAGTAGTAGCAGCAGTAGCTCCCTTTTGCCAGTAATCCATGTTTCTGGCAAAGATGTCATTGTTATTGCTTGTAAATTCTTTGGCAACAGATAAGCGCTGTGTTATTAACGCTTCTTGTACAACAGCGAGACGTATTCATGTCAGGCACTCTTGCATGCTTTCGGTTGAGCACAACGAAGGAAGAGACGCTGGGGTGAGGGTAGACACTGACAAAAAGAAGGAAATGAAAATACTTAAATTCTTTAGCATTATTCAAAGAACAACAGAGCGGCAAATAAACCGAAACGCAATGGGTGAAATCAGATGGCACAGTGATTGAAGTTGCATCGATTCATCGAGGCAATAGAATATATAACCCCTATTCAGCCTATCTGTAAAATCTTTTCCATAGGAAAACTTCTATTCATCCTGGCTGAAAAAGGGTTTTCATAGGCAAATGTATATTCAGCTTAGGTGAATAAAGGTTTCCATCGGAAAACTTTTATTCAGCCTGGCTGAACAAGGTTTTCCAAAGGAAAACTTCTATTCAGCCTGGCTGAATAATGTTTTCCTTCAAAAAACTTCCATTCAGCCTGGCTGAATAAGATTTTCCATCGGAAAACTCTCTATACGGCTTGGCTGAATAAGGTTTTCTATAGGAAAATTTCTATTAAGCCTGGATGAATAAGGTTTTCCGTAGAAAAATTAACCGAAACGCAATGGGTGACATATGATGACACGTTGATTAAAATGGCATTGATTCATCCTGGCAATATAATACATAACCTCTATTCAGCCTATCTGTATAAGCTTTTCCATAGGAAAATGTCAGCCTAGTTGAATAAGGTTTTCAATAGGAAAATTTCTGCAAACCTTGCCTGAATAAGGTTTTCCATAGGAAAATTTCTATTCAGCCTGGCTTAATAAGGTTTTCCTTGGGAAAACTTCTATTCAGCTTGCTTGAATATTCAGCCTGGCTAAATATAAGTTTTTCTATGGAAAATAAGGATTTCCATCGGAAAACTTCTATTCCTCCTTTTTGAAGGCCAAAGTCAAGCTCAAATGCCTATAAATACCACTGTTCCTCTAGCATTGCATCGTAATTGCCATGGGATGAGAGGAAACAAAATACAATAATAATCATCGTGTATGTATGCATGTACTGGCGGACACATTCCTTGATGAATATCTAGCTATCTGTATGTGAGTGTGAAAGAGCGTGCGTGTGTTTTCGTTAATATCCTCTGTACATGGTTGGCTGTCGTTTTATTATTTGCCATTCAAGTATTTCCTGTTCGAAAAGAACGAACCCCATCGAGGGGAGTAAGGAGAGCAGCAATAATACATTGCTATGTGTAGTACCACATTATGCTGTTGTTGTTGTTGCTGTTATTTTTGTGTTCTTTTTATACATTTTATTTTTCTGTACGCGTGGTTCCTTTGTGATTAATAACTGCATATTTGAAGTATGTACTAAAGAAGAGATGAAGGCAAAAAGGAAAATCAACAACAAATAATACCGACTCCAAAAAGAATTACAAGCTAAAGGATGTTGAATGGGAGTTATAGAGCCAAAGCAAAAGCAGACACCAAATACAAACGAACGCACAAGAAAGTACACACTTCTATTTGTTCTCATCACTTACTCACTTTTTATACTCTCTACCATAGTATGGAAGTTATATTAAGTTTGCCATTCCGTTTGTAACTCCTTGAAAAATGTACTTAAGAACCAAAAAATATATGTCTTTGTATATTCGTATATCCGTAGAATATGTGAGTATGTGAAGAAATAAAAGAATTTTAGGTCACTCGGATTTGTGTGAAAATGGGAAATATATGGGAGCACAAAACGCTATTAACTAACAGTTATCCACATAGGTCCACATTATAGTACAGCCCTCACAATAGTTGATTTTCAGAATAAGAAAGTTTCTTCAAAAAAAAAAAAAAAAATAAATAAATAAATAAATAAATAAAATGAAATTAAATAAATATATAAACCAAATAAAATATATAAAATCTTTATTTAAAATGAAATTAAATCCATATAAGTTAATGTATGAGGATTATTTCATGCAAACGGTACATCGCTTAATCTACTTTTGGCATACTCCTTTCAACATTTCGGTCGGTATCTCACAAAGAAATGCTTTCTTGCAATGCGTCAACTTAGCCCTCCACAATCGAAATGGGCATCGATATAGCCCGCAAAAAAGTCTAAAGGCTTTAAATCGATGGATCAAGTCGGTCAACTGACCGATCCCGAACGTGAAATAAAATTTTAAACGAATTCACCTTTCCATGAGCGAATTACTACGCGAGCTGTGTGACATGTGGCACCATCTTGTTGATCTCACAAATTTGAATTTTGGGGAAAAAATGGATATCATCTCACGGTATCTTCTCGCGAATCACACTTACGGTACGATACGAAAATTATTTAATGAAGAACGATCTAATGATGCCACAAGCCTATAAACCGCAACAAACTACCACATTGAGCTAAAATTGAGCTTCATCCTCGAACACAATTTTTTATTGAAAAAAGTGACTAACTTTCCAAGAGCCCATCAATGAAAAAAATCTGCGATACGGTAGGTGGTTTGGCTTCAAATCCTGCTACAGCTATATATTGAAAGGCTTCATACCTTGACTATTTCACATTGCTTAGTAATTGAAGTCCGATTGCTGCGAACACCAATGATAGAGTAGCGATATTTCCTTCAGTTCGCTATTAACTTATGCCTGTCAGTGTCTTAATGTTCCACAATGTAAATTTTGTGCGTAATTAGTCAAAATAGCCTGAAAAGCCCCATAAGTGGATCATTTAAACTGACCATAAAATGGAAGGAGTGTGCGATGAAATTTGTTAAAAATCACGCATTCTGACCATAACACTCAATGGTGTGCGACATATATAAATATTTACGGGAAAAATCCCACGGACTGTTTTAGAAGAGCAAAAGGGAGAAAACAAATACATCGGCAAAGTAAAATAGAGATAGAACGTTCGACAATTTTGGAAATTTTCGGATTACAATTCCTCGAAATTCGTGGATTTTGGTTATATAGTGGTCGAAAATTTAACCCTAGAGCGAATCAAAAAAAACTTTATTTAAAAGTATTTGTCATAGAATTCTACAATAGGTCCCAAAAGATAACATGAGTCTAAATCATACCTAAACACCAGAAATACATATATATGTAGAACACATTTTAGGGTTAAAGCCGTACTTTGTAAGCTCTCCAAAAAAGCATACATTTAGAAGAATGGCGTCAAATACATCATAAAATTTTACTATAAGCCATCAAAGAACAGAAATCTAGCGATGTCTGTCTGTCTGGCTGGTGCGCACGATAACTCTCGAAGGCAGTATACGATTTTGTGCACAAATGGTACATCGTAATATTATTATCACAGTTAGAATGAGTACAGAGATCGGCAGTATAGGTCCACTTCTTCTGGTATAAAAAAAAGGATAATCCGATTTGGACAATATCGATCCAATCCATCAGTATCTCCTCTACAGGGTAAACATTTTAAATACTTATAACTCTTATGAGATGTATGTAATATTAATAATTACTCTTATAAAATGTAAGAGTCCGATTGTCCTATAATTAGACACATCAAAATATTTTTGTGAACCCAAGACCTCGTGTGAAGATGGAATATACCGATTCACTCCCTGTATTACCTTCCCCACAAAGGTTCCAAAATTTTGTACATTCATGAATCTCATAAAACTCCAAATGAACATCTGATTCCATTCAGTCTTGGTATATCTGATTATTTCCATCAACACAAGATCTGTTAGAAATATCTTCTGGTACCTCCCCCACAAAAGGTCAAAGTTTTGAATAACCAAAACGATCATAAAATCCGAAATCCTTATGCTGTGAAGATGGGATATATCGGTCCACTCCTTCTGGTACCTCTCCCACAAAGGGTCAACATTTTGAATATCCATGAAGCTCATGCGAAATTACCATGCGATTGCAGTTAGACTTGCGCCATCTTGCACAAGATCTGGAGATGATATATATCTGTGAATCCCTTCTGGTACCTCATCCACAATATAGTCCATACCTGGCACGTCCCAATATTTATATCATATTTATATAGGTCTGATACGACATAGACAATATTGGACCATTCCTTTTGAACCTTTCCATACAGGGTCAATAATTTGAATAATCAAAACAGAAGTCAAAATATATTTAAATAATCGAACATTGGCTGAAGGTATACATCTGACGGCAAAAACGACGTTTCAACTTATTTTACTGTTAATTTAACACGTATCCAATCCGAGTCAAAATCTCCATTTATCCTTCAATTTTAAGGAAAAGTGTCAAAGTAACAATGATTTCAGATCAAATTCCATTGTGAGTCTCCGAACAAAAATACTTCATATGTACAATGAAAACAAGTAAGCCAAGGCTATAGACGTGCGGGACCGACAATGTTATACCCTACAACACTATAATATGTTAGAAGTCCCCTCATGTCCAAATCCGTTTTGGAACATTTCGATTTTGTAATTATGTAATTATTATGGATCAATAATGCCCAGATATTACCCTTGAACCTGTAAAAATTTTGCGATCATGATTCCCCTCTGTATCTCCAAATTTAGACTCATCTATATGATTTCCTTATCCTAGATAGCATAGATCAGCATAAAAAAGCCAGAATTTCGTCTTTTGTGTATTTTGGATTTCACCTGTAAGTTATTTTCAGCGTTTCGATAGAATGCAAATGTTGGTATTTTTTCAGACCAAAGTAGAGGCCCATTCTACTCGCTGTCATAAACTTTAACTTCATGTGAGATTTCGTGTAATAGTAAAATCACATATATTCTAGATAAGAAAAAAAAAACATTCCACATTTTTTGGAAATTGGTTCAAATTAAAATATATCTACTATCCGATTTACAATTTTTAACCCAACTAATATCGTAACACAGATTTAAAGTCAAGTATAATTATTATGATTTATTTTATACAAATCTCAAAAGCAACGTTTCAAATATATAGAATGGTATAGAGTATCAAATATTCTGCCTGTTCGACTTTTGTCCTCTCCTTAGTTATTTACATCTGTATCTTCATTTGCTAGGGCCGCCGAAGCCGTTGATGATTCAACATCAAAGCAATGTTGAGAAGTTCTCTCTGTAATACAATTTACATAATGATAAGTACACTGAGATGAGATGTTGTTTGGCAGAGTTTTGTTTGTTAGTCCTTATTGCCAGACGAGACACACGCATTCGCACATCCGTTTGTTGTTTTGGTGTTTGAAAAAGAAGGCAGCAGAAGAAGAAAAAACATCCATAATTCCGTTACATATTTACCCGAAGAAAACACACTCAGACACACAAATCCACGGAGACAGCAATCCATCCAACCAACCGCTCCATAGTTGTAAGTTTTATGTATGTCATTCCAAAATGTAACGACATTTTAATGTGTTCAAATTAAGGCAAATGCAGAAAAATGTAATAAAACATAAAATTAAATAAAATAAAAAATGTGAATAAAATAAACATTACATCTTATCTTTCATTCTATAAAATATTTATATGCGTGAGAATGGGTGTGTGCGTTTGCTCCATTCATCTTGAGAACAATCATCCACTCATGCATCTTATAGCAAAGAAGCTTTTTTTCCATAATGACGTTGATGGCATTGCGTTTTAGATGCATTTCATATGGTTGCCAGTGTCAGAGAATGCCACCACAAAAAAAAAAAAAGAAAAGAGGAAAAAAAAAACAAAATGCGAAGAAGGAAAAGTGAAATCCAACAAATTCGTTTAGAACAACAGCACTAAGGGGTTTCCTTCATTGTTTAAGGCCATAAGGACCGCAACAACATTCTTTTGGCTTCTCTTTTGTACTTGACACCCACTGACTTGGTTACTCTTAGCTCCCGGAGGCAAAAACTTTTAAGAAAACTCACCAAAAAAAATCTTTGTGTTATTGTCCTGTAAATTACATGAATGTAGGCGAATTTGTTTTTCTGTATTATTTTGCTGTCATGATACCATATGTCATTGCCGACATGAAGAGTGGAGTCTTGGCTGAAAAAAGGAAGAAAATGCATGGCATTTCACACATGTATTTAAGTGAGTGATGTCCATTGTTATAGACCCTTGCATTCATTCCCTATCTATTTTAGGTAAGTGAATTTATAGCAAGATAACAAGAACATTAGATCATCAGACATTACAAATATATGGAAGTAAGGTAAATACATATGGAAGTAAGGTAAGATCTTAGTAAGGCAATGTGAACAATCTCATGCCTATTTATTAAAAAAGAAACAAGTAAAAGATCAGCTAAGTTCGGCTAGGCTTTCAACTTTTTATACCCTCCACCAATCGGAAGGAACTTGCAAATTTTTAAAAATGAACATTTCGTCAAAAATACCGCTAAAATAAAAACCTTTATGTAGGGGCTATACGACGTTGTGGTGCTGAATTAGTAATTTTTTGTCATAGACTGTAATAACGATTCCGAACTTCGAAACAAATTCGGTGAATAATGTCGCTACCTAATAAAGGGAGGTACCGTTGTATGAGGGCTATAATAAGACCGTGGACCTACATAGACAATTCTCTTCCAGGGGTTAAAGTACTCAGAGAGAACTTCTTATGTGGATTTTCAGACAATTCCATTGAAAAATGTGGCCGTTGTATTATATGGGGGCCATTGGATATCGTGGACCGATATAGCCCATCTTCGAACTTGACCTGCCTGCACACAAAAGACTGATCTGTGCAAAGTATTAACTTCTTATCTTAATTCGTTATTTCGATGAGTTACAAACGGAATGACGAACTTAATATACCCTCCATACTATGTATGGTGTAGGGTATAAAAATATTGTCTTTTTATGATGTAGACTTTAAAATTCTTACTCTCTCAATCATAGCAACAACCTAGACTTTAAATAAATTGCAAACCTTTACATCCAATAAATTTCCATTGGGTCATTATCATGGAAATTAGGCCATTCAATTCTAAATTTAATTATTGATTATTTAACTCTAATTGCATTAGTCTAAGTATTTCCACACATACACAGACATATATATGATTCATTCATTCAATTGATGAATAAATTTATTAATTTTCTCAATGGCAAATTCAAAAAAATGCATAGAATTGATAAATTTATTATTTGTATTAATTACCGATTCCATACGCACACACACGCACAAACGAATTTGCAGCCATACAAGTGTGGTATACCATTACACATTACCATTCACATTATCATTAGAACAGATACCGAACATGGCCTGAGCTTGGCCATTCCTAAGCAAGATAGAAATATTGAACCTTCCTATTCCATATTTACATATCAATTCTATTCTATTCTATGCGAATAATGAAGATGATGCTATGGGATGCTGCAGCCATAGATAAACAGCAGCATCGATGGATGTATTCGAATGGTTGCCAAGAATTCCTGAATTGATTTGTCTGTTGTGTGCGGAAGCTTAGCATAGCACATTGCGTAGTAGGGGGCAATTGAATGGAAATGAGTACGGGTAATGCTAATGTTATTAATTAGAATAATCGGTTTGTGCATACACGGCTAAATGAGCAAATACCATGCGCTTCGGAATGGCGAATGAATAATCGAAGAAGACGCCGGAGTCGAGATAAATGAGTGATGAAATGAACATTCCTGGAGAACGGAATCTTATTTAATTATACCACTCGCTGGGTTATCATGTCTTTTAGGAAGTTCAAAATAACTTGAAAGGTTCTACCTGATGATGAATATATTCTGAAAGTATAATAGGATGTTATATTAAATATTTTTTTCGATATTTTTTTCAAAATGTTTCTATTTTTTTGACAAAAACTTTTCATGCCCTTCACCATATATTTAATAAGTTTTTCATTCCGTTTTGTAACACCTCGAAATATACATTTTAGACCCCACAAAGTATATATACTCTTGATCAGCATAAAATTCTATGTCGGTTTAGCGATGTCCGTCCGTCTGTGGAAATCACCCTAGCTTCCGAACGAATTGAAGTAGATTGATAAATTTTTATCCAAATATTTTTTTTTTTTTAATTTATATTATATCTGCAGGACTTTTGGTTTTGAAGTAGGTCCACGTTTTGGTATAGCCCCCATATAACGGTACCTCCCAATATTCGGTATTTTGATGATTTTAGCGACATTATTCACAGGAATGGTTTCAAATTTGGTATTTGAGATTCGTAATGGATGCTGCAGCCTATGACAGGAGATTGTCTGTGCAGGTCCACGTTTTCGTATAGCCCCCATATAACGGTATTCGGTATTTTGATGATTTTAGCGACATTATTTACCGGAATTGTTTCAAATTCGGTATTTGAAGTTCGTAATGGATACTACAGCCTAAGATAGAAAATCTTACGCCTCCCGATATTCGATATTCACAGATTTTTTTAAGTTTCGTTTGAATATTGTAATGGCTTATGACAAAAGTTACCTATACATGTCCATGTCGTCGTATAGACCCTAACATAACAGCTACATTCGTTATTTTTAAGATTTTTTTAACGGATTTTATTTTTTTCGAGAATAGCCAAATTCGTTCCAAATGGTGGAGGGTATTCAAAGTTCGACTCGGCCGAACTTACAGCTTTTTTACATGTTATTTTCTATGATTAGAGTTAAAGTAATTTCAATTATGGATTAAATATTTACCTGTTCTTTCAATTTAAATTCCCCTCTAAAAATGTCTATTTCAAAAAATGCTTTAAATAATTATTGCAAAATATGCTCTTTTAAATTTTGTGAACCTTTTAATTTAATTATTATGAAAATAAATACACACACATCCAAACCCTAAAATGGTTTTATGGATAAATGACTTTTATTCATTTTTTTTTTGTCGCAATGACGACCTTTGATTTAAATAAAAACTTTTTGTTATGTTCATTTATACAAATAAAGTTGGCTTTCCGAAAAAGGGCAATCCACAATAACAAAGCATTAACTCTAAATATGTCAGTTAATTATTCAAGTTGTTACATAAATAAATCTATGTAAACATTAAAAATATAAATAAATAATGTTTTTACAAGCCACATTGTGTGCTATTTATTTAATGAATTAGTCGCCAAAAAAAAATGCAACAATAATTTTTGCTGCCAACTCAAACACAATAGATTTCATGGCCCATGAATTTGTCGGGTAGATGATTTTTGATAAGAAAATTCATACCAACTATGAAACTTATTTGAATGCGTATCATAGCTTTAGAGTAGTCACAATTCGGGAACTACAGGGTGAGATGAAAAAACTGCAACAAAGTTCAGATTGCTATCATTTCTAAGCTACTCGTCCAACAGCCGTTAAAATTATTCCAGTGACAGCTCATTACATTGTTTACATGGTTACAAAAGCATTTTGGTGAGCATTTTCCAAAAAAAAGTTATTTGTGATGTAATTCGAGCGTGATAGTGTGATTTTTTTATATTTGGTTGGAAAACCACAAGTGGCGTTGGGTGCAGTGGAAACCTTCAAAACTCCGATACACATGTCTCCGATTTTTAGCCCCACTATCATAATCTGCTGGACTTTTCAGTAATAGTTCTTTGTACTACACACTGTAATTTGGCCTCAGTTACACCATAGAATAAGTTTAGATTTGTTCGAATTGGTCACCGTTTGCACGAATTATGTCCTTCAAACGGTCAATGAAACCGTCACACGCTGCCCGAATGTTGCTCTTCGTTATTTTGGCCCATTCCAGGTGAAGCGCTTGCTTGAGTAATCGACACTTTGGCATTTTTAGTGCCAACCTTGCTTTCCAAAATACTCCAGAAACAATAGTCCAACGGATTGGTATCCGGAGATTTTGGTCATGTGCGCTGAAAATTAAGCGAGGAACCTCATTTTATATCCATTCTTGGGTGCCGCGTTCTGAGTCCTGTTGGAATGTCCAAGGTCTGCTGTCAAATGTTTGCATGGCCAAGGCTTTAATACACCCTCCAGAATATTTTCGCGATAGTATTCGGCATTTATTCTGATGCCACCGTCTCGCTCGTATGAGCGAAGAGCGACCATCGGCTGTTATGGCGGCCCACACCATCACCATGGCCGGCGCTTGAGTTCTGGTGGCCAGCTGTCCGCTTTGGCAAGTAAGCACGATCATTTTCTTTGTCTACAAACTGCTGGACAACGAATTTCTCAACAGAGAAAACCAAATTCGGCAGTTTACCAATTTTTGGCCAAGCGAAGCCACTCTTTAGCTCTTTTCAGTCTATTTTCTTTCTGTAGCGGTGTAGGTTTTTGCACTTTTTGGAATTTCAAGAAGCTCATTTTTCAATATTTGCCGAATAGAATATTGCAATATGTTCAGATCACTAACCATTTTTGGGCCACTGCGACGCGGGTTTCGATGAAGTCGCTTCTTTACTTTTCGAACCATTTCTGTTGATGTTTGCTCCCGTCCACTTCCTTGACGTCGGACTACGCTACTACGCTATTATCACGGTAACGAGCGATGGTACGAGACATAAAATATTTATTCACATTTGAATGCTGAGCTCTAACGATAGCCACTTGTGGTTTTACAGCCAAATATAGAGAAATCGTACTATCACGCTTGAATTCCATCACGAATAACTTTTTTCTGGAAAATTCTCACCAAAATGCTTTCGTACGCTTGTAAACAATATAATGAGCTGCAAGTGGAATAATTTTAGCAGTTGTCGGACGAGTTGCTTAGAAATAACAGCAGTCTGAAGTTGATTTCAGTTTTTTCATCTCACCCTGTACGTAAGACCGTTTTGATAATGCGGCTACAGGAAAACGTATGTTCCGCCACAGCAGCTAGAACCTATTACAGACTATAAATACCAATTTTTGGACAGATACGTGGAGAAATGTGGAGAAAATTATCAAAAATCCGAATATACGGAGGTACCGTAATTGTGACGAAAATCATCAAAATACCAAATATCTGGAGGTACCAATATGTGGCAGCTATACCAAAAGAAGGACCGATATATCTCATTTTCAATACCAATCATCCTATACACAATACAATTTGTTCTGCCAAATTTTGGTTGTATCGTGATTTCAACAGACAGACAGACAGACGGTCATCCTTAAATCGACTTAGTATTTTATGCCGATGATGAATACAGGGTTGTCCATATTCGACGGACCCATCTGGCAACGCCATAACTTTTGACAGAGATGTCACATCGCTTAATGACATACCGAGTTTGAAGCGTCAGTCCAAGAAGATTTTTACCATGAACCAATACACGCCACGCAAGCGCTCTGAAATAGTTGAAATTTACATTCAACAGAAGAAGTCAATTGTGAAAACTCAACGTGCTTTTAAAACATTAAAAAATGTGAGAAGTGCGCCTTCTAAGAACACCATTAAGCGTTTAGACGAAAAATTTTCGTCTGGTAAGGCTCTTTCTAATCCGAAGAGGCCATATAGAAGTCGACCAAGGCGATCGGCCGAGAATATCGCTGCCGTACGAGCCAGTGTTGAGAGGTCCCCAAGAACATCCCAAAAAAGCCGTTCTCAGCAGTTGGGCATGGCTCGGTCCAATTTACAACGGATTATTCACATTGATTTGCATTTGTTCCCGTACAAAATTCAATTGACGCAAAGAATGTTGCCTGCGAACAAGCCTCGTCGATTGGAATGGGCCCAAAGAGTCATCGGGTCCGTCGAATATGGGCAACCCTGTATGTATATACTTTATGTGGTCTACGACGAATATTTAGGGATGTTATAATAATATAATAATATTTATATTCAAGGTACCAATGCCAACATTTCAAAACTCCAGCTGCATTCATTCACCAAAATGCCAAATTGTACCAAATTTAGTACACCTCTTATTCTTAGCGCACATTTTCTAGTGGCTTCCTAAACTTAGTACTAAAACATTTACTGCTACTAATGCTAATAATAATAGTAATACTAATGTTAATAATAATAATATTAATACTATATTAAAATGGCCACTCGGAACTATTAATCATAAACCAAAAGAATCTTAATTTTCTGACATTTGCATCCTTTTCCCTAAGACTTCAATTTCATGGTTCATAATAGAGACAGAACAAATATGAAACTACAATGCTCCCAAATGAAATTCCAGGGATGTCCATCATCACAGAAAATGCTAATAAAAAAGAAAATGACATTACCATACAGAACGTAACAATTAAGTATTTAATTGGCTTCAAAGTATTTTCACATCGGCATTGAAAATGTTCATGTGGAAATTCCTCCTCAATAAAAGGACTATTCAATTTCAAGATGCCTGAATAAAAGATGTATAGAAATGAAATATTTCCAATAAAAGAGCTATTGTGGAAAATGACAATATGCATATACATATGCTGAGGTATGTCGCACAAAATGTATTGAATGCTATCCTCATTGAATACTAAGCAATATTGTTTTTTTTTTTTTTTTTGTACTCCCCTGTGTTTGTGTGGAAATGAATTAAATTACAATAATAAATATTTTTAATATATTTATATTGAACATTGTTATTGCAATTTTCGTTTAATTTTTATGATGGAATTATTTTTATTAATTTTAGTAATCTTCTTGTTATTGATTTTTGGCACTACAACCCTTGCATAAATAATATACATGTGAATGTGTGTGTGTGTTTATGTAAATACTCATCGGAATTGTTTTTATCCCTCCTTTTATCGAATACAAAATTCCCTGTAGATTTTATTTGGACATCTGTACGTATTATTTGAATTGAAAACTTATCAAATGCCAAGAGCAATGTCAAAGGACAAAAACAAAACCAATCAACATGAATGAATGAAAATGAATACGAATAGTTTAAATGAAAATTTCTTTGCAATAGATTTTTCTATTTGTTTTTCTCTTTAGATTGTGTTCATATGTGTATAGGTTGTCTTAATCAATATTAATATTGAAATAAATGAAAATTGTGTTCAATTGTTTTTGTTTGTTTTTTTGCACACCCACACGCAACTTTTTGTGGGGAGAACATTTATAAATCTATTGTTTAAAGTTTTACTCTTTTTCAGCCGACGCATAGAGGGAAGAAATCATAAAAAACGGAGATTAAATAAAAATAAAAGTTATTTTTTGGAATAACTATTTCCACACGTTTATAGAACAAGAAATTCTATTTCACTACCGAAAATCGCAAAGTCGTTCGTTGTTTAGTTTTCTACTCAATTATGTTTCGTTTACAGATTACCGGATTTATTAAACTGAGTAGATGTAAATTGGCAAAGCGATGAAAAAACTGCAACAAATTCAAATTAAATTTTTTTTTTAATTTTATTGAATGAGGGCAACAAATTTCGGAAATAGCATCAAATTTTGAAATAAATTTAGCTTTGTTCGAATTGGTCACTTTTGGCACGAGTTATGTCCTCAAACGGTCAAACGCTGCCCGAATGTTGCTCTGCGGTATTTTGGCCCATTCCCGGCGAACCGCTTGACACCGCTGATCGACACTTTTGTATTTTTTGAGGTAGATTATAAAATTTGCAATGTAAACACTTCTACTTAAGCTCTACTTTATAATCTGCTGGATTGTTCATATCATTATCAAAAAATAATAATTTAGTGCACAGTTTCAATAAATTGATTGCACTTCCAAATCATTGTGCCATTTCCATGTTTTCAGATCTCCCTGAAATTTTATAAAAACTTTGTGAAAATGTCAGCTTAAATATTTGTGGAGAACATTAAAATACTTCACAATTTTTATACCCTCAGCCATATGGCAAGAGGGTATATATAGTATTTGATACGGCCAACACGTGCCTCATCAAAATAATGGTTTTAGATCCTAGGTATCTTTGGACCAAATCCGTTTCAGGACATTTGGAAATGGTCACAATTTTTACATATGAAATTTATAATTTCGCATAAAATTGGATAAAAATGTTTGATTTACTTGTAATTTTGCCCATACCAATGTTTGTATCTGTACTAGATGAAGTATGGAAATGACATTCTTCGATCGACTATATTTCGTATCTCATGCACATTTTAACATTTTCCAAAATTTAAGACATATATCAATAAAGTGAAGGAAATAACCAATATAGTCCAAACCTGGCACGTCGGAATATTTACATCATATTTATTAAGCCCGTTACGAAATGGACAATATTCGCCCATTCTTTCGGAACCTATCCCATATAATTTGAATATAAACATAATAGAAGTCAAAATGTATTTAAATAATCGAACATTTTCTGAGGGTATACATCTGTCGGCAAAACCGGCTGACATTTTTTACCTTTTTTTAATCTTGGTTGGCAATAATTTGTTTCGATTTTTGATGAAAATTGTTCTCTTTTCACACATGCATGGAAACACCCCTGATGTGTACAAGGATGTGGGTATCCTGTTTTTTACAGTGTTTTCGGCAGTATTTATTTGTGTAATCTTGCGCTCTTTCCATAAGTTTAGCATATTTCCTATAGTTTTTGCATATTTTTAATATGATCTCTTATGTTTGAACGACAAAAAACATCTCAATACTAAGTTTAAATACGATTGGATAAAAAACATGCACCTCAATAATTACCATAAATCAAAATTTCTGAACTTTCGATCTCTCACACTTAACGCTGTGTGAGAGATCGAAAGTTCAGAAATTTTTTTAATTCGTATTTCCAAATTATAGATTACTTTCAAATTACTTAGTGAACCGCATACCATTATAGCTTACCCTTTAATAGGGCAAAAGGAAATGAGATACACCCATAGTTCCTTTTGATGATCTGCATAGAATCACATTCTGAGTCGATTTTTGCATGTACCTCCGTCTGTCCATGTATTTTTGTAAACAAAGTACAGGTCGCATTTATTGCCCGATTCAAATGAAATTTCGCACAAATAATTTGTTTGACCCAAGGACGAACCCTATTGAAATTGGAGATAATCGGTCAAAATTTAGGTATAGCTCCCATATATGTTTACGTCCAATTTTCCTTATATTGTGCACCAAACTTTTAATATCAGCACGTACGACCAGATTAGACCGGAAAATAAGTATTCCAAAATTGATCGAAATCGGTTCACATATAGATATAGCTCCCATATATATTGTTCATCCGATTTGTTATTTTTGTCCTCCGCAGCCGTAATATGCAATCTGTAACAACGATATTTGGGGAAATATATCAAATATAACTCAGAAATACCCTTGCTAAATTTTATGGAGATCGGTAAATATTTGGATATAGCTCCAATATATATCATCGTCCGATTTTTCTTTTATTGTTCAACAAACGTTTAATATTAGCCCAAATGGAATTGAATTTGGTACTTACCACCGAATTGAGTCTAGAAATCAGTATGTCAAATTTAGTTGAAATCGGTTCAGATATAGCTATAGCTCTCATACATATTGTTCATCCGATTTGTTGAATTTGTCCTGCATAGCCGTAATATGGACTCCGTAGTAACGATATTCGGGGAAATATATCAAATACAGCTCAGAAATACCCTTGCTAAATTTCATCGAGATTAGTTCAGATTTAGATATAGCTCCCATATATATCTATCCGATTTCAAGTTAATTTTGCACCAAATGGATAATACAAGTCCGAATTGAAAAGGCGCAAATGCCTCGACAAATTTAGTAGAAATCGATTCAGCGGAGGATATTCCTCCCATATATTAGTTCCTTTGGATTTTTAATTATTACTATAATCATAGTTGGTATGAATTAATTCTCACAAATTCCCCATTAAAACTTTTATTTGTTATGTGAAGCTCTACTAAATATGCAAAGTGGTGTAGGGTATCATAAAGTTGGCCCCGCCCGACTTTAAGACTTTCTTTACTGGTTAATATGCCATAAATTGGAATATATAAAGAGCCAACCTCATCTCAGCAGATTGGTCGGGACGATGATATATCAGTAATTTACAACTTATCAGTGTTACACACGAGAAAACGACTTTAAAACATTTCACTAAATAACCATTCCAACCAAGAATCCAGATTCCCCCAAAGGCCATAAAAAAAGAAATAATATTAAATAAAAAATAAAACAACGGAATTGGTCTCGAATTCTTAATTACATTTATTGCTGAAACTTGATACAAAAAACTTATAATATACAAAATAATAATATGTACGTATGTAGAGTTGTAAAAAACTTAAATTAATTATAAAACTAAATTATAAAACTGTTATCTTTTTGGCAAAAAAAAACAAGTTTGGCAAATTTAATTGTTTATGTTAAAATAAAGGTTTTTATAAAACTTAAAAATTGGCAAATTGTTTTGATTTTTGGTTTATTTCGTATTAAGAAACTTGGCGCTCACACACAACCGAATAATTGGTGTTTTCACATATTTGTAAACACACTACAAACTTACCATATAATTGTTATTTTCAGACATTTTCCAAAAAATACAATTGTCAATTGTAATTCTTATTGAATATTTCACTTTATTTATTTTATTTTTTTGTTCTTTCTGTTTTTGGTATGGGCTTTATTTTCAATTATTATTATTTATTTTTTTGTCATACGTTTTGTTTTATAGTTCTGTTGTATGTTTGTTGTTTTCTTTTTGATTATATTTGATTACGTAAACAAAATTATGTCTATACTTAAGAGATATATTTTTTTCAGTTAGTTCTTAAAGAATTCGACTTTTTTTGTTTGTTGGTTTTTATCTTAAAAAACTAAATTTGTTACTAAACATTAATTAATAAAAAGAAAATTTCTGTTTTAAGTTTTCTTGGTAATCCTAGCACAGTTATGTATTTAAATTATTTACTAAATATTACAATTTTTATTTATTTTTTTTGTTATTATTTTATATATACAACATACATACGAATATGCTTTTGTTTTCTTTTATTTTATTCCTTATTTAACTTAAATTTAATTTATTTTTTATTTTCCATTTGTTAAGTTTAATTTTCATGTCGTTTGGTTTGTTTGTTTGCTTTTGATTTATTTAAAGATTTTTGGTTTATTTACTTAAATATTTATTTTTTTCAGTTTTTGTTTGAGTTATGTCTATGTGTGTTGGTATGTGTGTGTGTGACTGTGTTTTATTTATTTATTTTTATTGTTTAAATTTGTAAGTTAACAAGAAACACTTAAAATTTAGTTTTGTTTATTTTCAACTTTTGTTTTACTAATCTATTAAGATCTAAATAATATTCTGTAATAATTATTTTCTTTTGTCAATAGTTTGCAGTGACAAATATGTCGTTTAATTATGAATTTTATTAATTTAATTATTTAGTCTATAAATTTGTATTTATTCCTTTGTACAAGGTGGTTCAAAAAAATGGAATAAAACTGATAATTATTTTGGCAATAACATCTTACAGGAAAATTATAAATAATTTTATATCTCGCCTGTGAGAGGACTCTCCAAAAATTATGACACCTTCAATTTCCAAGTTTTTTTGTTTTTTACCCACCCTGTATATTTATGAATTTTTGTATGAAATACTTAGGACTTAGTATTTTAGATTTGAGTTTCCTCGATTTTTTTTCGAAATACCAACATTTTGTCATTCTTCTCTTTGCATATTATTCTAAATTCTCGTTTTATGTATTTATGGCCTTCTAAATTTCTATGTTTTTTGTTTCTTTTCATATTAAACTAATTTTTTATAGACGTCATTTCAGTACTAGATTTGTTAGTTAGTTTAATCGTCGTCATTCTAAATTCGTTATTTACACAATATATAAGTTTGTACAGATTTTTTTTGTGTTTTATTATATTTTCGTTTATTTTCCTTTACCTTCAAACATTTATAAACTTGGGGCTAAGAACAATTGGATTTTTGTTTTATTTACTGTTTTTTCGTTAATTATTAATTATATTTAACATTATTTACATTAATTTATTCTCTAATTTTACTCCAAAAATCCAAGAATGGAGCCGTTTTTTAATTATTATTCATTGGTAAGTATTTGAAGTATGGTTTAAAAAAAAATAAATAAAGACAATACCAAGAACATTACAGTATTACATCACTAAATATATATAGATACACTTTTTAAGTGGCCAAATTTTGATGGTATTTTTGGTAGTTGTTGTTTCTCTTGTAAAACTTAACTTTGTAGTAGGATTTAGTTTTTTACTTCCATTCAAAAAATAAACAGTTCAATGAAATATCGGAAGTATATGAAGGCATGAATATGAATTAACAATCTAAGTACAATGGAGATTGAAAAGTGTATATTGTTTGGAGGTATGTATGTTAAGGGGAAACTTCTGAGTTTAACTATTTCAAAATTAATTAAATAGGTATTTTATTAGTATATTTTAATTTTTAATTTTTAATTAATTTTTTAGACAAACCCGTGAAAAAATGTTGCGAAAATCATCAAAATATTGAATATTGGGAGGTACTGTTATGTAGGGGCTATTCCAAACGTGGATTGAAATATCTTCTTTTCAATACCAACCATCCTAGACACAATGTAAACTACTGTGCCAAATTTTGAAGCTCTACGTCAAATAATGTGAGCTGTATTGTGATTTCAACAGACAGACAGATGGCAGACTCGCTCGAGTATTAAAATTGCCGACCAACATGATCCTCGCATTATTATCACTAATATTTCCAAATACATTATAAGCTTAAACCGCACAGATTCCAAGGAATCTTAACCTGATAGTTTAAAAAAATTGTGAAGAGGGGGGAGCTTTCCTCTTCTATTTAGGCTACTTTGGGACCGGTGAATTGGCAGCCTATATCGTGGGACTCAATGCCTTTAGACAATTTTGTTTGAGGCTATATTAAAGCTCATGTCTAAATAGTCGAGTTCTCTTTAATTGAAGCACTGCGAAACATTTTTGGAAAGAGTAGGCCAAAAATGGACAAATTCGAATGGACCATATACGGTGCGGTTGCGTTCAAAATTTCCACGAAATAATATTCAAAAACTATATTATATGTATATATGTATCAATTCCAATATAGACCTTAAGTAGTTTTGGGCTTTATGTGTGTGTGTGTGTGTTTTTTTTTAACAATTTTCCTAAAGCTCTTAACACATTTCCCTTTAGTTTAGTTGTCAACTCTAACGAAGAACATAAAATTTATTTTAAAGTTGACAGCACTGTTCTCTTCATCTCATTCCCCCAAAGGTAATCGTGTAAATACGGCTAAAGTCTATAATTCTTTATAATATCGACTGCTCCTAAAAGTATGCTTTAATGAAATGGATTTGTTTCAACAAAACCTTTAAAACCTTTTCGTATTATTTAATTCAAAGAGAAATAATTAGAAGGAATGAAAACTTAAATTATTTTCATACTATTCCCTTAAATTATTTAACTGCATAATTGATTAATTGTCATATCAAATTAACTTGGGAAAAATAGGCTTTGTAGAAACTTTCTAAAAATTTATTTAATTAATTAATATTCTATAATAATTGGCAAATACTCAACTTTCACTTGCAGGCAGTGCAGTGTCGTACTTGAGACACAATGGACATTAAGTTGAGTTTGGTTGTGCTCAAAGTTTTTCTTTTTTTGACCTGGATGTATTAATTATGCCCTCAATATGGGAAACACTACTTTCCAAAGGTCACTTGCCGTCTGGAGTTCAGTTAAAAATGGTTTTTCTAGTATTTTTTAATTTTTTATCTTTTTAACCGACTCAAATGTTTCCCATATATACATACATACCCATTTTTAGAGAGAAAATAAAAACGAATGAAATATCCTTTTTTTCTTTCTTGATCCTTGAACGATGAACTCACATATACATAGAAATGTACGTTGAAGTCTTAGACATAATATTCATTTTAATTATTTGTTGTTATTCTAGAAGGTTTCCATTCCTAGACTAGGGAAATGAACGTATGTACGAACGTATGCATGTGTGTGGGATGTTTTTTTTTTTTCAGGGAAAAAATTGGTAGGTTGTCTGTTTGGTTGCATAGATTCTTGCCATTGTTGGGGGGTATGGAGCAGAATAAAAGATAACAGGGAATAATGATACGCCATGACTGACAGACACACTGTCTAGTGACGTTTGAGTGATTGATAGACATACATACAGATGTAGAGATAGCGATTTTATGCAGTGATTTCAATTCTCATCAATGTTTATGTTATATTTGGCTTATGTTAATTGTTGTTGTTGTAGCAGTTGCAGTTGTTGGTGCTATTACAGTCAAGGGTTTATTCAGCTCAGTTTGTTGTTGTAGTTGTTGTTGGTGATGGTGGTGGTGACTGTGTAGATGGTGTTGGTGTTCGTATTATTTCAGCGTTGGATCCAATGTTGTAAATTCCAATTCACCTCGGGGCAATATCAGATCAGGGTCTGTAATATATACTTTTGTTGTTGTAATATGCATACATGTTGTTTGTTGTTGGATTTTAACGGTTAGTTTGTATACGAAAAATAAAAGTTAATTGAAGTGTTAGATTTGGTATAGTTAGTGTTTTTTTTTTTTATTTTAAGCATAGGCAAGTTTAATTAGTTTTGTATACAAGTGCAGAGAAAGAAAGAGAGACAGAGTGAGTGAGCGAGTGTGTGTGTGCATGTGCATTTTTTTTGCAGTTGGTTTTTATTTGGTTCAAAATTTTTGGATTTGTGTTTGCGCCATTATGATTTTACGTTTAAAAGTTTGAAAAATTATGGTTAAACATATAGAGTCATAGAAATGAAAATAGGCAAACATGTTGGAAAAAATTATATATGAAAAAAGAGAGAGGAGAGAAAGACAGAGACATAGAGATGTGAAACCCATATTTTAGAAAAAGTTTTTTATAATTAGTAGAATTACTTGGATACAAGCATTGAGCTTTGGCTTCATTAAAAGTATAAACATAAATTAAAGCAGTAGCAGCAAATAGAAAATACAAACACACACACATACGCAAACATCCTATGTATAAACATAGACACACACAAACACAAATAAAATCCACTTAAACAAATAAAAAGCACAAATACATACACAAGCAAAGGCACACTCAAACAAAACACACACACACATACAAGATCCGTATCAAATGAATGAACCATATCAAACTTCAAATGAAAAATAATATTCCTGCAAATTAATTTTGTTGTGCTGCTTCTTCATTTTCTCTCTCTTCGGTTTCTACTCCGCCTTGTGCTATGTGATTGCTATGATGAAGATGACGATTATGATTTAATGATATAAACTTACAAAAGTTATTAAAATATAATTAACGTAAAATCTTTAAGAGATTTAAGATTTATTTTGTTTGTGTAATAACTAAGATTGAAATCTGTGAATAGAATATTAATTGGCCGGCGGAAAAGAAAATGTTTTCTAGGAAGTGGGATGTCGGTAAAAATTGACATTAGGCTACGTAGTCACGCAAATTGTTTTCATTTCCCGCTAGGTAGGATTTTAGGATATTTATTAAAAAATACTGAATATTTAAAAATTTGAAGAATTTCTAAAATTAATGTACTTTAGCAAGGCTAATAGAAATTAATCGTTCTAACAATATTGATTGTGACATATTGGAGTTTTGCAAGAAATGGTGTAAATGAAAATTGTGAATGGTTAATGAAGAGATAGATTATAATTTTTATTGGCAAAGTTGAGAGAAAGGATTGAGAGCTACATGTCACACAAGCAATTAAACTGTAGCTCTTTTAGCAGGAAACATCTGGCAACTTCTTCTTTTAAGGTCATGTGTAAGGTAAGGTCTACCTCAAGAGTCCAGCATTGATTAAAGACCTTAAAACTGGAAAGAAGAACAATGCGATTGCTTTAGCATAAACATGAAATCGAAAAGATAACACTCTACTGCAAAATTTTGAGGAGTGCAAAAAGCTGAAAAAACCAAGTGACCATTGCTTTCGCAGTAGTAGTTATCATCAAACAATGCAAAGCTGTCAGTTTCGTTTCGAATAACATTATTCTCTCTTATGGAGAATAGTACGAAGATGAGCGAATACTTCAGACAAAGCAATAGAGTACAAAAATCACATTTAATATCAGAATTTTTTAAATCCGAAAAGAACGTTTCGTTGCAGCTCATTCTGAGTAAAGGTATGATGTTTTTATACCCTACACCACAAGGTGGTCAGGGTATTATGTCTTTGTGAATTTGTTTGTAACAGGCAAAAGGAAACGAGATAGACCCATAGTTCCTTTTGACGATCTGCATAGAATCACATTCTGAGTCGATTTCTGCATGTCCGTCCGTCCGTCTGTCCGTCTGTCCATGTATTTTTGTAAACAAAGTACAGTTCGCATTTACTGCCCTATCCAGATGAAATTTTGCGCAAGTCATTTGTTTGACCCAAGGACGAACCCTATTGAAATTGGAGATAATTGGTCCAAATTTAGATATAGCTCCCATATATCTTCGTCCGATTTGCCTTTTATTGTGCACCAAATATCAGTCCGAATAGTATGGAATTTTGCAAGTACGATCAGATTGGACCTGAAAATAAGTTTGCCAAATTTGATCGAAATCGGTTCAGATATAGCTATAGCTCCCATATATATTGTTCATCCGATTTGTCATTTTTGTCCTCCGCAGCCGTAATATGCACTCTGTAACAACAATATTTGGGGAAATATATCAAATACAGCTCAGAAATACATTTGCTAAATTTTATCGAGATCGGTTCAGATTTGGATATAGCTCCCATACGTAACTTCGTCCGGAAGGTAAATACCTTTGATTGCGCACCAAACGTCTAATATTTGTCCAAATGGGATGAAATTTGGCACTTACGACTGAATTGAGTCTAGAAGCTAGTATGTCAAATTTGGTGAAGATTGGTTCAGATATAGCTATAGCTCCCATATATACTGTTCATCCGATTCGTCATATTTGTTACCCACAGCCGTAAAATGCACTCCGTAACAACGATATTCAGGGAAATATATCAAATACAGCTCAGAAATATTTTTGCCAAATTTTATCGAGATCGGTTCCGATTTGGATATAGCTCCCATATATATTTTTATCCGATTTCAAATTAATTCTGCACCAAATGGGCAATACAAGTCCGAATTTAAAAGATACAAATGCTTCGGCATAATACTACTACTCTACTAAATTAGCAAAGTGGTATAGGGTATCATAAAGACGGCCCGCCCGACTTTAAAACTGTCTTTACTGTTTTTTTTTTAAATTTCGACGTTTTATCCAAATGGTGTAGTGCATTAAAAGCTGCTTATTTACTTGTTAATATTTTTATTTGACAAAAAGTCAAGTTTTCACCTTATGAAGGTTCTAACATATTGGCCCTGGCAAAATCAACGTAGTTTTTACTTGTTTAAATATATTTATCCCATTTTATTTGGATTATTTACATAAAACACAATGTAAGCATTCTGTGATCTTACGCCTAGTTTATCGATAATACTAAGATTCCAAAAAATGTGAATCCTGGGTGGATTGTTCGATTTAATATATATATGCAAAGTAGCATTTATACTAGCGCTAAACCCGCCTACATAACTTTGTTCTTAACTGGTGAACTCTTAATTCTCCCCTACATTCAATTATGTTTTTACTCTCCAGTCGTATTGCCCTTTCTCCGTCTGTTTCCCCTTATTTTCTCCACTTATTTCCTCTCTTACACAATAAGTCCTACTCCCCCTTCTCCGTTGGACTAACATCAAATGTCTTAATTAACTATCTCTGTGATTCTAATAAAAATGGTTTTAACTTGAAACATTACCAAGAATTGGATTTAGCCAAAAACGAGAATTTATCAACATGAAAGTCTTATAAAACGATTTATCATCTTTTCACATTTAATTACACAAAACTTACTTAAGTTTCGACAAGGTTTAACATTTCATTGTGGTTTGCCCTGGTTTTAGTTGAATTTGGCAAACTTTGTTGTTGCCATTCTTTGTTGTTGTTGCTGTTCTGCTGCAGACCTCCGCCCGAAGGCAATCTGCCATATCTTATGCTGTAGAATAATTCTATGATGACTGTAGTTAATTAAAATTCATGCAACGCCTTGATATTAATTATCGAAAACGTCTTATGAATAATTGAAAATCTTGTCTTTGTCTCAGCTGAAGGGAAGCTATTCAAAGAGCAAAATGTTGGCAAAAAGAGTTTGCGCCATGGCCTAAAGCATTCTATTGGCTGTGTCTTCTTCTTTGGGTCTGGTTGGTAAAATTAAAGTTTTAAACTAAACATTTGATAAATTGCAAAGTGTTTTTGAAATGTTTGTCTCCATGTCCGTGGAGACTTTTTCTTTGGATTTAAACAAAATGAATTGTCTGCTATGTTTATGTGTTCTACAATAAAGTGACCCTCTTGCCGGCTATTCATGACGGAATGTCGTTGTTGTTGTGCGTGCTTTGTAATAAAAAAAAATGTATACTTTAACACTACTTCAGGATATGTGGTAGTGTGTGTTTCCGCAGGGGGACATTTATGTACTTGACAAACAAACATAGACGCACACAGTCAGTGACAACAGCATAAACAATGAAACGTCAACAACTAGATTTGAGTCAGTGACAGTAAAATCATTGTTTATGAGTCTCTTGTTCTACGTGTTATCCCAGCAAACGTTTTTGGAAGGCATATGAGCATAATAACTAAATATAAGGTAAAAAATATATGACATGTACCTTGAAAAACATTTTCAGGTAAAAATGAATCATTTTACGCATTACCAAGTAATGGATAAAAGTGGCACAGAGTGATTACGCCCGACTTCAAAACGTAGGGTTCTTACAACGTAACAAAAACAATAAATTAAGAAAAACCAGTAAAAAAAATAAAAAATCGACCGAATCGACACAATTTGAAGTAAATCATACCCAATACGATGTTATTGTATGCGTATTACGACTTTAGAGCGGTCGAGCATGGAAAGCTAAAGGAATGAACTGTATATGGAATCAGTATCATAATTTAAATCGATTTCCACTAAAATTGAATATGTGAATATTAATGGCTCTGATAGCCCTTGACAAAATATTTTTAAAATTGCCAGCTTATGGTGATAGTCCTTGAAAGTATATTTTTATTTAAAATCCACAAATATGGCCCTGATAGTTATTTATAAACCATTTAAAAAAAATCCAAGTTCATGACTCTGATTGTCCTTGAAAAAATATTTAAAACAAAATTCACGCTTATGGCTCTGATAGTCCTTGAAAATATTTTTAAAAAATCCACGCTTATGACTCTGATAGTCCTTGAAAATATTTTTACAAAATCCACGCTTATGACTCTGATAGTCTTTGATTTTTTAATCCACACTTATGACTTTTTAAATCCACGTTTATGACTCTGATAGTCTTTGAAAAAATATTTTTAAAAAATCCACGACTATGGCCCTGATAGTCCTTGAAAATTTATTTTTAAAAAATCAACGACTATGGCCCTGATTTTTAAAAATTCAACGACTCTATGGCCCTGATTTTTACAGTCCTTGATTTTTTTTATGACTCTGACAGTCCTTGATTTTTTTCCACGACTATGGCCCTGAGAGTCCTTGAAAATTTATTTTTTTAAAAATCAACGACTATGGCCCTGATTTTTAAAAATTCAACGAGTATGACCTTTTATTTTTACAGTCCTTGATTTTTTTAAATACACGCTTATGGCTCTGATAATCCTTGAAAAATTATTTTTAAATCCACGCTTATGACTCTGACAGTCCTGGATTTTTTTAATCCACGCTTATGGCTCTGATAATCCTTGAAAAATTATTTTTAAATCCACGCTTATGACTCTGACAGTCCTGGATTTTTTTAATCCACGCTTATGGCTCTGATAATCCTTGAAAAATTATTTTTAAATCCACGCTTATGACTCTGACAGTCCTTGATTTTTTTAAATCCACGCTTATGACTCTGACAGTCCTTGATTTTTTTAAATCCACGCTTATGGCTCTGATAGTCCTAGAAAAATTATTTTTAATCCACGCTTATGGCTCTGATAGTCCTAGAAAAATTATTTTTAAATCCACGCTTATGACTCTGACAGTTCTTGATTTTATTAAATCCACGCTTATGGCTCTGATAGTACTTGAAAAAAATATTTTTAAAAAATCCAAGCTTATGACTCTGACAGTCCTGGATTTTTTTTAATCCACGCTTATGACTCTGGCAGTCCTTTATTTTTTTTTTTAAATCCACGCTTATGGTTCCGATAGTCCTTGAAAACATATTTTTAAAAAATTCAAGCTTATGATCCGAGCTTATGACAGTCCTTGTTTTTTTTAAACCTACGCTTCTGGCTCTGGTAGTACTTGAAAAAATATTTTTAAAAAATCCACGATTATGGCTCTGACTGTCCTTGTTTTTTTTAAACCCACGCTTCTGGCTCTGGTAGTACTTGAAAAAATATCCACGATTATGGCTCTGACTGTCCTTGTTTTTTTAAACCCACGCTTCTTGCTATGGTAGTACTTGAAAAAATATTTTTTTAAAAATCTGACAGCCCTTGAAAAATATTTTGAAAAAATCGACGATTATAGCTCTGATATTTCTTGAAAAATATTTATGACTCCGACAGTCCTTGAAGATTATATTCAAAAAATCCACAAAAATTTTAGATGGACTTGGGAAATATTGTATTAACATGTTTCACATCGTTTAGATGAACGATCATGGCTAAATCGACGTAGAATATATATTGTGTGGTTCAGAATATACAAAGTGGTCTGAAATTGTTTTTTTTTTTTCAGGGGGTTACAGAGGTACTTGGCATATGGAAGTATATTGAATTTGTCATTCAATTTGTAACTCGTCAAAATAATCATGTTAGAAAAAATAAATATATATTAACTAAATTCTAAAGTGGAGGGTATAATAATTGAAATAAGCAGCTGTTGGAGTTACGTCGACTTTATCAAACTTCAACTTTGTTGCTCTAGATTTCTCATTTACAAGCTTTTCCAGATAACCCAAAACTCACAGGCAACATCAGTTTTGTATCCCTCTGACCATCTAACCCATTCAATTATAAAATCAAAATTATCCAACCATTTACAGGTTACATGTGTACGTATGTGGGTGTGCGTTTGTAGAAGATACCATAAAAGCCAACCAATGAGCCTGAGGTGTTCACTACTTTGTCGTAAAGAATATTAACATGTTCATCAAATGACACCTTTATCAAGAAACAACACATGCACACCAACTCACATATTTGTAGTAAAACTTGTAGAACAACACACTGATGTAGTTGTTGGAAAAACATCTGTATGTGTATTAGGTAGACACACACACATGCACACCCCTTACATTTTGTAGAGTTTCATATGGATTCATAAAAGTTAAAAGCATTTTGCAATTATGGCCAATTAAAGCCACAAGAGTACTTTGTGGCAACATTACTAACAAAAACTTAAAATTTAACAAGCTCTGGTTAAGAGTACCAGGAAGTACATGAGTATTTCAACATCCAGTTCCAAACACTGGCATGAATGAATAACCATCCAAGACACTCTGTATAGTTTTGATGTGAACAATGGTGAAGATATTTTTCAAAAATAATGGAAATAATATGGCACCATTTGTTGCCTGAAACGGGAAGGCCATATTTTGAAGGAAAATGTAAAATGGATACTGTTAAAAAAGAAAGTAATAGGGTAAGTGTACCAGTAGTCGGCACTTTTAGGATTTTCGATCTCACAATCTTTCAACATTCTGAGTGAAATCTTTCAATTACTAAAAAATAAAGTTGTTAAAGTTGTTTTTCGAAATAATAAACAAAAATTGAATTTGTTTTTATTAAATTGGCAAAATTTGCAATTTTACTAAAATAGTATTTTTTTGCCAGTAGTCGGCACCATTTTCCAATGCTCGGCATGTCTATTTGCAAGAAGTCGGCATATGGTAGTTCAGTAAAAAATATATTATTTTGTATATTTTTTTATTTCAAATAGTATAAAACAACGCTATATTATTAATTCACAGTTTAATCCAGAATTTGAAATTAATTTCGTTTTTAAATCGTGTTTTATTTAATTATCATTATCTTCAGTAACGCATGGATTTTCAATTAAAATAAAAATGTGATTAAATAAAAAAGAAAAAAACACCTTTTTTATATTTGGAATTTGTGAATGGATCTTTTTCAAAAAATGCCACCGCTATCTAAAACGTCAAATAGCTGACTTAAAAAACCTACTTAATTTAGAAAAGTTGGTCAAAAAGCACAAATAAAAGCAACTGCCGACTCAAAACTATTTTTTTATTTGAGTAGTTTTTGGATTATCTTTTAATACTTTTTTCAAGTATTGGTGAAATTGGTAAAAAATGATATTTTTTAGTAATCGGCACCACCTGCCGACTACTAGCAAATCTCTTTTTTTCTGTTCCTAATGTCGGCATTAAATAATATAACAGAAAAAATACTTGATTTGTATATTTTTGAGTTATAAAATGATCTTTAGACTGTTATTTACTATTATAAAATATATCTGATTCCAAAAGTATTAAATTTAATTTACTTAAATTGATTATTAAGTTGACGCCACCACTAATTTTTTTCTATACAAACAAGCAATATCGCACGCGTTGGAAGACACTCACTGACGAAAACCGTTATTCTCTCGTAATAAATGATCGGAGCTCATTGTTTTTTTTTTTTTTTTTTTTTAAAGAAAGAGAGCAGAGAACACTTTTGTTATTTTTTTTTGCAATTATTTCATTATTTGGTCAATTCTATTCTTAGTTATTTAAGTTTAAATTTCAAAACTGCCGACTACTGGGACATGCCAAACTTAGTCACACTTACCCTATTTTGTAAAGGATTTATTTTTACATTTGAAATTTTTTGTCTTCTGAAGGTCATTTGTGAATGAATATTTAATAATTTCCTTTTTAATTGGAGCTAGTGACCTAAGGAGATCACAGATTTGAATCTACTGAAGTCTAAAGAGTGAGACGCATTTCGCCATTGGTTAAGGGGCACATCAGGCATATTCGATTATATTTTTCTGACTATACGTAAAGTTTTATACAGACCGATTAGGAAAAAAATATTTCACATGTCCACTAAAATTACAAGGAAGAAATGTATCGCACATTGCTTGGATGCGTGAGACTTTGCATTTGAATTTCAATATCAACTCCTTGGTTCATTAATAGATCAAATCGAAATTATAATATTTTTCATTTCATATTTTTGGGAGAAGAACCCAGTTCCAAGTGCAATATTATTCATATATACATTTGAATACATTCTTTCTTCTTTAGGAATTTTGTTAATTTTTTTGCGAAGTATTGGATGTGTATTTATAGCTATACATATTCAAAAAACTTGTGGTGTACCAAGGAGCGTAAATAAAATGTAAACCCAAAATGCAACATTAACATGCTTCAAATGCAACTTTTTAACTAACATAGATTTTATAATAATATCAATTAAAAACGAAAGGGAATGACGGGGGTGATTGACCATAAAATATTACCAGAAATGTCAACTCCTATCTTTAATCCCCTAATGGATACGGTGGGTACATATCATTTGATACGGCCAAAAAGTGCCTTATTGAAAAAAGTGCCTTTAAACAAAATCCATTTTAGGACATTTGGAGTCCATCTAACGATGTCCGTCCTACCCTTCGTCCCTCTGTCTATCTGCTGGCTGGTGCGCACGATAACTCTCGAAGGGAGTATTTGGTACAGACTTGGTACATCGTAATATTATTATCAAACTTAGATCGAGTTCGGCGATGGGCAATATCGGTTCATTCCTTTTGATGGCTTCCCCACAAAGGTAAAAATTTTCAAAAAAAATATTTTACTGCACAGAAAGAGGAAGGGTATTCCGATTTTGCTACAACCTTGCAAATCCTAATATTTGCATCAGGTGAGAAAAGATAGAATATATCGGTTCACTCCTTCTGGTACCTCCCCCACAAACTGTCAACATTTTGAATATCCAAGAAGCTCATATATAGCGAAATTAACATCCGATTCCTTTCAGACTTGGTACATCTGAGTATTTCCATAATTTATTCCGGTACCTCCCTAAATGGGGTCAAGATTAAAAAAAAAACGCTCAAAGAAAGAGAAATAAGCATCCAACTCTTTTCAAATTTTACACATATAAACATTTTTGATCTGTTGTGATATGATATATGTAGGTATATATCATTATCTGCGAACTCCTTCTGGTATTTCACCCACAAAAGGGTTACAATTTTCAATACTTTTGTCTGTCGTAACATGCGAAACAAGTCAGCGATTTTTAACAACTAAATACTTCTCTCCATCACAAACCTGGGATGAATATGCAATTTATAGGAATTTATGATTTCGCAAAAATCTGGATAAAACTATTTGAGTTTCTTGTAATTTTGCCTATACCAAAATTTTTATCTGTATATGATGAAGCATGAAAATGGAATACTTCAGTTGACAATATGTGGTAACTCACGCATATTTTAACATTTTCTTAAAATTATCATATATTTCATACAAAGTGAAGAAAGAAAGAAAAATACGATATAGTTATATAATTTAAATTTAGGACCGAAATGGACAATATTGGCCCATTCCTTCGGAACCTACTCCATAAAGAGTCAACAATTCGAATAAACCTAACACAAATCAAAATATATTTAAATAAGCGAACATTGGCTGATGGTACATATCTGTCGGCAAAACGCACTGATACTTTTTAACTTGTTTTTTTTTTTACAATATTTTCTTCAAATACAGGGTGAGATAAAAAAACTGCAACAAAGTCAAGCGCCATAATTTTTATTATTTTTTTTTTTAATTTTAAAAAATGTCGAAAATAGCATTACATTTTAGAATAAGTTTAGATTTGTTCGAATTGGTCACCTTTGGCACGAATTATGGCCTTCAAATGGCCAATGAAACAGCCACACACTGCCCGAATGTTATTCTGCGATATTTTGGCCCATTCCCGGCGAAGCGCTTGCTTGAGGTAATCGACCAAAATAGCCCAGACACAATAGTCCAACGGATTAGTATCCTGAGATTTTGGTGGCCATTGTGCGTTGGAAATGAAGCGAGGAAGCTCATATTGTAACCATTTTTGGGTGGCGTGTCATTCCTGTTGGAAATATATTCGCGATAATAAAATATTTTCGCGATAATATTCGGCGTTTATTCTAATGCCACGGTCGATTAATACGAGCGGAGAGCGACCATCGGCTGTTATGGCGGCCCACATTATCATTATGGCCGGCGCTTGAGTTCTGGCAAGTAACCTCTTTGGCAAGTAAACACGATCATTTTGTTTATTTACAAACTGCTGGACAACGAATGTTTTCTCATCGGAGAAAACCAAATTCGGCAGTTCACTACGTTCGGCCAAGCGAAGCAACTCTTCAGCTCTTTTGAGTCTATTTTCTTTCTGATGCGGTGTAAGTTCTTGCACTTTTTGAAATTTCAATGGCTTTACCCAGTGTTTATTTGTCAATAATTGCCGAATGGAATATTGCAATACGTTCAGCTCAAGAGCCGTTTTTCGGCCACTACGATAAAGTCGCGTCTTTACTTTTCGAACCATTTCTGCTGATCTTGCTTTTTTCTTCAGTACACCTCCTTGACGTCGAGCTACGCTCCCAGTATTACGGTAACGAGCGATGGTACAAGACACAAATGATTTATTCACATTTAAATGCTGGAGTGTTCTAACGATAGCCACTTGTGGTTGAATTCAATCACGAATGACTTTTTTTCTGGAAAATTCTCACCAAAATGCTTTTGTACGCTTGTAAACAATATAATGATCGAATAATTTTAACAGCCGTCTGACGAGTGGCTTGGAGTCTGCAGTCTGAAGTTGGTTGCATTTTTTTTTTTTCATTTCACCCTGTATTTTGAAATTCAGATTTTCATTCTTGTGTACGTTTTACAAACTTCGATGAAGTTTAACCCTTAAGGAATCCTTCAAATATTTTCAAATATTTATAAATTCCAGTGATATATATAAGATTTAGATTTTTGATGTATTATGGAACCCATAGTAGAAATGTGATACATGTAATGATTTGAACGAATTACTGCTCAATAATTCAGAGGATCAACAGAATATATTAACATTAAACGAAATGTTATTAATAAACTTGCATACACTCTCAATTACACCGAAAAAAATACACTCACTCGAACTCAAAAATAATACAACAAAGGAAACTGATAGACATTAAATATGTAAAAAGATCTACAAATTAAAAAAAGAAGAAATGTGAAAATTTATTAAAAAAAAAGACACACACATACACAAACACTCTCACAGAAAATTAAACTTAAAAGGAAAACCATGGAGAGTTGAAAATGTGTTAATAATAAAAATTTTAGTAAAATCCAAAAAAAAAAAAGAAAGCATTTAAACTATATCTATGTTAGACGTTAATAAATTTTTTAAAACTTTTCGTTGTCTTTTTTGCTTGCATTTACAATTTTCTAAACATCACTGCCATTAATCCAAAGTTTAACGCCTCCATTGCCCGTTCGCACGGGCAAATATCTTTTCGACCAAGCAGCAGCATTTAAAGCATTCATCTTTGCATTACCCGTTGTTATTTTCTGGCAATTCATGCTGGTAGTAGTGGCACTGCGTGCACTGGCTGTACCAGTCGCGGCATTGGGATAAGGATACAAAGCATACCAATTAGCCGATGAAGAAGTATGGCAATCGAGCAAGGGCAATAGTACATCGCCTAGTTGGAGGGAGGGGAAATTTTGTTTTTTAAAATTGAATTTTCCATTTTTAAAGGACAAGAAAGAGCTAATGTTTGAATTTGAATTTTTTGGAATAGAAAAAATATCAGTTAGAAATGTAGGGTGAAGGTAGGTAGACATCAGATAGTTACAAAGAAGTGAGAGGTGTAGAAAAATTAGTTTTTGTTTTGGCCATGTTCACAGAGAGAGACAGGATTTTAAGGTAGCTACATAAAAATGCTTATTAGGTCATTGTTAAGGACATGGCATCTTTTGTAAGAGTGATTTAAGGTTAAATGCCTCATATACACAATATGAAGTGGAAGAAGTCTACATATATCTACTTCTATCTCTAGCTACAAATGTTATTTTATTTATGTGGATTGGTTAATGCAGGGGGAAAATTGTCTATACGTTATTTATATTTAAGGGTTTGTGGTGAGAATGACAAATGTTATTTTTATTACATGTTGGGAGATTTTTTTTGTTAGCAGTTAGTCGAAGATTGAATTCAATAAGATACGTATAATATTCTGCATGTCCTTGGGGGAATTAATTTCTTTCTAATGTGTGGCATTTCAATATCTCTATATACATTTTTCGAGGAACTCCTAATCCTTAAAGCAATATCAATGAATTTTCCTACGAAAATTTTAACAGAAGATTAATTTTCAATAAATCTGTCAAAAGTGATAGGTATTAAGGCATGTGCTATTATTATTTTGTAATTTTATATTTCCTTTGAAGATTTTTAATCCTACAAAAGCTGTGCGTGAAGTGGTGTGTATGACACGCTATCACTCACCTTATAATTGACAACTGCAGTGATTGATTATCGTACTTGTTCATAGCAAAAGCAATCATAATATCAAGCTAATTGAATTAAATTTTGAGCCATTGAAACTTTTATATACAGATAATATGAGATAGTAGTCAATATTCATTTTGTTTACTTTTAAAAGGTCTTATAAAAGATGCCTGTCGAATTCGAGGCGGGAATCATTTTCGTAAGTATTGTCCTGATTGGATGTACGTTTTAATGTTTTCAGAGCAATTTTTTTGCTGCGAGTGGTTGCGTTTCGAGGATTGTTTCGGATATTTTGAACCCATGTGGTGTCTAACAACGAAGCTCTCAGAATTGCAATTTAGAAATATTATCTTTTCCATGTAAATTGTACCCAAAATGCAAGAAAAGCAAAGTTTTCGGAGAAGACCCGGCAATGCCTACCAAATTTTGCACATGGTAGACCGGTGAATAATGTAGCTAAACCTATCAAAATACCGAATATAGGGAGGTACCATTATATGGGGGATCTACCAAAACGTGGACCTGCACAGACAATTTTCTGTCATAGGCTGTAATATTCATTACGAAATTAAAATACCAAATTTGAAATCATTCCTTCCTTCATTAAAATCATCAAAATACCGAATATCGGGAGGTACCGTTATATGGGGACTATACGAAGACGTGGACCTGCATACACAATTTTCTGTTTTAGGCTGAAATCGCCAAAATACCGAATATAGGGAGGTATGGGGCCTATACGAAGACCTGGACCTGCACAGACAATTTTCTGGCATAGACTGTAGTATCCATTACGAAGTCTAAATACGAAATTTCAAACAATTTCTGTGAATATTGTACTTAAAATATAGGAAGGTACCGTTATGTGGAGACTATAAAGAGGCGTGGGCCTGCATTACTCCGGTGAGTAATGTCCCAAAAATCGGAAAAAAGAGTGGGGGGTGTACCACCGTTGTATCTGGGTTATACTGTATCCTGGACCTATTTGGACAGGAGGTAAAATGCTTAGAAAGAACTTCTAGTATGGATTTTAAGACAATTCCATTAAATATTGTAGCTAAAATCGTCAATATTCCGAATATAAGGAGGTACCGTTATATGGGGGATATACCATATCGTGGACCTATGTTGACAATACTCTTTCAGAAAGAATACCTTTCGGGGCTACCTTTTTATGGAGGCTTCGAACTTGACCTGTCTGCAGGCAAAAGACTGATCTGTGCAAAATTTTAGCTTCCTATCTTCATTCGCTTTGACTTTAGCGTGATTACAAAAGACGGACGGACGATGAGTTACAATCATAATGACGAACTTAATATAACCTCCATATTATGTATGGTGCAGGGTAAAAAAATCGGAATTAAAGTCTCTGGGTAATTTCCTTCCAAATGTTGAGTTTGGGAATCAATTACCCAATATACAGACACACTAACAGGGTAATAATTTTCCTTCCTATAAAACCTCAATTAAAAACGTTCTCCAATGTCGAAGAAACAACGGATTTCGTCCGTGTAAAATCCTTATTTCGATGAGGCACATTTTGGACGTATCAAATGATATATACCCTCTGTAACCATATACAGGCTGTGATGAAAAAACTGCAACCAACTTCAGACTGCTGTCATTTCTAAGCCACTCGTCCGACAGCTGTTAAAATTATTCCAGTGACAGCTCAATAATAAATAAATAATAAATGTGAATAAATCTCGTTACTGTGATACTGGTAGCGTAGCCCGACGTCAAGGAAGTGGACGGAAGAAAACGTCAACATCAGCAGAGATGGTTCGAAAAGTAAAGAAGCGACTTGATCGGAACCCGCGTCGCAGTGGTCAAAAAATGGCTAGTGAGCTGAACATATCGCAATATTCCATTCGGAAAATATTGAAAAATGAGCTCGGGGTAAAGCCATTGAAATTCCAAAAAGTGTAAACATACAAAATGATCGTGTTAACTTGCCAAAAAGGTCAGCTGAAAATGTGCACCTTCAGTTGGCCACCAGAAATTAAGCGCCAGCCATGGTGATAGTGTGGACCACCATAACAGCCGATGTTCGCTCTCCGCTCGTAATAATCCACCTTGGCATCAGAATAAATGCCGAATATTATCGCGAAAATATTCTGTAGGGTGTATTAATCCTTGGTAACGCAAACATTTTGGCCGCAGACCTTGGACATTACAACAGGACTCAGCACCATCGCACTTAGCACGCGCCACCCCAGAATATTTACAAAATGAGGTTCCATATCCACCTCACAATGGCCAAAAAAAATCTGCGGATACCAATCCGTTGGACTATTGTGTCTGGAGTATTATGGTAAGCAAGGTTGGCACTAAATAATACCAAAGTGTCGATCACCTCAAGCAAGCGCTTCGCCCGGAATGGGCCAAAATACCGTAGAGCAAAATTCGGGCATTCACAGACTGTTCGAAGGCCATAATTCGTGCCAAATTTGATGCTATTTCCGATATGTTTTGCTTTCATTCAATAAATTAAAAAAAAAATGTAAAAATTATGGCTTTGACTCTGTTGCAGTTTTTTTTATTCCACCCTGTATTACAATTATGTCTATTATAAATAATAATAAGTCTATTAAGCCCAACTAAAATATCGAGTACATGCACATATTTTTACGTTAGTTTTCTGAAATTTTCGATATGTTTTTAATATCCTTTTTTATGGAACCTACTTGAAATTTTTGAAACACCTGTGGCTCATGCCTGAAAATATATGTTCATGACAAGTGTGTCAGAATCTCAATGTGAAATTAAATTCCCAGAAAAATTAGGGTTAGCGTACATCAAATTTCCTGCTAATTCTAATGAGCTTATCTCAAATCGGTAGACGGTGAATGCGAGTACTAATAGGAATAATAAGAATATTTCAACGTTGAATTAACACTTTACACATCATGTGATGTGGGGTGCGATAAGCTTTGACCTTTACTTAATTTATACAAGGTATTAATTTGAATTTGAAAATTGCCCTTTAGCACAAATACAGCTCGCTTCCTATATTTTGCAAAACGATACTTCAAACTAGTATGAAAAAAAACTGAATTCCTTGTGGGCTTATTTAGCAGTGTTATTGCATACAACTAACCCTATTTATTTTCCATCGCCCGGGGTCTACTCATGATATGTGAAATGTATTAACAATTGACTTATAATTTCCCCTAAAGCTTTAACAATTAATTAACTCCCTATGTGGGTATTGAAATAAATTGTTTGCAATTTAAAATAAATTTAAAGAGTTTTAAGTTAAGTTTAACGCCACGAACATTGGCCTAAGGGGAGAAAAACATTGCTATGGGCTGGTTTGAAAATTCACAATGAGTTAAAACACAATTTCAATAGAAACCATGGGGATCCACTTTTAAATTATATGGTTTTACGCCTATGCCGAAGGACATATGAATTTAAATAACGTAGGTTCAAATTAATTATAAACATGAAAATATATATAATTTCTAAGAATAACACGCACACACACAGTTGTATGAATATATGCAAAAGTAAACCAAAACAATAACACAGACGCACACACATTAACATTTGTACACTTGATATTCGATGTAATAACTACAAACACACGCTTATGAATGTTTTATCAAATACAAATGAGTATGCACATAAATACATTAAAATGACAAAAAAAAAAAAACGAAATTATGAAACTGAAATGATTCAAGTGCGGCAAGCTTAAACTATAAAATTAAAAATGAAATTTTATACAAAAGCGATTAGCATTTAAAATAGAAATTTTATTCATATATATTTTTTTTTTGTTAAATCAAAAAAAATTTTTTTTTCGTCTAGAAAAAGATAAAAAAAATTCTACTATGGCAACTAATACTACATTCAGCTAATTGTTTATATTTACTACAACAATTTGTGCTTGCAAAAACAATATTCGCTATGGCTACAATTTTTTTAAAATTGATTTTGGTATCCTACCGTTTAGACTCGGCTGGGCGTATTGTATGAAACCTTCAGAGATATAATGATGTTGACTACTCGCCGTACTTGTACTGCAGCGTGGCATCATATTTATGGGTGCTATGCGAGCACGAATTTCTGCAGCTCTTGCCGTGCCCATGGCTGCCTCTTCGTCGTTCAGTTCTTCCTCCTCAATGTACATGGAGGGGACATCGCTGCGGGCGGGTCTGAAAGATAATTAAAATATGGTATTAAGAAAATGAATACAAAAATTTAAATAAAAATAACATAACATTTTTTTATAATTTTTTGGAAGCGAATTTCCCTGATTAAAGTCTAAAAATGCCAAGTTACATTGGAAAAATGTGGGTGCAAGCTTTAAATTCAAAAAATCAATGTTCGTTCCGTTAAATATACAGAGTAAAATGAAAAAACTGCAACCAAATTCAGACTATTGTCATTTCTAAACCACTCGTCCGACAGCTTTAAAAATTATTCTAGTGACAAGCGTACAAAAGCTTTTTATGTGAGCATTTTCCAGAAAAACAGTTATTGGTGATGGAATTTAAACGTCATAGTGTGATTTCTTTATATTTGGCTGGTACACCACAAGTGGCTATCGTTAGAGCACTCCAGCATTTAAATGTGAATAAATCTTTTGTGTCTGGTACCATCTCTCGTTACCGGGATACTGGTAGCGTAGCCCGACATTAAAGAAGTGGATGGAAGAAAACAGCAACATCAGCAGAAATGGTTCAAAAATTTAAGAAGCGACTTCATCGAACCCACGTCGCAATGGCCGAAAATGCCTCGCGAGCTGAACGTATCGCAATATTCCATTCGGCAAATATTGAAAAATGAACTCGGGGTAAAGTCATTAAAGTTCCAAAAAGTCCAAGAACTTACACCGCAACAGAAAGAAAATAGACTCAAAAGAGTTAAAGAGTTGCTTCGCTTGGCCGAAAGTGGTGAACTGCCGAATTTGGTTTTCTCCGATCTGAAAACATTAGTTGTCCAGCAGTTTGTAAACAAACAAAATGATCGCGTTTACTTGCCAAAGAGGCGAGCTGAGATTGTGCACCTTCGGTTGGCCACCAGAACTCAAGCGCCGACCATGGTGATGGTGTGGGCCGCCATAACAGCCGATGGGCGTCCTCCGCTCGTATTAATCGACCGTGGCATCAGAGTAAATGCCGAATGTTGTCTCGAAAATATTCTGGAGGGTGTATTAAATCCTTGGGCACGTAAACATATTCTCCTCAGACCTTGGACATTCCAACAAGACTCAGCACCGCCGCATTCAGCATGCGCCACCCAAGAATGATTTCAAAATGAGGTTCCTCACTTTATTTCCAGCGTTTGAAGGCTATAATCTAAACTTATTCTAAAATTTGATCATATTTCCGAAATTTTTTGCTTTCATTCAATTAAATTTAAAAGTTATGGCGTTTGACTTTCTTGTAGTTTTTTATCTCACCCTGTATATGTTTTGTTAGGTCTAAATTAATTATTATTTAGATGAGTTACAAACGGAATGACGAACTTGGACAACAAAAATGTTTCTGGGAGACATTCTTCATTTTTTCATGATGAAGACGTCATTACAGCCATGAGTAGTGTAGTTTTCAAAACTTCATACAATATACAAAATGTAGACACTTTATGAATTGTCTGTTTAACCTTTTATGTATTTTATGTTATGCTATACATTATTTAAATTTCCCCCACAAACTGATTAATTGATTGTGGATCAACAAACATCTGCATGTATTTGAATAGCTAAGAATCCCCAAGGCATCAGACTAAATTTGAAATATCAGAAATTAAATATATTTCAAATTTCAAATGAAATGTTTCATTGCAACGACGTGAACATGTGTGAGTGTTTGTGAAAAGGTGAATTGGTATTGAATTGCTTCAAGAAATATGTTATATTATTGTTTCCACATTCAAAGTCATTGAAATGATGATAATTGCAAACAATTTGTGCAGACACCTTTCCAAGAATTGTGTCTACCATCTTGATCATAGATTGTATTGAAATTGTAAGGCCAACATTTGGGCAACACATGTATAGATATCATGTCTAAATATTTTATTTAAAAACTTGTTGTATTTCATTGATATGTTGTGTTTGAAATGCGTTTTATGCAACTAGAAAAAATACACGTGGTATTTAAAATAGGTCAATCTTATGTGAAGCAAAAACATTTATTGCTCCAAAGAAATCTAAATAGAGTAGGCAAGTTACACCTCCTCCATACACCTTTAAATTTTTTGATTAAAATTCCTTGTGAATATACACATTTTACAGATGCAGAGTTTTTTAGCAATGTTACAGATAACAGTATGGGGATTATTATGGACGAAGGGGGAAAGCTACAAACGGGAGTCTTTTGGGACAGTTGACTCACCTAATGATTTAAAAACTCCTTCTAAACAAGTCAATATATTCTATAAAATTATCTGTCACAAAATTCTACTATATAAAACACGGCAACAAAGTCAAACGCCATAATATTTACTTTTTTTAAATTTTTTTTTTGAATGAAAGCAAAAAATGTCGGAAATAGCATCAAATTTTAGAATACTTTTTGATTTGTTCGAATTGGTCATCTTTGGCACGAATTGTGGCCTTCAAACGGCCAATGAAATCGTCACACGCTGCCCGAATGTTGCTATGCGTTATTTTGACTCATTCCCGGTAAAGCGCTTGCTTGAGGTGATCGACACTTTGGTATATTTAGTGCCAAAGTCCTGTTGGAATGTCCAAGGTCTGCGGCCAAAATGTTTTCGTGCCCAAGTCCTTAATACGCCCTCCAAAATATTGTCGCGATAGTTTTCGGTATTTATTTTGATGCCACGGTCGATTAATACAAGCGGAGAGCGACCATCGGCTGTTATGGCGGCCCACACCATCACCATGGCCGGCGCTTGAGTTCTGTTGGCCAACCGAAGGTTCACATTTTCAACTGACCTCTTTGGCAAGTAAAAACGATCGTTTTGTTTGTTTACAAACTGCTGGACAACAAATGTTTTCTCATCGGAGACTCGGCCAAGCGAAGCAACTCTTTAGCTCCTTTTAGTCCATTTTCTTTCTGTTGCGGTGTAAGTTTTTGAATTTTTTGGAATTTCATTGACTTCCATTTCGGCCACTGCGACGCGGGTTTCGATTAAGTCGCTTCTTTACTTTTCGAACCACTTCTGCTGATGTTGCTGTTTTCTTCCGTCCATTTCCTTGACGTCGGTCCACGCTACCAGTATCACAGTAATGGGCGATGATACGAGACACAAAAGATTTATTCACATTTCAATGCTGGAGTGCTTTAACGATAGCCATTTGTGGAATAATTTTAACAGCTGCCGATATCCCAGAGGACTCCAAATCGATTTGGAATATGGAAAATTCGAATTGGATTTCTAAATACTCGGTTTTTAGATTGAAATCTTAAGGGCTGATTTACGAAACTCTTTTTGTGAATCGGATCATGGGATGAGAATAAAATCTTGCCTCAGAAGTGATATATTTTTTGTTTGAACATTTTTCTCCCAATTCTAAAATAACTAAAACAAGTAAAAAAGCATTAAGTTCGGCCGGGCCAAACTTTTAATGCGCTCCACCTTAGGGTAAAGTAAACATTAGAAGAAATGTGGCAAAAATCATTAAAATGCCGAATATCGGGAGGTACCGTTATATGGGGGCTATACCAAATCATGGACCCATACATGCAATGTTTCGCCACCGGAGCTGGAACCCATTATGACCAATAAATACCAATTTATAGACAAATCCGTGAAAAAATGTGGCAAAAAAAATTAAAATACCGAATATCGGGAGGTACCTTTATATGGGGGCTATACCAAAACTTGAACCCATACATGCAATATTTTGCCACATGCACAGAGACCCGTTATGACCTACAAATACCAATTTTCAGACAAATCCGTGAAAAAAATGTGTCATAAATCATCAAAATACCGAATATCGGGAGGTACCGTTATGTGGGGACTGTACCAGAACGCGAACCGATATATCTCATTTTCAATACCAACCATCCTAGACACAATACAAATTGCTCTGCTAAATTTGGGCGCTCTACGTCAAATAATGTGGGCTGTATCGTGATTTCAACAGACAGACAGACGGACATCGTTAAATCGACTTAGAATTTTATGCTGATTATAAATATATATTTTATGGGGTCTACGACGAATATTTAAGGATGTTACAAACGGAATGACAAAGTTAATAAAAAAAGTTTCCAAGGTGGAGGGTATAAAAAAAATCTTATCTTTCTTTTTGAATCAGCGATATTTTTGTACAATCCTTACATCATAAACCATTTTTAGTACTTGAACCTATCCAGAATAAGATAACTATATTCGGATAATCATTCTCTTAGAAACCTTTAATGATAAGCAACATTACTATGGATTAATTACATTTGTATTTATATCTTAAAACAACTATATCTAATTAAACAACAACAGCAGGAAAACTTACAACTACAACATGAGAAACCAAATGAACACTTGTTCATCATGGTAATAGTGGGTGTGGGAGTAACTATCTTCCATTCACATCACGTTGGCAAGAGCGAGAGACGGGAGTAACAAAAAATTTATTTCTAATTCATGTTGTTGTTGTTAACATCACAGCTACATCTATTGAGTAATTAATTTAATTAGGCTCATCACATTCTACTGGCCAAGGTATGAAATGGCAATAAATCAAAGAACCAAGAACAACAAAGAATGAGGAGCTAAACAATAAACTACATCAATTTGCCCTGGACATGGACATTCAATGGCTGAAACTACAACAAAGAGAGAGAGAGAGAGAGAGAAAGTCCAACAAAGACTATACCTTGCATTGCAAGCCAACCGTCGTGTTTATTGAATATACGTGAACTACTTGGCAATTTCTTTTTGGCATCCAAGGCAGGGGAAGCCAACTATCTGTGTTAGTTATTCTTCTTTTGCCTTCTTCCCTGCCCTACGTTTATTGCGCAAATAACATTGAATGTTCAATTAAGACATTATATTTAACCAATAAATGGTTAAGTTATTCTTCAATAGCTTCCATAAATCTTTTAAGTTGTTCGATTTTTCTTTTCTAATTTCAGGTTAATTTAAAACAATTGTGTAAATCAATTGCTAAGTCTGGGGATGGGCGGATTTTGAAACATATCGATATTTGTTTTGGGCAATGATTGGTTTTTTTTTGAAGAATGGCACAAGAATGTTTTGGGATTTGAGGGGCTATTTTATTTATACATACTCATATTTTTTAAAAAGTAAATAAATTTCAATTTACGATTGATACAAAAAATCCTCAGTTACTGGATATGATTTTTATACCCTCCACCATAGTATGGAGAGTATATTAAGATTGTCATTCCGTTTGTAACACATCGAAATATACATTTTAGACCTCACAAAATATATACAGGGTTGCACATATTCGACGGACCCATCTGGCAACGCCATAACTTTTGACAGAGATGTCACATCGCTTAATGACATACCGCGTTTGAAGCGTCAGTCCAAGCAGATTTTTACCATGAACCAATACATGCCACGCGAGCGCTCTGAAATAGTTGAAATTTACATTCAACAGAAGAAGTCAATTGTGAAAACTCAACGTGCTTTTAAAACATTAAAAAATTTGAGAAGTGCGCCTTCTAAGAACACCATTAAGCGTTTATACGTTTGACTTCTTCTTGTGGGGATATTTGAAGTCAAAGGTTTACGTTAACAAGCCAAGGACCGTAGAAGAGCTCAAGGACAACATTCGTGAAGAAATAGCCGCTATTCCGGCCAAAATGTTGGCAAAAACGATGGAAAATGCAGCAAAAAGGGCATAATACGTCATCAACGCCAGAGGCGGCCATTTGAGAGATATCATATTCAAAAATTGATGTAAACAAATCTACTTGGAACAAATTAAATAATTAACATTGCCAACCGCCAAATTTTTATTTTTTTCTTTAATTTGAAAAAAAAAAAAACATGGGTCCGTCGAATATGGGCAACCCTGTATATTTATGATCAGCAAAAAATTCTTTGTCGATTTAGCGATGTCTGTGAAAATAGCTCTAGCTTCCGAACGTAATGAAGTAGATTGATAAAATTTTACTCAAATGTGTATTATGTCTGCAGGACTTTTGGTATTGAAAATAGGCCACGTAGGTCCACGTTTTGGTATAGCTCCCATATAACTGTGCCTCCATATTCGGTATCTTGATGATTTTAGCGACATTATTCATCGGATTTGTTTCACATTTGATATTTGAAGTTCGTAGAGGATACTTAATCCTATGACAGAAAATTGTCTGAGCAGGTCCATGCCTTCGTATAGCCCCCATATAACGGAACCTCCCGATATTCGGTATTTTTATGATTTTAGCGACATTGTTTCAAATTTGGTATTTGAAGTTGATAATGAATACTACAGCCTAAGACAGAAAATTGTCTGTGCAGGTCCACGTCTTATATAGCCTTTATAAAACGGTACCTCCCGATATTCAGTATTTTAATGATTTTAGCTACATTATTCGCCGATTTTTTTTAAGTTTCGCTTTTGAATATTGTAATGGCTTATGACAAAAGTTAACTATGCAGATCTATGTCGTCGCATAGACCTTAATATAATAGCTACATTCGGTATTTTTAAGATTTTAACAGAATTTTTAACGGATTTTATTGTTTTTAAGAATTGCCAAACTCATTCCGAATGGTGGAGGGTATTCAAAGTTCGGCCCGGATAAACATACAGTTTTTTACTTGTTTATTAAAGAAAAAATTATGTGTCATTGAGAAACAGTCTTCTTTAAAGAAAAACTCCTGGTTCATTGAGGACCAGTTTTTTCTGTTATAAAGATGGTAGAAATCGGACCATTTCATCTGGTACCTCTGGGATCAAGATATTGAAAAACAAAATGCTCAAAGAAAGTGAAATAGGCATGCTCTTCAAATTTTACACATACAATTATTTTTGCTAACACAAGATCAGTTGTGAAGATAATAACTACAAGGTTGCCCGTATTCGACGGACCTTTGGGCCCATTCCAATCGACGAGACTTGTCCGCAGGCAACATTCTTTGCGTCAATTGAATTTTCGGGAACAAATGCAAATCAATGCGAATAATCCGTTGTAAAGCGGATCGAGCCATGCCCAACTGCTGAGAACGGCGTTTTTGGGATGTTCTTGGGGACCTCTCAACACTGGCTCGTACGGCAGCGATATTCTCGGCCGATCGCCTTGGTCGACTTTTATATGGCCTTTTCGGATTAGAAAGAGCCCTTCCAGTCGAAAATTTTTCGTATAAACGCTTAATGGTGTTCTTAGAAGGCGCACTTCTCACATTTTTAATGTTTTAAAAGCACGTTGAGTTTTCACAATTGACTTCTTCTGTTGAATGTAAATTTCAGAGCGCTCGCGTGGCGTGTATTGGTTCATGGTAAAAATCTGCTTGGACTGACGCTTCAAACTGGCACGTTTGCAATATTTATATTATATTTATTTAGGTTCGATGCGAAATGGACAATATTGGTCCATTTCTTTGGAACCTACTCAAAAGGGGGTGAACTTTTTAAAAAATCATAACAAAAATAAAAAATTATTGAAATGATCGAACACAGGATCGGGGTATACATCTGTCGGCAAAACTGACTGATATTTTTTAACTTGTTTCTATAGAAAAAAAAAACTCAGTCAATGAGGAGCAATTTTTTCTATAGAAAAAAATTCTCTGCCGTTGAGGACCTATATTTTCTATAGAAAAAAATCCTCCGCCACTGAGGACCAATTTTTTCTACAGAGAAATCCGCAGCAACAGGGGAGCACTTCTTTTTGTTTTTTAACCCTAATTTTGTTGAGGCCTTAATATTGAGGCCTTGAACCCATATACAAAGGGAACCCAATATATTGAGATATACATAGTTCGCCCATTGACCTCATGACCTCATTTTTGCCATATTTTACCAAATTTATTTAGTTTAAAGTTACATAGAATACATCTACTTTGTCTCACGTTGATATTTGTGGCTGATTTCTGTTTAAGAAAGTTTTTAACAACTTTTCTCCTTCTTTTTTTTTGTGTGCTCAAGACCGTGACAGCTCATTACAAAGCCAGAAAACGAAATCTATTTGCATAGCCAACATTCATTCCAATTTAAACAACTATACAAAGGGATATTTCATCCATGCTTTCATTCGTTCGTTCTGCCATTTGTCGAGACAACATTAAAAGTGGCAAACACATAGACAGCCAGCCAGCCAGCCAGTCAGTGAGCTAGCAATGAGAATTGCAATTGTAACGACATTCATTTGCTTGCCAACACTCTCCAAAGTCTCATAATTTTCAATCACCATAAAATGTAGTTGTTGCCAAGTCCGGTTTAGTTTAAAATTATTGCCGCATTGCACGGCTAAGCGAAAGCAAGTAGCTGGAATAATAATACAAGTTGGAGGCAAATTCTCCAGAGCAAGCTGTATTGTTAGAGTTACTATTGCCGCCCAGCCAGCCGCCTCCATTGCCTAATATGACACAGTTAGTTGGATATGATAACGACACGGACAATGATGATGATGATGACGATGCGGGCGCAGATTTAATGCTGGTGGGACACGGATTTTAATATTTTCTGGCCTTTTGTCTTTGTGTATGACCGTGTAACGATGGTCTTGATCATGAAATTCACTACTTGGTCTGTTGCAAATAAAACTATTAACGTCTATTTATGGCTATGTAGTTTTCGACTGGCCTTTCGACTGCCTGCCTAGCTTCCAACAAACTTGCTGTCGTCTGCAAATGTTGTTGTCGTTATTGGTCTGATGCTCCAAACAAATTAAAAAGGAAGTTCCGAAAAAAAGTTTCAGTTGCTACTGAACACGGCCCTGCCCACCGCCAGCATTATGCAACAAACACTAAAAGGAAATGAATTAAAATAAAGGAAATTATGCCACACACTTTTGTACAAATGATCAAGTTTATTCCGGACTCGTAACTCTCGTAAAACGTTTCAAGAGAACGGATAATAAAGTTGTAATTAAGATGTACTTCACGGCAGCAGCAACAACACTAGAGGTGGTGCGGGTGTTTGCTTCTTCCCCCACCCCCCTTTTGGGACAACACAACATCATTCTCTGGTTGGTTATGACCATCCATTTTTGAAGGTAAAAACCTTGAAAATCATAACAACCATTTTCACAAATATTTATGGCAAAGGTATGTCAAAAAGGGGGTAAGTAGGGCTTTAAAATTAACTTTCAAATCTACCTAGGTGTTTCATTTCCGGTTTGTCGTAAAATTTTCAATTCCCTGAAACTTTGTCAGGTTAACAATGCCAATAAACTTTTTTATGGCAAAATGGAAGTGTTTTGAAATTAATTGGAACTTTTTATTGTTGTTTTTTTTTATTTTGAGAATTATTGACTAGAATATATTCGCCGTTGGTTTTGATTTTTTATTTCAATATTTTTTAATTGTAATGAATTTAAACAATGGACATTTTTTTCTTTTTTTTCCATCTATCAAATGGCTTATATCTGCAGAAACCAACGTGTTACAGTTTTTGATATAAATCTATGAAAATGCATATTGACTTTATGAAGCATTTCAACACTTTAAATCGTGTTTAATCTTGCACAGAAATGATGCATTGATTTCTGCCAGACCTCCTTAAAATTCACGCTTCGAGAGTGGGAGTTTCATACGTAGTTTACCATTAACTCTTTTGTTTCGTATGGGAGCGCTCTGGAGACACTCTTGTTTGTCAAAACAGAGTAGGATCAGAATAGTTCGAAATGGAGTAAGAGTTTGCTCTAGGGGTGAAATCAATTAGAAATAAATATTATGTTTGGGGAGAGTTTGTTTTTTCTTGTCCCATGAGTGCTCTTGCTCGACTACGAGCGAGTTTCTCTCTTTACTTGAATGGGAGCGCTCTGGAGACACTCTTGTTTTCTCTTCGAGTAAAGAGAGAAAGTCGCTCGTAATTAAGCAAGAGTTTGAAGGCCATAATTCGTGCTAAAGGTGACCAATTCGAACAAATCCGAACTTATTCTAAAATTTTATCCCATTTCCGACATTTTTGCTTTCACACAATAACATTTAAAAAAATGTAAATATTATGGCGTTTGAATTTGTTGCAGTTTTTTTTTCTCACCCTGTATGGGGCACTTATGGTTTTCTTTCCAAATATAAAGAAATCACACTATCACGCTTGAATTCCATTACGAATTACTTTTTTCGTGGAAAATTTTCACCAAAATGCTTTTGTACGCTTGTAATCAATATAATGAGCTGTCACTGGAATAATTTTAACAGCTGTCGGACAGGAGGCTTAGAAACGACAGCAGTCTGAAGTTGGTTGCAGTTTTTTTTATCTCACCCTGTATAATAGTGGATTTATGTTTACAAAATTTTCCATGGAGATATTCTCTAAATATGGAAAATTTGGATCTATCTCCACAAAATTTAGCAGGGAGAGATTCTTTCAGATCTGAACTCAAAATGTCAGGTTACTCATGGTTGGGTTTAAAATTTTTGATCGAAACCTTTAAAATACCGAAAATTGGGAGGTATAATAGTATGGGGACTATACCAAATACTGGAGCAATCGTTAAAATTTTTAGTATGAAGATATCTACTCAGAACTCGAAATGTCAATTTACACATGATTTAGCTTAAAATTGCGATAAAACCCTTAAAACTACCGAAAATCATGAGGTAACGCGTTATGGGGGTCACAATGAAACGTGGACCAATATGTCCCATTTTTAATATCAGACATCATAGGTGTAATATAAATGTCTGAGCACAATTTTAAAGCCATATAATGCTTCCCTGAATTAATGTCCATTTTTGAGGATCTTACTCCATTTTGCGTTGGTAGTAGAAAGGTTTGATTTAATCCACTGCTGAACACTGACCATGTTATAAGAATACAGGTAGACGCATCGACACATCTGCTGGGAAAATTAACTGTCAAAACTATTTTGAATGAAAACTTATTCAAATCCTTAAAAAAATTGGAAAATTGCATATCAGAACAACCACCGATAAATAAGTATAAAAATCTACTTATTTTCGTCAAAACATTAAAATTTTTGGGCATATCATTGTTCCCAAGCATTGATGCGTCTACCTGTATTCTCCGACCTTTAACAACACTTATTTGGAATATCGATAGTTTGAAATAGAAATATGGAAATTATTTAATAGTATGGACGTCGATAGTAAGCCTTAGCTCTGAGAAATGGTACCTAGAAGATCCTTTCTTAGAAGTTAGTTTTTCAGATAAAGAACTATTCTCCCAAAAATGTTCTCCCCAAAAATGTCTTTGCTTTGTTATTATTAATTATCCCATTCACCATAATTCCTGAGACTACCCCTTCCGTCACTTCCCCACAGAGACACTCGTCACTACCGGTCAATAAGCCACATCAATTGCGAATCACTAACAATTCTCCACAATGCTTAATTGAGTTTTGTTCATTTCTATTTGATTAACTATCGCCTTGGTGGCATGACATTATTCACAGCATGACCCATAAATAACGATGACTTCCATTACCGTGTTCCGTGATTTTTTCCACTTTTTTGTTTCGAAAAGAAAGGGAAACAGGATGTTTCAATTTATCAGAGGCACTAAATCAAGGCCAGTTAGCTGCCAACCATGGCTTTTGTTTATGTTTTTCTTTGGCCGTATTCTTCTTTGTTGGATGCCAAGGTGGAGGGTAGCAGCAACAGCCATTGTTGTTATTCTTGTGTCATCGCTAATTGGATTTACTTATCGGCTGAGCTCAATCTCAATTTCAAATTAAATGAGTTGTGTGAGTTGTTTTCCTGACTAATTTGCTGTTATTGTTGTTGTTGTTGTGGAAATAAACCAAAGCAGGAAAGGAGTATAAAAATACATTCAGTGATCTATTTTCGTTACTTGGCTGTTGTTCTTTTAATCTCTATTTTCCGCTTGGGGTTGAGTGTTCAATGTGTTATTGTTTTTGTGCGAAAGTGGCCAAGTGTTCCAACTGGCTGCCGCGCCATACAATATTGTTAACTATTTCTGAGAAGAAGAAAAAAAGCTGAAAATATCATTGATTGTGGCCTTCACAGGCCCCCCCTGAGCAGAGGTGGTCATGTGTATGGCCAACCATTTGTGTGGGAGCACCCATTGTTTGTTTTTCCACATTTTCCCGTTATTTTTGTTGGCAATTAACGCTGTTTAAGTTAAATCTGCTGAAGATAAGATTTTGTTTTGTCAACTGTTGGAATGAATATTCCTTCCGGTAAAGTAAACACAAGATGTGCACACACACACATACAACAATGTGTACATGAATCAGTTTAAGAATATATATTGTATAACACACATACACACATATATAATCCACTTACTCTCACACACATTGTCATAGGCAACGACAATAATTCGTGGAAATATATTTATGTCATAGTTCTACTTTCCTTGGCGGAGGACACCAACGATGCGACATTTCAATGAATTATCCAGAGAATGAGACCAATTTTATGGACTTTCTGTTCTGGTTCAACTGCTTTGCTAATTGGCTATCATTATTTGTAATCAATTCAGAATTGATATTAGTCATCTTCCTATAACTTGGACCATGGTTTGGGAGTTATTAATTAATAGGTTGTCTAGATAACTGTATCACCAGGAAATTGTTTATTAGTTATTAGCAATCAAAATCAACTTTATTGTTGTTGGGCATAAATTTGTTAGCGAATGTGGGGGGGGGGGGGGGGGGGGGCGGACAAGGGCACATAGGAGATATGTGAAGAGGTTCAATATTAAGGCATTTGCCAGAGGTTACACTGAAATAACATTGTGAACAGTAAGATAGATCGGCTCTTATAAATAGAAGAATAAAAGAAAAATAATTCAGAAAATGTGAATTTTTTTTGGAGCCCTTTTTTTCAAGGTTTTTTAAACTGTAAGGTAAAGTGCTATCCCTATTAACTACAAATTAATTATACAACCACTTTAAAGAAATTAAAATCATTTGCTAATACCTCGAAAATTTCGACAAATTGCACAAATTTTCCAAAACTATATACCTCAGGGCATTATTTGTTGTCATACATATACAGGGTGAGATAAAACAAGTAAAAAAAATCTAAGTTCGGCCTGGTCAAACTTTTAGTAACGTCCACATTAGGGTAAAAGAAACATCAGAAGAAATGTGGCAAAAACCATTAAAATGCCGAATTTCGGGAGGTACCGTTATATGGGGGCTACACAAAAACGTGGACCTATAATTACAATGTTTCGCCACACGAACTAGGACCCATTATGACCAATAAATACCAATTTATAGACAAATCCTTGAAAAAATGTGGCAAAAAAAATTAAAATACCGAATATCGGGAGGTACCTTTATATGGGGGCTATACCAAAACGTGGATCTATACATGCAATGTTTTGCCACACGCACAGGGACCCATTATGACCTACAAATACCAATTTTCAGACAAATCCGTGAAAAAATGTGGCTTAAATCATCAAAACACCGAATATCGGGAGGTACCGTTATATAGGGACTATACCAGAACGTGGACCGATATATCTCATTTTCATTACAAACTCCTTTCCAAGGTGGAGGGTATAAAAATGCAACAAAGTAAAATTCCATACTCTTTAAATTATTTTTAAATTTTATTGGATGAAAGCAGAAAGTGTCGGAAATAGCATCAAATTTTAGAATAAGTTTAAATTTTTTCGATTTGGTCAGCTTTGCTACGAATTATAGCTTTCAAACGGCCACACATTTTGTAACCATTCTTGGGACGCGCGTGCTGAGTCCTGTTAAAATGTCCCAGGTCTACGGCCCAAGGCTGTAATGCGCCACCCTGAATATTATCGCGATATTATCGGCATTAATTCTGATGCCACGGTCGATTAATACGAGCGGAGAGCGACCATCGGTTGTTATGGCAGCCCTCACCATCACCATGGCCGGCGCTTTAGTTCTGGTGGCCAACCGAAGGTGCACATTTTAAGCTGACCTCTTTGGCAAGTAAAAACTATCATTTTGTTTGTTTACTAACCGCCGGCCAACGAATGTTTTCTCATCGGAGAAAACCAAATTCGGCAGTTCACCATTTCGGCCAACCGAGGCAAGTCTTTAGCTCAATTGAGTCTATTTTCTTTCTGTTGCGTTGTAAGTTCTTGCACTTCTTGGAATTTCAGTTTCATTTTTTAATATTTGCCGAATGGAATATTGCGATATGTTTAGCTCACGAGCCATTTTTTGGTTACTGCGACGCGGGTTTCGATCAAGTCGCTTCTTTACTTTTCCAACCATTTCTGCTGATGTTGATGTTTTCTTCCGTCCACTTCCTTGACGTCTTGATGCCTACGCTACCAGTATCACGATGACGAGCGATGGTACGAGACACAAAATATTTATTCACATTTAAATGCTGGAGTGCTCAACGATAGCCACTTGTGGTTTTCCAGCCAAATGTAAAGAAATTACACTATTACGCTTGAATTCCATCACGAATAACTTTTTTTTGTGGAGAATTCTAACCAAAATGCTTTTGTACGCTTGTAGACAATATAATAAGCTGCCACTGGAATAATTTTCGGACGAGTGGCTTAGAAATGACAGTCTGAAGTTGGTTGCAGTTTTTTCATCCCACCCTGTATAACTAATTTTACAGACATTACTAATTGTCTGTCATGTACTTGACACATTCATTTACCGAACAACATATACACCCACGAAGCCAGACACTAAAATCATTTAGACGTACCACTCAAATCCTATAGAAATTAATGTGACTCGTTGTTGATTGTGTGCAAATGTATTGGATTGGTTATCACATTTTCCAAATATCCTTAAAAATTAAATTTACAAACAAGTAGGACCTATAAATGTATCCGTATTTGTGAAAGGATTGCCTTTAAAAAAAGTTACTAAAAAGCAACAGATCTTAGACAGATTTTTTTTTTGAATGAGAGGAAATTTCCTTCATCAAGAAAAGTTGGCGGTACATAAGCAGCTTCAAATCATGGCTAGGCACTTTTAGGGTCAAATTATAAGAAGAAAGGACGGCAGGATTCGAGTGCGGTTCTGGCATCCCTTTATGATATGTCATAAAATATGCCATGCAAAGACTAAAAGCTGCTTATGTACCCTCATCTAAAGGGTCAACAATTTTACAAAAAATATTCTTTTAATCATATTTTATATAATTTTATGTACATTTTCTCTAAAGCATAATTTACTTAAAAGTACTCTTAATGAAAACTTCAAAACACCATTCCCAATAATTCTTACAAAATAAAATTTAAAGTGGCCTTTGAACAAAATTCTCTAAAACTAATTTTTTCAATAAATTGTCAACGTTTTATCGAAGAACGGCCCTGAAAAGCATAATTTATCCAAAAAGCGTACAATAGAAGTACCATTTCTTGAAGGAAGAGTCCTAAAACGTTCGCTTTCTAAACGAAACGGTTTTTAAACTGACTCTTCATCAATGAAATCAACCTTAAAAAGCAGCGTTCCTCAAATAAAGGCATTTTTATACCCTACACCACAAGGTGGTCAGGGTATTATGTCTTTGCGCATTTGTTTATAACAGGAAAAAGGAAACGAGATAGACCAATAGTTCCTTTTGATGATCTGCATAGAATCACATTCTGAGTCGATTAATGCATGTCCGTCCGTCCGTCTGTCCATCCGTCTGTCCGTTCGTCCATGTATTTTTGTAAACAAAGTACAGTTCGCATTTATTGCCCTATCCAGATGAAATTTTGCTCAAATCATTTGTTTGGCCCAAGGACGAACCCTATTGAAATTGGAGATAATCGGTCAAAATTTAGATATAGCTCCCATATATATCTTCGTCCGATTTGCCTTTTATTGTGCACCAAACGTGTTATATCAGTCCGAATAGTATGGAATTTTGCACGTACGATCAGATTGTACCTGAAAATAAGTATGCCAAATTTGATCGAAATCGGTTCAGATATAGCTATAGCTCCCATCCGATTTGTTATTTTTGTCCTCCGCAGCCGTAATATGCACTCTGTAACAACAATATTTGGGGAAATATATCAAATACATCTCAGAAATGCACTTACTAAATTTTATCGAGATCGGTTCAGATTTGGATATAGCTCCCATATATAACTTCGTCCGATTTACCTTTTATTGTACACCAAACTTCTAATATTTGCCCAAATTGAATGAAATTTGGCACTTACGACCGAATTGAGTCTAGAAGTTAGTATGCCAAATTTGGTGAAGATCGGTTCAGATATAGCTATAGCTCCCACATATAATGTTCATCCGATTTGTCATATTTGTTACCCACAGCCGTAATATGCTCTCCGTAACAGCGATATTCAAGGAAATATATCAAATACAGCTTAGAAATATTTTGCCAAATTTTATCGAGATCGGTTCCGATTTGGATATAGCTCCCATATATATTTTTATCCGATTTCAAATTAATTGTGCACCAAATGTGCAATACAAGTCCGAATTTAAAAGATACAAATGCTTGGGCATATTAAGCCCTTTGAACTTTAAATTATAATTATAATCATAGGGTGTATGATTGAATGCTCCCATAAAAACTTTAATTGTTTAATTGTCTACTAAATTAGCAAAGTGGTGTAGGGTATCATAAAGTCGGCCCCGACCGACTTTAAGACTTTCTTTACTGGTTAAATATGATATATGTTCCTTAACTGTATTTTATCTCCTAGAAAAGTAACTAAAAGAACCTTTTCTCCAAACATATCCTTAGAAATATCCTTTGTTAAACGAAATGTCCTTATATTCCCATTTCTCTAAGAAAGGGTCCTCAATAGCACTCAAACAGTCCTCAATAGAAAATCAAATTTTTTTAGGGAATATATTGACGACAATGAATACTGCAAGCTTTGTCAGGACGAGGAGGAAACTGAGACGGTGGAGCACTTACTCTGCCACTGCCCAACTCTTATAGGAGTGAGACAGCGGCTACTGCGGACATTATTCAGTTAACCAGAGGCTAAAGTGACGACACGCTGATTACACCGTGGATGCAAACCTACTCACTTCCCTACTCTTTATTTAGATTCTCGTTTCTTCACTATCCCTTATTCATTTCCTTCTCTTCTTTTTGTTCTATTCTCCTATCTTCTTTTGATTAGGATGAACACAATGGACCAATAGGTCTCCGAGTGGAGTGGTTATTTATACAACCTAACCTTAATAAAGAGTCCTTAAATTCCAATCTGCGGATTTTCTTATGAAAATAATGTGGCCCACAGCAAATGAGGATTTTCCTCTACAGAAAAAGAATGATCCTCAATAACGATGGATTTATTTTCGATGGAAAAAATTTTGTCCTTAGCGACTGAAGTTTTTTTTCTGTTAAAAAAAAATTGTCCTCAACAGTTGAAGATTCTTTTCATGAAGTACCTTTGCTTCAGTTCATGAGGACGGAATGTAAAAATTGTTCCTCATGAGAATGCTGAGAATGTTTTTCTATTTCAAAAAAATTGCAACTCATCAAATGCGGATATTTTTGATCCACCCTAACGTAATTTTTAATATCTAGCTTATGTTTGTTATTTCCCTAATGTCTGATTGTTAAAACCGCGTTCAAAACACACTCCTTGCTATATTTAAATAAAAACCACAAAGCCGGCCGCCCATTATTGTGGCCCGCATTTACCGACATTTTCCAAAACAAAATGTTCACAACAACAAAAAAGTGTCTGCTCCGGTTTATTTGTGGTAAAAAAAATAGTACAAGGAATAAAAGGAAATCTGGGTGTGTGTATGTGTGACGGGGGATAATTCTATAAACATATCTGGGGGATGTGTCTGTCCATGTGTGTGCTTTGCTTATAATCTCACAACAGATTATGTTTATTGTACTTTTGTGACTCATTTCCGTAGAAAAATGTTAATAGTATTTGCAAAACTCCGTGAAGTATGCATTAATTTTAATGATTCGGTGGGTGTATGTATGTCTTCTATTTGTCAAACATATATGTAACTGTGTAATTGGTCTGAGAAAAAATATAGAAAAGAAAATGTCCTCGCCAGACAGACATTCAAAGTTTGACAGTTTTACTTTTATTTTCATCGACCCAAATGGTACGGCAATTTGAAGTGATTTATATGTCACCATTTGGTGGAATGGTGTTAATTATGTTGTTATTGTTGTTGTTTGCATAGAATCGATTAAAGATTAAGGTGTCATTAAAAGCTAGCATACACATAATGTTAGAGTCATATGTAAAGCAAAATTTTCTACATTTAGGGTTAGTGTACCAGTAGTCGACACGTTTAGGATTTTCGCGTTTTAAATCGCTCACCATTCTGAGTAGAACTTTTCAATTATTACAAATTAATTTATTCAGATTCGAAATTTATGTATAGTTTTTGCAATAATAAATAAAGTTTTAATAACTTTTTATTAAATTTCATAAATTTGTAGCTTTATTAAAACAATGCTTTTTTGCCAGTAGTCGGCACCACTTGCTAATAGTCGGTATGGTATGTTCCAACAGTCGGCATACTAATTTTTTGGTAAGAATAATTAATAATAATAAATTAATTCAATAAAATGTAATATTTTTGTTTAGTTAAACTGATTCGACGTATTTATTGTACTTTTTCTAAGAATATGGATTGTTGAGGATCTTCACAGACAAAAATTTAATTTTTATTAGAATAAATCATATAGCTGACAATACCATTCTATGGAAGGTATATCGACTTTCTCATTCCGTTTGTTACTCCTCGAAATATTCCTAATAGGCCTTACAACGTATATATATTCTGGATCAGCGTAAAAATCTTAACCGACGATCTAGCGATGTTCGTCTGTCTGCCTGTCCAAACGAATTGAAATAGAAGGCTACAATTTTGCATACATGCATAGTTTTCCAGTAGGCAGGTTAAGTTCGTAAATGGGCCATGTCGGTCCACGCTTTCTTTTAGCTCCCATATAACGATACCTCCCGATATTCGGTATTTTCATGATTTTAGCGACATTATTTACCGGAATTATTTAAAATTTCGTATTGGAAGTTCGTAATGGGTTCTACAACCAATGGCAAAAATATTTGTATGCAGGTTAAGATCTTCCACGCTTTCTTTTAGCCCCCATATAATGATACCTCCCGATATTCGGTATTTTCATGATTTTAGCGACATAATTTACCGGAATTATTTAAAATTTCGTATTGGAAGTTCGTAATGGGTACTACAACCTATGGCAAAAAAATTTCTATGCAGGTTAAGATCTTCGTATAGCCCCCTTATAACGGTACCTCCCGGAATTTAGCGATAATATTTACCGGAATTATTTCGAATTTCGTATTTTAAGTTCGTAACGGGTACTACATCCTATGACATCAATTTTTATATGCAGGTCCACGTCTTTGTATAGCCCCCATTGAGCTGTACCTCCCGATAGTCGGTGTTTTGACGATTTCAGCAACATTATTTGCCGTAATCGTTTCAAATTTCGTATTGAAATATCTTAATGGGTACTACAACTTCCATATGACGGTACCTCCCGATACTCCGTATTTTCATGATTCACCGTAATTGTGACAAATCTTAATGAAATTCGTAATGGGCACTACAGCCCATGACAAAAAATTTCATATGTGGGTCCACGTCTTCATATAGCTTCCATATAACGGGTTTTATTTATGTGGTAGTTGTAGAATAGTTTTTGGATTTTTTTTTTTGTTGAAATTTTTCAATTTCCTTCGAAATGGTGGAGGGTATTAAAAGTCCGAAAACTCAATATTTAAGGAGTTATGGCCATTATAAAATATCCAATAATTCACACTTAAAAAAGTGATCACAAATAATAGCTAAAAACGCCAAAAACTCAATATTTAAGGAGTTATGGCCATTTTAAAATCCAATAATTCACACTTAAAAAAGTGATCACAAATAATAGCTAAAAGCGTCGAAAATTTAATAGTTAAGGAGTTACGGCCATTTTAAAATTCCTATTATTTCACACTTAAAAAAGTGATCACAAACAAAAGATAAAAACGCCAAAAACTCAATATTTAAGGAGTTATGGCCATTTTAAAATATCCAATAATTCACACTTAAAAAGTGATCACAAATAATAGTTAAAAGCGCCGAAAATTTAATATTTAAGGAGTTACGGCCATTTTAAAATTCCTATTATTTCACACTTAAAAAAGTGATCACAAACAAAAGATAAAAACACCGAAAACTCAATATTTATGATGTTATGGCCATTTTTAAATATTCAATAATTCACACTCAAAAAAGTGATCAGAAATAATAGCTAAAAGCGCCGAAAACTTAATATTTAAGGAGTTATGGCCATTTTAAAATATCTAATAATTCACACTTAAAAAATGATCACAAATAAAAGCTAAAAATGCAGAAAACTCAATTTTTAAGGAGTTATGGCCATTTTAAAATATTCAATAATTCACACTTAAAAAAGTGATCACAAATAATAGCTAAAAACGCCGAAAATTCAATATTTCAGGAGTTATGGCCATTTTAAAATTCCTATTATTTCACACTTAAAAAAGTGATCACAAATAATAACTAAAAACGCCGAAAATTCAATATTTCAGGAGTTATGGCCATTTTAAAATATCCAATAATTCACACTTAAAAAAGTGATCACAAATAATAGCTAAAAACGCCGAAAACTAAATATCTAAGAAGTTATGGTCATTTTAAAATTCCTATTATTTCACTGCTTTCCGTTCGAACTTTGCTGTTTTCTTACTTATTTAAATCTTGTCAATATCAAGTTCAGAACACCCGACAAACTTGACAAATATATTCCCCCTATGGTGGCAATGTAAATGGATTTAATGTTAATGATCCAAATGGAGTTGTTTCTTATCAAGAGTCACCAAACGTAATGGAAGACCAAACACCTTGGTATTCCACCCCCTTCCTCACAATCACATACATGCACATACTTTTGTGAAGACAGACAATCAAATGTGTTGAAGGTATTATTTCTGTCTTCAAAGGGGGTAATTACGACAAACAGATCAAATCATCTTTACTCCTTGCCAGTACAAATATATGTATGTGATGGCCACCCACTGTGTTGGAAAGTGTGCAGTAGAACGTTTTTTTTTTCGTTCTCCTTCAAAATAAAATTTATAACACAAAATTTGAATTGCAAATTTTGTAAGACTGGCATGAAAAGAAGAGAAAAAAATACATTCACTCATATGCTCTGGCAGGTCCTTAGCATTCATTATTCTGCATATTAGAGGAGGATAGGAGAGCGACAACACACATACATACTTTCATACATGACGATGATGATGACGACTTACTTCCGAAAAATACCCATTAACTACAAACAAGCAAAAATGGAAATTGCCTCAATTCAAGAGGCAATTATAAAAACAGGGTTATAAATAACATTTTCAAATACGTGCATACACACACACACAAACACTACGAATTATGTATGTGTGTAGTCTGCAAAAGGGACCTTAACAAATCTCAATCATCAGCTTAAGGTTGGTGCTGGGCGTTTGTAATTTGCCTTTCATATCAACACTTTGGCAAAAAGCAGCAAACATTTCATATCTGATAGAAGGCCTAAAAAATAACCTCCCATTCATACTCGATTGCTATACCATGCTAAGTGGTCGTGGTTAGTGCTTATCACACATGTTTCTACTCATTTTGTTTTGGGGTTTCTTACACGAATAATTTATGACTAATTTATATTTTCGTAATATTTTACATACCTCATACTCTTGCGTACATCTTGTGGCTGTGGTGCTCTCGGTCGATGTTTGCAAACAACCACAATACCCGCCACAATAATCGATGTCACAATAACCGCTCCAATGGCCACAACGGCCGCCAACAGTAATAGTGTTGATTGTTTTTCGGGGCCACCACCTATACTGGCACCAGCACCACTGGCTGCAACACCAACATTACCGCTGACATGATGCGTTGTTTCGGCAGGTGTTGGATCCTCCGAGAGAATGGATTCATCTGTAACCAAAAAAACAAAAGAGTCATAAAAAATTGCAATAAATTTAAATGGGAGAAGAATTTATTTGTTTTACGAGAGGGAGTTGTTGTTTTTCTTTTCTTTTCATTTTGCCTTTCAAATTGGAACGTATGAGTGATTTCGTTTTGGGGATCAGCCACATAAATTATACGTCACACAATGTGAAGGGCACCCCACTCAAAAAAAAAAAAAAACAACAACCAGGACAACGAAGATTACTTGCAAAAAGAAATACGATAACATTCAGATTTATATGTAAGAATTAAAATTTATTTCCAGCCATTAATTGCAATCAGATTTGGGTGAAATATTTATGTAACACCTGTGGGAGGTTAACTCAAGTTGAGGAGAAGAAAAAACGAATTTCGTGAAATTCTACGAAAACATTATCGAAGTGCTATTAATGCAATAAAAGTTGAAGAGGAAACAGATATGGTGTTCTATAAACAAAATACTTTGAAATGTGACCTGAGAATAGGAAAGCTTTGAAGGCAATTCCATCGACCCAAATGGTACGGCACACAAAAAAAGGATCACAAAGAAGGGAGTCCTCTTAAAGAAGGCATAGTGTAGAAGACTCTTTCTCATTTCTCTAAAGAAAACAATCTGTATAACAGTCTTCCATTGAAATAAGATTTTTTTCTGGTTTCGGATAAAGAAAATACCTTTTAGATCTTGCGAAGAGGGAAACTTCTAGATATTTTAAATAATGAAGGTCTTTTTACAGTATTCGATATAACGAAGACTCTTTTGGTTATCAATAGAAAGGATACTTTTTTCGGTCCTCTACCAAAAGAAGACATTTATATTGTTCACGATAGAAAGAAGATATTGAAGTGTTTGTTTTAAGAGAGAAAACATTGCTATTGTCTACAAAGAAGAGCATGAAAAAACACATATTGTCATTGGGGGTGTTCTTATATATAATTATATCCTCCACCTTGGAAAGGGGGGTATATTAACTTTGTCATTCCGTTTGTAAAATCCTTAAATATTCGTCGTAGACCCCATAAAGTATACATATTCATAATCAGCATAAAATTCTTAGTCGATTTAATGATGTCCGTCTGTCTGTCCGTCTGTTGAAATCACGATACAGCCCACATTATTTCTGGTTCCACGTTCTGGTAGAGTCCCCATATAACGGTACCTCCCGATATTCGGTATTTTGATGATTTATGCCACATTTTTTTCACGGATTTGTCTGAAAATTGGTATTTGTAGGTCATAACGGGTCCCTGTGCGTGTGGCAAAACATTGCATGTATGGGTTCACGTTTTGGTATAGCTCCCATATAAAGGTACCTCCCGATATTCGGTATTTTATTTTTTTTTTGCCACATTTTTTCACGGATTTGTCTATAAATTGGTATTCATTGGTCATAATGGGTTCCAGCTTCGGTGGCGAAACATTGCATGTATGGGTCCATGATTTGGTATAGCCCCCATATAACGGTACCTCCCGATATTCATTATTTTGATGGTTTTTGCCAAGTTTTTTCACTGATTTGTCTAAAAATTGTTGTTTGTGGGTCATAATGGGTTCCAGCTCCGGTGACGAGACATTGCATGTATGGGTCCATGATTTGGTATAGCCCCATATAACGGTACCTCAAAATATTCGGTATTTTGATGGTTGTTGCCAATTTTTTTCACTGATTTGTCTAAAAATTGCTATTTGTGGGTCATAATGGGTTCTAGTTCGTGTGGCGGAACATTGTATGTATAGGTCCACGTTTTGATATAGTCCCCACATAACGGTACCTCTCAATATTCGGTAATTCGATGATTTTTGACACATTTTTTCACGGATTTCTCTGAAAATTGGTATTTGTAGCCATAATGGATTCTATCTCCGTTGGCGAAACATTGTATGTTTAGGTCCATGATTTGATATAGCCCTCATATAACGGTACCTCCCGATATTCGGCATTTTGATGGTTTTCGCCACATTTCTTCTAAGGTGGAGGGTATTAAAAGTTTGGCCCGGCTGAACTTAATGTTTTTTTATTTGTTTTCTCTTGTTTAATAATAGAGGAGGAGACCATTTATAGTATTCCGTGGAGCGAAGGCCATTTTGGGGTACTACATGGTAAGAATACCTCTGTGGACAGAAAAAAAATAAAAAAAAAACTTTTAACAAGAGATGATATGCTAAAATACTTCTACAGAGATAAACCCCTTTAAGGGTCCTGTAAAAATACATTGGTAGTAGCGGCGCCTGTTTGTATCTCATTTCATACGTTACTTTTTTCAATACGTGACTTAAATAATCTTTATTTTTCCATATTCCATGTTCATGGTCATGATTTTAATATTAACGCCCCCAAGCACACACACACACACTCTCACCATGATTTTGCACAAAATAGAACATTTGTTAAACAAAAGATTTATTTACATCACATTAGTAAGTATTAAGGACATATGGCGTATATTTATGTTGTTATCCTCATATAAGTCATTCTTCTTATGCTTACACTTTCATCATTTCCTTTTCAATTAGCCATTTACTACACCCGCCCCCTAAGACGAGGGAGAGCAAAAAACAATGCCAAAAAAAACAGTAACCCAAAAATAACAGAAAACGTATTATCATCGTACAAAAGACATAATTCTTAGAACACGGAAGTAATATCAAACAATTTACGCCTCAATGGCAAACGCAAGGCATAACGCCTAATAGGAAAAAATATTTCGCTCAGTTGGAAAAGTAGCTCAGATGTAAAACACAAAAAATGCTAAAAAAAGTAAAGCAGAAAATGGATAAAAAGGAGGTTTGAAAAATGACTGGCAAATAGAATATGAGGGTGGATGTCTGTCTATCTGACTCTTTTAAGTCTCGAATGAGATATACTTAAATATATAGCATGAATTTTTTAACAAAAATATATATCTAAATTTAAAAGAGAAAAAAGAATGCTTTAACCGTCAACCAGTCAGGGGGTAAAACAATCAAAATGAAAGAAAAAAACCATTCACCTGGGGCGTATTTGAATGTTGGCAGCGAAAAACACACCTTATTACATTTCCGTATTCCGGCCTACTTACTTTTTGTATTTCTCTCAACATCGGGAGTTAGCCTACAAACTAACCCTAATGAAATCATTATTCTGCCCAGCAATGGTAACAAACCATCTGAGTATATTTTATCTTCTGTACGAATAGCTTACACAACACACATATATTCATACAAAATGAATCCTAGCACACTCGTTCGCTTGGCGTTTGTGGTGGGTGTATGTATGGGCCAGCAAAAAACTTCCGTTGACTTCTTCACTTATTTGCTACGGAAGTCCCATAATTTAGAAGATTAGTTTTTGCTCGTACATCCTTGCATTTTTTTTTTTTTGATGGTTCTCGTACATCCTTGCATTTTTTTTGATGGTTCGTTGAAAAATATGAGAAAAGGTTAAAATTTTTATTCAAATTTGCCAGAAGCGCTGCAACGGATAGAGAGTATTGCAGCAATTTGAGAGAAAATAGGAGGAAGTATTTAGGATAATTATGCTATGGGTGATGATAACAGGCTTTACGGGCGTTAATTCCCATATATTTTTATATTTATTGTAAAAAAGAATGGAAGTACAGAATTATTGTCAATTACAAGTGGTTCGCTTATGTAGTTGTCTATAGAAAAGCACATTAGGTAATTTTACTACAGAGGAGTTCGAAAAGGGTATTTTAATATGGAAAAGCTCAGAGACGCCTTCCATCGATCTTTTTTATGCTTGAAGAGTTAAAAGTTTAAACTTTTACTTGAAGAATGCTGTAGACTGACTGTGTCTGGAGCATTTTGGAAAGCAAGGTTGGCACTTAAAAATTCCAAAGTGTCGATCGCCTCATGCAAGCGCATTGTCGGGAATGGTCAAAAATACCGCAGAGCAACATTCGGGCAGCGTGTGACGATTTGGCCATTATTGGCCATTTAAAGGCCATAATTCGTGCCAAAGGTAACCAATTCGAACAAATCTAAACTTATTCGAAAAGTTGATGCTATTTCCGACATTTTTGCTTTCATTCAATTAAATTTAAAAAAAAATATATAAAAATTATGGCGTTTGACTTTATTGCAGTTTTTTATCTCACCCTGTACAGTAAAGTATCTTCTGTTTATAGAAAGTCCCTAAGTGGTAGTCTGTTTGTAGGGGAGGTTAAGGTTATCTTGTCTATGTCTTAAAATGAAAAAAATGTAAAGGACATCCTTTCATTAAAAAGCTTGCAACCTAACTTTAATGAATGGTATACCTCAAAAGGGTCTCCTACATATAGGAGACTTGTAAAGTTCATTTTATTTTCAGAAGCCTAAATCTGGATCTGCTATCAGTAGAATAACTGTAAATTTCTAAATCCAGGTTTTGGACTATAATGGTCACTTTCTTCACTTTATAAGAGATATGTGATAGTTTTTTGACCCAGAGCTTCAGAATTTGGAAGAACATTTTGTATTATGTCTGTATGGTTGGCATTGGGATGATGGGGGTCACGTTTTGTTATAGCCGCCACGTAGGGGGTACCCTGATATTCAGATATTCAGTATTTTGATGATTTTCGCCAAATTTTTTCACGGATTTGTCTACATATTGGTATTTGCAGGTCATAATGGGTTCTAGCTCCGGTGACCAAACATTGTATGTAAAGGTCCGGGTTTTTGTATGACCCTCATATAACGGTACCTCCCTATATTCGGTATTTTGATGATTTTAGCAACATTATTCACCGGAATTGTTTCAAAATTGGTATTTGAAATTCGTAAAGAATACTACAGTCTAAGATAGAAAATTGTCTGTGCAAGTCCATGTCTTCGTATAGCCCCCATATAACGGTACCTCCCGATATTCGGTATTTTGATGATTTTAACGACATTATTCACGGGAATTGTTTCAAAATTAGTATTTGAAGTTCAAAATGGATACTACACCCTAAGACAGAAAATTGTCTGTGCGGGTCCACGTCTTCGTATAGGCCCCATATATCAGTACCTCCCTATATTCGGTATTTTGACGATTTTAGGTACAATACCAACCGACATTGTTTGAGATGTGGTATTTGAAGTTCGTTATGGATGCTACAGCCTGTGACAGAAAATTGTCAATGCTGGTCCAGGTCTTCGCACAGCTCCAATTTAACGGAACCTTATTACATACGATATTTTGATGATTTTAGCTACATTATTCACCGTTTATTTCAAGTTTCGAATTTGAATATGGTAATGGCTTATGACAATCAATGCCTTTGTATGTCCACGTCGTATAGATCCCAATATAACGAATGTAATTGGTATTTTTAAAATTTTAACAGAATTTTTTAAGAATTTTATTTTTGGAAAATTTCCAAATTCGTTGGAAATGGTGGAGGTTATTAAAAGTTCGGCCCGGCCGAACTTACTGCTTTTTAACTTGTTTAATATATCTTATCGATGTCATGCCATTCAGTATACACCAATGTTATTTGGTTCATAGTTGGTATGATATACCTCACATAAATTCCCAATATGTTACGTGAGCTAAATACGCATAGTGGTGTAGGGTATCATATAGTCGGCCCCGCCCGATATATGACCTTTCCTTACTGGTTCTGATTGTTTTCTGTCCAGATTTCTATTTTCAAGTACATTTGTACTCGCCATGTGGTTCACCACTTTACACTGCCTGTAATCCCTTTTGTCTTTTTTTGGTATAAGCTTTAGTAATTTTTGCTCGTCATTTAAACAGCAGGTACTTTGGTTATCCTATTTAGGAAACAATATTCTAGTTTCCACATACATATATCGCCTTGCCCACTGGCAGCTAGCTGATTGTTAAATATGTTGGTTTTCTTTTTTGCAGTTTTGTTTTTGTTCCTGCGCATGTTCTATATATGGCATATATTCGTATTGTTCGAGTTTGGCTGGCTGACTTTGTTTGGGTTTGGGTTTTAGATTTTTCTTGTTGGTGGTGCTTTTGTTGTAAACGAAGCAATCTAAACCATTGTTGCAGCCTCTGGGTCAAAAAGATTGTGAATTTATGTAACGGGAACGTGCTATTGTGCTGCCATGAAAAAACAAACAGCAATAACAAATTCATTCGTACGTACCTCTTCCATTTTTCCCAATGTTCAACACCTCTAAGTATTGAGCATATGGTTTGTAATAAGCAGCGATTGGCTGGATATTACGACACACACACACACACACGTACACAGCCAACATTGATATTTTGTGCCGAGCTAGACAGCAAGTTATGAAAGGCAAGTTTCGTTGTGGGAGAACAATAATTTGTTAGATCAAAATTAAAATTTTCAATTCCCGTGTTCTTTGCCTTGGGTAACAATTAGGCCATGGCCAGGATGTGTGGGGAATAAATTAATCCCTAATTTTTTCGGAGTTCTTTTTTTTGGGGTGGGGGGAAGACTTTGCCTTATTGAAAAGGGAAATTAGTACATTTTAGTAGGTAAAAGGCTTGGCATATTCAAACATTTTTTTTAAATATATCCGTTCTGTAATTTCACCCGTCGCCTTTCTCACACACACATCGATAGCAATGTGTTAAAACAAAAGTTTCCCCGAGTAGAGGAGTGAAACAAAGCATCCTCCACTATTATTGTTCACAGGAACAATGGCATTACTTTGGATTTCCTGTCGCCATTGTCCTTTCCGTTATGCTTCCTTTTCTGATATTATGAAAGGCCTGTCCAGGTTCATATACAAGTGGGTGTGTGTGAGTGTGTTCATGCATGATTGCTTTGTAAATATAAAAGAATTTGTTTTCAACTTAAAATCTTTTTGTTATAGCCATAGCGTTGTGTGATTAAAAAATTATTTTTAAATTTTAGTTTTATTCGCACACACGTGTTACCTCCCACCATCCTTAATTCCCAAACACTCTGGTGATGTGGACCCGCACTGTTGTTATGGTGGCTGCTGCGTGTTTGGCATAAAGGTTTTCCATGTGTTTCAAATGTATTTAAAATTTTGGGGTTACTGTTATGGTTTCGTACACACGCACTCACAAACACACAGATAAAGTGATGGTGGTTGTGTGTGTACAAATCTACTTAAAATTAGTGCAAACACATACCCACACACTCATGGAGACTATGTATAGTTAAATGTATAGTAAAGAGGGTGATACTAAAAACGATTCTTTATTAAGCTGATTGGAAGTTAAGATTAGTTTGTAGTTCAAAATTCAAAAACTATTTTGCCATGACCTCAACTCAAAGGATTAAGGGACTTATATATCTCCTTAAATTAATTAGCAATAAAAAGCGATCTGAATTAAGACGTAATATATTCCCAAGGAACAAAATAGTTACCAAAACGTGGACATGCACAGACAATTTTCTGTCATAGGCTGTAGTATCCAAATACCAAATTTGAAACAATTCCTGTGAATATTGTCTCATAAATCATCAAAATACCCAATATCGGGAGGAGCCGTTATATGGGGGCTATACGAAAGCGTGGACCTGCACGGACAATTTTCAGTCATATGCTGTAGTATCCATTTTGAACTTCAAATACTAAATTTGAAACATATGCGTTGAATAATGTCGCTCCAAAATACCCAAAATAGAGAGTGGTAGCATTATATGAGGGCTATACCAAAACATGGAAATACATAGCCCATTTTCATTACCAAAAGTCTACCTACTTCATTCGTTCGGAAGCTAGACTGATTTCCGCAGACGCCTATTCGTCATCGCTAAATCGACATAGAATATTATTTATTTCGAGGTGTTACAAATGTAATTACAAACTTAATATTAAATAATACTACGGTGGAGGATATAAAAATATTAGTTTTTATAAACCAAATTTGATGATATTTTTAATAGTAATAGATACAATAAAATTAACAGTAAGCAAATACTATTTAAGGAATTTTATCGCACATAATTTTGTGGAAAATTGTGACTTGTTACGAAACCGTTTAAAATGAGTTTTTAACAATATTTTGAAATTTCCGCGATAATGAAATTTTGTGTCAAAACCCGCCTTATTTTTATACCCTCCACCATACTATGGAGGGTATATTAATTTTGTCAAAGTATATATATTCTTGATCAGCGTAAAATTCTAGACGATTTAGCCATGTCCGTCTGTTGTAATCACGCTATCTTTCGAAAAAATTGAGATTGAAGGCTAAAATTTTGCACACATGTATATTTTGCCAGTAGGCAGGTTAAGTTCGTAAATGGTCCATGTAGGTCCAAGTTACCATATAGCCCCCATATAACGGTACCTCCCGATATTCGGTATTTTGATGATTTTAGCGACATTATTCACCGGAATTGTTTCCAATTTGGCATTTGAAGTCCGTAATGGATACTACAGCCTAAGACAGAAAATTATCTGTACAGGTCCACGTCTTCGTATAGCCCCCATATACCGTACCCTACGATATTCTGTATTTTGATGATTTTAGCGACATTATTTACCGGGATTGTTTCAAATTTCGCATGTGAAGTTCGAAATGGATACTTCAGCCCATGCCAGAAAATTGTCTGTGCAGGTCCACGCCATCGTATAGCCCCCATATAACGGTACCCCCTATATTCGGTATTTTGATGATTTTAGCTACATTATAAACAGATTTTTCTTCAAGTTTCGCATTTAAATATTGTAATAACTTATGACAAAAGTTGCCTATGCAGGTCTACGTCGTCGTATAGGCATTCGGTATTTTTAATATTTTAATAGAATTTTAAACGGATTTTATTTATTTATTTATTTATTTATTTTTTTTTTTTTTGAAAATTGCCAAATTTGTACCAAATGGTGGAGGGTATTAAAAGTTCGTCCCGGCCGAACTCACAGCTTTTTTACTTGTTAATATTGGTCTACGTTTTGTCATTGGTCCCTTATAGCGGTAGTGGCCAACGAGAATGTTATTTGCTAAATTAAGATCTAGTTTAGGAAGAGCTTCGACATAAAGAAACACCCGATTCAAAGCACTTCGAAGTCTTTCAACTTCTCAGAGTCAAACACTACTTGCCAAAACAGTTTTCAATACAACTACCATAACGCAGAATGCCCTAATATAAGATATTTTTTAAAGGTTTCAGACACAATTATTAACAGAATGGACCCTGAATTTGACATTTTGTATCAAACCCTCGATTAACGAGAAGTCTCGTATATTGTTCTACGTCTCTTTACTGCGACATCGGGTCCAGGCCCCGATTTCAATCCGAAGAAAATATATTTTGTCAATGAAGGTCTAAGTGTTACCCATATATAAAGTCACACCCTCAATATGGGCATGAACTACAAGTCTGTATTTTGAGTTGTAAAGAAATGCATGATATTTCGAATATGTATACCATTTCGAATATGGGTACAACAGAGTTTTCTATTGGTATAAAGCATTAAACCCGGTTGGAACTACGTAAATTTAATACAAATTAATTCAACTATTGATTTCATATAATCGGAAAATGTCTGCTCCATAAGATGTTGATTAAATAAAGAAAACTGTACGTACATTTATATTCTAAATATTGTCTCCAATCTAATGTATGAAAATATATATATTTGTATATCACATGTAGTTACACATTTAATCCTATTGAATCACACTTAAATCACACATTTTATATAAATAATAATGCAACCTATAGACACATACACGTATACCTGTATATGTAAGCATAATACGCAAACATATGTATATATTTAGAAAGACAAAGCGGCTTGAATAAGAGTACAATAGGTGGGCCTAACTATAATTAAGAAAGAATCAAAATCCCGAAATTTTAAAGAAACCAAACGAAAAGACCATATTCTTAGCAAAAGCATTTAATTAAATATAATTAAATATAATAACCTTTTTTACTATGTATTGGGGGTATTATAAGTTTGATTGGGCCAAAAATTATATAATACCTCAAAATATTGGTTTCCCACACAGAAAATGTTTTCGCCGAGCTGAGTCGATCTAGCCATGTATGCCCGTCCGTCCGTCTGTTCGTCTGCCCATGGTCATCGGGTAATATATAGTGGGTGAAATAGTCCATAAAATGTGTGTTAAATAAAAGTTAAATTTTCAATTAAACCGCGAATATTTTTTATCCCGGCGAAATCACATATAGACGAGAAGGTCAATTCTGACCATTACGTAGATGCCGATAGTAAAAATATCGGATATATATAACGAAATACATACAATGTTTGTATAAAAAGGAAAGGGATGTTAGCTAGAATGCTTATATCTCAAGAGTGGCTGGACGATTTTGACCAATTTTTTCAATTCAGCTGCTCTCTCGATATGTTTTTATTTTTTCATATTTTTTATCGCATGCGATTTTTTTTTAATTTGACTTATAATATTGAAGTTTACATTTTGTAATATTTTTTCACCTTACAACACAGGTTGGGGATATTATATACATATTGCATTTCAATCCTCACACCACACGGTGGTCAGGGTATTATGTCTTTGTGCATTTGTTTGTAACAGGCAAAAAGAAACGAGATAGACCCATAGTTCCTTTTGATGATCTGCATAGAATCACATTCTGAGTCGATTTATGCATGTCCGTCCGTCCGCCCGGCCGTATGTCCACGTATTTTTTGTAAACAAAGTACAGTTCGCATTTATTGCCCTTTCCAAATGAAATTTGGCACAAATCATTTGTTTGGGCCAAAAGACGAACCCTATTGAAATTGGAGATAATCGGTCAAAATTTAGATATAGCTCCCATATATATCTTCGTCCGATTTGCCTTTTATTGTGCACCAAACGTGTAATATCGGTCCGAATAGTATGGAATTTTGCACGTGCGATCAGACCGGACCTGAAAATAAGTGTGTCAAATTTGATCGAAATCGGTTCAGATATAGCTATATCTCCCATATATTGTTCATCCGATTTGTTATGTTTGTCCTCCGCAGCCGTAATATGCACTCTGTAACAACAATATTTGGGGAAATATATCAAATACAGCTCAGAAATACCTTTGCTAAATTTTATCGAGATCGGTTCAGATTTGGATAAAACTCCCATATATAACTTCGTCCGATTTACATTTGATTGTGCCCCAAACGTCTAATACGACCGAATTGTGTCCAGAAGCTAGTATGTCAAATTTGGTGAAGATCGGTTCGGATATAGCTATAGCTCCCATATATATTGTTCATATGATTTGTCATATTTATTACCCACAGCCGTAATATCCACTCCGTAACAACGATATTCAGGGAAATATATGAAATACAGATCACAAATATCGTTGCCAAATTTTATCGAGATCGGTTCCGATTTGGATACAGCTCCCACATATATTTTTATCCGATATCAAATTAATTGTGCACCAAATGGACAATGCAAGTTCAAATTTAAAAGATACAAATGCTTCGGGATATTTGGTCTTTTAAACTTCAAATTATAATTATAATCATAGCGTGTATGATTGAATTCTCCCATAAAAACTTTTAATTGTTATGCGCAGCTCTACTAAATAAGCAAAGTGGTGTAGGGTATCATAAAGTCGGCCCCGCCCGACTTTAAGACTTTTTTACTGGTTCATAATGGTCCGGTTGGGCTCAGAAGGGCTAGGCCTATTGTTTTAAAAATGTCCGCAATATATTTAGGGGTTGAAACAGACCAACAAATAGAAACCAAAGGATACGAAATCTCGCATCAAGTGAGAGTTTAGGGCCACTACTTTTGTTTAAAAAAAATACCAACATTTCCATTCCACCGAAACTTTGAAAATAATTTACAGGCGAAATATAAAATACATAAAAGGTGCACTTCTGGTTTTTTTATGCTGATTTCGTTGACGAATATGGCCAAATATGATTGACAAGCAGGTCATATAGATGAGTCTAAATTTAGAGATACAGAGGGACCTCTTGCATCTGGAGACGATTACAAAATATTTAGGGTCTCAAATGAAGCAACAGAAAAAAATTCCTGATCACACAATTGAAACCAATCGACACGAAATTTTGCATGAGGAGAGAGATGGGGACAGGAAAAAAGTCTAGCAGTTTGGATGACCGTGACTGTAAAATAGACCACAACAACTAACAGCACGACGGAGTGCGTAAATATTGGGCAAAAGGGTAATATCTGGTCAGTGCTCCATGACATAATTTCAAAATCGAAATCTTCTTACATATTGCGCTGCTGTAGGGTATCACATTGTCGGCCCCGCACGACTATAGCCTTTGCTTACTTGTATAACCATGAATTGTGTGCGTGCAAAATTGAAACAAAAAATTATTAACACCCTAATATACTGTAGACATACAGGTAGGTAAGTATGTATATACGTAAATAAATATGTTTGTTATGTATGTATAGTTATTATGAAACGAAATGAAGTAAAATAAGATTTTAATAACAAATGAACACACACACACCCTCACTCACTCACGTACACCATCATCATCTGTCTGTGTGTTTAAACCTATAGAATCCTATTACCGGCTTATGTAGTTCAAATGGATTTTTTTGGGGTCACCAGCACGAAATCTGAGTAATTCTGTTATATGGAATTTCGTACAACGACAACAACTACACCATGTTTTAGTTTTGTTACAGGCTTTTCATTAAAATGGAACAAAGCTAAATTTTGATTTCCTGTTTTTGTTGGTGTGTTCTGATGATGGAGAAGTGTTCCATTAAGAGCGTTATAATTAAAAAATCATATAACGCACACACACCCACTGGAAATTTAGTGGAAATTTAATTGTTTTATTTTAAAAAAGTGTTGAATGTCGGTAGAATACTTCCGTTAAGTTTTAGTTACGCCAACTAAAATTTTCCATTTTAATTTTTATCAAATTAATAATTTATAATCAAAATTTGCCATTTGGTTAAATGTTTATATATATTTAATATTAAATCATAATTGTTTAATTGGCTTCTAATTGTTGGTTGCAGTTAAAACTATTTATCAGGAAAGTTAATATGGAAAGAAACCAAAAATTAAAAATTATATTATGCAAGGTTTGAAACATTTTGGTTAATACAAAAATAGCTGATAGGACACATTCGCCGTTTGAATGCAATCAAGTATCCAGCAAAAACTTAGAAACTGCATAAAGTGAATAACACATTTAAAGGTAATGAGTACCGTTGATGTGAGTGTTACAACAAGGTTATGAGATTGAGAATCGGCGTAGGCAAATGAAACCAGTAAAGAAAATCTTAAAGTCGGGCGGGGCCGACTTATGATACCCTAAACAACTTTGCTAATTTAGTAGAGCTGTGCATAACAATTAAAAGTTTTTTATGGCAGAATTCAATCATACAAGCTATGAATATAAATATAATTTAAAGTTCAAAGGACTAAATATGCCGAAGCATTTGTATCTTTTAAATTCAGACTTGTATTTTTGGTGCACAATTAATTTGAAATCGGATAAAAATATATATGGGAGCTATATCCAAATCGGAGCCGATTTCGATCAAATTTGGCAAAGATATTTCTGAGCTGTATTTGATATATTTCCCTGAATATCGTTGTTACGGAGTGCATATTACGGCTGTGGTAACAAATATAACAAATCGGATGAACAATATATATGGGAGCTATATCTATATCTGAACCGATCTTCACTAAATTTGGCATACTACCTTCTAGACCAAATTCGGTCGTATGTGCCAAATTCCATCCCATTTGGACAAATATTAGACGTTTGGTGCACAATAAAAGGTAAATCGGACGAAGTTATATATGGGAGCTATATCCAAATCTGAGCCGATCTCGATAAAATTTAGCATAGGTATTTCTGAGCTGCATTTAAAATATTACCCCAAATATTGTTGTTACAGAGTGCATATTACGGTTGCGGAGGACAAAAATAACAAATCAGATGAACAATATGTATGGGAGCTATAGCTATATCTGAACCGATTTCGATCAAATTTGGCATACTTATTTTCAGGCCTAATTTGGTTGTATGTGCAAAATTCCATACTATTTGGACTGAGATTACACGTTTGGTGCACAATAAAAAGCAAATCGGACGAAGATATATATGGGAGCTATATATAAATTTTAACCGATTATCTCCAATTTCAATAGGGTTCGTCCTTGGGCCAAACAAATGGTTTGTGCAAAATTTTATCTGGATAGGGCAATAAATGCGAACTGTACTTTGTTTAAAAAATACATGGACAGACGGACGGACGGACAGACGGACGGACGTGCATTAATCGAATCAGAATGTGATTCCATGCAGATCATCAAGAGGAACTATGGGTCTATCTCGTTTCTTTTTGCCTGTTACAAACAAATGCACAAAGACATAATACCCTGACCACCTTGCATATCATTACATTACAAGAAAATCGAACATTTATATCCAATTTGTGGGATATCATAAATTCTATATTCATCTCAGGTTTGTGGTTGAGAGAAATATTTGGATGTAGCAAGTTGTAAAGAATCGCATATTTGTTTCGCAAGTTATGACAGATAAAAGTATTGAAAATTGTGACCCTTTGTGGGTTAGGTACCAGAAAGGCTTCGTAGATTTTTACAACATATCCTGTATTAGCAAAAATGTTTGTATGTGTGAAATTTGCTTTCTTTGAGAGTTTTGTCTTTAAAAATCTTGAACCCTATGTGGGACAGGTAGCAAAAGAAATGGTCCGATCTCTACCATATTTATAACAGATCTTGTGTTGATGGAAATATTGACCAAGTCTGAAATGGAATCGGATGTTAATTTCGCTTTTTATAAGCTTTATGGATATTCAAAATTGTTAACCATGTGTGGGAGCTACCAGAAAGAGTGGACCGATACATCCCATCTGCACAAGATATCTTGTGGTAGTAGAAATAATGGGTTGTATGAAATATAAAGAGAACCTGATGCTTATTTCGCGTTTTATGACCTTCATGGATATTTAAAATTTTTACCCTTTGTAGGGGAGGTACTAGAAGGAATGGTCCGATCTCTACCGTTTTTATAACAGATCTTGTGTTGATGGAAATATTCATATGTGCCAAGTCTAAATAGAATCGGATGTTAAGTTCAGGTTTTATGAGCTTAATGGATATTCAAAATTTCGACCTATTATGGGGGAGCTATCAGAAGGGGTTGAGTTAATAAAATTATTGAGATGTGTAAGATTTCTTATGTTCAAAATGTTGACCTCTTGTGGGGGAGGTACTTGATAGAGGGGACCGATATTTTCCATTTTCGCAATTAACCTAGCACTGGCGCAAATATTAGGATTTGCAAAGTTGGGCAAAATAGGATTATCTTTTCTCTTTCTGTGCAGATTTTTTTTTTCAAAGTTTCGACCATTTGTTGGGGAGGTACCAGAAGGAGTGTAAGTTTTTTTACAAGTTCTAGGGTAAACAAATATCGGATTGCCGGACTTGAGCCCGATCTACTAGTTGAGTACAAAATATTTGGAATTATTAAGCATTTTATGAACAGGTACCATTTTTGGTACCAATGGAACCAGCTTGAAACCATGCCTTGAACCAATATAACTTTACTGCTGTATAAATTAATTTTTTAAACAAAGATTAAAATTTTTTTGTAATTTTTTTTTTTGATATCTGTTGGACCAGTTTACAAATTGCCTTGAGCGACTAAATTCAATTTCTTCAATAATTAGAAAAAACGCTGAGGATTCGCAATACCCCTATTAATTTATTCGATAATCTTAACCCACAAGCTAATAACAAAATGGTATTTTTGGTAATTTGTTCAAAATATGGTTAAAAACTTCCTTTTTACCAGGTCATAGGAAGTCACTTTATTTCGTAGAATTATTTTTCGTAAAAATCTAAAGTCTAAACCTTACCTAAACGCATAAAAATTAACAATACATGATAGTGTTAATGCTGTACTTCAAATTCTTCTACAAAACATAATTTTAAAAGGATAACATCAGAGACAAGTAAATCCTTCATCAAATTGCACCATAAGTCTCCAAAGAAAAGAAGTCTTTATTACCATTATACCTAATTACTTACGAATCGCATCAATGTTGTAAAAATAAAAAAACGTCCACATACTTTCAAAATGCCGATGCAAGTGTTTTCCATATGTAGCGCTATTTTTATAATCTGTGGGATTTTTTTTTTGCACAATGTTATTTCTAACAATCATTTAAATATGCTTGTTTTTTGCAGGAAAAAAACATTTTTTTCATACATCTTCTTTTCTTTACTTAAATAACTTTGCTTTATAAATTATATGCATCGACCAATTTGCACCAAAAATCTACCCTCCTTGTTCAAGTTTACTTGACAGCCAAATACACGTAAATAACAAAAAAAAAAAATAAAAAAAAAAAAATAAAATAAAAATTGTACTTACATAACTTACCATATGGCCCCAGTTGGGCAGCCACACGAACCCGTTCTATGACCACCGGTGGATCACTACGGCCCTTGGCATTAACAGCATAGACATGAAATTGATATTCACGACCGGGTTCCAAGTTATTTAAACGAAACTGGGGATTAGGTTCCTGAATGCGAAAGATGGGTGCCGATGTTGCCTGCAAAATGGAAAAGAGAAAAAAAACCGAAAAAGGATGAGGCTTAAAAATCATGTTTATTAAGTGGAATGATGCTAATGTGTATAGAAGACATAGTTTAGTTATATGCAATGATTTAGGAATAAGGTCAGTTTTCACTTGTTGTTATTTGTGTTATACAAATTTTAGCCCTACCCAAAAAAAGAAGCAACAACTTAAGCATAAAGTGTCTAGCTAAGTTCTCTTTTGCCAAACATCAAAGTTCAGTCAAGCATCAAACAAAGTGAAACAGCAAAATGTTGTTGTACCCATCCAAAAACAAAGAACGAAAAAAACAAACTTTCCAATTTAGGATTTATGAAAATAAATCCCAAGCTAAGTAAGGATAGCCAATAATAGTTACCATCCAAAGGATTGGTCAAAGAGAGGTACAGGGGTACTAAAAACATAAACATATCCATGTCCAAGAAATATGCATTTCATCTAGAGTTTGCTAAAACAGCAACAAAAAAGTTTTGTTTTCTCCATGTTCCCCAAAAAATAATTATTCATGCCTGAAAATGTTATCACAAAGTTTTTCTGTCCATCTTCCCAACCTTTAAATATTTACTCACATATGTTTATACATTTATGTGTGTGCAGGCTGGAATTTTTGATTTTTTTTATTGTGATCAGAGATCGGAAAATATTCGGAAATTTTCTCAAAAAGATAGAATATAAAAAAGGAGATAAGAATTCATAGACATTTTTGTTGTAGAGAAAGATAGAGAGGGACGTCCCAATAGAAAAATGTTTTTTAATTGTTTCGGGAAATCTAAAGTTCTAAGAAAGCATGGCATGGCATGTAATTGTCTAAAAATTAACTGAGCGTTCTTGTCACTTATTTATGTCTATTATTGATCTTATTTTTTGTCTGAGAGCTATTAACAATATTATACTTTAAAAAAACAAGTTAAGGCTTGCGTTATAATTATTCAAACTGTTGACCCTTTATCTGGGAGGTTTGGAAGGAGTGGGACAATATTGTCCACTACGTATCTGATCTAAGTTCGATATAAAAATTACATGTCAGATTTGTACCATATCGAATACTTCCTACATATGATAGTAGAAATAATGGGTTGTGTGAAATAAAGAGAACCTGATGCTTATTTCGCGTTTTATGACCTTCATGGATATTTAAAATTTTGACCCTTTGTAGGGGAGGTACTAGAAGGAATGGTCCGATCTCTACCGTTTTTATAACAGATCTTGTATTGATGGAAATATTCAGATTTGCCAAGTCTAAATAGAATCGGATGTTAAGTTCAGGTTTTATGAACTTTCACTGGCGCAAATATTAGGATTTGCAAAGTTGGAGAAAATCGGATTATATTTTCTCTTTCTGTGCAGACTTTTTTTTGGTTAAGGCTTGCGTTATAATTATTCAAACTGTTGACCCTTTATCTGGGAGGTTCGGAAGGAGTGGGACAATATTGTCCACTACGTATCTGGTCTACGTTCGATATAAAAATTACATGTCAGATTTGTACCATATCGAATACTTCCTTCATATGATAATTTTTGTGAACATTTTTGGAAAATGTTGAAATACAGGGTGAGATGAAAAAATTGCAACAAACTTCAGATTGCTGTCACTCGTCCAACAGCTGTTAAAATTATTTCAGTGACAGCTCATTATACAAAAGCATCTTGGCGAGAATTTTCCAGCAAAAAATTTATTCGTGATGGAGTTCAAGCGTGATAATGTGATTTCTTTATATTTGGCTGGAAAACCACAAGTGGCTATCGTTAGAGCACTCCAGCATTTAAATGTGAATAAATCTTTTGTGTCTCGTACCATCGATCGTTACCGTGATACTGATATCGTAGTCCGACGTCAATGAAGTGGACGGAAGAAAACAGCAACATCAGCAGAAATGGCTCGGAAAGTTAAAAAGCCACAGCGTTGCCCATATTCGACGGACCCATGTTTTTTTTTTTTTTTTTTTTTTTTTTTTTGGGGCCATTCCAATCGACGAGGCTTGTCCGCAGGCAACATTCTTTGCGTCAATTGAATTTTGTACGGAAACAAATGCAAATCAATGCGAATAATCTGTTGTAAATGGACCGAGCCATGCCCAACTGCTGAGAACGGCGTTTTTGGGATGTTTCTGGGGACCTCTCAACACTGGCTCGTAGGGCAGCGATATTCACGGCCGATCGCCTTGGTCGACTTTTATATGTCCTTTCAGATTGGAAAGAGCCTTACCAGTCGAAAATTTTTCGTATAAACGCTTAATGGTGTTCTTAGAAGGCGCACTTCTCACATTTTTTAATGTTTTAAAAGCACGTTGAGTTTTCACAATTGACTTCTTCTGTTGAATGCAAATTTCAGAGCGCTCGCGTGGCGTGTATTGGTTCATGGTAAAAATCTGCTTGAACTGACGCTTCAAACGCGGTACGTCATTAAGCGATGTGACATCTCTGTCAAAAGTTATGGTGTTGCCAGATGGGTCCGTCGAATATGGGCAACCCTGTACTAGATCGAAACCCACGTCACAGTGGCTGAAAAGTGCCTCGTTAGCTGAACATATCGCAATATTCCTTTCGGCACATATTAAAAAATGAGCTCGGGGTAAAGCACTTGAAATTCCAAAGAGTGCAAGAACTTACACTACAAAGAAAGAAAATAGACTGAAATGAGCTAAAGAGTTGCTTCGCTTGGCCGAAAGTGGTGAACTGCCGAATTTCTCTGATGAGAAAACTTTCGTTGTCCAGCAGTTTATAAACAAACAAAATGATCGTTTTTACTTGCCAAAGAGGTCAGCTGAAAATATTTATCTTCGCTGGGCCACCAGAACTCAAGTGGCGGCCATGGTGATGTTGTGGGCCGTCATAGCAGCCGATGGTCGCTCTACGCTCGTATTAATCGACCGTGGCATCAGAATAAATGCCCAATATTATCACGAAAATATTTCGGAGAGGTAGGGGAGCATTGAAGCCTTGGGCATGCAAACATTTTAGCCGCAGACATTGGACATTCCAACAGGACTCAGCACAAAAGCACTCAGCACGCGCCACCCAAGAATGCTTGCAAAATGAGGTGCCTTGCTTTATGACCACCAACATCTCCGGATATCAATCCGTTGGATTATTGTATCTGGAGTATTTTGGTTGGCACTGAAAGTGTCGATCACCTCAAGCAAGCGCTTCGCCGGGAATGGGCCAAAATATAGCCGAGCAACATTCGGGCAGCGTGTGGCGGTTTCATTGGCCGCTTGAAGTTCATAATTCGTGCCAAAGGTGACCAATTCGAACAAATCTAAACTTATTCTAAAATTTGATGCTATTTCCGACATTTTTGCTTTCATTCAATAAAATTAAAAAAATATGCCGTTTGACTTTGTTTCAGTTTTTTTTTTATCTCAGCCTATTTGCCTGTCCCGGTCCCTATAGCGTACCGAAACATTCCACCACAAAAATCTAACATTTATTTCCAATTATATGCGAGTAAATGATAGTTAAAATGTTGAACTTTTATAGGGAGGTGGTCCAGAAAAAGTCGTCCTATAGATTCCATATTCACAACAGATCTCTGGATGAGAGAAATATTTTGATATACCTAGTTTGTAAAGAATCGCTGACTCGTTTTTGGGGGATGTACCAGAGGGGGCGCCGATATCTATTAACACTACACCAAGTCATGTATCGGTAGAAATGTCGATATATGTCAAATATAGAAAAAAAAAATCCGAATCTTATTTAGTATTTTATTAGAGTTTTGTTATTAAATGTTGACCCCTTGGAGTGAGACGTACCAGAAGGGGTGAGCCGAGCCGAGTAAAAATATTGGTATGTGTGAAATTTAAAGGGAATTGGAGGCTTATTATGAGTTTTTTTTGTTCAAATTTTTGACTCCTTTGTAGGACAGATACCAAAAAAACTGGACCAATATCTACCATCTTCACAGCTTATCTTGTGTTATTATAAATATGCAGTTTAGAATGAATCAGATGCTTATTTCACATTTTATGAGAGATATAATTACTAAAAAATATTGACCCTTTATGCAGAGGTACATGATGGATTAGACCGATATTGTCCATTTTCCCACCTGACATAGCACTGGTATGGTATTTGCAAATTTTGCACAAAATTGGATGATATTTTCTCTTTTTATGAGGTAACTTGTTTTCTATGAAAAAACGACCTTTTCTAGGGAGATGCCGAATGGAGTGGGGTCATCTGCAATCTAAGTTTGATAATAATATTACGATGTACTATGTTTGGACCAAATCGGATACTTCCTTTTGAGAGTTATAGCCAGAAAAAAGACGGACGGACAGTTTCCCCTAGATCGACTCCAAATGTCCTGAAAGGATTTAGTCCAAAGATACCCAGGTCTAAGACGTTTTGGACGTATCAAATGATGTACATCCTCTGTAGCCATATGGCTGAGGGTATAAAAAGAACCAAGGCTCGCTTGAGAGAAAAATAAATAAACTCAATTATGAACTTCTCCCTCTAACCCTTTTCATATCTTGGTAACCTTAAGAAAGTCCTCCTAAAGACCATCACTGATGGTGATGTTGTTATAGAATATATTTTGTTACTAAAACAACACATGTATTCCCACACACACACAAATTTATATATATATAAATTCTAATGATTACCATGGCAAAAGAAGTTGATGATACACTTGAATAGTTGGGACATAAAGAAAATATCCTGCAATCATTTACTAGATGACCGAACATCCTTTTGGGCAAATATGCAAAGTTTTTCATTTTTTTGCCATTCGATGATTGCTAAGCAACTGCTTGCTTATAATTTATAGGCAATCTTAATGAAATTTACTATTTCGGCACCAAATGTTTCAATGATATCCCCGGGACATGTTCGCTGCTATCTCTCAACCATGCATGGTCATTTAAATGTTCGACCCTTCTCCAAGAAAGCCCGAAAGCTCTCACACAAACTCATTGAAAAGAGCAAAACATTAGAATATGAAATACCAAAACTTAAGTTAAAAAGGCAACAATTTTAAATAAATGGCATCACAAAAGTAAGTTCTCCAGCGAGTAACAAAATCCCAAAAGGATCCCAGAATGCCATGCTGATGACGAGCGAAGGGAGGCTTTAGCTATGTGTGTTTTTCGATGCGATAGTTGATGCGTAAAGAATTTAGTTAATATGCTAAAATATTTCACATCACAAATGATGGCCATTCATATTTGGCCCCAAAATCGAAATTTTGCCAAAATAAAATGCCAACAAATAAATTCGGTGCCCCTTTATGCTCTGCTGGCTGCCTAGCTGGTTGGTTGAAGTGGCCAAAGGACTTTTAGCATGAATTACTTTACATTTGTTATTAATTTGATCATTTTGGATGTTGATGGGGGAAGCTAGCCGGCCACATGGTGAACTTTTGTAAATACAAACAATCTTCTTGCCATACGACCCCTCCCACCTCAATCCGCTACTTGTCCACGCGTCGTCTCCCACCCCAATTTCGCATTTCCCCACAAAAAGGCCGAGAAAAACAAAAACGCCATACACAAATAAAATCCCATAAATATTAAAACCGAATGAACAATGAAGTATGTTGTTATTGTTGTTCCTTGTTGCTCTTCGCCTAAGGTCAACATGTTGAAGATTTTGAATAATTCAAAAATAAAACTTTTGAAATGAAAGTTAATTTTTTTTGCCGCCAAGATAGGGGGGAGTGGGTAGGTTGATTTTCGTTGGTATTTTTAGATGCTAGATATTTTGTTTGCATATTGAATTTGGATTCCAAGAAATATTCTATTTTTTTCTTTTTTTGTCTTACCTGGTCATTCATTGTGGATATTTCATTTTCTCCCGGATTTGCATCATTAAAGCTGCGCGTTGCATCATTTACTCCGTACATGGGGTCACCGCCCACAACTTCCAGGACAAAATATTGTGAGAGGCCACCGTCACTGCCAGCAACGCAAACCACTTCCAAGACGGTGTCATTGCGTAGCTCACAAGATCTGGGTGTTTCCGGGGGATCTGAGTGGAGTAAAAAAAAGGTACGATATATAATCGAATGTCAAATCCAAGCCAAATAATGTAAAAATAGATAGATTCTCATTTTGTTTAGACTTTAAAATGTAGCATGTCTAATTTTCTTCGTAGTTTTAGTCTAATTTTTAAAAAGTTAAGTCATATTTTTATGTGTAACAGACAAATATAGGTCCAAATCCCTATGATAGGTCAGTTTGAGGCGTCAAACTTATTTTGCAATCCTCTCTTTTCCATATAATACTTACTTGCTGGTAAAATATGCACCAGACACGGCGTTGTCTGACGACCGACTGCATTACTCGCCCAACATGCCAATGTTATTAGTTCGGAATCGGTTTGAGGCAGGTACGTTACTGTGCTCACCAGACCATTCGATTGTATTCTCGAATTCAAGACCTAAAACGAAAAAAAAGAAAAAACAAAAATGTTATTTAATGAGAACGAACATCTTGACTCACTGTGCGCCAGGGCTCGTTTGGAACGCCAAGGATTCCATGCGAATCGATAGGAAGAACCCCTGGTATTTCATGTTAATCTATGGGGTTTATTTTAAATAAAATTAATACTAATTTCAGCCGTAAAAACCTCATGAACTAGTTGGTTCATTAAGAACGATAAAATAACTACGAACAACCACAATTCTACAGGGTGACATGAAAAAACTGCAACGAACTTCAGACTGCTGTCATTTCTAAGCCACTCGACCGACAGCTGTTAAAATTATTCCAGTAGTTGTTTACAAGCGAACAACAGCATTTTGGTGAGAATTTTCCAGAAATAAAAGTTATTCGTGATGGAATTCAAGCGTGATGCTGTGATTTCTTTATATTTGGCTGGAAAACAACAAGTGGCTATCGTTAGAGCACTTCAGCATTTAAATGTGAATAAATCTTTTGTGTCTCGTACCATCGCTCGTTAGCGTGGTACTGGTAGCGTAGCCCGGGTGTCAAGGAAGTAGACGGAGGAAAACAGCAACATCAGCAGAAATGGTTCGAAAAGTAAAAAAGCGACTTGAACGAAACCCCCGTCGTAGTGGCCGAAAAATGCCTCGTGAGCTGAACCTATCGCAATATTCCATTCGGCAATTATTGAAAAATGAGGTCGGGGTAAAGCTATTGAAATTGCAAAAAGTGCAAGAACTTACACTGCAACGGAAAGAAAATAGACTCAAAGGAGCTAAAGAGTTGCTTCACTTGGCCGAAAGTGGTGAACTGCCGAATTTGGGTTTCTCCGATGAGAAAACATTCGTTGTCCGGTAGTTTGTAAACAAACAACATGATCGTGTTTACATGCCAAAGAGGTCAGCTAAGAATGTGCACCTTCGGTTGGCCACCAGAACTCAAGCGCCGGCAATGGTGATGGTGTGGGCTGCCATAACAGCCGAGGGTAGTTCTCCGCTCATATTAATCGACCGTGGCATCAGAATAATTGCCGAATATTATCGAGAAAATATTATGGAGGGTGTATTAAAGCCTTGGACAAGCAAACATTTTTGCTGGAGACCTTGGACATTCCAACAGGACTCGGCACCATGGCACTCAGCACGCGCCACCCAAGAATGGTTACAAAATGAGGTTCCTCGCTTCATTTCCAGCGCACAATGGCCACCAAAATCCCCGGATACAAATTTATTGGACTATTGTGTCTAGAGTATTTTGGAAAGCAAGGTTGGCATTAAAAAATACCAAAGGGTCGATCACCTCAAGCAAGCGCTTCGCCCGGAATGGGCCAAAATATCGCCGAGCAACATTCGGGCAGCGTGTGACGGTTTCACTGGCCGTTTGAAGGCCATAGTTCGTGCCAAAGGTGACCAATTCGAACAAATCTAAACTTATTATAAATTTTTATGCTATTTTTGACTGTTTGCTTTCATTCAATAAAATTAAAAAAAAATCTAAAAATTATGGCGTTTGACTTTGTTACAGTCTTTTTATTTTATCCTGTGTAACATATTTATTCAGGTCTTATACAAAATGGATAATATTGGCCCATTCCTCCGGAGCCTACTCCATTCAGGGTCAACAATGTGAATAATAATAAGTTAAAATATATTTAAATAATCTATGGGAACTTTCAAAACGCCGATACACTTTTTCATAATTATTTTTATACCCTACACCACAAGGTGGTCAGGGTATTATGTCTTTGTGCATTTGTTTGTAACAGGCAAAGGAAACGAGATAGACCCATAGTTCCTTTTGATGATCTGCATAGAATCACATTCTGAGTCGATTTATGCATGTCCGTCCGTCCGTCTGTCCATGTATTTTTGTAAACAAAGTACAGTTCGCATTTATTGCCCTATCCAGATGAAACTTTGCACAAATCATTTGTTTGGCCCAAGGACGAACCCTATTGAAATTGGAGATAATCGGTCAAAATTTAGATATAGCTCCCATATATATCTTCGTCCGATTTGCCTTTTATTGTGCACCAAACGTGTAATATCAGTCCGAATAGTATGGAATTTTGCACGTACGATCAGATTGGACTTCAAAATAAGTATGCCAAATTTAATCGAAATCGGTTCAGATATAGCTATAGCTCCCATATATATTGTTCATCCGATTTGTTATTTTCGTTCTCCGCAGCCGTAATATGCACTCTGTAACAACAATATTTGGGGAAATATATCAAATAAAGCTCAGAAATATCTTTGCCAAATTTTATCGTGATCGGTTCAGATTTGGATATAGCTCACATATATATTTATCCGATTTCAAATTAGTTGTGCACCTAATGGGCAATACAAGTCCGAATTTAAAAGATACAAATGCTTCGGCATATTTAGCTCTTTGAACTTTAAATTACAATTATAATCATAACGTGTATGATTGAATTCTCCCATAAAAACTTTTAATTGTTATGTGGAGCTCTACTAAATTAGCAAAGTGGTGTATCACAAAGTCGGCCCCGCCCGACTTTAAGACTTTCTTTACTGGTTTATGTTATGTTGTTGTCGATTCCGAACTCACAACTTCTGGTTTTATGGTTGGACACGTGCGCTTTCCCTCGATGTTACTCATTATGTGGTAATGTAAAAATAAATTATTTCTCTTTAAGGAATAATCCATTATTTTTATTCGACTGGTAATGCAGAAGATAGTTCGTTTAAATTACCTATTTAATGGGTCATTGGTCCCGTAGGGTTTCCAAATTTTTACCCAGTAATTGCCCTTTCCTTTAATGCGAAAATTATTTTCAAACTCTTTGACAACGCTACACATTATTTGGTAATGAAAACATAAGTTCTTGTGCTTTGTATTTTTTTTAGGGACTAATACATTTCTCAACTTAGTCAGTCTATCCTCTGTTGAAAATTTGCTAGGTAATTGACCTTTTGTTAATATTTGCAGTAATTTTAAGCTCACTATTCAGCGTCAGTTCACAATTATCCTTAACCTTAATTTCGTCTAACACACAAAGGGTGAAAATTCGTTTAAAAGGATTTCTTTAATTAGATATTGATATGAAAAATAATTTTCTTCAAGTACCATTTAGTCCCCTACCCAATTCTCCGCTGAACACACACACACACCATCATCACCAACATGTGAACATTTCCAAAGTACCCATTAACCCACATTTGTACAAACTTTACTAACCATCCATAATAGAATTGCAGTGGCACATAAACGAAATGAATCACTTCAGTAAATATTGATGGAGAAATATTTGCTCTTCAAGTGGTTCTGTTCGGTAGGTAGGAATGTATTTGATATGGTTGCCATAATATATATATTTGAGCGTACATAGAAATTTATCAGACATTAACAATAAATTACCAATTCTGTCACAAACAAACATATATATGTATATGTGTGAAACTTTTCAGACATGCTGCGAAAAAAGGGAGAAACAAGTAAAAAAGCAGTAAGTTCGGCCGGGTCGAACTTTGAATACCCTCCACCATTTGGAACGAATTAGAAAATTTTCAAAAAAAAAATAAGATCCATGTGGAGCCAATATATGGGGGTGTATATGATATTGTAGACCTATTAAGACAAATCTATGTCTCAGTGTAAAGTACTCACAAGGAACTCCTTGTGTGGATTTTCAGATAATTTCATTGGAAAAAGTGGCTAAAATCATCAAAATGCCGAATATAGGGGAGTAACGTTATTTGGTGGGATATACGATATTGTGGACCTATATAAACAATTCCGTTTCAGGGGGTTAAGTGCGCCCAAAGAACTCCGTGTGTGGATTTTCAGACAATACGATTGGAAAATGTGGCTAAAAATTATCAAAAAAACGAATATCGCGGGTTACTGTTATTTGGGAGCTATACGTTATCGTTAACTTATATAGAGAATTCTCTGCCGGAGGGGGGGGGGGGGGGGGGAGTGCTCACAAAGAACCCCTTGTGTACAAAGAACCCCTTGTGACCAATCCGTTGAAAAATGTGGCTAAAAACATCAAAACACCGAATATCGGGGGTACCATTATATCGGAGCTATACGATATCGTGGACCTATATAGACAATTCTTTTTTAGGGTGTAAAATGCCCACAAGGGACTCCTTTTGTGGATTTTCAGACAATTCCATTGAAAAATGTGGCTAACATCATCGAAATACCGAATATCGGGGGGTACCGTTATATGGGGGCTATACGATATCGTGGACCGATATAGCCCATCTTCGAACTTGACCTGCCTGCAGACAAAATAGAGATCTGTGCAAAATTTTAGCTTCCTATCTTAATTCGTTTAGACTGTAGCGTGATTCCAACATACGGACTGACGGACAGACGGACGGTCAGGGCTAAATCGTCTCAGAATTTTACGCTGATCATGAATATATATACTTTGTTGGGTCTAAAATGATTATTTCGATGACTTACAAACGGAATTACGAACTTAATATACCCTCTATACTATGTATGGTGGAGGGTATAAAAAGAAGAAAAACACCCATCGAGCAAAGGTACATACATATGTATGTATGTCTACACATTCATACCCAGGCAATCACATACACCTGTGATGCAACTAAAAATTGTCATCATCTGTATGTGTCAGTTGTCAGTTAAATTATAGTTTTACTCTTGTATTTATTGAAAACTAAGTATGAATGACAGACAACACAAATATGTGCATATGTATGTGCACATGGACACATACACTTCGACAAATAAAACCAATCTTCATTATAATTCATTGAGAATTGAACTCAAGTGCATTGGTAAGTAGCTATACCCTTGTGCTTTCATTTCATTCTCTCCAGCTCGTGCTGTAGTAATGGAAATTGGTTGAAAGCCAAAAGACAAGTGCAAGTCCTTTTTGTGAGCCAATATAACCCCATGAATGGCTTCCAAAGGACTCACCAACACACACACACACATACACACCATTGATCATATTTTTGGTAAAAGAGAAGAGACCATTTTCAATAGATTATAAATAATTTATAAAATTCGATTAGGTCTCAAGCCAAGTCACGTATATTTGTATGCATGTACAACTGTCTGTCCGCCCGTCCGTCCGTTTGTCTGCCTGCATGTCTCCTGTGACCAGTGAATGAACGAAAGAATGAATGAATGACTCTTTGTCTGTCTGTCTGCCTGCCTGAATACTTGTTTGTTTGTGTATGTGTTTTTGTTCCTTTTGGTATTGTTGCAAAACTTTTGTGTAAGCAGACTGTGTAGTTTTTTCTTCTTTATTCATTGCAATAGAGTGCCAGCAACAGTAGTCAAAAGGATACGTGTGGTAGTATTTGTAGTCAAGAGGTTATTTCAAATGGCCACAAAAAAAGAAAAATACTAAGAATTTTGACAGAAAGTGGTGTTAGATATGTTTGTGGATACAGTGAATTGAAATTGGTAATTAAACAGGGAATTGGAAATTTGTGGGAAATATTTTGGAATTTATGGCAGATTTTCGGATTATGGTGTAAGAAAAAACTCTGATTGATAGTGTTCAGTCGGATGATTTTCTTCGAAATACCCCTCAGCAAAAAATAATAATTATCATAAATTGCTAATGCAGATGTCAGACTTTTAAGAACCCTTTATGTTCGCAGAACTACACTCCGTGTGTAGTGTGCTTAACTATAAACCGCAAGGTTTTAAGCCTGGGTTTTATGAAGAACCCTGGTGGTAGTGTGATTTCTTTATATTTGGCAGGAAAACAACAAGTGGCTATAGATAGAGCTCTCCAGCATTTAAATGTGAATAAATCTTTTCTGTCTCGTACCATCGCTCGTTATTGTAATACTGGTAGCGTAGCCCGACGTCAAGGAAGTGGACGGCAGAAAAGAGCAACATCAGCAGAAATGGTTTGAAAAGTGCAGAAACGTCTTGATCGAAACCCACGTCGCAGTGGCCGAAAAATGGCTTGTGAGCTGAACATACCGCAATATTCCATTCGGCAAATATTGAAGAATGAGCTCGGGGTAAAGCCATTGAAATTCCGAAACGTGCAAGAACTTACACCGCAACAGAAAAAAAATAGACTCAAAACAGCTAAAGAGTTTCTTCGCTTGGCCGAAAGTGGGGAACTGCCGAATTTGGGTTTCTTCGATGAGAAAACATTCGTTGTCCAGCAGTTTGTAAACCAACAAAATTATCGTTTTTACTTGCCAAAGAGGTCAGCTGAAAATATGCACCTTCGATTGGCCACCAGAACTCAAGCGTCGGCCATGGTGATGGTGTGGGCGATGGTCGCTCCCCGCTCGTATTAATCGACCGTGGCATCAGAATAAATGCCGAATATTATCGCGAAATTAAAGCCTTGGGCACTCAAACATTTTGGCCGCAGATCTTGGGCACTCCAACAGGACTCAGCACCATCGCACTCAGCACGCGCCACCCAAGAATGGTTACTAAATGAGGTTCCTCGCTTCATTTCCAGCGCACAATGGGCACAAAAATCTCCGGATAACAATCCGTTGGACCATTGTGTCTGGAGTACTTTGGAAAACAAGGTTGGCACTAAAAAATTCTAAAGTACCGATGACCTTAAGCAAGCGCTTCGCAGGGAATGGACAAAAATACCAGCAACATTCCGGCATCGTGTGACGGTTTCATTGGTCGTTTGAAGGTCATAGTTTGTACCAAAGGTGACCAACTCGAAAAAGTCTAAACTTATTCTGAAATTGATGCTTTTTTCGACATTTTTTGCTTTCATTCAATAAAAATAAAAAAAAAAAACAAGTAAAAAACATTGAGTTCGGCCGGGTCGAACTTTTTATACCCTCCATCTTAGGGTAAAGGAAACAGTAGAACCCATTATGACCCACAAATACCAATTCTTAGACATATATTTAGGAAATGTGGCAAAAATCATCAAAATATCGAATATCGGGAGGTTCCGCTATATGGGGCTATACAATGTTTCGTCACCGTAGCCAGAACCCATTATGACTTACAAATAAAAGTTTTCAGAAAAATTCGTAAAAAATGTGGCAAAAATAATCAAAATACCGAATATCGGGAAGTACCGTTATATGGGGACTATACAATTTTTACGCTCTACGTCTGTATGTGGGCTGTATCGTGATTTCAACAGACGGACATCGTTAAATCGACTCAGAATTTTATGCTGATTATGTATTTATACTTTATTGGGTTTACGACGAATATTTAGAGAAGATATAAATGGAATGACAAAGTTAATATACCCTCCTTTCCAAGGTATAGGGTATAAAAATGTAAAAATTATGGCGTTTGACTTTGTTGCAGTCTTTTATCTCACCCTGTATATGGGAACTATAGCTTTATCTGAACCGATTTTCGCCAAAAGTTGACGCACTTGCTTTTAATCTAGCCTTGCTTTTAATCTAGCCATTTGGTCTGATATTAGGCATATGCAGCACAAAAAAACCTGAAATCGGTTAAATATACATATGGGAGCTATATCCAAATATGCACCGATCTTGATAAAATTTTATACAGTAATTTCCGAGCTGTTTCTGAAAATAAAATTATTTCTGAGGAGTGCATATGGAGTGAGTTACTTAAGACCGCAATTCGGATGAAACATATATATGGGAGCGATAGCAATATCTGAACCGATTTTCGCCGAATTTGTTTCTAAGATAAGTTAAGTCGGATTTGCTAAAATGCAGTCCATTTGGGCTAATATTAGCCATTTGGTGTACAATTAACCCGAAATCGGTTGAAGATATATTTGGGAGCTATATCTAAATTTGAACCGATTGTCACCAATTTCAACAAATATTGTTTGGAAAATGTCATCTGCCTGCATTTTGCTCACAAAAAGGACGGACGGGCTGACATGTATGAATCGACTCAGAGAGTTATTATATGAAGATCCTCAAAGGTAAATATGGGTCTACCTCGCTTCGTTGTCCATGGTACAAATAAAAAGCACAAAGACATAATACCCTTACCACTGTTTGGTGTGGGGTATAAAAAATCAACCTTTATTTATTGACAGTATATCTCTTACACTATCACAATAAATATTGTGACACAAATATCTGCATCCCAAATACACCCACTGGCAATTTTCACAAGCCAATATTGCATTTTAATTTGAAAACTTGGAATCCATCTCATATACTTCAATTTCCAAAACTGAGCTATTTACCTAAACTTCAAAGGTAATAATAACATGAGTTCATGGAATCAAAATCGAACATGAATACGCACACACACAGACACATGTGAATGCACATTTGAAATGTAATATCCACATACAAATTTCAAAGTAACTGTCCACCCACATAATTCCCTATAATGTTTTTTTACTTTATCCCTTAAAGTACCTACTTCACAGGGCCAAATTACAAGTGAACCTCCTCAGTCATTGGTCAGTGTTATTTGGAAACCCCTAGTTTTTTTCAAAAAGTCATCATCGTCATCAATGTTTTCATTAAATATTTAGAAAACTCAATAATTGTTACTGAAGAAACTTTCAACTGAAGTAGTCAGTCTTCTGCCTGTCAGCCGGACAGTTGGCCTTCTCTTCTCCTGTTTGTTCACTGTCAGAAAGAGAATAAAATGTTTGTTTTCCTTTTGAGTTTTCCCAACTGCAGCATCTTTTGACTTTTCTTTGTGGTACTACTTTGTGTGTGTGTGTGTGTGTGTGTGTGTGTGCTCTTTGTCGCATTACTCTAGGGGTTTTACCCGGTATGTACGAATGGCTGTGTGTGTGTGTATGAGTGAGTGTCATTGAATGTTTGCACAGGCTCTTTGATTGCTTATAGATTTGCAATTGTCCCCTCCTTTTGTACGTGCAGCGTAAATCCCATAAAGGATGCCAACTACATTCAACATCAGCTCCTACAACAACATCTCCTCGAAGAAGCCAAAATGCAAAGAGCAAAGGAGTTAAACATATTTTTTGGTTCGTATTCTCCTCAATTTTTAATATGTTGAAGGCCTTCGGGTTGAAATTTATGGTAAATGGTCATATGGTCGAACTTAGGGGTCATGCACTATTTCTTCGTACGAAGAATAAGTTCAACGAAGTTGCTTACACATTGCAGAATTGAAGAGGTCAATTAGATGAAATTTCAAAAAAAAAAATTCTCATGTAAGAAATATAATTGATGTGTACCATGTTGGTACACTCATACGAGTACAGATAAAAAGGTTGCTTTTTGTATACTTACGGGTGACACATTTCTGGTATTGTTGTAGGTCCAACTAAATTTCACCGAATCTGGTGGATCAGCATCTACTTCACATTTGACCGGTATTGAGTGCATATTTATGGCGCCAATGGATGTTTGTTCAGTGCCTGGTTTACAGCGGGGTGAATCTGCAAAATAAAGGAAAAAAACAAGAAGAGAATGAGAAGAAAAGGAATCAAATGAAAGGAAATGCATAAACATAAAGAGTGAGTATTAAAAGCCATGGAGAAAGAATGACTCTAGCATCCGCATGAATATTTTATAATGCACATATGCGAGTATGTGTGGGTGTGTACTTATTACACATCATCCCCCCCCCCCCCCCCACACTCCCTCACTTAGGTACACCCATAATCCAACAAAAAGGACAAGAAATATTCTTTGGTTACACTTTCTTTTGAGATCAGTTGTGTTTTTTTCTTGCTTCGTTTATTTCTATTTTCTCTTGCTGCCTAGCTTGCTGGCTGAGTGTGTGTGAGAACAATTGATGTAGCCTTGGGCGTAGTAATTAACATGGTCTACTTCATAACCTAAAATACATAATGGGTCTACAAATGTATGATATTCTTATAATGAGTACTACAGAACACTCATAGAAAACATGACAATTTTCTTTTGAGACATGACGTTGGTCTTTTTCGCTGGTGGTGTTTTTAAAATGTTAAAGATATTTAAATTTTTTTATTATTTATTTAGAAAGGACTTAAAGGGCCAACAAGCATTGGATCTACTTCAAGGTACTATAGCCATGGCTCAAAAAAGGAATAAAAAATCAAGACTTTTCGTGAAATATACCAGTTCTATAATTTTGTTTTTTAAGAATATTTTCAATCGAGGATTATATTTGTTGATTATTCGTGCATTTTTATACTAAAAGTAGTTTCAATCAGGGACTTTAAATATTTTTTTGTTTTCAGTCGGGGACTTTTAAACATTTTATTTTTATAAGCGAGTTGGTAAATTGAACTTCAAGACTTTTTAGGGATAAATTGGAGAGCTTACAAAAAAATATTTTTTGTAGAATTTAAGGAGGCTACAGTCATACATTTTTAAGAGTTTTTAAGGCTGACTTTGAAACACCTATGTCATTTTTTGTAGGGGTGACTTGTTTACTTTTTAGGGCGAGCTTATAAGGTATTTTAACAGTAACCTTGCATATGTAAATTTTTAAGATTTTAAGGACTACTGGAAGTCAGATATTTTTAGATAATATTTGAAGGTTACCGTTAATTTTTTTTATACCCTACAACACTATGTTTTGGGGGTATTATAAGTTTGATTGGGCCAAAAATTATGTAACACCTCGAAATATTGGAAAGTATATATGATTCTTCGTATCTCGCCAAACTGAGTCGATCTAGCAATGTATGTCTGTCCTTTCATGAACAGACATGTTAATTTGTAATCACCCTACAGGTCGCAATTATATCAAATTTAGAATAGAGGAGGGGCTTTTGGAGATGATCGTATAATATTTAGGGGTTGAAATGAACCAAAAAACTGAAAAATTTCCTGATATTGCAGTTACTCTACAGGTCGCAATTATCATTACCAATCAAAACGGAAGTTAGCATGGGCCTAGAGCTCAGGGCTGGGCAGAAGTCTTCCAATTTTGATGGTCATCGGCTACTATTTAGTGGGTGAAATAGACCATAACATTGTGTTAAATAAAAGTAAAATTCACCATTAAACCGTGAATATTTTTAATGCCGGCGAAATCACAAAAAGACGAACAGGTCAATTCTGACTAATTTTGACAAATTTTGTCAATTCAAAATGTCCTCTTAACATAAAAGAATAAAATCTAAAAAAATCGAATAAAAATATGTCAATAATGATGTTATTATAGATTTTGTAGTATTTTGTGAATTTTTTTATTTTCTCAAATTTTTTATCGCATGCGATTTTTTTAATTTCACTTATAATACTGAAGTGTACATTTTGTAATATTTTTTCAACTTGCAACACAGGTTGGGGTTATTATATACAGATTGCAATTGTCGTCCGATCCCCACGAACATTTTCACAAGGGTAGGGTTAGGCCGAAGCATTTGTATCTTTTAAATTCGGACTTGTATTGAACATTTGGTGCACAATTAATTTGAAATCGGATAAAAATATATATGGGAACTATATCCAAATCTGAACCGATCTCGCTAAAATTTGGCAAAGATATTTCTGAGCTGTATTTGATATATTTCCCTGAATATCGTTGTTACGGAGTGCATATTACGGCTGTGGGTAACAAATACAACAAATGGGATGAACAATATATATGGGAGCTATAACAATATCTGAACCGATCTTCACCAAATTTGGCATACTACCTTCTAGAATAAATTCGGTCGTATGTACCAAATTCCATCCCATTTGGACAAATATTAGACGTTTGGTGCACAATAGATGGTAAATCGGACGAAGTTATATATGGGAGCTGTATCCAAATCTGAACCGATCTCGATAAAATTTAGCAAAGGTATTTCTGAGCTGCCGTTTATATATTTCCACAAATATTGTTGTTACAGAGTGCATATTACGGCTGCGGAGGACAAAAATAACAAATCGGATGAACAATATATATGGGAGCTATAGCTATATCTGAACCGATTTCGTTAAAATTTGGCATACTTATTTTCAGGCCTAATTTGGTTGTATGTGCAAAATTCCATACTATTCGGGCAAATTTTAGACGTTTGGTGCACAATAAAAGGCAAATCGGACGAAGATATATATGGGAGCTATATCTAAATTTTTACCGATTATCTCCAATTTCAATAGGGTTCGTCCTTGGGCCAAACAAATGTTGTTTGCAAAATTTCATCTCAATCGGATAATAAATGCGACCTGCATTTTGTTTACAGGAATACATGGGCAGACGGACTGACATGCATAAATCAACTCAGAAAGTGATTCTATGCAGATCATCAAAAGGAACTATGGGTCTATCTCGTTTCCTTTTGCCTGTTACAAACAAATGCACAAAGACATAATACCCTGACCACCTTGTGGTGTTGGGTATAAAAATGTTCCTGATCTTGCAGCCGTTATAAAGGTCATAAATAGAAATCAAAGGGAACGAACTCGCATGAAGTTAGAGTTTAGTACAGCGAGTAGAATGGACCTCTACTTTTGTGTGAAAAATATCAACATTTCCATTTACCGATTATAACTTACAGACGAAATTTAAAATACACAAATGGATGCTCGCAAAGTATTTAGGGGTTAAAATGAACCAATAGAAAAATTTTCCTGATCACACAATTGAAGCCAATGGACACGCCTGAGAAGAGAGTTAAGGACAGTGAAGAATTCTAGCATTTTGGATAATCATTGAATTATATTATCTGTAAAATCGACCACAACAACTAACAGCACGACGGAGTGCGTAAATATTGGGCAAATTTCTCTGGGCAAAATACTAAGGATAATATCTGGGCAGTGCTCGGTGACATAATTTCAAAAGCAAAATGGATTTGGACATAAAGGGGCTTCTATCATATTGTAGTGTTGTAGGGTACCACATGGTCGGATTTTTAGCAGTTCTTACTGTCGTGGTTTAATATTTATAAACTTAAAGATTTTCAATAATCCTTAGAGTCAACATTTTTACCCATTGTGAGGGTGGGGTACGGGTAAAAAGTTTGCCGATAAACTGCATACTCGCACTTTTCGTAACATTGGTAAAAATATTGAGATATACTAAGTTTGAAGAAAATCACGAACGTGGTTCGATGTTATGACAGCTATAACTATTTAAAAAGTTGACCCTTTGCGGGGAAGTACCAGAAGGAGTGGATCGATAAGCCATTTTTTGCATTTCTCTTTCTATTCCTTGAATATGTTGACCTTTTGTGGTGGAGGTACAGGAAGGAGTTGACCGGTGTTATCAATCCCTTCGAGAATTTTCGTGAGCATCGACTCTTAAAAAAAGAGACCAATGGACTAAATCTCTTATTTCGGATAATCCCTTCAAGAATTATTCTGGGCACATGCCAGATAGACGGACAGACGTTCAAAGCTAGATACCAAGGGACTAAAACTCTTATTTCGGATACTCCCTTCGAAAATTATCGTGAGCACCTGTCAGATATGATCTGATATGATAATGATCTCCACAGACGAACATGGTTAAATCGACATAGAAACATTTTCAAACAAATTTCCTAATTCGTTCCAAATGGTGGGGGGTATTCAAAGACCCGGCCGAACTCACTGTTTTTTTACATGCTTTATCTCACCCTGTATGTAAATAAATAAAAAAAATTCGCTCCTCAAGTTCCTGCAAAGTTTAATATTCTCAAAGGTTTACCTGTATTTCAAATTCAACTATTAAAAAATCTCCACATAAGGTATCTTTCTTTGCATAGTGCTCTTATTTAATATGTAATAGTATCTATCTAGGTATGAACGGATTTGTATATGTGTTGCACAGGAAACAACCAAAACATTCAAGTATACTAGAAAGTAGAACTTTATCAAAATAAAATAATATGAGCTTGGATTTCGTTACATTTTGGTATCTCAGAACTCAAGTCTTCTTATTTTTTAGAATGTTTTTTTTATTGCTGCTCGGTACTTTTTGCTCTGGTTCTATTTTGCCATATGTTAAAATAAGCAAATCTAAGTGACAGCAAAAGGAGCTGGCTTGGGTTGCTACCGATGCTGTTGCTGCTTGGGTAACTGGAGCTAACTGTTGCAGTTGTTGTGTTGCAACAATGCGGAAGTCTATTTGCCCCAAAGGGAGTTGTGAGTTCTCGGTTGTTTCAATTTCAAGTACTGCATTTTAATATTTTCTCTGTGTTGGTTTTTTTATAGTTTTTCTTCTGTTTGAGAATTGAAGAATGCTCTTCAGAATTAAAGGGGTTGTGAAAAGGGCAGAGCAGAGAGTCTGGGAGGAGAGCAGATTCTTTTTTTTTGTAATTCTATGAAGGATATAATAACAAAATAATAGATTTGTTTGCTATTTTCTTTAGGTTTGCCATCCGTAGAGTATTCCTTTATTATATTTTGATTTTTCTATTTGCTTTGCTTTGTTTTTGGAAAAATATTAAAGTTTTGATCGAACCCTAGGAGGGAGAGTAGAATCGAAAGAAAAAAAAAACGAATATAACGAAAAATATTTCAACAGTTTGAATTTCTTTCGGGTAGAAAGAAAAAAAATAAAGCATTTCACTTTGTTTTGTTCTGCAACTTGTTGTGAAACAGGTTTGCTTTCTATGTTTTCTGGCCCCTAAAGCAGCCTGGGAAAGGTAGCTGAAGAAGAAATATATTTTTATATATTTTTGGAAAAAAATTCCCTGTTTTTGTTTTCTTTCTTACTATTGCTCATATTGTTGCGAAGTTGTTTTTTTTTTTTGTTCGTTAAATAACTATATTTGTTATTATTATTCGAAACATGAAAATTCACTTTGGCCATAAAAAATCATTAAGAACTACTTCAAATATATGTTAGCAAAACTTTGTTGTTTTTCGTTTTTTTGCTCAACATTATATGTATGTATTCCCGTGGGCCTCTGCTGTTAGTCCCCCTGTCTGATTCCCGGTAAATGCCATTAACATGAATACCTACTTCAAATCGAAAACTTGTTGCAATAAAACATATCGTATGTCCAAACACTATGACGACAACGACGACGATGATGATGAGAAAAACGAGTTTTCAAACTATTTATTTTATCGTTTAAAGTTTTTTTTTTCTTCGTTTCCAAAAATGAATTTCTAGAAACAGTTGTTGTGGGCAAATTTCAGACAGATATGGACAAAAGAGTAGCATTAATATAAAAAAAGTAATAATTGATGTATGGCAAGTATATGTTTTTGTTTCGAGGAGATATACGAAATTTCCAAGACATGAAATAACAATTTGAAAATTAAGGAACTAACAAGTTGCCCTAGGTGTCATTGAGCAAACGAGATTTGAATACCTTATTTGTCATTTATCAAAAAAAAAAAAAAAAAAAAAAATAAGATGAATGGTATCTACTTAAGGAGAACATTTATATTTTGAAGACAAGTTTTAAATTTTAGTTTTACTATTTTTCTATAAAACATATTATTCTAAGAGAAAGATTATCGTAAAAGTTGTAATATATGTCCATGGTGGAAACATTGAAACGAAGGCAATCGAATTATTTAAAGGAGTGGCCATAGGGAGCTCTTAACCCATTTCGTTCCGAGATTTACATTCTATTTTTATACCCTCCACCATACTATGGAGGGTATATTAACTTTGTCATTCCGTTTGTAACTCCTCGAAATACTCATGTCAGACCCAACAAAGTATATATATTCTTGATCAGCGTAAAATTCTAAGTCGATTTAGCCATTTCCGTCTGTCTGTCTGTCCGTCTGTATGTTGTAATCACGCTATCTTTCGAACGAATTGAGATAGAAGGCTAAAATTTTGTACACGTGTTTATTTTTCCAGTAGGCAGGTTAAGTTCGTAAATGGGTCATGTAGGTCCACGTTTTCATATAGCCGCCATATAACGGTACCTCCTGATATTCGGTATTTTTATGATTTTAGCGGCATTATTCACCGGAATCATTTCAACTTTGGTATTTGAAGTTCGAAACGGATACTACAGCATATGACAGAAAATTGTATGTGCAAGTCCACGTCTTCGTATAGCCCCCATATAACGGTACCTCGGTATTTTAATGATTTTAGCGCCATTATTCACCGGAATTGTTTCAAATTACGTATTTAGAGTTCGTAATGGGAACTACAGTCTGTGACAGAAAAATGTCTATGCAGGTCCAGGTCTTCGTATAGGCCCCATATATCATTACCTCCCTATATTCGGTATTTTGAGGAGTTTAGGTACAATACCCACCGAAATTGTTTGAGATATCGTATTTGACGTTAGTAATGGATGCCTATATAGGTCCACGTCGTATAGACCCCAATATAACGGCAATATTCGGTATTTTTAAAATTTAACAGAATTTTTTAAACATTTTTTTTTTAAATTTCCAAATTCGTTCCAAATGCTGGAGGGTATTCAAAGTTCGGCCCGGCCGAACTTACTGCATTTTGACTTGTTTTTTTTTCGAGTGGGAGAGGAATATTTTTATGTGGCATTTTTTATAATTACCGACAGATGACTCTTGCTACCTGCACAAACATTTGTTTATAATATTACCCTTTTCATACATACAGGGTGAGTTAAAAAACTGCAACAAACGACCAACTAAACCGTCACACGCTGCCCGAATGTTGCTCTGCGGTATTTTGGCCCATTCCCGGCGAAGCGCTTGCTTGAGGGGGTCGACACTTTGGTATGCTTTAGTGCCAAACTTGCTTTCCAAAATACTCAAGACACAATAGTTGGTATCCGGAGATTTTGGTGGCCATTGTGCGCTGGAAATGAAGCGAGGAACCTCATTCTGTCACCATTCTTGGATGGCGCGTGCTGAGTACATGGGGGCTGAGTTCTGTTGGAATGTCCAAGGTCAGCGCCCAAAATGTTTCCGTGCCCAAGGCTTTAATACACCCTCCAGAATATTCGGCGTTTATTCTGATGTAACGGTCGATTAATACGAGCGGAGAGGAACCATCGCCTGTTATGACATCCCACACCATCACCATGGCCGGCGCTTGAGTTCTGGTGGTCAACAGATGGTGCACATTTTTAGCTGAACTCTTTTGCAAGTAAACACGTTCATATTGTTTGTTTACAAACTGCTGGACAAGGAATGTTTTCTCATCGGAGAAATCTAATTTCGGCAGTTCACCACTTTCGGCCAAGCGAAGCAACTCTTTAGCTCTTTTGAGTCTATTTTCATTCTGTTGTGGTGTACCCCAGAGCTCGTTTTTCAATATTTCCCGAATTAAATATTGCGAGATGTTAAGCTCACGAGCCATTTTTCGGCAACTGCGACGCGAGTTTCGATCAATTTCGATCATTGCTGTTCGAACCATTTCTTCTGATTTTGCTATTTTCTTCCGTCCACTTACTTGACGTCGGGCTACGCCACCGTATCACGGTAACGAGCGATGGTACAAGACACAAGAGATTTATTCACATTTAAATGCTGGAGTGTTCTAACGATAGCAACTTGTGGGGTTTTCAGCCAAATATAGAGAAATCTCACTATCACGCTAGAATTTCATCACGAATAACTGTTTTTTCTGGAAAATTCTCACCAAAATATTTTTGTACGCTTATAAACAATATAATGCGCTTTCACTGGAATAATTTTTACAGCTGTCGTACGAGTGGCTTAGAAATGACAACAGTCTGAAATTGGTTGCAGTTTTTTCATCTCACCCTGTATAGTTTAAACTTCATGTATATTCATATAAACAAAATCGAGAACTGGATGTAAGCCAAACTTGGTTCGTAACAATATTATTGTCCGGCTTCAACTATAACCACTCAAAAACCACTCTCCAATGCTATTAAAAAGTGTGAAGATGAGATATGAAAGTCTACGTCACCCAATCTGGGCATATACTAACTAAGTGTCAAATGCTGAAGTTGTATTTCTGTCGGAATATTGACTAAAGTTATATTAAATTTTCTCATGAAATTATTACCAATTTAATTTTTATACCCTCCACCATACTATGGAGGGTATATTAATTTTGTCATTCCGTTTGTAACTCTTCGAAATACTCATGTCAGACCCAACAAAGTATATAAATTCTTGATCAGCGTAAAATTCTAAGACGGTTTAGCCATGTCCGTCTGTCTGCCTGTCTGTCCGTCTGTCTGTCTGTTGTTATCACGCTATCTTTCGAACAAATTGAGATAGAAGGCTAAATTTTTGCAGACATGTATATTTTGCCAGTAGGCAGTTATGATATAGCCCCCCTATTACGGTACCTTCCGATATTCTGTATTTTGATTTTAGCGACATTATGTACCGGAGTTGTTTCCAATTTGGCATTTGAAGTTCGTAATGGATACTACAGCCTAAGACAGAAAATTATCTGTGCAGGTCCACGTCTTCATATAGCCCCCTATAACGGTACCCCCCGATATTCGGTATTTTGATGATTTTAGCGACAATATTTAACGGAATCATTCCAAATTTGGTATTTGAAGGTCGTAATAGATACTGCAGCATAAAACAAAAAAAGGGGTATGTATGTCTACGTCTTCGTATAGCCCCCATATACCGTACCCCCCGATATTCGGTATTATGATGATTTTAGCGACATTATTTACCGGGATTGTTTAACATTTCGCTTGTGAAGTTCGTAATGGATACTTCAGCCCATGCCAGAAAATTGTCTGTGCAGGTTCACGTCTTTGTATAGCCCCCATATAACGGTACCCCCTATATTCGGTATTTTGATGATTTAAGCTACATTATAAACAGATTTTTCTTCAAGTTTCGCATTTAAATACTGTAATAACTTATGACAAAAGTTGCCTATGCAGGTCCACGTCGTCGTATAGGCATTCGGTATTTTTAATGTTTTAACAGAATTTTTAACGGATTTTATTTTTTTTGGAAATTGCCAAATTTGTACCGAACCTACTTTTTTACTTGTTTTATTTATTTATTTATTTATTTTTTTTTTTTTTTTAGAAAAGCTTTTAGTATTTAATATGTAATACAGTAACTTTAACTTATCTTTAAACTCATCCCGAATTTTTAAACACTTTAATTTTCCCCAGGAATATTAATAATTTTTTTTTGTGTCATTTTCACTCAACTATTAACAAAGAAAATCGAAGCAAAATTTGGAAATTGTCAATTGTGAATGGTTGAACAATCAACACACCTGCTAACAACAGCATTGATATACACAGCGAATTTGACAATTGAAAATATCGTCAATATTTTTGTCAGAACAATGATTGGAACACACTTTTTTGTTGTTCCTGAATGAGTTTTAGATTGTTCCGTTTTAGAATGTTGCAAAACTATAGGTGGGTGAGTGGATGGGTGGATACGAGTGTCAGAGCATGTGTCATACTATGTGTACATGTACATGCTAGGATGCAAGCAATAACTCTCTGAATCATTGAGTCAAAGGCATCTATCTATGGATATTGTGAATTTTCCATTAGCATTGTGTATCGGTGTGTGTGTGTGTGTGCTTGTTTGTGTGCAAAAGAACTGATAAACATTGAATGCAATAAATGATTGTCAAAAATGCACAGATGGAGGAATGATTTTCACCAACAGAAGTACTGCTGTTGCTGCTGCTGGTCATGAATATTTCACACAACACACACATGTAACATCAAACTCTGAACACATGCACACACACACATATTCAGCCCCATCCTAGTCAAATGTTCCAATGGCACCAGCAATTGATGGTGTTGTTGTTTTTGTTATTGTTAAAAGAACTCTTAATGGAACAATGAAAACAATCAATGAATTCAAATTTGTGTTATTTTATGTCTTCTTGTACAGGATCTGAAAATGCTTGCTCTCCCTCTCTTTCTCTTTCCTACCCATGTCTCTTCAGCCACCCACCACCAACCAATCAACAGCCAGCCAACTTCACTCAATGAACAATATAAATTTATGGCCAAGTATATGTATATGAGCCCGTATTAAATTTGTGTTGTTTTATTGTTCATATCGCACCCATTTCCGATTTCCGTAGTTGTTAAGTCGTATTGTTCTATGGTTTTTAAGTTTCTTTCAATATATATACAAACGTGTTTACGTATGTATGTACGTAGCCCATACGATGTTGTTTGTCGCAGAAAAATAGGGAATCCTCAAGGATGAAATATTTGATTGTATTGTGAATAAAAATAGACAAACAGAAAAGAAGAAAACAAGACAGTGGCCACCCTGTAGTATTGGGGGCAGAAATACAATTTTTTACCCGAATTTTCTATTAATAGAACATTAAATGAAAACTACTTTCTTAGTTCCAGAATTCAAAGGAATTTTATAATCCATTTTGGAACATCATTTATATTTTCTTAGTAATATTACGACATTCTATATTGAGAACAACATTTGTGTAGGAGTAGTTCTTTTTTTAACATCGCGGAGTAGATACGAATGTTTTTTTTTTTTTTATATATAGTGTATAGTGCTTCACCTTTGCAAATTTTGGGACATATATTAAAATGTAAAACAATTTGATCAAATGCAAAAACCCTTTGTTGGGGAGGTGAATAAATGGGTATTCGATAAAAATATACAGGGTTGCCCATATTCGACGGACCCATGTTTGTTTTTTTTATCAAAGAAAAAAATAAAAATTTGGCGGTTGGCAATGTTAATCATTTAATTGGTCCAAGTAGATTTGTTTACATCAATTTTTGAATATGATATCTTTCAAATGGCCGCCTCTGGTGTTGATGACGTATTGTGCCCTTTTTGCTGCATTTTCCATCGTTTTTGCCAACATTTCGGCCGGAATAGCCGCTATTTTTTCACGAATGTTGTCCTTGAGCTCTTCTACGGTCTTTGGCCTGTTAACGTAAACCTTTGACTTCAAATATCCCCACAAGAAGAAGTCAGGCGGCGTCAAATCGGGCGAACGCGGTGGCCAGTTCAAATCACCACTTTTCGACATCAAACGGCCCGGAAACAAATTCTTCGGAAAATCGATTGTTATGCGACTTGTGTTGAAACCAGAACTGTCTTATACGCTTTCGACGAATAATTGGCATCACAAAATTGGTCATCATGTCGCGATAACGCTCCAGATTGATGGTAACAGCAGGGCCATTTCCATTTTGTAAGAAAAACGGCCCAATGACCGTTTTCGCACTAACGCCGCACCAAACTGTGACTTTTTCGTCATGAAGAGGCACTTCTTGAATCTCCTTATGATTTTCAGTGGCGTAAAAACGGCAATTTTGCTTATTTACGGTCCCATTCAATGTGAAATGGGCTTCATCGGACATGATAATTTTGTTCCAAAATTGCTCGTCATCTTCGGCCATTTCGATGACTCTTTGGGCCCATTCCAATCGACGAGGCTTGTCCGCATTTGTACGGTAACAAATGCAAATCAATGCGAATAATCCGTTGTAAAGTGGACCGAGCCATGCCCAACTGATAAGAACGGCGTTTTTGGGATGTTCTTGGGGACCTCTCAACACTGGCTCGTACGGCAGCGATATTCTCGGCCGATCGCCTTGGTCGACTTTTATATGGCCTCTTCGGATAAGAAAGAGCCTTACCAGTCGAAACATTTTCGTATAAACGCTTAATGGTGTTCTTAGAAGGCGCACTTCTCACATTTTTTAATGTTTTAAAAGCACGTTGAGTTTTCACAATTGACTTCTTCTGTTGAATGTAAATTTCAACTATTTCAGAGCGCTCGCGTAGCGTGTATTGGTTCATGGTAAAAATATGTTTGGACTGACGCTTCAAACGCGGTATGTCATTAAGCGATGTGACATCTCTGTCAAAAGTTATGGCTTTGCTAGATGGGTCCGTCGAATATGGGCAACCCTGTAGTGATATTCAAAATTTTGATCAAAATTTTGATCAATTAATATTATCCGGATGAAAGAGACATCTCAAAAAGATAGAAAAAAAACTTGAACAAATTTATTTTACAGCCAAAATGATCTTAACCGAAATAAAGGTTTTAGGCACGATAACTTTCGAAAGCAGCATTTGGTTCATCGTAATGGCAATATCGGTCCACTCCTTCTGGCACCTCCCCCACAGAATTTTTTGGCAAATTATATAAAACTCATATAGACAGAAGAGAACGCCTTATATAGTTCGAACATGAAGCATGACGGAAGAAAACAGCAACATCAGCAGCAATGGTTCGAAAAGTAAAGAAGCGACTTGATCGAAACCCGCGTCGCAGTGGCCGAAAAATGGCTCATGAGCTGAATATATCGCAATATTTCATTCGGAAAATATTGAAAAATGAGCTCAGGGTAAAGATATGAAGTTCCAAAAATTCCAAAAAGTACAATAACTTACACCGCAACATAAAGAAAACAGGCTCAAAAGAGCTTCGCTTGGCCGAATTTGATTTTCTTCGATGAGAAAGCATTTGTTGTCTAGCAGTTTGTAAACAAACAAAATGATCGTGTTAACTTGCCAAAGAGGTCAGCTGAGAATGTGCACCTTCGATAGGCCACCAGAACCCAAGCGACGGCCATGGTGATGGTGTGGGCCCACATAACAGCCGATGGTCGCTCTCCGCTCGTAATAATCGTCTGTGGTATTAGAATAAATACCGAATATTATCGCGAAAATATTCTGGAGGGTGTATTAAAGCCTTGGGCGCGATAACCTTTTTTGCCGCACACATTGGACATTCCAACAGGACTCAGCACCATCGCACTCTACACGCACCACCAAAGAATGGTTACAAAATGAAGCTCAATGGCCACCAAAATCTCCGGATATGAATCCGTTGGACTATTGTGTATTTTGGAAAGCAAGGTTGGCACTAAAAAATACCAGTCGGTATACTAAAAAATAAGTGTCGGTCATCTCAAGCAAGCACTTCGCCGGGAATGGGCCAAAATATCGTAGAGCAACATTCGGGCAGCGTGTGGCCATAATTCTTGCCAAAAGTGACCAATCTATATTTATTCTAAAAGTTGATTCTATTTCCGACATTTTTTGTATTCTTCAATAACATTTAAAAAAAAAATGTAAAAATTTTGGCGTTTGACTTTGTTGCAGTTTTTTTATTTCACCCTGTAGATAGAAGGGAACGCCTTATGTAGTTCGAACTTGGAACATGACGATATTTAGGAAACATTTTGGGCAGGTTGCAAAAATTAAAGCTTTAGTTTTAATCTAGGTCTAAAGTCCTTTCTCATCGATGTAGGTCCGCAGTTTGGAAGGATTTATATATTCATTATATCAAAAAGTAAAAAAAAATGTCGCTAATATTATATGGCAAATATATTGATCTGTATTTAAAAAATAAGACCATTTTTATCCTTTTAACCACTGTTTCCATATTTTTCCTTTTTTGTTACGCTTCATTCGTAATATAAGAAGTGCTCGTGGAATTTGTTACGGCATGCGTATGCAAGCTTTATAAATGAAATTCTTTATTTTCTTATTGTTTTTTAGACTCCGCACTTGCGACCAACCAACCAACCATTCCTGTCTATGATGTCTCTACACTTCTTCCGCCCGCACCACTACATACTTATCCAACGCGACGTCGTATATTTTGAACGTTGACTTTCTACATGAAGGGGGCGAGCTTTAATTTCGTTGTTGTTATTATTGTCCTTGGCGTTATTATTGCTGGTGTTTGTTTGGTCCGTCGGTCGGTCGTTCGTTGGATGGTTGTTGTCGTTTTTTCTCCCTTCTGGTTTCGTTGTCGCCTATTAAATATTCATGAAAACTCAAAGATTTCATGCAGAAGAAACGTCATACGACAGCGAATTTAATGTTTATTTCTACGTCTGTTTTTTTTTTTTTTTTTTGTTCTGCGTTGCTGCTCCTCTTTTATTATTGTTCCTTGTTCCATTTCACAATTCTCTACAATTTATTATAAATTGTTTTTCCCTTCCAGCTGAGAAATAGTGTGTCAATAAATTAACAAATAAATTCTATCTAACGTCGCGTTCAGTCGCTGAAATAGCAGTGGTGTGTTGTTTTGCTGTGGAAACTTTGTGATTTTTGTTTTCTACCAAAAAAGTGTCGGAAAACGAATGTTTTATTACGTTTTTAACACGCGTAAATAGTTTTTCTTTTTTTTCGGGTTTTACAGACATGTATGAATGTACGAATGTGGCTTGAGAACATGAGGGAGAGCGTTATGATGAAATCAAGGTTATTATTTATGAGAGAAACGTAACTCCATTATTTTATTTACGCATGTGATATGTGTGCAATAGAATTTATACGTAAATGGAATACAAAATAAACAACAAAACACCCGATTCGGTATACATTTGCTTTGCTATTTTGAATTCTTCTCCGGAATACGCACGTTTTCCTGACATACAACAAATCCATATATGTAGTATGCAAAGCTAACATTATGGAAATAGATCATTTCTCTTGATATATTTGAATACGCTTCACAACCTTTATATTATGATATGGAGGTCAGCGAAAAAGCCAAAATGTCTTTATACAAGAGACCACAACTTCTTTACATGTAAAACCAAGAGTACTTTACAGAGATATTCAGAAAATATCTTTTCGTAGAACAATAAATATTCCTTTCAGAGGAGGCCCATATTTCTTCTCCAAGAAGACTCAAATATTTTTCTTAGAAGACTTAAAGGCTCTATCATAAAAAAATGAGAAGGTCTTCTCATAAAATACGAAGAAGTTACTCAAAGAAGACCAATAGGTCCTCTTATAAAAGACAAGAAGGTCTAAAGAAGACCAAAATGTCTACTCATAGAAGTCTAGTAGGTCTTCTAATAGAAGTCCAGTAGTTTTTCTAATAGAAGAACAGCAGGTCTTCTAATAGAAGAAAAGTAGATGTTCAAATAGAAGATCAGAAGCTGTTCTCATAGACCTTCTTGTAGACCAGAAAGTTTTCTCATAGAAGACATTTCCATATAAGGCGGAAATGTCTTCTCATAGTAGACCAAAATGTGTTCTCATAGAAGACCGAAAGGTCTCCTCATAGAAGGCCGAAATGTCTTCCATAGAAGGCTGAAATGTCTTCTCACAGAAGGACGAGAGGTCTTCTCATAGAAGGCCAAGAGGTCTTCTCATAGAAGTCCGAGAGGTCTTCTCATAGAAGGACGAAAGGTCTTCTCATAGAAGGACGAAAGGTCTTCTCATAGAAGGACGACAGGTCTTATCATAGAAGTCCGAGAGGTCTTCTCATAGAAGGCCGAGAACTCTTCTCATAGAAGGCCGACAGGTCTTCTCATAGAAGTCCGAGAGGTCTTCTCATAGAAGGCCGAGAGGTCTTCTCATAGAAGGCTGAGAGGTCTTCTCATAGAAATCCGAGAGGTCTTCTCATAGAAGGCCGAGAGGTCTTCTCATTAAAAGGCCGAGAGGTCTTCTCATAGAAGGCCTAAAGGTCTTTTCATAGAAGGCCGAAAGGTCTTTTCATAGATGACCGAATGGTCTTTTCATGGAAGGCCGAATGGTCTTCTCATGGAAGGCCGAAAGGTCTTCTCACAGAAGGCCGAAAGGTCTTCTCACAGAAGGCCGAAAGGTTTTCTCATAGAAGGCCGAAAGGTTTTCTCATATAAGACCGAAAGGTCTTCTCATATAAGACCGAAAGGTGTTCTCATATAAGACCGAATGGTCTTCTCATAGAAGACAGCAAGGTCTTCTCATAGGGTATACTAATTTTGTCATTCATTTTGTAACTCCTCGAAATACTTATGTCAGACCCAACAAAGTATATATATTCTTTATCAGCGTAAAATTCTAAGACGATTCAGCCATGTCCGGCTGTCTGTCTGTTGTAATCACGCTATCTTTCGAACAAATTGAGATAGAAGGCTAAATTTTTGCAGACATGTATATTTTGCCAGTAGGCATGTTAAGTTCGTTAATGGGCCATGTAGGTCCAAGTTATCACATAGCCCCCATATAACGGTACCTCCCGATATTCGGTATTTTGATGATTTTAGCGACATTATTTACCGGAATTGTTTGGAATTTGGCATTTGAAGTTCGTAATAGATAGTACAGCCTAAGACAGAAAATTATCTGTGCAGGTCCAGGTCTTCTTATAATCACCATATACCGTACCCCCGATATACGGTATTTTGATGATTTTAGCGAAATTACTTACCGGGATTGTTTCAAATTTCGCATGTGAAGTTCGTAATTGATACTTCAGCCCATGCCAGAAAATTGTCCGTGCAGGTTCACGTCTTCGTGTAGCTCCCATATAACGGTACCCCCTATATTCGGTATTTTGATGATTTAAGCTAGATTATAAACAGATTTTTCTTCAAGTTTCCCATTTAAATGTTGTGAGAACTTATAACAAAAGTTGCCTATGCAAGTCCACGTCGTCGTATAGACATTTGGTATTTTTAATATTTTAACAGAAATTTTAACGGATTTTATTTTTTTGGGAATTGCCAAATTTGTACCAAATGGTGGAGGGTATTAAAAGTTCGAACTTACAGCTTTTTTACTTGTTATGTTTTTTTCTTTATTTTATTTTTATTTTTTGTAAACAACATATCACTATTTTCTTGACATGTTTTCCATTCACAAGAAAGAAAAACTGTAGACATTGCCTAAATTGTTCACAATTTTCGATAAAAGATAAAGATTCCGTTGAATTTCACACATTTCAATTTCATTCGAATTCTCATTTATCTCTATCTTTGTTTCTAAATCTGCTAGGTCAGCATTCAAATTCTTTCACAAATTTGTAATTTTCTATCGACCTTGCATTTGTTTCGAAGATAAGAGAGTAGAGATTTGGGGTAAGTCTTCGTTTTGTTTTTGTTTTTGTTTTTGAAAGAACAGCCCAATGAACTATTGGGTTTTTTTATTTTTTGTGTTAAACGCTCAAATGTTCGATGAGCCTGACACAACCTTGTACTCTTTGCCATAGACATTTGTCTAAGGACAGACTTTGCAAAGTGTTAAAGGTAGATGACATACTGTAATGTTTTTTTGTTCTTCGGTGGTAGAATACAATCGAACAATAAAACTTGGTTTCGTTTATTGTGTGTGTGGCGGCATTGATTTTGTTCGCTCATCAGACGCTGTTTAAAATGGTGGCGGCATATTTTGAAGTTTTTTGCAAGGTCTTCGTTACGGTCTGAAGATTACAATATATTTGGACATAGCCATTAGCCATTACCATATTCAAATAGACATAGCCATTAGCCATTACCATATTCAAATTCGAAACTTGAAATAAACGGTGAATAATATAGGTAAAATCATCAAAATATCGTATGTAAGGAGGTGCCGTTATATTGGAGCTATGCAAAGACCTGGACCAGCATAGACAATTTTCTGTCACAGGCTGTAGCATCCATTACGAACTTCAAATACCACATCTCAAACAATTTCGGTGGGTATTGTACCTAAAATCGTCAAAATACCGAATATCTGGAGGTACTGATATATGGGGCCTATACGAAGACGTGGATCCGCAGAGACAATTTTCTGTCTTAGCCTGTAGTATCCAATTTGAACTTCAAATACCTAATTTAAAATTACTTCCGGGAAAAAGGTCGCAAAAATCATCAAAATACCGAATATCGGGAGGTACCGTTATATGGCGGCTGTACGAAGACACGGACTTGCACAGACAATTTTCTATCTTAGGGTGTAGTATCCGTTTGGAACTTCAAATACCAAATTTGAAACAATCCCGGTGAATAATGTCGCTAAAATCATCAAAATACCGAATATCGGGAGGTACCGTTATATGGGGGCTATATGAAAACGTGGACCTACATGGCCTATTTACGAACTTAACCTGCCTACTGGAAAAATAAACATGTTTGCAAAATTTTAGCCATCTATCTCAATTCATTCGAAAGATAGCGTGATTAAAACAGACAGACAGAAGGACAGACAGGCGGACAGACAGACAGACGGACATCGCTAAATCGACTTAGAATTTTACGCTGATCAAGAATATATGTACTTTGTTGGGTCTGACATGAGTATTTCGAGGAGTTACAAACGGAATGACAAAGTGAATATACCCTCCATAATATGGTGGAGGGTATAAAAATACTCACATAAGACCCATTAAATATTGGGCGCATTCTCCCTTAAATGTTTGCTTTATGGACATATTTATTCAGTTCATATTTTGTTTGCGTTTGAAAAACATATATAAATTTTCCAAAGTGAAGGACATAGGAAATTTTCAATCTGGCCGATATTAACCTCGTTTAAATCTGGTTGTTATCCTCTCTTCTGTGTGTTTGTACGTTTTGTTTTTGGCCCTCTTTGACATATATGCCTGGTTGGCATTGTTTTGCCATAAATCATGGTTGTTATTGGTACTTGTTTGCATGTGTGTGTGTGCCAACATCTTGGTGGCTCAGTTCTTTGTGTTTGATTTTTGTTGTGGTTCTCCCCCTACCTTTTTCAATTCTCTTGCTTTTATGTATGTTTATGATTGCCATTACAATAAAAAAAAAACAAAAAGAAATCTAAGGTGTTCACCACACATGTAGAGCTATAGCTAAGATCTAAATATTAAGGGGTGAGATACAGCGGTTTGGGGTTCGGGGGAGGAGTGTGAACAATTGAAGCGTGCATTTGACGCTGATTTGTTATTTTCGATTTCCATGAAAACGTTAAGCGTTTGTCGCCCGACAAAATGCAAGTCCTCCAAGAACATTCTCAAGTACAGATGAGTGTGTGCGGCTGAGTAGGTTAGGCGTGAGTGTGTGTGTGGGTTGCAAGTGGCATTGTGTTTAAGTATTTATATGCAGATCAAAGAGATTTCATTCAACGGCCTTTTTATGTGAAGTACTGTGCGAAGCGTTTAATTAGAAAACAGCATAAGTGCTTCAAGCAAAAGTGTCGTCTTTAAGTGCGTGCGGTGAGGGTGGTTTGGCTGCAGACTAAATCAAATGTGGCCAAAGAAATGTACAAAATGAATATGGGGCGGAATAGGTTAATCGACCGCTTTTAAAATGGAAAAATTAAGTTCTTTTTGGATTTCTTGTAGACGTAAATATGTTGTTTCCAAGTGAATTATCCTTTGAAAGATTACCAACTGGAAGTTATTTAGATTTTATTTGTGGTTGAAGAAGGAGAGGAATTACAGGGTGACATAAAACAAGTAAAAAAAAAAAAACATAAAGTTCGGCCGGGCCGAACTTTTAATATCCTCCACCTTAGGTAAAGGAAACATTAGAAGAAATGTGGCAAAACCCATTAAAATGCCGAATATCGGGAGGTACCGTTATATGGAGACTATATCAAATCGTGGACCTATACATACAATCTTTCGCCACATGAACTAGCACCCATTATGACCCACAAATACCAAATTACCGAATATCGGGAGGTACCGTTATATGGGGCATATACCAAAACGTGGACCTATAATTACAATGACTCGCCACACGAACTGGAACCCATTATGATCTACAACTACCAATTTTCAGAGAAATTCTTAAAAAAATCAAAAAAATTACGAATATTGGGAGGTACCGTTATATGGGGACTATATCAAATCGTAGGCCTATACATACAATCTTTCGCCACACGAACTAGCACCCACTATGACCCACAAATACCAATTTACAGACAAATCAGTAAAAAAATGTGGCAAAAACCATCAAAATACCGAATGTCGGGAGATACCTTTATATGGGGCCTATACCAAAACGTGGACCTATACATGCAATGTTTTGGCACACGTACAGGGACCCGTTATGACCTACAAATACCAGTTTTCAGACAAATCCGTGAAATAATGTGGCATAAATCATCAAAATACCGAATATCGAGAGGTACCGTTATATGGGGACTATACCAGAACGTGGACCGATATATCTCATTTTCAATACCAACCATCCTAGACACAATACAAATTGCTTTGCTAAATTTTGGCGCTCTACGTCAGATAATGTGGGCTGTATGGTGATTTCAACAGACAGACGGACAGACAGACAGACGGACAGACAGACAAACGGACAGACAGACAAATGGACAGATAGACGGACATCGTTAAATCGACTTAGAATTTTATGCTGAATATGAATATATATACTTTATGGGGTCTACGACGAATATTTAAGGATGTTACAAACGGAATGACAAAGTTAATATACCCTCCTTTCCAAGGTGGAGGGTATAAAAACTGCAACAAAGTCAAACGCCATAATTTTTTTAATTTTTTTTTTTAATTCTATAATTCTAAATCTTGGAAATAGTTTCAAATTTTAGAATAAGTTCAAACGGCCAATGAAACCATCACAAGCTGCCCGAATGTTTCTCTGCGGTATTTTGGCCCATTCCCGGCGAAGCGCTCGCTTGAGGTGATCGACACTTTGGCATTAGTGCCAACCTTACTTTTCAAAATACTCCAGACACAATAGTCCAACGGATTGGTGTCTGGAGATTTTGGTGGCCATTGTGCGCTGGAGTCCTCTAGCAATGTCCAAGGTCTGCGGCCAAAATGTTTGCGTGCCCAAGGCTTTAATACACCCTCCAGAATATTTTCGCAATTTCGACCATAGCCATGGTCGGCGCTTGAGTTCTGGAGGCCAACAGAGGGTACACATTTTCAGCTGGCCTCTTTAGCAAGTAAACTCGATCATTTTGCTTGTTTACAAACTGCTGGACAACGAATGTGTTCTCATCGGAGAAAACCACTTTCGGCCAACCGAATCAACTCTTTAGCTCTTTTGAGTCTATTTTCTTTCTGTTGCGTTGTAAGTTCTTGCACTTTTTGGAATTTCAATGGCTTTACCCCGAGCTCATTTTTCAATATTTGCCGAATGGAATATTGCGCGACACTGCGACGCGGGTTTCGATTAAGTCGCTTCTTTACTTTTCGAACCATTTCTGCTGATGTTGCTGTTTCTTCCATCCACTTCCTTGACGTCGGGCTACGCTACTCGTATCACGGTAACGAGCGATGGTACGAGACACAAAAGATTTATTCACAATTAAATGCTGGAGTGCTCTAGCGATTAAATTCCATCACGAATAACTTTTTTCTGGAAAATTCTCACCAAAATGTACGCTTGCAAACAATATAGGGAGCTGTCACTGCAATAATTTTGACAGTAATCTGAAGTTGGTTGCAGTTTTTTCATCTCATCCTGTCTAATTGTTTTTTTTTATTTTGTGTAGGTAAATACATTTCTTCTTAGCCACAAAATGGATTAAAAAAAAAACAATAATAATAAATGGAAGGATTTGCTTTTTATTATGGTTAATTTATTTTTTTAAACCACCTTATACATTGGTAAGGTTATTTGTATTGGATTTCAATATTGATCTTCTTTTTGAAAGACCAACAAATGCATTTTACAAAATTTAAGAATTCATTAGGCACTTCTTTTTAATTACCCAGAAATCTTGCAATAACTGATGAAAGAAGTATTTTTTTATTAAAGTAAAATATAATTTTTTTTCTAAACCTCCTCACAAAATGATAAGGTTGTTTGTATTGAATATCAATATTGATCTACTACTTTTTTAAAAACCAATAAATACATATTAGAAAATTGGAAATAATTTAGCCATCTTCTTTCCAAATACCCATGAATCTTGCAATAATAAAATGCTGTTTGTTATCTATTATAGCTGTTTTTGTTTTTATTGCTGAAACTCAATATATATATTAAACAATTTTTTATTTCTGTTTACTTCTCTACATAAAAACATATCTGTTTGCATCTGTGTGTGTGTGTTATTTCATTTAATCTTGTTAAGGTAACATTAGATAATCTCTTGTGCTATGCCATGCAACATTAAAATTCATTAAACAATATAAAATTTATTACATGTAGATATCAACACACACACACACACATGTACCTTTGAATATAAGTTCACTGACTCTGCTTACTCGAAATGCCCAAAAAACAAAAAAAAAAAAAAAACAAAAATATATAAACAATATTCTGTACGGAAATATGTATTTCGAAATTATTTCCATTTTTATTATACAATAAAAAACAATTTATGGATTAGTTTACTTTCAAAAATATATCCACTTGTAGTAAATACATAATAAATCAGAAAATAACACTAAGAAAAAACCAACAACAATAGCAGCAACAACAACAAAACTTATATGGAAATTCAAATAATAGATAACTAAATTTGATTTTCAAAAAGTTAGGCAATTAAAAAAGGATAATAAATTGTTAAAGGTTTTTTTTTGGCAAATAAAAATGCCACTACATCAATCTGGGAATAGATATACATATATATATATTTATATCTAAATATGTATGAAGGTAATGAACTGTATCCCAACAAATTGATATATGTAATGGGATTTAATTCTTGGAGAATTTTTTTAACAGATGGAACAACAATATTTAGCAAAATTTATTCCTTTGTTACGGAGGATGGAAGTTGAAAGAACGCCAATCAGAAAAAATATGGATGTTTTATCCTGGGTATAAAAATGTTGAGATAGACCATGCTACATTTTCCTGCTCAGTATGGGTTCGTGACGAAGACTTATTCGGAAAAGTATCCTGTGGTTTTCAGATCCTGGCATATACCTAGCAACCCAAACATTTCTAATATGTCTTCGTCACGAACCCAAATTGAGCAGGAAAATGTAGCATGATCTATCTGAACATTTTTATAGTCTCCACCATTCTATGGAGGGTATATTAACTTTGTAATTCCGTTTGTAACTCCTCGAAATATTTTTAATAGACCCTATAAAGTATGTATACTCCGGATCAGCGTAAAATTCTAAGACGATCTGTTTCTTTCGAACGAATTGATATAGAAGTAAAATTTTGCATACATGCAAAGTTTACCAGTTGGCAGGTTAAGTTCGTAAATGGGCCATGTAGGTCCACGTTTTCTTATAAACCCCATATAACGGTATCTCCCGATATTCTGTATTTTCATGATTTAGCGACATTATTTACCGGAATTATTTCTAAATTTTACATTTTATGTTCGTAAAGTGTACTACAGCCTATGACAAACCTTTTGGTATGCAGGTCCACGTTTTCGTTTAGCCCCCATATAACGGTGTGACGACGTGTTTTCACTTTGAAGCTGGGGTAGGTTCAGCGGGGGCCAGAGTCGTCACAAAAATTTATTTGTTAGGACATAAAGAGAGAGAGAGAGCGAAGCAAAAATATTTTCTTAAAACGTTATAAATTTATTTCCTTAAATAACACTAAACACTACACTAAACACAATAAAATCACGTTCAGAACTTTTTACGAAGAACACTAAATCACAAAGTTCAGTCGAAATGTTAATAAACGGGTAGCAGTGGTGGCAGCTTGGCACAGCGGCGGCCCGATGAATAGGCGAGCGACGAATAGGGTGGCGGCGGCTTTGGCACAGCGGCGGCCCGATGAATAGGCGAGCGACGAATAGTAGTGGCGGCAGCTTGGCACAGCGGCGGCCCGATGAATAGGCGAGCGGCGAATAGGGTGGCGGCGGCTTTGGCACAGCGGCGGCCCGATGAATACGTCAGCGGCGAGTAGGGTGGCGGCGGCTTTGGCACAGCGGCGGCCCGATGAATAGGCGAGCGGCGAATAGGGTGGCGGCGGCTTTGGCACAGCGGCGGCCCGATGAATACGTCAGCGGCGAGTAGGGTGGCGGCGGCTTTGCACAGCGGCGGCCTGATGAATACGCGCACGACGAATCGGGTGGCGGCAGCTTTGGCACAGCAGCAGCCCGATGAGTACGTCAGTCGCCGTCAACGCAGCCCGAAGAATAGGGAGTATTGCTACAGCCCTCACTCGACCCTGCGTTCAGTCGCCGTCAACGCAGCCCGAAGAATAGGGAGTATTGCTACAACCCTCACTTGACCCTGCGTTCAGTCGCCGTCAACGCAGCCCGAAGAATAGGGAGTATTGCTACAACCCTCACTTGACCCTGCGTTCAGTCGCCGTCAACGCAGCCCGAAGAATAGGGAGTATTGCTACAACCCTCACTTGACCCTGCGTTCAGTCGCCGTCAACGCAGCCCGAAGAATAGGGAGTATTGCTACAACCCTCACTTGACCCTGCGTTCAGTCGCCGTCAACGCAGCCCGAAGAATAGGGAGTATTGCTACAACCCTCACTTGACCCTGCGTTCAGTCCAGTCCAGTCTCCACAAATAGTCAAGGCTTATTGTTTGGCTTACTAAGACTCAATTCAACCGAGGTTGCGCGCCTTTTCTTCCTCCCAATCACACTTGACTTACCAGCCATCAACAGAAGACTGATCCCGATTGTGTGAAATGCGTCTCCTTTTATACCTTTTTGGCTGGACAACGATTGTTGTTTTCTCATGACAGCAGCTGATCCCAATCTGACAGTTTTGCGTAGTTCCGCCAGTTGCCACCAGGGGTTCCAATGTTGTATTTTAAGTATACTTCTTTCTACTAGGGGACCTGTGTGACCGTTAATATTCAAATACATTTAAATTACATGACCCTGAGTAGCTGTTAGTTTAATTCATAACTTAAATATTTTAATTCATTTTCAAACAAAAAAAATATAATTCATAGTTGATGTATATAACATAAGTAAGTAAAAATGGTCTTTAAAATAATAATGTACCCCAAAAACGAAAGCATGACTTTTGGGCGTTACATGGCATCTCTTCCTCCCTCTGATTTTTGATTCCTTGATTTGCTTTCTCTATTGCTATTGGGTTTCAATAGCCAGGAAGCCCTAGGGTGTTATGTAACCTTTTATTTCTCCGACATGGGCACTTTAGTTCGACTATATCTCGGTCGAATAGGAAGGTATGTTAGAGACCAATTGCAGAAGTTCGGAGAGATACCTTCACTACCCCGTCTGCTGATATTATTATGCGGTACTGCTTGCCATCTTGTTTAACAATTCGCTTCAGTTTGTGTCCCTTTTTCCAATTGTTTTTAAACTTCTCGATACGGATTTGTAGGTTTTCGGGATAATTTGGCAGTTCGAGAAATGTGTTATCGTTCACGGGATTGTCTGTCGAGGACGATGGCGTTGACTCAGTTGGGATTTCAGTGACTGGCAATTTGATTGTACTTGGTGTGCTATTATTCTCCTTACTGGGTATAAACACTTCATCGATGGAAGGTTGACTGCTACACAATGTTGGCTGATGAGGTGTCATCGTTTGGCTTGTGGATGATGATGAAGACGACGAGGCTGATGAGGATGAGGATGACGATAAAGACGACGAGGCTGATGAGGATGAGGATGACGATCGGGAAGATATCGATGGTGATGACAGTTCGACAACGTGTCCCGGCGTTCCTGGTAATGATTTATCTTCCTTCACGTTGGGGGACCTGTGATCGTCCGATATGACGGCAGCATTGGATTGCGATGGAATTTGTACGTCATCACTATGCAACAGATTTGCTTGTTCGGTTATGTTATATAGCGGTGATGATGGAGGAACACCAACCAGCGTCTGCCATTGGGTCCACCACTCAAAACTAGGATCTTCGGAAACTGTCACAAAACTACTTGCGGTCGATCTGGAGTCTTCTTCTAAATGTGCGAAAGCATGTGAGGATGAAGTAGGAACCTCCTCATGTTTGTGTGAGGTGTTGGATATTGAATGGATATCTTCGGTGTTGATCTCTTCCCCTATCGCGGGTGTGGGTGAGGGCGTACGATGATTATCCGGCGGTGGGTTGGTTATTTCATATATTGGATTTTCCCCGGAGTCGGGGACCAAAAGCTGCACAGTAACTGTTCTCTCATAACAGCGAAATCCGAGATATTTGTATTGGCTATCTTTCTGACGGACAAATCCCAGTCCATACCTTTTTGGCGGAGACGAGGAACGTTGATCTTCGTTATCCGACTCATCCAGCGAGGAATTATTCGAGGATAAGGGTGACTGTGCTCGCCGAGTCACTGAGGTTTCTAAGTAACCGTAAAACATACGCCGACATTCTTCATCCATTTCGAAATTTGATTGAGATTCATCCGACTCCTCCATATTGGGCCGAGGAAGAGTTGATGCGTCATCTGAGTCACGACACCATTCTTTACCCGGTGTAGCAGGCATTTCTGAGCACCTTGAAGTGGGTGTTGAGAGCACATCGGAAGCCGGCTTAAAGCTATTTGGCGAACCAAAACACGGGGCGTAGGTTGGTGTACGCGGGACGTCACTACTAGGCTGGGTTTCCTCGTTCAAAGAGTCAGTTTCATCGATATCGTCGCTGTTGTTTTCGGTCGTGTTACACTTTTGCTGTGGAACGTCATTCGGGGTTGTGCTGCACATTCGGTAAAATATTTGGTGCTGGGGCGATGAGGATTGACTGCTACCCTTTCTTGGATTGGGCTTACGGTATTGATTTGTTCTCCTCTTTCGGCTGGTACTAGGACCTTCGTCTAAAAATATTGTCCTTCGCCTTTGAGCCTCGACTTGTTCCAGATGAGCTCGAAATTTCTCCTTCGCCCGTTTGAATTTTTTCGTGTTGGGGCTATCTTGCTCCATCGTGATGTTGAAATTTTGAGAATTGCGATGGTCTTTGAAGTATGGGCTTATATTAGGACACTGATTAGTTTGGGTATTGTCAATTTAATGTCTAAAAATAAAATAAGAAATTATAATGAAATGGCATCACATAAACGTAAGTGGAACTACAATCAACATTCTACTTCTATGTCTACAATTTAATTTTGTTCTTCATAAAAAGGCTTAATTTCACTTAAGTGCGCGACGCGGGTGATGTTGTCTTTTCCTCGGACTACAACGATTACTGGAGATTGGAATTTTTGTACGACAAACGGCCCTCCGTATTTGGGCGCTAGTTTGGCGGCGAAATTTTCGACGGCCTTCGACTGAGGATGTAGACGAACTAGAACTTGCTCCCCAATCTTTGGTTTCCAAACTCGTCGTCTAAGGTTGTACTGTCTCCGCTGGTTTTGAGATGCTTTTGCCAAGTTTCGACGCACTATCTTAAATATTTCTTTCAACTCCTGGGCACGGTCTTCTGGTAAGACTATTCTAGCACCAGTTCCTGTTGTGAGCTGATCATATAATGCCTGGGGCAGTCGCGGTTCTCTTCCTTGTGTCAGGTATGCCGGCGAATATCCAGTGGATTCTGATGCACTAGTGTTTATGGCTAACATTATTTCGGGCAGCATATCGTCCCATGTATTATGTTGTTTCGAAACTTGTGCTATCATTGTTTTCACTGTCCGATTTGTCCTTTCAGTAGGGTTCTCTTGCGGGGTGTAAGGAGCCGTAAGTTGATGCTTTATACCCATTTCTGCTAGGAATTTTTCGAATTGGTTGCTAGTGAATTGGGTTCCGTTATCGGTTATCAATATTTTTGGAACCCCATATCTAGAAATAATTCTTTCTCTGCATGCCTTTATTAATCCCTCTGTCGTAGCCTTCCGCAATGGAACCAACTCCGTCCATTTTGAGAATCTATCCATAATAACGAGTAGCATTGAGTTACCGTGCTTAGATCGCGGTAGGGGTCCTACGAAGTCCGCACAAATAGTGGCCCATGGTTCCTCCGGGATTCTTATCAACATTTCCCCTGCTGGTTTCTGTTGGCTGACTTTATATTTTTGGCAACATTCGCACTGCTGGACATAACGTTTGATGTCCTGGAACATACCAGGCCAAAAATATCGGTTCGCCACCTTGTTGCTAGTCTTTCGCACTCCCAAATGACCTCCGGTGACACTGTCATGATTTTCTCTAAGGACCTGAATCCTTGATCCGGTGGGCACACACAGCTTCCATGGTGTGCAATCTTCATCGTTTATTTGCTTGGGAAAATGTCGATAAACATTTCCCTCAATGATTGTATAGTCTGGATACTTCTTCGGATTCTTGGTTATGGTTTCCTTCAACTTTTCTAGCCATGGGCACGGACTGGTGTCATATTCTACTGTGGCTAGGTCTAACGTTTCCAAAGGTGTTCTCGAAAGCGCATCCGCCACAACGTTCTGTTTTCCTCTACGGTATCTGATCAAAAAATTATATTGCTGTAGCTCGAGAGCCCAACGTGCGAGTCGACCTGTAGGGCTTTCAATAGAATTTAACCATTTTAGGGCCAAATGATCGGTAATAACTATAAACTGGTAACCCTCTAAATAGGGTCTCATGTGTCTAATGCCCCACAGTATGGCTAGACATTCCTTTTCAGTCGCTGAGTAGTTCTTTTCAGCCTGTTTTAAATGTCTGCTGGCGTAGGCTATGACACGTTCCACGTTATCTAACTCCTGTGTTAGAACTGCTCCAAGGCCATAGTTGCTGGCATCAGTTTGCAATATGAACGTCTTTGTGAAATCCGGACAAGCCAGAACGGGGGCTTCAGTTAACTTTGCTTTTAGGTCTGAGAATGCTTCTTGTTGTTCGGGACCCCATTTCCAATGTTTTCCCTTTTTAAGAAGACTAGTCAATGGTTGTGAAATTGTTGCAAACTGTGGGACAAATCTTCGGTACCAAGATGCTACTCCAAGAAATCTTCGTACCTCCTTTACCGATGTTGGAGGTTTCATTTCCACTATTGCGGCAACTTTATCTGGATCCGTCTTTATTCCCTCGCTACTCACAACATGGCCTAAATACTTCGTTTCTTTTCTGAAGAATTCGCATTTCTCAATGTTTATTCTCAGGTTAGCTGATCGCAATCTTCTGAACACTTCTCTCAAGTTCCGCAAGTGTTCCTCAAACGTTTTTCCAATGACGATGATATCGTCAAGGTATGCAAAAGCGTGGGGGTCCATTTCAGGCCCAATCACACTATCTAATGCCCGTTGGAAGGTTGCCGGTGCTGAATGCAAACCGAAAGGCATCACTTTCCACTGATATAGACCTTTACCAGCTACCGCAAAGGCCGTGTATTTTCTGCTCTCCTTCGCCATAGGTATTTGCCAATATCCGTCTTTAAGGTCCAGGCTACTCACGTATTTGGCATCCCGTAGTCGATTCAGTATTGTGTCGATGCGGGGTAAAGGGTAGGCATCTGGAACAGAACGTTTATTCAATTGGCGAAAATCCATACAAGTTCTCCAATTCCCATTTTTCTTTCTGACTAATGTGATGGGGAAACAGTATGGGCTTGTAGACGGCTCTATACATCCTCGTTCTTCGAGCTTTCTCACTTCGGCATTAATCACGGCTTGCATTGCAGGATTTCGCGGAGCATATCTTAATTTAATGGGTCGATCGTCGGTCATTACAATCTTATGTTCAGCTATTGACGATAGGCCATTTAATTGTTGGAACTTAGGGAGTTCCTGTGCCAGAAAATTTTCAACGATCTCACATTGCGTTTTACTCAATTCATCGTTTAAGAATTTAGGTCTGGGGGATACATTATTCGTAGCTGTCATTGTATCTATTACCTCTTTTGATGGGGTTTCCTCTCCTATAGCCACGGTACAATGCTCCGTTGATGTGGTTGGCTTACTTAATTTGACACTTATACCGGCGCAGTGAATGGTCGTGTGGAACTGTTTTAGAAATTCCAATCCCAATATGATGTTTTCCTTGAATTGCGGCATGATGAGAAATGTAACATCTGAGCTTTGGTTTCCAAATGTAACAGGTAACACTGTTGATCTTGTGATGTTCACCGTGGTGCCGTCTGCGAGGATAACATTTGCCTCATGCCGTGAATAAGTAAACCTTTTCTTGATTTTTTCCGCAAATTCTCTTTTTATAAAACAGCTAGTGGCACCAGTGTCGACAGTTGCTTTAATAGCTTTCCCCTCTATTAAGACAGTTGCAGTAAGGCGATATTCTTCACATTGCAATGATGTAATATTCTGGTTACTCTTCTTTGCCGGGGGTTCATCCTGCTGCGTTTCTGGATTGGATGAGCTTTCGTTTAGCACTTGGTCACCTTGATTGGTGCAATACAGGTTATTTCTAGAGTTGTCCGCACGTCGATTATAGTTTTGTTGATTTCGAGGCTGTTCTGACCGAGAATTATTTGGTATGCTTTCGAGTTCGTCTGCCAAGGAGATCAATTCCGAAAGTGTGGTAAAGTCTTTACGGCGAATGTACCATTGATAATCCGAATGCGCGTTTCTAAAAATTCGTTCCAATTTTTGTTCTTCGGTCATATTGGTGTGCTGCATAAGATGCTGTATAGAGAGTACATATTCCTTAAACGGCTCCTTATTACGCTGTATCCTTCTCCTAATTTCATCCTCCAATTTCTCAAAGTATCTCGGTGGCAAAAAGAATTTCAGAAAATCACTCTTAAATTCGTTCCAGGTAGTCCAGTGTCGGTTGTTGTTCCTTAGCCAGATTAAAGCTTTACCTCGTAACAACTCTGGCATTACTTTAATTATTTGATTCAATTCCACGATGTACATTTCAGCCATTTCTTCTACACGTTCTACGAATCCAATAGGGTCCATACCATTTTCAAAAGTAATATTCCATTTTCGGATTTGGTCGAGAATTACGAGTAACGACGAATTATTGGATGGCTTGGGCGGAGAATCTTTTTGAAATCCATATTCGGGGTTTGTTGGCGACATCTTCTGTACTTTTTGATCGTTTGTTACCCCTGTGCTTGACTCTCCATGTGACCTTTCCGCGGAAATGTGGGGAAGGGCGTACTCTGTTTTTATTGGGGATAATACTATTGCTTCTGCTCCACACGGTGTTACGGTTATAAGGGGTTGTTTTGTGACGGCTCGCAATGTCGGCGATTTGGTCGGACTGGTACTTTCATGTTTGTTCTGCAACTCTATAAGCCGTCTGTATACATCGGCTTCATGGTCGTTGTGGAGAAATTTAGCCCATCTTTTTCGGAGATCGTCCACTTTTCCAACTGGATCAAGATTGAATTCAGTAAGATATGTTACCAAGTCTTCTTGCTTTAGCATATAGGCCCAGGAGACCTTCAACATTGTCTTTTCGTTTGACATTTTTTTTTTTTTTTTTTTATTATTATTTTTACTTGTTTCAGTTTTTTTTTTTTTTTAACTGTTTTTCTTTCACTGGGTTTTCATCTGTATTTGTCTAATTATTGTTCACTCATTTATTTATTCTTTCTCTCTTTTATAGTCCCTGCTCGGGCGCCATTGTGACGACGTGTTTTCACTTTGAAGCTGGGGTAGGTTCAGCGGGGGCCAGAGTCGTCACAAAAATTTATTTGTTAGGACATAAAGAGAGAGAGAGAGCGAAGCAAAAATATTTTCTTAAAACGTTATAAATTTATTTCCTTAAATAACACTAAACACTACACTAAACACAATAAAATCACGTTCAGAACTTTTTACGAAGAACACTAAATCACAAAGTTCAGTCGAAATGTTAATAAACGGGTAGCAGTGGTGGCAGCTTGGCACAGCGGCGGCCCGATGAATAGGCGAGCGACGAATAGGGTGGCGGCGGCTTTGGCACAGCGGCGGCCCGATGAATAGGCGAGCGACGAATAGTAGTGGCGGCAGCTTGGCACAGCGGCGGCCCGATGAATAGGCGAGCGGCGAATAGGGTGGCGGCGGCTTTGGCACAGCGGCGGCCCGATGAATACGTCAGCGGCGAGTAGGGTGGCGGCGGCTTTGGCACAGCGGCGGCCCGATGAATAGGCGAGCGGCGAATAGGGTGGCGGCGGCTTTGGCACAGCGGCGGCCCGATGAATACGTCAGCGGCGAGTAGGGTGGCGGCGGCTTTGCACAGCGGCGGCCTGATGAATACGCGCACGACGAATCGGGTGGCGGCAGCTTTGGCACAGCAGCAGCCCGATGAGTACGTCAGTCGCCGTCAACGCAGCCCGAAGAATAGGGAGTATTGCTACAGCCCTCACTCGACCCTGCGTTCAGTCGCCGTCAACGCAGCCCGAAGAATAGGGAGTATTGCTACAACCCTCACTTGACCCTGCGTTCAGTCGCCGTCAACGCAGCCCGAAGAATAGGGAGTATTGCTACAACCCTCACTTGACCCTGCGTTCAGTCGCCGTCAACGCAGCCCGAAGAATAGGGAGTATTGCTACAACCCTCACTTGACCCTGCGTTCAGTCGCCGTCAACGCAGCCCGAAGAATAGGGAGTATTGCTACAACCCTCACTTGACCCTGCGTTCAGTCGCCGTCAACGCAGCCCGAAGAATAGGGAGTATTGCTACAACCCTCACTTGACCCTGCGTTCAGTCCAGTCCAGTCTCCACAAATAGTCAAGGCTTATTGTTTGGCTTACTAAGACTCAATTCAACCGAGGTTGCGCGCCTTTTCTTCCTCCCAATCACACTTGACTTACCAGCCATCAACAGAAGACTGATCCCGATTGTGTGAAATGCGTCTCCTTTTATACCTTTTTGGCTGGACAACGATTGTTGTTTTCTCATGACAGCAGCTGATCCCAATCTGACAGTTTTGCGTAGTTCCGCCAGTTGCCACCAGGGGTTCCAATGTTGTATTTTAAGTATACTTCTTTCTACTAGGGGACCTGTGTGACCGTTAATATTCAAATACATTTAAATTACATGACCCTGAGTAGCTGTTAGTTTAATTCATAACTTAAATATTTTAATTCATTTTCAAACAAAAAAAATATAATTCATAGTTGATGTATATAACATAAGTAAGTAAAAATGGTCTTTAAAATAATAATGTACCCCAAAAACGAAAGCATGACTTTTGGGCGTTACAACGGTAGCTCCCGATATTCGGTATTTTGATGTTTTTAACGACATTATTCACCGGAATTATTTAAAATTTAGTATTTGAAGTTCGTAATGGATACTACAGCCTAAGACAAAAAATTGTCTATGCAGATCCGCGTCTTTGTATAGCCCCCATATAACGGTACCTTCCTGTATTCGTTATGTTGAAGATTTTGGCGACTTTATTCACCGGAATTGTTTCAAAATTTGGTATTTGAAGATGGTATCCTTTACTAGAGCCCATTACAGAAAATTGTCTGTGCAGGTCCACGTCTTAGCATAGAACCCATATCACCGTACCTCCCAATATTCGGAATTTTGACGATTTTAGCGACGGGAATTGTTTGAAATTCGATATTTGAAGTTCGTAATGGATACTACAGCCTATGACAGAATATTGTCTGTGCACATGCGGAATTTTGGTTGGTATATCTGCATAGTTCTCTCAACCAAAGACCTGATTTTAATTTGGAACTTATCGGCTCAATACCTCTATAGTGCCATTTTCTAAATCATTTTTCGAGTTACAGTAAAATTAAAATGCCTATAGACGATATAGTCCTAAACTTGCACGTCAAAATATAATTGTATAAATGAATTTCGGCAACATCGACTGCCCCTTCTTTACTTGTTATTATTAAGAAATTCGGAGTGTTAGAAATGTTCATCGCTCGCTTCCTCCATTTTATGGTCAGTTCTTTTAGACTCAATGGATAAGCAGAATTCGATTGTGGACAGAAAATCAGCCAGAACCATTGTAAAATCTACCAATGCATCCAGAAAATGTCACAATGTGGTGCGGTTTATGTGTAGGTGGCATCATTGGACCATACTTTTTGGAAGATGGTGCTAATCGTAAACTAACTGTGATTGTTGAAAGCTAACGTGTGATTATATCCAAATTGATAGTCCAAAATACAATAGATTGCCTTGCATTGGCCGCCAAGATCGTGCAATTTTTTATTTTTTTTTTTTTTGAAAGATTTTGCTTGTCTTCTGGTCCTACCCGAATAAATTCCAAACAGAATCCAAAACTATTGTCACTTACATAAACTTGTCTCTCTATTCAAACCCTCAGCTTTTTCGCCATTCCAGCAGAAAATATCGAAGGTAGATAAATTACCAAGCCCGAGATAATATCAACGTCGAAAAAGAAAAACTACAGAATAGGCCAACCAACATTAATGTGTCCAAGGAAATCCCGAAAATGTCACACATGTTAGGATTCTCTGTTTTTATCTAAACGTTTTTGCCACATTTACATATAGACACATACGAGATATCCCTGGTGTTGTTTATTATTATTATTCTTATTTCTCGGTGTTGTTGTTGTCGTTGTCGTTGTTGCTGCTGCTGTTGTCGTTTACCCTGATGTCGTTCTTGTTGAGCGAAAGTCTCTTTGCAAATGTCGTATTTCAAACGTTTGGGAATACGATTTACTGTCAAAGACAAGGCGAACAACAGCTTTTGACATTAGTATGGATATATGTATGAATACATGTGTGTGTGTATGTGTGTTTCAGAGATTGTTTGAGATACGACGACAACGGCAAACTTTACATACAGAAATCGATTTACATATGAATGTGTATTGGGGTGGAATGGCAAAAGTAAACTGTGTACACCAAGGCATAGAAAACGAAAGTAATTGTATGGGTCTTTGATGTGCCCTAACTTGGCATATATGTAAAGCTTTCGTCTGCCTGTCCGTTCCACCCCAATCCACAAAAAATATTGCCTGAATTTGTGCCATACAAACGAATTGAACATGATAAGATTTTGCGTTTCGTTAAAAAGAAAACCTAATCTGTAATTGATTCGCATTGAGTTTCCAAATCAGTTTGAATTTGAATTGTGTAACGAAACTCAGTCACTCGAGGCTATATATTGAGAAAATCCATGCTGGCTGGCTGGCTGGGACTATGCACAACAAAATATATATGTGTGTGTTTGTGCGTTTGAAAAAACGTTCGTGCGTGCATGTGTTTTTGTGGAATTGCTTTGAATTGTATTTGGCTGTTACCATAGATTCAATAATATGATGCGGTGAATGCCTGAAACAAACAAAAATTCTCACAAAAATCCGGAATCCATGCATGCACATTGGCAAGTAAATGATGGATGCATTGGTAACTATGCACGAATGAATTTATGTTCGCTGGATTTTCCAGCGAAAAACAATTTTTAATAATAAAGTTCTGGTGACAGAAAATACACACACACCCACATGTATGATGGAACCATATAGCGTTCTCTCTCTATGGTGGGAAGATATGACATATTTTTTGAAAAGATTTTCTATGCTGAAACGCAGACCGCCAACTCCACCCATTGTCGTCATCATTATTATATGCAATTTTTCTTGAAATGCAAAGAACGGTTATGGAAAGTTCCGCTGTTGTGGAATAGTCCTTGAACTTGGTAAACACGTAACCAATGATAAATCTATGCCTCCATAGATAAACATGTGTGTCGCCTATTCCCAAAGTTGAAGACCAATACACATATTAAAAACCAGTAAAGAAAGTCTTAAAATCTGGCGGGGACGACTTTATGATACCCTACATCACTTTGCTAATTTAGTAGAGCTTCGTTTTTAATGGGAGAATTCAATCATACACGCTATGATTATAATTATAATTTAAAGTTCAAAGGACTAAATATGCCGAAGCATTTGTATCTTTTAAATTCGGACTTGTATTGCCAATTTGGTGCACAAGTAATTTGAAATCGGATAAAAATATATATGGGAACTATATCCAAATCTGAACCGATTTCAATAAAATTTGGCAAAGATATTTCTGAGCTGTATTTGATATATTTCCCTGAATATCGTTGTTAGGGAGTGCATATTACGGCTGTGGGTAACAAATACGACAAATCAGATGAACAATATATATGGGAGCTATAGCTATATCTGAACCGATCTTCACCAAATTTGGCACACTACCTTCTAGACTCAATTCGGTCCTATGTGCCAAATTCCATCTCATTTGGACAAATATTAGACGTTTGGTACACAATAAAAAGTAAATCGGACGAAGTTATATATGGGAGCTATATCCAAATCTGAACCGATCTCTATAAAATTTAGCAAAGGTATTTCTGAGCTGCATTTGATATATTTCCCCAAATATTGTTGTTACAGAGTGCATATTACGGCTGCGGAGGACAAAAATAACAAATCGGATGAACAATATATATGGGAGCTATAGCGATATCTGAACCGATTTCGATCACATTTGGCATACTTATTTTCATTATTTCCATAATATTCGGGGAAATATTAGATGTTTGATGCACAATAAAAGGCAAATCGGACGAAGACATATATGGGAGCTATATCTAAATGGGAGGATATATCTAAATTTTTACAGATCATCTCCAATTTCAATAGGGTTCGTCCTTGGGCCAAACAAATGTTGTTTGGAAAATGTCATCTCAATCGGATAACAAATGCGACCTGCATTTTGTTCGCAAGAATTCATGGACAGACTGACGGACGGACGGACATGCATAAATCGACTCAGAATGTGATTCTATGCAGATCATCAAAAGGAACTATGGGTCTATCTCGTTTCCTTTTGCCTATTACAAACAAATGCACAAAGACATAATACCCTGACCACCTTGTGGTGTAGGGTATAAATGCAGTATAAAAATGATCAATTATAGAATTCAGAGACCTTACAAAATTATTATTTGAAAATCCACCGTTAAAAGACGTTATATGCCTAAATTCTATGATATTAAGTTGAAATTCTTCAAAGAATACTTTTTAAAAAATCGCTTAGAAATTCATTGACAATGTTCCTTAAAAATTCCTTATTTTGTAGCTGAAGAAGCCTGGAGGTGATTTTCTTAGAAATTCCGTAACTGGAAAATCCTCAGAGAAACATTCTAGAAAGGTTCGTGCTGATACCATGACTATTGTTATACAAATATTTTCAAAAATTTACAATAATGACTTAGAAAGCTCTAAAAATAAATATTACAAAACCCTTGATTTAAACTTGGAAAGCCAATTAGGTAATACTTTTGTGCCACAGTGTGGTGTCGCCTTGCAGTCCATTAGCGATATTTTTGTTATCTCTTATGAGAACCCAGCAAATTTTCTATGCAATATCTCATATTTGTAAATAGAATAAATCCCTTTTCTTTTTTTGCCCACTACCTTGAGTCGTTGCGTTTTGTCATTCAGCGCATATTGTGTTGCGTTCTATTGCCTTGTGTTGTCATCACAGCAGCACGTTTCACATCGAAAAAGTCTGTGAGGCGAAAACGCACACACAATACGGCAAAGCAGCTAACATTCGTGAGGCGAAAAAGAAAAACTATTTTCTTCCATAAGTCTTAGCTACGCTACGACGAAAAGATTCTAGTTTTACGCGTAATTCATCACTTCCATGCAATTTCATTTCAAATAGCAAAAAAAAAAAATATACATTATAATTGTATTATGTCTTCTATGCAGAGAGAGAGAGAGGAAAAAAACGAATTATGTTTTCCACAAAAAAAAAAAAAAGTTGACGATGTTATTTTTTCTTGCTTATAATTTTATGGAAGTATCAACAGAATCCAGGGTATGTATGCTTGTCACGGAAATATTAGTTGGAGTTTTATTTTAATTTGCATTACCGTTTTTCTTATTCCTTTTCTTTTTCTTGCTCTCTTCTGTTTTTTTTTTTCTTTTTTTTGTAATGATGCAGAAAGTTTAATTGAATGGAAAAACTAGGGAGGAGGGTGTCTTTGTTGACATCTAATGGAAATATTATAAATAAAATAATAATTTTGTTTTCATGGCAGTAGGCAGCAAGGAAAATTAAAAAATACCTTCCCTTAGGCTTCGAAAAAAGTATTACAACCTCTTACCAACACAAAAATGTGGCCTTATAATATGGTCTTATATATTCTACCATTCCAAACAAAATGTTTTTATATTAAAAAAGTGTTTTGTTTTTCACTTACATTGTACTCTCAACGTTATGCTGGAACTTCTGGTTTCACCTTCCGTATTTGTTGCCCCACAGGCATAAGCCCCAGCACTTTCTCGTTCCAATTGCGTTAGATGCATTATCTCGGAACTTTCACCAGACATACGCATACCCTGAAAAAGAAAGGGAGAGAGGGAAAATATTATTTAATACTGAAGAAATTTTAAAAGAAGTTAAAAAGTACCAGTAGCTTTTGCCGACAGATGTACACCCTCAGCCAATATTCGATCATTTAAATATATTTTGACTTCTGTTATGATTATGTTGACCCTTATTGAAGTAGGTTCCGAAGGAATGGGTCAATATTGTCCATTTCATATCGGACCAAAATTAATATGAAGCATTCCATTCTCATACCTCATCTAATACAGATGAAAATATTGGTATTGACAAAATTACAAGAAGTTCCAACTTTTACATCCAATTGTATGCGAAAGCAAAAATGCCATATACATCTTAGGCTTATGATTGAAAGAAATCATTGCTATATGTAAAGAATCGCTGACTTGTTTCGTAAGTAACGAGAGATAAAAGTATTGTGGTTGAGGCACCAGAACGGGTTCGCAGTCTTCAACAAAATCAAATGCTATATTTTTTTACATTTTTTTGTTTACATTTTGTTGAATAAAAGAAAAAAAAGTCAGCAATAGCATCAAATTTTAGAATATGTTTAGATTTGTTTGAATTGTTCACCTTTGGCACGAATTGTGGCCTTCAAACGGCCAATAAGACCACCACACGCTGCCCGAATGTTGCTCTGCAGCATCTTAGCCCATTCCCGTCGAAGTGCTTGCTTGAGGTGACCTAGACTTTGGTATTTTTTAGGGCCAACCTTGCTTTCCAACATACTCTAGACACAATAATCCGACGGATTGGTATCCGGAGATTTTGGTGGCTATTGTGCGCGGGAAATGAAGCGAGGAACCCCATTTTGTAACCATGCTTGGTACTGAGTCGTGTTGGAATGTCCAAGGTCTGAGCTAAAATGTTTGCGTACCCAAGGCTTTAATACACCATCCAGAATATTTTCACGATAATATTCTGCATTTATTCTGATGCCATGGTCGATTCATACGAGCGGAGAGCGACCATCGGCTGTTATGGCGTCCCACACCATCACCATGGCCGACGCTTGAGTTCTGGTGGAAAACCGATAGTGCACATTTTCAGCTGACCTCCTTAGCAAGCAAACACCATTATTTTGTTTGTTTACAAACTGCTGGACAACTAATATTTTCTCATCGGAGAAAACCAGTTAACCACTCCCGGCCAAGCGACGCAACTCTTTAGCTCTTTTGGGTCTATTTTCTTTTAGTTGCAGTGTAAGTTCTTGAGCTTTTTGGAATTTCAATGGCTTTACCCCGAGATCATTTTTCAATATTTGCCGAATGGAACATTGCGATATGTTGAGCTCACGAGCCATTTTTTTCGGAAACTGCGACACGGGTTTCGATTAAGTCGCTTCTTTACTTTTCGAACCATTTCTGTTGAAGTTGCTGTTTTCTTCGTCGGGCTACGCTCCCAGTATAACAGTAACGAGCGATGGTAGGAGACACAAAATATTTATTCATATTTAAATGCGGGAGTGGGTTTTCCAGCACTCACGAACTCATGTTTGAATTTCATCACGAATAACTCTTTTTCTGGAAAATTTTCACCAAAATGCTTTTGTACGCTTGTAAAGAAGATAATGGGCTGTCACAGGAATAACTTTAGCAGATGTTGGACGAATGGCTTTGAAATGACAGCGGTCTGAAGTTGGTTGCAGTTTTTTTCATCTCACCCTGTAGTGTTAAAGGGTGTAGAAAACCCTTAGAAAATGTGCAATTAAAAATTGCAAGTCAAATTGAAGAAGTCGCATACGATAAAAAATATAAGAAAAGTTGAAGGAATGTTTAAAAAATGTTAACTTTTTTATTGTCACATTTTTACGCGAATTCTTAGATATTATACTTTTCTGTCAAGAGACCATTCCGAAATTGATGAGTATTGTGGAAATCTGTCCAGCGGTTATTGACATATAAGGACAATAACTAAGACCTATTTCTTTTACATATATATTGTACCTATTTTGCTACATATCCGATATCTTGGCTATTAGAATCAATGCAATAGTCTGAAGTGACCTTTTAATAAATATTTGATATCGCTTAAAAACAAAAAAAAATTCCAGCTTTATTCTTTCACTATATACTGCTTTTTCGTATCCTTATAGTTCGAATATCCAAATACACCTCCTTATATATTTGCAACACACTCACAGCGATTCTAATATCAGAATTGAAGGTCTTCTGTTGTTGTTTCGTTTGCTGTTTCGTCTCGCCAACAGTAAGTCAATCTCTCAACTTTCAACCCTTTTGAGAGGGCCTGTATTCTCGATATAATATCCCACACCATTTGGAAAGTGAGGTAAGGTTTTGAAAATTTTAACTGAAGTAATCAATGAACCGAATATGCGGTGGAATGAATCATTATATCAAAATCTGACAACATGGAACTCCATAAATAATTTTCTGTCATGGGCGTTATACCAATTACACGTATCAAATACCAAATTTAAAACAATTCCGTAACCAAAATCATCAAAATACTGAGTATTGGAAAGTACCATAATACGGGTGCTATACGAGAAGGTGAAACTGTATGGACAGTTTTATGTTGAAGGTTTGGTATGCAATACGAAATATAAAACATTTCCGTTAAAAAAAAAAAAATGCATAAATCTTAAATCATATCGAATATAAGACAAGTAAAAAGCTGCATTTGGAACGAATTTGGCAATTCTCAAAAACAATAAAATCCGTTAAAAATTGTGTTAAAGTCTTAAAAATACCGAATGTAGCTGTAATATTATGGTCTATACCACGACATGGACCTATATAGGTAACTTTTGTCATAAGATATTACAATATTCAAATGGGAAACTTAAAAAAAATCGGGGAAAATGTAGGTAAAATCATCTAAATACCGAATATCGGAAGGTACCGTTATATGGGGGCTATAAGAAGACGTCGACATGCACAGAAAATTGTCTGTCTTAGGCTGTAGTATTCATTACGAACTTCAAATACCAAATTTGAAACAATTCCGGTGAAAAATGTAGCTAATACAGGGTTGCCCATATTCGACGGACCATCTGGCAACACTATAACTTTTGACAGAGATGTTACATCGCTTAATGACATACCGTGTTTGAAGCGTCAGTCCAAGCAGATTTTTACCATGAACCAATACACGCCACGCGAGCGCTCTGAAATAGTTGAAATTTACATTCAACAGAAGAGTCAATTGTGAAAACTCAACGCGCTTTTAAAACATTAAAAAATATGAGAAGTGCGCCTTCTAAGAACACCATTAAACGTTTATACGAAAAATTTTCGACTGGTGAGGCTCTGTCTAATCCGAAGAGGCCATATAAAAGACGGCCAATGATTTGCATTTGTTACCGTACAAAATTCAATTGACGCAAAGAATGTTGCCTGCAGTAAGCCACGTCGATTGGAATGGACCCAAAGAGTCATTGGTCCGTCGAATATGGGCAACCCTGTATTATCAAAATACCGAATATTGGGAGGTACCATTATATGGGGGCTAAGACGTGGACCTGCACAGACAATCTCTTGACATAGGTGGTAGCATTCATTACAAACTTCAAATGCCAAATTTGAAACAATTCCGGTGAATAATGTAGCTAATATTATCAAAATACCGAATATCGGGAGGTACCGTTATATGGGTGCTATACCAAAACGTGGACCTACATGGCCAAAACTTGGACCTACAATGCCAAAAGTCCTGCAGACATAATATACATTTCAGTAAAATTTTATCAATCTACTTCAATTCGTTCGGAAGCTAGACTGATTTCCGCAGACGTACAGACGGACGGAGATCGCTAAATAAAAATAGAATTTTATGCTGATCAAGAATATATATACTTTGTGGGGTCTAGAATGTATATTTCGAGGTGTTACAAACGGAATGAGAAACTTAATATACCCTCCATACCATGGTGGAGGGTATAAAAATACAGAGAAATGGGCACCGTAATATTACGTTTGGCTCATCCCACAGCGCCAGTTCTGCTTACCAAAAGTGGCCCACTGGCCCACTATATTACAATGACACCTGCATACCAAGAAATGTGTGGTCGCTTCGATTCTAAAACCTCTAATTGTTATCTATTAACTCCTAGATTATGAGTTTATACCCCCCAAAAAGTTAAAAAATAAATTGTTGCTCTCTTTTGTTTCATGCATGTGTCGGGTCCTCATACTTCTCTGCAAGTTATCCTATACAGCCCCAAAAATTTCAACATGTCATTTATTTAGCTAAAAGCTCTGTGCCACTCTCCCTCTCTCTCTCTCTCTCTCTCTTCCAACCTCTCTTAAAAATTATAATTTGTATTACATTTGTTTATTTCTAGCAAATAATTAGTAGTAATGAAAACACACGAGTGCACACGCACACACCCACAAACAGCGGTGCCACCTCATCTTTGGTGACAGCGTCAATGTTTTAATTAACATTATGTTTATTTGTAAAAGTTAATCTTAAATATATAACAAAGACATTATTAAGTCAAAGTTCATACAAACAGGTATTGTTGCTGTTGCTACTGGGGATGGTGTTGGTGTTTTTGTATTTAAGGATATACAACATGATTATCAGCAGTAGCAGCAGCAACAACGACAACAAGGACAGAAAGCATTGTAACACTAATGTGAATGCTGTTGGAATATTAAATCAGAGAGTAAGAGGGGTGGAGTTTTTTCTTTTGCATTGGTATGGGATTGCTCTTGATGATGAAGATGATGATGATGGTGGTGTTGGTGTTGGCGACGCAACAGGAAAATACCATCTTTGTTAATGGAACCCGAATTAAAGTCATGTTAGAAGCGTACTTACACAATGTAAACTGGTGTGTCTGTGTTTGTCTTCGTCATCTCCTTCAGTTTCTTCTGCTTCTTATTCATTTGCTGGGTATTTAAGTCGCTATTTTGTTTTTTTGTCAATGTGTGTGTATGTCATTCGCTGCCAGCCAACCAGACAAATAAACAATTGTTTATGTAGCACAGTAGCAACCAGCTCGTCAGTCATTTTTTTTTGCCGCCGCGTTAACAAGAAAAATAGGACAAAGACACTTACAACGCATTAACATTGCTTGAAGTTCTTAGCAGGAGTAGGAGCAGCGGCTGCGGCAGCAGCAACATGGCAGGTTGACTTGTTTCCATAATTATCCCCCAAGTGAAAAGTAAATCTTATGAAGCTGCTGTCGCTTTCTTTTTGTACAATTGTATGCAACACACATAGCTCTTTATATCTGTGTATATCACCAAAAGACAGTCATTTGTTTGTGTCAACCACCCCCAGCCCCCTGCCGCTGGTGCTCCCAAAACTCCAACCCAACCCGACCAAAAGAAACTTGTTAAGGGTAATGTTGTTTTTTTTTATTTTGAAATATTTTAATGAGTTTTTCTTGTTTGTCATTTACTTTGTTTTATTTCTTTTTTTGGATTTACAGATTATACATTTTTTTGTCGGTGTTGTTGGTGTTCGTTCGTCGGTGTCGTCTGCGTGTTTGTTTACAACAACAACAACAGAGTTAGCATTATTATCATCTTCAGCATGAACATCATAAGCTTTGGCATTAGTCTCAACATTACCATTACAATAATATTAGAGAACAAGTCAAATAGGATAACAAAAAGAAGTACCTGGAAACCACCAAATATATTCCTAATACAGGTTTTAAAGAGACCCACATTGAAGAAACCTACATTGCTATTTTTGGCTATGGGACACAGTGGTTGTTTTGGGAGAAATATTGGATAGTAAGATGTAAGCCCTAATATTTAAATGCCGAATATTATACAGGGTTGCCCATATTCGACGGACCATTGGGCCCTTTGGGCCCATTCCAATCGACGAGGCTTGTCCGCAGGCAACATTTTTTGCGTCAATTGAATTTTGTACGGGAACAAATGCAAATCAATGCGAATAATCCGTTGTAAAGTGGACCAAGCCATGCCCAACTGCTGAGAACGGCGTTTTTGGGATGTTCTTGCGGATATCTCAACACTGGCTCGTACGGCAGCGATGTTCTCGGCCGATCGCCTTGGTCTACTTTTATATGGCCTCTTCGGATTAGAAAGAGCCTTACCAGTCGAAAATTTTTCGTATAAACGCTTAATGGTGTTCTTAGAAGGCGCACTTCTCACATTTTTTAATGTTTTAAAAGCACGTTGAGTTTTCACAATTGACTTCTTCTGTTGAATGTAAATTTCAACTATTTCAGAGCGCTCGCGTGGCGTGTACTGGTTCATGGTAAAAATCTACTTGGACTGACGCTTCAAACGCGGTATGTCATTAAGCGATGTGACATCTCTGTCAAAAGTTATGGCGTTGCCAGATGGGTCCGTGGAATATGGCCAATCCTGTAAAATGATTTATAACACTATGATACAAAATCTGGGTCAACACCTGGGATGTGGAAAGTACATTAAGAACCCCAATAAACAGAACCCGGAGCGAACTTTTAAGATATAGCTGATGCATTATTTACTTGTCACCCTGAAGAGCACCATGAAGTAATCCCCTGACCGCAGTGTGGAGTAGGGTATGAAAATCATATATACTATACCCTACATCACACAATGTATTTTTGTAAACAAGTACTGTCCTTGTATTTTTGTAAAGATTGTTCAAGGACGAACCCTACTGGAATTGGACATAATCGGTAAAAATTTATGTATAGCTCCCATATACATCTTCGTCCGATTTTCCTTTTATTGTGCACCAAATTAGTAATATTAGTCCAAATAGTATGGCATTTGGCACATAAAAATATATTGGGCCTAGAAATAGGGTGTGAACCTAGGAATAAGTATTTGGTGGAAATCGGTTCAGATATAGCTATAGCTCCAATACATATTATGCATACTTTTGTTAAATTTCTCCTTCACAGCTGTGATATGCACTTCGTAATAACGATACTTAGAGAAATATATCAAGTACATCTTAGAACCAGCTATGTAAGTTCATATCATGGCAAAAGATGGAACATTTAGTACTACTTACTACTTCTCAAATGGTAAGTTCCAAAAAAAAAAAAATGTGATCCATCAAATGCAATAAATTTGCAAATTTAAAAAAACCATTTACAAATCTGTTAAAATCTTAATAATGCAGAATATAGGGAGTTACCGTTATATTGAGGTCTATACGAAAATGTAGATTTTTGTCACAGCCATTATAGTATTCAAATACGAAACTTAACCATTCTTCTGAAAAACATCAAAATACCAAATAAAAAATATATATTCCGGTCATCAAAATACCTATTTGGAAATTCAAATACGAATTTTGAAATTATTACGGCGAATAATGTGGCTAAAAACATGAAAATACCGAAAATAGGAAGTTACGAATTTAGTAGGGCTGTATGAAGACATTGACCTGTATAGAAAAGTTTATGTCACAAGCTTTAGTACCTATTGCGAAGTGCAAATGCGATATTTCAAACCATTCCGGTGAAAAATGTCGGAAAACTTCAAAATACCCAATATAGGGAGGTACCGATATAGGGGGCAATACGGAAAAGTACACCTGCATAAACAATTTCATGTCACAGACTGTGGTACTCACTATGAAGTGCAGGTTCGAAATTTGAAACAATTCCGGTCATCAAAATACCGAATATAGGGAGCTACCGACAAGGGGGGCTATGCGAAGATTTTTTTGTCACAGGCGAATAATGTAGTCAAAATCATCAAAATACAGAATATAGAGAGGTACCGATGTAGGGGGGCTATATGAAGACCTGGACCTGCTTAGGCAATTTAATGTCGCAAGCTGTAGTTATCATTACGAAGTGCAAATACGCAATTTTAAACCATTGCGGTGAATGATATAGCCAAAATCAGCAAAATACCGAATACAGGGAGGTACATATATGTCACAGACTGCGGTACCCATTATGAAGTGCAGGTACGAAATTTGAAATAATTCCCGTGATCAAAATTCCGAATATAGAAAGTTACCGAAAAAGGGAGCCTATACGAAGACGTGGACCTGCACAGGTAAATTTTTCTGTCGCAGGCTGTAGTGCCTATAAGGAATACGAAATTTGAAATAATTACGGCAAATAATAAGGCTAAAATCATCAAAATTCGAATCTAGGTTATACGGGGACTATATCTAAGAGTGACCTAGGGTGAGATGAAAAAACTGCAACCAACTTCAGACTACTGTCATTTTTAAGCCACTCGTCCGATATTGTTTTAAAGCGTACAAAGGCGTTTTGCTGAGAATTTTCCAGAAAAAAATTTGTTCGTGATGGAATTTTAGCGTGACATCAGAATAAATATAGTGGAGGGTGTATTAAAGCCTTGGGCACGCAAACATTTTGGCTGCAGACCTTGGACATTCCAACAGAACTCAGCCCCATCGCTCAGCACGCGCGACCCAAGAATGGTTACAAAATGAGGTTCCTCGCTTCATTTCCAGCGTAAAATGGCCACCAAAATCTCCGGATACCAATCCATTGGACAATTGTGTCTGGAGTATTTTGGAAGCAAGGTTGGCACTAAAAAATACCAAAGTGTCGATCGCCTCAAGCAAGCGCTTCGCCGGGAATGGACCAAAATACTGCAGAGAAACATTCGGGCAGTGTGTGATGGTTTCATTGGCAGTTTGAAGGCCATAATTCCATTTCGAACAAATCTAAACTAATTCTAAAATATTGCTGCACATTGAAGTCTCTTTCAAGAAGCAGTGTTTTATTAAGTGTTTCTTGTCCATATCTCATATATATGTGCTTGCTGACCCATAGGAAATATCCATTTTATTTTCTCTTAAAATTATTCAATTATTCTAAAAACTGGCTTTACGTCCGCCCTTTATTTTAGCATTACAAAAATCCCATAAATTTATTACAAAATTTAATATTTCTGACACCTTGTCAAGAGTTGATGAAATTTCAATTTTTCATTTCAAAATGCGTAATTTCCCCAACTTCCTATTCTTCTGGGTTTACATGTTATGTTCTGCATTCGCCTTAACTTCTCTATATATTATATACATTTGTTTAATATCATTAAAAGATTGTCTGTATAAGTGTATTGAGCAAATCAAACAGATACAAATACATTTGCTTTACGGCCATTAAGTAGATACTTATGTGCGTATGGTATATACCAAAACATATATAATACATAAGTACACATGTAGGTGCATGAATTTTCCCGTTAAATACCATCCTGATCCTATCAAAAATAATAATATATCCGTCATAATGTAACATTTTTATTTTTCCTTGAAGGGAAAACCTCAAAAACCTATTGTTGTTTTCATTCGGGTCTTTGATGTTGTCTACTCCCCTCTGGCAAATGTTTTGTGGCTGTATGAGTGTGTGTGTGTGGGAAAAACAAATCTCTTGTAAACATTAAGTGACTAAAGTGTGCGTGTGTGTGTGTTTTTTTTTTCTTCTTTTTTCTTCTGGTTAAGCTCACATTAAAGTCTGCATAAACAAATTTCATGTAACTTTAATAATATTACGTCTTATTTCCATTCACTCGGCTTCCAAAGTGAAAGTGGCATACAAACATGTCTTATGACATATTACAAATAATCAGTATTATGATGTCCTGATTGTGTTTGTCTGGATGTGCGTCGGTGTGACAAAATTAAGGATGAGTACAAATGTTTGTTTATATGCTTATGGTTTACCTTGTGTGGCTTATGGCAAAGCAAAAGGCTGATATTTTTCTTGGTAAATGAGTGTGTGTATTTGGCAGGAGTAGCAAATGTGGGCTTATGTGATTTGTCACAATCTTTTTTTTTTTTTTGTTTATTCAATATACTTCACGACAGTAGGTTATTTCCCATTAACGAAAATTATATTTCGGTTTCAGGTAAAATCTAAATCAGAATAATATTATTATCTTTCATTTATTGGTTATTAAATAAACAATACTTGTGAATACACAGTAGTGGATCCTGCCTGAGTTCCGATTTGCTCGATTTCAACTGAGGGTGGTTTTACTCTAAGAGTACGAATCCATATTCGAGTACTTACAATAAAACGACAAAGAACAGAACTTGTTCGAATTGTAATACCACTCCAAAACAGGAAAAGCACTCACTGGAGTACTTTTGCTATACCAAAGCAAGTAAAACAAGTAAAAAAGCAGGTAAGTTCAGCCAAACGAACTTTTTTGGAAGAAATTTGAAATATTTCTCAAAAAAAGAAAAAAATGCGTCGGAAAATATACGAAATTTTAAACAATTCCGGTCAATAATGTCTCAAAAATCATCAAAATATCATATAACGCTACCCCCCCGATATTCGGTATTTTGATGATTTTAGCCACATTTTTCAATGGAATTGTCTAAAATTGTACACAAGGAGTTCCTTGTGAGCACTTTATCCCCTGGGAGGAGAATTATCTATATAGGTCCGCGATATCGTATAGCCCATATAATGGTACCCCTCGATTTCGGTATTTTGATGATTTTAGCAATATTTCCCAAAGGTATTGTCTGAAAATCCACACAAGGAGTTCTTTGTGAGCACTTTAACCCCTGAAAAGGATTTGTCTATATAGGTCCACAATATCGTATATCCCCCATATAACGGTACCCCCGATATTCGGGATTTTGATGATTTTAGACAAATTTTCCAATGGAATCATCTGAAAACCCACACAAGGAGTTCCTTGTGAGTACTTTACGCCCAGACATAGATTTGTCTATATAGGTCCACAATATCGTATATCTCCCATATATCGGCACCTTCCGATATTAGGTATTTTAAAGATTTAAACTGAATTTTCAATGGATTTTATTTTTTTGAAAATTTTCTAATTCGTTCCAAATGGTGGAGGGTATTCAAAGTTCGGACCGGCCGAACTTACTGCTTTTTTAATTGTTGAGTCTAAAATTATTATTTCAATGGGTTGCAAACGGAATGACGAACTTAATATACACATACTATGTATGGTGGAAGGTCAAAATTTCACCAAATGGAAAAATTCGGTTGAATGTGAAAAAATCTATTCAATTTGCGTTCATATTACGTATGAGGTGAACAATAACCGTAAAATCGGATAAAGATGTATATTGAAGGTATATAAAAATCTGAACCGATCTCGATAAAATTTGGCAGACGTAATTTCGAGCTGTACAGGGTTGCCCATATTGGGACCCATTTTTTTTTTAATCAAAGAAAAAAATAAAAATTTGGCGGTTGGCAATGTTAATCATTTAATTTGTTCCAAGTAGATTTGTTTACATCAATTTTTGAATATTTCTTCACGAATGTTGTCCTTGAGCTCTTCTACGGTCCTTGGCTTGTTAACGTTAATTTAGGCGGCGTCAAATCGGGCGAACGCGGTGGCCAGTCCAAATCACCACTTTTCGACATCAAACGGCCTGAAAACAAATTCTTCAGAAAATCGATTGTTATGCGACTTGTGTGCGGGGGACCGCCGTCTTGTTGAAACTAGAACTGCCTCATATGCTTTCGACGTATAATTGGCATCACAAAATTGGTCAACATGTCGCGATAACGCTCCTGACTGATGGTAACAGCATGGCCATTTTCATTTTGGAAGAAAAACGGCCCAATGACCGTTTTCGCACTAACGCCGCACCAAACTGTGACTTTTTGGTCATGAAGAGGCACTTCTTGAATCTCCTGAGGATTTTCAGTGGCGTAAAAACGGCAATTTTGCTTATTTACGGCCCCCTTCAATGTGAAATGGGCCTCATCGGACATGATAATTTTGTTCCAAAATTGCTCGTCATCTTCGGCCATTTCGATGACTCTTTGGGCCCATTCCAATCGACGAGGCTTGTCCGCAGGCAACATTCTTTGCGTCAATTGAATTTTGTACGGGAACAAATGCAAATCAATGCGAATAATCCGTTGTAAATTGGACCGAGCCATGCCCAACTGCTAAGAACAGCGTTTTTGGGATGTTCTTGGGGACCTCTCAACACTGGCTCGTACGGCAGCGATATTCTCGGCCGATCGCATTGGTCGACTTTTATATAGCCTCTTCGGATTAGAAAGAGCCTTACCGTCGAAAATTTTTCGTATAAACGCTTAATGGTGTTCTTAGAAGGCTCACTTCTCACATTTTTTAATGTTTTAAAAGCACGTTGAGTTTTCACAATCGACTTCTTCTGTTGAATGTAAATTTCAACTATTTCAGATCGCTCGCGTGGCGTGCATTGGTTCATGGTAAAAATCTGCTTGGACTGACGCTTCAAACGCGGTATGTCATTAAGCGATGTGACATCTCTGTCAAAAGTTATGGCGTTGCCAGATGGGTCCGTCGAATATGGACAACCCTGCATAATATTTGATTAAAAATATACATTCTTAAATATGCACAGACAAATATATAGGCAAACTTACTTATATTGTCCTTAAAAAATGTGCAGTAATTTCCTCAACTAATAAAAAATACATATGTACGTTTATATACATTTCCCCAGTTATGCAAAAAACTAAGTAAAAACATTGTGGTATACTTTTGTAGGTGTGAACACACTCGCACATACATATATACACTTTTTTAAGTTTAACTAGAATTTTATGTTAAATTTTGTTTCCCCATATAAAATTCACCTGGGAAATGACAGACACGCGCAAAACTCTTTAACGAAGAAAACTATAATAAATGTGACAACATATTTGGTTAATAATGTAAAGTAAAACTAAGAAGACAACAACAATAACACCAACATGGCTATGATATACAAAGTAGTAAGTAGTATTTTACTGAACCTAAAGACGTGCCAACAAACTTCAATGTCAACAACAACGGCAACAAGAACATCATCAGTGTTTCCCCCTCAGTTTCACCTCCAGGTTGTTTGTTTCCCTCCCAATGGCCTTAAGAAGAGAGAGGTAGCAGCAAAAAAAAAAAAGCAAGTTAAAGAGCCATAAACGACTTTCAACGTTGAGAAACATAAAGTTTTCTCCTTTACCAAAGTGGATATTATTTTGTTCCTGTTGTCACCTTACCTTATAGTTTAATCAAATTTTGTTGTCAGAGTTAAGTGGAACAAGAGGTGAGCTGGGCTCGAGGGGGATGGTGAAAGTGGAAGATAAGCATGGGGATATAAACATGATAAAAGTTATGGTAGACTTTTCAAACTAATATGACAACGAAAAGTTATATAAATTTATGAAAATTATCTATAAAGAGAGGTGGTTTTCATCCTTATAGGGATAAGGATAATAGCAGGTGGGTTTTCTTTGCAAGAAATGTATTTACTTTTTTTCTATAAAAAGTGAATTTAAAATGAAATTTGTTATACAAGGAAGAAGTTTGACTTGTTTATAATTTTGAGGTGAGGCTTATTGGTTGGAAGATTGGAGTGTTTTCGTTGACCGAAGGAGTAACAAGGACATCTCGGAATTCAATGAATCAACAAAGCCACTTGTGTTTAGAAATATTTTCAATTGCCGCTTTCAATAAATATTTCTGTTCTTCTTAAGAAACCTGGCTTTCCACGGCTTATTCTAAATATATTCTATATTCTAGATATTGTCTCTGATTCTGTTGTCTGTGGAAATATTTCGAATGAACTAAGATTTGTTTCTATCAATATAAGAGGTCTTCTATCACTATAAAAGGCCTTCCATCTATAGGAAAGGTATTTTATTACTAGAAGAGGTCGTTTATCAATAGAATATGATAGAGGAGGCATTCCCTCAATAGAAATGTAATAATAAACAAAGTTCGAATTGTGCAGTTATATCCACAGGTTTAAAGATATTTTTATTGACATTAATAATGAACATAAGAGCATAAATAAGTCAGTCTCTCTTCTTAAAAAGTAAACACTTTTTGACAGACAGATTCCTCCGTTTCAAGCACCTCTGTTTTCGAAGATAGACTTGGGTTTCCCACACCCAATTTTTTGTAGAATCTAGTATCCATCAGTGGCTTTGGCTTTCATTTCATTATGCAACGGATATAATCTATACAAATGTAAGACATAAATTAACCTCAGAAGCACATAAAACAAGTAAAAACATTAAGTTTCGCCGTGCCGAACTTTCAATACCCTCCACCTTTGGATAAAGAAAATATTTTTATATAAAGGTATCTGAACGTGTTACACTTTAAACTGCAAATACCAGTAAGGCCGTTTGCACAATGCAGTTAAACTTAAAAAAAAAAAAAAAAACAAGTAAAAAACTGTAAGTTCAGCCGGGCCGAACTTTGAATACCCTCCACCATTTGGTACAAATTTAATAATTTTCAAAAAAATAAAATCCGTTAAAAATTCTGTTAAAATCTTAAAAATGCCGAATGTAGTCGTACATTAGGGTCTAAACGACGATGTGGACCTGCATAGGCAACTTTTGTCACAAGCTATTACAATATTCAAAGGCTAAAAAAATCTGTTTATAATGTAGCTAAAAACATCAAAATACCGAATGTAGACAGGTACCACGGGGGTTACAAAACGTGAACCTGCACAGACAATTTTCTGTCATAGGCTGTAGTATCCATTACGAACTTCAAATACCAAAATTGAAACAATTCCGGAACATAATGTGGCTAAAATCATCAAAATACTGAATATCGGGGGTCCCGTTATATGGGGGCTATACGTAGACATGGACCTACATGGCTCGTTCTCTTTCTTAGGATGTAGTATCCATTACGAACTTCAAATACCAAATTTGAAATAATTCCAATAAATAATGTCGCTAAAATCATCAAAATACCGAATATCGGGGGTTCCGTTATATGGGGGCTATACGACGACGTGGACCTACATGGCTTATTTTTTGTATTTGGTCGTAGTACCAATTACGAACTTTAAATACCAATTTTGAAACAATTCCGGTAAATAATGTCGCTAAAATCATCAAAATACCACATATCGAGAGGTACAAATTTAATAATTTTCAAAAAAATAAAATCCGTTAAAAATTCTGTTAAAATCTTAAAAATGCCGAATGTAGTCGTACATTAGGGTCTAAACGACGATGTAGGCTATACGAAGACGTCGACCTACATGACTCATTTTCAATACCAAAAGTCCTGCAGACAAAATACACATTTGAGTAAAATTTTATCAATCAACTTTATTTCGTTCGGAAGCTAGAGTAATTTCCACAGACGGATATACGGACGGACATTGATAAATTTATATTTCGACGTGTTATAAACGGAATGACAAACTTAATATACCCTCCATACTACGGTGGAGGGTATAAAAAAATAAACACAAAGAGGGTTAGGCCATACCAAAACGGGAACCTTTACAGACAATTTTATACTTCAAGGATTATCAAATTTGAAACAATTTCCTGGGTAAATGTGACTAGGATTATCAAAATACCGAATATCGGTGGATATCGTTATTTGTTCGAAAACGTGGACCTAATTATTCAATGTTCTGTCACCTGAACGAGAAACCATTATGACCTATAAGTACCAATTTTTAGACAAATCCATGGGAAAATTTTGCAAAAAAAACTACCAAATATCGGGAGGTACCGTTATATGGGGACTATACGAAAACGAGGACCTATACATATAATGTTCCGCCACCGGAGCTAGAGCCCATTACGAACTACAAATACAAATTTTTGGACAACTCTTTTAAAAAATGTGAAAAAATGCAAAAATCATCAAAATACCAAATATGGGGAGGTACTATTGAATGGCGGCTATACCAAAACGTGGGCTGATGTATCTCATTTTCAATACTAACCATTCTAGACACAATAGTATTGTTGTGCCAAGCTTTGAAGCTCTACGTCAAATAATGTGGGCTGAAATGTGATCGATGTAGAATTTTATGCTTATAATTAATATAAATAATTTATAGGGTCTACGACGATTTTTAGGGATGTTACAAACGTAATGCCACCTTAAAAAGGAGGGTAGGATAAAAATAGTAAACAATTTTTGACAGACAGACTTCTCCGTTTCATACACCTCTGTTTCCGCAGAGACTTTGGTTTGCCACACCCCACACATAGTTAGGTTTCCTATATGTGGGAGAGCCTTCAGAATCTAGTTTTCATCAGGTCTTCTGCAATGGGTATAGTTCAAACACATCTAAGGTGCAAAATCGTTATATGACTATGATAAATGATGCATAACCTCAGAAACAATAAAAAAAACGACATGTGGACCTAAGGGGCCTAAATCACCACCACCTCTCCCCTAACTACAACTGCTAAGCACTCATTTAAAACAAGGTTGTGTCAGGCTCATCGAACATTTGAGAGTTTAACACAAAAAATAAAAAAAAAAAACAATGGTTCATTGGGCTGTTCTTCCAAAAACAAAAAAAAAAAAAAAGTAAAAAAACATTAAGTTCGGCCGGGCCAAACTTTTAATACCCTCCACCCTAGGGTAAAAGAACATTAGAAGAAATGTGGCAAAAAACATTAAAACGCCGAATATCGGGAGGTACCGTTATATAGGGGCTACACCAACACGTGCACCTATAATTACAATGTTTCGCCACACGAACTAGGACCCATTATGACCCACAAATACCAACTTTTACACAAATCAGTGAAAAATGTGGCATAAATCATCAAAATACCGAATATTGGGAGGTACCGTTATATGGAGACTATACCAGAACGTGGACCTATACATGCAATGTTTTGCCACACGCTCAGGGACCTGTTGTGACCTACAAATACCAATTTTCAGACAAATCCGTGAAAAAATGTGGCATAAATCATCAAAATACCGAATATCGGTAGGTTCCGTTATATGGGGGCTATACCAAAACGTGGACCTATACATGCAATGTTTTGCCACACGCTCAGGGACCCGTCATGACCTACAAATACCAGTTTTCAGATAAATCCGTGAAAAAATGTGGCATAAATCATCAAAATACCGAATATCGGGAGGTACCGTTATATGGGGACTATACCAGAACGTGGACCGATATATCTCATTTTCAATACCAACCATCCTAGAGACAATACACACACTTGTGCCAAATTTCAAAGGTCTACGTCAAATAATGTGGGCTCTATCGTGATTTCAACAGACAGACAGACGGACAGACAGACAGACAGACGGACATCGCTAAATCGTCTTAGAATTTTATGCTGATTATGAATATATATACTTTATGGGGTCTACGACGAATATTTAGAGGTGTTGCAAACGGAATGACAAAGTTAATATACCCTCCTACCCATGGTGGAGGGTATAAAAAGGATGTATACAATTCCAAAACGAATTCACATGTGAAAGCAAACACCCCCAGCCGCACGTACACTAATGTACATAAATTTACATAGACAAACATGTTTTTTAAGCTGATTTCCAAAACCCAGTGCTGTGATAAAATTTCAATTGCATATTGAAAAGCGGCCGTGTGTGTTCACACAGATTTAATACTTCAAATCTATTGCCTGGGTACGCTTTTTTTCACCTGTCGCCATGGTACCTTCCCAATACCAATTGTGCTTGGCAAAACATTTGTCTACATGGGTATATGCATATGTGTATGTATGTATGGAAATTTGATACTTGAATTTGGGAAAATACGTTTGTGTGTGTGTACTTTTCATTTGCAGGCAAATTTATATCAGATCATGAACGTGAGTTGGTGCGTGTGAATTTTTTCGAATATCCAACCCACAAAACCATCTAAAGTTTTTTTTTCCGAATTGCAACAGATGTGCCACAGCATGAAACCGGCCTTCTGTTTTAAATTCGACTACGACTACTATTCGAAATCATAAACAAGCTTTTAAATGAAGCCCTGAAACCATGCCGTTTTGCATTGGAACTCCTACCTACCTCCCTCCCACTCATAGCATCATCACCACAATCTTCAATTTATCGCTTAGCATGTAAACACCCACATAAATATATTCAGCAGTGTCCCACCACAAACGCACATTTATTGAAAAGTTTACACACGCTGCCACAGTTTAAAACGCCCTATTCAAAAGGAAACCCATATGTGAGAGATTGTATGGCAGAAATGCGATTTGAGGCACGGAGTTCCTGTACATATGTTTAAAATCATATTTCATTTTATCGTCGTACGTCGTCGTCATCGCCCTTATTGTTGTTGTTGCTTCTGATTTTTTTTTTTTGCAGGGTATCCTAAGTTCAATTCAATTATTTTAGTAAGTGATTTTACAATGAATATTTCCTTTATTTCAAATGTCGACAATTTTTCATGTTTGCTTAAAGACGATATGTACGAGGGTCGCAGACGAAATGTTCACGTATTAGAGCGGAATGGAGAAGAAGGTCTTCCATAAATAGAGGAGGTATTTTATCGATAGAAGAGATCTTACATCAATGGAAGAGGTCTTCTATCACTAGGAGAATGAAGAAAGAGGTTGATCTGCACCAATAAATAAACGAGTTTTCCTATTAATAGAAGAGGTCTCTTAACAGTAGAAGAGGTTTTGTATAAATCGATGAAGTTTAATTTCAAAAGAGATCTTTTATCAGAAGAAGAGGTCCTCTTTCAGTATGAGGAGTTCTCTACCAATAGAAGAGTTATATAAATAGAAGTGGTATTCTACCAGTATAAGAGGCCTTATATCAATAGAAGAGAAATTTTATCAAGAGAAGATATCTTCTATCAATATTAGAGATCTTCAATCTGTAGAGGTATTCTATAATATTCTTCTATCTACAGAAAAGGTCTTCTATCTGTAGAAAAGGTCTTATATCTTTAGTAGAAGTCTGCTATCAATAGAAGAGGTCTTCTATCAATAGAAGAGTTCTTCTATCAATAGAAGAGTTCTTCTATCAATAGAAGAGGTCATCTATCAATAGAAGAGGCCATCTATCAATAGAAGAGGCCATCTATCAATAGAAGAGGTTTTATGTCTGTAGAAGAGGTCTTCTATCAATAGAAGAGATCTTCTCTCTCAGTAAGAGGTCATCTATCAACAGAATAGGCCTTCTATCAATACAAGTGGTTTTATATCTGCAAAAGAGGTCTTCTATCTGTAGAAAAGGTCTTATATCTTTAGTAGAAGTCTGCTATCAATAGAAGAGGTCTTCTATCAATAGAAGAGTTCTTCTATCAATAGAAGAGGCCATCTATCAATAGAAGAGGTTTTATATCTGTAGAAGAGGTCTTCTATCAATAGAAGAGATCTTCGCTCTCAGTAAGAGGTCTTCTATCAACGGAATAGGCCTTCTATCAATAGAAGTGGTTTTATATCTGTAGAAGAGGTCTTTTATCTAAAGAAAAGGTCTTATATCTTTAGTAGAAGTCTGCTATCAATAGAAGGGGTCTTCTATCAATAAAAGAGTTCTTCTACCAATAGAAGAGGCCATCTATCAATAGAAGAGGTTTTATATCTGTAGAACAGGTCTTCTATCAATAGAAGAGATCTTCTCTCTCAGTAAGAGGTCTTCTGTCAACAGAATAGAAGTGGTTTTATATCTGTAGAAGAGGTCTTTTATCAATAGAAGAGGTTTTATATCTGTAGATGAGATCTTCTATCAATAGAAGAGGTATTCTATCTATATAAGAGGTCTTCTATCAGTAGAAAAGGTCTTCAATCAATAGAAGAGGTCTTCTATCAAAAGAAGAGATCTTCTATGGACAGAAGAGGCCTTCTTGCAATGAAGGATATTTCTAATCTGCGATTGAAACTTCTTGACTTGAGTTAAGAAGAAATTTCGTTATCTAACCTCGAAAAAACTCCCACTCAACATTAGCTTTTGCAGACGTGTTCATGAGTCTGAGTGCGAGGGTTCATGAATAAACCGGAGCCGAAAAAACAACATATATTTTCCTGAAAGGTGCACGAAAATCAATGAATTTTAAATCAATATCAGTTTTTTTTCCATTCTTCCCAATTTCTCTTTCTCCTTCGAGTGTGGTGTACGGGAACATGCTGCCTTCCATTTTTTTTTGTTCAACATTGCTTTGGTTTTTGTCAGTTTGCTGATGGCTAAATAAATAAAATATAATATGAAACAGAATGGTATACACAAAGGACCCAAATATATTGCAGTGAGCGAGGAGAGCCAACAAATCAAAGGGGGCCGAGCAATCGAATCCTGTGTGTGTTTTTTTTTTTTTTCTTCTGTGAAGTCCCCAATGGTTTATAGAGAAACCTACAAATCATTGAAAGTAGGAATATAAACAAATACAGACACACACACGAGAGAGTCAAAGCCACATACATATAAACATAAAGCCACACTCACACACATAAGTAGAAAATCGCCAGAAAAAAACCATAAAACTGATTATGATGTTGTTGATAGCTTTGCCGAAAAAAAAACGAAACGAAAAGGTTTCATAAAAAACCCAACCAAACAAACGTGTGCCCAGAATGCGTATATTGCAAACGGTGTTTGTCGGCATAAAAAAAAACCAAATTCTGGGCACACATATCATAGGAAAAAAAAAATCGAGGAAATCTCATGTCTCATATGGCCACGAATGAATAAGTAAAGCAACACAATTTTGTTTTTTGTTATTCACTGCGATAACGATTCCAGCAATCATGGCCATAGATGCCACATGTGTAAACTGCAGGATATTATCAACCGCACTCATGCACACACAAACAAATAAACATAGCTTGGTATTTTTGCGTATGTGTGTGTGTCGTTGTGTTTGTCCATAATTCCATACCCATCGCATCGAGAATAACACTTGATGATACATTAATATGATAATATTCAAACTTGCATGCCAAACACACACAGCCAAATGTATTGCCATATTTTGCTATTCCAGATCCATTAAAGGATATTTCATTTCGACAGGATATCTTATTTGATATTAACAGTTATCTGATTTATGATTTTCGGGCTTTTGTTGATTATGAATTTACGAAAAAAGGGACCCGATTCAAAAATTATATCGACAATAATTTGAATGACTAATTTGAATGAGAAATTGTTTTTTGGATAAAAAGTTATTTTTTGATTTTTCTTATAGGGAGGCCATCTTCAGTTTCTATTGGTAAAATCTAAAAAAAAAAAAAAACTATAGTTGTGTTCCAGTACTTTTTATACCCTACACCACAAGGTGGTCAGGGTATGATGTCTATGTGCATTTGTTCGTAACAGGCAAAAGGAAACGAGATAGACCCATAGTTCCTTTTGATGATCTGCATAGAATCACATTCTGAGTCGATTTATGTATGTCCGTCCGTCCGCCCGTCTGTCCATGTATTTTTGTAAACAAAGTACAGTTCGCATTTATTTCCCTATCCAGAAGAAATTTTGCACAAATTATTTATTTGGCCCAAGGATGAACCCTTGGTCAAAAATCGGTCAAAATTAAATTATAGCTCCCATATATATCTTCGTCCGATTTGCGTTTTATTGTGCACCAAACGTGTAATATCAGTCCGAATTGTATGGAATTTTGCGTACAGATTGGGCCTGAAAATAAGTATGCCAAATTTGATCGAAATCGGTTCAGATATAGCTATAGTTCCCATAATTATTGTTCATCCGATTTGTTATTTTTGTCCTCCGCAGCCGTAATATGCACTCTGTAACAACAATATTTGTGGAAATATATCAAATACAGCTCAGAAATACATTTGCTAAATTTTATCAAGATCGGTTCAGATTTGGATATAGCTCCCATATATAACTTCGTCCGATTTACCTTTGATTGTGCACCAAACGTCTAATATTTGCCCAAATTGGATGAAATTTGGCACTTACGACCGAATTGAATCTGAAAGCTAGTATGTCAAATTTGTTCATCCGATTTGTCATATTTGGTACCCACTTTTGGAGCTCCCATACATATTTTTATCCGATTTCAAATTAATTGTGCACCAAATGGGCAATACAAGTCCGAAATATGCTTCGGCATATTTAGTCCTTTGAATTTTAAAATATAATTATAATCATAGCGTGTATGATTGAATTCTCCCATAAAGACTTTTAATTGTTATGCGCAGCTCTACTAAATTAGCAAAGTGGTTTAGGGTATTATAAAGTCGACCCCGCCCGACTTTAAGACTTTCTTTACTGGTTTAAAAAGTGAATTAGACATGTTTAGAAGTAAAACTAGCCGAAGAGAGAACAGTTCGAAATGTCATTCTCATTTAGGTGTGCTCAAAAAATAAGGGAATGGAGAATTAGCAGAAATGCGATAAAATGTCAAAATTCCAAAAGTAATAGTGAAGTGGTGAAACCTTACTGAAAAGGACGCCAAAATTTAAAAAATGAGTATTGAAGACGATAAGTTAAAATTAATAATCTATAATAATAATTAACAATCAGATTCTTCATTCAGCCAGTCCTCTTCACTGCTGGAATCATCCAAACAAATATTAGTTTTTCCTTTACTTTTTAAGTTGATTATTTCTTTTTTTTCTTTTTATTTGACGCGTGAACATTGAAATGTATCAATACATTTTTCAATCTTGTTAGCCCTGCCAATTAAATGTCAAATATAATATTTTCGACTAGCGCCTATTTCCTGAATAATAACTTTTAGCTCATGTCCGAATTAAACTATAATCATATAATCTTTCCCCTAAACGAATATGGTTGTGTAAACGCTTAAACAACGGTGGGAAATATTGCGACATTACTTTGAAAATCACGGTAATGTAGAATATGTGCGAAAATTGCATTCGGATTTTGGTAGAAGAGAAGCACCGTCAGCTCCATAAATAAAAAAAATGGTCGCTTTGAGGGCACAGATAACCCGCGTGCATGCATTGAAAAGCCAATGCACCCCAAAAGAGTCACTGTTTTCGGAATTTAGTCAGAGGCATAATTGTTCCTTTTGTTTACGAAAATGAGCAAAGAGCGGCTGTTACTTTATCGGACCATGTTTAACGAATGTTAACAAAATTGACAACCCATATATAAACCAGAAGTGAAATAACTGACTGCTGACCTAGAGTCAACGCTCAGACGTAACGGCTGAATCGAAAATCTTTTTTGCATGAGGATTAGTCTAGGTGCGTAGGCTGGGTTTTTAGAAATCCGCAATAAAAGGGTACAAAAAGTGCTAAAATGTACTAAAAATGTAATAATTTCTATTGGACAAACGGAATTATCTAGAAAATCTGAAATTTATACCAAATAGTGCTTGAAAATTTCACTATAAGTTTAAATAGAGTTCTAAAATGACACCAAACTTCTAATATGGTACCATTTGGTATTATGTGAACGGATGGAGCTTAAAACTTGACATTTGCTATGAGAATCAAGGTTAGGTTGAACGTATGAAGTTGGAATTTTGAAATGTTTCATTGGGTTTCTGTTGATTTTAGTTTTGTGCTAAAGAGGTACTTTAGGAAATGTGTACTACAAATGCACGAAAAGTGCTAAATAGTAGTACATATTTGGGTACAATATGGTATTGGGTGAACAGATGTTGCTTGAAATCTGATATTTGGAATTAGGGTCCCTGTTCATGTGTAGCCTTACATATGGAGGTGATTTTGGAAATGTGTACTATAATTGTACGAAAACTACTATATGGTATTGGGTTAAGGGATACAGCTGAAATCCTGAAAATTTGTATTGCAATAACTGATAGTGTATTACAATAACTAGATAAGAGGATTTTCCAGGAAAAAAGTTATTCATTGGCTGAAAACCACAGGTGGCTATCGCTGGAGTATTCCAGCATTTAAAGTGAATAAATCTTCTGTATCGCTGTCTTTTAATCGCTCGTTACCGTGATACTGGTAGCGTAGCCCGATGACAAAGAAGTGGACAGAAGAAAACAGCAACATATCGCAATATTCCATTCGGCAAATATTTAAAAATGGCTTTACCATTGAAATTCCAAAAAGTGCAAGAATTTACACCGCAACAGAAAGAAAATAGGCTCAAAATAGCTAAAGAGTTGCTTCGCTTGGACGAAAGTGGTAAACTGCCGACTTTGGGTTTCTCCGATGAGATTTGTAAAGAAACATGATCAGGCCATGGTGATGGTGTGGGCTGCCATAACAGCCGATGGTCGCTCTCCGCTCGTATTAAATGCCGAATATTATCGGAAAAAATATAGTGGAGGGTGTATTAAAGCCTTGGGCACGCAAACATTTTGGCCGCAGACCTTTGACATTCCAAAAGGACTCAGCACCATCGCACTCAGCACGCGCCATCCAAGAATGGTTACAAAATGAGGTTCCTCGCTTTTTTCATTTCCAGCGCACAATGGCCACCAAAATCTCGGGATACCAATCCGTTGGACTATTTTTTCTGTAGCAAAGCAATGTTGGCACTAAAAAATACCAAAGTGTCGGTCACCTCAAGCAAGCGCTTCGCCGGGAATGGACCGAAATACCGCAGAGTAACATTCGGGCAGCGTGTGACGGTTTTATTTGCCGTTTGAAGGCCATAATTCGAGCCAAAGGTGACCAATTCGAACAAATCTAAACTCATTCTCAAATGTGATGCTATTTCCGACATTTCCGACATTCCATAAAATTAAAAAAAAAAAAAACTTAAAAATTATGGCGTTTGACTCTGTTGCCGTTTTTTATCTCACTTTGTATATTACTTAAATTTAATATTTCAAAAAGTCCTTCAAAAATTTCTTGTGAAAAAATCCAATTGATGTTTAAATAGTAATTCTAAAAATTTAATCTTAACAAACTCACACCTATAGTTCAGAAAGTTACAAAAAAAATGTCTCGTGGGGACAATGGTTCAAAAATCTTAAACAAAAAACTTTAAAAATTATTTAAAATATAAATAAAAAAGTCCTCAAACAAATATTTATAAAAATCCAAGTTTAAAGCCTGGAAAGTCCTTCGAAGTACAAATATCCTCAACATAATTATCAAAAAATTTCGAATTATATATCAGACTGGCCTTGAATAAATGTTCCTGTTCTTATATCAAGAACTTCTTCAACACAAACCCATAAATATATATTATTATTGAATTTCATAAAGAATCCTCAAAACAAGCGTTTCAATCAAAAACTACAAATAGAAAAATTACGAAAATATCACTTTCTTTAATTTGCAGATAGTTTCTTATATTTCAATTCAACATCTTTGGACGTTGGTTTCACAATTTACTTGTGGCAATTCGTTGGATGTTTAGCCCATCTCATGTGGTGGGTGGTGTTGGGTGCCCATGCAAACACACATACTTATTTATATACTTATATCCATGTCGCAGCCATTATCCCCCCCACCCAACACTTAACACGCACACAGTCAATAAGTCAAACATAATGGCCTAACAAACAACACAGATCGAGAATAACGACAATAAAACAATGGCAGCAACAATAACAAATGTTTTAAATGCTCCACAAAGGACGAACAGAAGGACGGGTGGGTGGAGACCTTGTTGTTGGAGCATGGAAGTATAAAACAGCTGCAGGTTGAAAGTAAAAATATTTCTGCTTGTTTCTGTTGGTAGACTGCCTGCCATCACACAAGGAAACAAAATACAATTCTAGAATTTATACCACCATTTCAATGTCACATTTATCAACGCAATTCCTGTTCATAATCGCCAAGGATTTGTGTCGAATTTCCAGTGAAAATCCTCATAAAGCTGGCAATGAAAGAAATCGAAGAAGAAAAAAATAAACAACACGCATAAACGCCACAACTTTTGCTACTTTGTTAGGAAATACTTTGTTGCAAACATTTTCTTTTTATAGAGAGCAAAAGATATGGGAACTCAAAGAGCCCAAGGCAGTTCCGGGTTTTTCGTTTATATATTTACAGTTATTTATAAATAAATATATAAAAACATTCGTGTGTGCATGTGAAAGGCTCAATACACTTAAACTTGGGCCAAATCAGGTCATCAGACAGACGTAAGGCAAATATGTATGGTAGAGCAGCAATAGCGACACCAACTTTGCCAATATGAATTCTGATGGCTAATGGTTATTTATGCCTATATTTACCCAAAAATATTGAAAGTTATTATACAATATTTAGGCCATGGCAGAATGCCTTATTGTTCGATTGATTTTTGCAATCACATGTTAGGTTTCGAACAATAAAATCGAAGAAAAGTGAAACAAAAGTTACGTCTTTATGTTTTTATGTTTTATTTGTGTGTCAACCATAAACTTGAGATTATTGTTTAGAATATCTGCTACTGGTGGGTGCTGCCATAACTTCCCATTATATAATGGGTTTCCATTTTCGTTTGCGTTTCCTAGGAAAAGTTAATAAATAACTGCATAAAAAAATATCCTTCTAGAAAGACCATGAGCAGCTTTTCATGTATGTATGCATGTATGTATGTATATTTTATGGCAAACCATGTTGTTATTAAACAATTACCAACATGAGTGACTCATAAAATGTGATAAATGTATTTTTGCAGCATATGCCACAGGACCTGACTGGACTGATAACGATGTTTATGAATCGTATTTGGAATTAGTGGAAATTAATATGTTATCATAGAGAACACAAATTGAGATTCTGGTCATATCTTGCAACCATACCATTAATATTGAAAAAAAAACTTGTGATATAAAGGATACAAAATCTGAAGGACTTCTTAAAAAAATTGGAAGAACTCTTACGTCAAATAATCGCAGATATTTAAATAATTTTTCAAAATTCCTAAATTCTAAAATTGCCAATTGGGGAAAAATTGGGAAAGACTCGAAGACCAATCAAACGAGAATATTTAATACAATAAACCGAAAAATCCTGCCAACAAAATTAGCAGGAATCGCCAATTTTACAAGAAGGAAGACCCGCAGACCTAAAAATTGTAGATTTTTAAAATAAATCTTTGAATGATTCATAGATCATAGTTCGCGGTTAATTAAAATAAACTCTGTATGGACTCGTAGGTCAAATATTCGAGTGCTTTTTTAAAATAACCTTTTAAAGGAATCGTCACAAAACAGACATGGACTTTCAAATCCCGTTGACAAAAAACAATATGCTACTTTTAAAGAAAGTTTTGCAATCATTTGTGAATTTTTAAAACAATTTTTAGTTTTTAAACAGTTATTTAATAAACTTTTTATAAAATAAATAATTTTTATGAGTACTCGTAGACCAAATGAAAGTGTAAATTAAAAAAGGTTCGTTGACTTAATAACCGTGAATATTTAAAACAATTTTAGGTGGTCTCATAGACCAAATAATCGCGGATTTGTATATAATTTTTAAGCCTCACCATAAATAGCAAAAGGGTATATTACGGTAGTCATTCCGTTTCTCATCGAAATAATAATTCCAGCATTTAAATGTGAATAAATCTTTTGTGTCTCGTACCATCGCTCGTTACCGTGATGCTGGTAGCGTAGCCCGAAGTCAAGGAAGTGTACGGAAGAAAAAAGCAACATGAGCAGAAATGGTTGGAAAAGTAAAGAAGCCACTTCATCGAAACCCGCGCCGCAATGGCCGTTAAATTGCTCGTGAGCTGAACATATCACAATGTTCCATTCGGCAAATATTGAAAAATGAGCTCGGGGTAATGCCACTGAATTTTCAAAAAGTGCAAGAACTTACACCGCAGAAGAATGAATATAGACTCAAAAGAACTGCTTCGCTTGGGCGAAAGTGGTCAACTAGGAAATTTGTTTTTCTCCAAAGAGAAAACATTCGTTGTCCAGCAGTTTGTATCGTGTTTACTTGCCAAAGAGGTCAGCTGAAAATGTGTACCTTTGGTTGGCCACCAGAACTTAAGCACCGCCATGGTGATGGTGTGGGCCGCCATAACAGCCAATGGTCGCTCCCCGCTCGTATTAATCGACCGTGGCATCAAAAAGGTTGCCACTAAAAAATGAAAAGCAAGGTTGCCACTAAAAAATATCAAAATGTCGATCACCTCAAGCAAGCACTTCGCCGTGAATGGGCTAAAATACCGCAGAGCAACATTCGGACAGCGTGTGACGATTTCACTGCCGGAAGGCCATAATTCGTGCCAAAGATGACCAATTCGAACAAATCTAAACATATTCTAAAATTTGATGCGATTTCCGATATTAAAATTTAAATTATGGCGTTTGACTTTGTTGCATTTTTTTATCTCACTTTGTATATTCGGTATGTTATGGATTTTAACAGAATTTTTAACGGATTTTATTTTTTTTTTTTATTTCCAAATTCAGTCCGGCGGAACTTACCGCAGTTTTACTCGTTTGAACCTTTTTTAAATAATTAAACAAGTAAAAAAGCAGGCCGGCCGAACTTTGAATACCCTCCACCATTCAGAACGAATTTGAAAATTTTCGAAAAAGATAACACTCGCCAAAAATGCTGTTAACATTTTAAAAATAACGAATATAGCCGTTATATTAGGGCCTATACGACGTGCACCTACATAGGCATTGTTTGTCGCAAGCCATTACCATATTCAAATTCGAAACTTAAAAAAAAAACGGTGAATAATGTAGTTAAAATCATCAAAATATCGTATATAGGGAGCTACCGTTATATAGGAGCTATACGAAGACCTGGACCTGCATAGACAATTTTCTGTCACAGGCTGTAGCTTTCATTACGAACTTCAAGTACGACATCTTAAACAATTTCCGTGAGTATTGTACCAAAAATTGTCAAAATACCGAATATAAGGAGGTACTGATATATGGGGCCTATACGACGACCTGGACCTGCATAGACAATTTTTTGTCACGGACTGTAATTCCCATTACGAACTCTAAATACGTAATTTGGAACTACTACGGTGAATAATGACGCTAAAATCATAAAAATACTGAATATTGGTAGGTAGCGTTATATGTGGACTATACGAAGACGTGGACCTGCATAGAGAATTTTCTGCCTTAGGCTGTAGTATCCATTTCGATCTTCAAACACCAAATTTGAAACAATTCCGTTAAATAATGTCGCTAAAATCATCAAAATACCGAATATAGGGAGGTACCGTTATATGGGGGATATACGAAGACGTGAACTTGCACAGACAATTTTCTGTCTCAGTCGGTAGTATCCATTTCGAACTTCAAGTGCCAAATATGAAACAATTCGGGTTGATAATTTCGTTAAAATCATCAAAATACCGAATACCGGGAGGTACCGTTATATGGTGGCTATATGAAAACGTGGACCTACATGGCCCATTTACGAACTTAACCTGCCTACTGGCAAAATTCGTTCGAAAGATAGCGCGATTACAACAGACAGACGGACAGACAGACACACAGACGGACATGGCTAAATCGTCTTAGAATTTTACGCTGATCAAGAATATATATACTTTGTTGGGTCTGACATGAGTATTTCGAGGAGTTACAAACGGAATGACAAAATTAATATACCCTCCATAGTATGGTGGAGGATATAAAAATAAATTGATTTTTTTTTTTTAAACAAAATTATAATGATGCGTAGACCAAACAATCGTTAAGTTTTAGAATATTTTTGCAATGGACTTCCAGAACCAATAATATTGAATTTCTAACATAGCTTTTGGAAGGAGTCGTTGATTTTTAAAACAATTTTTGCATGGACTTCTAAAGCCAATACTTGGGGAAAATTAAAATAATTTATAAAAGGATTAGTAGAACAAACAATTGTGAATTTTTAAAATATATTAGGGAGGAACTTCCAGGACCAATAATTTTGAATTTTTAACATAGTTTTTGGAATGACTCATAGACCAAATAATAGTGGATTTTTAAAACAAAACATTTGTGGATTTTTAATATATTTTTTGAAGTTCTCGTGAATCAAATATATTTGAATATTTTTATTCAAAATAATCGTTAATTTGAAATGTCTGAAAATTAAATGAAAATCGTTGACGGAATCATTGACTAAATAATCGTGTTTTTTAAAACTCCTGGACTAAACAATCGAGGATTTTTTAAAATAATTTTGGAAAAATCGTAGACCGTTTTATAATTCTTGGACTATATAGCGTTCTAAGAAAACTTCGGGTAATGAAAAACTTCATTTGTAACTCACTTTTCTTTGATGCCAATTCAAATAAATGGTTTGTAATACCAAACGTTGACTTACATTTACTAACGACAAACTTTCACTCTTCTTAAATATTCATAAATTTAAGGAATCTTTTAGTAACACAATTCCCACACACGCACACAATCGCCCTTTAAATATGAGTACGTAATAAACAGCTCGCATTACATTATATTTAAATTTTCCAATTTCCGTTACAGGAATATTTTCCAAATCAAACATATCTTGAAATTAATATCTCTCCCTCTGTGTGCAAAGACACACAAACACACCGAGCGAGAGATACTTTTTGGACAAATATCTTTTAACAGTTCGAAAAATGATAATTGAATATCAAAAGCATTTCGGCATAATGTGATTTTAAGTTATGCCATGAATATGTATGTGCACACACAAACTCACACCAATCTGCATACACAAACACATATCCGTCACACACACAGCCACACTCATTATCTTATTGTTTGTGAATGCGGAGTTTTCGAAAAATGCAATTATTTGCATATAGACATCAATGTTGAATGCTGTTCGGCACAACGTCAATCGACGCCAGTTTCGCAGTGTGACCCAAATACATGGGGGAGTAATTAAACATTAACTGATGATAAACAACAAGGATGACAGGGAGGTATGTGTATGTTTGCGTATGGCGATAATGTTCAATGTTCGATTTGATGGAAAAAGAGGGGTTGGATGGGTGGTTGTGTGTGTGTGTGTGAAACTAGCCCACCCACGTTTATTTTGCCATAAGCTTAAAACTGAAAAAAATTCAGACAAATTCTTTAAACACTTCTTAATCCCTGTCAAATGTATTGTTAAATACACGTGTTCAAAAAACCCCGCCCACGTTGACATAATTTGTTCTCCCCGCAGGATGCGACTCCTACAACGCATCAAACAGCCAACCTCCCAACAATCACAATTATTTTGCAGCTGTCATATGCAACAGCAGGGAGACAGTCATTCATTGCATGACATATTATTTGATTGATTCCGTCCGCTTTTTTATTTGATTAACGTTAAGAGACAACAACGGATGTTTTCTTATTTGGATTTCCGCCCACAGACAGTAGATGTATGTGGGTGTGTGTTGGTAAATAATCACACACACACATAGATAGATACACACCAGGGATTGCCTACGTATTTGCACTATCAGTTATGTTCTGTGTGTGTATGTATGTGTGCTCATTCATTAAGTGCATAATCAGCGGGATTTGGGAAATTGGATAAATCAATAAGGATACCCGGACTAAAATTGCAAATTGTACTCCACAGGGTTTACGAACAATAAAGTGAGTGGAGGAGGAGTTGGGGGAGAGCCAAACAATTGACTACAATTTTGTCATTCGGTTTGATAGAAAGACTTACACACTTGAAAAATTGGCTTACATTTTGATTCATAAATGTCCAAACCAAACTGTTTAAGTTATAATCGTGAAATATTGCTTAAGGATGTCAAGGTAAACTACCTATAAACTTCGAAATACAAAAAAATGAGAGGATAGTATGTTCTCATAATGTGTAAAAATCCACAATTCATTTTTATTAGATTCTTCTGACGATCATTTAAATAGTACAGGGTTGCCCATATTCGACGGACCCATGTTTTTTTTTTTTAAATCAAAGAAAAAAAAAAAATAAAAATTTGGCGGTTGGCAATATTAATCATTTAATTTGTTCCAAGTAGATTTGTTTACATCAATTTTTGAATATTATATCTCTCAAATGGCCGCCTCTGGCGTTGATGACGTATTGTGCCCTTTTTGCTGCATTTTCCATCGTTTTTGCCAACATTTCGGCCGGAATAGCGGCTATTTCTTCACGAATGTTGTCCTTGAGCTCTTCTACGGTCCTTGGCTTGTTAACGTAAACCTTTGAAACAAATTCTTCAGAAAATCGATTGTTATGCGACTTGTGTGCGTTGGAGCGCCTTCTTGTTGAAACCAGAACTGCCTCATACGCTTTCGACGAATAATTGGCATCACAAAATTGGTCATCATGTCGCGATAACGCTCCTGATTGATGGTAACAACATGACCATTTTCAGTTTGGAAGAAAAACGGCCCAATGACCGTTTTCGCACTAACGCCGCACCAAACTGTGACTTTTTCGTCACGAAGAGGCACTTCCGATATTAGGTACCTGTATGATTTTTGCGACATTATTCACCGGAATTGTTTCAAATTTAGTATTTGAAGTTCGTAATGGATACTACAGCTGACACAGAAAATAGTCTGTGCAGGTCCATACAACGTATATCCTGATATTCTGTATTTTGATTATCTTACTACATTACTAACCGGAATTGTTTCAAATTTGGTATTTGAAGTTCGTAATGGATAATACAGCCTATGACAGAAAATTGTCTGTGCAGGTCCACGTCTTCGTATAGCCCCTATATAACGCCTCACACCACCCCCCCCCCCCCCCAGGTATTCGGTATTTTGATGATTTTAGCTACATTCTTCACCGATATTTTTTCAAGTTTCACATTTCAATATTGTAATTAATTATGACAAAAGTTGCCTATGCAGGTCCACGTCGTATACACCCTTATATAACGGATACATTTGGTATTTTTGAGATTTTAACAGAATTTTAACGGATTGTATATTTTTGAAATTTTGCCAAATTCGTTGGAAATGGTGGAGGGTATTCAAAGTTTGGTCCGGATGAACCCTACAGCTTTTTTACTTGTTAAATATTCAAAATGCGCAATTTGTTTCCTTTGACAAAAATTTATTCAAAACTTCATACATCGTAATATATTTTCAGACTTTATATATTATTCAAGTTTTCCCTTTTTCAGGAAGAATAATAGGAAACTGTTTACCTCTCACACCAAAAGGTCTCCAAAATTTTTTGTTTTAAAGTTTATTGAGAAGAGAATTGGTAAAACCATTCTGCCCAAAACTATTTTAACGTCTCTATATGTAAATCCTAGAAACAAACAATAAAATTAAAGTCAAATTTCAGAATTTTAGCTCCATCCCTTCACTCAATACCAAATTTAGTAACATTTAAAAGGCGTATCCAAAGCAACAGACAGCTCACCAACCAATACACTAAGAGTTATATAAAATAATAAACATTTACTACTATTCGTACAATTGTAGTACACATTTACAAAACCAGCTCCATATTTCAAATCCAGTTACCAACAAAGACCTCAATGTGAAATCTAAGGACTCCAGCCCTATCAGATCACTAAATACCAAATGTAGCACTATTTAGTACTTTTTCGTACAAATATAGGACGCATTTCCAAACCACCGCCAAATCTCAAATACAGATGCCATCAGTAATCCAAATATCAAATATGCAATTTTATATCTATACCTTCACCGATATCCAAATATAGTACCATTCAATACTTTTCGTACAACTATATTACACATCTCCGGAACCGCTTCTACATGCCCAGGCTACACATGAACACCGACCCAAAAACCTAATTGCAGATTTCAATTTGTTCACCCAATACCATATTGTTGTACACTTGTCGTACACATTTCCTAACCACTCCATTTTATCACAAACCTACCACCAACAGGTACCACAGTAAAAAATTTCATAACTCCAACTTCATCCGCACATCAAACATAATACCATTTAGGACAATTCACTCACTTAGTACATATTTTCAAAACCACCTTTGTATATCAACTTATTTTCCAAACTTGACTCTCATACAAATGGTAGCTCTATATTTTCACATAATAACAGATGGTATAATTTACGAACTTCTCGATTTCATATTAGAACTTTTCGAAACCTTAAAATTTGATTTTCAAAAAACCCTTACGTACATCTATCCTGCAAGGATGTTTTCAAACTATTATTTATAATAGAACCAGTTAAGGATTAACATTTCTGAAAAATAGTAATAAAATAATCCTTGTATTGCATAGGTCTAAAAATGACCGGTTTGCAAGGAATTTTAATCCGAAAATCTCAAAAAAAAATTGGGAAAGGGTTGGATCTTACCCCCTCGACTTAGGTAACTTTGCTATGACAACGTTCAGAACGACGGATTTTACTTCCTTTCAACTTTAATTGTTATTTTAACCCTACATATTTTATCTATCAATAATTACAAAATATAAATTGTTGCTGTTTAGAATCACCAATATAATTTTCCCTTACACATTAAAATCTGCCACACATCCAAAAAACCGACAATGGTCCCATCAAAACGACAACCAACCAACTAACCTCCCCACTCAGCACTCTAAACATTTCAACATTGCTGATGATTATCCCTCAGAAATGAAAATGGCTCACGCGTACGCAATTTCACGCCATAACATGTGCGTGAATCGGACGGAATTGGTCCGTGTACATATCTAAGTTACTGGGCAATGAAATATAAATTGAGCGGAATGCTTTTCGTTCACTCTTCACGATAATCAACTTTTCTGATAGATGAACGGATCCTCGTTCATGTACAGAATACAATAAATGTGATGGGAAAAATGTAAAGGACGTAGCAAAATATTAATATTGTGAATTTTGCTCACATACCGACATAATGCAACAAACTCAATTTAATACAACAACAATAATGGATTTTCGGATGTTATATATTTTATTTACGAAGTGGACGTTATAAGGGATATTAAACGCACCAACAAAGGAAAACGAGTCCAAGAGGTTAACCATATATTTTACGTTTTTGGGTTTCCAAAAAAGTCCAAGACTACGCTTCTTAAAGATGAAAGAACATTGCAGGACGACATTAAACACACAAAAATAGATGACTTTATGCAGATATTCTACAGAGAGATAATATTCTGTCGACATTATCTAGACTTAAAAATATCTTGTGGGCTTCTATAAAAGCTTAGATTTTGTGTCTGAAGATTGACTCAATATAATCTTTGTATTGTTGTAAGTAACCTTGCCGAAGACAATATGGGTAAATGCAGGAACTCCAAGGAATCTTTATCCAAAATTAAAAAAAAATGTAAAAGTAGGGAATCCTTCCCCTCTTTTTAGGTTACTTTACGTAAAACTTTCAAGAACACCGATACACGAGTCTTCTGTTTTAAGCTATATTTTCATAATCTGCTGAATTTTATCTGTATTTTTTTTTGTGTTACATAGTGTTATATTTGTTGTTTAAAAAAAATGATTGAAATTTTTAAGACGCAATTGAGAGTCGTGCCTTGTACAAACATTCTACGAAAAACAAGTTAAAAGGATTAATCGGTTTTGTCGACAGATGTATACCCAGAACCATTTTTGGATTATTTAAATATATTTTGACGCTTTATGGAGTAGATTCGGAAGATATAGTCGACCGAAATATTCCATTTCCATACTCATCCAATGTTTCTGATTGAGAGAAATTGTAAAGAATCGCTGACTTTCTCATGTTATGACAGATAAAAGTATTGAAAATTGGGACCCTTTGTGTGTGAGGTACCAGAAGGGGTTCGCAGATATATATCCTCTTCACAACAGATCATATATTAGCAAAAATATTTGTATGTGTGAAATTTGAAGAGAGTTGGATGCTTATTTCTCTTTTTGAACGTTTTGTTTTTCAAATCTTGGAAACTATGTGAGAGTGGTACCAGAAGAAATGGTCCGATCTCCCCCATCATTATAACATATTTAGTGTTGATGGAAATTTTGAGATGTACCAAGTCTTAATGGAAACGGATGTAAATATCGTGTTTTATGAGCTTCATGGATATTCAAAATTTTGAACCATATTCACAGCAGGTCCTGTGTTAGTAGAAGTAATGGGATGTGTGAAATATGAGGAGGACCGGATGCTTATTACGGATTTTATAATCGTTTTGTTTTTCAAATCTTGAACGCTATGTGGGGGAGGTGTAAGAAGTACGATCTCTACCATCCTCTTAATAGATCTTGTGGTGATGGAAATATTAAGATGTGGCAAGTCTGAATGGAATGGGATGTTAATTTCGCGTTTTAGGAGCTTCATCGTTTTTGAAAATATCGACCATTTGTGGTACCAGACAGACTGAACCGATAGTTTTCATTTTCTGACCTTATCTAGCACTCATGCAAATATTAGTATTTACAAAGTTGGAGACTTATCGTGCTGCCGTATTTGGTTTTCTCCGAAGAGAAAACATTCGTTGTCCAGCAGTTTGTGAACAAACAAAATGATAGTGATTATTTGCCAAAGAGGTCAGCTGAAAATGTGCACCTTCGGTGGGTCACCAGAACTCAAGCGCCGGCCATGGTGATGGTGTGGGCCGTGGGCCGCCATAACAGTCGATGGTCCGCTCGTATTAATCGACCGTGGCAGCAGATTGAATGCCGAATATTATAGCGAAAATATAGTGGAGGGTGTATTAAAGCCTTGGGCACGGAAACATTTTGGCCGCAGACCTTGGACATTCCAACAGGACTCAGCACGCGCCACCCACGAACGGTTACAAAATGAGGTTCCTCGCTTCATTTCCAGCGCAGAATGGCCACAAAAATCTCCGGATACCAATCCGGTGGACTATTGTGTCTGGAGTATTTTGGAAAGCAACGAGGGCACTAACAAATACCAAACTGTCGATCACCGCAAGTAAGCGCTTCGCCGGGAATGGACCAAAATACCGCAGAGCATTTGATGCTATTTCCGACATTTTTCGCTTTCAATCAATTAAATTTAAAAAAAAATGTAAAAATTATGTCGTTTGACTTATTTGCAGTTTTTTATCTCACCCTGTATACCCTCTTTAGCCATTTGGCTGAGAGTATATTTATGAAACTTAAGTCCTCCAATGAGGACTTACCCTTGAGTCTTAGTATTTTGTACCAACAAATCTTTCTGACTACTTAAAATGTTATCACCCTTATTTTTCTTAAATGTCTGAGGACAGACTTGTATGGTATAGAATAATAATAATGTGGTTGAATGGTATTATATATTTGCATTCACATATTCATTTTTAAGTAGAAAAGACATGTCCGAAAAAACTTTGTCAATCATCTCGTCTTTCAATTCTAGTTCTTAAAATGTTTCTTCACAAGTACTATTATTTTCCCACCCGTTTTGGTTACTCAGTTCCCGGTATCGACTTATTGCTCTAATTCTCTTTTTTTACCTTTTAACAAGGATAAGACTTTCATTCATATTCCATATTTTATGTGAATCTTTTATATCTCTCCGTCTAATACTATTTTCGGCTTTTGCTTTCAATTTTCCTTGCTTTGACATTCACGCACACACACTTTTGTGGGGAATCCTGCATTGTGATACCTTTTTTAATTAAGTTTCATCAAATCCAATCAATTGCACGGACATTCACCCAGTTCTTGTCAATCTATCACTGTCATTGACCGGCCGAAGTAGACACAACGCAAATTAAATGTCACGACATTTTTGAGGTTATAAAGGGAGGAAGAAAAGTTGAACAAAAAAGAAGAACTAGAGCAAACTTCCAGGAATGTCTATGGCGACAATGGCGGTGAGTAATTAAGAGTTGAACATTTCTGAATTAAATCACGTTTTTTGTCGGCTTTCCATTTTCGAAGGGTAAAACACAAAAATCCCGATTAAAAAGGTCATTTGGGTTTTTAACCTAGAAATCGTAATCACAACGTAACAGGTTTAATATTAAATGTGTTATTGAATCTTTTCATTTCGTAAAAACTGCAAAAAAATAAAGGCCTTATATAAAAAAACGAATTTGTAATAACTTTTTGCAAAAGATTAATGACCCCCTGGAAATTAATTACGATAAGTAGGATTCCCAAAAAATAGTCTAGCAAATTTGAAAGGGCTCGGCTTACTTTGGGTTTGCATCTGCATTGAAAAGAAATTGAATTCCTGGTAATGTGAGTATATTTCTTTTTAATGTTTGGCAGACCGAAAATGTTGATCGGTTGGTAATTATTAAGATTTCAAGAAAATGTGAAAAAAAGAACTGAAATTATGATAAGAGAAAATGCTAACAAAATTTTCAAAAAAAAAAAAATTACAAAACATATAAATAGTTTTATAGATGGTCTTTCATTGATAGACAGCCTTTACAAGACTACTGCCATCTAATGCAAGAAGGCCTTTTATGGATGAACTTTAGCTAGGTATCCTTTAACTATAAGATTTATCATTAGACGTTTTCAGCTAGAAAACCCTCTACAGGTCTCATAGAGCTAAGGGACCTTAGCAAAAGGGCTTGAATGTTACTTAGAAATGTTGGAAAGATAGTATGCCGTTTAAAGTTATTCTATACGACGGAGATATTTTAGAGAAGGCCTTTTACAGGTCTTATATGGAGTGAAGACTTTTGACAGCTTTTCTAATACCAGAAGACCTCTTACAGGTCTTCTATGGCCAGAAGACCTTTTACAGGTCTTCTATGGCCAGAAGACCTTTTACAGCTCTTCTATGGAGAGAAGACCTTTTACAGCTCTTCTATGGAGAGAAGACCTTTTACAGCTCTTCTATGGAGAGAAGACCTTTTACAGCTCTTCTATGGAGAGAAGACCTTTTACAGCTCTTCTATGGAGAGAAGACCTTTTACAGCTCTTCTATGGAGAGAAGACCTTCTACAGCTATTCTATGGAGATAAGACCTTTTACAGCCCTTCTATGGAGAAAATACCTTTTACAGCTCTTCAATAGAGAGAAGACCTTTTACAGCTCTTCTATGGAGAGAAGACCTTTTACAGTTCTTCTATGGAGAGAAGACCTTTTACAGCTCTTCTATGGAGAGAAGACCTTCTACAGCTATTCTATGGAGATAAGACCTTTTACAGCCCTTCTATGGAGAAAATACCTTTTACAGCTCTTCAATAGAGAGAAGACCTTTTACAGCTCTTCTATGGAAAGAAGACCTTTTACAGCTCTTCTATGGAGAGAAGACCTTTTACAGCTCTTCTATGGAGAGAAGACCTTTTACAGCTCTTCTATGGAGAGAAGACCTTTTACAGCTCTTCTATGGAGAGAAGACCTTTTACAGCTCTTCTATAGAGCGAAGACCTGTTACAGCTCTTCTATGGCCAGAAGACCTTTTACAGCTCTTCTATGGAGAAAATACCTTTTACAGCTCTTCAATGGAGAGAAGACCTTTTACAGCTCTTCTATGGAGAGAAGACCTTTTACAGCTCTTCTATGGAGAGAAGACCTTTTACAGCTCTTCTATGGAGAGAAGACCTTTTACAGCTCTTCTATGGAGAGAAGACCTTTTACAGCTCTTCTATAGAGCGAAGACCTGTTACAGTTCTTCTATAGAGCGAAGACCTGTTACAGTTCTTCTATGGCCAGAAGACCTTTTACAATTCTTCTACTTGATTAATTTTCTGTTTAAAAATAAATGCATTGAATTGTGACAGAATTTTTTTTTTTTTTGTTGGTTAATTTTTTTTAACAAAAATCGGAGGTCAATGATCCACATGCCCCTAAAAATAGCATTGATTATCATTCATCAATTGTTCTAACGCTCTCAGCCATAACATTTTCTGAGTTCTTTCAATTCCATGAATTTGGCCACGTTTTCGTTTTTTTTGCTAAACCAAACATGTTTACACCATAAAAACAAACAGGGCAAATGGTTTGCCATTGGATGACTGCAAAGTTTACGCAACGAATTTACAAAATGAATTGATGTTCACATGCTGCGAATCGCCACCAATACCATTAACACCCGATTTTGGTGGTGGTGGCTGACACATTGACCAATTTTTATATTTTATTATTTTCTGCTTGGATTTGGGTTAAGATATGACTGACATCTATTTTAACTAAATGTCACAGTGACTCTTGGCACAAATCTTATGTGATATTTTGAGAAAAGAGGAGTCAACATAATAAATTAAACAGGAAAAAAAACAAGTTTCCCCACTCTTCTCGAGGAAGAACATAATTTTCATTTTCCTTGTTAACGCCCCCATTTCAGCTCAGCTGGGGTAATAATTTTCTGGGCCATCAGTTTTTTGTCATAAAAGTTATGGTTAAAATGTGCTCAACATTGTCAAAATCAAATTGACATTTTTCGGGCGAAAGAAAGGAAATGCTGTAACAACGAAAACCAGCTGAGCTGAAAAATGGTTCATAACCACACTTATACACGAACATAAATGAGTGCGTATTTGTCCGGTCATTATGAGCGCACGAGTTTATGATTAATGTTCCCCGTTTGTTCTTAGCTGACTCTGTTTGTCAAAGCGAGTGACTTCTAAATGATGCGTCGTGGCATTACATCTATAACTGATGACATTTATTATGGCCAGTTTTAAACCAACACACATACATCTCTCAAAAACAATGACATTATTTCAAGTGCTTCGTTTTCCAGAGTGAAGGGGAGAAGAAGAATAGTAATTGGGGGTTTCCGCCTTGTATTATTAATTTGCCAAAATTTAGTACAAAAAGTCTTTATTGTTGTATTTATGTGGCGGATAATATTTCGGGGTTTGGAAAGGCAAGTTTTTGGATTGACCTCTTTGATGTTTGAGAATGAAGGGGGTGGTTAATAAAAATGTCTTAGTACTTTTATAATAGAAGAACATTGTAAGGATAATGTTGACCACTGACAACTACATAATGATCTATCTATAGAAGAGGTGTTACTGGACTCACATATGAAGAAGGAGAACTCGCACATTTTGGATTTTATACAGGACGACTATTAAGGTTTTATTTCAAACGATTATTGAGATAATGATGAATGTTTTCAAGAGAAGCACCATTAGACCAAAGGAGTATCAATAAAATAACAAATAAAAAAACAGTAAGTTCGGCCGGGCCGAACTTTGAATACCCTCCACCCTTTGGGATGATTTAGGAAATTAAAAAAAAAAATAAATAAAATCTGATAAAAATTCTGTTAAAATCTTAAAAATTCCGAATATAGCCATTAAGTTCGGGGTCTATACGAAGACGTGAACCCTCATAGGCTACTTTTGTCACAGGCCATTACAATATTCAAAATCCGGTGAATAACGCATATAGGGAGGTGGCGATATATGGGGCCTATACTAAGACCTGCACCTGTATTGGCAATTTTCTGCCACAGGTTTTAGCACCCATTAGGGACTTCAGATACGAAGTTTGAAACAATTTCGGTGAGTATTGTACCTAAAATCGTCAAAATACCGAATATAAGGAGATATAGCTATAGGGGGCTATACGAAGACCTGGACCTGCATAAACATTTTTATGTTATAGGCTGTAGTACCTATTAAGTACTTCAAGGGAATATGAAAAAAAAATACCAGTGAATATAGGAAAGTACCGTTATATAGGGCTATACGAAGACCTATACATGTGTAGACAAATTTCAGTCATAGGCTGTAGTACCCATAAAGAATTTCAAATACGAAATATGAAAATTTCAAGCAATTTCGTTGAATATTGTACCTAAAATCGTTAAAATACCGAATAATGGGAGGTACCGATATATGGCGCATATACGAAGACCTGAACCTGAATAGACAATTTTCTGTCATAGACTATAGCATCCATTAAGAGCATTTATTACGAATTTGAAACAATTTCGGTTTTGATGTTCATCAAAATACTGGACATCGGGATATACGATATCGTGGACCTTTACAAACAACACTCTTTCAGGGGTGAAGTACTCAGAAGGGACTCCTTGTGTGGATTTTTAGCAAATTACACTGGGAAATTTGGCAACAATCATCAAAAACCGAATATCGGGGGACCATTATATGGGGGCTATATGATATCGTGGATCTATATAGACAATACTCCCATAGGGGGTGAAGTACTCAGAAGGAACTTCTTGTGAGAATTTTCAGACAATTGTATTCAGTAATTGGGCTACAATCATCGAAATACCGAGTATCGGGGGTATCGTTGAACGATAAAGTCCATCTTTGAACTTGACCTGCCTGTGGATAAAAGACTGAGCTGTACAAAATTTAAGCTTCCTATCTTTATTCGTTTTGACTGTAGCGTGAATATAACAGACGGCCAGACGCACGGGCGGACAGGGCTAAATCGTCTTAGAATTTTACGCTAATCCAGAATATACGAATTACGGCCTTCAAACGGCCAATGAAACCGTCACTCGCTGCCCGAATGTTGCTCTGCGGTATTTTGGAACATTCCCGGCGAAGGGCTTGCTTGAGGTGATCTACACTTTGGTATTTTTAGTGCCAATCTTACTTTCCAAAATACTCCAGACACAATAGTCCAACGGATTGGTATCCGGAAATTTTGGTGGCCATTGTGCGCTGGAAATGAAGCGACGAACCTCATTTTGTAACCATTATTGGGTGGCGCGTACTGAGTGCGATGGTGCTGAGTCCTGTTGGAATGTCCAAGGTCTGCGGCCAAAATGTTTGCGTGCCCAAGGCTTTAATACACCCTCAAGAATATTTTCGCGATAATATTTTACATTTATTCTGATGCTACGGTCTATTAATTCGAGCGGAGAACGATCATCGGCCGTTATGGCGGCCCGCTTGAGTTCTGGTGGCCAACCGAAGGTGCACATTTTCAGCTGACCTCTTTGGCAAGTAAACACAATCATTTTGTTTGTAAACAAAGAAAATGATCGTGTTTACTTGCCAAAGAAGTCAGCTGAAAATGTGCACCTTCCTTTGGTCACCAGAACTCAAGCCCCGGCCATGGTGATGGTGTGGGCTGCCATAACAGCCGATGGTCGCTCTCTCGACAGTGGCATCAGAATAAATGACGAATAATATCGCGAAAATATTCTGGAGGGTGTATTAAAGCCTTGGGCACACAAACATTTTGGCCGCAGACTTTGGACATTCCAACAGGACTCAGCACCATCGCTCTCAGAACCCGCCTCCCAAGAATGGTTATAAAATGAAGTTCCTTACTTCATTTCCAGCGCACAATGGCCACCAAAATCTCCGGATACCAATACGTTGAACTATTGTGTCTGGAGTATTTTGGTAAGGAAGGCTGGCACTAGAAAATACCAAAGTGTCGATCACCTCAAGCAAGTGCTTCGCCGGGAATGGGCAAGAATACCGCAGAGTAACATTCGGGCAGCTTGTGACGGTTTAATTGGCCGTTTGAAGGCCAATGACCAATGCGAACAAATCTTAACTTATTCTAAAATTTGATGTATTTCTGATTTTTTTTTAAATTAAAAAAAATAATAAAAATAATGTTGTTTGTCTTTGTTTTAGTTTTTTATCGCACCCTGTATATTTTTCAATAGAAAACTTGGAAAAGTCTAATGTCCATTGAATGACTTCTAAATGGAGTATCACTAAACTACTACTACAAATTCACAATTTTCAAAATACCATAATATATACAAACCAATTATTTTATTGGAAAACTCCACCTCTTAAATATTATCTTCAATAATTCATTACTTATTCTCCAAGTAATCCACCGGAATTACCATCATTACCGCTAACATATTCAAAGGTGCAGTGCACCCACAGCTTTCCGGTGAACGGATATGCGATGCCCTACCACATCGTCCTATGTTCGAGCTCTTTGTGCACTCTGCACTCTAAACTTCTCTTCTGCTCGTCAGTATTTTGTTACAAATTATTTACAAAATTTTGCTCTAATTACAACGGAAGATAATATCATAGATTGGGATTTAAGGTATGTATATTTTGAGCTGTTTCCCTTTTCCTTGTCTTTTTTTTCATACCAACTTATGTTAGATGGTCGACGTTTGTTTTTTTTTTTTTTTTTTTTTCTCTGGGTTTTAATCTGCCCTCAAGTAGCTTTGATTACATTGTGGCTTATTTTATGCACCAACCACCGACAAATTGAGGGGAGTTTACTTGACTTGTCAGATTTCGGATGGGAGGTGGAGTTCGAAGTCATAACTTACCCAGCAAAACTCCTACAAGAATGATGTATTCCGTTTTTATTTCCCAGGTTTTTTCTTTTCGTTTAAAAATATACACTGGATAGCAGAGGGGATATCTAGAGATTGGGGGCTTCGTGTGTGTGTGAGTGAGTGCGGGTGTATTTGCATGTGTAAGTTTGTGTAATGCATGTGGATTTCTTCATCTTTTGCTTGCTTTCAATATTTTAACGAATGAGATTAAAAACGGATATGTGAGCTCTTTCTTCCGTTATTTCTTGTCCTCGTCTCCTCTCCAAGGTTTTGCCAACCAAACAGCAATGCTGGAGTAAAAGAAAATAAAGCACCCAGCACATCCTCTCACTCGTTCACTCACTCATACCAACAAACAAACAAACAATACTAGGCAATAACAGCAAAAGCCAATGTTGCAGTTATAAAAATACATAAATACACATTCGTATAGATGTGCATGTGTGTGTGTGCGACTGCGGGTGTACATACATCCATACAAATAGCTAGAATGTATGGCTTATTATTCTTTACCGGATTAAATGCACAACACAGTGTGTGAGTTGAAAGCAGTGGGTGGTGGCTTTTTCCATCGACTTGATGCCATTTTCTCCATTAAAATGCGAGGCACCTACCGTTGCCCCATCTTACGATCTGCAACATTTTAACTTATAGTTTTTGCTTTAAAACGAAAGGAAAAAGCAAACGAATACAATCATACAAACAACAATGACGGCAAAAGCGACGTTGGTGGTGGTTAGTTTATTCCAGGCACAACGGCATCATTGAGGCAAGATTGGTTACATGTTTGGTTAGTAAATGCATTTCGACTGCACTGCACTGTACTGCATTACCAATACGATTTCTTCGTACGAAGCAACAATTTCATTTGCCACAGTTTTCATGGACCAAACAAAGTTCTGTACGCACAGCTAACAAAATGAACAACAAATACAGCACAACCATCTTTGGTGGTCGTAAGTGAATTAAACAATGAATTATATACAGTATCCTTTTAAGTTAAGTTTATAATTTATCAAAGATAATGGTGCACTTTCTTCGTTAAAAGTTTAAACAATTGGCAATAACAATTTCGTTTATGTTAATTGGAGACATACGAGTAAATGTCAGTGCTAGAGACCTTCCCATGAACGTTATTATGGGGTTTCATACAGACGATCTCAAAGGTTTTACCATTGAAACTTTTAGGAACGTATAGAGAAAAAGCTCTTTGGACTTCCTATCAAAGAAATCAAAGTGTTTGCTATAAAAAATGTTTTAAAAGACCTGCAGTTTTTTGTTTTCAGAAATGACCCCATAGATTACCAGAACATGACTACGTAGCGCTTCCCAAGGAATATCTGGAATGATATCCCAACAGGGACCTCATAAAACTTCCCATTGAATATTTTACAGACCTTTCTTTTACAGTCCTGTTAAGTCTGTATAAATATGATCTTATGGTCTTGCAAATAAATACCTCCAGAAACTTCATGTAAAATAACTCATATGACATCTTATACAAGACCTCAAAGTGCCTTCTAAGAAAGACTCATTGCTCCCCAGTACATCTTCCTATAAAATAAATCAATGGCCTTCACATAAAGGACCCCGTCAAAGGTCGTCCGAAAATGCCCTCCAATACACACCTATGAGTTCTTATTATGAAAAAATCTCATAGATCTGCATTAGAAAAGCCTGTCTGAGAAATATACAAGTAAAGAAGCAGTAAGTTCGACGTGCCGAAATTTGAATGCCCTCCACCATTTGGAATAATTCTGGAAATTAAAAAATAATTCCGTAAAATATCAACTAAAATATAGTCGTTATATAGGGGGGCCTATACGACGACGTGGACCTGTATAGGCAATTTTTGTCACTTTAAAACACACATATGCGTTCTTATTATGAAAAACCTCGTAGATCTGCATTAGAAAAGCCTGCCTGAGAGATTAACAAGTAAACAAACAATTTGGGAAATTTTCAAAAAATAAAATCCGTTAAAAATTCGGTTAAAATCTTAAAAATACCGAATATAGCCGTTAGGCTATAGGCAACTTTTGTTATGTGAAGCTTTGAAAAAAAAAACTACATTATTCAGATTTTTCAGCTAAATTCATCAAAAGACCTTATAGAATTTCTTCTAGAACCCATAAGCACTCCTTTAAGCAACTTCATAAACTTGCCAGGACAAGAAAATATAGGAAGAATACCCCATAAGAATACAAATGACTACTTTTAAGAACTCCATAGGCCGACCCGTTAAAGATCTAACAGCTGGCTGGAAAACCACAGGTGGCTATCCTAAGAGCACTCCAGCATTTAGATGTGAATAAATCTTTTGTGTCTCGTACCATCGCTCGTTACGGCGATACTGGTAGCGCAGCCCGACGTCAAGGAAGCGGATGGAAGAAAACAGCAATATTAGCAGAAATGTTTCGAAAAGCAAAAAAAGCGACTTGATCGAAACCCGCGTAGCAGTGGCCGAAACATGGCTCATGAGCTCAATATATATCAATATTCCATTCGGCAAACATTGAAAAAAGAGCTCGGGGTTAAAGCCGTTGAAATTCGTGTTTAGACTTAAAAGAGCTAAAGAATTTGGTTTCTCCGTTTGGTCATTCGTTGTCCAGCAGTTTGTAAACAAACAATATGATCGTGTTCACTTGCCAAAGAGGTCAGCTGAACATATGCACCTTCGGTTGCCCACCAGAACTCAAGCGCCGGTAATGGTGATGGTGTGGGCCGCCATAACAGCCGATGGTCCCTCTCCGCTCGTATTAATCACCGTGGCATCAGAATAAATGCCGAATATTATCGCGAAAATAGTCTGAAGGGTGTATTAAAGGCTTGGACACGCAAACATTTTGGCCGCAGACCTTGGGCATTTCAACAGGACTCAGCACCATCGCACTCAGCACGCGCATCCCAAGAATGGTTAGAAAATGAGGTTCCTCGTTTCTTTTCTAGCGCACAATGCCCACCAAAATTTCCGTATACCAATCCGTTGGACTATTGCGCCTGGAGTATTTTGGAAAGGAAGGATGGCACTAAAAATACCAAAGTGTCGACCACCTTAAGCTAGCAATTCGCCGGGAATGGGCCAAAATACCGCAGAGCAACATTCAGGCAGCGTGTGACGGTTTCAATTCGAACCAATTCGAACAAATCTAACTTATTTCGAAATGTGATGCTATTTCCGACATTTTTTTTCTTTTATTCAATAAGATTAAAAAAAATGTAAAAATTATGACTTTTGACTTTGTTGAAGTTTTTATACCCTCCACCATATTAACTTTGTCATTCCGTTTGTAATTTCTCGAAATACTCATGTCAGACCCTCTCTTGATCAGCGTAAAATTCTAAGTCGATTTAGCCATGTCCGTCTGTCTGTCTGTCCGTCTGTTTGTTGTAATCACGCTATCTTTCGAACGAATTGAGATCGAAGGCTAAAATTTTAACTACAAGATTTATCGTTCTTTCGGAATCCTCATTAAACCTCTCATTTTAGGGACCAGAATATTAAAAAGGAACCTCATACATTCTCCAATAGAATTCCTTATGGGACATCCTATGTAAGTTTTTAAAAACCTTCTTAAGAAGTGCTTATCTATCGTCTTATAGTAGTCGTTATTATACTAGACTTAATAAAAAATACATATATCCTCCTCCAAAAGACCTCACCATCTTACTGATAGAAAACCCAATAGCTACACATATAATGACTTCGAATAAAATTTCCCCCTTCTCCCTCAACTTGCAATACTGGCAGCAGTCACATTTCCTTTCAAGGACTCAATAAACAAAGTAATTAGAACGTGTATTACGGCACACAGTTTATCTTCATTATCAGCGCCAATATCATAACGATTTTTGGACACCATTACGAACCCGGATTTTTTTTTTGTTTTTGTTCCTCCTTTTAATGGGCACCTTTAAAGTGGCGACAGAACTTCATTGGCAATTGTCCTAATCTGTCATATAATTCTACTTGTTATAAAAAATACCGTGAAAGAGGGTGAGAAGGGCAGAGGAAAACTAGGCTAAGTGCCAAATAACTTTTCAAATAATCTGTCCTACAGACAGTGTGTAACAGATTCCATATATGATACCATGCCATACACCCTCTGTGTGCAAATTCGCTCACCCCACCTCTCTCACTCTCTTTATATGGCAGAGGAAACAAGCTGGCCAGAATTATTTGTCTGACGCTGACCGCGTCTTAGTCCCTGGGGCTAATAACTAGGCATAGGCAGTAGCAGCTAGTGAGTGAGTGAGCATAATGGCAATAGAATTGATAATAAAAAAAAAATCAAGTCAAGGATAACGGTGATGATATAGAACACAGCTGGCAAAGAAATCATATTGCCTGCCCAGCCATAGCCCCCATTGCTTAAGCGAACTCTTCTCCATGGGCTTTAAGCAACAAATGCTTGTAAATAAGAGTGAGTTGCGTCTTTTTGGCCATAAGCAACAGAGTGGTATGGCATGACAGTGGCAGAATAGGAGTTTCCTTTGCTTTGGAACCGATGGCATTGGCGTTGTTGGTGTTTTGGCCTAGCCAAGGCATGACCTGACCTGTGTGGCGCATTAAATCCGTTTAAAACAGATTGCGTCAACTAAAAATCTCATATAACACGAAGCCAAAGTAAAAGAAAACTGATTGGATGATGGCCCCCTCTTCCCTGCCCAGCTAAAGAAACAAATGCAGGACACTTCAAACATAAAACATAATGGCAAGTGAGCCGGAGCCCCAGAGAAAGAGGGAGATTATGGCAGGAAGAGAAATATGAACTTTTCAAACGGCGATAATGTGGTGGCAACATATTGCGACTTAACAAGATAAATGTCAGCCTTTGGGGCATTAAAATGCCTTTTCAAAGCACCACCACCACCATCATAATACAGCTTCTGGACAATGTTCAATAAAGAATGGGGAAAAAGAAAGAGAACAAAACTAAAATAAAACATCCTTATTAAATGTGACTGCATTGCAAATTAACCAATATTGAATAAGTTTTTTTTCTTCTTTTTTTTATTTTGGTTTTATTCCTCGGCAACTGTGACCCTTGTGTTGTTAGGGGAAAATCTTCAAGGAACGACAGGGGAGACATGGACCGCTCTCCCCTTCCTTGTTCAATACCCTGGTCATTAAAACAATTCCCCTTAAAGAAATTCAAGCCATTAAAGCGCAAAGAAAATGTACTCTCTACTTACGTTTTTAAACCATGAATACGATGTTACGGGTGGCCTGGCATCGGCACGACATTTGAATGTAACATTTTGTCCTTCAGCTCTGGTTACTACGCGACTTGGATCTTCATTGGCTAAATGTACCGAAACCGTTGGAGGATCTGAAACGAGAGTAAATAAGCGAAGTAGGCATCATGTTATTGACGTCAGTACGTGCGGTGGGTTGTGGTGTGTGTGTGTGGGGGGGGGGTGGTATGAAACAAATTGGACAATTGAAAGTCGGACAGAATTTAATGAACGTTCACAAATTGAATCATAAAAAGCTTAATAATAAATTGAAATGGCTTTAAGAGAAGGTGCTGCTTCTTTTCTTAAGGCCAATGTGTAGGTTTACCTACATACAAGCTAGAGTATAAGTAAAGCTATTTAGGCAAAACTAGCGGCAACAAATTTAAGAGTACGTAAAATGTAACAGTGGATCTCCATAGATCTTACATGGGCAAAATACGCCTTGCAAATCTTTTACAGACGCCAATCGAAGAAATATCTTTCAAAGATCTTCGACTGATAAAGACAAGAGTTTGCGCAAACTTTTTATAAGATTTTCGCCGAGAGAAGAACATGTAAATTGACCAAATAGTAACAACATTGAGATCCTATAGACAGAATAAAGCTCTCTAAACTAATTCTCACAGCTCTTCTCCGTATAGAGAAGCTTGTGCAGTTCGTACATAGAGAGAAGATCCCGTATAGACAGAAGAGGTCTTCTACAGGGTTGCCCATATTCGACGGACCTTTGGGCCCATTGGGCTCATTCCAATCGACTTGTCCGCAGACAACATTCTTTGCGTCAGTTGAATTTTGTACGAGAACAAATGCAAATCAATGCGAATAATCCGTTGTAAAGTCGACCGAGCCATGCCCAACTGCTGAGAACGGCGTTTTTGGGATGTTCTTGGGGACCTCTCAACACTGGCTCGTACGGCAGCGATATTCTCGGCCGATCGCCTTAGTTGACTTTTATATGGCCTCTTCGGATTAGAAAGAGCCTTACCAGTCGAAATTTTTTCGTATAAACACCTAATGGTGCTCTTAGAAGGCGCACTTCTCACATTTTTTAATGTTTTAAAAGCACGTTGAGTTTTCACAATTGACTTCTTCTGTTGAATGTAAATTTCAACTATTTCAGAGCGCTCGCGTGGCGTGTATTGGTTCATGGTAAAATTCTGCTTGGACTGACGCTTCAAACGCGGTATGTCATTAAGCGATGTGACATCTCTGTCAAAAGTTATGGCGTTGCCAGATGGTTCCTTCGAATATGGGCAACCCTGTAGTAATAACATTGAGATCCTATAGACAGAATATAGCTCTCTAAACTAATTCTCACAGCTCTTCTCCATATAGAGAAGCTTGTGTAGTTCGTATATAGAGAGAAGATCCCGCATAGACAGAAGAGTTCTTCTAAACAACAGATAGCTTGTAGGAGAAGAATCATTGCAGCACTTCTGTAGACAGTAGAGTTATTACCCTCTTCTGTGGACAGAGGAAGAAGTGCAGCTCCCTGCGGACAGAAGAGTCAGGACAGATCCCTACGGACAGAAGAGCCAGTGCTGATTCCTACGGAGAGATGCCAGTGAAGCTCTTTCACGGACTGAAGAGTCAGTGAATCTCTTTTAAGGACACAAGAGCCAATCAATCTCTTCTACGGAGAGAAGAAGAAGAAGTGGACAGAAGAGCCAGTGAAGCTCTTCTGTGACTAGAAAACCTGGTACCGATCTTCTATGGAGATATGTAACATCGCTCCTATGGAGAAATCAGACCTTTTACAGAGCCTCTACTGGGTGAGATGAAAAAACAGCAATCATCTTTAAACTGCTGTCATTTCTAAGCCACTCGTCCGACACCTGTTAAAATTATTCCAGTGACAGCTCATTATATTGTTTACAAGCATACAAACGCATTTTGGTGAGAATTTTCCAGAAAAAAAGTTATCCGTGATGGAATTCAAGCGTGATAGTTTAATTTCTTTATATTTGGCTGGAAAATCACAAGTGGCTATCGTTAGAGCACTCCAGCATTTAAATGTGAATAAATCTTTTGTGTCTCGTAACATCGCTCGTTACCGTAATACTGGAAGCGTAGGCCGACGTCAAGGGAGTGGACGGAAGAAAACAGCAACATCAGCAGAAATGGTTCGAAATGTAAAGAAGCGGCTTAATCGAAACCAGCATCGCAGTGGCCGAAAAATGGCTCGTGAGCTAAATATATCGCAATATTCCATTCGGCAAATATTGGGATCGGGGTAAAGCCATTGAAATTTCAAAAACTGCAAGACCTTACACCCAACAGAATAAAAAAGACTGAAAAGAGCTAAGGTGTAGCTTCGCTTGGCTAAAAGTGGTGAACTGCCGAATTTGGTTTTCTTCGATGAGAAAACATTCGTTGTCCAGCAGTTTGTAAACACACAAAAATATCGTGTTTACTTGCCAAAGAGGTCAGCTGAAAATGTGCACCTTGTGTTGGCCACCAGAACTCAAGCGCCGGCCATGGTGATGTTGTGGGCCGCCATAACAGCCGATGGTCGCTCTTCGCTCGTATTAATCGACCGTGGCATTAGAATAAATGCCGAATATTATCGCACAAATATTGTGGAGAGTGTATTAAAACCTTGGGCACGTAAATATTTTGGGCGCCGACCTTGGGCTTTCCATCGCCACCCAAGAATGGTTACAAAATGAGGTTCCTCGCTTCATTTTCAGCGCACAATGGCTACCAAAATCTCCGGATAACAATCCGTTGAACTATTGTGTCTGGAAAATTTTGGAAAGCAGAATTGGGCCGCCAAAACAGCCAATGGTCGCTCTCCCCTCGTATTCCAATTGGCAACTGTGGCATCAGAATAAATGCCGAATATTATCGCAAAAATATAAAAGCCTTGGGCACGAAAACATTTCAACAGGAGACAGCACGCAATGGTTACAAAGTTAGGTTCCTCGCTTCATTTCCAACGCACAATGGCCACCAAAATCTCCGGATACCGATCCGTTGGACTTTTGTGTCTGAAGTATTTTGGAAAGCAAGGTTGGCACTAAAAAATACCAAAGTGTCCATCGCCTCAAGCAAGCGCTTCGCCAGAAATGGGCCAAAATACCGCAGAGTAATATTCGGGCAGAGAGTGACAGTTTCGTTGGCCGCTTGAAGGCCATAAATCGTGTCAAAGGTGACCAATTCGAACAAATCTATGCTTATTGTACACCTCTTTTAATATTGGAAGATCTGTCGGTGTTCGAGGAGCTTTACATGACTTCAAATTTTGGGTTTTTTAAAAATTTGCGGGCACACTTATTTTCATCTTCCCCACAGTACAGGGTTGCCCATATTCGACGGACCCATCTGGCAACGCCATAACTTTGACAGAGATGTCACATCGCTTAATGACATACCGCGTTTGAAGCGTCAGTCCAAGAAGATTTTTACCATGAAGCAATACACGCCACGCGAGCGCTCTGAAATAGTTGAAATTTACATTCAATTCAATTCAGTCAATTGTGAAAACTCAACGTGCTTTTAAAACATTAAAAAATGTGAGAAGTGCGCCTTCTAAGAACACCATTAAGCGTTTATACGAAAAATTTTCGACTGGTAAGGCTCTTTCTAATCCGAAGAGGCCATATAAAAGTCGACCAAGGCGATCGGCCGAGAATATCGCCGCCGTGCGAGCCAGTGTTGAGAGGTCCCCAAGAACATCCCAAAAAAGCCGCTCTCAGCAGTTGGGCATGGCTCGGTCCACTTTACAACGGATTATTCGCATTGATTTGCATTTGTTCCCGTACAAAATTCAATTGACACAAAGAATGTTGCCTGCGGACAAGCCTCGTCGATTGGAATGGGCCCATGGGTCCGTCGAATATGGCAACCCTATATCTCCCACACCTATTAAGTTGTTTTTTTTTTTTTTTTTTGGTGGGTGGGGGGTTGAATAAAACAAAATACCTCCGTCCATAAAAGAAATTTAGTTCGGTTTGCATCACTACAATTAGATTGCTTTTCTCAGTATTTGACTGAATACTGAGTGGTTATTCGAGCTATTCTAAGCCATTAGTTACGGTTGTGTTAGCATTCAGTCATTTCATTTCATGCTTGCTTTTACTTACACTACACGTTCATTTCGAAAAGAATACGACGAAACGAAAAACGCACGAATTTGTGTGTGCTTTCCAGTTTCATCCGACTCCTATCTCCTATCCAGGCATTTGCAGTAACTAGGAAATTTTCTTCTTGGAGCAGCATGTACACCACCATAGAAGAATGCTCCACAAATGGCTACAATGGTCCATTATGTGGCTTGTTCCTTTTTGCCTAAGTTTGTGTGTGTGCGTGTGCTTTAAGAATGCCAACAGAGAAAACTGCTGACGCGTTTGGTGAATTATTAAAATGCTTTGCTTTCGGGTCTAGGGTCTAGTTGGTATCTTACAAATCGAAGTACTTTACAAAGTAAGGTTGGGCTAGGGAATGTATTCCAACAATGGATGAAAGTAAGAGATATGCCAACTATTACCCTATGCTAAATGAACTACAACGCAGACCACATTGTTTGCTTGAAGAACTTTTTAGGGTTGGTTTCTCCAAAAAGACAAGGACCTAGTTTAGCCCCTCTCCACCCATTCCTTCACAAACTAGCCTTCTTCGTACTATGGTAATTGTGGAATATGTGTACGACCATGATGATGACGACGACGACCACATTCACCATTATTCTAATACCATATTTAATAGACTAGAACCAACAAATAAATGCCATTGTCTTTCGATATACTATTTATATATATATATTGACAGAGGTCTATGGCCATCGACAAATCGACCAAGACAAAGGCCAACTACATTGAAGTACTCATAAAAGAGCTTAAACACGCACATTTCGCTACTCTATTCGTATTCCTGGCCAATAAAATCAAATAGGAAATTGTGTATTTTCCATAAATTACCCAGTAATTACTAAAGTGTAGCGTTTTATCTATGGCCAATGATTATTAAATGGGAGAACTGAATGGAGTGGAATGTGTCATTGAAATCAAAGCAATCAGCCAGCTAGCCAGCCAATTCATGGAAACCATGAAATGGAGAAGGTTATGGCATGGTAGCCATTCAATTGGATGCCAATTTTATTGTAATGAACACGAATGAATATATTGATGGCTTTGTTAGATGTATTACTTCCAAATCCTCTTTAATATATCTTCTTGGCTGCACAATTATTTCCCTTGGTGGTGGAGGATTTGTTATCAGAAATGGCAATGTGGGTGGTTTTGACCAAAACAGAGGAAGGAATGAAAAAACGGGTCGGTTGTCGTAAAATCACTGTATAAATATTCGACCTCATAGAAACCTTCTTTATCTTTCCTTTTTGTAGAAAACATGAAGCTCTTCTCGTAAATGAAGACCTGAATGTCTTCGTTTGAAGAAGATGTCTTACTTTGAAAATGACACGGAGGTCTTTTCTTTGATCTTCTCGTAGAAGAAGACATGAAGGTCTTTTCATAGAAGACAAGAGATGTTGGTCTTCTCAGAGAAGAGATGTTGGTCTTCTCAGAGAAGAGCTGTTGGTCTTCTCAGAGAAGAGATGTTGGTCTTCTCAGAGAAGAGATGATGATCTTCTCAGAGAAGAGCTGTTGGTCTTCTCAGAGAAGAGCTGTTGGTCTTCTCAGAGAAGAGCTGTTGGTCTTCTCAGAGAAGAGCTTTTGGTCTTCTCAGAGAAGAGCTGTTGGTCTTCTCAGAGAAGAGCTGTTGGTCCTCTCAGAGAAGAGCTGTTGGTCCTCTCAGAGAAGAGCTGTTGGTCTTCTCGGAGAAGAGCTGTCGGTCTTCTCGGAGAAGAGCTGTCGGTCTTCTCGGAGAAGAGCTGTCGGTCTTCTCGGAGAAGAGCTGTCGGTCTTCTCGGAGAAGAGCTGTCGGTCTTCTCGGAGAAGAGCTGTCGGTCTTCTCGGAGAAGAGCTGTCGGTCTTCTCGGAGAAGAGTTGTCGGTCTTCTCGGAGAAGAGTTGTCGGTGTTCTCAGAGAAGTGCTGTTGGTCTTCTCAGAAAAGGGCAGTTGGTCTTTTCAGAGAAGAGCTGTTGGTCTTTTCAGAGAAGAGCTGTTGGTCTTCTCAGAGAAGTACTGTTGGTCTTCTCAGAGAAGTGCTGTTGGTCTTCTCAGAGAAGTGCTGTTGGTCTTCTCAGAGAAGTGCTGTTGGTCTTCTCAGAGAAGTGCTGTTGGTCTTCTCAGAGAAGAGCTGTTGGTCTTCTCAGAGAAGAGCTGTTGGTCTTCTCAGAGAAGAGCTGTTGGTCTTCTCAGAGAAGAGCTGTTGGTCTTCTCAGAGAAGAACTGTTGGTCTTCTCCGGGAAGAGCTATTGGTCTTCTCAGAGAAGAGCTATTGGTCTTCTCAGAGAGCAGTTGTTGGTCTTCCCAGAGAGGAGCTATTGGTCTTCTCAGAGTAGATCTGAAGTACTTTTTCCAGAAGAGAAGAAGTTATTTTGCCAAAAAATCGTAGAAGTTTTCTCCCAGATGAACTTGAGGCATTTTTTCTAAAAGTGTTTAAAATCTTCCATATGGAAGAGCTAGAGTCTTTCTTCTAGAAGAACTGGAGGCCTTTTCCCAGAAAGTATGCAGTTCTCCTTGTCGAAGTGCTTGAGGTCTTCTCTAATATGACTAAAATTCTTGAAAAATCAATTTTTTGGAGAAATGGTAACATTGTGATCAATCTTCCCCAAAATCAAGATAACAACAATAATATTATTGACAATATTCCAGCTGTTGTTGTTAGGTGGGTGGTTATCGATATAGTTGGTGTCAGGAAAACTACAAACTTAACATTTGCTGACAGGCAAGAACTTAACAAGTGAAATAACAGAAAAACTCAAAAGAAATATCCAACAGAAACTTGGCCAACTTACATGCCACACGTATGATACGTTTATCTTCGATGGCGCCACCAGAAAAACGTAGATTCGTTGCACGACATGTTAGCTCAGCGTTATCATTCTCCGAGGTTACCTTTAGTGTCAGTATGCTGGTTGTTTTATTTGAATCCTATAGAAAAATTCGAAGAAAAAAGAGAAAGAAAACATAAAATAAGATATTCGAAAGGATATTCTTGGTGTGCTCCAAACAAACAAACAAAACATATGTGTGGGTTTCGGTACTAACCTCCCGCACTGTCACCTCGGGATTGCGAATTGGCTCACCATCCAATAGCCATGTGATTTTGGCTGGCGGATGAGAGCCCGTTGTCTCACATCTAATTGGCACTGGATGTCCTGCTGTCAGCAAATCATTTGGTGTTACAATTTTCACTTTTAAAGGTTTCACTGAAAGGCGACAGAGCAAAAGAATGAAATTTATCAAAGGTTAGCAGTTTTCTTTGGTTTTTTTTTTCTTCCTTGGTGGTAATATTGATATGACTTACAATAGACTTGCAAGGCAACTTCCTTTGTCACCGGCTCTATCAGCTTGGTGCCTTGGGCACGACATTGAATTTTCGCTCCATAGTAATCTCTGGGCGTTGTGCCAATCAGCAATTGATTGACAATGACGGTGGCTCCTTCTTCAGTGGATGTATGGCTGGTACCAATTAATTCGGTGTCTCCCATCCACCAGGTGACTTTTGGTGGTGGGCGACCTGTGTGTGGGAGAAAAGGGAAGAATGTTGATGAAATATTTACATTTTAATAGAACTTGTGTTTTGTTTTTATTTTAATTTCAGCTTTAAATCTGTTGCACACTTATTCAACTGCCAACCATGTTGGCGAATATTCAAATTTTTCGTCCGTATTTCAAAATGATAAGCTTGATTAGAGATTTTTGTCAAGATTTCTATAATAGCTAATATCAGAAGATTCCTTAATGTGTAGCGCTCATCGGAACTTGGACTATATTAAACCAGTAAGGAAAGGTCAAAAGTCGGACGGGGCCGACTATATGATACCCTCACAATTTGGGAACCAAATATCCAACTCGGAATCGATTTTCAACAAATTTGACGGAAGCTTTGGACCTCTAGTACCAAATAGCATTGCTGTATAGTGCATGATATGACTTCAATAAGAATTATATTAAAAAATATTTATTGGAGATATACCGGACCGAGTTTCATCAGATCGTAAAATTTAGTCGAATATGAAAAAATCTAATCAATTTGGGCTAATATTACGTATGAGGTAAGCGATAACTATAAAATCGGATGAAGATGTATATCGAATGTACATAAAAATATTTTAGAGCTGTATCTGATGTCATTTAAGGGACTTAAACCCCAAATCGGATAAAACATATGCATTGGAGCTATAGCTATATCTCAACCGATTTTAACCAAATTTGAAGTAGTTATTTCTGGGATGAATTCAGTCGGAATTTCTCCATTTGGGCTGATATTAACCATGTGGTGCACAATAGACATGAAATCGGATAAAGGTATGTATGGAAGCTATATCCAAATCTAAACAGATCTTGATAAAAATTGGCAGAGGTATTTCGGGGCTGTATCTGAAAAATGGTACCAAAACATCATTTTTGTGGAGTGACATTACGAATGTGAGGGACTTAAACACCCAATCGCATGAAACACATATATGGGAGCTATAGCTATATTTGAACCGATTTTTATCAAATTTAATGCCCTTGCTTCTAGACTGTGCGTATGTGCCAAAATTTAGGTCATTCGGATTGATATTGGCCATTTGGTGTACAATTTACCCTGAATCGGTGAAGATATATATGAGAGCTATATCTAAATTTGAACCGATTCTCACAAATTTCTGTAGGGTTCGTCCTTGGGCCAAACAAATAGCATTTGGAAAACTTCACCTTCATCGGATAATATATGTCACCTGCATTTTGTTCACGGACGGATACCCTTACCGCTGTGGTGTAGGGTATAAATTGCCCCATTTACTGACAAAAAGGCAGTAAGTTCAGCCGGGCCGAACTTTTAATACCCTCCACCATTTGGAACGAATTTGGAAATTTTCAAAAAATTACACTTGCCAAAAATTCTGTTAAAATCTTAAAAATACCGAATATAGCCGCTATATTGGGGTCTATAGGAAGACGTGGACCGGCATAGACACATTTTTTCATAAGTCATTACAATATTCAAATACGCAACTTGAAAAAAATCCGGTGAATAATATAGTTAAAATCATGAAAATACCGAATATAGGGAGGCACTGCTATATGGGGCCTGTATGAAAGCCTGACCGGCATAGGCAATTTTCTGTCAAAGACTGTAATTCCCATTACGAACTCTAAATAGGAAATTTGAAACAACTTAGGTGGATATGAAGCCTATACGAAGATGTGGGTCTGCATAAGCAATTTTTTGTCATAGGCAATAGTACCCATTACCAATTCTTGTTACGAATTTTACTTCTTGTAAAGAACTTCCAGAGGGTATAAAGTACATAAAGGGAACTGCTTGTGTTTATTTTCAGAGAATTTCATTGAAAAATTTGTTTAAAATCATGAAAATACCGAATATAGGGAGGTACCGCTATACAGGGTTGCCCATATTCGACGGATCCATGATTTTTTAAATCAAAGAAAAAAATAAAATTTGGTTGTTGGCAATGTTAACCATTTAATTTGTTCCCAGTAGATTTGTTTACATAAACAAATTCTTCAGAAAATTGTTTGTTATGCGACTTGTGTACGGTGCAGCGCCGTCTTGTTGAAACCAGAACTGCCTCATACGCTTTCGACGAATAATTGACATCACAAAATTGGTCATCATGTCGCGATAACGCTCCTGATTGTTGGTAACAGCATGGCCATTTTCATTTTGGAAGAAAAACGGCCCAATGACCGTTTTCGCACTAACGCCGCACCAAACTGTGACTTTTTCGTCATGAAGAGGCACTTCTTGAATCTCCTGAGGATTTTCAGTGGCGTAAAAATGGCAATTTTGCTTATTTACGGTCCCATTCAATGTGAAATGGGCTTCATCGGACATGATAATTTTGTTCCAAAATTGCTCGTAATCTTCGGCCATTTCAATGACTCTTTGGGCCCATTCCAATCGACGAGGCTTGTCCGCAGGCAACATTCTTTGCGTCAATTGACTTTTGTACGGGAACAAATGCAAATCAATGCGAATAATCCGTTGTAAAGTGGGCCGAGCCATGCCCAACTGCTGAGATCGGCGTTTTTGGGATGTTCTTGGGGACCTCTTACCACTGGCTCGTACGACAGCGATATTCTCGGCCGATCGCCTTGGTCGACTTTTATATGGCCTCTTCGGATTAGAAAGACCCTTACCAGTCGAAATTTTTTCGTATAAACGCTTAATGGTGTTCTTAGAAAGCGCACTTCTCACATTTTTTAATGTTTTAAAAACACGTTGAGTTTTCACAATTGACTTCTTCTGTTGAATGTAAATTTCAACTATTTCAGAGCGCTCGCGTGGCGTGTATTGGTTCATGGTAAAAATTTGCTTGGACTGACGCTTCAAACGCGGTATGTCATTAAGCGATGTGACATCTCTGTTAAAAGTTATGGCGTTGTCAGATGGGTTCGTCGAATATGGGCAACCCTGTATACCCTCCATACTATGCCTGGAGGCTATAAACATTTCGTAAAAAATAGCATAAATTCGGAATTTATCTTTATATGGAGGCTATTCGAAATAGTGATCCTACATTCATTCATTCATTCTTACTTGTTTTTGTAAGATTTGAGTTCTACTAACTTAATACCTTCATTCTAACTGGAAATTCCCCACTCCCTGATGTTGAGTCGTATGTAATCTTACTTAAATGTTGATATTTATGTATCAACATTGCCTTTCAAAACGCCTAACTGAATACAAAGGCTTCCGTTCAATCAATGTCCAACAGCGGAATAATTAACTCTATTTCCTTCGGAAATTAATCTCCCCCTCAACTACAAAACGCTTAAAACAGAAACGGCAACAATAAGAAAACCAACACCACGACCAGCGGATGCCAGTTAATGATGATTCAATTCTTTGGTGAATATCCACGGAAATTTTACAGTCAACAAGTAACGGTTTGTAACATCAAACACCAAATTCAAAAGAAACTCCAACCGGCAACAGTAACTGATTGTGGCCGGTTAATTTACAGACAAATCAAAAAGCGGGGAAGGAAGCAGCAACAAAAGCAGCAAGAGGGATTGAAAAAACTCCTCACAATTACTATGAAAGAAAATCCCCACCAGTACACACTCACACACACACACATTGAAAGATCAACGAAAACAAAAGAGAAACTGTCAGAATATTTCGCATCCCAAATTTATGTTTATCATCATCATCATCAGCAGCATGTCCTCCACTAGGATATGCATGAAAGTAGGAAATATGAGGTTTAGCTATGAATGTATGCGTTCCAATGCGTGCAATTCCATGTACATGTGTTTGTGTTAGTGTGCAATTCAATCCTGCGAGCAAAGTTATCTGGAAATCTATGCTCCACATATCCGCACACATACACACACACAATCACACATTACAAGTGTTGTATAAACAAGATTGATGGGTATGTAGCCAAAAATTACAAATGAATACATATGTATTACACTGTATAAACGTGCATATGTATGGGGGTGTGTACCAGTACGTTTAACAGATCACAGGAGTATGTGAGGATGAGTTGGCAATGATGTAGCCGCTCCTCCCCACCGCCACCTACTCATCACTATTGGACAGATGTGAATGAGAAAAAAGGGTTATTTGTTAGATTCATAAACAACTAAGCGAATTATTAAAACAGATGTTCTGGAATTCACTGCTAGGTTGTGGGTGGGCGAACTATTCATGTTTTTATTTTTTTTTTTTGGAGGAGTTGCAATTAATAGCTCGAGTAAGCAAAAAAAATCTCTTTTTTAAATAAATTGAATAAAACCTAGACGGAGTGAAAAATGTGTGTGTAAATGAAATTAGAAACATTGGGGGAAAGATTTAATGCCTTGCATTGTTAGATGGAGATACGAGTGGTGATTTTCAAGAATATTTCTTGAGGGATTATTAGATTGCAATTGTAAAGAAAAATTTAATCATCATGGATTGTGGATTTCTTAGAATATTTTTTGAATAACTAAATTTGAACTTTCCAAACTAAACAAAAAAAGTAACATATCAGATTAACCCAAGGCCTAGTGTGAAGATGGAATATATCGGTCCACTCCTTCTGGTACCTCCCCACAAAGTGTCAAAATTTTGAATATCCATGAAGCTCATAAAACACGAAATTAACATCCGACATCTCAGAATTTCTATCAACACAAGATCTTTTATAAAGATGGTAGAGATCGGGCCATTTCTTCTGGTACCTCCCCCCAGGTAGGACTCAAAGTTTTTAAAAAGAAAATGCTCAAAGAAAGCGAAATAAGCATCCAACTGTCTTCAAATTTCACACACACACAAACATTTTTGCTAACCAATTTTTATGAAGATGATATACATCTGCGAACCCCTTCTGGTACCACATCCACAAAGGGTCACAATTTTCATTACTTTTATCGTGTCGTAAAATTGGAATTGTTTCAAATCTCGTACAGGGTTGCCCATATTCGACGGACCCATCTGGCAACGCCACAACTTTTGACAGAGATGTCACATCGCTTAATGACATACCACGTTTGAAGCGTCAGTCCAAGCAGATTTTTACCATGAACCAACACACGCCACGCGAAATAGTTGAAATTTACATTCAACAGAAGGAGTCAATTGTGAAAACTCAACGTGCTTTTAAAACATTAAAAAATGTGAGAAGTGCGCCTTCTAAGAGGCCAAAGAGGCCATATAAAAGTCGACCAAGGCGATCGGCCGAGAATATCGCTGCCGTACGAGCCAGTGTTGAGAGGTCCCCAAGAACATCCCAAAAACGCCGTTCTCAGCAGTTGGGCATGGCTCGGTCCACTTTACAACGGATTATTCGCAATGATTTGCATTTGTTCCCGTATAAAATTCAATTGGCGCAAAGAATGTTGGCTGCGGACAAGCCTCGTCGATTGGAATGGGTCATGGGTCCGTCGAATATGGTCAACCCTGTATTTGAACTTGTTAATGAGTACTACAGTCTGTGATAGAAAATTGCGTGAGCAGGTTCATGTCTTCGCGTAGCCCGCATATAAGGGTACCTTACTACATTCGTTGATTTTATGGCCTTTTTATACCCTACACCACAAGGTGGTCAGGGTATTATGTCTTTGTGCATTTGTTTGTAACAGGCAAAAGGAATCGAGATAGACCCATAGTTCCTTTTGATGATCTGCATAGAATCTCTTTCTGAGTTGATTTATGCATGTCAGTCCGTCCGTCTGTCCATGTATTCTTGTGAACAAAATGCAGGTCGCATTTATTATCCGATTGAGATGGAATTTTGCAAACAACATTTGTTTGGCCCAAGGACGAACCCTATTGAAATTGGAGATAATCGGTAAAAATTTAGATATAGCTCCCATATATATCTTCGTCCGATTTGCCTTTTATTGTGCATCAAACGTGTAATATCAGCCCGAATAGTATGGAATTTTGCACATACAACTAAATTAGGCCTGATATATAACTTCGTCCGATTTACCTTTTATTGTGCACCAAACGTCTAATGGGATGGAATTTGGCACATACGACCGAATTTAGTCTGGAAGGTAGTATGCCAAATTTGGTGAAGATCGGTTCAGATATAGCTATAGCTCCCATATATATTGTTCATCCGATTTGTTGTTTTTGTTACCTACAGCCGTAATATGCACTCCGTAACAACGATATTCAGGGAAATATATAAAATACAGCTCAGAAATATCTTTGCCAAATTTTATCGGGATCGGTTCCGATTTGGATATAGCTCCCATATATATATATTAACCGATTTCAAATTAATTGTGTACCAAATGGGCAATACAAATCCGAATTTAAAAGATACAAATGCTTCGGCATATTTAGTCCTTTGAACTTTAAATTATAATTATAATCATAGCTTGTATGATTGAATTCTCCCATAAAAACTTTTAATTGTTATGCGGAGCTGTACTAAATTAGCAAAGTGGTGTAGGGTATCATAAAGTCGGCCCGCCCGACTTTAAGACTTTCTTTCTGTTTTTTTATATATACTACACATTTAAAGGAAACCCAAAATTATGAAAATAAATATTCAAGGGTCTTCCTAACTTACAAAATGTCCAGTGTTGTATTTAATGAAGGTAACGAAAGGTCATATCAAAAATTACATCCACATTTTTTTTAAATCAAAGATAATTGAAAAATCCTTTCTTTACTTTAAGAGATCTAAAAATGGTCTTTATTATTTGCTATACTTGCAGAAGGTATGTAAGAATACCTTCAAAAATTGCAATACTTCCAGAAGATCTTCCTTTATATAACAATTATATAACAATTACTTTTGCCCACAGTGCTGTCCGCCCATCAAAGAAGAATGACTCTTACACATTTGTACTACAATCAACTCATAAGAGATAATGAATATACATGTATGTTACTGGGATCGACCATCATGTGAACGGGGTGCAACTACCAATGAGATTGTATCAACATACACACACATACATTCTTACTTTATGGCATAACAACATTTGCACATACTTTAGGAATCCCAAGGATCCTGGTTATGGCCGGCTCTTTGTCTTGGTAAAGAGGCTAAAGGCGGTGACGATGAAGACGAAGAAGACAAGATGGGCTTTTATGAGAAATGAAAGCATGTCACTTTATGACATAATGGTGGATGATGCTTAAACAATGCCAAAACGAAATGCAAGACACTTGGCCTTTGCCACTGTTAAGACTTACGCATTCTTAATGGCCTTTTGTGATGAAGGTGATGGTGATGATAAGGATGCGCCAAGAAGGCAAAGCAGGGACCAACAAAACAAAAATGAATCATTTAGCATTTTTATTGTCATGGTCATGGTCACAGCATTCAAGATCCTCCCAAAAAAAGGATGTTCCAAGAAATATGTGGACACATTTTCCTGCTCAATGTGTTGCTGTGTTCTTAAGTCTTAAGACCAGTAAAGAAAGTCGGGCCGACTTTATAATACCCTACACCACTTTGCTAATTTAGTAGAGCTCCGCATAACAATTAAAAGTTTTTGTAGGAGAATTCAATCATACAAGCTATGAATATAAATATAATTTAAAGTTCAAAGGACTAAATATGCCGAAGAATTTGTATCTTTTAAATTCAGACTTGTATTGTCCATTTGGTGCACAATTAATTTGATTAAAAATATATATCCGAATTGGAACCGATCTTGATAAAATTTTGCTAAGATATTTCTGAGCTGTATTTGATATATTTCCCTGAATATCGTTGCTACGGAGTGCATATTACGGCTGTGGGTAACAAATATAACAAATCGGATGAACAGCATATATGGGAGCTATAGCTATATCTGAACCCATCTTCACCAAATTTTACATACTAGCTTCTAGACTCAATTCGGTCGTAAGTGCCAAATTTCATCCAATTTGGCCAAATATTAGACGTTTGGTGCACAATCAAAGGTAAATCGGACGAAGTTATATATGGGAGCTATATCCAAATCTGAACCGATCTCGATAAAATTTAGCAAATGTATTTCTGAGCTGTATTTGATATATTTCCCCAAATATTGTTGTTACAGAGTGCATAATACGGCTGCGGAGGACAAAAATAACAAATCGGATGAAAAATATATATGGGAGCTATAGCTATATCTGAACCGATTTCGATCAAATTTGGCATACTTATTTTCAGGTCCCATCTGATCGTACGTGCAAAATTCCATACTATTCGGACTGATATTACACGTTTGGTGCACAATAAAAAGCAAATCGGACGAAGATACATATGGGAGCTATATCTAAATTTTGACCAATTTCAATAGGGTTCGTCCTTGGGCCAAACAAATGATTTGTTCAAAATTTCATCTGGATAGGGCAATAAATGTGAACTGTACTTTGTTTACAAAATTATATGGACGGACGGACGGACATGCATAAATCGACTCAGAATGTGATTCTATGCAGATCATCAAAAAGAACTATGGGTCTGTCTCGTTTCCTTTTGCCTGTTACAAACAAATGCACAAAGACATAATACCCTGACCACCTTGTGGTGTAGGGTATAATGACACATCAACAAGCAAAGTTTTTTTTATTAAAGTATGTCTGATTCTCTTAAATATTGTCCATGTAATGGCTGTTAGGTGTAATAGTGTGTGTGTGTATCTCTCCTTGGTCCTTTAAGTAGTTTTTTAGTTTTATATTACCTTCTCAGGTTGTCTGTTTTTTTTTTTTTTTTTTTTGATTATCAACTTACCTCCTTTGACTTGACAGCATAAAAACATTTCATAACCCTCACGAAATGGTCCTGCCTGGGCAATTTCATTACCTTGGGCATCGAATATGCGAGGCTCTTCTGGAGGAACTATAAAAAAAAGAAGACACAAGCAAGCAAACAATGAAACAAAGGAGACAGGAAAAACAAGCGTATAAATATTATTATGGTCATATGAAAGTTAAAAGCATGGAACGCAAGTTGTACATAAATTTCTCCACGTGATTTTGTTCGAAACAACAGCAGCAGCATCAGCGGCATCAGCAGTGGTAGTGGCAACGGGCCTCAGAAGAAGACAGAACGTGAGCTGCATTCAGGAATATTCATTAGGTCTGAAAGTATCCCATATGCAGATGTAAGTTTGTACGCGGGTATGTATGTGTGTTTGTGTGTGGTGATGGCACCTCAACGGTATGGTATGGCTCAACGGATATGAATGTGGTGGTATTTTCTCTCTTCATTCGACCATGTGCGTAATCACATTTCCCTTATCCACGTATCGCACGAACCAAACTCCGACAGAAACACTCCACAAAACAGTACTCACTCACGCACACACACACACACATACATACACCAAGAGTAAGGTACTGGCAAGGTATGTGTGGTGATGCCACAGCAATGCCTCGTGCCATGTCAAACTTTATCGCGTTGCGGATAATGGAAAAAGCGTAAAAACTCAATGTTGTCCAACCGGGAAAACGTATGAATGTTGGGGAAAAACTTTTTCCCAGCAACACCAACCGACACGGACCAACTTTTGCCCGAAACGTGATAGTGAAAAGTGTCTCTTCTAATTTTTGCCATGTTTACTTTAAAAACGTAAATATCAATGTGGGTAAAAGCAAACACACACACACACATACACACACCTATAAATGATTTGAAGGTGTCACTGGCATGCATATTGCATGGTGTGTATGTGCGTTCCCAACGTACGCAAGTAGTTTTTATCACAGTGGGTGGTGTAATATATTTTTGTTTCCATTAACCACCAGACAAGGGGTTTTTGTGTTCGGCCAACGTGGGAATTTTTATACCGGCTAGATTTCTAGGCAAAGGTGTTATGGGAAATATTCTACTTTAAAATAGGCGATTTAAGGGTGGTGAGTTGAAAATAAAGTCATGACGATTGAAATGTGAAAATTAGAAGTATTTTATTCAAATATTTTATAGTTTGGCTGTTTTCGTCTATGAAGTTTACAATTTGAAATTAATTTATTTAAAAGTAAGTCGAACTGATGTTCTTGGGAATGAGTGAACAGATTTTGTTTCTGCAAACTTTATATGAAATTGTAATGTCAATATCAATGATTTTATGTATAAATACCAGGCTTGATGTATTTTAGTCCGACTATTTTGCTCTATATTTAGCTCTATCCGCCTTATATCTAACATAATTTAGTATTGTCTTAACGGATAGAGCTGAAATATTTACATTTAGAATTAACTTTGGGGTTGATATAAGAAGATGGGGATTTTGGACATACATACTACAATTACGTAGGCAGAATGCATGTTTTCGTATAGCCACCATAGAAAGGGACTTTGAGTATTGCGGTCACATTTTTCTACGAAATAGTTTAAAAAAATGTATTTGAAGTTTCGCATCACATCCCGCAGACAGAAAATAGTCTATATATACCATATACCATATGTAGGTATCTTTCTACAGGGTTGCCCATATTCGAAGGACCCATTTGGCAACGCCATAACTTTTGACAGATATATCACATCGCTTAATGACACACCGCGTTTGAAGCGTCAGTCCAAGCAGATTTTTACCATGAACCAATACACGCCACGCGAGTGCTCTGCAATAGTTGAAATTTACAAGAAGTCAATTGTGAAAACTCAACGTGCTTTTAAAACATTAAAAAATGTGAGAAGTGCGCCTTCTAAGAACACCATTAATCGTTTATACGAAAAATGTTCGACTGGTAAGGCTCTTTCTAATCCGAAGAGGCCATATAAAAGTCGACCAAGGCGATCGGCCGAGAATATCGCTGCCATACGAGCCAGTGTTGAGAGGACCCAAGAACATCCCAAAAACGCCGTTCTCAGCAGTTGGGCATGGCTCGGTCCATTTTACAACGGATTATTCGCATTGATTTGCATTTGTTCCCGTACAAAATTCAATTGACACAAAGAATGTTGCCTGCGGACAAGACTTGTCGATTGGAATGGGCCCAAAGGTCCGTCGAATATGGGCAATCCTGTACATTAGGTATTTTGAAGATTGTGGCCATATCTTAGAACGGAATTTTGGTATTTGAAGTTGTAAGTGCACAGCGTGAGATGAAAAAACTGCAACCAACTTCAGACTGCTGTCATTTCTAAGACACTCGTCCGGCAGCCGTTAAAATTATTCCAGTGACAGCTCATGATATTGTTTACAAGCGTTCAAAAGCATTGTGGTGAGAATTTTCCAGAATAAAAGGTTATTCTTGATGGTAGTGAAGTGTGATTTGTTTATATTTGGCTGGAAAACCACAAGTGGCAATCGTTAGAGCACTTAAATTTGAAAAAATCTAAATAAGCGCCTTAATTTTTACATTATTTTTTAATTTTATTAAATGACTGCACAAAATGTCGGAAATTGTAGAACAAGTTTAGATATTTTCGAATTGATCACCTTTGCCACGAATTATGGCCTTCAAAAGGCCAATGAAACCGTCATACGCTGCTCGAATGTTGCTCTGTGGTATTTTGGCCCATTCCCGTCGAAGCGCTTGCTTGAGGTGATCGACACTTTGGTATTTTTTAGTGCCAACCTGGCTTTCCAAAATACTCCCGACACCATAGTCCAACGGATTGGCATCCGGAGATTTTGGTGGCCATTGTGCGCTGGATATGAAGCGAGGAACCCTATTTTGTAACCACTCTCGGGTGGCGCGTGCTGAGTGCTATGGTGCTGAGTCCAGTGGAATGTCCAAGGTCTGCGGCCAAAATGTTTGTGTGCCCAAGGCTTCAATACAACCTCCAGAGTATTTTCGCGATAATATTCGGCATTTATTGTGATGCCACGGTCTATTAATTCGAGCGGGAGCGACCATCGGCCGTTATGGCGGCCCACGCCATCACCATGACCGGCGCTTGAGTTCTGATGGCCAACCGAAGGTGCGCCAACGAATGTTTTCTGGACAACGAATGTTTTCTCATTGGAGAAACCCAATTTCGGCAGTTCACCACTTTCGGCCAAGCGAAGCAACTCTTTAGTTCATTTGAGTCTATTTTCTTTCTGTTGCGTGTTGCTGTGTAAGTTCCTGCACTTTTTGGAATTTCAATGGCTCATTTTTCAATATTTACCGAATGGAATATTGCGATATGTTCAGCTCACGAGCCATTTTTCGGCCAGTGCGACGCGGGTTTCGATCAAGTCACTACTTTACTTTTCGAATAATTTCTGCTGATATTTCTGTTTTCTTTCGTCCACTTCCTTGGGCTACGCTACCAGTTTCACGGTAACGAGCGATGGTACGAGACACAAAAGATTTACTCACATTTAAATGCTGGAGTGCTCTAACGAAAGCCACTTGTGGTTTTCCAGCCAAATATAAAGAAATCATACTATCACACTTGAATTCCATCACGAATAACTTTTTTCTGGGAAATTCTCACCAAAATGCTTTTGAACGCTTGCAAACAATATGATGAGCCGTCACTGGAATAATTTTAACAGCTGTCGGACGAGTGGCTTAGAAATGACAGCAGTTTGAAGTTGGTTGCAGTTTTTTCATCTCACCCTGTATATAGCTTTATGAGTGCTGATTTTCATCAAATTTGACATACTTTTAGGTCGTATGTACTAAAATTCATCTATCTGCCCCAATTATTAAAAATTTCTTTAACCTTGTTTCAAAAAATGATCTCTACAAAATATCATCTCAATCGAACAATAAATGTGACCTGAACATTGCTTAAAAATCTATGGAAAGATAGACGGACGGACGTTCATAAACCGTCATTGTCAATGAACATATGTCATTGGACAGTATCGTCTGCCTCCTTCTGGTAATTTTTGAAGAATATTTGTGTGTATTATTGGTACAATTTTCAATTAAAAGTTGATCTCAACGATTCCACCCTTTATTCCCCTTTCCTTATATTTTTAAGCAAGGGCCGAATGTTTACCAAAATCCAAACAAACCCACTGTCCCCCATATCAAAAAGCCATAACTTCATTTGCACCACACGCACCATCAGAGCATATGTTTAACTATTCATCATCTCATCTTTTGCTGGACAGGTGCTGCTGCTGCTGCTGTTGTTGTTATTGTTGTTATTACTAAAACAATAACTCTTTTTTATTCGTTTGCTTTTAGATATCCTAGATTTTTTGCAGTTCTGTTTCACTCTTTTTTTTTGTTTGTCATCTTTGTTTATCAACTTACCAACCAATGTTAAATTTATTCTATAGTTACGCGTTGGCGAATTGAAATAATCTATTCTACAGCGATAAACACCGCCATCCGTTGGTATAACATCGCGTATCTGAAGACGTGAATCCTTGGGATTATCGCCAATGGAAAAGAATAGACGTTGACCCAAATCGCTAGCTATGGCTGAATGGGTGGCCAATTTTACATTTCCGCCGCGTGAGTCCAAACTGAAAGAAGACGAAGAATAAGAAGAGAAAGAAAACAATGAATAATAATGGAATAAACGAAAAGCAGTTGGTAATTATCTTAAACAATGCACTCATGTATGTGGGGATTTGATACAGTGAGGGCAGGGCTAAAAAGAATAACTTATGAGAATATTTAATGCAATTAATAAATGTTATGGACTTATAAATGTACAGTCGGAGTACAGTCGAAAAGGAAAAAAATATTTTTTCCCTCATGTTCATTATAACCTGGTTTGACTGTATCATCTCCTTCCCTGTTTTTTTTTATTCACATTTCTGCTAAGCTCACAATTTATTATTTTAAAAGCATAATAATAAAGAACCTCATAAGGCTCTAAAAACAATGAAGACTGAAGTGAGGATTTTAATTTATGGTCGTTAAAATATTAACAACTTTAAAAAAACATAAATATTATTATGAGTCTGCTGTCTAAGGTGATAATACAATAAAGTGGTTGCACAGAGTCCCTGAGAGTAATGTGTGAGTTATTGATTGTTAAGCTGAGAATTCGTTTTGAGAATATTAAGAGAAATTTTTATTGCAGAAAACTAAATAAAATGAAATAAAAAACTTTAATAGTATTGAATGTGGAGTGACAGTTTTTTTTAATCCTCCTTATTTTGATAATCAGTTCTCTTTGAACCTCTTTACATCAATTAGGACCCCTTTTTGACATTAGAACCCCGTGACATTCTCTGCCGAACAACAAATCGTTAAATTCGTATAATTATTGAAAATATTTAAATATTTTCAAATTTGCGGAATAACTCTGATTTCACACACCATTTTATTTATACCCTGCACTACATAGTGGTTATTATCTGTGTGCATTTGTTTGTAACATGGAGAAGGAAGCAAGATAGTCCCATAGTTGCTTTTGATAATTTTCATAGAATTACAGTCTGAGTCGATTTAAGCATGTCAGTTCAGATGTCGGTTCAGATATATTTAGCTATAGCTCTCATATATATGTTTCATCCGATTTGGTTTTAAGTCCCACACATCCGTAATATGCACTCCACAACAATGACATTGGACACAGCTCAAAAATAACTCTTACGAATTTTACCGAGGTCGGATCCGATTTTTATATACCTACGATCGATTCGATTCTATCCGTCTGTGGAAATCACTCTAGCTTCCAAACAAAATGAAGTAGGTTGATAATAATTTTACTAAAATGTATATTATGTCTGCAGGACTTTTGGTATTGAAAATGGGCCATGTAGGTCCACGTTTTGGTATAGCCTCCATATAATGGTACCTCCCTATTTTCGGTATTTTGGTGATTTAAGCAACATTTCTCACAGGAATTGTTTTAAATTTGGTATTTGAAGTTCGCCATGAATACTACAGCCTACGACAGAAAATTGTCCTTGCAGGGCCACGCCCTCGTATAGCCCCCATATAATGCCACCTCCCGATATTCGGTATTTTGATGATTTTAGAGATATTATTCACCGGAATTGTTTCAAAGTTGGAATTTGAAATACGTAATGGATTCTGCAGTCTATGACAGAATATTGTCTGTGCAGGTCCACGCCTTCGTATAGCCCCCATATAACGCCACCTCCCGATATTCGGTACTTCGATGATTTTAGCGACATTGTGGACTGAAATTGTTTCAAATTTGGTATTTGAAATTCGTAATGGATTCTTCCGTCTATGACAGAAAATTGTCTGTGCATGTCCACGCCTTCGTATAGCCCCCATATAACGCCACCTCCCGATATTCGGTACTTTGATGATTTTAGCTACATTATACACATATTTCTTCAAGTTTCGCATTTGAATATTGTAATAGCTTATGACCAAAGTTGCCTATGAAGGTCCACATCGTCGTATAGACCCTAATATAACGGCTACATTCGATATTTTTAAGATTATAACCGAATTTTTACCGGATTTTATTCATTTATTTATATATATATATATATATATATATATATATATATATATATATATATATATATATATATATATATATATATATATATATATATATATATATCCATTCCTTCCTGTTTTTAAATTCACCTTCTATTTCCAATGATTCAATTTTCCGATTTCATTAATTACACCTTCAAATTTAAACGACATTTAAATAATTGTTTACTACTCGTTCTAATATTAGAATTGTGAGTGTGAATGTGTTTTAATCATTTGAAAATACCCTTACTTACTGCCGCCACCTAGTCGTTCATAGTTACGGTGAATTTTTTTCTGGTTCAAAATGTTAAGTGCAAAAAATGATACTAATTATAAATTCAAGTATAATTTAAACAGTATTTGCCATTAAATGGAAAACTAACACAATGAACTGATTTTTGTTGTGTGAGTTAAAAATTAGGAAAACAAAAGAGGGTAAATAAAAAGAACTAATGTCGCCGATTTGAAAAGTTATTTTTAGAAATAACTTCTACTTGTAGAAGATATCGCGAAAGTTTTTTTTTTTTTGTGTAAAAGTCATTCAGAATACATTAAGGTCAAATATTGAAGGAGGCTTCTTAAGTACATGTAGTCTAAAGAAGACCACTCCATGTCCATAAATAACCTTAAAGAGCTATTTTGAGTAAACCCCTCCGTAGGATTATCCCTATAGCAAAAACCGCTAAAGCGAATTCTATACTAAACAAATTTTTCCCCTCTATTAGAAGATCTCCTACGGATAGAAGATTTTTGGAAAATATGATGTAAATATTATCAGTTTAGGGAAGGGCCCTTAGGGAAGGGAACTATGGAAGATTTTCTAAGCACATATATTTGAAAAAAACTTCTGAGGATAAATACCACTAACAGGTTCTATATGTACAGAAAAGCAGAACATCTTCTGTATAAAGCGGACCTCGATACGGAGTTATATGTAAAGAAAGTTCATTGTATATAGAAGACCTCTGGAAAGTCCTTTTCAAATTTAATTAGTACTTTTGAATGTCTTCTCAATATGGTGACATCGTGAAGGCCTTCTGTGCCTAGAAAACCTCGAAATGTTTTTTTTTTTTTTTTTCATATACAGAATGTCCCCAGAATGACCGCAAATATGTCCTCTATACAGTTAAACTGTTGACTGAGGAAAATATGTGGAAAACCCGCAATCAAATTCAGACTGCTGCCATTTCTAAGCTACATATCCGACAGCTGTTGAATTTTTCCAGTGACAGCTCATTATATTGTTTACAAGCGTTCAAAAGCATTATTGTGATAATTTTTCAGAAAAAAAATTATTTGGGATGGAATTCCAGCGTGATAATGTGATTTAATTATATTTGGCTGGAAAACCATAAGTGGCTATTGTTAGAGCACTCCAGCATTTAATTGTGAATAAATCTTTTCTGTCTCGTATCATCGCTCGTTACCGTCATACTGGTAGCGTAGCCCGACGTCAAGGAAGTGTGCGGAAGAAAACAGCAACATCAGCAGAGAAATGGTTCGAAAAGTAAAGAAGCGACTTGATCGAAGCCCTCGTCGCAGTGGCCGAAAAATGGCTCGTGAGCTGAACATATCGCAATATTTCATTCAGCAAATATTGAAAAATGAGCTCGGCCATTGAAATTCCAAAAATTGCAAGAACTTACATCGCAACAGAAAGAAAATAGACTCAAAAGAGTTAAAGAGTTGATTCGCTTGGCCGAAAGTTGTGAACTGCCGAATTTGGTTTTCTCCGATGAGAAAACATTCGTTGTCCTGCAGTTTGTAAACAAACAAAATGATCGTGTTTACTTGCCAAAGATGTCAGCTGAAAATGTGAACCTTCGGTTGGCCACCAGAACACAAGCGCCGGCCATGGTGTGGGTGTGGGCCGCTCGAATTATTAGACCGTGGCATCAGAATAAATGCTAAATATTATCGCAAAAATATTCTGTAGGGTATATTAAAGTTTTGGGCACGCTTTCATTCAATAAAATAAACCAGTTAAAAAGCAGTAAGTTCGGCCGGGCCGAACTTTTAATACCCTCCACCATTTGCAACGAATTTGGAAATTTTCAAAAAATAAAATCCTTAAAAAATTCTGTTAAAATTTTAAAAATGCCGAATATAGCCGTTATTTTGGGGTCTATACGACGTGGACATACATAGGCATTGTTTGTCATAAGCCACTACCATATTCAAATTCGAAACTTGAAATAAACGGTAAATAATGTAGCTAAAATCATCAAAATATCGTATGTAAGGAGCTGTGCAAAGACCTGGACCCGCACAGACAATTTTCTGTCACAGACTGTAGTTCCCATAACGAACTTCAAATACCAATTTTAAAACAATTCCGGTGAATAATGTCGCTAAAATCATCAAAATACCGAATATAGGGAGGTACCGTTATATGGGGGCTATACGAAGACCTGAACCCGCACAGACAATTTTCTGCCACAGACTGTAGTTCCCATAACGAACTTCAAATGCCAATTTTAAAACAATTCCGATGAATAATGTCGCTAAAATCATCAAAATACCGAATATAGGGAGGTACCGTTATATGGGGGCTATATGAAGACGTGGACCTGCACAGACAATTTTCTGTCTTAGGGTGTAGTATCCATTTTGAACTTCAAATACCAAATTTGAAACAATTCCCGTGAATAATGTCGCTAAAATCATCAAAATACCGAATATCGGGAGGTACCGTTATATGGGGGCTATACCAAGACGTGGACCTGCACGGATAATTTTCCGTCGTAGGGTGTAGTATCCATTTTGAACTTCAAATACCAAATTTGAAACAATTCCCGTGAATAATGTCGCTAAAATCATCAAAATACCGAATATAGGGAGGTACCGTTATATGGGGGCTATATGAAAACGTGGACCTTCATGGCCCATTTACGAACTTAACCTGCCTACTGGAAAAATAAACATGTGTGCAAAATTTTAGCCACCTATCTCAATTCATTCGAAAGATAGCGTTGTAATCACGCAGACAGACGGACAGACAGACAGACAGACGGACATCGCTAAATCGACTTAGAATTTTACGCTGATCAAGAATATATATACTTTGTTGGGTTGGGTATGAGTATTTCGAGGAGTTACAAACGGAATGACAAAGTTAATATACCCTCCATAGTATGGTGGAGGGTATAAAAAAATGTAAAAATTATAGCATTTGGCTTTGTTGCAGTTTTTTTTCTCACCATTTGGTGCACAATTAACTTGAAATCTGAGAATGATGTATATGGGAGCTATACCCAAATCTGAACCGATCTCGATATAATTCGGCAATGGTATTTCTGAGCTGAATTTGAAATATTTCCTTGAATATCGTTGTTTAGGGGTGCATATTACAGATGTGTGAGAACAAATATAACAAAACGGAGGAACTATATATGGGAGCTATCGCTATATCTGAACCGATTTTCACCATATGTGACATACTTGTTTCTAGACTCAATTTGGTCATAATTGCCAAATGCCATCCCATTCGGGCTAATATTACCCGTTTGGTGCACAATAAAAACAAACCGGGCGAAGATATATGGGAACTATGTCCAAATCTGAACCGATTCCGATAAAATTAAGCGAAGGTATTACTGAGCTGTATTTGATATAATACTCCAAATATAATTGTTACAGCGTGTATATTACGGAGGACAAAAATAACAAATCGTATGAACAATATATATGGGAGCTGTAGTTATATCTGAACCGATTCCGATCAAATTTGGGCTAATTTGGTTGTATGTGCAAAATTTCATACTATTTGGGCTGATATTACACGTTTGGTGCACAATAAAAGCAGATCGGACGAATGTATATATGGGAGCTATATTTAAATTTTGACCGATTATCTCCAATTTCAATAGCGTACGTCCTTGGGTCAAACAAGTGATTTGTGTAAAATTTCATTTTTTAGTCTTAAAACGTGCGAAAAGTACAACAAGTAAAAAAGCTGTAGGTTCGTCTGATCTTTGAATACCCTCTACCATTTGGAACGAATTTGGAAATTTTCAAAAAATAAAATCCGTTAAAAATTCTGTTAAAATCTTAAAAATACCAAATGGTGCCATTATATTAGGGTCTATACGACGACGTGGACCTCCATACGGAACTTTTGTCATAAGCCATTACAATATTCAAATGCGAAACTTGAAAAAAAATCATTGAATAATGTAGCTAAAATCATCAAAATTCCGAATATAGGGAGGTACAATTATAAGAGGGCTATACGAAGATGTAGACTCGCACACACAATTTTCAGTTTCGAATCGGATTTCACTCAGACACTGATACAAATATTAATTGTCCCTTCTTATTTTCTTATTTTTTTTTCTGTCGTGGAGATTCCACCCAACGGCCTTAAGTTTAGTATTCGGACATGCTCACTCTGAGCTGTCGTTACTCATTACTTGGTATTATAACTTTTATGGGAAAAACTAATTATTTTTTGCTTACTGGTTATGCATGGGTAAGCCAGGTAGGTAGTTGTCGTTTTTTTCGAATATTGGTAATGCGTTGAGCATGTGGTTTCTATTACTGGTAATTTTAAAGGGCGACACACACACGCCTACCAAATTTTTGCTTTGTCGCCCTTGCTCACTATTTGGTAAAATAAAGGTAAATTATTTTGCTCTGTGAATTTTATAGGAATCGCTTACAAATTTCTAGTTTACTGGCAATACAAGGGGGTATGTAATTGTGCTGCCATTACCTTACTTGGTATTGTGTATAGGATAGGGTATTTTCCTTTGCACTTTTTTGTGAAATAACCCATTATTTTCAACCTACTTATAATGAAAATGTAGGTTTTTTCACATTACATTAAGATGGTTTATGCTGGAAATTCTGCCACCTTATCCTTAATATCCGCGATCAATAAATAACATTTTTTTATGTTAAAATATATCGCTCATTTTAAAACCTTTTTATCTTTATCGCTAACACACCAGAAAAAAAATGAAACAGAGAAAACAAATGAAACATAAATATTAACATCGCCACGCGCTAGTAGTGGCGGTTAGTGTCCTGCTTTTTTGTTGGCGTGCGTGTTTTCAACAATAAATTACAGCAATTTGTATCGTTGCAGCAGTTTTGATGATAAACACTTGAACGTTGTTTAACTCCTCCTTCAGTTTAGTTGGGGGTTTGGTTTTCTGTTTTCAGTTCCCACTTTTTTGTATACTCATATATTCTCTTTATTTTTTGTTTTTCACGGTTCACTCTTGCCGTTCTCTCGTGTCCTTGTTGCTCTTTTGCAAATTAATGTTTATGTCGTGTTTTTCTTATGGCAGCATATTATTAAACTGCTAATGTTTCCAAAACCAAACTGGTAACAAAACCACCCAAAAAATGCACAAACACATATATTTGCAACAACAGCAGCAACAATTACTGGGTCTTATCCATTTCATTTAGCGGCAATTGCCAAAATGAAATTTAAAAAAATGCAGCGCACACCAATATGTATGCAGCTCGTTGATGGCAAGTTTGCCCGGGTAAAAACAGCGACACGTAAAGTTGGCGTTTTTTGGCCGTGCTACTCCTTTCAAACATGAGAGCAAATATTGGCTGTTAAATGTTTTTAATATTCCATGGCCTAAAAGAACGCCTGCCACAACTCACTCAGTGGTCTAGGGGCCATAAAGTCGTTTCCAGGCCCACACACATCACATGGCCCCACCCACACCAGCCACCTTACCCGCAAAGAGGTGGGAAATTAATTTGCACCAGGTTCCTGGAGGTTGGAAAATACATGAACGTGTCTCTTTTCCCCTCTCTGTTTTGCTCTTCATATCAAGTGTTTAAATTCCAAATAACTACCTTTTTGCTAATAGCCGTTAATTAAATAAAGTTTCTGTTTCTGTGTGTTTTTTTTTTTTTGCAGTTTTAATGAGCCACGTTGTCGTATCAGTCGTCGCATGCAACTTGCGGAAACACCGTAACAACACTCAAACGTCCAACAACATGTTGCCACTTTTAGCAGTTTGGCAGTTAAAAACTCGGGCGACAACAGGTACGTGTTTTGTCGCCATATATCATAAGTCCATAACAAAGGTGAAATAAAAACTTCAACATAAATCGCATTTGCCCATAAATATCACAAAGATAACTGTAACGGTAACACAACAAATTGTGTCACGAAACGTTTGCCGGTATTGTGAAAAGGGCAGAGGCAACAACAAACTGTTTCAGCACAAAAAGTCAAGGACCTAAAATGGCCTGAGGACAGAAAAAATGGGCCACATGAAAATTGGTAATGGGAGGCTGCACACTACTTTGTAACCCATAGCAGTATCCTTCATTTCTTCACAAAATTCTCTTCTTGGGATTAATCGGAAATAAAACTGGTTTATATAGAAAGTTAAATTCGGACAATGCTTTTGAAAGTGCTGAACGGCTGGGGTTGGCAATTTTTCTAATGTGAAAATACGAAACCGACAAAATTGTGTGTTGTAAAAAAGATCCGCTAAATGAGGACGAGATTTTGGAAACTCAACTTATAAAGTACCAAGAGTACAAAATATCGTGTCATGATATTTAGCGAACAAAGAGGACTAGAAATCTAAAATTTGGAATTAAGCTCACACTTTGTGTGTAAAGTTAAAACGTGCGAAAAGTACAACAAGTAAAAAAGCTGTAGGTTCGGCCGGGCCGATCTTCCCCCTACCATTTGGAACGAATTTGGAAATTTTCAAAAAATAAAATCCGTTAAAAATTCTATTGAAATTTTAAAAATACCAAATGTAGCCGTTATATTAGGGTCTATACGACGACGTGGTCCTACATACGCAACTTTTGTCATAAGCCATTACAATATTCAAATGCGAAACTTGAAAAAAAATCATTGAATAATGTAGCTAAAATCATCAAAATACCGAATATAGGGAGGTACCATTATAAGGGGGCTATACGAAGATGTAGACCCGCACACACAATTTTCTGTTTTAGGCTGTGGTATCCATTACGAACCTCAAATACCAAATTTGAAAAAATTTCGTTGAAAAATGTCGCTAAAATAATCAAAGTACCGGATATCGGGAGGTACACTTATATGAGGGCTATTTGAAGATATGGACCTGCACAGACAAGTTTCTGTCATAGGCTGTAATATCAATTACGAACTTCAAATACCAAAATTGAAGCATTGAATAATGTCTTTTAATCGCCGGAATACCGAAAATAGGGAGGAACCATTATATGGGGGCTATACCAAAACGTGGACCTACATGGCCGTTTTTCAATACCAAAAATCCGGCAGACATTATATACAGTTAAGTAAAATTGTAACAACCTACTTCATTTCTTTCGGAAGCTAGAGTGATTTCCACAGACGGATGGACATCGCTAAATCGACACAGAATTTTATACTGATCAAGAATATACAGGGATATGAGATAAAAAAAAAAAAAAAAAACTCCAACAAAGTCAAACGCCATAACTTTTATTTTTTTTTTAATTTTAATGAATAAAAGTAAAAAATGTCGGAAATAGCATCAAATTTTAGACTAAGCTTAGATGTGTTCGAATTGGTCACCTTTGGCACGAAATATGGCCTTCAAATGGCCAATGAAACCGTCCCACGCTGCCCGAATGTTGCTCTGCGGTATTTAGGCCCATTCCCGGCGAAGCGCTTGCTTGAGGTGGTCGACCTTTTGGTATTTCTTAGTGCCAACCTTGCTTTCCAAAATTCTCCAACGGATTGGTATACAGAGATTTTTGGTGGCCATTGTGCTCTGGAAATGAAGCGAGCAACCTCATTTTCTAACAATTCTTGAGTGGCGCGTGCTGAGTGCGAAAACCAAATTCGGCAGTTCACCACTTTCGGCCAAGCGAAACAACTCTTTAGCTCTTTTGAGTCTATTTTCTTTCTGTTGCGGTGTAAGTTCTGGTATTTTTTGGAATTTCAATGGCTTTACCCCGATCTCAGTTTTCCATATTTGCCGAATGGCATATTGCGATATGTTCAGCTCACGAGCCACTTTTCGGCCACCGAGACGCGGGTTTCGATCAAGTCGCTTCTTTACGTTTCGAACCATTTCTGCGGATGTTGCTGTTTTCTTCCGTCCATTTCCTTGACGTCGGGCTACGCTACCAGTATCACGGTAACGAGCGATGGTACGAGACACAAAAGATTTATTCACATTTAAATGCTGGAGTGCTCTAACGAAAGCCACTTGTTGTTTTCGAGCCAAATATAAAGAAATCACACTATCACGCTTGAGTTCCATCACGATAAAACTTTTTTTTTCGGAAAATTCTAACCAAAATGCTTTTGTACGCGTGTAAACAACATAATGAGCTGTCACTGGAAGAATTTTAACAGTTGTCGGACGAGTGGCTTCGAAATGACAGCAGTCTTAAGTTGATTGCAGTTTTTTCATCTCACCCTGTATAAGCCTTGCTGGGTCTGAAATTATTATATAGCTACAATCATAGAGCTTTTACTCATACCTGTCTAAGGACTCTCATAACGGTTTTTCATATCGAAATGTCTTCGGTGGACCAAAGTCTTTTCAAATGGCGCATATATGAAGAAATCGCAGACGATATTATATTTAATAAACGACATCACTTATAAGATGCACACACACATACATCCAACTCTAAACGCAACACCTGTAGCTTAACCTACAGAAATACGTTGTGGCCTTTTCGACCTAGTTATGATGCAATTTCCGTTTACAAACATCAGGAAAACGGAAGTTTCCCTTCGGGCGAATATATCTTACTTTCGTTCCCCAGCAATTATCAAACATAATTTACAGCAACACAAGTTGTTGTCGTTGTAGTGGAAAAGAAAATAATAAATTTGTAATAAGTTTGCAAAAGGATATCGCAGGACATGGAACAGTAACGATACGATAAGAAACAGATTTGATTGCTGGCTGGTTGGCTAGCTAGCAAAATCTTCGATAATAGCCAAAACGATGATGACGACGACAACGACGACTACTACCACGTCGATTGCCTTAAGCCACAAAATGTAATAAATTCAAGACGAAAACACGAAAGTAAATCCCAGTAAGAAAGTAACCGTGGCAAGGAGTGAACAGCCAACACTGTTGCCAAAGTTAGCCAGTCAATGAAGTTAGACCATGGCAGGAATGAAAAACCAAAAAAAGGAACTTTCACAAACGATGGACAACAAAGCATTCTCTCTAAAACTGGCCACAAACCGAGTAAATCCGCAAAAGAGTCTTCAGTACAAATTGTCAACATGGACGATGAAAAGTAGCTGGGTTTTTTTGCTGTCGAAAATGGAATTCACGTAATCCGAAAACAACATGAGGTAAACGACAATGGGGAAAAGGGAATACGGCAAAAATTGCAAGGATGGAAGGCGAAGAAACTGGCGCGCACACACACACACCGCCACCACCAATTATTGCAAAAGTTTGGTTGAAGTGGAAGGTAGCTACCATTGTGGGTGGTGGCATGTTAGGCGTGCACGTATCTATCGAATTGCAGTAGACATCCCGGAGTACACCTGCTGGGCTTCTTAGCTGTACAGTGACAGGTGTGCTAAAAATAAATACAACGGATGAACTATTTAAATTAGACTAAGAGATTCTAAATCTTTTTGAAGTGTTTAACAGTGCCATTTGTCGACAGAGGATTAAATGGTTTCCAGATGGGTGAAGATGCATGGGTGTGAAAAGAAAGCGGGAGGGATGAACTATTACAAACAATGTGGATTTGAGGAATATTTTGCCAGGGCTATTATAACCACGAGGATTTTAAGAATATTTTTGCTAGGACTTTAAAAGCTGTCAGAATGGGGATTTCTAAAATACTTTCCAGGACTATTAGAGCCAAAAAAGGCGTGGATTTTTAAAATTTTTTTCAGGTCCTGTTAAGTATTTTCCAGGTCGTTTTAAGTATTTTTCCCAGGACTGTTTGAGCCACAAAGGAGTGGATTTTTAAGATATTTTTTCAAGGACTTTTTAAACGTTTTTTCCAGGACAATTAAAGCCACAAAGGTGTGGATTTTTAAAATATTTTTTAAATGACCATTTAAATGTTTTTTCCAGGACTATTAGAGCCACAAAGGCGTAATTTTTTAAAATATTTTTTCAATGACCATTTAAATGTTTTTTTCCAGGACTATTAGAGCCACAAAGGCGTAATTTTTTTAAATATTTTTTCAATGACCATTTAAATGTTTTTTTTTTTTTTTTTTTTTTTTTTTCAGGACAATAAGAGCCACGAAGGAGTGGATTTTTAAAATACTTTTTTGCAGGAGTTTTGCTAGCCCGAAAGGCGTGGATTTTTAAAATATTTTTTCAATGACCATTTAAATGTTGTTTTTCCAGGACAATAAGAGCCACGAAGGAGTGGATTTTTAAAATACTTTTTTCCAGGACTTTTGCTAGCCTGAAAGGCGTGGATTTTTAAAATATTTTTTCAATGACCATTTAAACGTTTATTTTCCAGGACAATAAGAGCCACGAAGGAGTGGATTTTTAAAATACTTTTTTCCAGGACTTTTGCAAGCCCGAAAGGCGTGGATTTTTAAAATATTTTTTCAATGATCATTCAAACGTTTTTTTCCAGGACAATAAGAACCACGAAAGAGTGGATTTTTAAAATATTTTTTCAATGATCATTCAAACGTTTTTTTTTTCCAGGACAATAAGAACCACGAAAGAGTGGATTTTTAAAATACTTTTTTCCAGGACTTTCGCTAGCCTGAAAGTGGATTTTTAAAATATTTTTTCAATGACCATTTAAACGTTTTTTTTCCAGGACAATAAGAGCCACGAAGGAGTGGATTTTTAAAATACTTTTTTCCAGGACTTTTGCTAGCCCGAAAGGCGTGGATTTTTAAAATACTTTTACAATGACCATTTAATGACAGGCGTGGATTTTTTGAATATTTTTTTAGGACAATTGGAGCCACAAAGTCGTAGATTTTTAAAATATTTTTTTAGGACAATTGGAGCCACAAAGTCGTAGATTTTTAAAATATTTTATAGGACAATTTGAGCCACAAAGTCCTTGATTTTTAAAATATTCCATCCAGGACTTTTGGTGGCTCGAAAGTCGTGGAATTTTAAAATATTCCTTTCAGGACGCTTGGTGGCCCGAGAGGCCAGAACTATCGGAGCCACAAAGTCGTATATTTTTAAAAAATTCCTTCAAGAATTGTTGGTGGCCCGAGAGACCAAGATAATTGGTGCCAGAAAGTCATATATTTTTCAAATATTCCTTCCAGAACTTTTGGTGGCCCAAAAGGCGTGGATTTTTAAAATATTTTTCAAGGGCATTCAGCTCCATAAATTGGTGAATTTTAATAATATGTTCATGGACTTTCAGAGCAATAAAGTGGTGAATTGTAAGAAAAGTTTTCATGGACATCCAGAACCATAATGTGGCGAATTTTAAAAATACATTTAATGGACTTTCAGGATCATAAAGTGGCAAATGTTAAGAATATTATACAAAGGACTTTCAGGGCCATTACTGCGAAGAATAGTTTTCAAGGACTTTCATGGTCATAAAAGAGAATTTTTTCCAGTAAGGACTTTCAGTGCTATAAATGATTTTAATAATATTTTTTCCAATAAACACAAAGTTACAAAAGCAAAATTTTTTCTGCATTATCTTGGACTATTTTTAAGTTCTGAGATACAAACGAGACTTTTCATTTTGATTATGTCACTATACCAAATCAGATTTCCCCATTATTATTTTTAAATCTTATTTATGATACAAAATTTCACATCCTTGCCTACCCACTGTCCTGTTGATTAACTGGCATTGCCAGTAGCCAACATTTACCGCAGACAACACGAATGATTCTTAAGTAGATGTTAGAAACCACGTAAATATAGTTTGCCATTCTCGACATTAAAAAGGATATAAGTATACAGGGAGTTTGGTGTAAAAGGACTAAGGTATAAACTTTAAACACATTTAAGTGAAAATGTGGGTATGTGTGGGGGGTTCTTGTGCTGGCCCATCTCAAACAGCTTTTCACAACATTTCCCAGCTAGCGGTAGTGGGAATTGCCTGGAACTCGACAACGCCATAGCGGCTAGTGAAAAATCAATTTCCTTTTAAAATTTATTACATTTACGATTATGAAGGCATTAACAATAAAAATAGTCAAGCATTGCCCACAAGGCAAAAGTCGAAGCGAAACTGAGATAGAAACCAAAGGCACACAAAAAAAAAACGAAGACAACTTTGCTCTGGCAGTAACATAAATCGAACATAAGTATGGCAAGACCGGTTGCTAGCTTACAATATATAATTTCATTTTTTTAAGAAAGAAAAAAAAAACAGTTATGATTTTGTCACAACTTACGTGTAGAGTGGAATTCCTGTTGTATCCTTGAACCACAGCAATAGTTTTACAGAATCGTGCGCTGGCGGTGTTAGATCGCACGGCAAATCGACACTTTTGCCCACTGCTGCCCAGACCAGACGTGCAGGAACTGTAAAAAAAAGAGAGAAGAGAAAACATAATAATAAGAAATCAAATTGATAATAAATCGGTAAACAGAAATTAAAGCAAGGCAAGGAAGGAGAGAAGGATGTAAGGATCTGAAACTTTGTGGAAAAAGGCAGCGGATATTAGTTTTATTTCATTACTGATTATGACTAGGTGTAGTACAATGCCAAAGGTGATATACTTATAAACTAGCATTTATTGCTGTTTGCTTGCTCCTTTAACTTTGGCCCTTGGCATCCTGGTGGCCAGTGCTTTGTCATTGCAAGACATGAATTTAATAAAACAAGATAAAAAATTTAATAATCATAACCAAAGTAATGTCAGCAGCGTCCATGGAAGGCTTCCTTTTCAATTTCTTTTTATGAATTCTCAGTAAAGTGGACAACAAGAAAAAGAGAGAAAAACAACAAAAATGCCCACAGAGGCTTAGTGTGAGAAGAGGCCTTGCTAGGGCCTTGAGGATTCTTGGGAAATTAATTATATTTTTTTTTTTTCATTAGACCAAGAAAAGTTGATTTTTTAGAATATTTTTCAAGGAATAAAAGCAGCATATAAAACTAGCATTTTCTCAGAACCTTATTTCGTGGACTAATAGAATTACGAAAGTAGATTTTTATGATTATTTTTCGAAGCCACACGATGGTATTTTTTTTTTCAAGAACTTTTTATCGACGAAAAGAATAACAATTGCGTTTTAAGGATATTCTTTAAAAACGAAGAGAGAGAGAGAGTGAGAGAGAGAGGGTAGCAACATGAGCGTAAAATTTGGAATTGTTCTCTATGATAGTTAAGGAATATCACAGCCATACCTTTTTTATTTTACGAACTCTTTTAAGGACTATCAGAGGTCTATAAAATGAAAAATTTTAAAGGTTAAAGTCCATGAACTGAATTGGCTTGACCATATTTTTCAGGGACCATAAGAGGTGTAACCGTGTTTTTAGCAGGTACATTTCTTGGGGACAAATGATCTATAAAACTGGATTTTTAAACATATTTTTCTACAGCCTAAGAGTACCATTAACTATGAAATAGTTTTCACTTTTTAGAAACTTTTTTCTATTGAAGTCCAAGAAACGTGGAATTTGAGAATAATCTCACAGGACTAACGCGTAGATTTAAAGAAGGACTATCGGAATGCCCAACTGAGATTTTTAAGAATATTTTTTCAAGGTCATACAAGTCGTGGATTACAGGAAGAAATTTCTATATGGATGTTAAGAATATATTCTCAAGGACTATTAGAGTCAAAATGTAGTGAATTTTAAAAATATTTTTGTACAGGACTGTTAGAGCCAACAGACAAAGGCGTAGATTTTAGGATAACTTTTTGAGATCTATAGGACCACAAAGACATACATTTTGAGAATAAATGTAAAAGAACTTCCGCATTTTAAGACTATTTTTTGGGAATATTAAAGGCACAAAAGCATGGAATTTAAGATTTTTTCCAAAACTTTAAAATCTACAATGGCGATAATTCGTAGAATATTATTTAGAATATAGATATATAGGGTGAGATTAAAAAACTGCAACAAAATTAAACGCCATAATTTTTACATTCCTTTCTTTAATTTTATTGAATGAAAGCAAAAAATGTCGGAAATAACATCACATTTTAGAATAAGCTTAGATTTGTTCGAATTGGCCACCTTTGACACGAATTATGGCCTTCAAACGGCCAATGAAACCGTCACACGCTGCCTGAATGTTGCTGTGTGGTATTTGGCCCATTCTCGGCGAAATGCTTGCTTGAGGTGATCGACACTTTGGTATTTTCTAGTGCCAATCTTGCTTTCCAAAATACTCCAGACACAATAGTGCAATGGACTGGTCTCCGGAGATTTTGGTGGCCCATGTGCGCAGGAAATTAAGCGAGGAACCTCATTTTGTAATCATTCTTGAGTGGCGCGTACTGAGTGTGCTGGTGCTGAGTCCTTTTGGAATATCCAAGGTCTGTGGCCAAAATGTTTCAGTGTCCAAGGCTTTAATACACCCTCCAGAATGTTTTTGAGATAATATTCGGCATTTATTCTAATGCCACGAGCGGAGAGCGACCATCGGCTGTTATGGCGGCCCACACCATCACCATGACCGGCGCTTCTCTTTGGCAAATAAACACGATCATTTTATTTGTTTACAAACTGCTGGACAAGGAATGTTTTCTCATCGGATATAACCAAATTCGACAGTTCACCAATTTCGGCCAAGCAAAGTAACTCTTTGGCTCTTTTGAGTCTATTTTCTTTCTGTTGCGGTGTGAGTTCTTGCACTTTTTGGAATTTCAATGGCTTAACACCGATCTCATTTTTCAATATTTGCCGAATGGAATATTGTGAAATGTTCAGCTCACGAGCCATCTTTCGGCCACTGCGACGCCGGTTTCGATCAAGTCGCTTCTTCACTTTTCGAACCATTTCTGCTGATGTTGCTGTTTCCGACGTTTCCGACGTCGGGCTACGCTACCAGTATCACAATAACGTGCGATGGTACGAGACACAAAGGCAAATATTTATTTGCATTTAAATGCTGGAGTGCTCTGACGATAGCTACTTGTGGTTTTCCAGCCAAATATAAGAAAATCACACTATTACGCTTGAATTCCATCACGAACAACTTTTTTTCTGCAAAATTCTCACCAAAATGCTTTTGTACACTTGTAAACAATATAATGAGCTGTCACTTGAATAATTTTAACAGCTGTCGGACGAGTGGCTTAGAAATGACAGCAGTCTGAAGTTGATTGCAGTTTTTTCATGTATGAAACCAACATTTTGAAGATACAGACCTATGTTTTGAATCCTATTGATTCTCAGCTCCAGCTACCTCTATCCTGTTCAAAAAGGCCCTGCTGCAGAACAATTGTGGTTTAATCGCTCCTGTACGATTCCTAGACATTTAAGTGCACAACTATGCGAGTATTCTCAGTTTGTTTGATTTTTTTTCGAACAAGCAAGCACCACAATTTCCTTTATTGCTGCCATGGGATGATATTCCTTTGGCCATTGGCAGCACAACTTTCCCATATTGATGGAAAAAAAAGACTAGAGGGGACTGGGCAAACGGAAAACTGACTGTTGCGCTTTTTTTGTTTTGCTTCATGACACATCCGTTGCTGTTTTGTGGTGTTCTTAGTTAAAGCTTCTATACAAATAAATGGTCGTGATCGCACACACACACACAAGGCTCTCCCATATTTATTGAATTTCTGTTGGTATGTACGCCCGCACCCACACACGCTTGACACACACAATCTCGCTGCTCTGCAGTAGTAGTAGTTTCCGTTTCCTTCCGTCCTTCCATCAATTTTGTTTGTTTAATAACTTTTGATAAATAATACAAGTGGTGTATTTGTTTTTTGCTTTATTTTGTTTTGCTAGTATTGTTGTTTTTCAATTGCTCATACAATGCCATCCCTCACACCCATCGACATGCCGCAACTATTATTTATTTTATAAAATTGCAATTGTATTTAATTTTTGCTCATTTATTTGTTGTTGTTGTTGTTTTGCTTTGTGTTTGTGCATTTGCTATTTAATTTAACTGCCATAACACTCACACAACGACAACGACAACAACATTAATCATCGTCATCACCATCATCGACGTCGTCGTCGAGGATATGACATCTGCTATTCGAGTTGAAATATTAATGACTAAGGATGGTGGCGTGGCCACAATTTGAAGTCACTGACCTTTGTTGGGTTTGATTGAAACATGACAAATTACTCATAATTGCAATTTGCCTTTTGGCTGATTTTTGGATGCGAATCGATTTGATCCTGCTGGTTAAATGTCTTCACAGAGGTTCCAAAGAAGAGTCAAGGATATTTGCTAGAATTCTCTTTAATTAATTTGGATTTTTAGCTTCGTTGGAATCGGTTGGAGGCCAATAGTGTTCCTTGAAGATTTGACTGCCCTGGGCTTTGATGTGATAATTATTTAAATAATACTTTGCTAAAACAAGTAAAAAAACATTAAGTTCGGCCGGGCCAAATTTTTAATACCCTCCACCTTAGGGTAAAAGAAAATGCCGAATATCGGGAGGCACCGTTATATGAGGGCTACACCAAAACGTGGACCTACACATGCAATGTTTCGGAGGAGCTAGAACCCATTATGACCTACAAATACCAATTTTCAGACAAATCCAGGACAAAAATGTGGCAAAAATCATCAAATTGCCGAATATCGGGAGGTACCGTTATATGGGGCCTGTACCAAAACGTGGACCTATAATTATAATGACTCGCCACACGAACTGGCACCCATTATGATCTACAACTACCAATTTTCAGAGAAATTCTTGAAAAAATGTGTCAAAAATCATCAAAATACCGAATATCGGGAGGTACCGTTATATGGGGGCTATACCAAATCATGGACCCATACATGCAATGTTTCGCCACCGTAGCTGGAACCCATTATGACCAACAAATACCATTTTTTAGACACATCCGTGAAAAAAGGTTGCAAAAATCATTAAATTACCGAATATCGAGAGGTACCGTTATATGGGGTCTATACCAAATCATGGACCCATACATGCAATGTTTCGCCACCGTAGCTGGAACCCATTATGACCAACAAATACCAATTTTTAGAAAAATCCGTGAAAAAATGTGGCAAAAAAAAACTAAAATACCGAATATCGGGAGGTACCGTTATATGGGGCCTACACCAAAATGTGGACCTATAATTACAATGTTTCGCTATACGAACTAGGACCCAGTATGACCCACAAATATCAATTTTTAGACAAATCAGTAAAAAAATGTGGCAAAAACCATCAAAATACCGAATATCGGGAGGTACCGTTATATGGGGACTATACCAGAACGTGGTATTTTCAATACCAACCATCCTAGAAACAATGCGAATAGCTCTGCTAAATTTTGGCGCTCTACGTCAAATAATGTGGGCTGTATCATGATTTCAACAGACAGACGGACAGACAGACAGACGGACATCGTTAAATCGACTTAGAATTGTATGCTGATTATGAATATATATATATATATATATATATATATATATATATATATATACTTTATGGGGTCTAAGACGAATATTTAAGGATGTTACAAACGGAATGACAAAGTTAATATACCCTCCTTTCCAAGGTGGAGGGTATAAAAATAATGTTAAGAAAATTTAAATTTGAATTTTACATTCAACAGAAGAAGTAAATTGTGAAAACTCAACGTGCTTTTAAAACATTAAAAAATGTGAGAAATGAGCCTTCTAAGAACACCATTAAGCGTTTATACGAAAAATTTTCGACTGGTTCTTTCTATTCCGAAGAGGCCATATAAAAGTTGACCAAGGCGATCGGCTGAGAATATCGCTGCCGTACGAGCCAGTGTTGAGAGGTCCCCAAAAATATCCCAAAAACGCCGTTCTCAGCAGTTGGGCATGGCTCGGTCCACTTTACAACGGATTATTCGCATTGGTTTGCATTTGTTCCCGTACAAAATTCAATTGACGCAAAGAATGTTGCTTGCGGACGAGCCTCGTCGATTGGAATGGGCCCAAAGAGTCATCGAAATGGCCGAAGATGACGAGCAATTTTGGAACAAACTTATCATGTCCGATGAAGCCCATTTCACATTGTATGGGACCGTAAATAAGCAAAATTGCCGTTTTTACGCCACTGAAAATCCTCAGGAGATTCAAGAAGTGCCTCTTCATGACGAAAAAGTCACAGTTTGGTGCGGCGTCATTGGGCCGTTTTTCTTCCAAAATGAAAATGGCCATGCTGTTACCATCAATCAGGAGCGTTATCGCGACATGATGACCAATTTTGTGGTGCCAATTATTCGTCGAAAGCGTATGAGGCAGTTCCGGTTTCAACAAGACGGCGCTCCACCGCACACAAGTCGCATAACAATCGATTTTCTGAAGAATTTGTTTCCGGGCCGTTTGATGTCGAAAAGTGGTGATTTGGACTGGCCACCGCGTTCGCCCGATTTGACGCCGCCTGACTTCTTCTTGTGGGGATATTTGAAGTCAAAGGTTTACGTTAACAAGCCAAGGGCCGTAGAAGAGCTCAAGGACAACATTCGTGAAGAAATAGCCGCTATTCCGGCCGAAATGTTGGCAAAAACGATGGAAAATGCAGCAAAAAGGTCATCAACGCCAGATGCGGCCATTTGAGAGATATCATATTCAAAAATTGATGTAAACAAATCTACTTGGAACAAATTAAATGATTAACATTGCCAACCGCCAAATTTTTATTTTATTTTTTTTTTTATTTAAAAAAAAAAACATGGGTCCGTCGAATATGGGCAACCCTGTAGAGCTAGAATCCTGTTTGTGTGTAGGGTTGATATAAGACATTGATTTTAAAAATTTAATTGAGAGCTATATGAAATTTTACATTGCTACATAACATTTAAAAGTCTTCAAAATATTTACTATTTTTAGATGAGATGCCATCAGCATTTGACTAACATAAATTATCTTGATTTTTATACCCTCCCTATATTAACTTTGTCATTCCGTTTGAAACTCCTCGAAATACTCATGTCACATCCAACAAAGTATATATATTCTTGATCAGCGTAAAATTCTAAGACGATTTAGCCATGTCCGTCTGTCTGTCCGTCTGGCTGTCTGTCTGTTGAAATGACGATACAGCCCACATTATTTGACTAAGAGCGCAAAAATTTAGCAGAGCAATTTGTATTGTGTCTAGGATGGTTGGTATTGAAAATGAGATATATCGGTCCACGTTCTGGTATAGTCCCCATATAACGGTACCTCCCGATATTCGGTATTTTGATGATTTATGGCACATTTTTTCACTGATTTGTTTGAAAATTGGTATTTTTAGGTCATAACGGGTCCCTGTACGTGTGGCAAAACAGGGCATGTATAGAACCACGTTTTGGTATAGCCCCCATATAACGGTACCTCCCAAAATTCAGTATTTTGATGATTTTAGCGACATTATTCACCGGAATTGTTTCAAATTACGGATTTAGAGTTCGCAATGGGAACTACAGTCTATGACAGAAAAATGTCTATGCAGGTCCAGGTCTTCGTATAGGCCCAATATATCAGTACCTCCCTATATTCGGTATTTTGACGAGTTTAGGTACAATACCCACCGAAATTGTTTGAGATATCGTATTTGACGTTAGTAATGGATACTACAGCCTACGACAGAAAATCGTCTGTTCAGGTCCACGTTTTCGTATAGCCCCCGTATAACGGTACCTCCCTATATTCGGTATTTTGGTGATTTTAGCGTCTTTATTCACCAAATTTTTTTCAAATTACGCATTTAGAGTTCGTAATGGAAACTCCAGTCTGTGACAGAAAATCGTCTATGCAGGTCCAGGTCTTCGTATAGGCCCCATATACCAGTACCTCCCTATTTGAGGAGTTGTTTGAAATGTCGTATTTGAAGTTCGTAATGGATGCTACAGAATATGACAAAAAATTGTCTACGCAGGTTCAGGTCTTCGCACAGCTCCGATATAACGGTACCTCCCTATACTTTGATGATTTTAGCTACATTATTCGCGTTTATTTCAAGTTCCGAATTTGAATTTTGTAATGACTCATGACAAATAATGCCTGTGTGGGTCCACGTCGTATAGGCACCAATATAACGGCAATATTCGGTATTTTTAAAATTTTACCAAAATTTTTTCAGGATTTTATTTCTAAATTCGTTCCAAATGGTGGAGGGTATTCAAAGTTCGGCCCGGCCGAACTTACTGCTTTTTAACTTGTTATTCGATCAAATTTGATGGCTTTTACCAAAGTTATTATTATTATTATTTTTTTTTTTTTTTGTGATTTTTGCTAGATAATCTATGCACTCATAAAGTAATAACTCATGATTTTACGTATTCTCCGATCTCCGATTTGGAAATGTTGAGAGGTGGACTACAGTTGTAGGAGATCGATTACTCCCTTCTAGATAAACATAAAAACGATTAAAAAACAACATTTTCTCTACTCTCCCACACGGATTATAGTTTTCATTTTTACAAAACCATACAGAGAAATTAAATCCCCCCGAGAACCCTTTACATTTTATGGTTCCCCTAAATAGGAGATCAGCAAGAAAAAAAAACACCAACTTCAAAACATGAAACAGCACTTAAATGACTCTTCTCAAGTAGTTTCATTTTTGCCTTTTAATTAAGAGTAAAGCAACATAAATAGATCATAATGAAGTGGATGTTGTCGTTGTTGTTGTGTTGCTACTCCTCTCTAGCTCTTAATTGAATATTTCCATGTTGATTATGGACGTTTGAAGTTTGTACTCCCTGTTTTAGTTTTTGTAACTGGATGAATGTTTTTTTTTTTGCAGGTACATTTTCCTGGCCCCCAAACGGCAGCTAAGGGATCACAGTGAGGATAGTCTTTTCGTTGTGGATATGACTCTTTCCAGCGATAAATCCACTTAGCAACACTGAGACTATTTAAATGAAAATGGGCACATGTAGACAAACACTTAACTCCGCGTACACAAGTGCATATGGGCCACAAGGAACGGTGTGACAGCAACGTCATTGCAACACCAACAACAACTGTGCGAGATCAAATAGATGTTGTCTGTGTGTTCCAACATGTCTGTGTGTCTTCCTCTGTCTGCATCGCTCACCATGTTTGTTTGTTTGTTTGTCTGATATATGCCAAACTCCGAAAACCCAAAGCATCAGGTATTCATCATGGAAGCTGTCATCATAATGTGCCCGTTTGGTTCGAGCCTCAACGTAGCCAAGGGAAATCTCTAGCTGTGCAGCTAGCCACAGTTGTCCTCCTTATAACGTGCACTGGCGTTGTCTAGCGTGAATGTGTTTGTATGTGTGTGTTTCTGCTCGCGATGTTCTTTAAAGTAGTAAATTTAGCATATGAATGTCTATTTTTAGCTAAGTTGTTGTTGTCGTTTTTATTAGTAGGGACAAAATTGAGTTTGAAGTTGTTGTGTTGCATGTGTGCCATAAATTGAATCAAAATGCAAGGTATAAATCATTAAAAAGATGGGGCAATGAATGAAAGGAACACCAATTTGCTTGCCATTAAAACACAGCCCAAATGGGACATGATTGACGTTTAACAAACATCACATGGCCATGAGAACTAGGCTAATCGAAGGGGTACTGGGAAATGGCGGAGGAATGAATTTGGGTGTAAAAGCAAGGGGGAAAATAATTAATTCCGACATAAAAGAAAATTCTTCAAAATTGGTCATTGTATTTACAAAACGCGAAATTTTCGTAAACTAACGAAAAATGTAATGTAGACCCAAAACAATATATGACAACTATATATTAGTAAGCAGATAAGTAATGAGTTATTCTTAAACCAGTAAAGAAAGTCTTAAACTCGGACGGGGCCGACTTTATGATACCCTAAACCACTTTGCTAATTTAGTAGAGCAGCGCATAACAATTAAAAGTTTTTATGGGAGAACTCAATCATTCACGCTATTATTATAATTATAATTTAAAGTTCAAAGGACTAAATATGCCGAAGCATTTGTATCTTTTAAATTCGGACTTGTATTGCCCATTTGGTGCACAATTAATTTAAAATCGAATAAATATATATATGGGAGCTATATCCAAATCGGAACAGATCTCGATAAAATTTGGCAAAGATATTTCTGAGCTGTATTTGATATATTTCCCTGAATATCGTTGTTACGGAGTGCATATTACGGATGTGGGTAACAAATATGACAAATCGGATGAACAGTATATATGGGAGCTATAGCTATATCTGAACCGATCTTCACCAAATTTGACATACTAGCTTCTAGACTCAATTCGGTCGAAAGTGCAAAATTTCATCCAATTTGGGCTGATATTAGACGTTTGGTGCACAATAAAAGGAAAATCGGACGAAGTTATATATGGGAGCTATATCCAAATCTGAACCGATCGTGATAAAATTTAGCAAATGTATTTCTGAGATGTATTTGATATATTTCCCCAAATATTGTTGTTACAGAGTCCATATTACGGTTGCGGAGGACAAAAATTAAAAATCGGATGAACAATATATATGGGAGCTATAGCTATATCTGAACCGATCTTCACCAAATTTGACATACTAGCTTCTAGACTTAATTCGGTCGAAAGTGCCAAATTTCATCCAATTTGGGCAAATTATAGACGTTTGGTGCACAATCAAAGGAAAATCGGACGAAGTTATATATGGGAGCTATATCCAAATCTGAACCGATCTCGATAAAATTTAGCAAATGTATTTCTGAGACGTATTTGATATATTTCCCCAAATATTGTTGTTACAGAGTGCATATTACGGTTGCGGAGGACAAAAATTAAAAATCGGATGAACAATATATATGGGAGCTATAGCTATATCTGAACCGATCTTCACCAAATTTGACATACTAGCTTCTAGACTCAATTCGGTCGAAAGTGCCAAATTTCATCCAATTTGGCCTGATATTAGACGTTTGGTGCACAATAAAAGTTAAATCGGACGAAGTTATATATGGGAGCTATATCCAAATCTGAACCGATCTCGATAAAATTTAGCAAATGTATTTCTGTGCTGTATTTGATATATTTCCCCAAATATTGTTGTTACAGAGTGCATATTACGGTTGCTGAGGACAAAAATTAAAAATCGGATGAATAATATATATGGGAGCTATAGCTATATCTAAACCGATCTTCACCAAATTTGACATACTAGCTTCTAGACTCAATTCGGTCGAAAGTGCCAAATTTCATCCAATTTGGCCTGATATTAGACGTTTGGTGCACAATCAAAGGTAAATCGGACGAAGTTATATATGGGAGCTATATCCAAATCTGAACCGATCTCGATAAAATTTAGCAAATGTATTTCTGAGCTGTATTTAATATATTTCCCCAAATATTGTTGTTACAGAGTGCATATTATGGCTGCGGAGGACAAAAATAACAAATCGGATAAAACATATATATGGGAGCTATAGCTATATCTGAACCGATTTTGATCAAATTTGGCATACTTATTTTCAGGCCTAATGTGCAAAATTCCATACTATTCGGGCTGATATTATACGTTTGGTGCACAATAAAAGGCAAATCGGAACAAGATATGTATGGGAGCTATATCTAAATTTTGACCGATTATCTCCAATTTCAATAGGGTTCGTCCTTGGGCCAAACAAATGATTTGTGCAAAATTTCATCTGCATAGGGCAATAAATGCGAACTGTACTTTGTTTACAAAAATACATGGACAGACGGACAGACGTGCATAAATCGACTCAGAATGTGATTCTATCCAAGTAAACTCTACAGTAAACCTCGATACCAAATTTCAAAATTTTACCACCATCCAAACAACCAACCGAACATTTTCTGACATTTTGCGCTTTTGGTACGGTCATAGTAGGAATTTTCAAAACCACCTCTTTTTCTCAAATATATACACCAAGAGTGCCATAAATATCAGAATTCAAGGTTTCAGATCTATGCCATAACCTATTGCCTATTTTTGTACACTTAAAGAATTTTCAAAACAACAATTGAGTAGAGGGTTGCCCACACTCGACGGGCCCATCTGGCAACGCCATAACTTTTGACAGAGATGTCACATCGCTTAATGACATACCGCGTTTGAAGCGTCAGTCCAAGCAGATTTTTACCATGAACCAATACACGCCGCCGAGCGCTCTGAAAATTCAACGTGCTTTTAAAACATTAAAAAATGTGAGAAGTGCGCCTTCTAAGAACACCATTAAGCGTTTATACGAAAAATTTTCGACTGGTAAGGCTCTTTCTAATCCGAAGAGGCCATATAATCCGAAGAGGCCATAGCTGCAGTACGAGCCAGTGTTGCGAGGTCCCCAAGAACATCCCAAAAACGCCGTTCTCAGCAGTTGGGCATGGCTCGGTCCACTTTACAACGGATTATTCGCATTGATTTGCATTTGTTCAAGTACAAAATTCAATTAACGCAAAGAATGTTGCCTGCGGACAAGCCTCGTCGATTGGAATGGGCCCAAAGGTCCGTCGAATATGGGCAACCCTGTATGTTAACGACAAACTAGCATTCAGCTCCTACAATACCTGGAATTTCCAAAGTTTATTCCCAAAAGCTTTCGAGTTATTTTTTGCCATATATCATCTGAATTTTGACACATATACATGCCACATATAATAGAGCCAAATATTATTCATACTTGTCATTGTTTTATGTCATTACCTGACAACCAAATCCATTTTTGGAAAATGATGATCAAATTTGAAAGATTAGCACCCCCGCATCTTTGTTTCTTATCACGTATCAGTGTATGCTCATATGCATGTTTGTATGTATCTGCATAGAAATAGAATAGAAATCATTTATCAACTGTGATATCTTGGCTAAACCACATTCGATTAATGTCGAATTTCTGTCATTCACTTCTAAGTTATCACCGGGATAATTAATCAATTTTACGAAATGGAATACATACAAAGAGAGAATGTATAAAAACTATATCCTTCATAGATAACAATGAAGGCTGGCTTTCCCATGGGAGGCGTCGGGCATACGATGATGGTGACATTGCTTAGATATATATATATATATATATATATATATACGTAATATTGTAGAGCTCAAGTTTACAACCCACAGCACACTCACTCAATGTAACTATGAGTTTAGGCATCAGACAGTGACAGGCAGTGTTTGTCAGTTTCATGGTGTGGCTTATATTTACAGGGAGAGACCAGAAAAAAAAAACAAGTAAAAAAGCAGTAAGTTCGGCCGGGCCGAACTTTGAACACCCTCCACCATTTGGAACGAATTAGAAAATTTTCAAAAAAAAAAAAATCCATTAAAAATTCTTTTAAAATCTTTAAAATATCTAATATAGGAAGGTGCCGATATATGGGGGGATATACGTTATTGTGGACCTATAAAGACAAATCTATGTCTGGGCGTAAAGTACTCACAAGGAACTCCTTATGTGGATTTTCAGATAATTCCATTGGAAAAAGTCGCTAAAATCATCAAAATACCGAATATAGGGCAGTGCCGTTATATGGGAGATATACGATATTGTGGACCTATATAGATAATTCCGTTTCAAGGGGTAAAGTGCTCACAAAGAACTCCGTGTGTGGATTTTCAGACAATACGATTGGAAAATGTGGCTAAAATCACCAAAATACCGAATATCGCGGGTACCGTTGTACGGGAGCTATACGTTATCGTTAACCTATATAGAGAATTCTCTGTCGGGGGGTAAAGTGCTCACAAAGAACCCTTGTGCCAATTCCATTGAAAAATGTGGGGGTACCGTGGGGGTACCGTTATATGGGGGCTATACGATATTGTGGACCTATATATATATATTATTCTCTGCCGAGGTATAAAGTACCCACAAGGAACTCCTTGTGTGGATTTTCGGACAATTCCGTTGAATAATGTGGGTAAAATCACCAAAATACCAAATATCGGGGGGTACCGTTATATGGGAGATATACGATATTGTGGACCTATATAGACAATTCTTTCTGAGGTTGTAACATGCCTACAAGGGACTCCTTCTGTAGAATTTCAGACAATTCCATTGAAAAATGTGGCTAAAATCATCAAAATACCGAATACAATGGGTTTACCGTTATATGGGGGCTATACGATATTGTGAATCTATATGGATAATTCTCTGCCGAGGTATAAATTACCCACAAGGGACTCCTTTTGTGGAATTTCAGACAATTCCATTGAAAAATGTGGCTAAAATCATCAAAATACCGAATATCGGGGGTACCGTTATATGGGGGTTATACGATATCGTGGACCTTTATAGATAAGTCTCTGCCGAGGTATAAAGTACCCACAAGGAACTCCTTGTGTGGATTTTCCGAAAATTCCGTTGAAAAATGTGGGTAAAGTTATCAAAATACCGAATATTGGGGGTACCGTTATATGGGGGATATACGACTTTGTGGACCTATATAGACAATCCTTTTTGAGGTTGTGGAATACCCACAAGGGACTCCTTTTGTGGAATTTCAGACAATTCCGATGAAAAATGTGGGTAAAATCATAAAAAATACCAAATATCGGGGGGTACCGTTATATGGGGGCTATACGATATCATGGACCTATATAGATAATTCTCTGCCTAGGTATTAAGTACCCACAAGGGACTCCTTTTGTGAAATTTCAGACAATTCCATTTAAATATGTGGCAAAAATCATCAAAATGCCGCATATCGGAGGGTACCGTTATATGGAGGCTATACGATATTGTGGACCTATATAGATAATTCTCTGCCGAGGTATAAAGTACCCACAAGGAACTACTTGTGTGGATTTTCAGACAATTCCGTTGAAAAAAGTGGGTAAAGTTATCAAAATACCGAATATCGGGGATACCGTTATATGGGGGCTATACGATATCGTGGACCGATATAGCCCATCCTCGAACTTGACCTGCCTGCAGACAAAAGAGAGATCTGTGCAAAATTTTAGCTTCCTATCTTAATTCATTTAGTCTGTAGCGTGACTACAACAGACGGACAGACGGACGGACAGGGCTAAATCGTCTTAGAATTTTACGCTGATCAACAATATATATACTTTGTTGGGTCTAAAATGATTATTTCGATGAGTTACAAACGGAATGAAGAAATTAATATACCCTCCATACTTATTTTGGTGGAGGGTATAAAAAACAAGAACAACAAACCCACTACTGACTATCCACGTTAAGCCAACAAGTAAAAGGATAAAAATGGTCTAGGAAACAAATAAAAACAAATTGCATACTTTTGGGTTGTTGCAATCGTGGCAAACGATGCCAGTGGCATTGGTGCAACACCCCAGCAGGAGAGCGGAGAGACACACACACACACAACCAAGTCTATGCAGCCAGGGATTAGTAGGTGTGAATAACTTTTATGACTTGGATTTTGAGCTTTGGTCCATAAGGAGTAGGTTGAAAGGACACCGTGGTAGATAGACACACCGTTGTCAGTTTGTTGTTGTTGTTTTTTTTCTTGTGCTACACTGCAACACAAGATGAAACAAAAACAAACGATGTCAACAAGAGCAATGTTGATTCCCATTTCACAATTCACTTAAATTATTGAGCAATTCACAGATAGAAAAGTTGACTTTCACACAACCGGGCTCCGTAGAAGGATTCACCTTTTTTGTTGCGCACATCTTTCTACATTTAATGATGTGCTTTTATTTTTTCTCTTCGCAACTGGCAGAGACACCAACGCTTCATTAGTGTAATGAAGAAATATAAGTACAATAAGAGTCGTTACATAGTTGAACAGAGTAGTAGTAGTAGTAGAAGTTGGAAGAGCAGCTGTTGTGTACTTCATGCTTGCGTTCCATATTCTATGGAATGTTTGTCCTTTGTCTAAAGCAAAAACAAAAAGAACATGAATGCGAAGAAGAAGTATAGCCAACATATAACATTTACAAAGCAGCATTGCAGTTCAAAGTTCACACCATCGGACTGAAGTGTAGTGAAGCGGCACTAGAACACGCAATAACATCCTTAGGAAACGAATACAGGACATACAATTAGCAAATTAAGGCAATGATTTGTGTTCCGAGTCCGGCACCATACGACTACTTACCGAAATTGATATTTTGTTGTTCTTGCGCCGGGAAATTATGGAGCGAAATTTAAACAAGTTTAAATGGTAGGGTAATGCTGCGGACTAATTATACACTTCGGAAGAACAAATTGGTTAAACTTATCAAATTTCGTTTGGCATACTTATGTTCTGGCTTAATTAGGTCGTATGTGCAAAATTCACTACCATTTGTTCTGATACAATAAAAGGCAAATCAGGCGAAGATATATTTGAGAGCTATATCTAAATTTTGAACGATTATCTCCAATTTCAATTTCGTACTTTGGTCAAATTCGTACTTGGGTCAAACAAATGACAAAATTTCATCTGGATCGGGCAAAATATTCCATATGGATATGGGGGCTATACGAAGACCTGCATACGAAATTTTTTGCCCTAGATTGTAGTATCCATGAAGATTTTCCAATACGAAATTTGAAAAGATTGCGGGGAATAATGTTGTAATCATTAAAAATTCCGAATATAGGGAGGTAACCTAATATGGGGGCTACACGAAAACGTGGACCGACATGGCCCATATATGAACTTAACCTTTTACATTTTTTAAAACTCATTATTTAAGGGTTAAAAAAATATAAAAAATGCAACATTTCTTCGGCAGTCGGTGATACCTAGAGCTTTAAAATTTTACTGGAATTTCGGATATTTGTGCTTAAATGGTAGAAAATGGTACAATATTGTAATTAGAGCTATAATTTTTAATACATATTGAGATAAGGAAGCATTTTTTCAAATAAGTACTCTACGTAATGCACTTTAAGGTACAAAAATGGTACATAATTGTTAAAGCTATGTTAAGTTTGTGGAAATTTGTTTAGACTTCATATTTTTAAAGATATTTTACTACTATTACTGATAGAAGGCAGGTGTTGTATTGACTCAATGCGTTTAACGAGTTTTCTGTATATGTTACAGAACTTGTGCGGATAGAAGGCTCTTTAAACGTCTTCTATTGGTAGAAAAAAAAATCCACGCACATAAGTTGCATACTATTTGACATTTAAGACCCTCTTTGCCAGATTATGTCGAAATCGGCTCAGATTTAGATATTGCTATCATACACAGGGTGAGATGAAAACACTGCAACCAACTTAATTTCTAAGCCACTCGTCCGACAGCTGTTCAAATTATTCCAGTGACTGCGCATTATATTGTTTACACGCTTACAAAAGCTTTTTGGTGAAAATTCTCGAGATAAAAAGTTATTCGTGACGGAATTCAGGGGTGTGATTTCTTTATACAGGGTTGCCCATATTCGACGGACCCATCTGGCAACGCCATAACTTTTGACAGAGATGTCGCATCGCTTAATGACGTTTGCAGCGCACAATGGCCACCAAAATCTCCAGACACCTATTCGTAGGACTATTGTGTCTGGAGTATTTTGGAAGGCAAGGTTGGCACTAAAAAAATACCAAAGTGTCGATCAACTCAAGCAAGCGCTTCGACGGGAATGGGCCAAAATACCGCAGAGAAACATTCGGGCAGCGTGTGACGGTTTCATTGGCCGTTTGAAGGCCATAATTCGTACCAAAGGTGACCAATTCGAACAAAGCTAAATTTATTCTAAAATTGATGCTATTTCTGACATTTTTGGCTTTCACTCAAGAAAGTTTAAATAAAAAAATCTAAAAAATTATGGCGTTCGACTTTGTTGTAGTTTTTTTTTTTATCTCACCCTGACTTATGCTGGTAATTGCAAAATAATCTAATTGGTGTGGGACATTATTAACCGACCCGCCTTGACGTTAGTTACTTCCCTATCGGTTTTAGTTTATATATTCTATTAAAAAAAAATATGACAGACATACCTTAAAAGCCTCCATGAAAATACACTTCAAAAAGGTGGATGTCCTCTAATCCCTTCCTCCTCCCAGGAAAGATATATGTACCCTCCAGCTTAATGTCACTAATGATTGATTACTTTATAACACTGAAAGGCATAACAAAAACTAACATAAATATTCTATATAAACCCTTCCCCCCCGACGAGAAAACATTGGTCAAAGCTTTTCAACCTACTTCCCTTTCACCGCAATTGAAATTCTGCAGTCAAATAAACAATGTACAGTTAATGCATTTACTCTTTCATATTTGCCATACCTTGTTTACTTGTTGTAGATGTATGTGTATGTGAGTGTGTGTCTGTGTGTGTTTATGCAGCTGAGTGTTTGTGTAGACAAGATTTAAGTGCATCGTATAAAATTGTAACGATTGAGGAGGATGTGTTTGTGTGTGGTTTGGGGAAAGGATTTGCAATAAAATAATATAGTTTTTAAGTACTTGTAATGATAAACAAACTGACAATATTAAATACACATTTGTGTATACATTTTGTAGAGAGTACAAAAGCCAAGCCATGCCAAAAGTAAGGCAACGTCGAAAGTGAAGACCAACAGAGCAACAAACAAAAGAAACAAGTTAAAAAGCAGTAAGTTCGGCCGGGCCAAACTTTGAATACCCTCCACCATTTGGAACGAATTTGGAAATTAAAAAAAATAAAATCCTTAAAAAATTCTGTTAAATTTTAAAAATACCGAATATTGCAGTTATATTGGGGTCTATACGACGTGGACCTATATAGGCATTGTTTGCCATTAGCCATTACCATATTCAAATTCGAAACTTGAAATAAAGGGTGAATAAGGTTGCTAAAATCATCAAAATATCGTATATAGGGAGGTACTATTATATCGGGGCTGAGCGAAGACCTGGACCGGCATAGACAATTTTCTGTCACAGGCTATAGCATCCATTACTAACGTCAAATACGATATCTCAAACAATTTCGGTGGGTATTGTACCTAAACTCGTCAAAATACCGAATATAGGGAGGTACTGATATATTGGGCCTATACGAAGACCTGGACCTGCATAGACATTTTTCTGTCATAGACTGTAGTTGCCATTGCGAACTCTAAATCCGTAATTTGAAACAATTCCGGTGAATAATGTCGCTAAAATCATCAAAATACTGAATTTTGGGAGGTACCGTTATATGGGGGCTATACCAAAACGTGGTTCTATACATGCCCTGTTTTGCCACACGTACAGGGACCCGTTATGACCTAAAAATACCAATTTTCAAACAAATCAGTGAAAAAATGTGCCATAAATCATCAAAATACCGAATATCGGGAGGTACCGTTACATGGGGACTATACCAGAACGTGGACCGATATATCTCATTTTCAATACCAACCATCCTAGACACAATACAAATTGCTCTGCTAAATTTTTGCGCTCTTAGTCAAATAATGTGGGCTGTATCGTCATTTCAACAGACAGACAGCCAGACGGACAGACAGACGGACATGGCTAAATCGTCTTAGAATTTTACGCTGATCAAGAATATATATACTTTGTTGGATGTGACATGAGTATTTCGAGGAGTTACAAACGGAATGACAAAGTTAATATAGCCTTCATAGTATGGTGGAGGGTATAAAAAAAACCGGTAGGATATAGTAAAGAAAGTCAGCTGGCGTACAATTTATGTAAGGCGTATGCATGTGTGTAGGTATGTAGGTATGTATAGCCTCGGCGCTAGTAATGCCGACCAACCGAAAAATTCCAAGTACTGCGAAAGCGGGGAAAGCTATAAGCGAAACACTTAAAAAGCTATTTGCACACCGCATAGAGTAAACAAATATGTGTGTGTATGTGTAACCGTCCACTTACACACAGGCAAACATGGAGAGTTGAACACACCATATGTATGGGTATATCCAAAAAGGCATATTTTAAAGAATAGCCGTAATCCGCAACTGTTTCACATGGACGTAATGGCCACATGTGGGTATGTGTACGTGTGTGTGTGCCTGTGTAAGGCAGTGTTTGTTGCAGGATCTATGAAACGAGAAACGATGGAGAAGTAATACATTGAAGCACACCATCGGTGTAAACGTAAACACATTTACAAGTGTATAAATGGCTAGATGGAACAGAATGCGTATGTTAGTTCATTTACACTCACTCACTCACACAGACATACATACCCACATACACTTGTCTTACTTGCAGTAGCATCCTTTGGTTGAAAACAACAGCAGTATAACAAGATGGAAATGAAACAAAATTCTCAGCTTCTGTTTGTTTATTTGTTGGTCCAGTACCAGACTCTATCACTTTGTAATTTGTGTGTGTGTATGTGTGCGTGTTTTGGGTTTATGATGATGATTATGATCATCATCAGGGGATATTAAAAAAGAAGTGTGGTTATGGTGTGTTACAAATGCTTTCACACATACTACAACAGACAGTTTGTTGTTGTTGTTGTTACTGTTGCCGTTTTTTATTTACACCATATTTATCTTATAATGCTCATGCCGGTGTCCTCAGTCCACACATCCACTTTATTCCACATCTAAGATGTCTGGCCAGGCCGAGGGTTTTGGCAGTTTAAAAACTCTTGTTAAACGTAATGAATGTTATAAAGTGCGAAAATCTACATTAGGGTCAACTTTTAGCTTTGGCATTAATTTCGTCTAATAGCATAAGGCAGCTCGATGTGGGCATACACATATGAACGAAGGCGAGGATGAGATGTGTGCTATGATTTAAAATTTTAAAAACAAAAATGGAGAGAGTATAAGCAGTTTCACAGGGCAAAAGATAGATTATAAACTAGTTTAACATTTTATAGGGCATCTCTACGTGGACATTTATAAGAGAAACCCAGTAAAGAAAGTCCTAAAGTCGGGCGGGCCGACTTTATGATACCCTACACCACTTTTCTAATTTAGTAGTGCTCCACATAAAGTTTTTATGGGAGAATTTCATCATACACGCTATGATTATAATTATTATTTAAAGTTCAAAGGACTAAATATTTTACATTTGTATTTTTTAAATTCGGACTTGTATTGACAATTTGGTGCAAAATTAATTTGAAATCAGATAAGGATATATAAGAGCTATAACCAAGTCTGAACCGATCTCTACCAAATTTTAGCTTCTAGACTCAATTAGGTCGCATGTGGCGAATTCCATACCATTTGGGCAAATATTAGACGTTTGGAGCACAATAAAAGGTAAATCGGATGAAGTTATATATGGGAGCTATATCCAAATCTGAACCGATCTCGATAAAATTTAGCAAAAGTATTTCTGAGCTGCATTTGATAGATTTCCCCAAATATTGTTGTTACAGTGCATATTACGGCTGCGGAGGACAAAAGTAACAAATCGGATGAACAATATATATGGGAGTTATAGCTATATCTGAACCGATCTGCACCAAATTTAACATACTAGCTTCTAGACTCAATTTGGTCGTAAGTGCCAAATTTCATCCCATTTGGGCAAATATTAGACATTTGGTGCACAATCAAAGGTAAATCGGACGATTTAAAATCTGAACCGATCTCGATAAAATTTAGCAAATGTATTTCTGAGCTGTATTTGATATATTTCCCCAAATATTGTTGTTACAGAGTGCATATTACGGCTACGGAGGACAAAAATAACAAATCGGATGAACAATATATATGGGAGCTATAGCTATATCCGAACAGATTTCGATTAAATTTGGCATACTTATTTTCAGGCCTAATTTGGTTGTATGTGCTGAATTCCATACTATTCGGGCTGATATTACACGTTTGGTACACAATAAAAGGCAAATCGGACTAAGATATATATGGCAGCTATATCTAAATTTTAAGCGATTATCTCCAATTTCGATAGGGTTCGTCCTTGGGCCAAACAAATGATCTGTGCAAAATTTCATCTGGATCGGGCAATAAATGCGACCTGTACTTTACAAAAATACATGGACAGACAGACAGACGGACGGACATGCATAAATCGATTTAGAATGTGATTCTATGCAGATCATCAAAAGGAACTATGGGTCTATCTCGTTTCCTTTTGCCTGTTACAAACAAATACTCAAAGACATAATACCCTGACCACCTTGTGGTGTAGGGTATAAAAAATGCAAAAATAGCCCATCGGTACCCCCCGACATTCGATATTTTGACGATTTTAGGGACCGGAATTGTTTCAAATTTCCCATTTAGAATTCGTAATGGAATCTACAGCCTATGACAAAAAATTGTGTATTCAGGTCCAGGTCTTCGTATAGGCCCGATATATCAGTACCTCCCTATATGCGGTATTTTGACGATCTCAGGTACAATATTCACTGAAATTGTATAAAATTTCGTATTTGAAAATCCTAATATGTGCTACAGCCTCTGAAAAGTGGCCTATGAAGGTCCATGTCTTTGTATAGACCCCAATATAACGGCTATGTTCGGATTTTTTAAGATTTTTTGCAGAATTTTTAACAGATTCTATTATTCTGAAAATTTTCAAATTCCTTACTGGTGGAGGGTATTCAACTTGCTGCTAATCAGCAGGCTTGCGACTGTGTTTTTTTGTCTGGCACTCCTCTTTTAGTACCACAAACATATGATTATCTCTAATTTTTTAAAAATATATTCCTTCAGGTTTTCGATATCTCACCCCTTTCGAAACTTCACTGAAACCTATGCACATTTCAATATCCCAGATGTGAGCATTTTACCATACACTAAATGAAACAGCCAGTCACTCCATCCCATACCACTCCACTTTGATATCTTTGTTTATACAGGCGCTGTATAATTCCTCCATTAAGACAAATATGAAAATTATTATTATTTTTTAATCAATTAAACTTTTCTTCAAAAAAGAATTTTTTTCTCTTTCCTTTCAACATCTACATTTCATTAATGCTTAAATAACTATTAGAAAAAAAGAAAACGAAATCAAAGGGAGTAGGAAAAAAACACACAGCAAAAAATTGAAAGCAATTTCAATATTTACTTTTATTTACGCAATTGCCAGTAATTTGCCGCACAAAGCAGCAGCACAAAAAAACGATGCATAGAGCAATGGCAGCAAAAAGAGATTTACAATGTAAACAAATCAAAAGCTGGATAATGAGTTTATATTTAAATACACACATACATTCATACGCCTATTTACAGAAAACAAATACCCATACTTGTGTGTTGGCGAATATTCCGAATAAGGCAGTTTTATAAATCTCTAAATACACATAAATACATTCAAAGAATCGAGGGACAGAGAGGATCCCAAACTTGCCCAAAGCGATATCCAATTCTTGTACAAACCTGGCGGCAAAAAAAAAAAACATGTTATCCTAGAATATAAAATTTATAGACGTACATGTTACCTACCGCCCGGCCACAGGAAAACAAAAGAAGTTCAACCGAGAGAGTGTAATGCTCTCAGCAGACGCCATAAATGCCATAAGATAACCTCATAAATTAACTAATTTTTGCATAATTTTAGGGCGAACCCATTAAGTTTTTCCCGCAAACCCACAGACGACCTCTTAGCCCCTTCCCCAATAGCTTTTATTCACCTTTGCCGTTGGAAATAAGGATGTATTCGCTTAATGTCACTGAGTTTAATGATGTTTGTTGTTGTTTTTGTTGCTGTAATAACAATGACTGCCAGCATTATACAATAGCTTCTGCCATTGTCATTTAACCACTACGTGAGACAATTGCAAAGATTTGTTTGAAACTCTTGTGTGAGGTAATAAGTTGGAAGGGAGTTCGTTGGTACCGTGTTTATGGGTGGCTAGGTGATAATATCTGACTCTACTTAATGGGGAGGGGGGAGGTCATGTATGTTTGTTTAGGTGCAGAAATTCGTAAAGTGGTTTGAAATACTGATATAAGATTAAACAAAATATAGGTGAACACGTAAAAATTACTTAAAGTTTACCTGGACCAAACATTTTATAGCCTGCACCATGTGAAATCATGACTTATGAACAAATCGGATAGGTTAAAAACACCTAAGAATGACACCTATAGTAGAATTCTGACACCTATAGCAGAATTTTATGACAAAACCAGTAAAGAAAGTCCTAAAGTCGGGCGGGGCCTACTTTATGATACCCTACACCACTTTGCTAATTTAGTAGAGCTCGGCATAACAATTAAAAGTTTTTATGGGAGAATTCAATCATACACGCTAGGATTATAATAATAATTTAAAGTTCAATGAAATATGCCGAAGCATTTGTATCTCTTAAATTCGGACTTGTATTGCCCACATTTGGTACACAATTAATCTTAACAGATCTTGATAAAATTTGGCAAAGATATTTCTGAGCTGTATTTGACATATTTTCCTGAATATAGTTGTTATGGAGTGCATATTACGGCTGTGGGTAAAAAATACCACAAATCGGATGAACAATATATATGGGAGCTATAGCTATATCTGGACCGATCTTCACCAAATTTGACATACTAGCTTCTAGACTCAATTCGGTCGTAAGTTCCAAATTTCATCCCATTTGGACAAATATTAGACGTTTGATGTACAATAAAAGGTAAATCGGACGAAGTTATATATGGGAGCTATATCCAATTCTGAACCGATCTCGATAAAATTTAGCAAATGTATTTCTGGGCTGCACTTGATATATTTCCCAAAATATTGTTGTTACGAGTGCATATTACGGCTGCGGAGGACAAAAATAACAAATCGGATGAACAATATATTTGGGAGCTATAGCTATATCTGAACCGATTTCGATCAAATTTGGCATACTCATTTTGAGGCCTAATTCGATTGTATGTGCAAAATTCCATGCATTTCGGGCTAATATTAATCGTTTGGTGCACAATAAAAGGCAAATCGGACGAAGATTTATATGGGAGCTATATCTAAATTTTTACCGATTATCTTCAATAGGGTTCGTCCTTGGGCCAAACAAATGTTTGAAAAACTTCATCTCAATCGGATAATAAATGCGACATGCATTTTGTTCACAAGAATACATGGACAGACGGACGGACGGAGGGACGTACGGACATTCATAAATCATCTCAGAAAGTGATTCTATGGAGATCCTCAAAAGTAACTATGGGTATATCTCGCTTTCTTCTTCATGTTACAAACAAATGCACAAATACATAATACCCTTACCACTATGAGGTGTAGGGTATACAAACTCTTTAGAATATTTCAAACAAGTTAAAAAAGTATCAGTCGGTTTTGTCGACAGATCTAGACCCTCAGTCAATGTTCGATAGTTTAATTATATTTTGACTTCTAATATGATTATTTAAATTGTTGACCCTCTATGGAGTAGATTCCGAAGGAATGAGGAAATATTTTTCATTTCGTATCGGATCTAAATAAATATAGCATTTCTATTGCGACCTGCTAGGTTTGGACTATATCGACTACTTCCTTCAGTTTATATGAGATATGTGATCATTTATAGAATATGTTAAAATGTGCATGAGGTTCCATTTTCATACTTCATCTAATGCAGACCAAAATATTGGTATGGACAAAATTATAAGAAAATCGAACATTTTTGTCCAATTTTATGCGAAACCATTAATCTCATATCCATCAAAGGTGTACGATTGAGAGAAATTTTAAGATTTCCCAAGATGTAAAGAATCGGTGACTTGTATCGCAAGTTATGACAGATAAAAGTATTTTTGGCTGAGGTACCAGAAGGGGTTCGCAGATATATATATCATCTTCACAACAGATCTTGTTTTAACAAAAACGTTTGCATGTGTGAAATTTGAAGAGAGATGGATGCTTATGTCGCTTTCATTAAAACATTTTGTTTTTCAAATTGAACCCTATCTGGGCGAGGTACCAGAAGAAATGGTTCGATCTCTATCATCTTTATAACAAATCTTATGTTGATAGAAATATTGATGCTAATTTCGCTTTTTATGAGCTTCATGGTTATGATCGTTTTATGAGCTTTGATTCTTTGTGGGGAAGTTACCAGAGGGAAGAGTCGGATATATCCCTTATTCACAGCAGATCTTGTGTTTGTAGGAATAATGGGATGTGTGAAATATGAAGAGAACCGGATGCTTATTTTGGATTATATAATAGTTATAATTTTTCAAAATTTTGACCATTTGTGGTGGAGGTACCAGCAGGAATTTTCCGAAATCTATCATCTTTATAACAGATCTTGTGTTGATAGAAATATTGGCATGTGCCAAGTCCGAATGGAATCGGATGTTAATTTCTAGTTTTATAAGTTCCATGTGTATTCAATTCAATATTGTTGCCTTTTGCGGGGAGAGGTACTAGAAGGAGTGAACCGATATATTCCATCTTCATACCAGACCTTGGGTTAATAAACATATTGTGATGTGTGTAATTTGACAAGAACCGGATGCTTATTTTGGATTTTATGATTTTGCCTATTCGAAATTTTGACACTTTGCGTGGGAGGTACCAGAAGGAATCTGCCAATCTCTACCATTTTTATAACAGTCTTGGATTGATAAAAATATTGGGATGTGCCAAAACTGGGTGGAATAAGATGGTATTTTCGAGTTTTATAAGCTTCATGGATACTCAAAATTTTATCCCTTGTGGGGAAGCTACTAGAAGGAGTGGACCAATATAGCCCATCTTCCCACCCGACCTTGGGTTAAAAGAAATATTGTAATATGTGTAACTTGAAGACAATCGTGAAGTGAACCGATATTGCCCATCTCCGAACCCGATCTAAGTTTCACAAAAACATTACGATGGACCAAGTTTGAACCAAAGCGAATGCTCCCTTCTAGAGATATCGTGCGTACCAGCCAGTCGGATAGACGGACGGGTATCGCTAGATCGACTGCGAATGTCCTGAAACGGATTTGGTCCAAAAAGATCTAGTTATTTCGATGAGGCGCGTTTTGGCCGTATCAAATGGTATATACCCTCTCTAGCCATTTGATGGTATAAAAAAAGGACCAAAATACCATTTTGTTGGCTCGAAGACTATATACCTAAAACAAAAGGATTCCAAGTAATCTAAATCCAAAAATTTTCAGAAATGTGGAGGGTGTGTTAAATTGCTCCTCTATTTAGGATACCTTGCAATATTAAATTTAAAAACGCTGATACATTGTAATCTACTATTTTCATACTCAACTGGGTTTTTCTGTAATTATCGAAAATTTTGAAAATTGATATTATTTCTAGCACTCCAATTAATTTGTTATTCGCCTTTCAAAAATTAACTTCCTTCCGTATACAAAGGCTAACTCAGTTGTAAAAAAAACATTTAAGAATAATTCCATTTGGCCCCATCGGCCATTATTAAACAATAAAAGATTTACAATCACAAACAATACAAAAACAAAGAGAAAAAAATACAATTTAAAAAACACACACACAGAAATGTATAAACCTAAAGGAAATGAAAACATGAATTATTTAACAACTCTACAATTCATACAAAGGAGTGAGCCTGCACGTAGGATATTATTTATAATTCAGTTGTACACATATAATACTTTGTTGTATTATTATTGTTATTGATAATAAATTTGGCCGGTCTCAGCGTTCATGTTGATTGTCCTGATTGTCAGAATTGTTTTTGTTTTTTTCTAGGGGGTAAATGTAATTTTTTTGCTAGGGAGGAAACAAATATTTGCTCCTGTTTTTTTTTTTTTTTTTTTGTTCTCTGTGCCGTGTTCTCTGCTATATTCTTCTGTGATAACAAGCTGGGACAATGGTCAATAACAATGGCCATTACACAAAGTTTGGATATATAATTGTATGGGTGAATGTGTGTGTTTGCCTGAATATCTGCATAGCATGCACACTTATGTAAGTGACTTCCGTTTTTATGCCGTTCAAACAAAAAAAAAAAAAAATATTTTTATGTGTCATTTTTTCCAAAAAGGAGCCTACTCAAAACTGTATATTCATATTTTTTTATTTCACTGTAGCATCCTGAGGCTACAGTGAAATAAAAAAATATGAATATTCAAATGAAATGTCAATGGGGAAATGAAGGGAGATGAAAGTTAGGGCCTCATTGAATAATTAAAATTAGAAATCAATGATGTAATATCCCAAAATAAAGCAAAACATGAAAAATAAATACAAGAGCAATTCTAAATGTTAAAAATTATCACAAAAAAAATATATATAATAAAATTTAAAAGAAACTTTGAGCCCTCTCAAACCAAAATTAAAAACGTAGAATTTTTTTATTGACTTTTTCGCTTTATTTTTATCATAAAAATTCGGCCTCCTAACAAAAAAAAAAATATATATATATATAATAGGGGCTTAAATAATGTCAATGGATAATGATGGTCCCTACAAAAACTCTGTGACAAAAAAATATAAAAATACAATGGAATCTCCAATGGCCTCTCAATAAAAAAAAAAACTCCTTAAAAACCGCAGATTACTTATAAAAGGATTCTAAAAGGAATTCGAAATTCAAAACACCATATTAAAAATAAAAATCAGAATATTATGTTATGGTCGGGTAAAACAAGCTCTTCAAAAATGTAGGAACTATTCACCATTAAAAAATTCTTTAAGAAATGTTACATAGTTTTCTCGTTGTCTGGTATCTCGATGCCAGTATCTCCCTAAGCACCTACTAAATCTTATAAAATTAAAAGAGTAGAATTTTCCCTTTCTCTGCGAAAAAAAAATCGGGTGGTTGAGTGATTCAAATTCCAGAGTTCAATCTACTCGTGGTTAAATGCGATAATATGGCTTTAATTGGTATGTTGACGAATTTACTTCAGCGATACTGGGGACTTCAAAAATAGCTGTTCAGGTGCGATTAAGGATAGAAACTCGACCATTTATATGTAATGCGGAACAATGAGAAGGAAGGTTGGGTTTTTGACGATTTGCGGATTGTAGAAGAAGGGAGTTTATGGGAGATCGTCAGATATTGATGCAATTTTGTGGTGTTAGGGATATTTTTATACCTTCAGCCATATGGTTAGTTATAACCTCAGCCATATGGCTAGAGAGGGTATATATCATTTGATACGGTCAAATGGTCAAAACGTGTCTAGTCGAAATAATCGTTTTAGACCTTAGGTCTCTTTGGACCAAATCAGTTTCAGGACATTTGGAGTCGATGTAGCGATGTCCGTCCGTCCATCGGTCTATCTGTCTGGCTGGCTGGTGCGCACGATAACTCTCGAAAGGAGTATCCGATTTGGTCCAAGATTGGTACATCATAATATTTTTGTCAAACTCAGAGAGAGTTTGGAGATATCGGTCCACTCCATCCCACAAAGGGGTACAATTTTGAATAATTACAACTCTTATAAAATGTGAGTAGTTAGTCCGATTGTCTTCAAATTTCACACATCCCATTAATTATGTTAACCCAAGGTCTGGTGTTAAGATTCATTGGTTCACTCCATTTGGTATCTCCCCAAAAAGAGAAGCAATAATCCGATTTTGCTTTAACTTTGCCAATCCTAATATTTGCCTCAGTTCTCGGTCAGGTGCAAAAATGGATAATATCGGTTTACTCTATCAAGTGATTCCCCCACAGAGGGTGAAAATTTTGAATTATGATAACTCTTATAAATTGTGATGTAAGAATCCGATTGTCTTAAAATTTCACATATCCCAATATTTTTTATAAACTCTAAAAACGCGAAATTAACATCCGATTCCATTTAGACTTGGCACTTCTGAATATTTTCATTAACAATGGATCTGTTATAATAAAAAAACAATAGAGATCGGACCATTCCTTCTGGTACCTCCCCTACAAAGGGTCAAAATTTTGAATATCCATGAAGGTCATAAAACTCGAAATAAGCATCAGGTTCTTTTTATATTTCACACATCCCATTATTTCTACTAACAAAAGATCTGTTCTGAAGGTGGGGTAAATCGGTACACTCCTTCTGTTACCTCCCACACAAAGGTTCAAAATCTTGAATATTCATGAACCTCAGGAATCGACAACTCTGATGAATGGACGTCGATTTTCCGGGGATGACTTTCTTTGAAAAAATATTTTTAAAAAATCCTTGTTTGTGACACCATCATTCCTTTTAAAAACTAATTTCAGAAAATCCACGTTTGTGGTACTGATAGTCCTTGAAACAAGATATTTTTAAAAATTGACGTATTTATGGTTTTGATGGTCCCTTAAAAATATTTTTAAATGTCCACTCTTTTGAATTAACAATTCTTGAAAAACGTGTTTTTTAATTCTCATTTGCACAAAGTCCTTGAAAAGAAATAATAAAAAAAAATTTATTTGTGGGTCTAAAACTCCTCAAAAGGATTTAAAATATACACGTTGGTGGCACTTATAGTCCATGAAAATATTTTGAAAAGTCCAGGTATATAGCACCGAAAATCCTTGATGTTTTGAGCGCCATTAAAAAATTATTGGATTAATATATACGGTTGTATATTAAACAAAATGTGTAAAAACATCACCTTTATGGCAATACAGATTTTAAAAGAATAAATAATAAAATCTAGTTTAAAAAAAAATAAAATATAACATTTTATGGAGCAGATAGTACATGAAAAATATTTTCATAATTTGTACTTTAAAGGCCCAGATACTTGAATTTCTTAATTCTTTAAAGCGGCCATAGCTCCTTAAATATTGACTTTTCGACGTTTTTAGCTATTATTTGTGATCACTTTTTAGGTTTGAATTATTGAATACTTTAAAACGACCATAACTCCTTAAATATTGACTTTTCGGCGTTTTTAGCTATTATTTGTGATCACTTTTTAGGGTTGAATTATTGAATGTTCTGAAAAATACACACTTAAGATTAGATAGTGCCTTAAAAATTTGTTTTAAAGGCCTTGAAAAAGGCTCCAATAACCTCAACGACGTCGATAAATATTTGACCACCACATAAATTTCAAAAATTCCAGTACCTCTTTGTCCCTTTGTTCAAACGAAGGTCTTTTATTATTTTTAATTTAAAATAACTACAGTAAGCCAACCGGTTTTAATGTAAACGACAATTGTTTATGAATCGAAGTGGTCCAACTGCTAGAAACGAAAAAAATGAAATTCCTACAAAAAAAAAAAACCCAAAATAAAGGCAACAATTCAAAATTAAAGACCGACACAATTCCTGTGATGATGTATTTTGTTGCTCTTATTTATATACATGGTTTATCCTGGCTCCCATATATACTCATAAAATTTCCAAAAATGGAAAATGGTTTCCAGTGATATTTAAATGTGTGTTTGTGGGTCTTTTGTCATTCCTCTTTGCCGCCCACAATTAAAACTGACCCATATATGTGAATAAACGTTGGTGAAGCAAAAAATAATAAAATGCGGGTTGGTTTGTCGTTTTTTTCGCTCTCTTATCATGAAGTAATCATGATATTGATGTTAAGTGAGAGAAAAAATGAGTGTGTGTGTGTATAGCAAACAAAAAAAAAAAAAAAAACAATTGCAAACACACTCACACATTTTCACCAGCTAACAAGGACGCTTCGTTCGTATTCCCTTTCATTTAAAATTGAATATACAAGCATTTTTAATGAAGCAAGGACTTTTTTCTCTTTCTTCTGAAATCATCACGGCTGTTTTTTTTTTTTTTCGTTTCTTTCTCTGCAAGTTCGGTAATTAAAGTAAATATTAATAAATATGTGGAACCAAAAACAAAAAAAAAAAAGAGAAACCAAAATAAAAACGAAGGAAATAAATTCATAAATGAGATGATTTTTAACGAAGCTTAAAGGGTTTGTTTTTCACACGCTCCATATTTTTTTATTTGCAATTTGTTTCCCTGGTTAATATCCAATTTCATGGCCAATGAAATATTGTTTAATCAAGAAACTATTTGTGTCCGACTTTTGAAAGGATGATGTGCGGGCTAGATGTAATACTCGGTGTATGGAGGATAATTAATGTAACTAATTGTTTTTAATTAATTCGTAGGAAAAGCTCGGTGGATCGGTGGTCATTTCAATTTAAAGTATTTTATATGATTTAATTTTTGTAGGCAGGAGAGCAACCACACAATCACATGAAATGAGGACGCAAAGGACAATTTGTCGTGCAAAAATTTTAAGGACTTAAATATAGGATAATTTTTTGAAAGCCATAGAATGGGTTTCGAAGCTAAAAGAACATATAGGTTAAGAAATGAGTGAAGTGTTTATTTGAATTGATAGGACGATCTTAGATTAAGCGTTAGATTTTTTTATTAAAATGATGGCCGCGACTGCGCCTCAATAGTCTATCCAGTAAGTCCAGTTTTGGCAAACTCTTTCCAACATTTCGTACCGTATCTCTTGAATTCATCAATTGAAGCGGGCGGAAGATTTAACATAGTCCCAAAAAAGCCTAAAGACGTTAAATCGCACTATCTTGGCACTGAATTGCCACTACCTACGACATAACACAACACTACAACAGAACTAAGTAAAAAGTTGTAAATTCGGCCGGGCCGAACTTTGAACTTTCATTGGAACGAATTTGACAATTTTTTTTAAAAAAAAGTTAAAAATTCTGTTAAAATCTTAAAAATACCGAATGTAGCCGTTATATTAGGGTCTATACTACGACGTGGAACTGCATAGGCAATTTTTGTCATAAACCATTACAAAATTCAAATGCGAAACTTTAAAATAATCGGTGAAAGATATAGCTAAAATCATCAACATACCGAATTTAGGGAGGACCTATTATATGGGGGTTGTACCAAAACGTGGACCTGCACAGACAAGTTTCTGAAATGGGCTGTAGTATCCATTACGAACTTTAAATATCAAATTTGAAACCATTCCGGTGAATAATGTCGTTAAAATAATCAAAATACCGAATATCGGGAGGTACAGTTATATGGGGGCTGTATGAAGACGTGGACCTGCGCAGACAATTTTCTGTCTTAGACTGTAGTATCCATTACAAACTTCAATTACCAAATTTTTAACAATTCCAGTGAATAATGCCGCTAAAATCATCAAAATACCGAAGATCGGGATGTACCATTATATGGGGGCTATAGGAAGACGTAGAACTGCACAGAAAATGTTCTGTCTTAGGCTGTAGTATCCATTACAAACTTCAAATGCCAAATTTGAAACAACTCCGATGAATAATGTCGCTTAAATCACCAAAATACCGGCTATCGGGTACCATTATAGGGGGCTATACCAAATCTTGAACCTACATGGCCCATTTGCAATACCAAAAGTCCACCAAACATAATATCCATTTGAGTGAAATTTTGAATCGTTCGGAAGCTTGAGTTATTTCCACAGATGGGCAGACGGACGGACATCGCTAAATCGACATAGAATTTGATGCTGATCAAGAATATATATACTTTGTGGGTGAGAAATAATTCTCATTCGCTAGACTATGGTGGTGACATATATAATTATCGCTTCGGTTGGCAGATCAGGCAGGCTACTGCCGAAGGCTTGTCTTACGGTTAGTTGAGATTTTCAAAAATCATTTACCGTCTTCCGACTAGCAGAACTCGTTAGCTCGTTGTATCTTTAAAGGCTGGCTCTCATTAACTTGAGTGGCCGTTAATACATTGACACAGGGGATGCACTGTCTCACTGTCCCGGCGGAGCTTCGGGGTCACTGTCTTAACCGCAATCTAGAGCAATAAAGTAGAGGTAATCGTGGACCGTAGCATAACACGATTACTCAGAATTCATAAATCCCGTTCAGCCACAACTCTTCAACATCCAACGAACCCTATTCTTGCACTTTGTTGACAATCGGAATACCAGATTACCCGCAAATTCTCGAATTCCCGAGTATCACTGAAGCCATTCGCCAACATACTTATTAAATTGATCAAGCCATTCAGTCCCCATCCTATTATTTGGATTTATTTTTGCTGCATCTCTGGAAATATTTTTCCAATATCGTTCGGAATTCGCTAAAAAAAATATCTTTCTTAAAAACTACTGCATTCTTCTAAAGTCAATGCATATTTCTGCCCAAGTCACCCTATTTTTTGAATTTCTTTTTGCTGCATCTCCGTTAGTGTTCTTGCAATTTCATTCGGAATAAGCTAAAAAAAACTCCTCGAATTTTGTTTCGACTCAAGCCATCCCGTTTATATTATTGCTGTTGCTTTCTTTGGAAATTAATTCAAAACTTAAGCCCAAGTCATTCTCTCCCTCCACCCTATTATTTGCATTTGTTTTTTGGCTGCATCTAATGTACGCATAAAATAATTTATGAGCCGGTTTTTCGTATTTATTGTGGAAATTGTAGATATATTTGTTAAAAAATAACAACAACAGCAACGACAAATACAAATAAAAAAGAAATATTTTCATATTTATTTTAATTTGCGTGCCCGACATAAAGTCGTTTGTTATTTATTTTTAGTTTTTTTTGCTCTACTCTCCGATGTTTGGTTGGTTGTTTTTTTTTGTGCGGGTTTTTCCTCCTTTATTTATATGTTTACTTGGCGCTAGCTGGCGATTTTTCTCTACGTCTATTCATTTATTTGGTTTGTTCGCGTGCCGTGTATGTGTGTGTGCGTCTGTGTTTGTGTGGATGGATGATTATTTCCATTTGTCCGCTATGGTTTTTGATGTTGTTGTTGTTGGTGTTTTTTTTTATTTTCTGCACAATTTGTGCAAATATGAGAAATTTGTTAAAATTTATTGTCGCCAACATGGTCGGACGGTTGGTTGGCTGGATGGTCGGTTGGTTGGATGGTCTGTCGGTTGGTTGTTCGTTAGTTCGTTCAGACAATCCAATAAACAAATATACAAAAGAACATAGAGACAAGTGTCGATAAATGCATGTATGTGTGTGTGTGTGTCGATGTAATAGGGATAGCTGCATTAGAAATGAAAAATACCACTTTTCTACTAGAATTTGCACTTACTTGCCATTCCTCAAATTTAACCAGTCAAGAAAGTCCTAAAGTCGGGCGGGGACGACTTTATGATACCCTACACCACTTTGCCAATTGAGTAGAGCAAAGAGGAGAATTTAATCATACACACTATGATTGTAATTATTATTTAAAGTTCAATGGACTAAATATGCCGAAGCATTTGTATCTTTTAAATTCGGACTTGTATTGCCCATTTGGTGCAAAAATAATTTGAAATCGGATAAAGATATATATGGGAGCTATATCTAAATCTGAACCAATCTCGATAAAATTTGGCAAAGATATTTCTGAGCTGTATTTGATATATTTCCCTGAATATCGTTGTTAAGCAGTGCATATTACGGCTGTGGGTAACAAATAAAACAAATCGGATGAACAATATATATGGCAGCTATAGCTATATCTGAACCGATCTTCACCAAATTTGGCATACTACCTTCTAGACTCAATTCGGTCGTATGTGCCAAATGTCATCCCATTTGGACAAATATTAGACGTTTGGTGCACAATAAAATGTAAATCGGACGAAGTTATATATGGGAGCTATATCCAAATCTGAACCGATCTCGATAAAATTTAGCAAAGGTATTTCTGAGCTGCAGTTGATATATGTCCCCAAATATTATTGTTTCAGAGTGCATATTACGGCTGCGGAGGACAAAAATAACAAATCGGATGAACAATATATATGGGAGCTATAGCTATATCTGAACCGATTTCGATAAAATTTGGCATACTTTTTTTCAGGCCTAATTTGGTTGTATGTGCAAAATTCCATACTATTCGGGCTTATATTACACGATTGGTGCACAATAAAAACAAATCGGACGAAGATATATATGGGAGCTACATTTAAATTTTTACCGATTATCTCAAATTTCAATAGGGTTCGTCCTTGGGCCAGAAAAAGGTTGTTTGGAAAATTTCATCTCAATCGGATAATTAATGCGACCTGCATTTTGTTCACAAGAATACATGGACAGACGGACGGACTGACATGCATAAATCAACTCAGAAAGTGATTCTATGAATCACCTTCTCCATGTTACAAACAAATGCACAAAGATATAATTCGCTATGTGGTGTAGGGTATAAAAATCCTTTGTAAAACGGTCGTTTTTAATATGACCTTTAATTTTTTTTTTTTTTTTTTTGACAATTCTTTTTAATTTTGGTCCATCGCGATTTTCAGTAACCATTTTCCTTCAGTTTTCTCTCACTTCCATTTGCAATCTCTATGCCCATGGTCAAACCTCGTAGCATAAAAATGCATAATTTGTGATAGCATTTTGCAATGGTGTCTCTTAACATGGTTGAATGGACATCAGTTTGCCAGCTTGCTATTACACACACACGCCCATACCAATGCAATAACCAAACATCTACCACCACTACACTCAACCATTCATGCACTGATTGGTTGTGTGTGTGTGATATTTTTCGTTCATCAGTGAATTCCGGCCGCCAGCAGCAAAGCAGCAGGACAATGGACAACAATGGTCGTTCGTACATTAAAATATTTAACATTCAGCAAACAACAACGGTTCCAAGCAATAAAGAGTGGTGACTCACACACACACACACACACACATTTGGAGCGTTTTGCAAATTTTTTGCAATGAATGCATCAAAACAGACACAAGAACACAAACACATACAGGCGACAGTGTGCATTGTTGTTTATCCTGTAGAAAAAAATTTATAAATCTGAGTGTGTGTATGCCAGTGTGTTTGTGTTCGTGTGAGTGTTTGTGTGTTGCTGTTTAACTACGTTTTTTGTTGCTGTTGTGACATTTATGTATAAATGAACGGATACGGAAGTTCATTTTTTACAATTTATTTGTTCGCTTCGCTTTATGAGCATTGTATGTGAAAATGTATGTCGGTTTGTGCACCCATGTGTGTATGCGTGTATTTGTATATACATTGGTAAGCGTGCATAAAAACATTTTAATTTCAAGTTTTTTTTTTTTTGTTTAATAGACAACAACATTTATCTGTAATTGTGGCCAGCATGCTTTGAAAATGATGGCATAACTGCCAACCGAGTGTTTTATTATCATCGAATGCATTTGAATATTTCAATTGTAGTGGCACATTTACACTTATAAAACATTTATATGTAAAGCAGCTATGTTTGTGGAAGAACATAAATATAATGCATTTTAATATATAAAAACAAAAAAAAAACCATATAAATATTGGAGTGGGTATTTAGATTTTAAAATAATTTGAAATAGATAGAATGTGTTTTCATAGCAGAGAAAACTTATAGGCCGGTGCGAACTTTGAATATCCTCCACTATTCGAAGACGTGGCTCGGCCGGGGGGAACTTTGAATACCCTCCACCATTTGTAACGAAATTGGAAATTAAAAAAAATAAATAAAATAAATTAAAAACTTAAAAACACAGAGATTTACCGTTACTTTGGGGTCCATACGAAGACGTGGACCTGCATAGAAAATTTTCTATCACAGGCTGAAGTATCTACAGGGTTGCCCATATTCGACGGACCCATCTGGCAACGCCATAACTTTTGACAGAGATGTCACATCGCTTAATGACATACCGCATTTGAAGCGGCAGTCCAAGCAGATTTTTACCATGAACCAATACAAGCCACGCGAGCGCTCTGAAATAGTTGAAATTTACATTCAACAGAAGAAGTCAATTGTGAAAACTCAACGTGCTTTTAAAACATGTGAGAAGTGCGCCTTCTAAGAACACCATTAAGCGTTTATACGAAAAATTTTCGACTGGTAAGGCTCTTTCTAATCCGAAGAGGCCATATAAAAGTCGACCAAGGCGATCGGCCGAGAATATCGCTGCCGTACGAGCCAGTGTTGAGAGGTCCCCAAGAACATCCCAAAAACGTCGTTCTCAGCAGTTGGGCATGGCTCGGTCCACTTTACAACGGATTATTCGCATTGATTTGCATTTGTTCCCTTACAAAATTCAATTGACGCAAAGAATGTTGCCTGCGGACAAGCCTCGTCGATTGGAATGGGCCCAAAGAGTCGAATATGGGCAACCCTGTAGAATCTTGTCCCGATCAAGAATCTGTATGCGAGGTGTAATCTTTATTTCGAAGTGCTACAAACGGAATGACAAATTTAATACCCTCCATAATTTGGTGGAGGTTATAAAAATCATAGGAATCTCTTTACAACCAATCCACATTTATATTCCATTTACCGTGAGGTGAGAAAAAAAATCCCCCACAGCTACCTGTACTAATGTACACATATTTACATGTGTATTTTTGACACTGTACTTACACACACACTCACATGTATGTACTTTTGGTGTTATGTATTTCCATGGATAACATCATGTTTGCTATAGTTTCCTGCGGCAATTTAAGAAAATTAGGCCAACCATAAATTTATTTATTTATTCACATTAGTTTATTATATTGGCTAAATCAGAAGCAATAAATTTCTTTGTGTGCATGTGTACATGTATGTGAGGATGTGTGTGTGTGAAAAATCTAAAAATCAACTTTTTGCTGTCAAAGATTAGCATATTGAACGGAATTGCAAATACAAATCTAAAAATTATGTTTTATGTGGAATAATTCATGCATTGCAAGTGCAAACTTTTTATATTAAAAAAAAGGAAAGGCAAGGAACTAATAAAAATTAATTTAATTTTTTGAATGCAACAAATTGGTTATCAGTGGCTAGATTAGGCAGAGAGTTGCACATTAGAGGGTCCATAGATTGGGAATCAGGTGGGGAAATTGCAGAATAGGTTTTAATATGTAAGATGAGTCGCGTAACCAATGGCGAAAGGCTTAGCATATTGGTTGGATTTCAATTTTAAATGTCATCTTTTAAGAAAAATTAACCACTTGATTCAAAAAAGAAATTATCCAAACTTTCATATTTTCCCTGAACAAAAAATGCTCTAAAAATTTACATTTAAAATTTCTCTTAGCTACATCTAATTCACCCCCCCCCCCCTTTTAGGGGTATTACCTGTTAGGGGTATTATATGTTTGATTGGGCCAAAAATTATGTAACACCACGTAATATTGGTTTCCCACATAGGAAAGTATATATGGATCTTCCTATCTCGCCGAGCTGAATCGATCTAGCTATGTATGTCCGTCCGTCCGTCTGTCCATGTTAATTTATAATCACTCTACAGGTCGCAATTATGGCCCGATCTTCACGAAATTTAGAATGTAGGTGGGGCTAGGGTCATAATAGAACCCTATTTCTTTTGGATATGATCGCATAATATTTAGCGGTTGAAATGGACCAAAAACTGAAAAAATTCCTGATTTTACAGTTGCTCTACAGGTCGCAATTATAGACCAATCAAAGCGGAAGTTAGCATTGGACTAGAGCCTAGGGCTGGGCAGAAGCCTTCCAATTTTGATGGTCATCGGGTAATATTTAGTGGGTGAAATAGGCCACAACATTTGTGTTAAATAAAAGTACAATTTTCCATTAAATCGCGAATATTTTTAATCCCGGCGAAATCACAAAAAGACGAACAGGTCAATTCTGACCGTTACGTAGATGCCGATAGTAAATATATCGGTTATATATAGCGAAATATATACAATGTGTATATACAAAGGAAGGAACAGTTAGAATGCTTATATCTCAAGAATAGCTGGACCGATTTTGACAAATTTTGTCAATTCAGAATGCCCTCTTGACATAAAAGCATAAAATCTAAAAAGAAAAATATGCCAATAATGATGTTAATATGGATTTTGTAGTAATTTGTGACATATTTTTTTCATATTTTTTATTGCATGCGATTTTTTCAATTTTGAAGCCGTTATAAAGGTCACAAATAGACACGAAATCTCGCATAAAGTTAGAGTTTAGGACAGCGGGTAGAATGGACCACTAATTTTGTGTGAAAAAAATACCAGGATTACTTCAAGGCGATATCCGAAATGCACAAAAGGCGAACTTCTGCCTGTTTTATTCTGATTTCGTTGACGAATATAGCTAAATATCGTAGACAAGCAAATCATATAGATGAGTCTAAACTTGGACATACGGAGATGATTGCAAAATATTTAGGGGTTCAAATTAACAAAAACAGAAATGTTTTCCCGATCACACAATTGAAGCCAATCGACACGCCTGTGAAAAGAGTTAAGGACAGGAAAGAATTGTAGCGTTTCGGATGACCATTGGATTATATTTAGCTTTAAAATGGACCACAACAACTAACAACTCGACGGAGTGCAAAAATATTGGCCAAATGTCCCTTGTCAAAATCCTAATTTCAAAAGCGAAATCTTCCAATATGGATTTGGACATAAGGGGGCTTCTAACATATTGTAGTGTTGTAGGGTATAACATAGTCGGCCCCGCATATATATCTATAGTCTTTGCTTATTTGTTTGTCATAGATCTAGCAATGTAACCTTTCAACACTTAATATGTCGAACTCTCAAAATTAATTCTCTTTCAGCTTTTCCCCTGGAGTACAAAGTTTCATAAAATCAACAGAAAATTGACTACACCTTTAACTACTTTACACTTCGGCTGGGGCCGAAGGTGTGTGTGTGCGTGCGTGAAGTAATAAACCATACTTCCCGTCATTACTGATGTGGAAATACCGCTCGCCATGCACATTCCTTGGCAAATAACTCTGGAACTACAGCCGTAAAACAGTTAAGAAATTACATAGCATTAAACTATCCTTCCGCAATGCGATAGCGTTACTCGCTGTACTACTGCTGGGTAATAGTTTGATAACAATGTTGCCAGCAATCATAGTTTACTATTTCCCAACTAGCTACAATGGCAGCCGTACGTATTCACACACATACACTTGGCTATCATCAAGAAATTCGAAGATATATTCATTGTTCGCTGGAGAGGCCGAAGAAGAAGAAGAAGGAATAGAGGAGTTCTAGCATGTAGATAGAATGCTCACTTCAAGTAGTGTACATGTTTTTTGTGCAATTCACGTTTGGCGAACGAAGTTATGGAGGGATGCGTGTGTGTGCTAGCCTTTGGAGAATCTACAGTGGGAGTAATTTCTTCAGGGATAGAAAATCTCGCTCCAGACAGAAGATATTTAGAAGGTCTACTTTAAATAAGGGACCTCCCGAAGTCTCTAATAAGACTTCTATGGACAAAAGGATCTATTTTAGGCCTTTCGAAGAACTTCTATAGACAGATGGGCTCTCAAGGATTCTCGGTGAACATAACACTTCTAATGAGACCTCAATGGACTAATGACCCAAATTAATCTGTTGACATTTTTTTAAATACACAAAAGCTTTCGTGGTTCCTTAATCGAAAGGTGACATCTTCTTCCAAGAGAAGAAGATCAGAAATAAGTGTTCCATGGACAGAGGACCTATAATAGGTCGATAATATGCACATGAACTTTAAGATATGTTCCATTGGTGAACCTCCTTACGAGGGATATCTATCGACAGATGACCTTTCGAGAATATTCCGATATTCCATGAACAAAATATCTCAAATAAGACTTATATGAAGAAAGGACTAAACTAAGGCATTTTGAAGGACTTCTATCGACAGCTGACCTCTCCATGAACATAACCAATAAGTCCTTAATCTACAAAGCACCCAACACAAATTGTAGAAGTCCTTTTAGAAACAGAAAAACTTCTTCTTCTACAAGCAACAAATGCGAAATAAGTGTTATATGGACAGAGGACCTATAACAGATCTGTAATACAGGGTGAAATGAAAAAATGCAAGCGTAATAGTGTGGCTGAAAAACCACAAGTGGCTATCGTTAGAGCACTCCAGCATTTAAACGTGAATAAATCTTTTGTGTCTCGTACCATCGCTCGTTATCGTGATAATGGTAGCGTAGCCCGACGACAAGGAAGTGGACGGAAGAAAACACCAACATCAACAGAAATGGTTCGAAAAGTAAAGAAGCTTCGATCAAGTCGCAGTGGCGGAAAAATTGCTCGTGAGCTGAACATATCGCATAAGTGGTGAACTGCCGAATTTGTTTTTTTTTTTTTTTTTTGAAAATAGAACATTCGTTGTCCTGTTGTCAACAAAATGATCGTGTTTACTTGCCAAGGTCAGCTGAAAATGTGCACTTTTGGTTGGCCACCAGAACTCAAGCGCCGGCCATGGTGATGGTGTGGGCTGCCGCTTCCCGCTCGTATTAATCGACAGTGGCATCATAATAAATGACGAATATTATCTCGAAAATATTCTGGAGGGTGTATTAAAGCCTTGGGCACGCAAACATTTTGGCTAACAGGACCTAGCACCAAGCACGCACCACCCAAGAATGGTTACAAAATGAGGTTCCTCGCTTCATTTCCAGCGCACAATGGCCACCAAAATCTCCGGATACCAATCCGTTGGATTATTGTGTCTGGAGTATTTTGGAAAGAAAGTTTGGCACTAAAAAATACCAAAGTGTCGATCACCTCAAACAAGCGCTTTTTCCGGAAATGGAACAAAACACCACAGAGCAACATTCGGTCAGCGTGTGACGGTCTCATTAGCCGTTTGAAGGCCATATGAACTGAAGACCTATAAACGATTTTTTAAGAACCCACAATGCTCTGAAAGTCTTCTTAGACCTCGAAGCTCTTCACCTAAAAGACTCGAAGATCTTCCCACTAAATAGCCGAATCTCTTTTCATAAAAAACCAGAAGGTCTTCTCATAGAAACCCTGAAAGTCTTCTCATAAAAGACCCTAAACATCTTTCCATAGAAGACTCCGAAGCTCTTCTCATAGGTGACCCAAAGGTATTCTCACAGAAGCCTAAAAGAGCTTCTCATAAAAAAACCTAAAGCCTTCTCATAGAAAACCCTGGAGGTTTTCTTATGTGGGCACAGGGACCTCCAGAGGTTTTCAATTGCTTTCTTTAAGAGGTCTTCCTATTGGTTTGTTCTCTGAGGATCTTTACACACAGAGGACATTAAATAATTCTACTTGGACCATTTAAATTACTGCTATTGTAAGGAGTTCAATCTGCCAGAAATGTGTCTGTAAAGATTCCAAAACGACCTCTAATATTAGAAATCCAACTACAAAATTATATTGCTATGGGAATCCTTTCCAAACCCCCTTTACACCACCACTGTGCCCATGCACATAAAAACTCCATAAAAAGATACAAACTGAAAATAAAAAAGAAACAGGCGATGAAGGAAATACCCGGATATTTGTGTTACAGAAATGCAAATGTGTAGCCAAAAAAAAAGCCAAAGAATCCTTGCACACTTTGGGAAACTTTGCATGATATTTCCCACAGAAATTATGATGACGAAGATGTTAAACAAAAATTCTGCCACAGCTCGAGATATATGTTTGTATCTATGAATGTGTGTGGGTGTATGCGGGTGTTTGTATCTCACTGTTTTTCTAAGGACTTTGCAATGTAACTCTCTCGGCTGAGTGTTGTTCTTTTCTACTGTTTCCTCTTACATAGCTGTTGGCTGTGTCAAAAGTAGTCCTTGTCATACACCAACCAACCGACCAACCAACCAACTAACAAAAAAGTGAGTGAGGACTCCGGAACACTTGTATATTATTCTAGCACCTTCAGCTACAATCTTCAGGCACTAGTTGTATTTTTCAATTTCATTCTTCTTCCTCTTGGTTTATGTCTTTATTTTAGTCATCGTACATTTTTTTTTTTTTTGGTTACAGCTTTTTCTTCAAATTTCTTACCGCCTGCCTTTTGTTAAAAGGAATACGAAAACAACAACAACAATGTTTTTTTTTTGAAGGGAAACAAATAAGAGAAAATAAAAACTCCCTTTTCACTTGGATACGAACCTACTAAGAAAACTATCCAAAAAATACTATATATACAGTAGAGGAAATATTAAGTTTCCAGTCCAGTATGCAAAAAGATTGTGGCATTTTGCAATATTGCAAAAAAAATCTGTTTCAATATTTGCTTGAATTAGTATTTGCTACTATCCCCCATCCTGGCAGAGCAGAAAGCAATTGGAAAGAATATATTTTTGCACTGGAAGAGAAATTTCATTCGGGTTTTTTTTTGTGTCTTTCTGCAATTTTTGTTTGGTCTTTTCCAATATTCTTAGTGTTTTTCCTTGGGCAGCGTTCATTCGGTTTTCAAATGAAGGGAAATTATATTACATGTGGATGTACACATTAGGGTGGAGAATGAATGAGTTCGGAACCGAGTCCAAAGTGAGCTGATTCTAAAGAGAACGGAAAGTAGTCTTTAAGGGGAACTGAAGCTTTATAGGCGAGCCGAATAGATGCTTTATAGGCGGACTGAATGGATGCATTAAAGGGGAGTAGAAGGGAAGCGTTACAGCAGAAGGGAGCCTTTATAATCGAGCTGAACAGAGTCTTTATAGACGAGCTGAAAGGAGTCTCTCCATAGACGAGCTGAATGCAGTCTCTCCATAGACGAGCTGAAGGCAGTCTCTCCATAGACGAGCTGAAGGCAGTCTCTCCATAGATGAGCTGAAGGCAGTCTCTCCATAGACGAGCTGAAGGCAGTCTCTCCATAGCCGAGCTGAAGGGAGTCTCTCCATAGACGAGCTGAAGGGAGTCTCTCCATAGACGAGCTGAAGGGAGTCTCTCCATAGACGAGCTGAAGGGAGTCTCTCCATAGACGAGCTGAACGAAGTCTCTCCATAGACGAGCTGAATGGAGTCTCTCCATAGACGAGCTGAAGGTTGTCTCTCCATAGACGAGCTGAAGGGAGTCTCTCCATAGACGAGCTGAAGGTTGTCTCTCCATAGACGAGCTGAAGGGAGTCTCTCCATAGACGAGATGAAGGGAGTCTCTCCATAGACGAGCTGAAGGGAGCCTCTCCATAAACGAGCTGAAGGGAGACTCTTCATAGACGAGCTGAAGGTAGTCTCTCCATAGACGAGCTGAAACACGTCTCTCCATAGGCGAACTCGCTTAGACGAGCTGAACCTCGTCTTTCCCTTAGACGAATTGAGACTTGTCTCTCCCTTAGACGAACTGAGACTCGTTTCTCCTTTAGAGGAGCTAAACATATCTCTCCATAGACGAGCTGAAACACGTCTCTCCATAGACGAGCTGAAACTCGTCTCTCCATAGGCGAACTTCCTTAGAGGAGTTGAAACTCGTCTCTTTATAGACGATTTGAAACTCGTCTCCTCATAGACCAGCTGAAGCTCGTCTCTTCATAGATCAGCTGAAACTCGTCTCTCCATAGATCAGCAGAAACTCGTCTCTCCATAGATGAGCAGAAACCCGTTTCTTTATATAAACAAAACTTTATGAACGCGCTAAAACTTGTCTCTCTTCATTGAAGTCTCATCATAGAAAACTTGAAACTCGTCTCATTATAGTCCTTTCTTCATAGATAACCAGACGAGCTGTTTGTCCAGAGGCTCTCTCTCCAGACTCCATAAAAGCCGTCTCTCCCGACGAGATGATAAGGAATCTTTGAAGGCAAGCTCTAAAAGAGAATATTTAAAGATTTGAAGAGACTTTGAAGATGATCCACGATTGGGAATCTTTGAAGGTGAGTCAAACTTTTTGAAAAGGATCCTTGAAAAGGGTATTTTACTGTAGAGCCTTAAAACAGACCCCTGTATTATATACCAGCATAAGGGCGTCTCTATAAATGAATCCTAAAGGATGTCTTTGTAGACGATCACTAAAGGGAGTCTATATTGAGGATTTTTAGAGAAAGGTCCCAGGAAGAAGTCACTGGCAGCCATAAACTGATCCCATAAGGAGTCTTTTTCGCTTATGAGAACTTATATATGAGTCCTGATGAGAATATTTAAAGGTGACCATTTTTTCCATAAGAAACCTGGAAGGAGTATCTCTAGGCGAAATAACTTCTCTGAACGAACTCTAAAGAAAGTCTTTATAGGTATAGGTTAAACTATGAGGCCATGGACTGCCTCTGAAATGAATCTGTATAGTCCTCTTGAGAAGTGTGCTAATTTTGATTTTTTCCTACTCCTTTGCCAGGACTATATCCACCTCATGGTCCAAGCATCATTCAATGTGTGAATAAATTCCAAACTTTGTTGCCATATTTTTTCTGCTGAACATTGTTGATTGTGTTCATTCAGACATTCATTCATACGTTCTTTCGGTGGTCCTTTTTGCTTCTTCGAACATGCATGTTCGTTTATATTACGATATTTTCCTTTTCTTTTCTTTTTTTTTTTTGGAAAATATCACTGGACCATAAAAGATATGTAGAATTGAAAGGAGAAATTGAATTGTGATGCCATTTAACATTAGTCCGGAAAGCACGGCATCCGGTCTAACAAACGCAGGAAGGACCCCAGTAAGCAGTTACGACTACTACTACTACAACGACAACAAGTATTGGCAGAGGCAGCAACAGCATGTAAGCAATCACTTAGACGGCGAGAGGGACATTGCCCCAGCACTAATAAATGGAATTACACTAAAACATATGCCAAGCCAGACACTCACATACAAACCCACACATAGACGTAGCAGCAGCCATGGCACACAGACATCTGAATATATGAACCCAAAAATGTAGATATAACCTAATCCATTTAGAAGAGAATCTAATCTGTAAGATATTATTGGATTAACTACTGGCCAAGAAACTCATTAGGTTAAGAACTTGGTTGGTAAGCAATTTGGGAATACAACATCCAAACAAGCTGGGAATGCACACAAAAAGCAAGACATTGCAAAAGAGAGACAAATTGAAACTACCCAAATGGAAATGGCATAAGCCACGAAACTAATTTGATTAGATTTTTCGTAAATTCAAAAATATTCCGGAAAATTTGTGGAATAATTTTCTTTCGAAAATTTAAATACCCATGCAAAATTCTGAACGTTTGGGACATTTAAATGCTCACATCCCTGTTAGAGAATGCGCGGATGTGCATGTGTGTGTGCGTATGTAACAAATCTGTCATGTTCATTTTTATAGCTTGCAAAAAAAAGAGAAAGAATGAAGCACTTGACATATGAAACATTGCACGCGTGTTCTCATAACTGTTGCTCGCTCATCACTGCCACCCACAGCCACCACGTAGAGATATCCTGCGGGTACATTTGAAACTGTGTGTTAGAAAAGTGAGCGCGTTTTGTTTTCATTTTTTTTTTTTGAGTTTCTCGTTTCCTTTTTTTTCTTGCCTTTTTTCATATTCAAACATATTTTATGCACAACATTGCTTGATGTTTCTATTTTTTTTTTCGCATGGTCCCCCCTACTGCCTGGGGGCTAGTTCCATGCATGATGGCAAAGCAACCCGTTACTCTACCCAGCCAACCCCAACCATCCATTCATTTCTTCTTATCATGTTCTGAGTGTGGTGTCCATTGCAAAATCGCATGGATGAATGAATGCGAGGTGGACAGACGCTTGTGTGCATCCCTTCAGGTAAAGCTAGGTGTCTTTGTGTGTGTGTGGAATGTGGTTCGTTATGCAAGAAATTAATTTAATTTGAAGAGACATCATGGTTCCGTTTTTTTCTCTGCCGTAGAGCTTCAAGCATTTGAAATGTCCGCTGGAGGTTTATGAGCGTTTTCAACAACAAAGTTTATGCAAAAAGACATATGAATTGTACTTTTTTGTATTTTTTTATGTTTTTTGCATTCCCTAGCCGAGGGATGGTTAGCTCTTTGATAGTTTTTTTTTCTCTTTACTGAGAATATCAAAGACAGAGGAGTAGCGTGTGAGTGAAATAGGGTACTTCATGTTACAACAAGTTGAATAATGTCACACTACTAATATATAGCTTCAAAAATCTAGGAAATAATTTGTACACATAATTTCCAAAATGCTACAAGCAGGACATCATAGATACTTGACAAAGAAAAGAAAAACTTAATACGCGAGTTAAACGAGGTGAATGGCGTATTTATAGATGAGCAGAATGTAGTCTCTATAAACGAGCTTAAGGCAGTCTCAATAAACGAGTTGAGATGAGAATCTTTGAAGATGAGTTTATGGGAGTTTCCATAGACGAGGCGATAAGAGTTTCTATCGACAGGCTGAAATATCTGTAGACGGGCGAATAAGAGTCTCTTGCAGTCTCTATAGACGACCTAAAGGCAGTCTCTATAAACGAGCTGAAGGGTGTATTTATGAATCCCTGAAATGAGTTTTATGGACGGACCGGAGGGACCATACAAAGATGAACCCATAAAGAGAACATATACCGGGTTGCTCATATTCGACGGACCTATCTGGCAACGACATAACTTTTGACAGAGATGTCACATCGCTTAATGACATACCGCGTTTGAAGCGTCAGTCCAAGCAGATTTTTACCATGATTCGTTCACGCGAAATAGTTGAAATAGTTGAAATTTATATTCAACAGAAGAAGTCAATTGTGAAAACTCAACGTGCTTTTAAAACATTCAAAAATGGGAGAAGTACGCCTTCTAAGAACACCATTAAGCGTTTATACGAAAAATTTTCGACTGGTAAGGCTCTTTCTAATCCGAAGAGGCCATATAAAAGTCGACCAAGGCGATCGGCTGAGAATATCGCTGCCGTACGAGCCAGTGTTGAGAGGTCCCCAAGAACATCCCAAAAACGCCGTTCTCAACAGTGGGCATGGCTCGGTCAACTTTACAACGGATTATTCGCATTGATTTGCATTTGTTCCCGTACAAAATTCAATTGACGCAAAGAATGTTGCCTGCGGACAAGCTCCGTCGAATATGGGCAACCCTGTTTATATAGGGTTAGATAAAAAAACTGCAACAATGTCAAACGTAATAATTTTTACATTTGTTTTTTTTTAATTTTATTGAATGAAAGCAAAAAATGTCGGAAATACCATAAGTCTAGATTTGAACGGATTGGTGAGATTTTGGTGGCCATTGTGCGCTGGAAATGAACCGAGGAACCTCATTTTGTAACCATTCTTGGGTGCACGTGTTGAGTGCAAGTCAATGCTTTAATACACCCTCCAGAATATTTTCGCGATAATATTCGATTGCACGGTCGATTAATACGAGCGGAGAGCGACCATCGGCTGTTATGGAGGCCCACACCATCACCATGGCCGGCGCTTGAGTTCTGGTGGCCAACCGCGGTGTAAGTTCTTGCTCTTTTTGGAATTTCAATGGCTTTACCCCGAGCTCATTTTTCAATATTTGCCGAATGGAATGTTGCGATATGTTCAGCTCACGAGCCATTTTTCGGTCACTACGAAGCGGGTTTCGACCATTTCTACTGATGCTACTATTTTCTTGACGTTGGGCTACACTACCAGTATCACGGTAACGAGCGATGGAACGAGACACAAAAGATTTATTCACATGTAAATGCTGAAGTACTCTAACGATAGCCACTGTGGTTTTCCAGCCAAATATAAAGAAATCACACTATCACTCTTGAATTCCATCACGAATAACCTTTTTTCCGGAAAATTCTAACCAAAATGCGTTTGTACACTTGTAAATAATATAACGAGCTGTCACTGGAATAATTTTAGCAGCTGTCGGACGAATGGCTTAGTAATGACAGTCTGAATTCGGTTGCAGTTTTTTTATTTCACCTTGTATCTATTTCTCCAGTAAATATTCTTTAATATAATCCTTATCGAAGTCATATCATGTACTCTATGTACAGCAATGTTATTTGGTTCATAGTTGCTATGATCTACTTCACATAAATTCCCAATATAAAATTCCATGCCTTTTTTAAGATTTTTCAATAGCTCTTAAAAAATAATCACATATTTCCATTACAAACCTACGAAACAAAAAAAAAAAAACCAAACAAATTTCATTTTCAATTCCTAGGACCCAACAAGTAACCCTTTCCAATTTTCAACAAAGAGATTCAAAAATTCTACATGATCTCAAATAATTGATAAGTTTATCCATCAAAGAAGAAAAGGAAGTTGAAAATAAGAGCATTTTTGCCAAATCATGGACATTTCATTGGAATTTATTTATAACATATGCATTGATATAAAACAGAAAAAGGAACTGAAACGAAGACAAAGGACGACAACAAAAAGCTATGCAACATAAAATAATGGAAAAGATTGTGCACATTTTTCATAATCTATGGCAAATTTTATGCATTTTACATTACGTAGTCTGTTTTATTCTTTTTCTTCGTGCACACACACACACACATTCATTCACATATGTATGTGCAAGCGTCCTTATGCATAACTCCTGACTGGCCCTTGGGAGAAAGGTTGCCGCGGGAAACGGCACTAACAGTCAACATTTTATTTTATTTCGCATTTTTTGCCTTCCTTTTCTTGGATGGCTGTATCCTGGCTGTCAAATGCTGGTGGTGTTGTTGTTGCTGCTGTTGTTGCTGTTATTTTGTTGTTGAATGAACATTTTTATTGGATGCCCTAATGGAGTGAAGTGATGTTGCTGCCGCAGACCATCCCCCCAACACAACACAACTAACAACAACAGCACCAACCCCACACATAATGCACTTTGCAAAAATACTATTTCTTTCCTTCTCGCGCTGGCTCTTTGAAGATCTGTGAAAATAATAAATAAGTAAACGTGTTTTATCCACTGCACACATCCATATCCTAGGAGTAGTTTATTTATTCCTTTATTGCAACGAGCATTTTGTTATGCTTTTTGTGTTCCTCGCTTTTTTTCTCCTAAAAATTCTAGTGTTGTTGGTTTCTGTTTTTTTTCTGCGCCCTTGTCCATGCTGGGATTACTTTAAAATGGATTCTCTTCTTTTCGCCACATATTGCCACGTCTATTCGACGCGCTCGCTAGTGTGCGTTCATGTGTGTATTGGTGTAGCATTTTTAGACTAATGTTGTTTAGACCAAACCAGGCCAACAATAGCACACAGCACAGAACAAGAGTCCAAGTACATTGTGATTTTTTTTTTCATACAACAAATAAGCAAAACAGTTTGAAAATATCACGTTCTTAAGAGTAACAACACCATGAAAATATATAGGGTAACATCTTAATAACGGCACTAACATTGAAGTCACTAGCACTGCGACTACGTCCGACACTACTATATTTCTATATACCTAGCCATCAACAATGGTAATGGGAAAGTGACTATGAAGAATAATAATAAAGCAATAACAGTGGTGTCTATTTTGCGAAAATTTAACTACAAAACAAGTAAAGAGCTTTGATTTCAGCTGTTAACAATTGCGCCTAAAAGTATGCATTATGTTTTTTTTTTTCATTTTCATAAAATCCGCCACAAAGTCACTTTAAATAACTATAACAAAAAACAAACAATGGTGACTGTTTAGAAACAAAAATTGGTGTCAAAATTGTGAACAACTTTGATTTCGGCTGTTAAAATAGCGCCTAAAAGTATGCATCATACTCAGAATATTTTTTTAAAAATTCACGCTGGAATTCTATCTTTGGAAGTTTCAGATCTGCGACAAAGACAAAATCATATATATCCCTGAATTGAGATGTTTTACTGTCTTTGAAATGACTACTAGGATTAGAAGCCGCATACCTCACCTCACCAATGGTAATCGGCAATGGCAATCAACTGCAGTAGAGTTAATTATGAAAATATGGTTTCAATAAAAATGATTTCAGCTATTTCAGTATGCATCATACATCGTTCGTATAGCGTCCATCATCGTATGGAAGGTATACAGGGTTAGATGAAAAAACTGCAACCAATTTCACTAAGTCTGTTTACAAGCGTACAAAGCATTTTGGTAGGAATTTTCCAGAAAAAAAAAATTATTCGTGATGGAATTCAAGCGTGATATTATGATTTCTTTATATTTGGCTGGAAAACCACAAGTGGCTATCCTTAGAGCACTCCAGCATTTAAATGTGAATAAATAAATTGTGTCTTGTACCATCGCTCGTTACCGTGGTACTGGTAGCGTAGCCCGACGCCAAGGAAGTGGATGGAACAGCAACCTCAGCAGAAATGGTTCGAAATGTAAAGAATCGACATGATCGAAACCCGCGTCGCAGTGGCCGAAAAATGGCTTGTTAGCTGAACATATCGCAAAATTTGAAAAATAAGCTCGGGGTAAAGCCGTTGAAATTCCAAAAAGTGCAGGAACTTAAGAGTTGCTTCGCTTGGCCGAATTTGATTTTCTCCGATGAGAAAGCATTTGTTGTCCAGCAATTTGTAAACAAACAAAATGATCGTGTTTATTTGCCAAAGAGGTCAGCTGAAAATTTGCACCTTCGGTTGGCCACCACAACTCAAGCGCCGGCCATGGTGATGGTGTGGGCCGCCATAACAGCCGATGATCGCTCTTCCCTCGTATTAATCGACTGTGGCATCAGAATCAATGTCGAATATTGTCGCGAAAATATTCTGGAGGATGTAATAAAGCCTTGAGCACGCACACATTTTGGCCGCAAACCTTAGGCATTCCAACTCAGTACCATTGCACTCGGCACGCGCCACCCAAGAATGGTTACAAAATGAGGTTCCTGGCTTCATTTCCAGCGCAAAATGACCACCAAAATCTCTGGATACCATTCCGTTGGACTATTGTGTCTGGAGTGTATTGGAAAGCAAGATTGGCACTAAAAAATACGAAAGTGTCGATCACCTCAAGCAAACGCTTTGGCGGGAATGGCCCAAAATAACGCAGAGCAACATTCGGGCATCGTGCAACGGTTTCATTGGCAGTTTGAAGGCCATAATTCGTGCCAAAGGTCAACAATTCGATCAAATCTAAACTTATTCTAAAATTTGATACTATTTCCGACATGTTTTGCTTTCATTCAATAAAATTGAAGAAAAAATGTAAAAATTATGGCGTTTGACTTTGTTGCAAGTTTTTATCTCACCCTGAAAATTCTAACGGAACAACCCTACTTTAGTAAAAATTCAAAAAACCCATGCTATTTACGGAACACGCCTAAAAGGTTTCCCTTTTGAAAAATGTTTCTTAAAGACTGTTGTATATAGAAGACCTCTGAAAACGTTTCTATGATCATAGGTCTTTTGAGATGCTGTGTAGGAAAGAACTCTGAATGAACTTCTATATAGAAGGTTTAGGAATAAGACTTATTATGGAGGCCTACCGTAAGGATTTTCACATTACGCATTAAAGGGATTTTGTAATACAAATAAGTGATTTTTAAGAGCTCTATTAGAGTCTTTAAAAAAAAAAAAAAAACATTAAATTCAGAAAATTGCATGACATATTTTTTTGACCTGATAGTACGGTGCACATCTGCTAGTTAGTTTTTTTTTTTTTTTTTGCATACTCTTTCCAACATTTCGGCCGAAATCTCACGAATAAATGCTTCAGTATTGTCTTCCAATGCATCAAATGAAGCGGGCTCCATAGACATGACCGTTAACAGCTTCACAAGAAATAGTATTAAGGCGTTAAATCGCTTGATCTAGGTGGCCGAACGTGAGATGAAATGTTCACCGAACTAGCCTTTTAATAATAAGTCTATTGCTACGCGTTTTGTGTGGTTGTGGTCTTATTGACGCCACATGTCATGCACGTCTAGCTCTGTAATTTTGGGCTGAAAAACATGGATATTATCTAAAGGTAGATCTTATCATTCACAGTTACATTGCGATGCGCTGCATTTTTAAAGCAGTACTGCCTAATTATGCCACTAGCCCATGAACCGCACCTAATTGTGACTTTTTTTCATAAATTTGTGGCTTTTGCTATTCTTCCAGCTGATCTGCGCTTCAAAATCGACAATTCTGACATCTTTATTGAATAAAGTATTCAAATTGTGTAAACCTTTTACGAAAAGATTGAATCTTGCTTACAGATTGCGATAACACCATAATATTTGTTTGAGCATACATCGAAAGAATTGTTTTAAATAGAAACTGATAAACAACACTTCTGTCGCCTGAAAATATGCATCATTCAGAAATATTATTCTGTTTTCAGTTCCGTCTACGAATTTACTCATTAAAATATTAACGTTTCTGTACTTACAGCAACGCTGATGTTATTCTACAAAATGTATCAACTTACCTAAAAAGAGAGAAGAAAGGGAATTATTAAAAATATGTAAAACATATGAAATATTAATAAAATGATTTAATTTAATTCTGGCGTTAGAAGTTCGGCAAAAAATGCAAAAGTTCTTAATGACGGTTTCACCTTAAATTGAAATAAGAAAAGCGTCAGTCGGTTTTGCCGACATATGTATACCCTCGGTCAATGTTCGATTTTTTAAATATATTTTGACTTCTTTTATGATTATTCAAACCATTGACCCTGTATGGAGTAGGATTCAAAGGAATGGCCCAATACTATCCATTTCGTATCGAACCTAAATAAATATGATATAAATATTGGGACGGACCTAGTTTGAGCTATATCGACTACTTCCTTCACTTTTTATGTGATATATGTAATAATTTTTAGAAAATGTTGAAATGTGCGTGAGGTGCAAGATATAATCGACCGAAGTATTCCATTTTCATCCACTACAGATAAAATTGTTGATATGGGCAAAATTATAAGAGAATCGAACATTTATATCCAATTTTATGCGATATCATAAATTACATATTCATCCCAGGTTTCTGGTTAAGAGAAATATTTAGATATTTCAAGTTGTTTGGCAAGTTATGACAGATAAAAATACTGAAAATTGTGACCCTTTGTGGGTGAGGTACCACAAGGGGTTCGCAAATATATATCATCTTTCGATCTGGTATAAGCAAAAATCTTTGTAGTATGTGTGATATTTCAAGGGAGTTGGATGGTCATTTCGCTTTCTTTGAGAGTTTTTTTTTAAATCTTGAACCCTACGTGAGGGAGTTACCAGAAGGAGTGGACCGATTTATCCCATCTTCACAACAGATCTTGAATTAGTAAAAATAATGAGATGTGGGAAATGTGAAGAGAACTGAATGCGTATTTCGATCCTAGTTTGATAATAATGTTACGATGTATCAGGTTTGGACCAAATCGGATACTCCCTTCAAGAGATGTCGTAATCACCAGCCAGACAGACAGACGGACGAACGGATATCGCTAGATCGACTTACTGCCAATGAAACCGTCACACGCTGCCCGAATATTGCTCTGTGGTATTTTGGCCCATTCCCGGCTTGAGGTGATCGACACGTTAGTATATTATATTGCCAACCTTGCTTTCCAAAATACTCCAGACAAAATAGTCCAACGCATTGGTATCCGGAGATTTTGGTGGTCATTGTGCGTTGGATATGAAGTGAGGAACTCATTTTGTAACCAATCTTTGGTGGTGCATGCTGAGTGCGATGGTGCTGCTTTCTGTTTGAATGTTCAAGGTTTGCGTGCCCAAGGCTTTAATACACCCACAAGAATATTTTCGCTATAATATTCGGCATATATTCTAATGACACGGTGTTATGGCGGCCCACACCATCACCATGGCCGGCACTTGAGTTTTGATGGCCAACCGAAGGTGCACATTTCAGCTGATTTCATTTTGTTTGTTTACAAACTGCTGGACAACGAATGTTTTCTCATCGGAGAAAACCAAATTCGGCTCTTCAACACTTTCAGCCCAGCGAGCAACTCTTTAGCTCTTTTGAGTCTATTTTCTTTCTGTTGCGGTGTAAGTTCGTGCACTTTTTTGGAATTTCAATGGCAATATCCCGAGCTCAGTTTTTAATATTTGCCGAATGAAATATAGCGATATGTTCAGCTCACGAACCATATTTTGATCACTGCGACGCGAGTTTCGATCAAGTCGCTTCTTTACTTTTCGAACCATTTCGGCTGATGTTGCTGTTTTCTTCCGTTCACTTCCTTGACGTCAGGCCACGCTTCCAGCATCACGGCAAGGTGCGATAATACGAAACACAACATACTTATTCACATTTAAATGCTGGAGTGCTCTAATAGCCACGATAGCCACTTGTGGTTTTCCATCCAAATATAAAAAAATCACACTATCACCCTTGAATTCAATCAAAATGTTTTCGTACGCTTGTAAACAATATAATGAGCTGCCACTGGAATAATATTAACAGGTGTCGGACGAGTAGTTTTGAAATGACAACAGTCTGAAGTTGGTTGCAATTTTTTCATCTCACGCTTTAGGTCCACGTGTAGGTATAGACCTTAAAATCCTTATTGTGTATTTTGATGCTTTTAGTATTTGTTCACCGGAATTGTTTCAAATATCGTATTTGCAGTTCCTAATAGGTCCTATAGCCTCTGGCAACAAATTGCATATGCATGCCCAGGTCTTCGTATAGTCCCCATATATCGGTACCTCCCTATATTCGGCATTTTTAAGGATTTTAGGTACAATATTAGCCGGACTTGTTTGCCTAAGGCTGGTACTATAGCCTGTGACAGAAAATTGCCTATGCAGGTCCAGGTTTCCTTATAGACTCCACAATAACGGTAGCACCCTGCATTTGGTATTTTTAAGATTTTAACAGAACTTTTTGCAGATTCTATTTGTTTTTTGTTTTTCAGCTGCTGGAACTTTAACTTGTTTGGCTTCCACTGTGCCACGACTAATACAACCTGTAAAACCCAGCAACAATCACTGGAATTGTAGTAGCTTTCATTCGCTCTCAAGTAGCGAGTGGAGTAAAGCAGTAAAGCCAAGTCAAGTGAATTATTAAGTAAAGTAAATCTGAACGCGTAGCAACTCTCAGCGACGTGAATGTGTTTTTGAAGAGATAACAACTCTCTAAAAATGAATGAAAATGGAAAATGGGACAAAAAAAATTCAGCCAAAAAAACGAACGCCACGAAACGAAACACTACAAAATATTTCAGAGTAAAATAGCCAAAGCTATGGCTAACTTGGAAGAATTAAATGGACAATACTTGCGAATACTTTGTACATTTTAAATTGCAATATCACAATGGATGGATGAATGGATAGATGGGCTACATGGTGGGATGGAGGAGCTCACGACGACGATGATGATGATGTTAAATGTAATAATGTTGTTGCTGTGAGCACAACCACGGATTACCCAGAAAGTTGTTTTTTGTGCGCGCACTATAAAAGCAAATTGAAAAACCAGAAAGCAATAGCAACAAATCATAAGCTATTTAACACTTGAACCACTGAATCATTTATTTAAAACGCAATCCAAAGGCAAGAAAGGCAGGGAGCCTTGAAATGAGTTTCAATTTGCCTTGGTAGGCTATTAAAATATGCACAAACTCATTCACACACACACACCCACAGAAAGAGGGAGCCCCTTCCCATTTCATGGAATAAAATTAACGAAAGCGATTAAATTCATAAAACCAAGGAGAGAGAGAGGGAGAGTGCAGGGAGATCAGCCAAGTGACAGCAACAAATGAATGTAACGCATCAATGAATAAATCAATTAAAAGTGAAACTGCATCACAACAGCCCAATGATGATGCTGATGCTGATTCGGATGCAAATTGAAATGTGGAATATGGATGGAATTGAAATTGAAATTGTTGCATGTCATATATCTGTCTGTCTGTCTGTTCGTTTGTCAGTCGTTTTATCCCGCTATGCAATTGGCCATGCATATGGCCTGTCATCATTTAATGGTGGGCATGGTTGGGTGTTGCAAGGCAACACCAGAAGCGGACCTAGGATTTGGTTTGTAATCGGAAACAGCTGCCTTGTGTACTTTAATAGCTTCGGTAAACAAATACTTGCCGTTCGCTCGCTCGCTCGCTGCCAACAACAAGATAATAAAACAATTTTTAATGAACTTTACACAAACACACTCACACACATGGCAAACACATTTGGTAGTCTGTTTGTAAGAACTACTCGCGCTGATATGAATTTTATTTGATGGAAAAAACGCGATCACAAGCCTCACTGTTGACATTACAAATAAATTAACGCGCTAAGCATCAACTGGAAACAAAAAATAACAACAACAACAACAAACGCACACACACACAATACCAAAATGCATAAAACATCAAAGACTATTTGTAAGTACAAAAGTCACAGCGAGCAAGAAATGAGGGGTGAGGGGTGGTGGTATGGATTTTTTTCTTGGTTCTATCATTTAAACTACAAAGAGTCATTCGGGCAAACAAACAAAAACAAGAAAAAAATAATGCACATAAATAATGACACATATGGAAATATGTCCAATGGGTACATAGATGCAGGGACGACTCTAAGAATGTCAAAAGCGAATTGAATATATACTACAGTTGTATAGGGATCAATTTTGGGAGAATTAGCTAAACCAAAAATGGCCATTAAAAATCAGAATTTATTTCCAAAGAATTCACGCTTCATAAGCTCATAGCCTCATAAAATTAAACATAACTAGAATTAAAACAAGTAAGCAAAGGCTATAGTCGTGCGGGGCCGACCATGTGATACCCTACAACACTACAATATTTTCGAAGTCCCCTTATATGAAAATCCATTTTGGAAGATTTCGTTTTTGAAATAATGCCAAAGAGTCCCGCCCAAAGGTTACCCTTAGTTTTTTGACCCGGAGAATTTGGCAAAAGTTGTGCATGCTGTGGTCCACTTTACAGCTAAATATAATCCAATGGTCATCCCAAATGCTAAACTTCTTCCCTGTCCTTAACTCTCTTCCGATGCGAAATTCCGTGCCGATTAGTTTTCAATTGTGACCTATAGAGCGACTACAAAATTAGAAAAAAATTAATTTTTTTAGTCCAATTGCACCTCTACATGTACATCTTAAGAACAATAGGCTTTAATTCTGACCATAACCCTACCCTCATTCAAAATTTTGTGAGGATCGGACGATAATTGCCATATGCATATAATACCCTCAAAACGTAGTGTTGAGGGGTGTAAAAATATAGAAAATTGACAATTCAAAATTGTAAGTCAAATTTAAAAAATCGCATGCGATAAAAAAATTATGACAAAAATTGAAAAAAATCGACAAACGATATTCACTCTTTTATTGGTATATTTTCCCGCGATTTTCTTAGATTTTATCCTTTTCTGGCAAGAGACCATTCCGAATTGATGTGAATTGTGAAAATCGGCCCAGCGGTTCTTGATTTATAAGCAGAATAAATAAGATCAATTCTTTTACACATGTATTGTACCTATTTTGCTATATATCCGATTTCTTGGCTTTTAGCATCACTGTAATGGTCAGAAGTGATCTTTTAATGTATTTGAGAATTGGCTGGGATTAAAAATATTAGCGGTTTAGTGGCAATTTTCCTATTTTCTAACATAAAAATGAGGGTCTATTTTACCCGCTAATTATTGTCCGATGACCGATTGGTAGGTTTCTGCCCAGTTCCAAATTCTAACTCCATGTAAATTGTCGCGTCGATTGGTTCATAATTGTGACCTATAGAGCAACTGCAAAATCAGGAAAATTGTCTGTTTTTGTTTCATTTCAACCCCTACATATCGTGCGATCATCTCCAAAAACAATTGGGTTCTGTTCTGACCATAACCCTACATCCAATTTCAATTTCGTGAGGATCGGTTCATAATTGCGACCTGTAGCTTGATTACAAATAAACATGGACAGACGGACATACATAGCTAGATCGACTCTGCTCGGCAAGCTAGGAAGATCCATATATACTTTCCTATGTGGGAAACCAATATTTCGAGGTGTTACATAATTTTTGGCCCAATCAAACTTATAATACCCCCAACACATAGTGTTGTAGGGTATAAATATACTATTATATCTTATAGAACCGCAAAATTATTAAAAATTAAAACACCTAACTATTAATGAACTTTTAGACCTGAAAAAATTAATACAGCAGTATAAATTCTTTAAAAAAATTGGATCGTAAAGTTCTTCAAATAATTCTTTCGTTTTGCAGACCTGTAAATAATTATAAACGTATTCACGATTTTAGGTCTTATAGAAATTATTATAAATAATCCAAAAAATATTTTAAAAATCCTCCATTTCATTCCTTCCATCCAGATCCTAATTTTACCTCTTTTAAATTTATTTAAAAAATCCAAAATTCTAAGTCTTAAAGTCTCACAGCTGCAAAAATTATTAAAAACACACGATTTTTGGTTTTTCTTGCACTTAAACCTGTTTTGAAAACTCCGCGATTCTACAGTCCTGCAAAAATCAGTAAATATAAATCTTATTCAATTCACAAATATATGATTTAGGGAAATTTCGGCTGTATCTTTAGCCATAAGGCTGAAGGGCCTCCAAAATATTCTTAAAATACAATAGTTTGATAAATACTGAGAAAGACCTTATAAAACAAGTAAAAAGCTTTAAGTTCAGCCGGGACTCCACCATTTGGAACGAATTTGGCAATTCTCAAAAACAATAAAATCCATTAAATATTCTGTTAAAATCTTTAAAATATCGAATGTAGCTGTTTTATTAGTGTCTATACGACGACATGGACCTGTATAGATAACTGTTGTCATAAGCCATTACAACATTCAAATGAAACTTAAAAAATCTGTGAAAAATGTATCTAATATATAGTGGGGGCTATACGAACACGTGGACCTATGAAGACAATGTTCCGCCACCGAATCTAGAACCCATTATGACCAAAAAATACCAATTTTTAGGCAAATGTGTGGAAAATGTGGCAGAAATCATCAAAATATCTTTAATCGGGAGGTACTGTTATATGGCGTCTATTCAGAACATGGATCGATGTATCTCATTTTCAATACCAATCATCCTAGCCACAATGCAAATTGTTCTACCAAAGTTTTAAACTCTACGTCAAATAATGTGGGCTGTATTGTGAAATCAAAAGACGGACAGACAGACGTTCATCGTTAAATCGACTAAGGATTTTATGCTGATCGTGAATATATATACTTTATGAGGTCTTCAGCTTTTTTACTTGTTAAAAATTATCTATAAAAATACGCGTTAAAAGCTCTCATTGAACCTCAAGAAATGTTATTTAAAAATTTACACTACTGGCCCCGATGGTCCATCAAAATACAATACAATACAAAATATTTAAAAATCTTTAGAATTCGAAAATTATCCCATTGCTTGATTATATGCTGTGAAAAATATTCTTAAAAATCGACGTTTGACTGGCCTTTAAAAATGCTGTTGTAAAAAATTCGTCAAAACTCCACATCAAAATCTCTGATAGTCCTTTGATAAAAATATTCTTAAAATATCAGTATGTAGCCTTGATATACCTTATATAATCTCCTTTATTTCGTAGGGTACAGCTACATTAAAAAAATCACAAAGAACAAAGTAAATGCAATAACACAATATTGAATGCTATGCATTATTTCTCGTTCGGGTGAATGTCATGTGACATCTTTAACGGCACAATGTCATGGGTGTATGGTAGGCTCATATCATCTTTCATGGTCGATATAATTTCCATTGTAAATGACTTGGGGAGACAACACAATACGACAACATCAACAGCATAACTGATAATATCTATCTCCTTGTAGCTAAAGATTTTTGTGATGAAAAGCTTTTGTTAACCCCGTCAAAGGACATAGGGGTATGATGCATCATGAAATATTAAGGTTACAGGGTCTTTAGCGGTATTTGTGGGAAAGGGGTTGGACTGACTTCAAATCGATGCGATATCTTTAAATAACACTTATAAGACCATTTTAAATTTTTATACTTTGAAACCTTGAAAAGCCCACACATTTAATAACAATGTTCCTTTTGAGTTTTTTTTTTTTTTTTGGTTTTTGCAACATGAAACCATAAAAATTGTTGTTCTTTCATCCACCCCCATTCGCGGAAACCACACAAGTACACCAAGAACTAGAAGATGACAATTCATTCATTAAAATTTTGTTAAAAATAGAATGATGCCAAGTGAAAACCCGTAGATCAAAAGAAATCGTTTTCCAATTGTGAACAGGGAAGGAAACAAAGGCGTCGGTGTACGAACAAAACCGGATGCAAATAAAAGTTTGAAGTCGTAAAAATATTCATTCTTTCCTTTTGCGGCAAGGCTATGGAATATGATTTCTTTCATAGAGATAGATAGAGAGAGAGAGAGAGAGAGGGAAGGGGTAAGGGAGAAATTGTGGTTAGGTTTGGTGGTAACTGTGTGGTGGCGGTTACATTCCTTTGATTATGTTTTATCGATTCAATGGCATGGAAATAATAAAATGCGGGATATTGTGCCAGTGAGGCATGTGGGTAAAGGGGTAAAGGGCATACAGAATAGGTGTGATGGGAACTCTAAAAAATCTTCAAAATCCACAGTAGTATTAATGCTAAAAAATTAACAATAATGGCGAAGAAAAATTTTCTTTAAACAAGCTAAATTATCGATTTTACTTGCCAAAGAGGTCGGCTGAAAATGTGCACCTTCGGTTGGCCACCCGAACACAAGCGCCGGGCATGGTGATCGTGTGGGCCGCCAAAACAGCTGATGGTCGCTCTCCGCTCGTATTAATCGACCGTGGCATCAGAATAAATGCCGATATTTTCGCGAAAATATTCTGGAGGGTATATTAAAGCCTTGGGCGCGCAAACATTTTGGCCGCAGACCTTGGACATTTCAACAGGACTCAGCACCATCGCACTCAGCACGCGCCACCCAAAAATGATTACAAAATGAGGTTCCTCGCTTCATTTTCACCAAAATTTCCGGATACCAATCCGTTGGACTATTGTGTCGGGAGTATTTTTGAAAGCAAGGTTGGCTCTAAAAAATACCAAAGCATCTATCACCTCGAGCAAGCGCTTCGACGGGAATGGGCCAAAATATCGCAGAGCAACATTCGGACAGCGTGTGACGGTTTCATTGGCCCTCTGAAGGCCATAATTCTTGCCAAAGGTGACCAATTCAAACAAATCTTAACTTATTCTAAAATTTGATGCAATTTCCGACACTTTTTTTCTTTCATTCAATAAAATTAAAAAAAAAAAAGTAAAAATTGTGGCTTTTGACTTTGTTGCAGTTTTTTATCTCACCATGCGTCATGGGGTCTATGACGAATATTTAGAAGTGTTTCAAACGGAATGACAAATTTAATATACGCTTCTTTCCAATGCGGAGAGTATAAAAATGAATATTAATAAATCTCTGGAGTTTTCGTTAAAAATATTGAGATCTTGATAGTCTCCCAATAATATTCTAGAGATAATAACCTATATCTGATACACCTTTGCGTTTTTTTGTGTATTTTGTAAACAATTATTCTTATAAACCAATTCTGCTACGATCGAACCGAAGAAATACCTCTCACAGATCCAAATCCCTGATCACTTAAATTCGAAGTAATGCAAACGAAAGAAAACATTAACATTTTATTGGACACAATCCGAGAAAAAAATCGACTTTGCTGCATTGACAAGCATTTGCACTTGATGTTTCTTTCCTGGTATGTCCATAAAATTATCGAATCCATATGTTGAGCATTTGTTGTTGAACGCTTCATGTGAGTGTTGCCGTTGCAATGGTGCATCATTTGGTTGTTTTTTTTTTTCTGATGTTTTTGTCGAATGGTAATAAAAATCTTTAATTACAGTGAAAACATTGCCACCAGGCGGGCAGGCATATCTGTTTTAAAGGCTTGAGTGAGTTTATTTGCCATTAGCATGCAACAAATATTATGGCAACAACATTCCTTAGTAAATACACACGTTCGGTCCTACGTCTGTCCATCCGTCCGTCCACATGTCCATTAGTCATGACCAGTGTGTGTAACGAAATCCACACAAAATAAAGAAACAACACTCAAAATAAACACTCGAAACAAACAAAAAAAAGAAGCAAAAGTACTTCGTACAAAATTTATTTCAATGGGAATCATAATCGACATGACAACTTTTTGACATCTGAACGCATAACAGCTTTTTCCCCATACATTTTTTCGGCGGTGGCTCATATTGAGGCGCCGCTTAATGATGCGTCTGTGTAATTAAAAAGCCAAAGAGGAGAAAAAAGAAAACAACAAAAACTTGCAAATGTTATGAAGCCATATATTTAACTTGCTCCAATGACTTTGTTGTTGCTGTCCTTCTTCTGCTTCTTCTTTTGCTTTTCCGTCACATCTTGTAATGTGAAATATTTAATTTTGTTTTTTGTTTGCTGAAATTTGGCAGGCGTTGTTTGGTATTTAAAACAATAATAAGTAGACATTTGCCGAACATATTCTTGGCTAATTAACGGCATTCATTAAAATCGCTTTGGCTTGGGATAAGTATTTGCTGGGATGATTTGCTTACAATTAAAAAATTCCGCTGAAAAATGGAATTCATTGGAAAATGATATGATTCAACATGAAGAGGAAATAAAATGTGGCAGGGTGAAGTATTAAAGAAAACAGAAATGATGTGTCAACAAAGAAATAAGTACACGAACTTTTTTAATGGATAATGTCAGCCAGGGCGGGTGAAAAAAAAAATATTGGAACACTTAATTTTTTTTTATTTCTAGAAAATCGAAAAAAAATCGGCCACGAATCAAAGAAATTTGAAAAATAAAATATTTTTGATGACTTCCTGGCTTTACACAAATAGCAGATATATATTTTTTTAAATTTTATTTTTAAATGTTTAAAATGTCTTCTTGGATAAGAAGCATGGATTCTGAAGAATATTTTTAAAAAGTCTACGCTGATAGTTTTTTATAACCTCCTCCATAGTATGGAGGGTACATAAGGTTTAAGCTAAGAGGGTATTATAAGTTTGTCATACATTTTAGATCCCACAAAGTATATATATTGTTGATCGGCATAAAATTCTATGTCGATTTAGCGATGTACGTCCGTCTGTCCGTATGCGGAAATCACTCTAGCTTTCGAATGAAATGGTGTAGATTGATAAAATTTTACACAAATGTGCATTATGTCTGCAGGACTTTTCGTATTGAAAATGGTATAGTATACCTTATGGTATAGCCCCCATATAATTGTGCCTCCCTTTTTTTCGGTATTTTGCTGATTTAAGCGACATTATTCACCGGAAATGTTTAAAATTTATTATTTGAAGTTCGCTATGGAAACTACAGCCTAAGACAGAAAATTGTTAAATGTATATTATGTCTGCAGGACTTTTGGTATTGAAAATGGACCATGTAGGTCCACGTTTTGGTATGCCCCTTAAACAATGGTACCTCCTTATTTTCGGTATTTTGGTGATTTGCTATTTGAAGTTCGCTATGGATAGTACAGCCTAAGACAGAAAATTGTCTGTGCAGGCCCCCATATAACGTTTCCTCCCGATGTTCGGTATTTTGACGATTTTAGCGGCATTATGTACTGGATTTGCAGGTCCACGTCTTCGTATAGCCCCTCCTATATTCGGTATTTTGATGATTTTAGCTACATTATTAACCGATTGTTTATTTCAAGTTTCGTATTTGAATATTGTAATGGGTTATGACAAAGATTGCCTATGCATGTCCACGGCTACTTTCGGTATTTATAAAAATTAACAGCATTTTAACGGATTTTATTTTTATTTTTTTTAGGTCAAGATGGTGGAAGATATTCCAAGATCGGGCCGGCCGAACCGACAGCTTTTTTGTTTTTTTTAAACATTTTGTAAAGTGTTTTTGATGTGTTTTCAAAATTAATTTTAGTAGTTCTTCTGGATCTTCAAAATCCAGAAAATTCGGATTGGTTGTTGTCAGGACTGCTGAAAGGGATTATTTAAGAAAATTTTTGCAAAGACTATCGAAGCTGCTAAATTGTTTTCAACAACGTTTTTGCATAGAATATTCCTGCAAGGACTATCAGGACTGCTAAAATCGATTTTTAAAATAATATTTTTCCAATGACAAAACTTGATTTTTAAGAAAATTTTTTCAAGGACTATCAGGATTATTATAATAATGTTTTAAGAACAAATCTGATTTTTAAGAAGGTTTAAGAGGGACTTTTAAGAATAATTTTGCAATCATGGCTGGAGCCATAAGTTTTTTTAAAAATATTTTACAAAGACTACCTACCTAAACTATAAATATTTTTCCAACGACTAAAACGGTTTTTATGAATATTTTTTCAAGGACTATCAAGATTACTAAGGTGGATTTTTTCAGAATATTTTAATAAGGACTATCTAAGCTGCCAAGAACAATTTTTTAACAAAATTTTTGCATGGACTTAGGAGTATTTTTTTCTAGTAAAATAGATATTCAACAATATTTTTGCGAACTCTATCAGGACTTCTAAGGCAGATTTTAAAAGAATATTTTTCCAATGAGAAAATCTGTTTTTAGCATGGACTATCAAGACTTCTAAAGAGGTTTTTTTTTATTAAAAAATATTTTTTTCAAGGACTTTATCTATTTTTTAAGAAGACTATCTATTATTGGAAGGGTTACCTTCTATCAGAGCTACTAACGTGGATATTTAAAGAATTTTTGCAAAGACCGTCTGACCTGCTAACATAGATTTTTTAGGATATTTTAGCATGAACTACTACATGAACTATTTTATGAATTAAATCGGACGTGGACTTTTCGAAACATTTTTTAAGAACTAAAAATTAGCTATCAACCTCAATTTTCTCAGAATATTTCTCAAGAACCTACAAAGCAAACAACTACATCTTTTGAAATATTACTTAAAAACTGTATGAAATACTAGCGTAGATTTCAGAACTAGGACTAAAAGAACCCCAAACATAGACATTTTTAAACAATTATACAAGGATAAAAACAGCTATGAACTACGATTTTTATTAATTTTTCCAAAGGGAAACTAACGTGGATTTTTTGAAGAACCCATGAGCTAACCACATGATTTTTTTCATTTTTTTTTTTCAAGGAATAAAGAAGCAATCGGTGTGGATATTTCAGGGCCAAGAATATACTTCAAGGACTAATGGAGCTATCATTGACAATTTTTTACATACTTTTAAAGAACTACCAACGTCGATGTTCATACAATATTCTTCAAGAACTACGAGGGCTATCAATTTCCTTCAAGGACTACAAGAGCTACCGCTATAGATTTTTTTGGAACATATCCAAGGTTCAATGGATCTATCAACGAGGATTTGTTTAAATACTTCCCAATGACTACAAGACGTCGGTTTTTAAAATATATTTTCCAAGAACTACAAGGACTACCAAGGTGGCCTCATATATCAGTACCTCCCCATATTCGGTATTTTGACGATGTTAGGTACATTACTCACCGAAATCGTTTGAGATGTCGTATTTGAAGTTCGTAATGGATGCTACAGCCTGTGACAGAAAATGTCCTATAAAGGTCCAGTTATAGCTCCGATATAACGGTATCTCTCAATATAACGTATTTTGATGATTTCAGATTTTTAAGATTTTAATAGAATTTTTAATGGATTTTATTTTTTGAAAATTTCCAAATTCGTACCAATGTTATTTGGTACTAGAGGTGTAAATGCCTCCCTCAAATTTGGTGAAAATCGATTAAGAGTTGAATATTCGTTCTGTATATTATTTCCCTCTGATTCCAAATAAGAACTGCTCTAAAGCCAAAATAAACATTCAAAAAAGCTTTATAGTTCTCATGGCCTACTTCAAGTGAATTCCCAATATAAACGTTTATTTGTTACGAGTAGGTATTTGTACTAAATATACATAGTGGTGTAGGGTATCATATATACAGCTTCGCCCGACTTTTGGCCTTTGGTTTCCTTTGCGTATATTAGACTGTTTTTTTTAATTTTCCACCTCGGTATTTCGTTGTCATATGATCTTGAAAGTATAGCATAAATACCATTTAAAACACTTCAGTCCATTTGCAGTGACGCTGTTGCCATCGCAACTGTCTGTCTGGCTCTCATCTATAAATAAAAATTGTTTAAAATGAATTTATGTCCTTTTCCCCATTAAGCAAAAGTCCAAGCGGAATAAGTGAATAAACCAAATGCATGACTGACTAAATAACGGACATCATCATTCTCATCATCATCAACATCATCTTCAATAGCGGCTTCATCATCCTCGACCTCGCCGTCATTATTATTATCCAACCACCCAACCAGCCATCCAACAGCAGATGTGCGAAAAGCATAAACATGCCAAAGTGTACTTGAATCTTTACAGCAATTTACGACAAGCATCACAGTACCGAAGAACAGAGAAAAAAGGCAGCAACAACACAGATTTTTAAATATTAAGAGGAGCTGTTGAAATACAAAACAAGAAAATGTTCGGCGGGGTCCAACCCAAAAAAAAAAATCAAATAAATTAAAATGTTATAAAAAATCCGCAAAAAAATAATTCTGGCACTCACTTGCTCTCTTCTACTTTTTTTGCGGCTATTGGCGTGAATTTATTCACACTGGAATTGGTCAACAACAGACATGGTTTGATGTGGCATCGATGGACCTTTTCAAAGATTAACGAATACCGTAATTGGTCCAAAGTTGTATATGGTATGTGTTTGTGTGTGTGTATGCTCTGGCACAAATAGAATTCGGAAATAATGAAAAACAAGGTATGCATATGAACTCTCTTTAAAAGGTTCTACAGTGTCACATATATTTGGCGGCCCTTTTTATCATTTACGAAAACTTAATGATCATTTGCTTTAACAGAGATTGGGAGGGTAAACAATTTTTGGTAGAAATGCAGGTTGAGTGTCAAATGGGATCTTATGTAGGAGATATTATAAAAAGGGCAAAAGTTGAAAGGGGTCGACTGCATGATACCCTACCCCCTATGCATATTCAGTGGAGTCACCCGTAACAAATAAACATCTATATTAGGCATTTATGCGAAGTACAGGGTGATATAAAAAACTGCAACAAAGTTAAATGTATAGTATCAAATTTTAGAATAATTTAAGATTTGTTTGAATTGGTCACCTTTGGCCTTCAAACGGCCAATGACAACGTCACAGGCTGCCTGAGTGTTGCTCTTCGGTATTTTGTCCCATTCCCGGCAAAGCACTTGCTTTAGATATTGGACACTTTGGTATTTTTTTAATGCCAACCATGCTTTCCAAAATATTCCAGACACAATAGTCCAACGGATTGGTTTCCAGAGATTTTGTTGACCACCGTGCTCTGGAAATAAAGCGAGGAACCTCATTTTTTAACTATTCTTGGATGGCGCGTGCTGAGTGCGATGGTGCTGAGTCCTGTTGGAATGTCCAAGGTCTGCGGCCAAAATGTTTGCGTATCCAAGGCTTTAATACACCCTCCAGAATATTTGCGCGATTATATTCGGCATTTAATCTGATGCCACGGTCGATTAATACGAGCGGAGAGCGACCATTGGTTGTTATGGCAGCCCACATCATCACCATGGTCGGCGCTTGAGTTCTGGTGGCCAACCGAGGGTGCACATTTTTAGCTGACCTCCTTGGCAAGTAAACACGATAATTTTGTTTGTTTATAAACTCATCGGAGAAAACCAAATTCGGCAGTTCACCACTTTCGGTCAAGCGAAGCAACTCTTGAGCTCTTTTGAGTCTATTTTCTTTCTGTTGCGGTGTAAATTCTTGCACTTCTTGGAATTTCAATGGTTTTACCCCGAGCTAATTTTTCAATATTTGGCAAATGGAATATTGCGATATGTTCAGCTCACGAGTCATTTTTCGGCCACTGCGACGCGCGCATCGATGAAGTCGCTTCTTTACTTTTCGAACCATTTCTGCTGATGTTACGGTTTTTTTCTGTCCACTTCCTTGACGTCGGGCTACGCTACCAGTATCACGGTAACGAGCGATTGTACGAGACACAAAAGATGGAGTGCTCTAACAATAGCCACTTGTGGTTTTCCAGTCAAATATAAAGGAATCACACTATCACGCTAGAATTCCATCACGAATAACTTTGTTTCTTGAAAATTCTCAACAAAATGCTTTTGTACGCTTGTAAACAATATAATGAGCTGTCACTGGAATAATCTTAACAGATGTCGGACGAGTGGCTTAGAAATTACAGCAGTCTGAAGTTGGTTGCAGATTTTTCATCGCTCCCTGTATATCATATCAACTTTGAAATGTCTTTGAATGCGTATTATGGCTTTTTAATAGTTATAATTTGAAATTCGAAAAAAACTATATTGTAACTGATTTTCACCTGACAATCTTTAAAAAAAATATTTTTTTTAAAAATCCACGTTAGTAAATCTCATTTTTCATTTTTTTTATATTTGCGTTTTTTTTAATTCACGTTAGAAGAATTCATATTCACTATTTTTTTAAATCTAAGGTTTTAAAAAAAAATCACGTTGGAGCATCCGTTGAAAGCTCCGATAATCCTCGAAAATGTATTTTTATTTTTGGTAGCCCTGACAATCCTTGAAAAATATGGCTATAAATTGCTTTTACTTCTAAATATTTTTAAAAATTAAGGACCCCAAAAACCTAACTTCAATATGTCTTATAGTTCTTGGCTTCAACATACCGTGATTATGGACCTTGAGAAGATATGAAATATACATTTTTCATTGTACTCCCTGACCCACGCTTTAAGTTTTTGTTACATGTGTATATAATAGCTTCTTAAAAATACGCGAAACCCGGCCATTTCCCATTCTTACTACACCACCCCCCACTATCACCCCTTTACATTCGAGCACGAAATAATTAAACTTGATTTTCGAAAGGAGCGAGAAAAATAAAAAAAACACAATTCAATAAAAAAAACAACAACCCAGCTACGGCACAAGATTCATTTAAAACGTAATCGAATATCATCCAATGTTGCATAAATTGCAAACTGGACTCAATGGCAGTGGGAATTCTGCAGCTGATTGAGTAAAAGTGTCAGTGAGCAGCAAGTGAATGAATTGTAAATCAGAACAGCTCCATACATATATGTGTGAGAGTGCGAAGTGTTTGTGGGCATGGGAAAGGATAAATGGACGAATGGCAGCCCAGTGAACAACACATAAAGCACACAGTTGATGGTCATAAGCGTGAGGTGATGACACCATTCTTTAGCAGTTATTTTCAAATGAAAATTCAGGGACACTAAAGCGCCAGCACCACATTTAATTGATACCAGAAGCGACAAAAACAAAAAAAATCAAGAGAGAAAAAAAAACACAACACATAAATGATAGAGCCAGAGAACCATACGCACAGGAAGAAATTCAAAATACAATAACAGCGGCAAAAGCAACAAAAAAATACTCGACACCAATCCAACAGAGTTTAAATGAAAATTTATGGGTGGCAATGGTTGGCCGATCTCTGCGCTCCCCCATTGAGCCTCCAACCAAATACCCCACATATTTGCAATGCTTTTAGCGAACATGGTAATGGTATTGGGGTGGAAGATGGTGCTGCTGGTACTGCTGGTGAGAGACACACAAAAAAGGTCACTTCATAAATAAAAATGTATTTAAATTTAATTGTCAGCTTCAATTAAAATTGATTTTGGCCATGTTGTCGGCCTCCGGCCATGGTTCGGCACTCCACGAAGTCTCCATCCGCCGCCCAATCACTTGAATGTGTTATTAAAGTATTCTGCGAATAATGGCTACGTGAAATTGGTGGCGCCTTTCTCAAATAAATTAACGTTACATTCTGTTATCAACGATGTTGTTGTTGTTGTTTTTATTATGACGCCATCATACCAAGCAGTCCTTTACATTTATTTTGTTATTTATGAATTTTAACTATTTTCCCTGATTAGGGGACATGATTTTCCAGAAAAATATTTTATTTGGAAACGTATATTTTTATTTCTTGCTTATTACAAAGATGATGTAGTGCTACGCCCTTACAATTTTTATTTTTAGTTCGGTCATAAAAAATTCCATAAAATAACACGTTTTACATTTACCTTTTGGGGTAGAAAATTTCCAGGAGATACTAAGGATCTTTATGGAAGGACAATATATATGAAAGGGACCATTAAGTGAAAAATTATATGTAGAAGAATGCTTAATGAAAAGGATTTCATTTGATACTACTGTCCTTTCTGTGGCTAAAAGTTTATTTTCACTCAAAAAAAAAAAAAAAAAAATAGAAAATAAAAAAATTAAACAAATTATAAAATATCAGCCCGACAGCTGCATGCCAACCGCCAATGACCGTGTACAGGGTTGCTCATATTCGACGGACCCATGTTTTTTTTAATCGACGAGGCTTGTCCGCAGGCAACGTACTTTGCGTCAATTGAATTTTGTACGGGAACAAATGCAAATCAATGCGAATAATCCGTTGTAAAGTGGACCGAGCCATGCCCAACTGCTGAAAAAAAAGTTTATTCGTAATGGAATTCAAGCGTGATAGTGTGATTTCTTTATATTTGGCTGGAAAACCCATAAGTGGCTATCGTTAGATAGGCACTTCAGCATTTAAATGTGAATAAATCTTTTGTGTCTCGTACCATCGCTCGTTACCGTGATACTGGTAGCGTACGGACGTCAAGGAAGTGGCTGGAAGAAAATAGCAACATCAGCAGACATGGTTCGAAAAGTAAAGAAGCTACTCGATCAAAACCCGCATCGCAGTGACCCAAAAATTGCTCATGAGCTGAACATATCGCAATGTTCCATTCGGCAAATATTGAGAAAAAGAGCTCGGGGTAAAGCCTTTGCAAATCCAAAAAGTGCAAGAACTTACACCGCAACAGAAAGAAAATAAATTCAAAATAGCTAAAGCGTTGCTTCGCTTGACCGCAAGTGATGAAGTGCAAAGAGAAAATATTCGTTGTCCAGCAGTTTGTAAACAAACAAAATGATCGTGTTTTCTTCCCAAAGAGGTCAGCTGAAAATGTGCACTGCCCATGGTGATGGTGTGGGCCGAAATAGCAGCCGATGGTCGCTCTCCGCTCGTAGTAAACGACCGTGGCATTTGAATAAATGCCGAATATCATCGCGAAAATGTTCTGGAAGGTGTATTAAAGCCTTGAGTTCGTAAACATTTTTGCCGTAGACTTTCGTTATTCCAACAGGACTCAGTATCATCGCACTCACCACCAAAGAATGGTTACAAAATAAGCTTTCTCGTTTCATTTCCTGCACACAATGGCCTCCAAAATCTCCGTATACCTATCCGTTGGACTATTGTGTCTGGAGTATTTTGGAAAGCAAGGTTGGCACAAAAAAAAAACCAAAGTGGCGATCACCTCAAGCAAGTGCTTCGCCGGGAATGGGCTAAAATACCGCAGAGCAACATTTGGGCAGCGTGTGACGGTTTCATTGGCCGTTTGAAGGCCAAAATTCGTGCCAAAGGTGATCAATTCGAACAAATCTAAACTTATTCTAAAATTGGATGCTATTCATAATAATCTTAATCTTTTTTTGTTTGTTTTTTTTTTTTTTTGTTTGTTGGGTATCATATAGTCGGCCCCGCCCGATTTTTGACCTTTCCTTACGGGATTTTTGTGTTGCCCGGTGTAATCTAACAAAATTGTTTCTTAATTATTTTCTTTTCTTGCACAGTGTAATTCAGCTTAATATGGCTATAAATTCACTTTTGTCAATCGATTTTGCCTAAAGCACAAACAAAAAATTCTTTATGTTCCCATGCCCCGGAGGCTTTGTCATCATCTGAACACAGTCATTGTGGCACCACAGCACAAACATCATTCCTTTTTCAGTTGCTGTCAAAAGAAACAGGAAGTTTTTGAAAAGTTTCCACATTTACCACACATGTGTTATGGTATTATTAACCAAAAAAAAAAAAAAGAATGCCTTTGATTAGTCACCACCACCCTCACCCTGAGCTCAATGGAGAACAAAAGAATCCGTCCGGTGGATGTGTAACAATGTTGAGTAAATTTAAGTACCCACCATGGCCCCGAAAAAAAAAAGAATGGCAGAGGTGTCATTGTTGATGTTGTTACACTTATTATTTGTGATTTTGTGTTCATTCCCATCTTCATCTTTGTCTTCTTCTCTGGGAGCGTTAAGTGGTGGCCTGACTGCCTCCGTCTTTAAGGCGTTTGCAACAAAAAAAGAAAGGGAAATTTAAAGCAAACGACCCCAAACATTTGCCAACACTTGAAAATGTTGTTTTTCGTTTCGTTTGAATTACAGGCAAACATACTTACATGTCATACATACGTGTGTGTGTATATATGTTTGTTTTCTGTTTTTGCATTTAATTCTTGGCAATTTGACAAAACTAGATTTTTTTTTTGCTTTTTATACCCTCCACCATACTATGGAGGGTATATTAATTTTGTCATTCCGTTTGTAACTCCTCGAAATACTCACGTCAGACCCAACAAAGTATATATATTCTTGATCAGCGTAAAATTCTAAGACGATTTAGGCATGTCCGTCTGTCTGTTGTAATCACGCTATCTTTCGAACAAATTGAGATAGAAGGCTAACATTTAGCACACATGTATATTTTGCGAGTAGGCAGGTTAAGTTCGTAAATGGGCCATGTAGGTCCAAGTTATCATATAGCCCCCATATAACGGTACCTCCCGATATTCGGTATTTTGATGATTTTAGCTACATTATTCACCGGAATTGTTTCAAGTTTGACATTTGAAGTTCGTAATGGATACTACAGCGTGAGACAGAAAATTATCTGTGCAGGTCCACGTCTTCGTATAGCCCCTATATAACGGTACCCCCCGATATTCGGTATTTTGGTGATTTTAGCGACATTATTTACCGGAATCGTTTCAAATTTGGTATTTGAAGTTCGTAATGAATACTACAGCCTAAGACAGAAAATTGTCTGTGCAGGTCCACGTCTTCGTATAGCCCCCATATAATGGTACCCCCCGATATTCGGTATTTTGATGATTTTAGCGACATTATTTACCGGGATTGTTTCAAATTTCGGATGTGAAGTTCGTAATGGATACTTCAGCCCATGCCAGAAAATTATCTGTGCAGGTCCACGTCTTCGTATAACCCCCATATAATGGTACCCCCCTATATTCGGTATTTTGATGATTTTAGCTACATTGTAAACAGATTTTTCTTGAAGTTTCGCATTTAAATATTGTAATAACTTATGACAAAAGTTGCCTATGCAGGTCTACGTCGTCGTATAGACATTCGGAATTTATAAGATTTTAACAGAATTTTTAGCGGATTTTATTTTTATTTATTTATTTATTTTTATTTTTTTGGAAATTGCCAAATTTGTACCAAATGGTGGAGGGTATTAAAAGTTCGGTTCGGCCGAATTTACAGCTTTTTTACTTGTTTCTTGTAATTTTACGCAATCCTCTTGTTGTATTTCTATTTCAAAATGTAGTTCATCTGCATTTTGTTTTCATTTTGTTGTGTTGTTTTTTCTTTGCTTTTCTTTATTTTGCTAAACTTGTTCTTTTGTCATCTGACGTCAGTGAAAAGTTATTCACCCCAAAACCTAAAAATAAAAGTTTTTTTTCACTTTTTTCGGCATCTTAGTCTAATTTCTGCTGTTGTCGTTCGAAATGCATCCCCAACTATTTGCTTGGGATTTTTTTCTTAGTTTTAGATCTAATTTCGTCATTTTTACATACCCTCTATCGAACACACACACACACATACACTGATGCATATGTGCTGCCACGGTTTTATATTTGATTAGGGGGGAAATTCGTAACAGACAAGACAAATTGGAAAAACTAATTAGGAAAAATATTTATGTTTAGATGCTCTCTTTCTTGTCCTCTTTGATGATGGCTGCTGGGGTTTTCCCATCTCACCAATGTTTATTTTCAATTTCCTCATAAATTTCATTTTCCATTTTGAACCTCAAATTTCCCTCAGATAAAGAAAAACCGGGGAAAATTGATACAAAAATGTATACGCTGTGATGTGACAGTTTGGCGGTTGGTTGGTTGGTTGATTGGCGAGTGGTTGGGGGCGTGGGGTGACCATAAAATTCATCTAAGCATATGACAGCCGTATAAATAATCTCATCATTAGTTGTGGGCGAGAGTGTGTGTGTGTACCTTATGAGAGGGGGAGGAATCATGTTTTTAATTTTTTATCCTCGTCTCTATCGTTTCATTATTGAATTGCACACATACACACACACAGAAACGAATAAAACGCATCAAAGGAAAAACTTTATGATCCATGCTAAATTAACACAGAGAAAAACACACACGCATATCCAGCACTGTATTGGCACTTTTCATTACACAACTACATTCAATGGCCTGCTAGGCAGATTCAAATAAACCAAATGAATTTTCCACAAAACGAAAGGAAAAAATTAACATGGCAAATTGAAATGAAAGTTTCAGAAAAGAGTTGTAGTTTTTACTGCTGTTTTGTGTTGTTTTGCTTTGTAGACACAATTATTTGTTTATAAATAACATTTTCTATTAATTATGTTGGTAAAAAAAGAAAAAAAATTTTTTTTTCAATAGAAATTACTTGCCCAACTTTTGTGTTAAAGAGGAGAAAAACTAAATTGGAAATTGCAGACAAATAAATTGCAAATAATGATAATGATTCCACATAAAGGATTGCAATTTATTTGAAATGACGATGGGAAAAAAGTGAAAGTTTTCCTAGCGCACCCAGAACGTCATTAAATCGTAGTTTTTATACTCTACACCACATAGTGGTATGGGTATTAAGTTTTTGTGCATTTGTTTGTAACATGAAGAAGAAAGCGAGATAGACCCATAGTTACTTTTGAGGATGTCCATAGAATCACTTTCTGAGTTGATTTATGCATGTCAGTCCGTCCGTCCGTCTGTCCATGTATACTTGCGAACAAAATGCAGGTCGCATTTATTATCCGATTGAGATGAAATTTTGCACATATCATTTGTTTGGCCCAAGGACGAACCCTATTGAAATTGGAGATATTCGGTAAAAATTTAGATATAGCTCCCATATATATGTTCGTCCGATTTGCATTTGATTGTGCACCAAACGTGTAATATCAGTCCGAATAGTATGAAATTTTGCACGTACGATCAGATTGGACCTCAAAATAAGTATGCCAAATTTGATCGAAATCGGTTCAGATATAGCTACAGCTCCCATATATATTGTTCAACCGATTTGTTATTTTTGTCCTCCGCAGCCGTAATATGCACTCTGTAACAACAAAATTTGGGCAAATATATCAAATGCAGCTCAGAAATAACTTTGCTAAATTTTATTGAGATCGGTTCAGATTTGGATATATCTCCCATATACAACTTCGTCCGATTTACCTTTTATTGTGCACAAAATGTCTATAATTTGCCCAAATGGGATGAAATTTTGCACTTACGACCGAATTGAGTCGAGAAGCTAGTATGCTAAATTTGGTGAAGATCGGTTCAGATATAGCTATAGCTCCCATATATATTGTTCATCCGATTTGTAGTATTTGTTACCCATAGCCGTAATATGCACTCCGTAACAACGATATTCAGGGAAATATATCAAATTAGGCCTGAAAATAAGTATGCAAAACTTGATCGAAATCGGTTAAGATATAGCTATAGCTCCCATATATATTGTACATTCGATTTGTTATTTTTGTCCTCCGCAGCCGTAATGTGCACTCTGTAACAACAATATTTGGGGAAATATATCAAATGCAGCTCAGAAATATCTTTGCAAAATTTTACCGAAATCGGTTCAGATTTGGATATTGCTCCCATATATATCTTTGTCAGATTTTAAATTAATTTTGCACCAAATGGGCAATACAAGCCCGAATTCAAAAGATACAAATGCTTCGGCATATTTAGTCCTTTGAACTTTAAATTTATAATAATTATAATCATAGGGTGTATGATTGAATTTTCCGATAAAACCTTTTAATTGTTATGTGGAGCTCTATATCTACTACTAATTAGCAAAGTGGTGTAGGGCCCCGCCGACTTTAAGACTTTCTTTACTGGTTATTTATAGATTTGAAAACTAGATGATAGGTGATTAATACCAGAACTTATACCGTGTGGAAGATACCTGCAAAAGTAATCGTTGTAGCGATCCTCAGCTGATACGCCTTTTCAAGGTAAAATACGGCAGAAGATCTTTCATAGACATAAATGTATATGTCTAATACCCTACACTAACCATCTATAGTTGCAGTACCTTCAAATGGTCTTCTGAATATAGTAAACAATTTCTCATAAGTCCTCCTAAAAATCCCCCACTGAAATTTTTACACGTCTTCTTCAGAAGGAAAGTCGTATATAAGCCTTGCAAATATTAAGGATATGCAATGGGTTCCCAAAAAGTGAAGCTCTGGTACTTTTATACCCTCCACCATATTATGGGGGGTATATTAAGTTTGTTATTCCTTTTGTAACACCTCGAAACATGCATTTTAGACCCCACAAAATATATATATTTTTGATCAGCATACAATTCTATGTTGATTTAGCGATGTCCATCCGTCTGTCCGTCTGTGGAAATCACCCTAGCTTCTGAACGAAATGAAGAAGGTTCATAAAATTTTACTCAAATGCATATTATGTCTGCAGGACTTATGGTACGGAAAATGGACCATACCCAAATACCGGTAATTCGATGACTTTAGCGACAATATTGCGATTGTCCGTGCAGGTCCACGTTTTCATATAGCCCCATAAATGGTACCTCCCATATTCGGAATTTTGATGATTTTAGTGGCATTATTCACCGGAATTGTTTCAAATTTGGTATAAGAAGTTCGTAACGGATACTACAGTCTAAGACAGAAAATTGGCTGTGTAGGTCCACGTTTTGGTACAGCTCCCATATAGTACCTCCCTTTATTCGGTATTTTGATGATGCAGGTCCACGTCGTCGTATACATTCAGTATTTGAAAAAACAAAAAAATAAAATTGCCAAATTCGTTTCAAGTGGTGGAGGGTAATCAAAGTGCCCGGCTGAACTTATAGCTTTGTAACTTGTCTTTTTTTTAACGATAGCAGATCGTCTAAATTTTTGGTATGGGCAGACATTTTTTCAAAAATGTATTTGCTTTAGTAAGACCTGTCGAAGTTATTCCCCGTTGACATGGTTATACAGGGTAAGATGAAAAAAATGCAACCGACTTCAGACTGCTGTCAAGCCTCTCGTCCGACAGCTGTTAAAATTATTCCAGTGACAGCTTATTATATTGTTTACAAGCGTACAAATGTATTTTGGTGAGAATTTTCCAGAAAAAAGTTTTCGTGATGGAATTCAAGCATGGTAATGTGATTTATTTATATTTGGCTGGAAAACCACAAGTGGCTGTCGTTAGAACACTTCAGCATTTAAATGTGAATAAATCTTTTGTGTCTCGTACCATCGCTCGTTACCGTGATACTGGTAGCCCCGACGTCAAGCAAGTGGACTGAAGAAAATAGCAACATCAGCAGAAATGGTTTGAAAGGTGAAGAAGCGAACCTCGGGAGCTGAATATATCGCAATATTCCATTCGGCAAATATTGAAAAATTAGCTCGGGGTAAACCATTAAAATTCCAAAAATTCCAAGAACTTACACCGCTACAGAAAGAAAATAGACTCAAAAGAGCTAAAAAGTTGCTTGCTTGGTGAACTGCCGAATTTGGTTTTCTACGATGAGAAAACCTTCGCTGTGCAGCAGTTTAAAAACAAACAAACTGATCTTTTTTACTTGCCAACGAGGTCAGCTGAGAATGTGCACCTTCGGTTGACCATCATAACTCAAGCGCCAACCATGGTAATGATGTGGGCCGCCATAACAGCCGAGTATTGCTCTCCGCTCGTATCAATCGACCGTGACATCAGAATAAATGCCGAATATTATCGCAAACATACCCTGTAGGGTGTATTAAAGCCTTGGGCATGCAAATATTTTGGCCGCAGACCTTGGACATTCCAACTTCATTTCCAGAGCACAATGGCTACCAAAATCTCCGGATACCAATCTGTTGGACTATTGTGTCTGTAGTATTTTGGAAAGCAAGGTTGGCACTAAAAACTCCAAAGTGGCCATCACCTCAAATAAGCGCTTCACCGAGAATGGGCCGAAATGCCGCAGAGCAACATTCGGGCAAGAAGGTTTGGAGAGTCAAAGATTTAAGATTTAAATCTAAAAGAATACTCAGACTTATTCCGACACTTGTCGGTATAATCCACTTGTGTGGTGACCTGTTTTCAAAAAGGTCCTGCGCAAACCCTCCAACCCTACAAAGACTTTCAGTAAATCAGCCTCACGGTGGCTTTCGATGAATGAAAAAAAAAACTTCGCCAAAATCAACTGTGGAGCCAATTCAACGGTTTTCTGAGATCAAGCATTTCAGACTCATTGCAGTAATGGTTCCCCAGGTAAAACGTTATCCAAGAGAGTGGATTTCGACAAAAGTAAGTCTTTGTTACTTTTAGTAGATTTAATTAGTAGTAGGGGTTTGCTTTAAATATATTGAATAAATATTTAAATATTTTCCAATACTGCTTGAATTCACGAATCATTTTCTATGCATTATAAGATCAGGTGTTTGTTATACTCCAAACTTCTTTAAAGATGGTTTACAATAATTTAAAATATGACAATCGAATAATAACCCATTCAAAAAAAAAAAAAAAAAACAACCTAAATATTTTTTCCTTTTTCGTCTTCATATGTTCTGTTTTAATCCTGATAGCTTTATTTCAACCCTTATCTTCATTGGAAGCCGCCACCTTCTTTCGGTGGTTTATCCAGTTAAATGACACCTGACATAGTCACAATCTATGGATTACAAGTTTGGTCGTTTTTTTTTGTGTATTTTTGAGATACGTCACTTGCCGGTTATGTCTGTCATAGCAAACAGCTGTCACAAAATGCACCCACATACAAGGCATGAGATTATAACAAGACATAACATCAAGGGATGACCAGCAAACTACTCAAAAAAAAAATAGATCCACCCACGTTGGCACGGACCCGAATGTTTAAATGCGGTTACTGCTTTAATCGGGTTTGTTTGCTTCTTTTTTTCTACAAAACCGTACATGTTGTTGTGTTGTGTATTTACCTGTCACCTTTGACGTATGAGTGATGTGGCATTAATTTGATTCCATTATTGCCAGTATTGGCATTGCTTATACGTCACCTACCGCTGCAGCGTTAGTAGTTTTTGTTTACGACTTTGTTAGTTAAGCGGGCCAAAAAAAAAAATGAAATTGATGGTGGGCCTATATGGTTAGCATTGAAGCCTCAGCACATGGTATGGTTTTTAATTTAAAATTATTTTTACAAAAAAAAAAAGGGAATTTATAACAAAGACAGCAAATCAGTAGCCATAATACATCAGTTGCAGCAAAAACTACACCAACAAATATAATACTTGGACCAATACAATCGAAGCAATTGAACTGTTTGTGAAATGAAAATGAATTGAACTTTTAAATATATACATCCACATATACCTATATATGTGTATGTACATATGTATGTGTGTGTGTCATCAGAACAGCGCGAATATTCTCACTGTCGACAGCGCTCAAATTATTTGTCGTTTACATGCAATTGATTGCCTATAATGATTCCAAGCGCAGCAATGCCTGCAGTCCTGCATAGTTCCGCAGCTCGCTGCTAGCAAAGTCGCCTAAAGGCTATAGGCAGAACTCAACTGCAATTTTGTGATATGGACAATATTCAGGCAATTATTTAAATTGTAATTAACTCAGCTGGAGATGAATACAACAGTGAATGTAAATGAGATCTGGTGAGGAAGTGTTGAGACGGAGGGGAAAGGCCGGCAAAATATTGATAGGAAAATTGTGCTGAACTAGCAACGGACGAGAGAGGTAGGGGGGTTCGAATGCGTTCGAAGCTCAACAATAGTTGTCCATAACAGACATAACATAATAAGCAAAAAAAAAACCTTAATATCTAGTTGATATGGGTTGGAAAATAAAAAGGGATGTTACATTAGCACGCACTTAATTAAATTTAAATTTAATCCATTCACTTTTTTTAATATTTCCGAATTTCGGGCGTGTATGTGGGTAAGATTTAGACTTTTGCTACCTTTAGTGGAATTTTATAACAACAAATTTTAAAGAATATTTCGGCTAGCTACGATCCCGTTTAAAGAGAGTCTAAACAATATTGTGAAAGAGGATCAAAAACTCGCCTTTGGTGACTCGCTTAGGTTGAACCTGTTTTGCCGACAGTTGTACAGGGTGAGATTAAAAAACTGCAACAAAGTCAAAAGCCACAATTTTAATTTTTTTTTGTGTAATTTTATTGAATGAAAGCAAAAAATGCCGTAAATAGCATCAAATTTTAGAATTAGTTTAGATTTGATCAAATTGGTCACTTTTGGCACAAATTATTGCCCTCACACGGCCAATGAAACCGTCACACGCTGCCCGAATGTTGCTCTGTGGTATTTTGGCCCATTCCCGGTGAAGCGCTTGCTTGAGGTGATCGACACTTTGGTATATTTTAGTGCCAACCTATTACTATACCAAAATACTCCAGACTCAATGGTCCAACGGGTTGGTATCCGGAGATTTTGGTGGCTTTCGTGCTCTGGAAATGAAGTGAGGAACCTCATTTTGTAATTATTCTTTGGTTGCGAGAGCTGAGTACGATGGTGCTGAGTCCTCTTGGAATGTCCAAGGTCTGCGGTCAAAGAGTTTGCGTGCCTAAGGCTTGAATACACCCTCCAGAATATATTCGCAATAATATTCGGTATTTATTCTGATGTCGATTAATACGAGCGGAGAGCTACCATCGGCTGTTATGGCAGCCAACCCCATCACCATGGCCGGCGCTTGAGTTCTGATGGCCAAACGAAGGTGCACATTTTCAGCCGACCTCTTGGGCAAGTAAACACCACAATTTTGTTTGTTTACAAACTGGTGAGCAACGAATGTGGTGCCAGAAGAAATTGTCCGATATATCTCACGTGTGGCAAGTCTGAATGGAATCGGATGTTAATTTCGCGTTTTATTAGCTTCATGGATATTCAAAATTTTTACCCTTTGTTTGAGAGACATCAGAAGGAGTGGACCGATATATCCCATCTTCAGAGCAGATTTGGTGTTAGTATAATTAATGGGGTGTACGAAATACGAAGAGAACCGGATGCTTATTTCTGAATGGAATAAGATGTTATTTTCGCGTTTTATGAGCTTCACGGATATTCGAAATGTTGACCTTTTGTGGGGAAGGTACTAGAATTAGTGGACCGATATATTTTATCTCCACACCAGACTTAGTGTTAATAAAAGCATTGTGATTTGTGAAATATGAAGAGAACTGGATGGTTATTTCGGATTTTATAATCATTCGGGTTATTCAAAACTTTCACCCTTTTTTGGGGAGCTACCAGAAGCAATGGCCCGATCTTGTGCAGATAGAAATATTGAAAGTTGTCAATCTGAATGGAATCAAATGTTAATTTCGCGTCTTATGAGCTTCACGGTTATTCAAAATGTTGACCTTTTGTGGGGGAGGTACCCGAAAGAGTTGACTTATAGATTACATCTTTACACCAGACCTTGGGTTAGTAAAAATATTTTGATGTGTGTAGTTTGAAGACAGTCGTAATAGACCGATACATTTTATAAGAGTTAAAATTATTCAAAATTTAGACCCTTTTTGGACGGGAGTGAACCGATATTGTCCATTTTCGCCCCTGACCTAGCACTTATGTAAATATTAGGACCTCGATCTAAGTTTGATAATAATATTACGGTGTGCCAAGTCTGAACCAAATCAGATACTCCCTTCGAGAGTTACCGTGCGCACCAGCCACACAGACAGACGGACGGACGGATATTGCTAGATTGATCCAAATGTCCTGAAACGGATTTGGTCCAAAGAGAATAAGGGTCGAAAGAAGTTATTTCGATGAGACACATTTTGGCCGTATCAAATATATATATGCGCTCTCTAGCCATATGGCTGAGGGTATGAAAAAGTAAGGATAAGGGTAAAACATGCCCCCTTATTGTGTGCTGTAAACTTTCAAAATGCCGATACATGTGTTTTCTCTTTTTATACCCTCCACCATACTATGGAGGGTATATTAATTTTGTCATTCCGTTTGTAACTTCTCGAAATAATCATGTCAGACCCAACAAAGTATATATATTCTTGATCAGCGTAAAATTCTAAGACGATTTAGCCATGTTCGTCTGTCTGTCTGTGTGTCTGCCTGGCCGTCCGTCTGCCAGTCTGTCTGTCTGTTGTAATCACGCTATCTTTCGAACAAATTGAGATAGAAGGCTAAAATTTTGCACACATGTATATTTTGCCAGTAGGCAGGTTAAGTTCGTAAATGGGCCATGTAGGTCCAAGTTATCATATAGCCCCCATATAACTGTGCTTCCCGATATTGAATATTTTGATGATTTTATCGACATTATTCGCCGGAATTGTTTCAAATTTGGCATTTGAAGTTCGTAATGAATACTACAGCCTAAGACAGAAAATTACCGGTGCAGGTCCACGTCTTCGTGTAGCCCCCATATAACGGTACCCCCGATATTCGGTATTTCGATGATTTAGGCGACATTATTTACCGGAATCGTTTAAAATTTGGTATTTGAAGTTCGTAATGGATACTACATCCCAAATATGAGCCATGTAGGTCCACGTCTTCATATAGCTCCCATATAACGGTACCCCCCGATATTCGGTATTTTGATGATTTTAGCGACATTATTTAGCGAAATCTTCCCAAATTTGGTATTTGAAGTTCGTAATAGATACTGCAGCATAAAACAGAAAATGGGCCATATAGGTATACGTCTTCATATAGCCCCCATATACCGTACCCCCCGATATTCGGTATTTTGATGATTTTAGCAACATTATTTACCGGGATTGTTTCAAATTTCGCATGTGAAGTTCGTAATGAATACTTCAGCCCATGCCAAATTTGGTATTTGAAATTCGTAATAGATACTGCAGCACAAAACAGAAAATGGGCCATATAGGTCCACGTCTTCATATAGCCCCCATATAATGGTACCCCCGATATTCGGTATTTTGATGATATTAGCGACATTATTTACCGGGATTGTTTCAAATGTCGCATGTGAAGTTCGTAATGGATACTTCAGCCCATGCCAGAAAAATGTCTGTGCAGTTCCACGTCTTCGTGTAGCCCCCATATTCGGTATTTTAATTATTTTAGCTACATTATAAACAGATTTTTCTTCAAGTTTCGCATTTAAATAGTGTAATAACTTATGACAAAAGTTGCCTTTGCAGGCCCACGTCGTCGTATAAGTATTCGGTATTCTTAAGATTTTAACAGAATTTTTAACGGATTTTATTTTTTGGAAATTGCCGAATTTGTACCAAATGGTGGAGGGTTCGGCCCGGCCGAACTTACAACTTTTTTACTTGTTAGCTCTATTCTCGTTATCAGCTAAAGTTTCCTGTAATTAATTTTCGTGTTGCACAGTGTTATTTTAATTATTAATTTTCGGATGGTATTTAATAATTTCTATCAAACTTCCATTAATCTTCCCATTAACCACAGTCGGTAATCTCCGAAAGCCTACTTCTTTCAATGCCGGCTGTTTTATTTTATTCCTTGCCGAAATTACCATTGTCTATAAGGATTCCTCGATTTTACTTGTTAATTATATTTTCCCAACAATTTTATTCCTTTCCTTATTACATTCGTTCGTTCATTCATTTATTTATTTTATTTTTGTTAACTACAAATTCCTTTTCGCAATTAAATTGCATTGAACACTTGCCATAACTCTTTACAAGCCATTGCTATGAAATGACTACATTTCCAAACATGCTCATTAAGCAACTGTGGTGCACTGAATGAATGTGGTAGTTTTCGCGTGTGTTTCTGTGTGTGTGTGTGTGTGTAATAAATGTATGTGTGTATCTGTTTACATGGAATGCGTACTGCAAGGATACTTGCGTGTGCCATGATGTCAACCGCAAAACAATGCGGTAGCCTTTTATTAAATTTTATATTAACTGCACAAAATGCACCTTCTACATGCTGGCTGGCTGGCAGGCTATGTGGCTGGTAAGGACTGGGGAGGTATGCCACAGCCAAGTTGGCAGACAACCATCATCAGTTGCCGTCTTTTTAGTCAGACAATACAGTCAGCAGCCAGAGCCGAGGCAGGCAACATTGCCGTCGACATCATCAAACAAACTCAACATTTATTCATCGTCCTCATCATCAACATCACTGGCACAAACACACACACACATACCCAGCAGCAGTCACTATCCAGGGAATGGCACTTGTGTACTCTTTCTACCGCTCCAAATGAATGGACGGACGAGTATTCAGACGAAGAGACAGACAGTCAGATACAATCAGTAAAAACGACTTGTTTGCCAGCGAAGAAGTAGAGAATTTCACTACCACATTGTGGCTATTGTGGTTTAATGCAACCGTGTGTGCGTGCGTGCGTACGTACATATGTATGTGCGTTTGTGTGTTCAGTATGTTGGTTGTTAATGTCTATGATGTGTTAATGTTTATATGTCCGTATGTATGTTCGTGTGAAAGAATACTGCATTAGTGTCGCATATGTTCGTGTGTCATTGCATTGCCAGAATGTTGAAACAACGACGTGTGTTTTTACAATTTATTGTCGAAGATCGTGCCACTGCAGTTTGTTGTGACGAACTCAACCACACGAACGCACTCTCAACACACAAGTCATACTCTCCCGGTCTCTCATTTAGTTTTTTGTTTTCTTCCGATTCTGAGCACAGTGCGTAGCACACAAAATCACCAAGGAGGACCTGTTATGCCAAATACTTCTTAGCACCATGCAGCTGTCAGATTGGAATGCTGTAAGATGTTTTTTTTTTTTTAATTTTTTTTTAAGTGATGACATGATACATGCAATCCGCATATATTTTATAAAAATATATCATTTTTTTGAAAATTATTCAAATTAATTAGGGGCATGACAAGATGAGCAACAACAGAAACTGAACATATGACTAAATGAGGAAACAAATGTTCATTGTTTGGAAAATTTTGAAAATCAAATTAATTGGAGTCATAACAGATGTGAATCAAATAAAAAGAAAATTTAACAAATATTCCACATGTTTTAACCTCAGTCATATGGCTAAAGAGGATATATATAATTTGATATGGTCAAAATATGCCTCATCGAAATAACGGTTTTAGACCTGTGTCTCTCTGCAACAAATCAGTTTCAAGACATTTGGAGTCGGTCAAGCGATATCTGTCTGTCTGTTTGGCTGGTGTGCACTACAACTCTCGAAGAAAATATCCGATTTGGTCCAACGTTGGTACATTGTAATATTCAAACTTAAATCGAATTCGAAAATTAGATTCCACACAAAAGGTCGAAATTTAAAAAAAAAAAACTGTGAAGAAAGTCCTACTTTTTGATACCCTACACCACTTTTTATGGGAGAATTCAATCCTACACGGATGAACAATATATATGGGAGCTATAGCTATATCTGAACCGATCTTCACCAAATTTGGCATACTACCTTCTAGAATCAATTCGGTCTGAACCGATCTCGTTAAAATATAGCAAAGGTATTTCTGAGCTGCATTTGATATATTTGCCCAAATATTGTTGTTACAGAGTGCATATTACGGCTGCGGAGGACAAAAATAATAACATAACATATATATGGGAGCTATAGCTATATCTGAACCGATTTCGATCAAATTTGGCATACTTATTTTCATGCCTAGTTTGGTTGTTTGTGCAAAATTCCATACTATTCGGGCTGATATTACACGCTTGGTGCACAATAAAAGGCAAATCGGACGAAGATATATATGGGAGCTATATCTAAATTTTTACCGATTATCTTCAATTTCAATAGGATTCGTCCTTGGGCCAAACAAATGTTGTTTGGAAAATTTCATCTCAATCGGATAATAAATGCGACCTGCATTTTGTTCACAAGAATACAGGGACAGACGGACGGACTGACATGCATAAATCAACTCAGAAAGTGATTCTATGGAGATCCTCAAAAGTAACTATGGGTCTATCTCGCTTTCTTCTCCATGTTACAAACAAATGCACAAAGTCATAATATATACCCTGACCACCTTGTGGTGTAGGGTATAAAAATTACTGCACAGAGAGGGAAAGCATAATCCTCCATTGCTCCAACTTTGCAAATACTAAAATTTGTATTATTGTTGGGTTATGTGAAAAAATTGGCGATATCGGTGCACTCTATCAAGTACCTCCCTCACAAAGAGTCAACATTTTGGATAATTATAACTCTTCTAAAATGTGAAGTAAGAGTCTAATAACATACATTTCATTTTTTTATTGACCAAAGGTCTGGCGTGAAGATGGAAAATATCGGTCTACTCCTTCTGGTACCTGCCCTACAAAGGGTCGACATTTTGAATATCTATTAAGCTCATAAAACGCGAAATTAACATTCGATTTCATTCAGACTTAGTGCATTTCAATATTTCCATCAACACAAGATCTGTTATAAAGGTGGGAGGTATCAGACCATTTCTTCTGGTACCTCCCCACATAGGCTTCAAGATTTTAAAAAGAAAACACTCAAAATAAGCATCCAATTCTCTCCAAATTTTACACATACAAACATTTTTGCTAACACAAGATTTGTTGTGAAGTTGAATATATCTACCAACTCCTTCTGGTCTCTCACCCACACCTCACCTCACAACTGTTAATACTTTTATCTGTCAGAACTTGCGAAACTAGGACCTATAGTAGAATTTTATGCCAATTTATTGTCTAGAATGTATTGACTTGCTACGATCCCATTTAAAGGCAGTTTTTAACTATATTTTCAAAAATAGATAGTAGTTTTATCTGCAATATTGTCGAAGACACTATATACCTAAAATACATGGAGTCCGTAGAATCTAAATCCACATATTTCCAAAAAAAATCACTTAATACTTTTCAGTGCCTTATATTATAAATTTATTATGGTTCGAATGTGCAAAAAAATTGCTTGGGTTCATCTATTCCATACAACATCAAATACTCTTATTCCGAATTTCAGATTTCCAGCTCTACTCCTTCCCTAATTATCAATTGTAATACCTTTCATGTAATTATCAATTTTGGTACATTTCAGAACTTTTCATCCTCCTTTAGTAAGTATTTCCAAAACACCATACTTCTCAGAAAGAGGTCCTAATATCAAATTTTCCATTCCTTTTCCAAATGCCATATTTAATATAATTTAATCATTTCTTCTTTCGTATTGCCAAACTCCACCTGCAAACCTCAATGCTACACAATGCCAGTGAAACTAATGCCAAATTTTCAATTTCAAACACTATCCGTTCATTCAGTGCTAAATTTGGTACCATTTTTGCATACTTGTAGGTCACATTTCCAAAACCTTGTCCTCCTTCCAATCTTACTTACCAACAGTGAAATCAATAGCAGCATTTCAAAATTCCAGCCCATCCTCTACACCAACATTGGTTTCAATTTTTTGTACCTTTAGTACTTTTAGTGCACTTATAGTCCGAATTTCCAAAAATCCAACCTTATCTCCCTCCTCTACATCAATATTAGCCCATAGGCAAAATTTCAATATTCTAGCTTTAGGGGTTTTGCCTGGGCTTTGATGAATCAATTAGACAATCATGGAAATATTTTAAAACTACATGTTTCGAACTGAATCCATTAAATTATCTGTAACTCAGGAATCAATATATATGCCGGCATTGTTTGTACATATAAACTATGGTATTGATTTCAACTTTCTAACGAAGTTTGCAGAACCAGAACTATTTCGTTCATTCCATATAATATCAATTACTAACATAATGCAACTTACTTATTTGGTATATAGCTTATTTTTGCCTTGCTGGCATTATTTCTGGGACGCTGGGAATGCAGAGGGTATGTGATTGTCATTTTAATAGTTATGCTGAAAAAGGTACATAGGATAGGATCAAATTTTTGCTGGGTTATAACCCCACAATCCTTCAAAATGTAAAATACATAAAAATAGTGCATTAGCAACACTGTGCGATGACACTAATAATGATTAAGCTTCCGGCCAGATAATGCAGTAAAACTGATATTAACGGGGACTACCACTACCAGCAAATGCGTTAAGCAATGTCATAGCAACTCTTTACTCTGCAGGTATTGGTGGTGTATTTGCTGCTGCTGCTACTGGTTTTAATGTTGCTGTAACTGTTCTCTGTCTGTTGCTGTGGTGTACTTGATTTATTTGTTCATTTTGCGACAATCATATATTTTCTTTTTATACAGCTACAGGACGAGGCAGGGGAGGAAGGGGTAGGAAGGAAAGACGGTACTCCACACAGACGATCGTCCCGACAATAGTTAGAGCCGACATACATTTTCCATTTAGTTTGTCATTGCAATTTTAATTTAAATGTATGTATGAGCCGAGCCAGGGCTGTGATGAAATTGCACTTATGTTAGCAGCTCATAAATATCACACGTACTCATCGCCCTTCGCCCTCCCTCATCCTTCCCACCAACCCGTTTTGCTTCTCTCTCTTCCGTTAAAATGAACCCAAAAAAACATAATCAAACCAAAGTAGTAGTAGTAGTGATGACGTAGGTGTTGTTGCTTTAGCTGTTAGCAATTCCGGCAAATGGCAATAATATCCATGACTACTGTGTTGGCATTTATGCGTGTGTATGGGTGTGTGAGCATTTCTCTTGCAATTTGTGTTGCAATTCCTAGGCAATAGCAATTTGTCAGCTGAGCATAAAGTGTGGGTCGTAACACTTAAATATTTAAATTATGCATAAAAGCGTACCTTGACATCATAGTCTCCCACATCTCCGCCGCCATGCCTAATGTCACACATTTTGCTCTTCTGGCTGTTGGTATTTTTTCGTTTGTTGTTGTCGGTCGGTCGATGTTGCAATCAAGCTCAAGCTAGCGACCTACAACTGCTGACTTGTGGCAAACAACATTTCCATATGTGTACCAAATTCAACGCGAACACGAGAGGGGGACTCCGTACAGGCCACAAAAAGCTGCCTACAAAAGTGTAATTGTTGGCCAAATATACAATCAAAATGAAGGTGAGGCAGAGGGTGAGATTGGCTGGCAAGTCAAACACCCTCAGACCGACTAAGTACTGTACTCTACTCGGTGCTGCGAAAAAAAAATGTGGGTCAAAGGCAAATATGTGTGGAGGAGGCTTGTTTATTTTCCTTTTCACGAATGCGAAAACCTCCCCCAACAACTCTCCCCCTCTCTTTAACCTTTCACCTAAAGCTAAGCCACATAAAAGAGGGTCACTTGCATTTACTCATGCCGCACAGAGAGGAAAAAAACGACAACATTGATATTTGTAGCCAACAACAACTTACATATGCCACATTCCGCACCAGAATATCGCCATCCACTGCTGCTGATAGATAGAACGAGCAGCCAGCACCTTAACGCTAGCTGGTTCGCACAAATCATCCAAACTCTTGTTGCTGCAATCTCTTCTTTTTTTTGTCCTCGCCATCTGTAAGCTTTTCATATGATGATGCCATAGTTTTTGGTGGTAATGCTGTGTGGGTTTTTTTCCCTCTCTCGCCCTCTGTGTTTTGTCGTTTCATGTTCATGTCCTGTTATATATGAAATGTTGTATCCTTGTGAAATACAGAGATAATAACAGAGATAACTTTGAAAAATTCGTTAAGAATTGTAAATTGTGTACATTGCCAGCGTACAAGCAATTGCCATTGGTCAACCGGTACATGGCTGGATGGCCACCAACAACAAAGAACAACAACAGCTACAACATCAACACTACCAACAAATATTATGAAAAATAAATGTGTCAACTGAATATCTGAGTAAGGTGGTCGGTTGGTCATATGTGTGCGAGTGTGTTTGAGTGTCGATAAAGGTGTAGATTTTTCATAAAGTATTTGATAAATAAATAATAACTATGTATCAGCAACAACATCTGAGAGACACACACTCTCATCTCCCCCACATACACATACATATATGTGGTGACATATACACAGATAAAGAAAAATAAATATTCAGGTTATTTTGAAATATTGAGGAGATGTAACCAACTTGGGGGCAATTCATTAGTTACAGGTGAAATCTTTGACTTCTGTTCACATGGTTTCTTTTTTCGTTATTTGGACAAAGGGAAATCTATGGAAAATGCTATCACATTTGGAAAACTATGATGAACGAACTTTGTGCATCAAATTGTCTATTTCTGGATTAAACAAATTATTCCCGTGGCAGCTAATTATATTGTTTACAAGCGTACAAAAGCATTTTGGTGAGAATTTTCCAGAAAAAAAGTTATTCGTGATGGAATTCAAGCGTGATAATGTGATTTCTTTATATTTGGCTGGAAAACCACAAGTGACTATCGTTAGAGCACTCCAGCATTTAAATGTGAATAAATCTTTTGTGTCTCGTACCATCGCTCGTTATCGTCATACTGGTAGCGTAGCCTGACGTCAAGGAAGTGCACGGAAAAAATAGCAACATCGGCAATAATGGTTCGAAATGTGAAGCAGCGACTTGATCGAAATCCGCGTCACAGTGGCAAAAAAATGGCTCGTGAGCTAAACATATAGCAATATTCAATTCGGCAAATATTGAAAAATGTGATCGAGATAAAGTCATTGAAATTCCAAAAAGTGAAAGAAAATAGACTCAAAATAGCTAAAGCGTTGCTTCGCTTGGCCGAAAGTGGTAAACTGCCGAATTTGGTTTTCTCCGATGAGAAAACATTCGTAGTTCAGCAGTTTGTAAACAAATAAAATTATCGTGTTTACTTGTCAAAGAGGTCAGCTGGAAATGTGCTCCTTCGGTTGGCCATCAGAACTCAAGCGTTGGCCATGGTGTGGGCCGCCATAACATCTGATGGTCGCTCTCCGCTGGTATTAATCAACCGTGGCATCAGAATAAATGCCGAATATTATCGCGAAAATATTCTGGAGGGTGTATTAAAGCCTTGGGAACGCAAACATTTTGGCCGCAGACCTTAGACAATCCAACAGGACTCAAAATGGTTACAAAATGAGGTTCCTCGCTTCATTTCCAGCGCATAATGGCCACCAAAATCTCCGGATACCAATCCGTTGGACTATTGTGTCTGGAGTATTTAAGAAAGTCAGTTTGGCACTAAAAAATACCATAGTGTCGATCACCTCAAGCAAGCGCTTCGACGGGAATGGGCCAAAATATCGCAGAGCAACATTCGGACAGCGTGTGACTGTTTCATTGGCCGTCTGTAGGCCATAAATCGTGCCAAAGGTGACCAATTCGAGCAAATCTAAACTTTTTCTAAATTTTGATGCAATTGCCGACATTTTTTGCTTTAATTCAATAAAAGTAAAAAAATTAAAAATTATGGCGTTTGACTTTGTTGCAGTTTCTTATTTTGTGTACAACATTTTCTAAATTTGAAAATGCTTGAAAAGACATCATCCATCAATGGCTGCATGAAAAAGAGCCAATGGGTTTAATCGAGAATAGCTAACAACGACCTATGAAATTAACAACAGAATATCATTCAATTTGTTGACTTAGTAGTATTAATAGCTTAAATTTGTATACCCTACACCACAAGGTGGTCAGGGTATTATGTCTTTGTGCATTTGTTTGTAACAGGCAAAAGGAAACGAGATATACCCATAGTTCCTTTTGATGATCTGCATAGAATCACTTTCTGAGTTGATTTATGCATGTCAGTCCGTCTGTCCATGTATTTTTGTAAAGTACAGGTCGCAATTATTAACCGATTGAGATGAAATTTTCCAAACAATATTTGTTTGGCCCAAGGACGAACCCTATTGAAATTGGAGATAATCGGTAAAAATTTAGATATAGCTCCCATATATATCTTCGCCCGATATGCCTTTTATTGTGCACCAAACGTATAATATCAGCCCGAATGGTATGGAATTTTGCACGTACAACCAAATTAGGCCAAATTTAATCGAAATCGGTTCAGATATAGCTATAGCTCCCATATATATTGTCCATCCGATTTGTTATTTTTGTCCTCCGCAGACGTAATATGCACTCTGTAACAACAATATTTGGGGAAATATATCAAATGCAGCTCAGAAATACCTTTGCTAAATTTTATCCAGATCGGTTCAGATTTGGATATAGCTCTCATATATAACTTCGTCCGATTTACATTTTATTGTACACCAGACGTCTAATATTTGCCCAAATGAAATGTAATTTGGCACATACGACCGAATTGAGTCTAGAAGGTAGAATGTCAAATTTGGTGAAGATCGGTTCAGATATAGCTATAGCTACCATATATATTGTTCATCCGATTTGTCGTATTTGTTACACACAGCCGTAATATGCACTCCATAACAACGATATTCAGGGGAATATATCAAATACAGCTCAGAAATATCTTTGCCAAATTTTATCGAGATCGGTTAAGATTTGGATATAGCTCCCATATATATCTTTGTCTGATTTCAAATTAATTTTGTCCGAATTTAAAAGATACAAATGCTTCGGCATATTTAGTCCTTTGAATTTTAAATTATAATTATAATCATAGGGTATATGATTGAATTCTCCCATAAAAACTTTTAATTGTTGTGTGGAGCTGAACTAAATTAGCAAAGTGGTGTAGGGTATCATAAAATCGGTCCCGCCCGACTTTAGGACTTTCTTTACTGGTTTAATTTCAACATTTGCATACTATTAATACCAACATATCCTAATGTCCCTTTCATATATAAAAAACCAAACATGTTCTGCAAATAACCATTTTTAAATGGGGAACAATATGCAACAAAGCGATTTTGTTTTTCATTTTGGAAACTACCACCCTGCCACATTATCGATATCCTCACTTATAATGCACCATTATCATTATCATCATCGCAATCCCAACAACCCCCACCCCCCTAACATCATTCAATCCAATGACCCATTTACATAAAATATTTCCAAATGATGGCGTTTTTATGTACCTGTGGCTATATCTCTAATGCGTGAAATTTGTTATTTTCATCTTATTGCATTTTTTCCTCCATTTTTCACTGCTAGATTTGTAATTGTTTGTGGCGAAAAACAACAGCAACAAAACCATAACCAAAAAAAAAAAAAAAATACGAACGAAACATAAAATTCTCTTGTCGACCGATGTTTGTCACATATGGCTGTTGTATTTATAACGAGTCTTTAGGGTAAACTTAAAATAATGCATTTTTAATGCACCAGCGACAATAAAATTGCCATTCATATTCTCAAAAGCCTAACATTTGCAAATGCTGCTGTCGCTGCTGATGCTGCTGCTGCTGCTGCAGATGATGGTGACGATGATGGCAATGGAAATGGCCAACAGGCATTTTTATTCATGCATTTCATGTGCATTTATTCATTTATGGCAAAACGTTGACCGAAACACGGTGAGTTAGTGAGTCAGCGAGTAAGTGACCGAGTGAGCCAGCGCGACAGCTCTTGAACGAGTTAGCCAAGCGATCAAGCTGTGAATTATAAACCATTTTATGCAATATTATTATGGAAACACTGGAACAATGCAACAAATTAATATTCATTCAACTACAATGGATACAGATGTTTGGACATAATTCCGCATTCACTGTCCATATCCCGAACATGGCCGCAATGCTTTGCCTCAGCCTGTGGCAGACACTGTTGATTTGATTATATAAATGAGCGAGAAACTGAGAAAAATAACAACAAAACAATGGTCCATATATCGCCCGCCCGCCCCACACATATATGTATCCAATGTGGTATAGTTGCCAACATGGAGAGGTATTAATGGAATTAACGCTCATGTCCATTTTGGGCTTTTTTTTTCAAAAAATGCCATATTGAACAATTATGGTGGTTGACAGCAGAAACAATACCACAAGACACCTATTTTCATTTATCCTAGTTTATGGTATTTTAATTGAACAGTGGTTACTCAGAGGGGATAATGTGGGCAATTTTGAAGAGCTACTAGCAAATAACACCATTTAGAAGGAGTTTGAAAAATTAAAAAAAAGCGCTTGAATGAATACTCTTATATAAGGGCTATATGAACACATGGACCTACATAAGCATTTTTTGGAAGGCTGTAATACCGATTCCGAACCAAATACGAAATTTTGAAATAATTCCGGTGAATAATGTCGCTAAAATCTTCATACCATTTACGAACTTAACCTACCTACTGGCAAAATTCACATGTGTACAAAGTTTTAGTCTTATACAGGGTTGCCCATATTCGACGGACCCATCTGGCAACGCCATAACTTTTCGTCCAAGCAAATGTTTACCACGAACCAAAACACGCCACGCGAGCGCTCTGAAATAGTTGAAATTTACATTCAACAGAAGAAGTCAATTGTGAAAACTCAACGTGCTTTTAAAACATTAAAAAATGTGAGAAGTGCGCCTTCTAAGAACACCATTAAGCGTTTATACGAAAAATTTTCGACTGGTAAGGCTCTTTCTAATCCGAAGAGGCCATATAAAAGTCGACCAAGGCGATCAGCCGAGAATATCGCTGCCGTACGAGCCAGTGTTGAGAGGTCCCCAAGAACATCCCAAAAACGCCGTTCTCAGCAGTTGGGCATGGCTCGGTCCACTTTACAACGGATTATTTGCATTGGTTTGCATTTGTTCCCGTACACAATTCAATTGATGCAAAGAATGTTGCCTGCGTACAAGCCTCGTCGATTGGAATGGGCCCAAAGAGTCATCGAAATGGCCGAAGATGACGAGCAATTTTGGAACAAAATTATCATGTCCGATGAAGCCCATTTCACATTAAATGGGACCGTAAATAAGCAAAATTGCCGTTTTTACGCCACTGAAAATCCTCAGGAGATTCAAGAAGTGCCTCTTCATGACGAAAAAGTCACAGTTTGGTGCGGCGTTAGTGCGAAAACGGTCATTGGGCCGTTTTTCTTCCAAAATGAAAATGGCCATGCTGTTACCATCAATCAGGAGCGTTATCGCGACATGATGACCAATTTTGTGATGCCAATTATTCGTCGAAAGCGTATGAGGCAGTTCTGATTTCAACAAGACGGCGCTCCACCGCACACAAGTCGCATAACAATCGATTTTCTGAAGAATTTGTTTCTGGGCCGTTTGATGTCGAAAAGCGGTGATTTGGACAGGCCACCGCGTTCGCCCGATTTGACGCCGCCTGACTTCTTCTTGTGGGGATATTTGAAGTCAAAGGTTTACGTTAACAAGCCAAGGACTGTAGAAGAGCTCAAGGACAACATTCGTGAAGAAATAGCCGCTGTTCCGGCCGAAATGTTGGCAAAAACGATGGAAAATGCAGCAAAAAGGGCACAATACGTCATCAGCGCCAGAGGCGGCCATTTGAGAGATATCATATTCAAAAATTGATGTAAACAGATCTACTTGGAACAAATTAAATGATTAACATTGCCAATCGCCAAATTTTTATTTTTTTGTATGATTTAAAAAAAAACATGAAGTTCCTAATGAGTACTACAGGCTGCGACAAAAAATTGCGTATGCAGGCCCACGTCTTCGTATACCCCCCTTTTAACGGAATTATTTCAAATTTCGTATTAGAAGTTCTTTATGGGTACTACAGTCTATGACAGAAAATCGTCTGTGGAGGTCAACGTTTTGGTATAGCCCCCACAAAATGGTACCTCACAATATTCGGTATTTTTATAATTCACCGATTTTCTTCAAGTTTCGCAGTTGAGTAATGTAATGGCTTATAACAAAAGTTGCCTATAGATGTCCTGGTCTTTGTATTGTCCCCATGTATCGGTACCTCCCTATTTTCTGTATTTAAACGATTTTAATTACACAGGAATTATTTAAAATTTCGTATTTGAAGATTCTAATGGGTACTACAGCCTGTGACAGAAAATAAAATTGCCTATGCAATTCTTCATAAAGCCCCCATATAACGGTACCTTCTTATATTCGGTATTTTGATGATTTTTGGTACACTATTCACCGTAGTTTCTTCAAGTTTCGTATTTAAATATTGTAATGGCCTATGACAAAATTTTCCTAAGCGAGTCCACGTCTTCGTATAGACCCCAATATGACGGCGATTTTCAATATTTTGTATTTTTAAACGTTTAACAGAATTTTTATTTATTTATTTATTTATTTTTTTTTTTTTTTTTTTTTTTTTTTTTGAAAATTTCCAAATTAGTTCCAAATGGTGAAGGGTATTTAAAAATCGGCCCGGCCGTACTTTCTGCTTTTTTTGCTTGTTATGGATAGTTTTGTACAAGAGACCATTAAACTATCTTTTTTCAATATATGACTTGCAATAGGTCTTTCTTTAGCGTTTTTATCATATCTTTCACCTTTTCCTTCCTACACTTCATTTTGAATAATTTTTGCTCACATATTAAAAACACGTTTTTCTTCTCGCCTATACAAAATATATTTCTATATATAAACTATATTTTTATTTATTATTTATATAAACTATATTTTTATTAGATTTAATCACATCATTCCATTTATAAACATATTGTCATTTAAATGTTTTTGTTTTCTTTGAATTATAACAAAAACATTCAAAATGATAAATGTGGCTTTTTATTATGGCGACGATTTTGGAACACAACGATGCTGACAAAATTTAAAATGAAAATTGGCCATTAGCCATAATTGCTAGCTCATGGCAAGAAATATTGGTCGATTGATCAATTTTGGAATGCTGAAAATTCAACGTCGGGTTTTTTGAAATCCATTAATATAATTTTAAAAAAGCTTTGAATATTTCTACCAAAGATCAGGAAATAATAAATTAGACTTGGAAACGTTCACATTAACAATGTAGATTTAATTATATATTTATGGAATTTCGGGTAAAAAGAGGGTATGTGGTTCCACTTTTTTTGTTCCAAATTTGAAATTATTGAAATAATAAATTTTGTGTACGACATTTCTAAATAATTTTTTTTCAAGAATTTTTTTCCAGGAATCCTGTTATTTTTAATAAATTGTTTTCAAGGGCTTTCAAAACAAGAAGAATATTGTTCAGACTTTACAAAAAAATAAAAACAAGTAAAAAAGCTTTCAGTTCGGCCGGCTCGAACTTTGAATACCCTTCACCACTGGGAAGGAATTTGGCAATTTTTTAAAAAGTTCTGTTAAAATCTTTAAAGTACCGAATGTAGCAGTTATATTATTGTTGATACAATACGACGACGTGGACCTGCATAGGCAACTTTTATCATAAGCCATTCAAATTCAAATGCGAAATTTGAAAAAAAGAATCGGTGAATAATGTCGCTAAAATCATCAAAATACCGAATAACGGGAGGTACCGTTATATGAGGTATAAGGGTGCAATCAGGACTTCAATTGTGGATTCTTTTAAGAAATTATTAAGAATAATCGATGCTTTAATATTGGGTTATTTAAATAGCTGTATAAAGAATTTTTATAAGAACAATCCGATCTACAATTGAGGAGTTAAGATTTTTCCAAGGACCAACAGAGAGTAAATCCTGTAATTTTTAAATAATATATTTAAAAATCAGATCAGATGTAAAAAGCTACAATTGCTACAGTTTTGAGGTTATGTGCCTAGACAATAAAAAATGGATTGAGTGGATTTACCAAAAAAAAAAAAAAACATTTCAAGGACAATCAATATAATTTTTTCACGGACATTCTGGACTTCATTCGTGAATTTTTTTTTAACGAATTTTTCAAGGATAATCGGGTCTACAATAGTAAATTATGTAAGTCATTTTTTAAAGAATTTTTATAATTACTATAGAGCAATAATGAAGGAGTTTGTAAGATTTTAATTAATCGGAACTTGAATCGCAGATTCTTTAAGAAATTTTTCAAGGATAACCCGGGCTAATATAGCGGATATTTTTTAAGTTTTTAGAGGCAATCACAGATATAGTCGCTGATTTTATATATTCCGAGCTTATTTCTCAAGAACCAAAGGAGATACCACTGTGGATTTATTTTTTTTTTTTATTTTTATTTTTAAAGAATTTCTGGGTTTTTATCCTGGATTTTTTTTAGAAAATATCTTTCGAAGACACTCAGAGTTACAACTGTGGCTTTTTACCGAATATTATTCATGAATTATGGTATATTTCTAGGGGCCTTCGCTGCAATATTTATGTGTTAAAAGAAAATTCAGGCTAAATCCGATCTGTCATCTTGGAAGTTAATTTTAAGAATATTTTCCCAAACACTATTTGAGCTTTATTTTATTTATTTATTTTTATCTATTTATTTTTTATTTTCTGTTTTGTTTGAACATTTTTCAATATTCTCCCACTCTACTGTCCCACAAAATATCCTTGTAATTATTTAAAGGCCTAAAATTGCTTTTGGGGGTTTTGCATGCAACAACAATTGCCACGGGGACATTCCGGTTTTTGTGTTAGTTAATTTATTAGTTTTTATTAAAGTAAATTCAAAACGAATAACAACCGCAACGTTGGATTGTATGCAACATGGGAAAACCCCCACAAATTGAGAGCCCTAAAGGCATGGCCAAATATAAGCCGAGAAAAAAAATGTCGGGGAAAAAACCTTGGTTTGGGTATTTGAGGCCATAACAGATTTGCCAAAACTATTTTCAAATGCATTCGGTGGATATTTTTTTTTGGTCACATATGAAAATCTAACTATGGCAAATGTGATAATCGAGTTTATACAAGCGGATTATTGTAATAGATACGCAGGTTGGTTGGTCGGCCGGTCATTGGTGGCAGTGCACGGTGGCCGGTATTATCTATGTAACAACATCGACCACAATGGCTGAAGCTGGCTGGCTAGCATTGCAAATATGCGGCTGTGGTTGCAACTGTGGTTGTGCGTGTTTTCATGAGGGAGAATTTTGAGGGAGTTACTGGTATCAAAAACACTGTTTGCCCATTTAGTTTAATATTAGACAGACTTATTAACCGCCAAACAACATGTGCCACTTGCAATGCATTTTGTGGTTTTATAATGATATGTTTTTCTCAAACTCAATTACCTTTAAATGATTTTGCAACAAAATTATAATCATAATAATAAGCCGGAAGCGTGTGAACAACAAACTAGAGGGAGGTGCGGTGCAGAAGCCTCAAAACTCCAGCAACATAATTATGTGCCATTTTAACACCCTCAAAATTTTCCAAAAATGACTAAATGATTATATGTGTACACATAATTATATATAGCTGCATGTGTGTGTGTGTGTGCGTGTGTGTGATACATTCACCCATACACAAACACTTTTATGTTTGATATTTTCATCCTCATTACAACTAATGCATTATAATGATCCCCACAACCACAGAAAAGCTAACCAACCCACATGCAGTCAATGCCTAGTCTGATCCCTTTTAAAAGAGATTTTTGCAAATTACCAACCATACACACACTCACACACACACAAAATCCCACTCATACATACATAAATACACACATCAAGGATATAAATGAAATTTTAATAAATCTGTTATATTATTTCATAAAATTTAGAGATTTTTGTTGAGGATATCATCGGGGTCTCGCTCTCGCCCCCGCCCTCTCTCTTCCCCTTTGTATAACAGTATTTGTATAATCTGTGGTTTACTTGTTAAATATATTTCATCGTAAGTGTGGCTAAGCTTTTAGATTACGAGATAAAAGTGGGGGGCTCTAGAGATATATATCATCTGACCACATACACATAAATGCATTTGAAAGCATTAATGAGTATAATAGGGTGGCTGGATCCATTAGAAATTACCATGTTTGAGAGGAAACGAAATTTCGATGTTGGTTCTATCATTTTTAGTCCAGAATGAAATAATTGTAAATTTTCCACAATATCTTTCAAAGGATTGCTTTAACAATAATTCTTTGAGAGCTGGGATGGTAAATATTTTGGGAAACTTTTTGTAGGACTAACAAACCTAGAGCGTTTATCAAGGATTAATAGACTTAGGTCTTATTCAAGGACAACAGACAACTACGTTGGTTGTAGCGAATTTTTTTTAAGAATAATTTTATAGTACCCAAAGAAGATATCTAGATTTTAATTAAGGATATTTTATCAAAATAAACAGAAAACAAGTAAAAAAGCTGTAAGTTCGGCCGGGCCGAACTTTTAATACCCTCAACCATTTGGTACAAATTTGACAATTTCCAAAAAAAAAAAAAATAAAATCCGTTAAAATTCTGTTAAAATCTTAAAAATACCGAATGCCTATACGACGACGTGGACCTGCATAGGCAACTTTTGTCATAAGTTATTACAGTATTTAAATGCGAAACTTGAAGAAAAATCTGTTTATAATGTCGCTAAAATCATCAAAACACCGAATTTAGGGGGTACCGTTATATGGGGACTATACGACGACGTGGACCTGCACAGAAAATTTTCTGGCATGGGCTGAAGTATCCATTACGAACTTCATATGCGAAATTTGGAACAATCCCGGTAAATAATGTTGCTAAAATCATCAAAATACCGAATATCGGGGGTACGGTATATGGGGGCTATACGAAGACGTGGACCTACATGGCCCATTTTATGTTTCATGCTGCAGTATCTATTACGAACTTCAAATACCAAATTTGGAACGATTCCGTTAAATAATGTCGCTAAAATCATCAAAATACCGAATATCGGGGGGTACCGTTATATAGGGGCTATACGAAGACGTGGACCTACACAGATTATTTTCTGTCTTAGGCTGTAGTATTCATTGCGAACTTCAAATGCCAAATTTGAAACAATTCCGGTGAATATTGTCGCTAAAATCATCAAAAAATCGAATATCGGGAGGTACCGTTATATGGGGGCTATATGATAACTTGGACCTACATGGCCCATTTACGAACTTAACCAGCCTACTGGGAAAATATATATGTGTGCAAAATTTTATCCTTCTATCTCAATTTGTTCGAAAGATAGCGTGATTACAACAGACAGACACACAGACAGACAGACGGACATGGCTAAATCGTCTTAGAATTTTACGCTGATGAAGAATATATATACTTTGTTGGGTCTGATATGAGTATTAAAATTAAATTAATATACCCTCCATAGCATGGTGGAGGGTATAAAAAGGGGATTATTAAAGATTATTTCCAAGGACATCCAAAGCTAGAATCATGATGTCTTACAGATTTTTTTTAAGAACTATCAAGGATCGTAGGATTTTTAAAATAACTACTGTTAAGGATTATGTGTCTTTTAATTAGTTTTAAGGATATTCGCAGCTAGAATCGAGGATTTAAAAAAAATATCCAAGGATTTGCTGAGCTATAATCATAGATATTTTTATAACATCCACCATAGTATGGAGGGTATATTAAGTTTGTCATTCCGTAACCTCCTCGAATACATATACATTTTAGAACCGACAAAGTATATATATTCTTGATCAGCATAAAATTCTATGTCAATTTAGGGATGTCCGTCCGTCTATCCATCTGACCGCCTGTGGAAATCACTTTAGCTTCTGAACGAAAAGAAGTAGGTTGATAAAATATTTTTTAAATGGATATTATGTCTGCAGGACTTTAGGTATTAAAAATGGGTGATGTAGGTCCACGTTTTGGTATAGCCTCAATATAAGGGTACGTCCCTAAATTCGGTACTGTCATGTTTTTAGCGATATTATTCGCACGAATTGCTTAAAATTTGATATTTGAAGTTCGTAATGTACAGTACAGCCTATGACAGAAAATTGTCTGTGCAGGTCCCCGTCTTCGTATAACCCCCATATAACGGTGCCTCCGATATTCTGTATTTTGATGATTTTCACCCGAATTGTTTCAAATTTGGTATTTGATGTTCGTAATGGATACTACAGCCTCTTGACAGAAAATTGTCTGTGCAGATCCATGTTTTGACATAGCCCTCATATAATAGTACTCCCGATACTCGGCATTTTGATGATTTTAGCTAAATTATTCGTCGACTTTTTTTTTCAAGTTTCGCATTTGAATATTGTAATGGCTCATGACAAAAGTTGTCTAAGCCTCATTCTGTAACCAAAATGCTAAGTGCAATGGTGCTGAGTCCTGTTGGAAACCTACAGAATATTTTCGCGATAATCATGAGAATAAATAATGCAACGGTTGATCATGAGAATAAATAATGCAACGAGTGGAGAGCGACCATCGGCTGTTATGGCGGCCCACATCATCACTTGAGTTCTGGTGGCCAACCGAAGGTGCATATTTTCAGCTGGATAATGAATAATTTCTCATCGGAGAAACCCAAATTCGGCAGTTCACCACTTTCAGCTAAGCAAAGTAACTCTTTAGCTCTTTTGAATATATTTTACTTCTGTTGCGATGTAAGTTCTTGCACTTTTTTGAATTTCAGTGGCTTTACTCCGAGGTCAGTTTTAAATATTTGCCGAATGGAATATTGCGATATGTCCCGCTCACGAGCCATTTTCGGCCATTGCGATGCGGGTTTCGATCAATTCGCTTCTTAACTTTTCGAACTATTTCTGCTGATGTTGCTGTTTTCTTCTGTCCACTTCCTTGACGTCGGGCTATGCTACCAGTATCACGGTAACGAGCGATGATACGAGACACAAAAAAATTCAAATTTAAATGCTGGAGCGCTCTAACGATAGCCACTTGAGGTTTTCCAGCCAAATGTAAAGAAATCACACAATCACGCTTGAATTTCATCACAAATAACCTTTTTTTCTGGAAAACTCTCACCACAAAGATTTTGTACGCTTGTTAACAATAGTGAACTGTCACTGGAATAATGAGTGGTCGGATGAGTGGCTTAGAAATTAAAGCAATCTGAAGTTGGTTGCAGTTTTTTTTATCTCAGCCTGAATATATTCTCAGATTCATAGTGCAATTTGTGTAGAATACTTTTTCTTGTGAAAATTTTCTCTTGATGTTATGCTACTTTGAGGTGTTAATTTGAAAATAGTCCGAGGAAAAAATAGGAAATATTTTCTGGTTATTTTTCATACTTAATTTTATTTATTTTATTTGCTTGATATACAATGTGAATAGAGATTCATTTTCTTTTGGAGAATATTTTTTTCTTTGCAGTCATACTTATAAAATGATGCTTTGTAGATTGAGTGAGATTTTTGCATAAAGTCACTTAAAGGCTTTTACCCTGAAATGTGTGTTTTTTTTTTTTTTTTTTTTTTTTTTTTTTGATAAATATGAGCTCTTTGTGTTTATGTTACTTTCAGACACTTGTCGTCTTCTATTACCTATAGTAGAATTTCATGACAATTTCTTTTTTTGGGAATATTTTGACTTGCTATGATCCCGCCGTTTAAAGACCGTTTCTAAAAAGACCACAAAGACCCCTATGTTTTTTGGCTTGCCTGAAAATTTCCGAACAAAGTAATCCTCCTGCTTTTATGTGCAATACTGCCGAAAACACTATATGCCTACGAAAACACTATTACAAACGGATAACACAAAATCTTAATCCGAATAGTTAAAAATCTGTAGAAGAGAGGAAAGTTATTTCCTCTATTTAGATTACTTTGAGATGTAAACTTTCAAATTGCCGATACAAGTGGCATCTATTTTTAGCTCTCCTTTCAGAATCCCTTGAATATTTCCTTTAATTTTTTATGTGGTGCCCAGTGTTATTATTTCATACCCACCAAATTTTGCCATGAGGAAATATTTATAAAATTTGCGATTTTTTCCCGGCCACCCTATTGCATATTATTTCAAATAATTTGTAGTATATGTATGCAAGTTTGTATTTAATAGAATTTATTACATTTAATTAAGTTTACCATCAAACCATCACACATACACACACTCATACACATATTTCTGTAATTTCTGTGTATGTGCATGTCCTGCGGCAACAATACATCTAATGGACACCAAATAATGTTCAAATGGATTGCTGTTGCTTGGCCAAATGGACAAAAAAAAATAAACAGTTAATGTACCACAAATAATCCATGTGACATTAAAAGGGAATTAGAATCTATGGTTGGCTGATGGAAATGTAGTTCAGAGAAAAAAATTATTTTTATTTTTTTTTTTTTTTGCCTCTTTTTTGCCACATTTGAATATTGAATTGGAAAAACAAAGCGAAATGATTTTAAAATGATTGATTGAAAAATGAGTTTTTTGTTCATTACTTATGGAAAATCAAACAAAGCTTTGATAAAAATAGATTACAATGGCTTCACGTACTTTTGTCCCTCTTTTTAATTCAACTATGTGGGCTTAGGTTTTTTAATTAAAAATAAAAACTCATTTACTCTGTGATAACAAAGAGCTTATGGAGAGATACGGATATGCATCAGTAAGTATTAAAACAACAGTTTTATTATTATCTATAATAATTAAAAATTTGCATAAAACCAATCACTCGTAGATGTAGCAAGGATTAAAATCATATCAATAGCAAATCATAATTCTTAGAAAATACTACAGAAGAATTTGAAAAATGTATTATATTTCCTAACTTTCTAAACTATAGTCATCTCTTTCCTGTTAATTATACCCTCAGCCATATGGCTAGAGAGGGTATATATAATTTGATACGGCCAAAAACGTGCCTCATCGAAATAACGGTTTTGGACCCTAGGTCTCTCTGGACCAAATCAGTTTCAGGATATTCTGAGTCGATCTGGCGATGTCTGTCCCTCCGTGCGTCTGTCTGCTTGGCTGACTGGTACTCACGATAACTCTCGAAGGGAATATCCGATTTGATCCATTCTTAGTGCATCGTAATATTACTATCAAACTTAGATCGATTTCGGAGATGGGCAATATGTCCACCCCTACTGGTACCTCTCCCACAAAATATCGAAGAAAATAATTTACTGCACAAAGTTAATTTGCTTTAACTTTCCAAAGCCTAATATGTGCATCAGTGCTAGGTCACGTGCGAAAATGGACAATATCGGTTCACTCCATCCAGTACCTCCCCCAAAAGGGGTCAACATTTTGAATAATTATAACTCATATATAATATGATGTAAATATCCGATCGTCTTTAAATTACACACAACCTAAGGTCTGGTGGGAAAATAGGATATATCGAAGGCAGACTCTTTGGAATTCTTACATTTTAGGTGTAAATTGTCTTGGGCAATATTACTGATAATGATACGTTGATCATTTAGGTAGGACACATCAAGCCCCAGGGGAGTGGACTTTCATACGCAACATTTTTATCATAAGCCATTACAATTATCAAATGCGAAACTTGGAAAAAAATCGGTAAATAATGTATACGAAGACGTGGACCTGCACAGACAATTTTCTGTTATAGGCTGTAGTATCCATTACGAACTTTAAATACCAAATTTGAAGTTCGTAATGGTGAATAATGTCGCTAAATGCCTCAAAATACTGAGTATCGGGAGGTACCGTTATATGAGGGCTACGCGAAATATAGAAGTATAGACGAGTGGACGTGCACTGACAATTTTCTGTCTTAGGCTGTAGTACACATTACGAACTTCAAATACCAAATTTGAAACAATTCCGGTGAATAATGTCCCTAAAATCCTCAAAATACCGAACATCAGGAGGTACCGTTATATAAAGGCTATAGACGTGGATCTGCACAGACAATTTTCTGTCTTAGGCTGTAGTATCTATTACGAAATTCAAATACAACATTTGATACAATTTCGGTGAATAATGTCTCTAAAATCATCGAAGTAAAGAATATCGGGAGGTACCGTTATATGTGGCCTATACGAAGGCGTGGACCTGCATAGGCAATTTTTTTGTTAAAAGTTTCTATTACGAACTTCAAATGCTGAATTTTAAACAATTCCGGTGAATAATGTCGGTAAAATCATTAAAATGCCGAATATAGAGATGTACCGTTATATAGGGGCTATACGAAGACGTGGACCTGCACGGACATTTTTTTGTCATAGGAACTTTTAATATCAAATTTGAAACATTTTCGGTGATTAATGTCGCTTAAATCACCAAAATACCGAAACTAGAGAGGTGCTATACCAAAACGTGGATCTACATGGCCCATTTTCAATACCAAAAGTCCTGCGGACAGTATATACATTTGAGTAAAATTTTCAACCTTCTTCATTCATACTACTTCACATTCATACTTCATTTCGTTCGGATGGTAGAGTAATATCCACAGACGGACGGACACAGAATTTTATGCTGATAAAGAATATATATACTTTGTGGGGTCTAAAATGTATATTTCGCGGTGTTCCGAACGGAATGACAAACTTAATATTCCCTCCATACCATGGTGGTACGATTTTCCAAAAAAATATTTGTCGTGAAATTCTAAGACATAATAAAATAATAACATCAAAAACCTAAATTCTACCTAAACGCCAGGAATTCAAAAATATTTATAACTCATTTTGGGGTGAAATTGGTACTTCATATGTGTTTATTCAAAATTATTTATCATTTAAGAAGGATGACGCCAAAGGCACAATTATTCTTCATCAAATTTCGCAATAAGTTACCACAGAAAATATATTCCATTTGTATCCATTTTGACAAAAGACTCAAAAATTTCCTAATTTTCTAATCAATTTTTCAAATAAATCATAAAATTATGTGAAATTGAGTATTTTACTAAATGTTTCCGATGCTTAGATTTCTCGAGAGTTTCCCTTCCGCATATCAGAGTTGATCAAGTGTATTATTAATTTTCTTGTCTTATTTATGATTTACTACTAAATCCAATATAATTTGTATTACTTACAACCAAGGCATCTCTTAAAGTTATAGCAAATGTGCAAAACTTACCTGAAAAGACAAAGGAATAATAATTGTTAAATAATTTAAAAAATCAAAATATTTTCAAAATTTATAAGGCATAATTGAGCCAAAACAAAAATAATATCTTAAAACAGTACAAAAAGTCAATACTCCCAAATAATTAAAGCATAAATACAGTCTATCAAAATGTCCACTTCATCGAACTTAACTTTAATAATAGTCAGTTTACCAAATGCCCTGCTACAATATATCCCTCGCCAAAACCCATTATTATTCTCAAAACCATAAATTTATTTTTAAATATGCCTTTCCACGTTTCTGTAACAGCTAATATTATTATACTCACTAGTTCTTCCTCTCTCTCTCTCTCTCTCTCTCTCTCTGTCTCTCTCACACTCTCCCTTACTCAGAAAGGTGTTATAAATTAGCTCTATTTTCACAAATCCTCAAACACACCACATGTACGCACTCACAAACACACACACACAAACACTCTAGCATACGGCAGCGCCGACAAACGAATCGAGTCGATCGATGTTCGAGGGGTTTAGTTGATTATTTTTACTCGCCGTAGTGGTCAGTGATGGTGTGTCGCCACTGCTTGTTAAACAAACAGGATATCCAATTTAGATACAATTACCAGCATTGACCACGAAAGGATGTATCCAACTAATAAAATGTCAATACCAATAACTTTTGACATGACATGGACATGGACGAATAAACCAACAGCAGCAGCAACAACAACAACACTAACATGGACAACAACAAAGGTGTGGGATGGTCAACAAGTATGCAACAATGTTGTTTGAATGATGTACCTTTTTTGGGGAGCAACAAACATTCAACCATTCAATGGCATTGCCACACCACACAGTTATCCTTACACCATGTCAAACAACGAAAGCTTATAGGATTTTCCGCTCGAATACAAAAAAAAAAAACGACACGTTAAATGCTTTCTAAAAATACAGCCGGGAGTTAGTTTTCTCCTTCAGTCTAGCCGTGTGACTCACTCGACTTGACTCCCTGATGAACTATTTTTATCAATTCAAGTTATTTTTAATGGATTTTGTAAATACTCCAAGTGTGGCCGATGTCCAGCTGCAGTTTGAGTTGTTGTCGTCGTCGCCATCATTGCTGTAGAGGGTGTTGCTGCATATGTCCAGTCGCTGACCGTTTAACAACCCTTTTTTGTCGCTACGTCAGAAGTGTGTTTACATTGTTTGTCACGCCCTTTTGGTTTTCTCATTGTTTGCTTGTGGATGTTACTCATGTTGGTGTTGCTGTTGTTATTGCTGTCGTGATGACTGTGCCGCTGTCATCGCATTATTGGCTTGGTTTGGCTTGACTGTTTGTTCACCCACTTGTCCATCCCGTGGTCCCTCTGTCAATCCACTGTTGGACCCCGGTGCGTGTGTGCATCCGCAGTTGATTAAACGGAAAATTGATTTAATTTTCGTTTCTTTTTTATCCCGCACACGCACCCCCACCCTCACACCCATTTGACCGGAAAAAAGGTGTTGACCACTTTAACAAAATCGTCTGAGTGATCCTTGACACGTCATTGTCACATTAACGTTGCGTCCATAATGTGTTGATGTTGATTTAACGAATGACGTGTAAACAAAGGATTTACCTTTAAGGAAGAGATCAAATATCGGGGAGTTTGTCGGAAAATGAGTTACTAGAGGGAGGGGTGGGGGGGTCATGGAGGTTGTTTGAGCATTTTCGTTTGAAGGCCAAAATGAGCCAGAAATGCGTATTTTTATACAATCTACCATTCTATGGAGGGTATATTAGTTTTGACATTCCGTTTGTAACTAATCGAAATATTCATAATAGACCCTACAATGTATATATATTCTGGATCAGCGTAAAATTCTAAGACGTTATAGCGTCCGTCTGTCTGTGTGCCCGTCTGTCTGTTGTAATCTTTCAAAGGAATTGAGATAGAAGGCTAAAATTTTTCAAATGTGCATAGTTTACCAATAGGCAGGATAAGTTTGTAAATGGGCCATATCGGTCCACGTTTTCTTATAGGCCTTATATAACGGTAAATCCCGATATTCGGTATTTTCATGATTTTAGCGATATTATTTACCGGAATCGTAACAAATTTCGTGTGCAGGTCCACGTCTTCGTATAGCCCCCATAAAAGGGTACCTTCCGATATTCGGTATTTTCATGATTTTAGCGACAATATTTACCGGAATTATACAAAATTTCGTAATGGAAGTTCGAAATGGGTTCTGCAGACTATGACAAAAATTTTTGTATGCAGGTCCAAGTCTTCGTATAGCCCCCATATGACGGTACCGGTATTTGAAGTTCGTAATGTGCACTACAGCCTATGACAAAAAAAAATCGGTTTTCACTTTAGTGGTAGATTTTGGTATTTTTTTTTTTTTTTTTCAAATTGTTCAAGTTGTTGAAGGGAATTAAAAGTTTAGCCCGGCCGAACTTAGCTGCTTTTTACTTATTAAGAATTTTTTAGAGTAAAATCATGCGTTCAGAGCAACAAGTTTTTTTTTTAGGTACAGTGGAGTTCCAGCTTTGATTTTTTGCAATTTATTTACTCAAGGGCCAGCTGATCTATTGACGTATGTTTTTATGACATATTTTCAGGAATCATGGAGCTGCTAACACTGTCTGCAAATATGGAATAGCTACATTGCGATTTTTTGCAACAAGGGGAACTCCAGAGTTTGCAGTTTGGCAATTACACTGTGCAACACAAAAAATTATTACTGGAAAAATTCGGCAGATTATTGTTAAAGCAGTAGTTTTTGTGAATTTCTAGAATTTAAAAAATCTCTAACAAAGCATTACTATAGAAGGATTACGTCGAATACAAAAATATTCGTCATCAAATTCTCCTATAAGTCACAATTTTAACTGTATATCAAAACAAGTAAAGCAGCTAAGTTCGGCCGACCGAACTTTTAATATCCTCCACCATTTGGAAGGAACTTGAAATTTTCCTCTTCTATTTAGCTTACGATCTCGTCAGTTGGGTAAAAAAAGGTTTTTTTTTTGTCATAGGAGTTTTTTTTTAAAAAAAAATAATTTCTGGGGAGAATATCCCAGACAAAAACAAGTAAAAAAGCTGTAATACCCTCCACCATTTGGTACAAATTTGGCAATTTCCAAAAAAAAAACCGTTAAAAATTCTGTTAAAATCTTAAAAATACCGAATGCCTATACGACGACGTTGACCTGCATAGGCAACATTTGTCATAAGTTATTACAATATTTAAATGCGAAACTTGAAGAAAAATCTGTTTATAATGTAGCTAAAATCAGCAAAATACCGAATATTGGGGGGACTGTTGTATGGGGGCTATACGAAGACGTGGACCTGCACGGACAATTTTCTGGCATGGGATGAAGTATCTATTACAAACTTCACATGCGAAATTTGAAACAATTGCGGTGAATAATGTCGCTAAAATCATCAAAATACCGAATATCGGGAGGTACCGATATATGGGGGCTATATGATAACTTGGACCTACATGGCCCATTTACGAACTTAACCTGCCTACTGGCAAAATGTACATGTGTGCAAAATTTTAGCCTTCCATCTCAATTTGTTCGAAAGATAGCGTGATTATAACAGACAGACGGACATGGATAAAATTTTACGCATCGTCTTAGAATTTTACGCTTATCAAGAATATATATACTTTGTTGGGTCTGTCATGAGTATTTCGAGGAGTTACAAACGGAATGACAAAATTAATATACCCTCCATAGTATGGTGGAGGCTATAAAAAAGGGAACTAATGAGGATTGATGGCTCTTTTCGAAACCTAGTTATTCCCTGCCTTAAATAAATATTACCATCGTTCTCCACTAATAAACAAACGTTGTTTTTATAAAAACAATAATAAAGGGATTAAGCCTGACCATTTTGCAATAACAGATTTTTCAAAAAAAAAAAAAAAAAATCCGAAAACTAACACCTAATTGAAAGCCGTTATATATATATAATATATATTTCTGCAAATTTAAGCATTACGTTTTTTTAATCTTCCTCGCCACCGGCCGCAAAAGCCACCTTCAATTACCAACTATTGATATCCCCTTCGCTACTTTAAAAATAACAATAATAATGCTACAGCCATGTAAATTTCCAGCGAATTGGATTTGTTTATTATTGCATTGTGTGTGCTGGCACATCATTACCCACAAGGTAATCAGGTGCCTGCTATAGGCGTGTGTAAACAAATAAACGTAAATGCAATTGTGTTTTTTTTGGTGGTGTTTTTAATTTTATAAAACACATTTAATATTAAAAGCCATTAATTTCAAAGTTATTAAGTTCTTAATATTTATGTTGTGGCATTAATTTATGGCCAGTGATATGAATTTAACCTGTATCGCTGCCAGAAACCTGAGGCTAGTTGTTGCGTGCGGCTGCCGAACTCTCGCATATTGGCAAATCGTTGTTGGTGTTGGCGTTGTTGCTGTTGTTCTTGTTGCGATTGGCTTATAAATGATTTTATTGTGTAAAATACAATATGAGCCCTGTGGCCTTGTGTTCACCACCGCTCAGCCGCTCACTTATCCTTCATCCTGATGTCATTTGCATTTGTTCGGCAAACAACATTTGGATGTGTAACAACTAACAATGATAGCCTATAAGTCCCATAAATCATAGACAAAGATTTAAAGTGGGTTCTTACATGTGTAAATGTCACGTAATAATAACAACAAATACAACAACACTTTATTACATGCATGAATGTATGTATGGATGTAATGAGGAATTGTTAAGTTATTGTATTTAAAGTAAATAAATATTTAGAAGCTGTAAATGATGCAATGACAAGGCTGGGAATTTTATTTTGAGTACCAACTATATTCAGATTTTTTTAACGGATAGCAATGCTAAGGCTGATTTTTTATCATATTTTCTTAAGGACCAAACATGTAAAAAAACGTAGACTTTTCCAAGAAAATGTCCTCAAAGCTAAAAAATTCATTTTCTTGGAAACATAGATCCAAATCCAAAATACCCATACATATTTATGACACCCCTGTTATCTATAAGAAATCCCAGCCAGCCAGCACTGTACAACATATACAATTATTACAGGTAAAATTCAGCAGATTATGAAAGAGGTAAAAATAGAAGACATGTGTATCGGTGTTTTGAAAGTTTACATCGCACAGTAACCAAAATAGAAGGAGCAAGTTCCCTCATTCTATTTTAGCTAAAAAGGATTATGTTGGTGAAAATTGTGATACTCGATCGTATCAACAATGGCAAAATATTCTAGGTCCCAGAAGATATCTAGATAGGTCCCAGAAGATATCAATAGTATACAGGGTGAGATAAAAAACTGCAAAAAAAAATCAAACACCATAATTTTCACATATTTTTTTTATTGAATGAAAGCAAAAAATGTCGGAAAAACAATCAAATTTTAGAATAAGTTTAGATTTGGTCAGCTTTGGCACGAAATATGGCCTAAAAATGGCCAATGAAACCGTCACACGCTGCCCGAATATTGCTCTGCGGTATTCTGTCCCATTCCCGGTGAAGCGTTTGCTTGAGGTGATTAACATTTTGGTATTATTTTAGTGCCAACCTTGCTTTCCGAAACAGCCCAGACACAATAGTCCAACGGATTGGTATACGGAGATTTTGGTGGCCATTGGTCGCTGGAAATGAAGCGAGGAACCTCATTTTCTAACCATTCTTGAGTGGCGCATGCTGAGTGCGATGGTGCTGAGTCCTGTTGGAATATCCAAGGTTAGCGGCCAAAAAGTTTGCGTGCCCAAGGCTTTAATACACCCTCCAGAATATTTTCGCTTCGATTAATAAGAGCGGAGAGCGACCATCGGCTGTTATGGCGGCCCACACCATCACCATGGCCGATGCTTGAGTTCTAGTGCCCAACCGAAGGTTCACATTTTCAGATGACCTCTTTGGCAAGTAAACATGATCATGTTTTTTTTGTTTACAAACTACTGGACAACGAATATTTTCTCATCGGAGAAAACCAAATTCGGCAGTTCACCACTTTCGGCGAAGCGAAGCAACTCTTTAGCTCTTTTGAGTCTACTTTCTTTCTGTTGCCGTGTAAGTTCTTGCACTTTTTGGAATTTCAATGGCAAATATTGAAAAATGAGCTCGGGGTAACATTTTTCAATATTTGCCGAATAGAAAATTGCGATGTGTTCAGCTCACGAGCCATTTTTCGCCCACTGCGACGCGGATTTCGATCAAGTCGCTTCTTTACTTTTCAAATCATTTCTGCTGATGTTGGTGTTTTCTTCCGTCCACTTTCTTGACGTCGGGCTACGCTATCAGTATCACGGTAAAGAGTGATGGTACGAGACCAAAGATTTATTGAAATTTTAATGATGGAGTGCTCTAACGACAGCCACTTGAGATTTTCCAGCCAAATATATAGAAATCACACTATCACGCTTAAAATCCATCACAAATAACTTTTTTCTGGAGAATTCTGACCAAAATTCTTTTGTACGCTTGTAAACCATATAATATGCTGTCGCTGGAATAATTCTAACAGCTGTCGCACGATTGGCTTAGCAATGACAGCAGTCTGAAGTTGGTTGCAGTTTTTTCATCCAGCACTTTGTAAACAAACAAAATGATCGTGTTTACTTGCAAAAGAGGTCAGCTGAAAATATGCAACTTCGGTTGGCCATCAGAACTCAAGCACCGGTCTACACATCACCAGTGACGGCCGCCACAACAGCCGATGGTTACTCTCCGCTCATATTAATCGACCGTGACATCAGAATAAATGCCGAATAGTATGGCGAAAATATTCTGGAGGGTGTATCAAAGCCTTGGACACGCAAACATTTTGGCCGCAGACCTTGGACATTCCAACAGGACTCAACACCATCGCACTCAGCACGCGCCACCCAAGAATGGTTACAAAATTAGGTTCCTCGCTCCATTTCCAAAGCACAATGGCCACCAAAATCTCCGAATACCAAGCCGTTGGACTATTGTGTCTGGAGTATTTTGGAAAGCCGGGAATGGGCCACAATACCGCAGAGCAGCATACGGGCAGCGTGTGACGGTTTCGTTGGCCGTTTGAAGGCCATAATTTTTGCTCCAACATTGCAAATTCTAATATTTGGATCAGTGCTAGGTCAGGTGCGAAAATGGACAATATAAATTTGGAATATTTATAACTCTTATAAAATGTGATTCAAAAGTTCGATTGTCTTCAAGTTGCACACATCACAATATTTTTATTGATCCAAGGTCTGGTGCGAAGATGGATTATATCGGTCCACTCCTCCGGTGAACTCCCCCACAAAGGGTCAGTATTTTGAATATCCATGAAGCTCCTAAAACGCGAAATTAACATCCGATTCCATTCAGACTTGGTAAATCTAAATATTTCTATCAACAGAAGATCTTTTATAAAGATGGTAAGGATCGGATCATTTCTTCTGCTACCTCTTACGCAAAGGGTCAAAGTAACGAATAACCGAACCGATTATTAAATCCGAAATAAGCGTCCAGTTATATTCATATTTCATGTATCCCATTATTTCTACAAACACATGATCTGATGTGAGGATGGGATATATCAATCCACTCCCTCTGGTACCTCCACTACAAAGGGTCACAATTTTGAATAACCAAAACTTTCATTTAATCCGAAATAAGAATCCCGTTCTCAACAAATGTCACACTTGTCATTATTTTTACTAACACAAGATCTCATGTGAGAATGGGAAGTATCGGTGTACTCCTTCTGGTACATCCCCTACAAAAGGTTCAAAATTTTGAAAAAAAAAAAAAAAACGCTCAAAGAAAGCTAAAATTTCAAATTTCACACATCCAAACTGCTGGTCAAAATTTTAAATAATTATAACTCTCGCGAACTTTTCAAAAAAAAAAAAATCAAATATCTCATATAAAGTGGAGGAAGAAGTCGATTTTTATAACACTTATGTCATATAAGAAATTGAAAATATTTATCCACTCCTTCAGAACTTCATTCATCGTAACGCAAGTCAAAATATATTTAAGTAACCGAACATTGGCTGAGGGTATGTAGCTGTCGGCAGCAATACCGTCTGATTCCATTTTACTGCTTTACTTCATAGTTGGTATGATCTTCTTTACATAAATTCGCAACATAAACGTTTTTGTTATGTGAACTCTAGTAAATACGCATAGTGATGTAGGGCCCCACCCGACTTTTTGCCTTTCCTTACTGGAGGAGAGGACTGGAGGGGGAGACAGAAGTACACTTCCAAGACCCCAAAGCACGTGCCTTCTTTTTTTTTCATAATCTTCATAATCTTTTCTTTCATAATCTGCTTTATTTTCCCTGTAATTATGAAAAAAATGAATTTTGTCGAACAGTGTAATTGAATATTGAAGAGAGATTTGAAAAATAGAATCCTTTCACAATTAAAGCATCAGAAGCACACATACATATAACGTTATTTTTGAAATATTGTATTGAAATGCCAAAGCATCTTTGCTGGCTATAATCCTATCCTCTTTGTAATGTTTTTTTCTCTTTATTTTCTCTCAAAAAAGTTACTCTTTTTTTTGGCCTTAGGAAATCTTAACCAAAACCTAATAAATAGACGCGCACATACACACACAATAACAAGAAATGATATAAACTTTACATCATTTATTTATTTTTTGTTGTTGTTTCTGTTTTTTGTGTAGTATTTTTTTATTTTTCCGGCCAAATAAACAATCCCCCTTTTTTTGTTGCTGAAAGTCAAAAAAGAAAAATAACATAACACAAACATAAAAGTAAACAAAGAATTCAATATGAATATATAACAACAGCAACAACAACAACAGAAAAAATTGCAAAATAACTTTGAAATTCAGAGAATTCTTTTTTAATGTTCTCCGGTTTCAGGTTTTGCTTCTTTGTTGTTCTTCTTGTTTATTGTTTTCTTGCTGTTGTACAACGGGAGTACTCGTAGCATCATCATCATCATAACTTTTTAAGCCAGCCTACAATTTGTCGTTACTGGAATCCTACTCCACCCACGGGGAGTTGTGAATCCCTTGATATTGGAATTGATACAGTTGCAAGGCTGACTGGTTACTGCTTGGTTGTCATGCCAAAGAATGGCTTGATATGATTGCCAGTCGCTGCTTGAAGTGGCTACAACACATTATGGTGGAAAGTGTGACGGAAACTCTTGGTTCTTTGGAGGATAAGTGGCATGAAAAATATAACATTGTAAAATAAAATAAACAACTTGTTTATTTATGAATGCCAGCCACCTAGCAGAACAATATTCGTCGCGGTGTTGCTGATTTGCGAGATTGAAATAACATTATTAACATATGGGATAAAACAGCAATTTTTTTCAAGAACCAAGATTTTACGTTTTTTAAAAACAAATTGAATGGATAATCAGATTGAAAAATGTAGATTAATTAAAAAGGCAATTATTTGATGTCTGCTAGGGACAATCATTTTCCGGTACCACAAAATATTTCTAAGGACCAAAAATTACAGTTTTTAAGGGGAGACCAGCCATACATTGGGGTTTTTAAGGATATGTCTTTTTTTTAAGAAGCAAAAATACCTTAAACATATGTTTTTGAAAATTCCAAACTATTTGCTATTGGAAAATAAATATCCTTTTAAAATCCCACATTTAGGATATGCGCCCAAAAATCTGTACTTTTTCGTCCTTGAAAATTCGTTGCATGTCTAGGTTTGTGGTTCCAGAAAACCAGATTTGTACTCTGATAGACAGTGCTGTTCAACACGTCATTGAAATTAAGATATTTTACGAGAACCTCTGTTTTTATATTAAGTTTGTCATTACGTTTGTAACACCTCGAAATATACATTTTAGACCCCACAAAGTACATATAATCTTGATCAGCATAAAATTCTATGTCGATATAGCGTTGTCGGTCCATCTATCCGTCTGTGGAAATCACTTTAGCTTCCGAACGAATTGAAGTAGATTGAAAAAAAATGTACTCAAATGTATGTTATGTGTGCAGGACTTTTGGTATTGAAAATGGGCCAAGTACGTCCACTTTTGGGTATATTCCCCATATAACGGTACCTCCCGATATTCGGTATTTTGATGATTTTAGCGACAGAATTGTTTCAAATTTGGTATTTGAAGTTCGTAACGGATGCTACAGCCTATGACAGAAAATTATCTGTGCAGGTCTACGTCTTCGTATAGCCTCCATATAACCGTACCTCCCGATATTCAAATTTGGTATTTGAAGTTCGTAACGAATGCTACAGCCTATGACAGAAAATTATCTGTGCAGGTCTACGTCTTCGTATAGCCTCCATATAACCGTACCTCCCGATATTCGGTACTTTGATGATTTTAGCGACAATATTCAGCGCCTGAGAAGAGAGAAAAGAGTATAAAATTTGGGATGACCATTGGATTATATTCAGCTGTAAATGGACGACAACAACTAACAGCATAATTTCAAAAACGAAATCTCCCAAAATGGATTTGGACATAAGGGGGCTTCTATCATATTGTGGTGTTGTAGGGTATCACATAGTCGGCGCCGCACGACTATAGCTTTTGCTTACTTGTTTTAGTCTATTTTCTTTCTGTTGCGGTGTAAGTTCTTGCACTTTTTGGAATTTCATGAATGGCTTTACCCCGAGCTCATTTTTCAATATTTGCCGAATGAAATATTGCTATATGTTCAGCTCATGAGTCATTTTTTGACCACTGCGACGCGAGTTTCGATTAAATCGCTTCTTTACTTTTCGAACCATTTCTGCTCATGTTGCTGTTTTCTTCCGCCCTCTTCCTTGACTTCGGGCTACGCTGCCAGTATCACGGTAACGAGCGATGGTACGAGATAGAAAAGATTTATTCACATATAAGTGCTGGTGTGCTCTAACTATAGCCACTTCTGACTTTTCAAGCAATATATAACGAAAGCACACTGCCACGCTTGAATTCTATCACAAATAGATTTTTTTTTTGGAAAATTCTAACCAAAATGCTTTTTTCTCACTATAATGAACTGTCACTGGAAAAATTTTAACAGCTGTCGGACGAGTGGCTTAGAAATGACAACAGTCTAAAGTTGGCTGCAATTTTTTCATTTCATCCTGTATATGACCAAAATAATGCTCGTATCATCTGAAATATTACCGAAGACACTACTAGATAAAAAATTCTAAATTCCAATATGTAATCCAAAAATTTCAAAAATTATTGAAGAGAGGGGAATGTTTTTTTACGTTGCTTTTTAAAGTTTGAAAAGCCGGTGTACGTATTTTCTATTTTTAACACTATTTTCATAATCAGCTCGATTATTTCTGTAATTCTTTTTTGGGTTGTATCGTGACCTTCTACGATTGCCATTTTTAATACCTAACATGCCTTATGTGTAAACATATGAAAACCTATGAACAATTCAACAGATGTGCACAAATATTTAATGAATTTCGTACAAGGACAAAATTTTGATTTCGATTTTGCTTCTATTTATTTTGATCGCTTTATGAAAGTGATATGTATAACATTACGTTTATAAAATTTTAAAGTAGTTTTTTTTTTTTTTTTCGCATTTGAAAATTGTAATGGCTTATGACAAAATTTGCCTATGCAGGTCCACGTCGTCGTTTAGATCCTAATATGACGGCTACATTCGGTATTTTTAAGATTTTAACAGAATTTTGAACGGTTTACTTAATTTTTTTTTAATTGGCAAATTTATTCCTAATGGTGGAGGGTATTAAAAGTTCGGCCTGGCCGGACTTACAGCTTTTTTTACTTGTTCATTCTCTTAAAATGTATGCCTCCAAAACTATCCATGTACGACCCCATATGCCTTTCCCTTTAACAGTTATCTGCATATTGCCCGCGCGAAAAAAGGCCGGCAATTCGCAAAAACCCAGTCGCTTCAACAAAACTCTGTAGCACAACAACCGAAATTAAATGTGAACAAGACAAATGTCAAAACTTCATTACAAAACCATCAAAATATGCTGTTGCATTTTACACAGACATGTCGTAGTACACATGTTGCTTTTAATGTTATACTGATGGCGATACTACGGCTGTTTGGTTGTTGTTGTTGATGTTTTGTTACATTCAAAATACAAACGCGAATATGTGGCGTTGATGATGATGATGATGATGACGACGACGATAATAAAAACATGGACATGAACAAAAATATCAGTAACAGCACACACAATGACATCCAGAATTTTACAATAAATAAGAGAAAGAAAATCGCAACAAAAACAAATAAAATAATGACGACAAAAATTCAATGGGGTTGCCAGGGGATTAATAATTGGGTAACATTTTAGTTCGGAACTAAATTTTCAGGAGTTACCTTATACATTTTGCTGTTTGTGATTAAATTAGTAGACTTTGCCAGGGCCTCAATTCTTTGTCCGCGAAAATATGAAAAGAAAGTTAGTACCATTTAGTACTTTTCGAAAAATCATAATACGCATTTCCAAATCCACCTCCTGCTCTCAAAACTATTTACCATATCAAATTTCAGAATTCCAGCCCTATCCTAAGACCCAATTCCAAGTACTAAATTTCAGATTTCAAGCAATATAAAATTGTACAAAATATAGTACTTTTTAGTACTTTTCGTGCACTTGTAGTACACATGTACAAAACCACTTCTTTATCAGAAACCTAAACAAATATCAGCTTCAGCCGTTCACCCTAAGCCAAAATTTAGTACTATTTAGAAATAAGCGTCTGATTCTCTTCGAATCAATTCAAAACAAGATCTGGTGTAAATATAATACAGGGTGAGATGAAAAGACTGCAATCAACTTCAGACTGCTATCATATCTGAACCACTCGTCCGATTGCTGTTAAAATTATTCCAGTGACAGCTCATTATATTGTTTACAAGCGTACAAAAGCATTTTGGTGAGAATTTTCCATAAAAAAAGGTTATTCGTGATGGAATTCAAGCGTGATTTCTTTATATTTGGCTGGAAACCCACAAGTGGCTATCGTTAGAGCACTCCAGCATTTAAATGTCAATAAATCTTTTGTGTCTCATACCATCGCGTAATAATGGTAGCGTAGCCCGACGTCAAGGAAGTAGACGGAAGAAAACAGCAACATCAGCAAAAATGGTTCGAAAAGTAAAGAAGCGACTTGATCGAAACCCGCGTAACAGAGGCCGAAAAATGCCTCGTGAGCTGAACATATCGCAATATTCCATTCGGCAAATATTGAAGAATGAGCTCGGACTAAAGCCATTGAAATTCCAAAAAGTGCAAGAACTTCCACAGCAACAGAAAGAAAATAGACTCAAAAGAGCTAAAGAGTTGCTTCGCTTGGCCGAAAGTGGTGAACGGCCGAATTTGTCTTTCTCCGATGAGAAAACATTCGTTGTCCAGCAGTTTGTGAACAAAGAGGTCAGAGGTCAGCTAAAAATGAGCACCTTCGGTTGGCCACCAGAACTCAAGCTCCGGCCATGGTGATGGTGTGGACCGCCATAACAGCCGATGGTCGCTCTCCGCTCGTATTAATCGACCGTGGCATCAGAATAAATGCCGAATATTATCGTGAAAATATTCTGGAGGGTGTATTAAAGCCTTGGGCATGCAAACATTTTGGCCGCAGACCTTGGACATGCGCCACACAAGAATGGTTACAAAATGAGGTTCCTCGCTTTATTTCCAGCGCACAATGGCCACCAAAATATTCGGATACCCTCTGTTTCATTATTGTGTCTGGAGTATTTTGGAAAGCAAGGTTGACACTAAAAAAATACCAAAGTGTCGATCACCTCAAGCAAGCGCTTCGCTGGGAATGGGCCAATATTCCGCAGAGCAACATTCGGGCAGCGTGTGACCGTTTCATTGGCCGTTTGAAGGAGAAAAATTCCTAGCAAAGGTGGCCAATTCGAACAAATCTAAACTTATTCTAAAATTTGATGCTATATCCGACATTTTTTGCTTTCATTCAAAAAAATGTAAAAGAAATTTAAAAATTATGCCATTTGACTTTGTTGCAGTTTTTTATCTCACCCTGTATATGACATTAATCATTGATTTGTTTCTCAATCCATAATTACTCACAGTCCTTGAAAAATATTTGAAAATATATTCTACTTTCAAATCCTGGAAAAAATTATTAAAATAAACTCGAAAAACTGAGGTCCCTTCTAGCCCTAGATAATATATGGTAGTTGTCCTTGTTTCGCCCTTAAGAAAGTTTATTTTAAGATCCCCACTGAAGTTCCTTCCTGCCATCCCTGAACAAATTCAAAATATTTGCTCACTTCCCAAAAAATGTCCCACAAGATTTCGATAAATTTGTTCCCAAAAACTCCAATCTGGCAACGTCGCGTTTCAACAGCAACAGCCGCCACATCACAAGCGAATTATTATAAAACAAAGTCGAATAAAAATAAAAGAAAAAATTTCCAAAAAAAAAATGCAAATTTGTGTTCGTATTAACAAGGAAGCAATGGAACGAAAGGAAGCACATGTCAAACTACATTTTAACAGCATTGCTGACAATGACGGATAAATAGCGAATTGTTGCTCATTGGGTGTGCAGCAAGATGGAGGCAGAGATATGGTGGTAGGGATACAAGCAACTGAAAAATCCCCAACCCATTGACAAGAGCATGTTCAATGGGAAAAAAGTTGAACATCTTTAGTACGCGGAAAGCATTGCAACTGGTCCGGCATTGGCAACATACACATTGGAACCTACACACACACACATACACAAAATTTATCTTTGGGGGAGTCAAAAGAAGATTATGTTTTAAAAAGAAATTGCAGAAATTTGTTGTCTTGGCGCTTATGTCTGATATGTCAACCCAGATGTACATACATATTGTGTGCAAAAAATATACATATATATGTATGTAGATATATCTGAAGAACAGGCGGTCGGGCAGGCAGGCATGCATGCATGCATGCCATTCATCCATGCAACACATGAATGAATGTTCAACGAGGAACACCAAACCCAGATAACATTGACAACAACGAGGACTTTGTATTTAAATAAAATTACGAACAGAAAATATATTCCATGATTTCTTGTACGGCAGCAGCAGCTCCAGCACCAGTACCAGCAAATCGTACCAAATGACAGCTTTTTTCCACCCTCAACATACACGTAGTCTTCTTGTCTTGTTCGATTTGCTGTTTTTTTCCTCGTTTTCCTACAGTTCATGTTTTTCATCTTCGGTATTCTGTTTTTGAATACGCAAATCAAGCATGTTCTTGTATTGCATACAAAAAAAAAATTATTTTCTGAAGACCATCCAGAGCAGGAGCCGAAAAATGAAGAAAATAAACTGACAAGCAAAAAATTAAAGCCAAAGAATAAAACTTCATTTTGTGCTGGAAATTCTGTAGAATGTATTTTCCTTTAGCCAAGGGATACGCTCACAAATTCATGCAGCAATTTGACCGTAAACAAATTATGAACGTAGGGGAATAGCCAAGGCGTTGCATTTAAGGGGAAACAAATGAATCCGAAAGTGAAAATGAATTTGAAAGTGTAAACTTTTTTAGAGGATAGAGTTTCGTGTTTCATCAAATGAAGAATTCGGTTGAATATGGAAAATCTATCCAATTTGGGCTGATATTATATACAGGGTTGCCCATATTCGACGGACCCATCTGGCAACGCCATAACTTTTGACAGAGATGTCACATCGCTTAATGACATACCGCGTTTGAAGCGTCAGTCCAAGCAGATTTTTACCATGAACCAATACACGCCACGCGAGCTCTCTGAAATAGTTGAAATTTACATTCAACAGAAGAAGTCAATTGTAAAAACTCAACGTGCTTTTAAAACATTAAAAAAATGTGAGAAGTGCGCCTTCTAAGAACACCATTAAGCGTTTATACAAACAATTTTTGACTGGTAAGGCTCTTTCTAATCCGAAGAGGCCATATAAATGTCGACCAAGGCGATCGGCCGAGAATATCGCTGCCGTACGAGCCAGTGTTGAGAGGTCCACAAGAACATCCCAAAAACGCCGTTCTCAGCAGTTGGGCATGGCTCGGTCCACTTTACAACGGATTATTCGCATTGAGTTGCATTTGTTTCCGTACACAATTCAATTGACGCAAAGAATGTTGCCTGCGGACAAGCCTCGTCGATTGGAATGGGCCCAAAGAGTCATCGAAATGGCCGAAAATGACGAGCAATTTTGGAACAAAATTATCATGTCCGATGAAGCCCATTTCACATTGAATGGGACCGTAAATAAGCAAAATTGCCGTTTTTACGCCACTGAAAATCCTCAGGAGATTCAAGAAGTGCCTCTTCATGACGAAATAGTCACAGTTTGGTGCGGCGTTAGTGCGAAACGGTCATTGGGCCGTTTCTCTTCCAAAATGAAAATGGCCACGCTGTTATCATCAATCAGGAGCGTTATCGTGACATGATGACCTATTTTGTGATGCCAATTATTCGTCGAAAGCGTATGAGGCAGTTCTGGTATCAACACGACGGCGCTCCACACGGCGCACACAAGTCGCATGACAATCGATTTTCTTAAGAATTTGTTTCCGGGCCGTTTGATGTCGAAAAGTGGTGATTTGGACTGGCCACCGCGTTCGCCCGATTTTACGCCGCCTGACTTCTTCTTGTGGGGATATTTGAAGTCAAAGGTTTACGTTAACAAGCCAATGACCGTAGAAGAGCTCAAGGACAACATTCGTGAAGAAATAGCCGCTATTCCGGCCGAAATGTTGGCAAAAACGATGGAAAATGCAGCAAAAAGGGCACAATACGTCATCAACGCCAGATGCGGCCATTTGAGAGATATCATATTCAAAAATTGATGTAAACAAATCTACTTGGAACAAATTAAATGATTAACATTGCCAACCGCCAAATTTTACTTTTTTCTTTGATTTAAAAAAAAAAACATGTGTCCGTCGAATATGGGCAACCCTGTATATTATATAAAGTGATGGAAGTAGTCGATATAGTCCAAATCTCTCACGTTGTAATTTTCTCCCTTTCTTTCGGAATCACCCACATGAAAGTTCAACAATTAGAAAAATTGTAACGAAAGTCAAAATATATTTAAACAAAGGACCTTGGCTGAGGGTGTGCATCTGTCCAACTGTTACTTTTTAACATATTTTTTCTGTTTTTGTTCCTTTTGCATTTGACCAATATCCATTTTGTGGCTTTGCCTAATCCTGCATTGCGAACATATGTCATTTAACCACAAATATTAAATACGCATATTTAATACTTTTGTTTTTTTTTTTTTTAATTTCTTTTTTTTGTGCACATCTATGTCCCAAACCCCCTTTGCATCTATGAGCCGGTTTGGCTAGGAAAAAATTGCGCACAACTTCAGTTGATTATGAATTGCGTGCCGAGATAAATACTCATGTCTAGACGAGACCGCAAAACGCGTGATAATAAACAGAAATCACAAAAAGAAGACCACCACCAATAACAACAACAAAAAAAGAAAATGTTTACAATAAAATATCAAAATTAGATAGATAAGACAGAATGACAATGGCATGTCACTAAATCCATTCAACATAATTTTGTGGTTCTTTTTGAATTGAACCGACCGGATAGGCATTTAGCCAGCCAGCCAGCCATGTTTTCATGCTGTGTACCTACATACATATGCATATACGAGTATATATAATATTCACGTAGGCTTGTCGTTATGTGTGGGTGATGGTGATCATTAGTCGGAAAAAGAGACACAGATAATACAAATGGACATTATTCAAATGGAGATGAAAGAGAAAAATTTGAAATTAAGTAAAATAGATTCATGTGACAGGTTGAATTTTTGGTTTTTGCCAATAATTTGAAGTGTCAAATTGTGTGATATCCTACAGCTGATGTCAATGGCAATGTGCGGTGGAAATTTGAAGCTGATATCAAGCATTTTTTATACCCTCCACGATTCTATGGAGGGTATATTAGCTTTGTCATTCCGTTTGTAGCTCCTCGAAATATTCATAATAGACTCTACAAAGTATATATATTCTGAATCAGTGTAAAATTCTAAGACGATCTGGCCAAGTCCGTCTGTCTGTCTGTAGTAATCACGCTCTTTCTAACGAATTGAGATAGAAGGCTAAATTTTTGCATGCATGTAAAGTTTACCAGTAAGAAGGTTAAGTTCGTAAATGGGCCATATCGCTCCACGTCTTCGCATAGGCCCCATATAACGGTACATCTCGATATTCGATATTTTAATGATTTCAGCAAACTTATTTACCGGAATCGTTTCAAATTTCGTAGTGGAAGATCTTGGTGGATACTACAACCTATTACAAAAAATTTCGTATGCAGGACCACGTCTTCGTATAGCTCCCATATCTATAACTATAACGGTATCTCCCGATAGTCGGTATTTTGATGATTTCAGCAAAATTTTTTACCGGAATCGTTTCATATTTCGTACTGGAAGATGGTTTTAAATTTCGTACTTGATGGGTACTACAACCTATGACAAAAAATTTCATATGCAGGTCCCCGTCTTCGTATAGCCCCCATATGACCTCCCGATACTCGGTATTTTCATGATTTTTCGACATTATTCGCCGGAATTGTAACAAATTTCGTATTTAAAGTTCGCAATGGGTACTACAGCCTATGCCAAAAAAATTCGTATGCATATTCACGTTTTCGTATATCCCCATATAACGGTATCTCCCGATATTCGATATTTTAATGATTTTAGCGACATTATTCACCGGAACTTTTTCAAATTTCGTATTAGAAGATCTTGATGGATACTACAACTTATGGGAAAAAATTTCGTATTCAGGTCCACGTCTTCGTATAGGCCCCATATGACGGAATCTCCCGATATTCGATATTTTAATGATTTTAGCGACATTATTCACCGGAATTTTAACAAAATTCGGATTTAAAGTTCGAAATGGGTACTACAGCCTATGACAAAAAATTACACATTATTTGGCGTAGAACTTCAAAATTTTGCAGAACAATTTGTATTGTGTCTAGGATGGTTGGTATTGACAATGGTCTACGTTTTGATATAGCCGCCATATAACGATACATCCCGATTTTCGGGATATTATTTTGATGATATGTGCTACATATTTCCACTGATTTTTCCAAAAATCGGTATTTGTAGGTCACAATGGGTAGCGAGACATTGGATGTATAGGTGGACGTTTTTATAAAGCCTCCATATAGCGGTACCTCCGGATATTCGGTATTTTGATGATTTGTACCACATATTTTCACAGATTTTTTTTTAATTGGTATTTGTTTTTCGTAATGGGTTCTAGCTCCTGTGGCGGAACATTGTATGTATATATCCACGTCTTTCGTATAGCCCCCACATAATAGTACACCTAGATTTTCAGTATTTTGATGATTTTTCCACGAATCTGTCTAAAAATTAATATTTGTTGTTAATAATGGGGTCGAGCTCCGGAGGCAGAACATCGAATGTTTAGGTCCACGATTCCCTATAGCGCACATAGAACGATACCCGCCGACATTCGGTATTTTGATAATAATTTTTTTACTATAATTTTTTTTTAGTAGTTTAGTTCACTTTCATAATCTGCTGCAGTTACTCTGTAATTATTTTTTTGTGTTGCCATACCTTTGAGGATGGCAAAGTAGTTTTTACGGACAAAAAAAAAATAATCAAGGAATTGTAAACAAGTAAAAAGCTGTCGGTTTGGCTTTGAATACCCTCCACAATTTGAATTTGACAATTTTCAAAAATATAAAATCCGTTGAAAATTCTGTTAAAATTGTAAAAATACCGAATGTAGCCGTTATATTAGGATCTAGTATAAGACGACATGGACCTGCATAGATAACTTTGTCATAAGTCATCACAATATTCAAATGCTAAACTTGAAAAAAAATCGGCGAATAATGTAGTTAAAATCAATAAAATATAGGGAGGTAACATTAAATGGGGACTATACCAAAACGTGGACCTGCACAGGTCCACTATACCCTCCACACTATGGTGGAGGGTATAAAAATATATCTTCGATGGTTATTATTGTTATGGCTCTTCTATTTTCTAAGTATATTTTTATACGGCCAATGAGGCACTCAAATATGATTTGATTTCTCATGTTTACCGACTAGAAATCTATTACTACATTTCATATTTTATTTATTTCCATAAACTGCAAATTATTAATATTGGGTTGTAAAATTTGCAAATTATTTTCGTTGGAAATTCCATAATTCAAAATACAAAATAAATCCCATCTCTGAAGAAGGAAACAAAAAATAAAATAATGAATAAATAAATATCTATCTCCCTGGAAAAACCGGGGGGAAAAAACAACCTGACACATTCGAGTAGATGCATCAAATTTCAAAACACTACAGATGCATGATTTGAGTGGTCGGTCTATTAAACAGATGAAATATTGATCGATTTTCAATTCCCGTGCTTGCTGCATGCTCAACAAAATTCATGTTTAAATATATTTGTGCTACAAACAAACATCTATTAGAAAAAGCAACATCCCCATCAACCAACTCTTTGTCATAGACATTGACACAACTCTGGCTGGCTGGATGGATGGCTGCTGGTGTTCTTCAACAAGCTTCTGAATAATTTTTCCCAAACACTTGAGAGTGTTCCATCATTTTAGCTCTTAGCATTTCTTCTCCGCACTTCAACATGAATGGGGGGTGCTGAATATTGAGAGCTGTTTATCACAAGGGGGTTGTACACTGGATTAACTCGACGCTATTCAATGGCCATGGCATTTTGGCATTTATTTCATGTTTTATATATTTTTCTCTCGATTGCTTCCTCTTGAAGTGAATTATTTTATGGGTATCCTGAATGCATGGCAAAAAAAAAAATGAAGGAATCTGGTTTTGTTTTTGAAAGGTAGAAGTATAAAAAAAAAAAAAAACATATAAAACAAATCATAAACGAAAAATCCTTCTGCTAACAACGACTGATCGTCGTCCCCTGGCCTTTGGTAACCCCTTTCGCCTATACTCCCTCCTTTACTCGTTTGCTGTTTTTTTGTTTTTTTTTTTTATTATTTTCCCTATCTCTTTCACTTTTTCTTCTCATTTTACGTTGTCTTCCCTTAGATGTTGTTAGATAATTCTTATAGCTTCCTTTACGGAAACTAGTCACGTTCGAGTGGTCATCATCACTTGATATGAATGAGTGCGTAACGGGATCCTTATCTCTGAAATATTACAGGGTTTCCTTACGTTTCATCTTTTCCACCGCCACTGCCACAACCAATACTTTTTGCATCGCCGTACCTAGTTTATGGTTTGGAGTTCGTGTTGGCAAGCAATCACATTTAAGAGAACGTGAGTCAATTGGGAATCTATGAAAAATTGCAAAATTCTGGACAAAATATTTGCCAAACAGCAAGAACGAAAAAAAGGATAGGAAATATAAGGGAAATGTTGTATTGAGGTCAGTAGGGTTTTTAACCTACAAACAAGATATCAAAATTTAGTTCTCTAGAAACATAGATTACAGTGTTCCAAAAATCATTAAATAGCAAAACAAAAACAGAAATGGATTTCGAATCCGAGAAAATAAAATTAATTCAAGGACCAAAAGTGGATTTAAAACAAGTAAGCAAAGGCTATAGTCGTGCGGGGCCGACCATGTGATACCCTAAAACACTACAATATGTTAGAAGGCCCTTTATGTCCAAATCCATATTGGAAGATTTCGCTTTTGAAATTAAGATTTTTACCAGGTTCATTTGCCTAATATTTCTGCACTCCGTCGAACTGTTAGTTGTTGTAGTTAATTTTACAGTGTGTTCGGAAAAACATTTATGTTTTTGGTTAATTTGAACCCCTAAATATTTTGCAATCATCTCCAAAAGCAAGAAGCCCCTGCGTATCTCCATATTTAGACTCATCTATATGATTTGCTTGTCTACGATATTTGGCGATATTCGTCAACGAAATCAGCATAAAAAAGCCAGAAGTTCGCCTTTTGTGTATTCCGGATATCGCCTGTAAGTAATGCTGGTATTTTTTTCACACAGAATTTGTGGTCCATTGTATCCGCTGTCCTAAACTCTGACTTTTATAACGGCTGCAAAATCAGGAAAACTTTTAGTTGTTGGTCCATTTCAACCCCTAAAATATTGCGGACATCTTTGAAAACAATAGCCCTTCTGAGCCCGACTCTAACCTTGTGAAAATTATCGGACGAGGATCGGACGTTATTTGCAATCTATACATAATAACCCCAACCTGTGTTGTAAGGTGAAAAAATATTACAAAATATTAAAAGTCAAATTGAAAAAATCGCATGCGATAAAAAATATGAAAATATAAAAAAATGTCAAAAATACTACAACATCTATTTTAATAATAATTATTGGCATATTTTTCTGCGATTTTTTTAGATTTTATACTTTTATGTCAAGAGGGGATTCTGAATTGACAAAATCGTTCTAGCCATTTTTGAGATATAAGTATTCTAACTAACATCCCCTTCCTTTATATACACATTGTATATATTTCGCTATATATAACCGATATATATTTGCTATCGGCATCTACGTAACGGTCAGAATTGACCTGTTCGTCTAATTGTGATTTCCCCGGGATTAAAAATATTCGCGGTTTAATGGAAAATTTGAATTTTATTTAACACAAATGTTGTGGCCTATTTCACCCACTAAATATTACCCGATGACATCAAAATTGGAAGGCTTCTGCCCATCCCTAAGCTCTAGCTCCATGGTAACTTCTGCTTTGATTGGTCTATAATTGCGACCTGTAGAGCAACTGCAAAATCAGGAATTTTTTCAGTTTTTGGTCCATTTCAAACCCTAAATATTATGCAATCATATCCAAAGGAAATAGGGTTCTATTCTGACCCTAGCCCCACCTCCATTCTAAATTTCGTGAAGATCGCACCATAATTGCGACCTGTGGAGTGATTACAAATTAACATGACAGACAGACGGACGGACATACATAGCTAGATCGACTCAGCTCGGCGAGATAGGAAGATCCATATATACTTTCCTATGTGGGAAACCAATATTTCGTGGTGTTACATAATTTTTGGTCCAATCAAACTTATAACACCCCCAACACATAGTGTTGTAGGGTATAAAAACAGTAAGGAAAAGTCAAGAGTCGGGCGGGCTGACTATATGATACCCAACAACACTTTGTATATTTAGTAGAGCTCCCGTAACAAAAGAATTTATTTCAAGTAGATCGTACCACCTGTCAACATTTGGAGAAGGATTACATTAAAAAATACATATCGGAGCCTAGATGAAAATTCACACAATTTGGGCTGATAGTAGCCATTATTTACACAATAAACCTGAAATAGGATTAGAGATATTTATATGTGGGAGCTATATTCATATCTTAGCCGTTCTCGATAAAATTTAGCAGAGGTATTTCCGAGCTCTATACGATATCCGGTAAAAAAACATCATTGTTGTCGAATACATATTACGAATTTGAGGGACTTAAACACCAAATCAGACGAAACATATACAGGGTGAGATAAAAAAGTTCAACAAAGTCAAACGCCATAATTTTTAATCTTTTTTTTTACATTTTATTAAATGAAAGAAAAAATGTCGGAAATAGCATTAACTTTTAGAATAAGTTTAGATTTGTTCGAATTGGTCACCTTTGTCACGAATTATGGCTTTCAAACGGCCAATGAAACCGTCACACGCTGCCCTAATGTTGCTCTGCGGCATTTTGGCCCATTCCCGGTTTTTTTTAATGCCAACCTTCCTTTACAAATACTCCAGACCCAATAGTCTATTGGATTGATATCCGGAGATTTTTGTAGCAATTGTGCGCTGGAAATCAAGCGAGGGACCTAATTTTGTAACCATTCTTAGGTGGCGCGTGCAGAGTGCGATGGTGCTGAGTCCTGTTATAATATCCAAGTTCTGCGGCCAAAATGTTTGCATGCCCAAGGCTTTAATACTCCCTCCAGAATATTTTGCGTAATAATAATCGGCATTTATTCTGATGCTACGGGCGATCGATACATCGACTGTTATGGCAGCCCACACCATCACCATGGCGGGCGCTTGAGTTCTGGTGGCCAAGCGAAGGTGCACATTTTCAGTTGATCTCTTTGACAAGTAAAAACGATCATTTTATTTGTTTACAAACTGCAGGACAACGAATGTTTTCTCATCGGAGAAAATCAATTTCGGTAGTTCACCACTTTCGGCCTAGCGAAGCAACTATTTAACTCTTTTGAGTCTATTTTCTTTCTGTTGCGGTGTGAGTTCTTGCCCGTTTTGGAATTTCAATGGCTTGACCCCGAGCTCAGTTTTCAATATTTGCCGAATGGAATATTGCGATATGTTCAGCTCACGAGCCATTTTTCGACCACTGCGACGCGGGTTTCGATCAAGTCGCTTCTTTACTTTTTCTGCTGATGTTGCTGTTTTCTTCCGCCCACTTCCTTGACATCGGGCTACGCTACCAGCATCAGGGTAACGAGGGATGATACGAGATACAAAAGATTCATTTACATTTAAATGCTGGAGTGTTCTAGCGATAGCCACTTGTGCTTGTCCAGCCAAATATAAAGAAATCACATTATCACACTTGAATTCCAGCAGGAATAACTTTTTTCTGGAAAATTCTCATTAAAAGCTTTTGTACATTTGTAAACAATATAATGAGCTGTCACAGGAATATTTTTAACAGCTGCCGGGCGAGTGGCTTAGAAATGACAGAAGTCTGAAGTTGGCTGCAGTTTTTTAATCTTACTTTGTATATGGAAGCTTTAGCCATATCTGAACCGAATTTGAAGGACTTAAACTCCAAATCAGATGAAAAATAGATATGGGTTCGTCCTTGGGCCGAAAAAAATATTTGCAAAATTTCGTCTCAATCAGATAATAAATCCGACCTGCATTTTGTTCACAAAAATACATGGACGGACGGACGGACTGACATGTATAAATCGACTCAGAAAGTGATTCTATGAAGATCCTCAAAAGTAACTATGGGTCTATCTGGCTTTCCTTTCCGTCGGACCTCCAACCGTTCTTTTTTTTAAGTATAATAAAATTTGGGATTTGTAGGGGTATTTCTTTAGTTATTGACGGTTCACGCTTGATGGCTCTAATTATTTTAAGGAGGCAGTCTAGGGTGTCACCGCAGTTATTTCGTATTCCTCTTTCTAGGCCTTGCATGAGTATATTTTCATTAACTTTCTTAGCTTCTCTGGAAGAAACTTTGATAAAATCTAAGGAGCTTACTTTCTAAAACAAAACTTTGGATAATGTGTAGCTGCTGGGATCTTATTTATAATATTTTACGTTTGATAACTGTAAAGTCCACCAGGGTGAGCAGTTTTTGAATTTAGCTTGTCTTATACGAAATAAGCTTTTTATTATCCATTTATTAGGGATTTACTGGAGATATCAACTTAATTATTTTTTATTTGTTTTTTCTTCATGTAGGACTATAAGACATTACGTTATGTGTATAAGGACTACCACATCTGCTGGCGCTTTGCATTTCTCAGCAGTTTTCTTAAATTTTCATTCACATCTCTTTAAATGCCACTCAAAGAAGGACCCACTTTAGCAGTGCATTTTAAAGCAGAGTGCATGAATGAATATGTCTTCCTACTCTTCTCTGGTTCCACTCGGAGATTCAGCACCCCTGTTGTGTTGTGTGTGTGTGTTTTTTTTTTCACTTGTTCCTTTTTTCCACATCCTCCATAACTCATTCTCTTGTCTTTTATGCAAAATTATGAATAAATTCATTCGTTTATGACTATGAGATCATGATAATGATGTTGATGTTACGATGTCATTGCGAGTGTGTGTGTGTGTGTGTGAGTGAGTGACTATATGAGTTTGTATTGAATGTGATGCGGCTTTGTCTGTGGCGTGGCTGTGACCGTGGATGTAGATGAACTCTTTATGGTTTTGGGGGCAAAACAGACAAATACAGAGTGAATGTACATTGAAAGGAAGACAACAACAACAAGACAAAAAATAAAATAAAATACAACACCAAAATGTTGAAGGTGTGGAAGTGGTGAGATGGGGTTGTTTCCCCCTATTTAAATTCTTGTTGTTGCAGGGCAAACACCCAACCTCCCATTTGTTGCGCCACAAGTAGGTTTCTGTTTGTGCATGCAAAAACGAAAAACGAAACATATATTTTGTGAGAATATAAAACATTCAACATTTTTCTTTTTCTGTTTGGTTTTTTTTTTTCTTTATTTTGGTGGAATACTGGCGGCAAGATTAACTAAAGCACCAACATCAAAAAATCAACAACAACAACAACACTACCGACGATGTCGTTGTTGAAGATTTCACACATACATTTACAATTTCGCCCGAAATGCAACGGATTGAAGTTTGAATGAAATAAAATGGAAATCATTTTTTATGACTTTTCAACTTTTCCTTTACGACTATAAACTGTAAATAGCAGTCACTGTGGCATGACGCCACCACACAGTCAAGCATTTTATCACTTAGTTTTATTTAAAGTGAAATTGCTAGAACTGTGGTCGCGAAGGGATGGCGATGGAAAGTAAGGCGAAGTAGGTACAAAAATTGCGAAATTTTTTGGCGTTACTAATGAAATGGGGCCAAAATTAAACAAAACTAGTAAAAAAACATAAAGTTTGGCCGGGCCAAACTTTTAATACCCTCCACCTTAGGGTAAAAGAAACATTAGAAGAAATGTGGCAAAAACCATTAAAATCCCGAACATCGGGAGGTACCGTTATATGGGGGCTACACCAAAACGTGGACCTATAATTAAAATATTTCGCCGCACGAACTAGGACCCATTATGACCCACAAATACCAATTTTTAGACAAATCAGTGAATAAATGTGGCAAAAACCATCAAAATACCAAATACCGGGAGGTACCGTTATATGGGGGCTATACCAAAAGATGGACCCATACATGCAATGTTTCGCCACCGGAGCTAGAACCCATTATAACCCACAAATATAAATTTTCAGACAAATCCGTGAATAAATGTGGCAAAAATCATCAAACTACCGAATATCGGGAGGTACCGTTATATGGGGGCTATACCAAATCATGGACCCATACATGCAATGTTTCGCCACCGGAGCTGGAAACCATTATGACCTACAAATACCAATTTTTAGACAAATCCGTGAAAAAATGTGGCAAAAAAAAAACTAAAATACCGAATATCGGGAGGTACCGTTATATGGGGACTATATCAGAACGTGGACCGATATATCTCATTTTCAATACCAACCATCCTAGACACAATGCAAATTGCTCTGCTAAATTTTGGCGCTCTACGTCAAATGATGTGGGCTGTATCGTGATTTCAACAGACAGACGGACAGACAGACAGACGGACATCTTTAAATCGACTTAGAATTTTATGCTGATTATGAATATATGTACTTTATGGGGTCTAAGACGAATATTTAAGGATGTTACAAACGGAATGACAAAGTTAATATACCCTCCTTTCCAAGGTGGAGGGTATAACAAGTAAAAAATCAGTAATTTCGGGCGGGCCGAGCTTTGAATAGCCTCTACCATTTGGAAGAAATTTGGAAATTTAAAAGAAAAAACATCCGCTTAAAATCTTAAAATACCGAATATAGCCATTATATAAGTGTATATACGAAGATGTGGATCTGAATAGGTCATTACAATAATCAAATATGAAACTTCCGGTGAATAATGTAGCTTAAATCGTCAAAATATCGAATATAGGGGGGTATCGTTGTATGTGGGCTATACGATATCATGGACCTATATAAAAAATACTCTTACAGAGGGTAAAGTACACAAACGGAACTCCTTGTGTTTAGGTGCAAGAAAGTTTGAAGGCTAGAGTTCCTTGAAAGAATTGCCCGTGAAGAAATGTCCTTTGTTAATAACTCCTTATAAATCCATAAGGAAACCTGTGTTAAAATATCCTTAAATATTGTTTAGGAGGACTTTGTAAAAACATCCTTAAACACCGACGATTTTTGCTCAGTAGATTTCTGAAAATATTCTTCTTCAAAATCCACATTTCTGGTGAATTTTGTCGCTAAATAACCAAAATACCGAAAATAGGGAGGTACAATTATATGGGGGCTATACCAAAACCTGGACCTACATGACCCATACCAAAATTTCTGCAGACGTAATATACATTTGAGTAAAATTTTTTCAACCTACTTCATTTCGTTCGGAAGCTAGAGTGATTTCCACAGTCGGACATTGCTAAATCGACATAGAATTTTATGCTGATCAAGAAAATATATATACCTTGTGGGGTCTAAAATGTATATTTCGAGGTGTTATAAACGGAATGACAAACTTAATATAACCTCCATACTATGGTGGAGGGTATGAAAATTCACGATTTTCGGTCAGGAATGCTTTGAAAAATGATTTTTTCCAAAACGACCAGATAAAAAAAAATCACGACGTTTGTTCAGCACATCCATGAAAATACTTTTAGAAAAATGCGTAATTTTTTTCAGGAGGATCTTGTAAAAAAACGTCCTTCAAATCCTCAATTTGTGTCCAGGTAGATTTTGTTAACATATTTTTAAAATAAACTTGAATTTTCACCATGAAAATTCTTAAAAATATGCTTAAGAAATTCACGATTTTTGTTCTGAAAGACCTTGTATAAATATCTTTAATGCTTACTATTTTTGCCCAGGAAGACCAGCAACGATTTCTGCTTCGCAGATTCTACAAACCAACTTTCGGGCAGAATTCCATTAAACATGTCAATGTCAAAAAAAAAATATTTTTGGGAAAACATTGTAAAAATGTCTTTAAAACCACAAATTTTTTTAACACACCCTTAAAAATATTTTTCTTGAAAAATGAGCAATTTTTCCCAGGATGACTTTCTAAAAATATCCTTAAAAATCTAATATTTTTACTAAAATATCCTTAAAATCCACGATGTCTGATAAGCAGACCCTCACAATTATGTTTCTTAAAAAGCTCACGATTTTTTGTCTTCGACGAACTTATGAAAAAATATCCTTTTTGTAAGGAAACAGTGTAATCCATATCCTACGAAATCGTTCATGAACATTTTACTTTTTTCCCAGGAGGACATTGTAAAATACAGGGTGAGATAAAAAATTGCAACAAAGTCAAATGCCATAATTACATTTTTACATTACATTTTTTTTTAAATTTTATTAAATAAAGCAAAAAATGTCGGAAATAGCATCAAATGTTAGAATAAGTTTAGATTTGTTTAAATTTGTAACCTTTGGCACCAATTATGGCCTTCAAATGGCCTATGAAACGGTCACACGCTTCCCGAATGTTGCTCTGCGGTATTTTGTCCCATTCCCGGCGGAGCGATTGCTTGATGTGATCGACACTTTGGTATTTTTTTACAGCAGTCTGAAGTTGGTTGCAGTTTTTTCTTGTATATCATTTTTATCTCTAAAAATCCACGGTTCTTAAAAACATAAGACTTTTTTACAGTATGAGTTTTTCCGGGTTGTCTTATAAAGTCTTTAAAAATTATATAAAACCGGAAAAGTTTTTTTGAAAAAACCATTTTCCAATTTTTCCAAAAATATCATGGTATAAGTTACTATTCAAAATTTCACTCTCCGAATGTCCCATTTCGTCCGATTCTTTAAGTGTCTATTACCTTCCTATAAAAAGAATCACACAAATCATAACCAAAAATTTCCCTCGACGGCCAAATGCTTTCATCTACCTAGAATAGAATTCTTTTTTTTTTTTTTGGTTGTATATTTTTTCGAATTATTTCAAATGTCTCGTATGCAAATATTATTCTATTAGCAAAATTATGATATCAACCAGAATAAATGTGCGCAAATAAATTGCCAGCCATAATAATTAATTGTGGTCATAATGACCAACATTATTATATATTTTGGTTCTAAACAAAGTTCGAAGGTCAAGTGTCTGGCGCCAATTTTCTATGCAAAATAATGGAGGGGACATTATTGAAATATGTTACCATATTAAAAATGCTATCGTTTAAGTGAATTTCGGCCAAGACATATTTATTAAAAACGTATGATGTGGTTGAGAGAGGTAGACACAGCAGAGGTTGTGAATTTGAAGGAAAACAAGTCATTTAAATTTTGGTTATTTCAATTAAGATAAATTTATTATTTTTCAAAATTCATGAAAAAAAGCTTTTAGCGAGAATATTTCTTAATGTAAAATTGGCGAACTGGTAAGAATATGACAATATATTCCTGAAAACAATACGACGATTATTTTGATCGCCAATTTCAACCCTCATGCGAAATATTTTACAAATTCTTGTCAAAGAGTTCAACCGAAGGTTTTAGAATTCGTCGATGCCATCAAAATAAATACGAAAAACACACTTTAGCGTTAAGGTCCTTCTTGATATTAGGTTATGCAAAATACTTCAATAATACAACACTTAAACTAATTGGCATCAAAGACAAAAATATTCTTGATCAAATTTCATCTTGAGTCCCAAAGACAAGAAATTCCTAATTTCATTATATAAAAGAAAATAAACGGGGCGAGATGAAACAAGTAAAAAAGCAGCAAGTTCGGCCGGGCCGAACTTTGAATACCCTCCACCATTTGGAAAGAATTATATAATTTTCAAAAAAATAAAATCCATTAAAAATTCTTTTAAATTCTTTAAAATACTTAATATCGGAAGAGGCGGATATATGGGGGGATATACGATATTGTGGACCTATATAAACAAACCTATGTCGGGGGGTAAAGTACTCACAAGGAACTCCTTGTGATAATCAGATAATTCTATCGGAAAATGTGGCTAAAATAATCAAAATACCGAATATCGGGCGGTACCGTTATATGGGGAATATAAGATATCGTGGACCTATATAGATAATTCTCTACCAAGGGATAAAGTACTCGCAAGAAACTCCTTTTGTGGATTTTAAGACAATTCCATTGAAAAGTGTGGCTAAAATCATAAAAACACCGGATATCGGGGGGTAACGTTATATGGGGGCCAAACGATATCGTGGACCGATATAGCCCATCTTCGAACTTGACCTGCCTGCAGACAAAAGAGAGATCTGTTCAAAATTTTAGCTTCATATCTTTATTCGTTTAGACTGTAGCGTGATTACAACAGACGGACGGACGGGGACTAAATCGTCTTAGAATTTTACGCTGATCAAGAATATATATACTTTGTTGGGTCTAAAATGATTATTTCGATGAGTTGCAAACGGAATGACGAACTTAATATACCCTCCATACTATGTATGGTGGAGGGTATAAAAACTGTAACCAACTTCAGACTGCTGTCATTTCTAAGCCACTCCAGTCACAACTCATTATATTGTTTACAAGCGTACAAAATCATTTTGGTAATAATTTCCCAGAAAAAAAGTTATTCGTGATGGAATTCAAGCGTGATAGTGTGATTTCTTTATACTTGGCTGGAAAACTACAAGTGGATTTGGTTAGAGCACTCCAGCATTTAAATGTGCGTCGCAGTGGCCGAAAAATGGCTTGTGAGTTGAACATATCGCAATAGTCTATTCGGCAAATATTGAAAAATGAGATCCGGGTAAAGCTATTGAACTTCCAAAAAGTATAAAAATTTACACCTCAACAGAAAGAAAATAGACTCAAAAGAGCTAAAGAATTGCTTCGCTTGACCAAAAGTGATGAACTGCCGAATTTGGTTTTCTCCGATGAGAATACATTTGTTGTCCATCAGTTTGTAAACAAACAAAATGATCGTGTTTACTTGCCAAAGAGGTCAGCTGAAAATGTGCACCTTCGGTTGGCTATCAGAACTCAAGCGCCGCCCATGGTGATGATGTGGGCCGCCATAACTGCCGATGGTCGCAGCCAAAGTGTAGACCCCATAGAACTACAAATCCAGAGTCTGAGCGTTTTGATGATTTGTGTCAAAGTTTCAATATTGGTATTAGGAGTTTACATTGGGTACTATAGCAGAAAGTTTCTTGCACGGTTCCACGCTCTCGTATAGCCCTCATATAACGGTACCTCCCAATATTCAGTGTTTTCATTACTTTTGCAACATTATTACCTGAAACTTGGTGTTTGGAGTTCGTAATAGGCACCACCTTCTCTAACAGATAATTATTTGAAGAGGTCCACTTTTTCGTATAACCAACGGTACCTCCGGATATTCTATATTTTAGACGATTTTAATAACATTTTCTAACGGAATCAGAATGTTGTCTTTATAGACCCAGGTTTTCCTATATCTTGCACATAGCTGAACCTTCATACTGTTTGTATTTTGTATTTTAAGATCACATTTTCTAACAGAGTTGTGTAAAATTCTTTTCCAAAAGTTTGTAATGGGTTCTGCCTCTTGTGTCAGATCATTGCACACCCCCTTTAGGAAAAAGGTACCGTCGACTTTTTTAAGGCATTTTACACAACAAAAATGGAAGTGACTTCAATACTTAATCCCAATTACAGGTTCATAAAATAACTCGTTTTTATACGCTCCACCTTAAAAAATATCCATAAATATTCGTCGTAGACCCCATAAAGTATATATATCCATGATCAGCATAAAATTCGAATTAACGATGTCCGTCTGTCTGTCTGTTCGTCCGTTGAAATCACGATACAGCCCACATTATTTGACGTAGAGCTTCAAAATATGGCAGAACATTTTGTATTATGTCTAGGATGGTTGGTATTGAATATGAGATATATCAGTCCACGTTTTGGTATAGCCGCCATATAACGGTACATCCCGACATTCGGTATTTCCATGATTTTAGCGACATTATTTACGGGAATTGTTTAAAAATTAGTATTTGAAGTTCGTAACGGATACTACAGCCTGTGACAAAAAAAAATAGTCAGTGCAGGTCCACGTCTTCGTATAGCCCTCACACAACGGTACCTACCGATATTCGGTATTTTGATGATTTTAGCGACATTATTCACCGGAATTGTTTCAAATTTGGTATTTGAGGTTCGTAACAGATACTACAGCTTATGACAGGAAATTGTCTGTGCAGGTCCACATATCTGTATAGCCATCATATAACGATACCTCCCGATATTCGGTACTTTGATGACTTTAGGGCCATTGTTCACTGCAATTGTTTCAAATTTGGTATTTGAAGTTCGTAATGAATACTACAGTCTACGACAGAATATTGTCTGCGTAGGTCAACGTCTTCGTATAGACACCATATAACGGTACCTCCCGATATTCGGTATTTTGATAATTTTAGCGACATTATTTACCGAAATTTTTTTAAATTTAGTATTTGAAGTTAGTCATGTATACAGAGTTGCCCATATTCGACGGACCCATCTGGCAACGCCATAACTTTTGACAGAGATGTCACATCACTTAATGACATACCGCGTTTGAAGCGTCAGTCCAAGCAGATTTTTACCATGAACCAATACACGCCACGCGAGCGCTCTGAAATAGTTGAAATTTACATTCAACAGAAGAAGTCAATTGTGAAAACTCAACGTGCTTTTAAAACAATAAAAAATGTGAGAAGTGCGCGTTCTAAGAACACCATTAAGCGTTTATACGAAAAATTTTCGACTGGTAAGGCTCTTTCTAATCCGAAGAGGCCATATAAAAGTCGACCAAGGCGATCGGCCGAGAATATCGCTGCCGTACGAGCCAGTGTTGAGAGGTCCCCAAGAGAAGAGTATTATGATTAAAGTTGCCTATGCAGGTCCATGTCATCGTATTTTTAAGGGTATCTATTTTTTGAAAATTTCCCAAATTCGTTCCGAATGGTGGAGGGTATTCAAAGTTCGGCCTGGCCGAACTTACACCTTTTTTACTTGTTATTGGTTGCATTCAATATATTCACTATTAGATTTGCCATGTATACTTTATCGAATGTTTAATATGTCATATACCATATGGCGGAGTAAAATTCCTACCTAACCTATAGGAACCACTGTATTAGTATGTCATCACGTCAGCGAGTGACATATAAACATCTATATGCATATTCAAGTCTATTACTATGCCATGCCATATTATTGCCATTCGCCTTGAATGGTTAGATTTCCTTTTTAAAATCTTTGCTGATGTGTTGTTGCACATATACGTGCTCCCATACATATAAAACAAACACACACACACTTACACAGCTACAGCAGCTGCTGAGATTTCCTTAAGAGATTTTCTAGCTGCATTTTAAGTGCAGCACAGATTATTTCCATTTTTAGTTTAGTTTAGTTATTTAATGTTGTTTTGCTACCCAACCCCAACCCCAGCTAGCTGGCAAGTGTGGAGTTTAAATATGTTTATTGTTTGTGTGTGTGTTTGTGTGTTTATTTGTGCATGCGATTTCTATTCTTTGAGATTCCCCATTGCCTTCGTTATACAATGCTCTTTGTTATTGTTGCCGTTGCTGCTGTTTTTGTTATTGTCATGAATAAAAGCTAATGGGTCTTTAGTTTCTTGGCTGCTCCACACTGCTGTTAGCTGTTCACTCGCTGACTGCTTGCCTGCCTGCCTGCTTGACTGACTGACTGCTCTAACTTTGGCTTTTCTATTATTGCCTTTTGTGTTCCGGCTGCCGCCTGTGGGGGGAAAACATAAAGCATCATTTTGAATGCAAGCGACACATGTGTCATTTTCATAATGACAATTCGCTGATTTTCAACAGTGACGACATGGTGGCACTCTCGATGCCAAGCCAGAAACAATTTTCAAAAGAAACACCAGGATGAAAATATCCTGGAATGAACGAAAGAACGAAGTAGCAGCAGAATCATCTTCAGCATGTCGTTTTTCTATTTTTATAGTTATAAGGAATATTTTTTGTTACAAGGGTCTGCTTAAGTTTTAACTCCCGCTGATGATGAGGACGCTGGGTCTGCCCGGAATTCTGCCGGCGAGTCATACATCATTTGCCATGCAAAGAATGACAAAAAAATGAATTTCCAGGGAAATCGAAGAAGTTCAAGGAAATAGTTGGAAGCGAGGAAAAACTGAAATGAAGAATGTCCAAACAACTTGAAGGAAAATTTGTAGATAAATAAAATTCATCGATAAAAATCAATGGCGCTACACATTTGGAGATACTCGTACTTGGATAACAGTAATTCGTAAATCTTTTTTTTTTTTTGCTAAATGTGCAAAAATCTGGCCAAAGTTTTTGCCCCGCTGTCTGATTACATTTGATTCACGAGCAAGTATTTTAAGATTATAAAGCTTATTTTTAAAGCCGTATACCCTCCTCCTGGTCTCAGAAAAAAAGTTGAGATTTCCAGAAAAACTGAAATAATTCAACAAAGAAAGAAAAAACTCTACATTTTATGCCGAAGGGGATTCCATGTATCAAGGATATTCGTGGAGTAATGTTGTAGTGGCGTGTTGTTGTATTGAACCATATGAAATGAATAAATTTTTCTCCCTCTCTCTCCTTCCCCCGAAAACTTTTGTGAGCATAAGTGACTTGAACTCCAAAATCGAGGGAAAAAAACTTAGTTTTTGTTTTGCCCATAATTTTGTTTTTTTTTTTTCTTGCTATTGAACGCCAAGGATTTAGCGTTTCTGTATGGTTTGTGTGTGTGTCTGTGAGAGAGTATGTTTACTATGAAAAATAATTCTTTATGCCAAACAAATAGCTACAATCAACAAAAAACAAAACCAACCAAAATGGACAGGGCACAGCAACAACAAATCTCTACAATAAATCTAGGTTAGAAGGATTTATAAACAAAAAAAAAGAAATGTGAAAAAGCTCAAGTATCCAAAACTGTCAAAAGTAGTTTTTTTTTTTTTTTGATGGAAATTACAGGGTATGACGTGGGAGAGTGCTAGAAATTCAGTAATTTTTTTATAGATGGATAAAATATAAAATAAGAATGACACCAAACATGTTATCATGAAAACCAATAATCAAAAATAACCATTCTATGGAGGGTTTATTAACTTTCTCATTCCGATTTTAATTTCTCGAAATATTTATCATCGACCCTACAATTCTAAGACGATCTAGCGATGTCCGGATTTTTAGTATTTTTAGTATTTTTAGTTTGTAATGTATGCCACAGTTTATGACAATAAATTTTGTATACAGGTCCATGGCTTCGTATAGCCCAGGAATTCGTTGACATTTTTCAAGTTCCTTCCAAATGGTGGAGGGTATTCAAAGTTCGGCCCACCTGAACTTAGCTGCCCCACCATAGTATGTCATTCCATTTGTAACACCTCGAAATATACATTTTAGACCCCACAAAGTATATATATTCCTGATCAGCATAAAAGTCTATTTTTATTTAGCGATGTCGTCCGTCTCTTCGCCTTCGGAAATTACTCTAGCTTCCAAACGAAATAAAGTAGGCTGAAATGTTTCTCAAATGTATATTATGTCTGCAGGACTTTTGGTATTGAAAAATTGGCATGTAGGTCCACGTTTTGGTATAGCCCCCCTATATTGTGTCCTCCCTTTTTCGGAATTTTGGTGATTTAAGCGACATTATTAACTGGATTTTGTTCAGTTTCGGCATTTGAAGTTCGTAATGGATACTACAGGCTGTGACAGAAAATTGTCCGTGCAGGTCCACGTCTTCGTATAGTCCCCATATAACGGTACCTCTCGATATTCCGTATTTTTGATTTCAGCGACATTATTTACGGAAATTATTTCAAATTTCGTATTGGGAGATCGTAATGGTTACTACAATCTATGGAAAAAATTCGTATACAGGTCCACGTCTTCGTATAGCCCCCATATGACGGTACCTCCCAATACTCGGTAATTTTACGATTTGTGCGACATTATTCATCGGAATTGTAACAAATTTCGTACTTAAGGTTCGTAATGGATACTACAGTCTATGAGAGACAATTGTCTGCGCAGGTCCACGTCTTCGTCCCCTAGCCCCAATATAACGGTACCTCCATATATTCCGTATTTTGATGATTTTAGCGACATTATTCACCGAAAATATTTCAAAATTGGTATTTAAGTTCGTAATGGATAATATAGCCTATGACTGAAAATTGTATGTCCAGGTTCAGGTTTTGGTAAAGCCCCCATATAATGGTTCCTCCCTATAATCGGTATGAGCTAATTTATTCACCGATTTTTTCAAGTTTCGCATTTGAATATTGAATAAAAAAAGGCTACATTCGGTATTTTTTAATTTTAACAGAGTTTTTAAGGGATTTTATTTATTTATTTATTTTTTTTGAAAATTTCCAAATTCGCTTCAAACGATGGAGGGTACTCAAAGTTCGGCCCCGCCGAAGCATTTTTCTTGTATATGTTTTTTTTTTTTTTCGATTCCTGAGCACCAATGTAAAACATTCCTACTGAAAGATTTGCAGACAATATTTTGAAGGCTTATTACTCTGTAAAAGCGAAATATTACCCGATTAGAGAATGTTGATCTTTTCAAAGGTTTGACAAATCGTCCGGAAATAAACTTTGATTAAATAAGTCCCTTCATGTTATATATCCTTCGGTAAATTTCGTACCAAAGAGACATGAGTTCTAAAAACGTCATATTACAGTCTATATTAAATTATACATATAAAGTGTGAGATAAAAAAAACTGCAACCAACTTCAGACTGCTGTCATTGTTAAGCCAATCGTCCAACAGCTGTTAAAATTATTCCAGTGACACCTCATTATATTGTTTACAAGCGTACGAAAGCATTTTGGTGAAAGTTTTCCAGAAAAAAAATTATTCGTGGCGGAATTCACGCGTGATAGTGCGATTTCTTTATATTTGGCTGAAAAACCACAAGTGGCTATCGTTAAAGCACTCCTGCATTTATATGTGCTGTGTCGTTACCGGGATACTGATAGCGTAGCCCGACGTTAAGGAAGTGGACAGAAGAAAACAGCAACATCAGCAGAAATGGTTCGAAAAGTATAGAAGCGACTTTATCTAAACCCGCGTCGCAGTGACCGAAAAATGCCTCGTGAGCTGAACATATCGCAATATTCCATTCGGCAAATATTGAAAAATTAAATCGGTGTAAAGCCATTGAAATTCCAAAAAGTGCAAGAATGTATACCTCAACAGAAAGAAAATAGACCCAAAAGAGCTTAAGAATTGCCTCACTTGGCCGAAAGTGGTGAACTGGCGAATTTGGTTTTCTCCGATGAGAAAACATTCGTTGTTCAGCAGTTTGTAAACAAACAAAATGATCGTGTTTACTTGTCAAAGAGGTCAGCTGAAAATGTGCACCTTCGGTTGGCCACCAGAACTCAAGCGCCGGCCATGGCGACGCCGTGGGCCATAATGATGGTAACGCCATAACAGCCGATGGTCGCTCTCCGCTCGTATTAATCGACTGTGACATCAGAACCAATTCCGATTATCGCGAAAATATTCTGGAGGGTGTATTAAAGCCTTGGGCACGCAAACATTTGGGCGCAGATATTGGACATTGCAACAGGACTCAGCACCAACGCACTCAGCACGCGCTACCCAAGAATAGTTACAAAATGAGGTTCCTCGCTTCATTTCCAGCGCACAATGGCCATCAAAATCTCCGGATACCAATCTGTTGGACTATTGTGTCTGAAGTATTTTGGAAAGCAAGATTGGCACTAAAAATACCAACGTGTCGATCACCTCAAGCAAGCGCTTCGCCGGGAATGGGCCAAAAGACCGCAGAGCGATATTCGGGTTGCGTGTGACGGTTTCATTGGCTGTTTGAAGCCCATAACTAGTGTCAAAGGTGGCCAATTCTAACAAATCTAAACTTACTCTAAAATTTAATGCTATTTCCGACATTTTTTGCTTTCATTCAATGAAATTTAAAAAAATATATATATGGAAATTATGGCGTGTGACTTTGATGCTGTTTTTTTATCTCACCCTCTATGGGTGTTACCCAGATAAAATACTTTTTGAGAGACTTTTATATCCAGAAATCCTTCTGAAGGTCCATTACAATCCCTTTAGAGGTGTTTTATTGACAGAACAGCAGTGCTAGAGCAGAATCCCATTCGAAGGTATTTCATTGAAAAATGAATTTTTGAAGGACTCCGCTCGAATGTCTTAAAGGTCTACCGTATCTAATGTGAATAAAGATCTCTTCCATAGAAAAAGCTGGTCTTTTTAGAAGAACCCCTGTGGACCTTTTGAAGGTTGTCTATAGGAAATATATTTTTAAGATCTCCATAAACCGAATTAAAGTCCTGTATAAAGAATATATGAAAAACACTTTCTACAGGCGACCTTGTGTTGGGAAGACATATTTTAAAGGACTTCTATAAGAAGAAGATATTTTTAAGGCCTTCTAAAGGCCAGAAGTTCTTTTGCTGATTTTTTTCTACATAGAAGATTTACTCAAAAGGAAGACAAAAAAAGCTTTCATTGTCTTTAATACTCAGGAAGCCTTTTGACGGTTTTCTATAGATAAAGATAACTTAACGGTCTTCTAAATAAAGAAAATATCTTAATGATCTTTTATAGGAAGAACATATTTTGAAGGTCATCTTTATACAGAAGCCCTTGAATGTTTTCTATACATAGAATGCCTTTTAAAGGTATTGAAGCAGAAGCTGTTATACTGGTGATTATTTGAAGGTTTTCAATAGGAAAATAATATTTGGCAATTCAGAAGATTTTGGGTGTTCTCTTGTGGAAGGAAGATATTTTGAAGGTCTCTGGTGATTTTGAATACTTCCACTTTTCCCGAAAACCAAGATAAAAACTTTAAATTATTGTCCCTGTGTTTTAAATTTCATTCCGAATCACAACATGGATAAAGCCTCTTTAAATAACTATAAATCAAACCAATAACATTTCTTGCGAATGCACGTCCATCCATTCGACCAACAAATTCACAACTCAATCTCTTGCTTTTTTAACCACAATCCGTGTGTCTCGATGGAAAACAAAGTTGTTGTGGAAGAAATCTGAAGAAAAACAAATCATTTCCATTCGCGCTGAAATCCGTAAAGTAGGCAAACAACAACATCCACAAAAAACAAAAAACGGTAGAGACTTCGAAAAACAGACCTGGCTGACCAAAAATCTATGGTTTCAAATGAATCTATGGCAGGCAACGAAGCCACTGAATGAATGCATCAATCTACATATAAAAACAAAGTCGATTTGGAGCAGGATGGTTGGATAGCCAACCATTCCTGGAAATATGGCGATTTGCAGAGGAACGATGGAGGTATACCAGTACCAGTAGTTACTGGAATAAAATATGCAAATTCTGGGAAACCAAGTAAAATAATGTTATGACTTTTTCTTGGTGGCTCTGGCAAACAAGGCTTCTTTCGTACTGCAGTCAAGGATTCGGTAAGTATTGCAAATTTCGTTGAGGAAATTTGCAAAATATATTTCAACATGATTAAGTGCCAATGAGGCACTTGGGTCTAAATGTCATATTTTCGTTTTGTTATCGTATTCACATTTTACAAATAGCCAGCCAGCCAGCTAGTCGGACTCCTTACATAGCCATTGAACGAATATATATGTGTATGTGTAGGTATGGTGAATGTTGAGTTTATTTATGACTTGAAGTTTGGTTTAAGCCGTTTCTGTTGTTGCTCCTTTTGAATGGCATGATAAATGGTGTTTTATGCTCAGCCATGGGACCATGCCATGGTGTACTCACACACACATACACACACACTCACACGCTTACCTTCATCAATGCTTTACATTTTTCTGGTATTTTGGTGGAATTTAACCTCCTTACTGTCCGGCCAAGGAATGCTAACTTTCTTGGGAGCCAACACGTACCAGTACTACCGCCACCTCAGCCACAACTTGGCTTAGTGTAGAATGTAGAAGACTCTATTATAAGTAAATAAAATTGTAAGTTGGAACAACAAACCAAAGAGCGAAGCAATGAACTATGCTAGCCAAGATGGCCAGGTAAATTATGGTCGATTAACGAAGTTCCCCAATTTCTTTGCTGTTGTTTGAGGTCGTGCTGTTCTTCTTGAAATTTACAGTAGTTAACTAACATTGTTATCTAAATGTGTTGGTATTTGACTTTTTCGTAGTCGTATTTCGTATTTGGATTACTGGTCATTGTTTAACTTTATGTTCAGGCTAGGTAAACTATGACCCACTCCATACCTCTTCCAAAATGGCACCTCCTCCCATTGCACTACAAGTAACATGTTCTTTGATGGTTTTTGGGTTTTCTTAATTCGAAATTGTTTACTTTGAAATCAGCAAAGATAACCACCCATCTCTACCTCCCTCATCACCCATTCCACCAACCAAGACAAATAATACTTTGCCTGAAAAATTTTCTTGACTTGCAGATAATTGGAACAAGAATTTGTTGTGATTAGTTGTTTTTTTTTTTTTTTTTTGCTTTTTTTTGGGAGGGGCAAAAAAGCAAAACTTTTATTTTCTGGTCCAACAGAAAATTCTCACAATGAACAGAAATTAGTAATCCAACCACATGAGTAATTCCAAAATCTGTGGTTAGTTTGTCAGTTTTATAATTACCGAATACCTTGAGAGGTCATATTTGTGGTTTTCTGGCCATTGTTTGTTTATGTAATTGCAAAAGTTTTGCTGGGTAAATTCTTGGATTCGGAATCAGAAACTTTTTGCTTATGTGGTAATAAATACGAAAGTAAAATACTAGGATCAAGAAGGCAACACATGTAGACAGAACAGCAGGGGTAAGGACCCTTTAACAGTCTTCTAGGGACTATAGACTCGTTGAAGCTGGTCTTCTAAAGATAACACTCTTTACAGGACGTTTGTTAAGAAAAGACAAACGAAACGCCTTTAGTGGGAAATATCCTAAATTGATGTGAGTCAATGCAAAGAGGAGACCCCATGGAGGTATTCCTGAATTGAAGACCCTTTGCCCTTTTTTATTCCGTCCAACATATATAGTATGGAGGTTATAATAAGTTCGTCATTCCATTTGTAACTCATCGAAATACTAAATTAAGACCCAACAAAGTACAGGGTTGCCCATATTCGACGGACCCATCTGGCAACGCCATAACTTTTGACAGAGATGTCGCATCGCTTAATGACATACCGCGTTTGAAGCGTCAGTCCAAGCAGATTTTTACCATGCCAATACACGCCACGCAAACGCTCCGAAATAGTTGAAATTTACATTCAACAGAAGAAGTCAATTCTGAAAACTCAACGTGCTTTTAAAACATTAAAATACGTGAGAAGTGCGCCTTCTAGGAACACCATTAAGCGGTTATAAGAACATTTTTCGACTGGTAAGGCTCTTTCTAAACCGAAGAGGCCATATAAAAGTCGACCAAGGCGATCGGCCGAGAATATCGCTGCCGTACGAGCCAGTGTTGAGAGGTCCCTAAGAACATCCCAAACACGCCGTTCTCAGCAGTTGGGCATGGCTCGGTCCACTTTACAATGGATTATTCGCATTGATTTGCATTTGTTCCCGTACAAAATTCAATTGACGCAAAGAATGTTGCCTGCGGACAAGCCTCGTCGATGGAATGGGCCCAAAGGGCCCAAAGGTCCGTCGAATATGGGCAACCCTGTAGACTCATTGAAGCTCTTTTTCTAAAGGGAACACTCTTTACAGGACGTTTGTTAAGAGAAGACCAAAAAAAAGGCCTTCAGTGGGAAATATCCTAAATTGATGAATGACAATGCAAAGAGGAGACCCCATAGAGGTATTCCTGGATTGAAGAACCTTCTGCCCTTTTTTATTCCGTCCAACGTACATAGTATGGAGGTTATAATAAGTTCGTCATTCCATTTGTAACTCATCGAAATACTAATTTTAGACCCAACAAAGTACATATATTCTTGATCAGTGTAAAATTCTTAGACGATTTAGCCCTGTCTGTCCGTCTGTTGTAATCACGCTACAGTTGAAACGAATTAAGGTAGGAAGCTAAAATTTTGCACAAATCTGTCTTTTGTCTGCAGGCAGGTCAAGTTCGAAGATGGGCTATATCGGTCCACGATGTCGTATAGCCTCCATATAACGGTATCTACCGATTTTCGGTATTTTGACGATTTTAGCCACATTTTTCAATATTGTCTGAAATTCTACGCAAGGAGTTCTTCGTCAGAACTTCACCCTCCGAAACAGAATTGTCTATATAGGACCACGATTTTTAATGGAATTGTCTTAAAACCTCGTTCTAAATAGGACCTCGTTTAGGTATAGCGCCCATATAACGGTATCCTTAGATATTCGGTATTATCATGTTTCAAATTTTGTGTATATGCAGGACCACGTCTTCGTATAGCCCCCATATGGTGGAGAGTATAAAAACTTCGGCCCGGCCGAACTTAGCTGTTTTGTTACTTGTTCTTTTGATAGAATAATCGTAATAGATCTACTGCTGTCTTAAATGAACAAGAAGGCCTTGAATGGGATTAAATTTTTACTAATCTCTTATTGAGAGAAGACCCTTTTAAAATCCGGAGGGAAGGCTAGGTAAAAACGTCTTAAGGATATCCATAAAGCTAAAATTTTTATACCCTACACCACAAGGTGGTCAGGGTATTATGTCTTTGTGCATTTGTTTGTAACAGGCAAAAGGAAACGAGATAGACCCATAGTTGCTTTTGATGATCTGCATAGAATCACATTCTGAGTCGATTTATGCATGTCCGTCCGTCCGTCTGTCCGTCTGTCCACGTATTTTTGTAAACAAAGTACAGTTCGCATTTATTGCCCTATCCAGATGAAATTTTGCACTCTTTTGCCGTAATATGCACTCTGTAACAACGATATTCGGGGAATATATCAAATACAGCTCAGAAATACCTTTGCTAAATTTTATCGAGATCGGTTCAGATTTGGATATAGCTCCCATATATAACTTCGTCCGATTTAGCTTTTATTGTGCACCAAACGTCTAATATTTGCCCAAATGGTATGAAATTTGGCACTTGCAACCGAATTGAGTCCAGAAGCTAGTATGTCAAATTTGGTGAAGATCGGTTCAGATATAGCTATAGCTCCCATATATATTGTTCATGCGATTTGTCATATTTGTTACCCACATCCGTAATATGCACTCCGTAACAATGATATTCAGGGAAATATATAAAATACAGCTCAGAAATATGTTTGCCAAATTTTATCGAAATCGGTTCCGATTTAAATATAGCTCCCATATATTTTTTTATCCGATTTCAAATTAATTGTGCACCAAATGGGCAATACAAGTCCGAATTTAAAAGATACAAGTGCTTCGGCATATTTTGTCCTTTCAACTTTAAATTATATTATAATCATGGCGTGTATGATTGAATTCTCCCATTAAGCAAAGAGGTGTAGGGTATCATAAAGTCGGTCCCGCACGACTTTAAGACTTTCTTTACTGTTTTTTTTTTAAATTGTTCAAGTTCCTGCCAAATGGTGGAGGTTATTAAAAATTCGGTCCGGCCGAACTTAGCTGTTTTGTAAATTGTTTTATTGATAGAATAACCTTAATAGACCTACCGCTGCTTTAAATGAACAAAAAGACCCTGTATGGGACTAAATTTTTATAGTCTCTTATGGAGAGAAGACCCCTTTAAAAATCCTGTGTTGAGCGAAGGCTCAGGATATCCTTAAAACTAAAATTTTTGGAGTCTAAAATGGAGAGGTGAGTTTTCAGGGGAAAAAGTTTGTTGTTTCTGCGGATATAATATTTCCCAAAGGTGTTTGATGTACAGAACTCCCCTATCACGTCTTCTTTGGAGATAACATCTATTACAGGTCTTCTCTGTAGAGAAATATTTTTATAGGACTTCCATGACTTAAGAATGGGGCCGGAAACTCATGTCTTGCGTATATTTTTTATTTCTTCTATTCGCTATCTTACAACGCTTCAATGACCGCTCTACGTCCCCCTCCCAACCACTAATAGAATTTTGTTTTCAAAAAAACCCCATAAATAATATGCCATATTACGTTTCGTTATTTTTTTGTGGTCCATTAAATCAGAAGTAATTGTTTTGTATCATGGCTAGGTGTGAAAAGGCGAACGGTACTTACTGTTCTTTTGGAAATCCTGAGATTCGTCGCCGGCCACACGAACACTTAATGCGATCAATAAAGAGCCAATCACCAGCAGATGTTCCATCATGGTGCTGTATAGGCTTTTTCTCAGATTTTTTGATTTGCTGCTGCTGTTTGAGCTGTTTCGATTCGAATACAACGATGGCAGGTGGTAGTCTTGACAATGTTGGTAACGCTGTTTCTGGTGTTGTTGTTTTTCTTGATGCTGATGCTGGTGATGGGGTTTTTGTTGGTGCTCTACAAGAGACTGCTTTTGAGGCCTTTGCTGGGGATACTGTTTCAAATTCAGATTTTCTGTTTGATATTGAGAATGTTGTTGCTGTTGGTTTTGTTGCTGTTGTTGTTGTTGATGCTGATTCTGATGATGACGATGATGCTGATGCTGATACTGTTGCTGATGGCGGCACATAACCAACAAGGATTCCACTGCTCGTGCTACTGTTGTTGTTTTTACTCCGGCTGTTGTTTGTTTGCATTTGGGCTGACATACTGTTGACTGAGCTGGAATCAATGCTGATGTTGTTGCGGTTGTTGTTGGTCCTGTAGCCGTTGTTGCTGTTGTTATTGGTAGTATTGGTATGCCTGGGCAACAGTCGTCCGTTGAATCCGCCGTGGCCGATATTGTTTTTTGGTTTTGTTTGTTCACAACAAGACTGAAGGCAGTTAAGCAATTCTGATTTACGTTTGTTATAAAAATGTGATTTTCGGCATGTGGACGTTGTGGGATTTTTTCTCTCAATTGCTGATAACTCTGCTGCTGCTGCTGCTGTGGCTGCTGATGCTGCAGGCGCTGATTTAGTTCTTGTCGCTGTTGATATTCCTCCAAAAACAATGCCGCCCCGTGTTCCACATGCTGAAGCTGGATGGGATGTTGCTTCGGCTTCTGTTTCACTATCCTTTGTTGATATTGACTTTTCTTCTGCTGCTGCTTCTGCTGTTGCTGCTGTTGGTCTGGCATTAATTTGATTTTGTTTATATTTGTATTTGTATAAAATTGCCAAGCTTCCATTTTTAATCGCCGTACAGTCAATACCATCAGAATACGTCATTTAGCAATGGGACACAACACAAATAGCTATGTTTGTGTGTGTGTGTGCGCGTGCCTCGGTGCATGAAAATTGTTCCTTCGTTTGACTTTCTTTCTGGGTCTTCGTGGATTTTCACAAAATAAAAATTATGAAAAGGTCGGAAAAAAAATAACAAAAAATTTTTCGGGATAGGATATAGGGTTTGTTCGTTGGTTTTATCGTTCGCCTGTTTTTTCTTTTCTTTTTTTTGGCCAGCTGATATGTTTCTTCTTCTTCTTTAGTATACGGTTTCTTCCATGAAATTCATTGCGGATCCAAATGGGAATTGTGTGACCACCTGAAAGTTTTATAAATGAAAATTTTTTATGAGTATGTAAAATCAAAGGAAAAAATATTTGACAGGAAAAACTTATTTTTAAAAGTTATAATTGTGTAAAACTTTTTTCCTTTTTGGAAACGCCTACTGTTGTTTCAAAAATATCAATACCATATTTCTGGCACTAAATGAATCATAGTCGCAGCTTTGTTAAAATTATTTTCATAACAGGCTCCCCGCCATACTGTTAAATTTTTAATAATATTTTTCAGGGTCTTTCAAGGCCACAATTGTAAATTTAAAAATAATTTTTTTAAAGACATCAAGAAAATTTATTTCAAAGATTCACAGAGGACTCTCGGTGCAACCATTCAAAGATTTTTTTACGAATATTTTTGTGTCTTCCAAGGACTCCTTTTTTCAAGGAATTTTACATAAACTAATTGTGGAACCACAGAACAAATAATTGTGGAGCGTTGAAGAGTTTGTTTTTGCTAGGACTCTCAGGGCAGCAAATCGTAGATTTTTTAAGAATATTTGTAAGGAGTCTCAGAATAAAAAATCAAGGCCAATCGTGAACTTTATTAGGAATATTTTTAAGAACGTTTAGAGCAACCATTAGTTTATTATTAAAGAATATTTTAAGGGCCCCCAATGATGGGTTGTATGCTCTAAATTAAATCTATACAAAGCAAATTTTTTCAAGGACTCTCCTAGCTTAACATCTTTCAAGATCTTATTAAGAATAATTACTTTTGAAGACTAATTCTTTCCATGGACTCAGAAAGAAACTTTTTGTGATTTATTAAGGTCATTTTAAAGGGCTCTCAGGACAAACAATCGTGGTCTTTCTTAAAAATATATTTTAGGACATTTAAACCAAGCCTTATTTAGTTTTAATGAATATTTTAAGAGCTCTCAATGGTGAGTTTTAAAGAATACTTTTATGCCTTCAAAGGACTCTATTGAAATAAGAATTTGCAAGGATACTCCAAGCAACATATCGTGGATTTTTTTGAGAAAAAGTCTTTCAAGGAACATCGAAATTTTTGTTTTCAGTTAATCATTTTTTTTTTTTCGAAAATATTTTCTAAAGGTTATCAATACAACAAGTCGTGGACTCTCCAAACAAAATATCGTGGATTTTTGAGAAAAAGTATTTCAAAGATGATCTTAATTTTTGTTTTCAGATTTACCTTTTTTTTTTTGAAAAATATTTTCGAAGGGTTCTCAGATCATCAATCGTGTTGTTCATGAATTTATTAAGAAAAATTTTTTTCAAAGATTCTCTCAGCAAAAAAATGGCTCGTGAGCTGAACATATCACTAATTTCCATTCGGCAAATATTGAAAAATGAGCTCGAGGTAAAGCCATTGAAATGCCAAAAAGTGCAAGAACTTACACCGCAATAGAAAGAAAATAGACTCAAAAGAGCTAAATAGTTGCTTCGCTTGGCCGAAAGTGGTGAACTGCCGAATTTGGTTTTTTTTCCGATGAGAAAACATTCGTTATCCAGCAGTTTGAAAACAAACAAACAAACAAAATGATCGTGTTCACTGGCCAAATGTGCACCATCAGTTGGCCACCAGAACTCAAGCGCCGGCCATGGTGATGGTGTGTGCCGCAATAACACCCGATGGTCCCTGTCATCAGAATAAATACCGAATATTATCGCGAAAATATTCTGGAGGGTGTATTAAAGCCTTGGGCACGCAAACATTTTGGCCGTAGACCTTGGACATTCCAACAGGATTGTTCCCAGGACAGCCCTCTGGACTCAGCACGCTCCACCCAAGAATGGTTACAAAATGAGGTTCCTAGCTTCATTTCCAGCGCATAAGGGCCACCAAAATCTCCGGATACCAATCCGTTAGACTATTGTGTCTGGAGTATTTTGGAAAGCTGTCGATCACCTGAAGCAAGCGCTTCGCCGGGAATGGGCCAAAACACCACAGGGCAACATTCGGGCAGCGTGCGACGGTATCATTGGCCGTTTTGGGGCCATAATTCGTGTCAAAGGTGATCAATTCGAACAAATCTAAACTTATTATAAAATTTGATGCTACCTCCGACATTTTTGCTGTTATTCAATAAAATTTAAAAATGTAAAAATTATGGTTTTTTATCTCACCCTGTACATATGTCTCAAATTTCATATTTAGAGTTCGTATTACGAGTTAATAAGAGTCTATGACGGAAAACAGTCTATGACGGAAAATTGTCTATGCAGGTCTAGAGATTTGAATACTGTGATGGCTTATGACAAAAGTTGCCTGTGCAAGTCCACGTCTTCCTATAGACCCCAATTTAACGGCTATATTCGGCTCTTTTTAGGATTTTTAGAGAATTTTTAATGGATTTGATTTATTTATTATTATCGTTATTTTGTTTCATTCCAAATGGTGAAGGGTATTCAAAGTTCGGCACGGCCGAACTTACTGCTTTTTTACTTGTTTTAAACTAGAGCTTTCATTAGAGAGCTATTTTCACAAAGGGCGATGAATATCGGCCCGCTCTTTCTAAATACTGTTTTTCTTTTGTTTCATATTTTATTTCTTGTTTATGGAAAAATGTTAAAACGAACTACTGCCATGTGATAAAATAATTTATATCTTTAGTGTCTCTTTTTATTTGTCGATAGTGTCTCTGATGTTTCATTTCAATTTTTATCACTCAATGTAGGTTATCTCTCACGCATGTGTCACATGCCATTTGATTTCTATGTAAGGTCATTTTTTTCGAATAGAACTATGTAAACCTATTACACACGCTCACATATGTGTGCGTGTGTACGTATACATAAATTTATTCCGAACTAATAAATTATGAATGCTAAAAAGGAAAACTTTCTTCTTTATGATGTCATCCTTTTGCCATTTACTTTGGCAGAGTGAGGGGGCTGGGGGCTTTCCCAATTTGCCATATCTTCACATTTATTGCAAAATAAAACTCTTTGCTAATAGATGTAAATAATGGATTGTTAAAAATGAAATCCTTTAAACTTTTTCCATTCACATTGTTTATTTCGGCAATGAAAAACGGCCAAAACAGAGAGGAAACTTTGAACTAACTTTGCTATCAAATTTACTACAGTTATTACTTTTGTTGCTGTTTGTTGCAAGAAAGATGGCCTATCAACATCCTGTATTGACATTTTTATGACTTTTGAGATGCTTTGCGAAAAAAAATATTCATCCCAACCCATCTAGGAATGGGAAAAAGCTCCCAATACAATATGATGTCTTTTTTGGCTGTTTGGGGGGGTAGAGAAGGTCATTACATAAATAAAACATAAAAACTTGGCCCCGTTTAAATATTGTGAACATGCATACATATGTCGTTAAGAGCCATTGACAAACAAATTGACTGTAAAATAAACGGGTGCTAGTTAATAACAATTTTTTTTTTGTTAAATTGAAAACAAAAAATGGTAGAATGACTGGGGCTATAAAAAAGGATTGAACATGTGGCGCCCAATAATACCATCATACCTGTGTTAAAGGTCAAAATAGAAAACTTATTCCAATGAGAAAAAAGGATAAGTGTAAGTCCAACAATAAAGTAATTTATTATTTAGAAAACTGGAATAATTAAAAAAAATCACGATCCAGGGCTAGAAAATTTACCAGCTAGACCCATGGAAAAATTTGAACTCACAGAGGTTTTTTTTAAATATCAATGTTGAAATACATGTCTTGTTTTGGAAGGGTTTAAAAACAACATGGATTTCCGAAAAACTTAATCGAGTTTGTACAAAGGGTGAAACTCACTTGAATTCGAGTGGAAGCAATCCTGGGAGCAGACAAATTGAGCAAACTCATTTTTTTTGATGGTGCTCGAATAGGAGTGAGCATGTTTCCCTCGTTTTTGAGTGGAAGCAAAATTCGTTTCAAAACTACTCTCGTTGAGCATTCTTTGAATTTTTCCTAATCTTATCAGGACTCTCAGCAAAACCAATTCTGGATTTTTTGAGGAACATAACGTCAGCCAATTACCTTTTGAGAATTATTTTTAAGAATTCTCACCGCAACTTCTTGTGCATTTTTTTAAAATCAATTTTATGGACCCTCCTGAACTTCTTAATTAATATTTTTAGGACTTTTAGGACAACTAATAATTTATTTTTTATGAACATTTTAGGCTCTTAAAGCAAAAAAAAAATGGATTCATAATAATGTTATTCATTAAAAAATTATAAGATCTCCCAAAAAATCCGATTGTGGATTTTTTTTAAGAATATGTCTTCCTGGGATCCTCAAGGAAATAAGTGAGTGCTTTAGAATATTTTTTATGCCTTCCAAGGACTCGTTAAAATATGTTTGAAATACTATTAGAGCTGTTAGCCGTGAATTTAGAGCATTCTTAAGATTGAGTTTTTGTTATACCGTTGTCGTATTTATATATAGGGTGAGATAAAAAAAAAAACTGCGACATAGTCAAACGCCATAATTTGTATGTATTTGTTTTAATTTTATTTAACGAAAGCAAACAATGTTGGAAAGAGCATCAAATTTCAGAATACGTTTAGATTTTTTCGAATTGGTCACCTTTGGCACGAATTATGGCGTTGAAACGGCCAATGAAACCGTCACACGCTGCCGAATATTGTTCTGCGGTATTTTGGTCCATTCCCGGCAAAGCGCTTGCTTGATTTGATCGACACTTTGGAATTTTTTAGTGCCAACCTTGCTTTGCAAAATACTCCAGACACAATAGTCCAACGGATTGGTATCCGGAGATTTTGGTGGCCATTGTGGGCTGGAAATGAAGCTAGGAACCTCATTTTATAACCATTTTTGTATGGAGCGTGCTGAGTCCAGGGGACTGTCCTAAGGACAGTCCTATTGGAATGTCCAAGGTCTGCTGCCAAAATGTTTGCGTGCTCAAGGCTTTAATACACCCTCCAGAATATTTTCGCTATAATATTCGGCATTTATTCTTATGGCATGGTTGATTAATACGAGCGGAGAGCGACTATCGGCTGATTTGGCGGCCCACACGATCACCATGGCCGGCGCTTGAGTTGTGGTGGCCAACCCAAGGTGCACATTTTCAGCTGACCTCTTTGGAAAGTAAACACGATAATTTTGATTGTTTACAAACTGCTGGACAACGAATGTTTTCTCATCGGAAAAAAACATTTTTCGCCCAATGCGACGGGGTTTCGATCGGGCTACGCTACCAGTATCAGGGTATCGAGCGATTATACGAGACACAAAAGATTTATTCATATTTAAATTCTGGAGTGCTCTAACAATAGCCACTTGTGATTTTCCAGCCAAATATAAGGAAACCACACAATCACGCTTGGATTCCATCACGAATAACATTTTTTCCGTAAAATTCTCACCAAAATGCTCTTGTACACTTGTAAACAATATAATGAGCTGTCACTGGAATAATTTTAACAGCTGTCGGACGAGTGGCTTGGAAATGACAGCGGGCTGAATTTGGTTGCAGTTTTTTAATTTCACCCTGTATATATGTGTATTTTTCTGTACACGATCACATCCCTCTTTTCCCCCTCTTCCCCCATCTTCACAGCTCTTCTTCCTATTCCACCTTTTCCTCTCCCAAAAAAAAAAAAACAAATATTTCTTCCACTCATTTGCACTTTTGCAATATTTGGAGCAATTCTGCTCACTCTCAAAACAAACGAGCTAGGAGTAGTCTCCGAAAAAAAGTCCCACTCTTCGAGAAATCCTGCTCGTAATCAAGTTTCGCTTTCAAGTCGAAGGAACAAAATGTGCTCTGCTCTTGGATTCTCCTCGAACGGGTTCAAAATGTCATATTCTCAGCGCAGCGGAGGAATAAGTCATTCTGATTTTGCAAAAAACATAAATTTGTAATATTTTCTCTTACATGTGCATGTTTTTATTTTTGTTCGTATATATGAATGTACGTATGTACGTAGATTTGTAGTCACAAAGATATCTCCCAACAAATGTCTGTACATTTCCATTGCATTTTATCACAGGTCTGTATTTGACACTTTGTTCGTCTAGACTTCCCTTACAAATATCCTAAAAAAAATATATTGAATACATTTCGACGACATTGACAAAATATCTTAATTAATGGCTCTCAATAAAAATATTGCGTGACTTCTACGCAAATAAGTCTGAAGATGACACACGCTTAAGTGTTTGCAAAAAACAAACACTTCTCAACACGTGGGCAGTTTTTTCTGCATTTTTTTTTATATCGAGCATAGGATGCAGACTAAGGGAGAGAAATAGAATACAGCATTGAATTTGAAGGACCTATAAACAGTAAATTGTAAGAAAGAAAACAAAATGATATTCCATTTTAAATGTTAAATTTTTGAAATATATATCTCCAACAGATCATTTGCAGTGTTCAGCGCAAGAAAAATCCAACAGATTATAAAAGTACAACAAAATTGGAAGACACGTGTGTCGTTTATTTTTAAAACTTATATTGCACAACATTTTTGAAATTTTAAGATTACGATCCTTTGGAATCCTTGCATTTTTGTTAGTAGTGTCCATTTATAAGGCTAAATCTGAATTATCAATCAATTTTAGTTTAAAACAAGTAAAACAGCAGTAAGTTCGGCCGGGCCGAACTTTAAATACCATCCACCATTTGGTACAAATTTTCAAGAAAAAAAAAAAAAAATAAAATCCCTTAAAATCTTGAAAATACCTAATGTAGACGTACATTAGAGTCTATACGACGATGTGGACCTGCATAGGCAACTTTTGTCACAAGCTATTACAATATTGAAATGCGAAACTTAAAAAAAATCTGTTTATAATGCACAGGCAATTTTCTGTCATAGGCTCTAATATCGAACTTCACGAACTTCAAAAGCGAAATTTAAAACAATTCCGGTAAATAATTTCGCTAAAATCATGAAAATACCGAAGATCGGGGGGTACCGTTATATGGGGGCTATACGAAGGCGTGGACCTGCACAGACAAATTTCTTTGATAGGTTGTAGCATCCATTATGAAATTCAAATGCAAAATGTGAAACAATCCCGGTAAATAATGTCGCTAAAATCATCTAAATACCGAATATCGGGGGGTACGGTATATGGTGGCTATACGAATATGTGGACCTACATGGTCCATTTTCTGTTTTATGCGGAAGTATTTATTACGATCTTCAAATACCAAATTTGGAAAGATTCCGTTAAATAATGTCGCTAAAATCATCTAAATACCGAATATCGGTGGATACCGTTATATCAGGGCTATATGAAGACGTGGACCTACATGGCTCATTTTTTGACTTAGGATGTAGTATCCATTACGAACTTTAAATACCAAATTTGAAACGATTCCGAATATCAGGGGGGTGCCGTTATATGGTGGCTATACGAAGACGTGGACCCGTACAGATAATTTTCTGTCTTAGGCTGTAGTATCCACTACGAACTTCAAATGCCAAATTGGAAACAATTCCGGTGAATAATGTCGCTAAAATCATCAAAATACCGAATATCGGGAGGTACCGTTATATGGGGGCTATATGATAACTTGAACCTATATGGCCCATTTACGAACTTAACCTGCCTACTGGCAAAATATACATATGTGCAAAATTTTAGCCTTCTATCCAAATTTGTTCGAAAGATAGCGTAATTACAACAGACAGACGGACAGACAGCGGATATGGCTAAATCGTCTTAGAATTTTACGCTGATCAAGAATTTATATACATAGTTGGGTCTGACATGAGTATTTCGAGGAGTTACAAACGGAATGACAAAATTAATATACCCTCCATAGTATGGTGGAGGGTATAATAAGTAAGCAAAGGCTACAGTCGTGCCGGGCCGACCATGTGGTACCCTACAACACTACAATATGTTCGAAGTCCCCTTATATCCAAATCCAAAAACAATAGGGTTCTATTCTGACCCTAACCCCACCTCCATTTTCAATTCAATGAGGATCGGTTCATAATTGCGACCTGTAGCTTGAGTACAAATTAACATGGACTGACGGACGGACATACATAACAAGATCGACTCATCTCAGCGAGATAGGAAGATTCATATATACTTTCCTATGTGAGAAACCAATATTTCGAGATGTTACATAATTTTTGGGCCAATCAAACTTATTACACCCCCAACACGTATAATTAGGTCAAATTGAAAACAACCAAAAAATCTGAAAAAAAAACTTTTTATGAGGGTCTTGGTCCCCTATTTCTTTTGGATCTGATTCGAATTACCTTGAAATACACATTTCGGCGACTAATTACCAAATTTTGTATCACTATTTCAGCCGTCAAGGCAACTCACCTAAGCCACCACACATTCCACAAATACCATCTGCCTCACATATACTCAATGAACTGTGCTGTGGGTTTGCCTACAAAAAATTGAACATTTAAACATGAATTAACCCCAACTCTTTGCCAATTAACCAATTCAGAAAATAAGCAGGGTAACGTAACCAGGCCACAAGAGAGAAAAACGGTAATTGTTGTTATCTTTTCATCATTATCATCATCGACAGCCATGAGAGTGGAAAAAAGTGTGGCTGGGTTATGCCATTGGCCTCAGATCATTGTATGGCACGGGTTTTAGTTTTACAGCAGCAGTGCCAGTAGCAGCAGCAGCATCAGCAATTGGTTTGAAGCCAAAACCAAATACCCTGTAAACATCTGGGCCCTTTCATTACTCGATTTACTTATACCACCCATTTGCACACTCCTATTCACAAACACACACATATAGAAAGAACCCCTGCAGCTCCCACCTTCGTTAACTAATGATAAAAGTTTAGGCAAGTTGAGCAAGCGAGCAAAGCAAAAAAAAAAAAAATTAAACGTAACGAAGAAATTAATAGGAAAACATTTTTTTTCCTGCTCCCATTCTTTCTTTTCTTTCATACCGTGTTCTTTAGTTGCTTTTGTTTTATTGTTTAACAAGTTAAGTAGTAAAACTGCATTTGAAAAGGTAGTGGTGGCTAAGAGTTGTTCCTTTTTTCTGAAGAGATTGGGGCCTCACGTTGTAGATTTCCTTGAAGGAGTTGGCGATTAGTTACTTTTTAACACCATGAATAATATGTTTGTTCTTCGAAATAGAATAAATAAGCAAATTAAATAAGATTTAATCTGGGAAATCATTTACAACGACTCCACCCTCTCCTACTTCAAATTACCTCATCTGCCATTAGCCGACAATACCCCCATTTAAATGGTTCAAAGAATTTAAGGATTATAAGGGCGAAATTAATATTGAAACTTTTATGGGGTTCTATTATGTTCGATAAGGTAATTCATGAGATAAGAAATTTTTTTGAAGTAAATCAAATGTAATTGCAATCCAGGTATAGGGGGTTAGCTGGAGCTAAATGCGTATTTTATACCCTCCACCATACTATGGATGGTATATTAACTTTGTCATTCCGTTAGTAACTACTACTACTCATGTCAGACCCAACAAAGTATATATATTCTTGATCTGCGTAAAATTCTAAGTCGATTTAGCGATGTCCGTCTGTCTGTCTGTCCGTCTGTTGTAATCACGCTATCTTTCGAAAGAATTGAGATAGATGGCTAAAATTATGCACACATGTTTTTTTTCTTGTTGGCAGGTTAAGTTTGAAAATGGGCCATGTAGGTCCACGTTTTCATATAGCCCCCATATAACGGTACCTCCCTATATTCGGTATTTTGATGATTTTAGCAACATTATTCATCGGAATTGTTTCAAATTTGGTATTTGAAGTTCCAAATGGATACTACACCCTAAGATAGAAAATTGTCTGTGCAAGTCCATGTCTTCGTATAGATGATGTATAACGGCACCTCCCGATATTCGGTATATTGATGATTTTAGCGACCTTTTTCCCGGAAGTAATTTAAAATTTGGTATTTGAAGTTCAAAATGGATACTACACCCTAAGATAGAAAATTGTCTGTGCAGGTCCACGTCTTCGTATAGACCCCATACAACGGTACCTCCCTATATTCGGTATTTTTAAAATTTTAACAAAATTTTTTAAGGATGTTATTTTTTGAACATTTCCAAATTCGTTGCAAATGGTGGAGGGTATTAAAAGTTCGGTCCGGCCGAACTTCCTGCTTTTTAACTCGTTTTTACTTTGTTATACTGGTGTGTTGGGCTCATATCTCAATTTGTCACATTCTAGATTGGTCATGCGGGATTGTTTTATATAGAAAAAACTGGCCTTCACAAATGAGGGATTTTTTTATAGAAGGGCGAACTAGGAGAAATGGAGCCTCCTAAGAGAAAGCTATGGGTTTGAAGGATTTAAGACATGAAAGGTTGGAAGCTGCAGACCTCATGTTTAAAAACTGAAGACATGATTATTGAAGACCTGTAAACTGAAGACTTGAAGGCTGAATGCCTGAAAAGTGAAGATCTAAAAGCTTAAGATCTGAAGGCTGAAGATATGGGGTTCAATTATGTTCGATAAGGTTTCAGGAGATAAGAAAAGTTGTTTAGTCAATCAAATGTAATAACAATCCAGGTATGGGAGATAATTGGAGCTAAATGCGTCTTATTTGACATTGTTCTACTGGTGTGTTGGGTTTATATGCACTTAAAATTGTTCATATCCCAGATTGACCCTGAGGGATTATTTTGTTTAGAAAAAATTGGCCTTCAGAAATGAGGGATTTTTTTATAACCGAGGACGAACTAGAAGAAATTGAGCCTCCAAAGAGAAAGCTATAGGTCTGAAGGATTGAAGACCTGAAATGTTGAAAAGTAACATTCCTGAATTTTTTGAAGTCTGCAGACCTGGACCTGAAGACTAAAGCCTAAAGACCTGATAATTGAAAACTAATAGCCTGAAGACTTGTGTGCTGAAATCCTAAAGGCTTAAGGTTGAAGACCTGAAAACTAAAGATCTGAAAGCTGAAAACCTAAAAAGGTTAAGACCAAAAAACTTAAGGGCTGAAGATATGGGGTTCTATTATGTTCGAGAAGGCAATTCAGGAGATAAGAAAACTTGTTTAGTAAATCAAATAGCTAAATGAGTATTGTTTGACATTGTTCTACCGGTGTGTTGGGTTCATATTCACTTGGAATCTTTCATATCCCAGATTGACCCTCAAAGATTATTTTGTTCAGAAAAAAGATGACCCTTCAGAAATTTTTCTATAGAAGGGCGAACTAGGATAAATGAAGCCTCAAAGGGGAAAAGTATAGGCCTGAAGTACTAAAAACATTAAGGGTTGAATGCCTAAATGTTTGAAGTCTTAAAATCCAACTTGATGTCTAAAGCCTAGATGACGAAGACCTAATGGTCTGTAGGCTGAAGACCAGAAGGTTTGGAGACAGACATTAATCTACCGGTGTGTTGGGTTCATATTCACTTGAAACTTTTCATATTCCAGATTGACCCTCAAAGATTATTTTGTTCAGAAAAAGATGACCCTTCACAAATGAGGTATTTTTTCAATAGAAGGACGAACTAGGATAAATGGAGCCTCAAAAGGGAAAGCTATAGGCCTGAAGGACTAAAAACATGAAGAGTTGAAGTCTGTTGAATTTCTAAATGGTTAAAATCTGAAAATCAGACCTGATGTCTAAAGCCTGAATGCTAAAGGTCTGAAGGTTGAAGCCTTTATTCTGAAGACTTAAAAGCTGAAGAAATTGAAAATTGCTGAAAATTGAAGACCTTTATCTTGAAGACTTGAAGACTTAAAGACTGAAGATATGAAGGGTAAAGGCCTGAAGGCTAAAGACCTGAATACCTGAAAATTGAAGGCCTGTATTCTGAATAGGGTCGAAGATCTGAAGACTAAAGGCTTGAAGTCTGAAGACCTGAAGGCTAAAGGGCTGAAGATCTGAAAGGCTGAATGCCTTAAAAATTAACACCTGACAATTTAAGAATAAAAAGCTAAAGACCTGAAGAATTGAAGGCTGCAGTACTGAAAATTGAAGATTTTAAAGCAGAAGACTTGAAGGTTGAAGAAAGGATTGAAGCCCTGAAAACTTCAAGGCCGAAGACCCTGAAATTATGTCTTTTAGGAATTTTAATATCTTTAACCCTAAAATGTGTTTTAAATATCAATGAGTTCCTGTCACTTAAATAGATCAAAAATTCCCACTTTGTGACTCGCATGAGGGTTAAAATTGCCAAAGACACTACATACCTAAAATGTAAAGATGTGGAATATAGGGGAAGTTGCTCACTTTTCAAATATTATACGGCAACATTGCCTATTACAAAACTTGTCTGCCTCAAAACCAAAATCAGTTTTGGTGGTAATTAGGTAACCTTTGCTGGTTTCTGGGAGGCAAATAAAACCAACTTTTCCACATTTTGCCAAAGGCATCCTCCTCATTATTCTTATTCTCCAAAAAAGGCAATGCGCCATAAGTGTGTATGGGAGTTATTCTCATTTTTTGTTTTGTTTTCTGATAATCATTCTTACATACATGAAGCTATTGTTTGGAAAATTAGTTTGCTTTTGTTTGTTTTTGCTATTTGATTTATATTAGGCTAGCATGTCGATTTTTCGATATAAAACGCATACACGCGCCAATGAAACACAAGAAAAAAAGTTAGTTCATTAGATGCTCCATAGTTTGGTTTGTCTTACAATTAACCAACAAAAAAAAAAAAATAAATAATAAAACGCACAAACTTCCAGAACCATTTACCTTGTTTCAACTTTTGATAAACTGCCATTGTCTAAACAATGTTGATGATGATGAACTGTAGCAGTGTATTGTGATGGAAACCACACACACACATCGATATACACATAAGTGCAAACACATGCCCAATTTGCGGTTGGCGTAATAAGCAACAACAATCTTGAGCCGACTATATGATACCCTACACCACTCTGCATATTTAGTAGAGTTCCCATAAGAAAAGAATTTATTTCAAGTCATCTTCATCTTGATAAAATTTGGCAGAGGGATGTATCTGATAATCGGTATCAAATATCATTGTTGCCGAATGCATATTACGAATGTGTGGGATTTAAACACCAAATCAGAAGAAATATATATTTGGGGCTATAGCTATATCTGAACCGATTTTCACCAAATTTAATATTCCTGCTTTTAGACTAAATTTGGTTGGTTATGCCAAAATTCATGTCATTTTGACTAATATTGGCCATTTGATGCACAGTTGACCCAAAATTGGTTGAGGATATATATGGGAGTTATATCCAAATCTGAATCTATCTTGACAAAATTTTATACACTTATTTCAGAGCTGTATCTGATATCTGGTACCAAAGATCATTGTTGTGGATTGTATATTACACTTGTGAGGGACGTTAAACCCTAACTATATAGCTATATTTGAACCGATTTACACCAAATTTGAAGTACTGGTTATACCCTCAGACATATGGCTACAGAGGGTATATATCATTTGATACGGCCAAAACGTGCCTAGTCGAAATAACGGTTTTAGACCCTAGGTCTCTTTGGACCAAATCCGTTTCAGAACATTTCTAGTCGATCTAGCAATGTCCGTCCGTCCGTCCGTCCGTCTGTCTGGCTGGCTGGTGCGCACGATAACTCTCGAAGGGAGTATCCGATTTGGTCCAAATTGGGTACATCGTAATATTTTTGTCAAACTTAGATCGAGTTCGGAAATGGGCATTATCGGTCCACTCCATCAAGTACCTCCCCCACAAATGGTCAAAATTTTGAATAATTACAACTCTCATCCTCTCATAAGAAAACTCTCTCATAAGAATCCGATTGTCTTCAAATTTCACACATCCCAATATTCATATTAACCCAAGGTCTGGTGTTAAAATGAACAATATCGGTCCACTCCTTCTGGTACCTCCCCCACAAAAGGTCGAAATGTTCAAAAAATATATTTTTTGCACAGAAAGATAAAGGATAATCGGATTCTGCTCCAACTTTGCATATTCTAAATGCCAAAAATCAGTCCATTTGGGTTGATAGTAGGCATTTGGTGCACAATAAATTCATATCGGATAAATATACATATTTTAGCTATATCCTAATCTGAACCGATCTCGACAAAATTAGACAGGGGTATTACCACTATGTGGTGTAGGTTATAAATATTTTGCCAATGTTATCCTAACACGTCATACAATTGTCTTCTTTTGGTAATTTTTCCATCATAAAAATATTTTTGTCCTTGAATGTTATAAAAGCGTCGAAACTCCCAACCTTCACATTATTGCTGCTCATTGCCATTATTCTTGAAACTTGTTATATTTTTGTCATTTATTTCAAAAATAAAATGAATTTATGACGTCTAGATAAGAACATCACCCTGATATTCAAAGAATTAATATTGACATTTTCTATCTGCATCTGTTAAATAATGTATTTATTCACACCACCCCCCCTATTTCGTGATATTTATAGCCATTGTGTCAAAAAGCTTGAAAACGAAAGAGAGAATCCAAGAAAAAAATCCTTCAACTCGTTTATCTCAAAAATAAATAAAGAAACCTTTCATTGATAGTTTGCTTTTGTTATTATGTCAAGTTTTCCCCCATTCCCTTACTACCACCATCTTCATTATCTTTGACACACTTTCGGCTTGGAACAAAATAAATATTGTAAATGTCGATTTATATTCTTTTACAACTTAACAATGAAATACTTAACCAAAAAAAAGAAACTATAGCTTTTTGTTCACAAAAGATCAATTTTTTCTTCTCATGAGACATGAGAAGATTTATATTTTTGGGAGAATTATGACATCTTTTTAACCTCCACCCTCTCCTTCCTTTGCCATACATTTACTCTAGCCAATGTTTATGGCAAGTTAATAGACTTCATTTAACATATCGGTTTTTTGTTTGGTTTTTGTTTGTTCACTTCTTTCTTGATCCTTGACCCTTATCCTTATGCAAAGTCTAATTCATAATAATTCAAGGACATTGTTAAATGCTTTCACTTTCGCACATATTAATGATGCAAGGATTAATCAAAAACAAAGGCGAATATGAACTTTTAGTCTATGTGTGTGTGTGTGTGAAAGAGGGTTACACAAAATATTGGCATAGTTTAAAGAAACAAAAAAAAAACAAACGATGATGGGTTAGCCTTTGTTTTTTGTTTTCTTTTAATTTTTTCTCTCTCCGGCTTTTTTGTTGTTGTTGGGTTATTAATTTAACAAAAATATTCGTTTGCCTGCATAAATTTAGCCAAACTCTGCCATAAGTTTTCTTTTGGAATAATTTTTAATTAAAGCAAACATAGTGTGGGAGTAGATTTCATTTTAAAAGACAAGTAAACATTGTAATAGGGTCCAAGAGCAAACGCAACCAAACATGTTGTCCCTTTTTGATGAAAGGGTTTTCTTCTCCTTTCTTCCATTGTCATCTGACGTTAAATGTTTTTCACTTAATTTACTTTACATTTTGCCTGTTATACTGGGCAATGCCGACAAAACCTTCACGTCCATCTAATTAATAAACTCTGATTTGTGTGTGTGTTTTTTTTTTCGGTTATACGTCATGCGTCAGGAATAAATTTAATTTTTTCGAGATTTTAATCCTGCATTTGCTTTAGAGGTTGAAAAAAAATGTATTTTAACATTGTTTGTTATTGGAGATTATGAAATGTTCAAATAGAAAGAAGGGTATTTGGTGGTCCCATGTCCTTATTGTTGAAAGTTCCAAACCGGAAATTTTATTTAATATTCTAAAATTTTCAGATTATGAGAGTAAGTATCCTACAGTAACCTAAATAGAGGGTCGATTTCCCCTCAAATACATTTCTTTTTTTAATATTCGGATTAAGATTGCTTGGAGTCCGTTGATTTAGGGTACACAGGAATAGATAAAAAAACTGCAACAAAGTCAAACACCATAATTTGTGTACGGAGTTGCCCATTAAGGCTCTTTCTAACTCGAAGAGGCCATATAAAAGTCGACCAAGGCGATCGGCCGAGAATATCGCTGCCGTACGAGCCAGTGTTGAGAGGTCCCCAAGAACATCCCAAAAACGCCGTTCTCAGCAGTTGGGCATGGCTCGGTCCACTTTACAACGGATTATTCGCATTGATTTGCATTTGTTCCCGTACAAAATTCAATTAACGCAAAGAATGTTGCCTGCGGACAAGTCTCGTCGACTGGAATGGACCCAAAGAGTCATCGAAATGACCGAAGATGACGAGCAATTTTGGAACAAAATTATCATGTCCGATGAAGCCCATTTCACATTGAATGGGACCGTAAATAAGCAATATTGCCGTTTTTACGCCACTGAAAATCCTCAGGAGATTCAAGAAGTGCCTCTTCATGACGAAAAAGTCACAGTTTGGTGCGGCGTTAGTGCCGCATGGCCATGCTGTTACCATCAATCAGGAGCGTTATCGCGACATGATGACCAATTTTGTGATGCAAATTATTCGTCGAAAGCGTATGAGGCAGTTCTGGTTTCAACAAGACGGCGCTCCACCGCACACAAGTCGCATAACAATCGATTTTCTGAAGAATTTGTTTCCGGGCCGTTTGATGTCGAAAAGTGGTGAATTGGACTGGCCACCGCGTTCGCCCGATTTGACGCCGCCTGACTTCTTCTTGTGGGGATATTTGAAGTCAAAGTTTTACGTTAACAAGCCAAGGATCGTAGAAGAGCTCAAGGACAACATTCGCGAAGAAATAGCCGCTATTCCGGCCGAAATGTTGGCAAAAACGATCAACGCCAAAGACGGCCATTTGAGAGATATAATATTCAAAAATCGATGTAAACAAATCTATTTGGAACAAGTTAAATGATTAACATTGCCAACCGCCAATTATTTATTTTTTTCTTTGATTTAAAAAAAAAAAAAAAAACATGGGTCCGTCGAATATGTGTAACCCTGTATTCGTATATTCGGTATATTGATAAATTTAGCGACATTATTAACCGGAATTGTTTCAAATTTGGTACTTGAAGTTCGAAATGGATACTAAAGCCTAAGACAGAAAATTGTCTGTGCAGGTCCACGTCTTCGTATAGCCCCTATACAACGGCACCTCTCAATATTCGGTATTTTGATAAATTTAGCGACATTGTTCACCGGAATTGTTTCAAATTTGATATTTAAAGTTCGTAATGGCTGCAGTATGCCTGTGACCAAAAAATTTCTGTGCAGGTTCACGTCTTCGTATAGGCCCCATATAACGGTACCTCCCCATATTCGGTATTTTGATGATTTTAGCGACATTATTCACCGGAATTGTTTCAAAATTTTTATTTGAAGTTCGTAATGGGCACTACAGCCTATGGAAGAAAATTTCGTTGGCAGGTCCACGTCTTCGTATAGCCCCCAAATGACAGTGTATAGCCGGTTCGTATAGCCCCCAAATGACCGGAATTGTTTAAAGTTTGGTATTTGAAATTCGAAATGGAAATGGCTTTACCTAAGGCAGAAAAATGTCTGTGCAGGTACTAGTACCTTCCTATAATCGGTATCGCACTTTAGTTACATTATGACATAAAGTTGCCAATGTCGTCCTATAGACCCTAATATAACGGTGATGATAAATGATGATAAGGATTTATTTTCTGCGCTGACTTGTAGAAAAATTTTATGAGGGATATTTTTGTCTTAGATGTCGTCTTTCTTCGATGATGGTAGGTTGGAGATTTTTGCATGAACTCACATAAAGTACGGATTTAACCCTGAAATGTGTTTTTTATATACATAAATTCCTGTTTTTAGCTATGATTAGGACTTTAGACCTATAGTAGAATTTAATGACAAATAATTTTGAAGTATATTTTGATTTAAAGGGAGGCTTTTTTTTATTAAATTTTCATAAAGGACCAAGAAGAGGGTTAAAAATTACTACCGAAAAAAATCCAGTTTTTTTATCTACAATATTGCCGATTATACTATATGCCTAAAATCAACTAATGCCAAGAAATCATAATCCCAACATTTCATAAAATGTGGTAGGGTGGGGAACTTCCCCCTCTCTATTTAGGTTATTTTGCGAGTAAAAACTTTCAAGGCGCCGATAAACGGTGTTCTATTATTAGCTCGACTTTCATAATCTGCAGGATTTTTCCTGTTATTATTGAAATTATTTAATTTTGTAATATAGTGTTGTTATAGCTTTGGTAGTCTTTGAGAAATATTTAAAAAAAAAATAAAAAAAAACTGGTTGCAAACATCACCACATAGGTTCTGAAACTAACTGAAAGATATATGATTATAGCTTTTATAACCCTGGACTAAAAGTGCTTTATTTGCTTTATTTTGAACATGAACGACACTGAAGGTCCTCCAAGTTCAAACTTTAATAGTCCTTGCCCAAATATGATTAAAAATATCGATATTTTGGTTCTCTTTCTCTCTCTTTTATTGGTTAAAACACACATATTATTTTCAAATCAATAAATTTTTCAGGTCATGTTATGCGACAAAAAAAAATATTTACGACTGGCCAAATAAACCGTAAAACTCATAGCTGGTAAAATAGTCGAGGCGTAAATTTTGCATCATGAATTAATAACGCTCTCACTTCTCTTTGTTTTCTATGAAAATTGACAGACTTTTTGTCAAGCCAACCATCGCGCCTCCTCGTTATGTTTTTCTCTTCGATTAAACTTTTATGATATCCTTTGAGCGAAGTGGATAAAGTGGTCTACCAGGCAATGGTATCTTGTAAACTTATACGAGAGGGTATATAAAAAACGTTCCTGCTAGATTGTGTGTGTGTATGTGTGACATTTGTGTGGTTAGTTGCCAGGGTAATATTGTCAAAAAAAAGCAAGAACATGGAGAAAGAGAACGAAATCCTACAAGAAACTTTTCAACCACATACAGTTCTTTTATTTCTTTCCACCATGACTGGGTATAATTTAACTTTTGCCAAGGAAAATATAATTTCCTCTTTCTCCTTTGGATTTCGTTTTAATATCTTTTGGCTGGTTGAGGATGTTGTTTGGTTGCTTTTTTGTTCTTTGGGGGTTTTAAGAGTTCTTGTTTTTTTTTTTTTTTTCTTTCGTTTTTGGTCTCTTAGACTTTTGACATTAAATTAATTGCCGGGTTAATGACAACAAGTCCATACGTCCATCCACCCAATATTGAGAGAGACAGAGAGATTTTTTGTCAAGGAAATTGAATGACGAAAATGGGTTAAAGAAGAACTTTTTATCAATTTGATCCAATGCATATGGCAGTTATAATTTTTTTGGGGAAAAGTTATGATAATTGAAAAAACATTTTCCATGCATTTTTGAGTAGCTTAATTTTTGGATTGTTGATTAATTACATGGATAAATAGAATATACAGGGTGAGATTAAAAAACTGCAACCAACTTCAGACAGCTGTTATTTCTTGTCAGCTCATTATATTGTTTACTCGTCAGCTGTTTATATTGTTTACAAGCGTACAAAAGCATTTTGGTGAGAATTTTCCAGAAAAAAGTTATTCGTGATGGAATTCAAGCGTGATTTTTTTATATTTGGCTGGAAAACCACAAGTGACCATCGTTAGAGCACTCCAGTGTTTAAATGAGAATAAATCTTTTGTGTTTCGTACTATCTCTCGTTATCGTGATGCTGGTAGCGTAGCCCGACGTCAAGGAAGTGGACGGAAGAAAAGAGCAACATCAGAAATGGTTCGAAATGTAAAGAAACGACTTGATCGAACCCCGCTTCGCAGTGGCCGAAAAATGGCTCGTGAGCTGAACATATCGCAATATACCATTCGGCAAATATTAAAATATGAGCTCGGGGTATAGCCATTGAATTTCCAAAAAGTGCAAGAACTTATAGCGCAACAGAAAGAAAACAGACTCAAATGAGCTAAAGAGTTGCTTAGCTTGGCCGAAAGAGGTATACTGCCGAATTTGGTTTTCTCTGATGAGAAAATATTCGATGTCCAGCAGTTTGTAAACAAACAAAATGATCGTGTTTACTTTCCAAAGAGGTCAGCTGAAAATGTGCACCTTCGGTTGGCCATCAGAACTTAAGCGCCAGCCATGGTGATGGTGTGGGCCGCCATAACAGCCGATGGTCGCTCGCCGCTCGATTAATCGACCGTGGCATCAAAATAAATACCGAATATTATCGCGAAAATATTCTGAAGGGTGTATTAAAGCCTTGGGCAGGCAAACAATTTGGCCACAAATCTTGGACATTCCAACAGGACGCAGCACCATGGCACTCAACACGCGCCACCAAAGAATGGTTAAAAAATGAGGTTCCTCACTTCATTTCCAGCGCACGAGGCCACCAAAATATCTGGATACCAATCATTTGGACTATTGTGTCTGGAGTATTTTGGAAAGTAAGGTTGGCACTAAAATATACCGAAGTGACGATCACCTGAAGCAAGTGCTTCGCCGGGAATGGGTTAAAATAACGCTGAGCAACATTCAGGCAGCGTGTGACGGTTGCATTGGCCGTTTGAAGTACATAATTCGTGCCAAAGTAGGCCTTTTCGAACAAATCTAAACTTATTTTTAAATGTGATGCTATTTCCGACATTTTTGATTTTATTATTCTATAAAATTAAAAATAAAATAAAATAAAATTATGGAGTTTTACTTTGTTGCCATTTTTCATCGCACCCAGTAGAGAGTATATTGTGCAGTACTTTTTTTACAGGCTTTAAAATTATTTAAATTAATTTTATTAATTTAAATTTTGTATTTAATTTCAGCAGCATTATTCACCGGAATCGTTCCAAATTTCATACTGGAAGATCTAAATGCGTACTACAACCTATGGCAAAAAATTTGGTATACAATTCCACGTCTTCATAGAACGATTCTTATTTAAGTGCAGTTTTCGGATTTTTATACCCTACAACACTATGTGTTGGGGGTATTATAAGTTTGATTGGGCCAAAAATTATGTAACACCACGAAATATTGGTTTCCACATAGGAAATTATATATGGATCTTCCTAGATCGCCGAGCTGAGTCGATCTAGCTATGTATGTCCATCCGTCCGCCTGTCCATGTTAATTTGTAATCACTCTACAGGTCGCAATTATGGCCCGATCTTCGAAATTTAGAATGGAGGAGGGGCTAGGGTCAGAATAGAACCCTATTTCTTTTGGAGATGATCGCCTAATATTTAGGGGTCGAAATGGACCAAAAACTGAAAAAATTCCTGATTTTGCAGTTTCTCTACAGTTCGCAAATATAGACCAATCAAAGTTAGCATGAGGCTAGAGCTTAGGGCTGGGCAGAATCCTTCCAATTTTGATGGTCATCGGGTAATATTTAGTGGGTTAAATAGGCAACAACATTTGTGTTAAATAAAAGTCAAATTTTCCATTGAACCGCGAATATTTTTAATCCCGGCAATATCACAAATAGTCAAACAAGTCAATTCTGACCGTTACGTAGATGTCGATAGTAAAAATATCGGATATATATAGCGAAATATATACAATGTGTATATACAAAGGAACGGGATGTTATATCTCAAGAATGGCTCGACCGTTTTTGACAAATTTTGTCAATTCACAATGCCCTCAATTTGACTTATAATATTTTGTAATATTTTTTCCACCTTACAACACAGGTTGGGGATGTTATATAAGTATCGTCCGATTCTCACGAAAATTTTCACAAGGGTAGGGTTGGGCTCAGAAGGGCTAGGCCTATTGTTTTCAAAGATATCCGCAATATAATGGGGTTGAAATGGACCAACAACTAAAAAATTTCCTGATTTTACAGCCGTTATAAAGGTCACAAATAGAAACCAAAGGCAACGAAATCTCGCATAAAGTTAGAGTTTAGGACAGCGTGTAGAAGCGTTTCGGATGACCATTGGATTATATTTAGCTGTATAATGGACCACAACAACTAACAGCCCGACGGAGTGCAAAAATATTGGGCAAATGTCACTTGTCAAAATCCTGATTTCAAAAGCGAAATCTTCCAATATGAATTTGGACATAGGGGGGCTTCTAACAAATTGTAGTGTTGTAGGGTATAATATAGTCGGGCCCGCACGACTATTGCCTTTGCTTACTTGTTTTTTTTTTTAATTTTTCAAAGTCCTTCGAAATGGTGGAGGATATTAAAAGTTTGACCCGGCCGAACTTAGCTGCTTTTTTACTTGTTCTTTCTCAGCATATACATAATGAATTACAGATGGCGCCCAATGTGCCATGTGGTACAATATCAAGAATTCTGCAATTTTCGCATTCAATTTGGAGAAATATTCAAGAACACCATACAATTTCGAAAGAATGCTTAAATTTCTCAGTCTCTGTGACCGTAAAATCCCATGAATACAATTCCACGATATTATTATTCAACATAATCTGCATATTTTGAAATTTTGTGCATTAATTCTCCAGAATCCTTATTTGTCTATAAAAAATAATTTATTTTATTAAATTACCATAAGCAAGTATTCCATAATCGTGTGGGCTACATAATATCATTTCCTTTGAAAATAACATCAAAAAATTCCTTTATACAATTAAAATAATAACGAAGAAAGAAAAAATTCCGAATTTTAAATTTCCCAACAATTTTTGTTATTTCTATATTTAAATATTTTTCTCTGATGGATTGTCTGTTTTTTTTTTTTTTTTGTTTTCTTGCAGACATGAAATGTAACAATTTAATTTACAATTCTCTTTTAGTTTATTTTTTTTTTTATTTTGCCTTGTTATTTGAAACATTTCATCACTCTCCATCCCTCGTGCTGTTTGTACTCATTTCCAGTAACCAAATACTGGCAAACAGCCTGTAGCTCCTGCCTGCTCCATGGCTAGGATTTACGTGCTGTTTTTTTATTCTTATGCTTCTGACAAATTTCAGGCACTTACCTCATTCTGGAAGTTCGTTTTTTTTTTTTTTGTGTTCATGAAGACGAGGATGATGGGTAGAAGAACAGAAATAATAATGAAATCACAACAGAAAATAGACACAAATGGCTACGAATGGCAGTTCCAGAACAAACAACATAAGTTGTATGGAAATCCAAAGTCGAACAAACAACAATGGCAAATGAAACGAAATCCGTATATTTAACGAGATGGCACAAGCATCTAAAGTATGTCAGTCATCAGGACGGACACAGGCGTTGACAAGGATTGATTTCAAATCCGGAATATAATTAAAATAATTTAGAGCGCAAAAAATGTTAAGCTTTAAAAAACTCTTTAAACTGCAATAACTGTTATGTTTTATATAATTTGCCCGGCCATGTACCCTTTTTCCTTTTTAAGTTTTTCTCATCTTCTTCTTTTTTTTTAATAAAAACTTTGTCCGCACTTTTGAGGCCAAGGATATAATGAAGTGTAACAATTGAGCAAATGAAAATTCAAATATACAACTGTGAGCATTACTCTTAAAACACAAGGCTAAAGTTAAGCGGCAAACGATGTTTAAGAACCAAAACAAAAAAACTGAAAAAAAACGAAACTTAAAGGGGGGAATAAAACGCAAAACAACTTAATCTGCAAATAAAATTAAGTAAAAAAAGGGTTTAAGTTTTATAATGGAAATAATTGTTGTTGCCGCTCTAGGAGAGGGGTAAAGTGGGTGAACTACAGTGGTTCTTGGAAAAGGCTATCGAGAGATATAAACAAGGTAAGGAGCAGAGAAGAAGAAAAAAATTCTCATAGAAATTCCGTTGGTCTTCTTACATAGCAGTCCAGATGGTCTTCCTTTAAAACATCTCCAATGGTTTCACTCTCTCAAAAAAGAAAAAATAGTCTTCTCTCAAAGAAAATGAATTGCTTTATTTTAAAGAAAATTAAATGGCCATCTCTCAAAGAAGATGCAAAGGTTTTGTTACATGGAAGACAGTATAATGTTATTTTAAAGAAGAGGACATTATCTTCTCTTAAAGAAGACGAAATTTTCTTAGACCAAAGACCAAATTCTCTCCTGTCGCAGAAGACCAGTTGATCTTTTCTTATTGAAGAGCAAATGTTCCCTTATAGAACATCAAATTGTCTTATTTTAAAAAAACACCAAATCGTAGTTTCTTCTACAAGATCGAATGGTTGTGTCCTATAGAATCAGTTGGTCTTCTCCCATAGAAGAGCTGCTGGTCTTCTCTCATAGAAGAGCTTCTGGTCTTCTATCATAGAAGAGCTGCTGGTCTTCTCCCATAGATGAAGAGCTGCTGGTCTTCTCCCATAGAAGAAGAGCTGGTGGTCTTCTCCCATAGAAGAAGAGCTGCTGGTCTTCTCCCATAGAAGAAGAGCTGCTGGTCTTCTCCCATAGAAGAAGAGCTGCTGGTCTTCTCCCATAGAAGAAGAGCTGCTGGCCTTCTCCCATAGAAGAAGAGCTGCTGGTCTTCTCCCATAGAAGAAGAGCTGCTGGTCTTCTCCCATAGAAGAAGAGCTGCTGGTCTTCTCCCATAGAAGAAGAGCTGCTGGTCTTCTCCCATAGAAGAAGAGCTGCTGGTCTTCTCCCATAGAAGAAGATCTGCTGGTCTTCTCCCATAGAAGAAGAGCTGCTGGTCTTCTCCCATAGAAGAAGAGCTGCTGGTCTTCTCTCATAGAAGAAGAGCTGCTGGTCTTCTCCCATAGAAGAAGAGCTGCTGGTCTTCTTCCATAGAAGAGCTGTTAGTCTTCTCCCAAAGAAGAGCTGCTGGTCTTCTCCCAAAGAAGAGCTGCTGGTCTTCTCCCATAGAAGAGCTGCTGGTCTTCTCCCATAGAAGAGCTGTTGGTCTTCTCCCATAGAAGAGCTGTTGGTCTTCTCCCATAGAAAAGCTGTTGGTCTTCTCCCATAGAAGAGCTGCTGGTCTTCTCCCATAGAAGAGCTGCTGGTCTTCTCCCATAGAAGAGCTGCTGGTCTTCTCCCATTGAAGAGCTGCTGGTCTTCTCCCATTGAAGAGCTGCTGGTCTTCTCCCATTGAAGAGCTGTTGATCTTCTCCCATAGAAGAGCTGCTAGTCTTCTCCCATAGAAGAGCTGCTGGTCTTCTCCCATAGAAGAGCTGCTGGTCTTCTCCCATAGAAGAGCTGCTGGTCTTCTCCCATAGAAGAGCTGCTGGTTTTATCCCAAATAAAACCGGTTGGTCTTCTCCCTGAAAAGACCGTTTATCTTCTCCCATAGAAGACCGGTTATCTTCTGCCATAGAGCTGCTGGTCTTCTCCCATTGAAGAGCTGCTGGTCTTCTCCCATTGAAGAGCTGCTGGTCTTCTCCCATTGAAGAGCTGTTGATCTTCTCCCATAGAAGAGCTGCTAGTCTTCTCCCACAGAAGACCATTGGGTCTTCTCCCATAAAAGACCATTTGTGCTCTTGCCAAAGAAAACCATTTTGTCTTCTCCATGGAAGACCAATTGATCTTCTCCTATAGAAGACCATTTGTGCTCTTGCCACATAAAACCATTTGGTCTTCTCCCATACAAGACCAACTGATCTTCACCTATAGAAGACCAATTGATCTTCTCCTATAGAAGACCAATTGGTCTTCTTCAGCAGTTCGACTTCAGTTCGACTTTGTCTTCTCCCAGAGAGGACCAGTTGGCTTTCTCTAGTGGAAAATCAGTCTTATAGTGGACACTTCGGTCTTGTTTCATAAAATACCTCTTGGTCTTCTTGCATAGAGAACCAGTTGATTCTCTCTCATAAAAGGCAAATTGGCCTTCTCCCAGAGAATTTCACAAGAGTTTCTTCAGAATTTCTTTAGAATTTAATTCTACCACTGTTTTCACTCAAAAACTTTTTCGACAAACTTAGCCTAACTTGTATTTAAGCCCTTTTTGATATTTAAAAAATTGTGCCTTAGGCTCAGATGTTGGAAATTTATTTTAGCTAAGCCTTACACTTTGCAAATGCAACACGCTTTTTGTGTGGGAATTTTCCTTAAATTTTCTTTTTTGCCTTTTCTGATCACATTTTTTTGGGGGAAAAGACGTTGATTAAGCCAAGCGAATGCCAGCGGTGTTGGTTATCATCCTGTTGAAGCCTATACCGAAAGAACAACAGTTTGTTGTGGTGGATAAGCGAATATGAGAATATATTTTTTTTTTTGGTTTCGCTACCTTTTGCCCTTTTTAGCGCCGCAAAACTTCCATGGTTCTCATTTTGTTGTTGCTGTCCTGAATTTTCGTTTTATTTTTATATAAATTGCGGTATTTTCACTCTTAATTAAAGCACATTACCAGACAAAGTATGAAAATGGCAGAGGAAAGGAAGGAGGGCACAAAAGCCTTAACAATTTCATTCTATTTTTTTTTTTTTTTTTTTTTTTTTTGAGGTTTTTTGAGAAAAAAATGGCAACATAATAAATTAAGAAAGCATCAGCCTTAAACAGTTGCGTGACTTGGGAGAGAAATGAAGAAAAGTAGACTTATTTCAAACGTCTGTGGTATTCCTGACATTGTTGTTCCTTCTACTGCTGCTGCTGCTGTTGGCCTTCAATGTAAACAGACTTTTTGGCTTTTTAATGAATATTGTTAAGAAAAAAAAAAAAAAAAACATTGGTGTGTTGGAGGAAAAAAAGTATCATCAATCTTTATGTTTTGTCCCCTGCTCTGCCAAACTTGCCAAAGCAGATAAGGAACAGCATCCAATGTTTAAAGTACTCTCTCAAGTCGTGCGGATGTGTTTTATCTCTCGTTCTCTCTATCTCCCGATGTGTTAGTCCTGGATGGATTTTTGGAAAAACCAAAAAAAATGTTTTCACACAATGGAACAAAATTAAATTTTTCATAACTTCAGGATCTAATAAATAAATGAAGCATTTTTGATGATTGAAAGACATGAGTGAGGGTAGTGACGGATGGAGGCAACAGACACATTCCGCAGCATGTCTGTAGGCGTGAATAGGAAATATGTTTGCTGTCGTAGATTTTTTCGGCAAATAAGGTGATTTAATAAGATCAAGGAAGGAACAGTGGTTTGGTGCAGTTATGGATCAGATGCGAGTCATTGGGAATGGAAGTATTTTGAATAAGTAAAAAAAACACTAAGTTCTTCCTAGCGGAACTTTTAATACCCTCCACCATTGGGTAAAAAAAAAAAACATTTTATATAAAAGTATCTGAATTCAAACGTATTCCATTTTAAACCACTAATGCCACTAAGGCCGCTTGGAAAATGCTGTTAAGCTTCTCAAAAAAAAAAAAAAAAAAAAAACACAAAGTGGGTGAGGTCGTTATATGGGGCCATACGGGAACCTATGCAATTTTATACTTCAAGGATTGTCATCTACAAAATCTGATTAAATACCAAATTTGAAACAATTTCGTGGCAAAATGTGGCTAGGATTATAAAATTACCGAACGTCGGTGGGTATCGTTATATATGCGCAATAGGTAAAGGTGGACTTAAATATTCAATGTTCTGCCACCGAAGATAGCATCCATTATGAACTGCATTTACCAATTTTTAGACAAATCCGTGAAAAATGTGGCAAAAAACATCAAAACACCGACTATCGTGAGGTACCGCTACATGGGGGGCTATACAAACACGTAGACCTATACATACAAAACAATAGGTGGACCTACACAAACTATGTTCCGCCACCTAAAATAGAACCCATTACGACCCACAAAAACCAATTTTTGGATAAATCCCTGGAAAAATGAGACAAAAATCATCTAAATACCGAATATCGGGAGATACTGTTATATGGGGGGCTATACCAAAACGTGGACCTATACATACAATATTTCACCACCGAAGCTAGAATACGTTGTGACCTACAAATGCCAATTTTTTTACCAATAGGTGGAAAAATGTGACAAAAATCATTAAAATACCGAAAATCTGGAGGTACCGTTACATGGCGGGTGTACCAAAACGTGGACCTACATATGCTATATTCTGCCATAGGAGCTAGAAACCATTATGACCATTATCCGTTGAAAAATGTTGCAAAAATAATCAAAATACCGAATATCGGGAGTTACCGTTACATGGCGACTGTACCAAAACGTGGACATACATATACCATATTCCGCCACCGGAGCTAGAACCCATTATGTCATACAAATACCATTTTTTAGATAAATCCCTGAGACAAAAATCATTAAAAAATACCGAATATCGGGAGGTACCGTTATATGGGGAATTGTACCAAAACGTGGACCTATACATACAATGTTCCGCCACCGGAGCTAGAAACCATTATGACCTACAAATACCAATTTTTAGACAAAGCAATGGAAAAATGTGTCGAAAATCATCAAAATACCGAATATCGGGAAGTACCGCTATATGGGGAACTATACCAAAACGTGGACCTATATACCGAAGTTAGAATCCGTTATGACCTACAAATACCCATTTTTTGATAAATCCCTGGAAAAATTAGACAAAAATAGTTAAAAACAAGTAAGCAAAGGCTACAGTCGAGCGGGGCCGACCGTTGAATACCCTACAACACTATAATAAACGATACAGTTTATACAAGCGAGATACTCGAAAGAATTCCACAACATATTGTGACAAATAATAAAAGAAAACCAGGTTTCAGTCCATTTCAACTCCTAAATTTATGGCGATCATCTCCAAAAAGAGTAGGCTTCTATTCTGACCCTCATCTTATCCCCATGCAAAATTTCGTAAGGATCGGGCCATAAATGCGATCTGTATATGATATCCTGATATCCTAACTACTTAGTTTTGTTAGCTGTAGAAATATACCAAATGTTTAATTCAAAATGAAAATATGCCAAAAATATGACAAAATTGAAAAAATATGAGAAAATTTTACAAAATCAATATTTTCATCTTTAGAGAGATATTTTTATGCGATTTTTTTAGACGTTTTTTCTTTCCTGCCAAGAGGCCATTCTAAATTAATGAGAACTGTCGAAATTAGTTCAGCCGTTCTCGATTTATAAAAGATTTTTCAAGAATATCTTCTTTGATAAACAAATATATCGCGCATATTTTGCTATATATCCGTTTTGTTGGATGTTAACATCAATGTAAAGATCAGAAGTAACTTTGTCATGGCTTTGTGATTTCGCCGGGATTTAAAATATTCGCGGTTTAATGAAAAATTGTGAATTTTTTCAACACAAAATATATGGTCTATTTTACCCGCTAAATATTATCCGATGACCACCCAAATTGGTAGGCTTCTCCCCCGCCGCGTCGATTGGTCTATAATTGCGACCTGTAGAGCTATGGCAAAATCCGACATTTTTTCAGTATTTGGTCCATTTCAACCCCTAAACATTTGGCGATCATCTCCAAAAGCAATAGGGTTCTATTCTGGTCCAAGTTCCACCTACATTCTAAATTTCGTGAAGATCGGACCATAATTGCGACCTGTAGAGTGATTACAAATTAACATGGACAGACGGACAGACGGACGGACGGACATACATAGCTAGATCGACTCAGCTCGGCGAGCTAGGAAGATCCATATATACTTTCCTATATGGGAAACCAATATTTCGAGGTGTTACATAATTTTTGGCCCAATCAAACTTATAATACCCCCAACACATAGTGTTGTAGGGTATAAATACCGAATATCAGGAGGTACCGTTATATGCACGCAGAAAAATATATGTTAGAAATATGTTTGGATCCAAACATATATTTGTTTGGGACTGGTTGCAAACAAATATATTTTTGGATGCAAACATAATTTGTTTCGGTGCAAACAAATATTTGTTTGCAACATTTTGTAACATAACTCAATTTTATTTGTTGGGTACCAACATATTTTATATGTTAGAACATATTTTTTTATGGGTGCGGAGAGGATTTTTTTCAAAGAGCTAAACAACAGAGCTCTCGATTACTTTTGAATTGGTGTTATAGGTGACTTAAAAGAAGACAGGAGGGTGAGAAGTCTGTTTTTGCGTTGATGAGTGTCTCAACTTGAGACACGCGCCAATGTTACGCTCTTTTGCTCTCACCAAGCAAACACTGCCGATCGCTGCTGTAACTATGTGTGGTGTGTGCGCGGCAAGAGGGATGGAAACTGTTGCTGAGACGTTTATTTCTTTTCTATTGTCCATGCACCAAAAAATGCCAACAACAACACACAAAGAGCTGTTTGGATGTTTTTTTGTTGCTGAGACGTTGCTTCTTACTAATGTTCATGCATACATACATACATGCGTTTTTCGCATACACACCGATTTGCTTGATGAGAACAAAAGAGCGTAACATTTGCGCGTGTCTCATGTTGGCATTCTGGTTGTGTTCTTTTTTTATTCTTTTTATTTGTTTTGTGCCTTCGCGTCGTGTCACAAGTGTTGTAATAAATGTTGATACCAACTGTTTTGGGGGAAGACAAATTATTTGTCGAAGCGCCGGAGCCTTTAAATCTACAAAGCTTTATAAAAGCAGCCAAATTAGAGTTAAAAATTGATGCCTCAAGAAAAATAACAGCCTTAGTGTTTGGTGCAACCATTAAAGAAGACCAGTTTGAAAAAGTAATTCATCAATATATGTCAACACCTACTTTTCATATTGAGTTGCAATTTGGAGGTAAGTACACTGGATTTACAGCCTGTTTCTTTATGTCGGAACAAAAAAAATTTCGTTTCAAAATAAAGAAATAGGCTGTTAATATTTTTTTCTTTTTTTAAATTATATATTTCTTTTTTTAAATAATATATTTAATTTTCATTTAGACTCCGTTCGATTAGTGGCATCAGCATCGACAGTTAGTGGCACTCTATCGGAGTGTGAATCCGTAGGTGGTTTTGGGGATCTTACCCCAAAAACAAATGTTATTTCAACTTTAAAGACTGACATAGAGTCCATCAAGTCAATTCCGGCTGTCAACAAAATATGGAGAATTTTTATTGCCGAAAAACGCCTGCAAAATAAAGATAGGGTGAATATTTCGAAGGCCCTTATTGACGAATGTCTAAAAGAAGACCCTAACAGATTGTAAGTATTTTACTTTATTGAAAAAATAGTGATTGTAATAAAAGGAAAAATAATAAATTAATAAATAAAAATAATAACAAATATTAAGAATAATATTAATAATAATAAATTAAAAAATTAATATAAAATAAAAATTTTATGAAAACTGGCACGATATAAATTATAAACTTATTAACAAATGTTTATTTTATTTTATCAATAACAACAATATATTATTTATAAAAATTAAAACATAATAAATTAATATTAGAAACATAAGAATAATTTTAAGCATAATAAAAATTGTAATAATTAATATAATATTAATATCTGTAATAAAAAATTGTTAAAAATAATAATATTAAAATAAAAATTCTAATTATAAAAATATTAAAGAAAATAAAAAACTATGTTTCATTATAAATTATTTATTTTCTTTAATATTTTTATAATTAGAATTTTTATTTTAATATTATTATTTTTAACAATTTTTTATTACTGATATTAATATTATATTAATTATTACAATTAATTTTATATTATATATTATAATATGTATGAATTTCTTTTATGTTAAATAAAATGTGAATATCAAAAATTGATTTTAAAACTAGTTTGCATTATGGTTGAATTATATCTGCAGTAAGTATACAAATGGACCCAATCATAAATTTATGTTTGCACCCCAATATATATTATGTTTGGACCCAAACATAAATTATGTTTGCACCCGAACAAAAAATATGTTTGGACCCAAACATTAATTATGTTTGGACCCAAACATTAATTATGTTTGGACCCAAACATTAATTATGTTTGGACCCAAACATAATTTGTTTGCAGCACCCAAACATATGTTATGTTTGGGAATGTTTGCAAACATATATTTGTTTGCTGCAAAATATGTTTGGGACATATGTTAGAGAGGCTTATATTTTTTTGCGTGTGGGGGCTATACTAAAAAGTAAACCTATATACGCTATGTTCCGCCTTCGGAGCTAGAAGCCATTATAACCTACAAATACCAATTTTTAGACAAATCCATGGAAAAATGTGGCGGAAATCATCAAAATAAACCAATATCTGGAGGTACCGTACCACGCATTCTAGACACAGTACAAATTATTCTGCCAAATTTTGAAGCTCTACTTCAAATAATGTGGGCTGTATCGTATTTCAATGGACAGACAGACGGACATCGTTAAGTCGACTTAGAATTTTATGCTGATCTGATGATGAATATATATACTTTATGTGGGCTACGATGAATATTTAGGGATATTTGAAACGAAATGACAAACGTAACATACCCTCATTTTCAAGGTGCAGGGTATAAAAATAATTGATGAGGATGTCTCAAAAAAAGATTTAATTTTCACGTAGATCTGGATAAATTTTGGAAGTTTGATTTTTATACAAAGGCTGATTTTTTAAGAGCAGACGGACATGCAAGATCGCTTCCGAATGTTTTAAAACGGATTTCGTCCAAAATCAAGATTTTCAGGATAAATCAGTTGTCAAGCTTTCATCTTGAAAATCTTGATTTCAACAGACGGAGTAAAAGTTATAGGGGTATATTTAACCCAGACCTAGATACTCTTCAAAAGCCAATTCCTATTTACCGCTTCAAACCACCGTATCGCCCGAATTGAAATAACAAATTACCGCATCAATGTAAATATTTTCATGTAAGCCACTCAGGCCAGAATAACAACATCCTTCCGTGCAATTCGTGGAAACATTTTTTGCAACAGTGCAAAGAAGCAAAAACAAAAAAAAATGTTTTTTTCATTCTCTCATTTTGTTTTTGTTTTTTTCATTTTCTTAATTTTATTTTCCATAATAAAATTTCAACGACAGCGACAACAGTGACAAAACGTGTCATGTACCAATGTGAATATAAAGACGTGAATGCGTGTGTGTGTGTGTTCTTTCCTGTTGGATTGTATGGATGGTTTACCACATGAGAACTTCAAGAATTTTCAAGTACTTCAGGTATTTGAAAGTCGGTTATTTTAGCTGTAAGCTGTTTTGGATTTTTTTTTGTATTTCATTTTGTTACATTCCAACCTCTTTGTATTTAAATGGGATGGTAACAAAGGAACCAAAAAAATATTTTCTTCATTGAAATGGAGGGAGAAGACAATGATGGCCGGAATATGATTATGTCATATGTCAGTGAAAGTATGTGAGTTAAATCGCACAACTTCACATCACAAACCAGTAAAGAAAGTCTTAAAATCAGGGCGGGGCCGACTTTATGATACCCTACACCACTTTGCTAATTTAGTAGAGCTCCGAATAACAATTAAAAGTTTTTATGGAAGAATTCAATCATACACGCTATGATTATAATGATAATTTAAAGTTCAAAGGACTAAATATGCCGAAGCATTTGTATCTCTTAAATTCGGACTTGTATTTCCCATTTGGTGCACAATTAATTTGAAATCGGATAAAGATATATATGGGAGCTATATCCAAATCGGAACCGATCTCCATAAAATTTTGCAAAGATATTTCTGAGCTGTATTTGATATATTTCCCTGAATATCGTTGTTACGGAGTGCATATTACGGCTGTGGGTAACAAATATGACAAATCGGATGAACAGTATGTATGGGAGCTATATCCAAATCGGAACCGATTTCGATAAAATTTGCCAAAGATATTTCTGAGCTGTATTTGATATCTTTCCCTGAACATCGTTGTTACGGAGTGCATATTACGGCTGTGGGTAACAAAAACATATCAAATCGGATGAACAGTATATACGGGAGCTATAACTATATCGGAATCGATTTTCACCAAATTTGACACACTAGCTTCTAGACTAAATTCGGTCGAAAGTGCCAAATTTCATCCCATCTGGACAAATATTAGACGTTTGGTGCCCAATATAAAGTATATCGGACAAAGATATATATGGCAGCTACATCCAAATCTGAACCGATCTCGATAAAATTTGGCAAATGTATTTCTGGGCTGTATTTGATATATTTTCCCAAAATTTTGTTATTACACAGTGCATATTACGCTTGCGGAGGACACAAATAACAAATCGGATGAACAATATTTATGGGAGCTATAGCTATAACTGAACCGATTTCGATCAAATTTGGTATACTTATTTTCAGGCCTAATTTGGTTGTATGTGCAAAATTCCATACTATTCGGGCTGATATAACACGTTTGGTGCACAATAAAAGGCAAATCGGACGAAGATATATATGGGAGCTATATCTAAATTTTTACCGATTATCTCCAATTTTAATAGGGTTCGTCCTTGGCCCAAACAAATGATTTGTGCAAAATTTCATCTGGATAGGGCAATAATTGCGAACTGTACTTTGTTTACAAAAATACACGGACAGACGGACGGAACGGACATGCATAAATCGAATCAGAATGTGATTCTATGCAGATCATCAAAAGGAACTATGGGTCTATCTCGTTTCCTTTTGCCTGTTACAAACAAATGCACAAAGACATAATACACTGACCACCTTGTGGTATAGGGTATAAATACCAAATAAGTGGATGAATGACAACAAGGTTGACAACTGTGTGCACAAAGCAAAATTTTTATTTTTGAAAATATTTAGCATGGAGCACCCAACCATCCCACCACTTCTATGGTTTTTTATCCCCACAGTAGCTTAACTAATCAAATTTACTTCTAGACCATAAGAGGAAAGTAACAAACAATCACGGTAACATTCCACATTTAATTCCATCAAGGTATGTCCCTGCCGCAGTCATCCATGGAACATCATTTGCTACTAAATACAAAAATAACAACAACAACAACAATGAGAAGAGTAGTCATATATTTAACCACAACCCACACCGCACACTCTGTTTGTCAAGAGAGTAGCATGTTTTCCTGACGAGCAGCATGATCTTATTTTCTACAACAGTAGCATTACTTTTCTAAGGTATTTTGATTGTAATTTCATTTAGGCTTTTAACGTAGGTGTCCTTTGCAAACACACACACGCGCAAAGGCATAATATGAGATAGGAATGTGTGAAAAAGGGGTATCAAATAAGTTGAACAAATATTTTTTTGGACCTCCAAAGTAGTGTTCAAAATGTACTGAACTGTAATGAATATGGTTCCATTAATAGAAAAGGATGGGAAATAATTTCAATTTCATTTGAAAATGTGGCTAAAATAATAAAAATACCGAATATAGGGGGGGGGATGGTTATATGGGAGCTATACGATATCGTGGACTGATATAGCCCATCTTCGAACTTGCCTGCGTGCACACAAAAGACTGATACGAACAAAATAAATAATTATAGTTCTTCTATCGTGTGGTGAAAGAGTCCGATTGGCTTCAAATTACACACATCACAATACTTCTATAAACCCAAGGTCCTTCTGGTACCTCCCCTACAAAGATCAACATTTTTAATATCCATGAAACTCATAAAACACGAAATTACCCTCCGATTCCAGTCAGACTTGGTACATCTCAATATTTCCATCAGTCCAAGATCTGTTATAAAGATCCTTCCTTCTGGTACCGCCACCACAAAGGGGTAACATTTTTAATAACCAAAACTATAATAAGCTCATAAAATGCGAAATTAAGATACGCTTTCATTCAGACTTGGTACATCTCAATATTTCTATCAAGACAAGATCAGTTATAATGATGGTCGAGAAACCATTTCATCTGATTTCTCCCCCACATAGGGTTCAAGATTATGAAAAATAAAACACTCAAAGAAAGCATCCAACTCTTTTCTGGATCAGCGTAAAATTCTAAGACTATTTAGCGATGTCCGTCTGTCTGTGTGTCCCTCTATCTGTTTTAATAACATCATATTGAGATAGAAGGCTAAATTTTTGCACATATGTGTATTTTGCCAGTAGACAGGTTAAGTAAATCGGGCATGTTTTCATATAGCCCCCATATAACGGTGCCTCCCGATTTTCGCTATTTTGATATTTTTAGCCACATTATTCACCCGAATTGTTTTAAATTTCGTATTTGAAAATCTTAATGGGTAGTCCGTAATTCTTTTGAAATTTTACAAGTTTCTTCCAAAAAGTTCGGCCAGGCCGAACTTAGCTGTTTTTTGTGGTTTTTATACCCTACACCACAAGGTGGTCAGGGTATTATGCCTTTGTGCATTTGTTTGTAATAGGCAAAAGGAAACGAGATAGACCCATGGTCCTTTTGATGATCTACATTGAATCACTTTCTGTGTTGATTTATGCATGTCAGTCCGTCTGTCCGTCCGTCCGTCTGTCCATGTATTCTTGTGAACAAACTGTAGGTCGCATTTTTTATCCGATTGAGATGAAATTTTGCAAACAACATTTGTTTGGCCCAAGGACGAACCCTATTGAAATTGGAGATAATTGGTAAAAATTTAGATATAGCTCCAATATATATCTTCGTCCGATTTGCCTTTTATTGTTCACCATACGTGTAATATCAGCCCGAATAGTATGGAATTTTGCACATACAAACAAATTAGGCCTGCAAATGAGTATGCCAAATTTGATAGAACTCGGTTCAGTTATAGCTATAGCTCCCATATATATTGTACATCCGATTTGTTATTTTTGTCCTCCGCAGCCGTAATATGCACTCTGTAACAACAATATTTGGGGAAATATATCAAATGCAGCTCAGAAATACATTTGCTAAATTTTATCGAGATCGGTTCAGATTTGGATATAGCTCCCATATATAACTTCGTCGGATTTACCTTTGATTCTGCACCAAACGTCTAATATTTGCCCAAATGGAATGGAATTTGGCACATGCGACCGAATTGAGCTAGTACGCCAAATTTTGTGAAGATCGGTTCAGATATAGCTATAGCTCCCATATATATTGTTCATCCGATTTGTTATATTTGTTACCCAAAGCCGTAATATGCACTACGTAACAACGATATTCAGGGAAATATATCAAATACAGCTCAGAAATATCTTTGCAAAATTTTATGGAGATCGGTTCCGATTTGGATATACCTCCCATATATATCTTTATCTAATCTCAAATTAATTTTGCACCAAATGGGCAATACAAGTCCGAATTTAAAAAATACAAATGCTTCGGCATATTTAGTCCTTTGAATTTTAAATTATTATTAAAACTTTTAATTATTAAGTGGAGCTCAACTAAATTAGCAAAGTGGTGTAGGGTATCATAAAATCGGCCCCGCCCGACTTTAGGACTTTCTTTACTGGTTATTAATTTATTTATTTAATTCCATTCCCTTTCAATAACCCCATTTGTTATCTACTTCATGATCTTTGGTTGGTTGCGGTTACCCAGCTGTTGTTATTTTTCGCCGAAATTATCATAAGCATGAGTGACAATGCATGTGTTTATAAAGTGATAAGCTTGAGTAAGCAGTATTAAGCAAATGTGATTCAAAATGATAACAGCAACCGCATACCAATGTATTCAGTCACAATGTTACGCCCCCTGCCCCCTATCTTACTCTTCCTCCCCAAAACCGCTCAAAAACACTCCTGACAGGATTGTAACCGCAAACAGAAAACAACAAAAAATAATAAAGAACATAACATAAATGGAGACCGCAAAAATATATGCTCCACACATAGGTTAGCAGGACGTCATATGGGATGTCATGGAAGACGAAAAAAACCCCAAACCTAATTGAGACAAATAATGCTCACAAAAAGAGAGGATGGAAGTTGTTATTAGAGCAGAGAGTGAGGGAGGAATTTAAATTATCGATTAACCTAACCCACAAGGATTTACAAATGGTTATTGGATTCAAATTAAGGTCGATTTCCATCTTTAATTCACAATGCCAATATTCTCGCTTGAAAGAGAAAAATGTTGTTAAATTAAGACCATCTGTTATAACTTTTCTCTCTCCCCCCTCCTCTACCTCGCTTCCTTTTCGTATTTTTTTTTTTCATTCTTCTAAATGTCTTACCATTAACCCTGGCTTTAATTTGTTCACTTATCCCACTTTGGTCATTTCATATTTTCATCCTGACCTGCATTAGGAGGAGGAGGAGAAACTACAACCAAACGAAAAAAAACAAAGTTTCATTCTCTGGTGGGCTTGGTTTTCATTATTATGGTTCTTGTTGTTCAACAGCAACAACAACAACACGAGGAACAACATTTAGGCTAAGTGGCAAATCAGTTGGCCAGGCAAGTGCAACATTTCTTCTCCTTGTTGCTGTGTTTTTTGTTTTGTTTTAGTGGAACGTGCCACAAACTCTTCGTGCCAGATATTTGCTGAAGTCAGGCGTAAAAAGTGTTCACTTTCAAGTACAAGCTATTTCTTCTTTTTTTTTTTTTGCTGGGGGAAAACCACTTCAATTGGATTTTATTTGAAGTATAATCTGTTAGTTCACCTCATTCCACCCCCCACAACTCTCTCTCCCCCCTCGTACACAGTGCTTTCCTTGGCCACTTTGCCTAGAAATTTGCAAAGTGGTTATTCATTAATTTCTAAAAATTAGGTCAAATCTATGGAATTGGTCATAGTGACCAGCATCGGCTTGAACGCAAACACACGCACACAGCCAGATATACACACACACACACACACATGTTGGTTGTAGTATTTGCATAACACAATTCAAATACTTTGCAAAAGGTATTTCATTCGGAAATTGTGGTTGAATTTCATTGTTAAAATTGTTAACCTCAATAGCCACATATTAAGTGTAAACATTTTTTGATGCTATTCCTTTTTTACGCCTGCTCCCTCCTCCTCTTGGTTTAAACACTTTCTTAATTAATCATTGTGGTGTTGTGGATGATAGAAGTGTAAAGTGATGTAAATTTGCAGTCGAATGGGATTTGTATTTTGGAAAAAAAACAGTAAAGAAAAGTCAAGCAGCAGAGCTCCCATAACAAAAGAATTAATTTGAAGTAGATCATACCACCTATCAATATTTGGCTAAAGAGTAGTTTTAATTTGGTTTAGGCGGGAACTACTATATGGGAGGCATATCCAATTCTCAATCAATTTTCACTAAATGTTATGGAGATATTTTTGTATTTTATACCAAATAACATTGTTATAGAGTGCATGATATTACTTCTAAAAGGATTATATTATACAAATATTTATCGAAGCCGAGTTCCACAAATTGCAAACGAACGGCTCGAAATTCACTTCATTTGGGCTGATATTAGCCATTATTTGGACAATAAACCTAAAATTGGATAAAGGAAACATATGGGAGCTAGCTCCAAATCGATGTCGAAAAAATTAGCAAAGGTGTTTCCTAGTTCTGTAAAATATCTGGTACCAAATGCATATTACGAATTTGAGGAACTTAAAAACCAAATTGTATGAGATATTTTATGAGGTCGCCCATACTCGACGGACCCATCTGGCAAAGCCATAACTTTTGACAGAGATGTCACATCGCTTAATGACATACCGCGTTTGAAGCGCCAGCCCAAGCAGATTTTTACCATGAACCAATTAACGCCACGCGAGCCCTCTGAAATTTACATTCAACAGAAGAAGTCAATTGTGGAAACTCAACGTGCTTTTAAAACATTATGCGAGAAGTGCGCCTTCTAAGAACACCATTAAGCGTTTATACGAAAAAATTTTCGACTGGTAAGGCTCTTTCTAATCCGAAGAGGCCATATAAAAGTCGACCAAGGCGATCGGCCGAGAATATCGCTGCTGTACGAGCCAGTGTTGAGAGGTCCCCAAGAACATCCCAAAAACACCGTTGGGCATGGCTCGGTCCACTTTACAACGGATTATTCGCATTGATTTGCATTTGTTCCCGTACAAAATTCAATTGACGCAAAGAATGTTGCCTGCGGACAAGCCTCGTCGATTGGAATGGGCCCAAAGGTCAGTCAAATATGGGCAACCCTGTATATGGGAGACAATGCTATATCTGAACCGAATTCCACCAAATTGCTTCTAAACTGAATTCGGTCGTATGTGCCAAACTGTAGGTCATTTGGACTTATACTGGCCATTTGGTGCACAACTAACTCGAAATCGGTAGAAGATACAGCGTACGATGAAAAAACTGCTACCAAATTCAGACTGCTTTTGCTTCTAAGCCACTCATCCGACAGCTGTTAAAATTATTCCAAGGACAGCTCATTATATTGTTTACAAGCGTATAAAAGCATTTTGGTGAGAATTTTCCAGAAAAAAGTTATTCGTGATGGAATTCAAGTGTGACAGTGTGATTTCTGTATATTTGGCTGGAAAACCACAATTGGCTATCGTTAGAGCACTCCAACATTTAACCATGAATAAATTTTTTGGGTCTCGTACCATCGCTCGTTACCGTGATACTGGTTGCGTAGCCCAACCTCAAGGAAATGGACGGAAGAAAAAAGCAACATCAGCAGAAATGGTTCTAAAAGTAATGAAGCTACTTGATCGAAACCCGCGTCGCAGTAGCCGAAAAATGGCTCCTGGGCTGAACATAACGCAATATTCAATTCGGCAAAATATTGAAAAATGAGCTCGCGGTAAAGCCATTGAAATTCCAAAAAGTGCAAGAACTTACACCGCAAGAGAAAGAAAATAAACTCAAAAGAGCTAAAGAGTTGCTTTGCTTCGCCGAAAGTGCTGAACTGCCGAATTTCGTTTTCTCCGATGAGAAAATATTTGTTGTCCAACAGTTTGTAAATAAACAAAATTACCGTGTTTACTTGTCAAAAAGCTCAGCTGAAAATGTGCACCTTCCGTTGGCCACCAGAACTCAAGCACCCGCCATGGTGATGGTGTGCTTTTCGCTCATATTAATCGACCGTGGCATCAGAATAAATGGCGAATATTATCGCTAAAATATTCTGAAGGGTGTATTAAAGCCTTGGGCACGTAAACATTTTGGCCGCAGACCTTGGACATTCCTATAAGACTCAGCACCATCGCACTAAGCTCGCGTCACCCAAGAATGGTTACAAAATGAGGTTCCTCGCTTCATTTCTAGCGCACAATGGCTACCAAAATCTCCGGATACCAATCCGTTGGCCTATTGTGTCTGGAGTATTTTGGAAAGGTCACGCTTCGCCGGAAATCAGCCAAACTACCGCAGAGCAACATTTGGGCAGCGGACAGTGACGGTTTCATTGGCCGTTTGAAGGCCAAATTTTTCTATACGAAATAGTGTTCACCGATTAACTTTTTTCCTATACGAAAAATATTTTTTTTTTTCTAAGCAAAACAGAATTCACCAATGAACTTTTTCTTCAACATTTAAACATTTATTCGCATCACTTTATAAATTAAATATTAAGATAATTTAATTCAAGTCCTTTTTCATGTAATGCCCCAAGAAATTCCCTAGAATTACATTTATTTAAAAAAACACTACTTTTTTTGCATAATTTAATTGGATGTTGTGCAAAAACGAAAGCACGAATCCTTAAATTTTAAATGACTTTGCTGTTTTATTTATTTATATACGTTTTGTTTGTGTCGTTTTTTTTACTTCTTACTTTTTATCCTGCCACTCTGAAAAAGGACTCGCTGCAAATGCGAACACATATATTTTGTATACGGATTTTTATGTCAACCATTGTTTTTTATATGCCAAGTGATTTCTTCAACCTCATTTTTCAATCTCAAATAATCTCATGGCTGGGTAGTAGGCTCGCTCAACAGCCGGGTACGACTGGGCACCACCAATGGCAGTGGTACACGACGACGCCAACAACTCACTTGCACTGCACTGCAAACGCAGCCCATGAGAACAAGCACAACACACATCCACGCCGTTATTTACGTTACGTTACACGAAATACATAAGTAGCGAAACATACGTATAAAAAACACGTAAAACAAAACCGCCAAAATCATGATTTTACACATGTCAGACGCACCCATTACCGAATGTAATCCATGTGGCACCGAAATGCTACCAAATCACATGTCGGCCACGGTGACAGTTCCCCAGTTGGCTGAATGGCTTGAATGACGACTAGCTGAATGGATGGATATGGGTAAGTATAAGTGCTGCACACACATGCAGGTCCTGTATTGCAGGAGGAGAAAGTAACTCAACGTAGGGATGTCGTTTTGGAAATTTTTCTAGAGAGAACTTTTTCATCATTTCTCTAAGGCCACATATTAAATATGATTCAAAGTGAAGTGAGGCCTCCAGAACTTTATTATAGATAAACCAGCAAAGAAAGTCTTAGAGTCGGGCGGGGCCGACTTTATGATACCCTATACCACTTTGCTAATTTGGTAGAGCTGCGCATAACAAGAATTCAATCATACACGCTATGACTATAATTATAATTTAAAGTTCAAAGGACTAAATATGCCGAAGCATTTGTATCTTTTAAATTCGGACTTGGATAAAAATATGTATAGTAGCTATATCCAAATCGGAACCGATCTCGATAAGATTTGGCAAAGATATTTCTGAGCTGTATTTGATATATTTTCCTGAATATCGTTGTTACAGAGTGCATATTACGGCTGTGGGTCACAAATACAACAAATCGGATGAACAGTATATATGGGAGCTATAGCTATATCTGAACCGATCTTCACCAAATTTGACATACTAGCTTCTAGACTCAATTCGGTCGCATTTCATCGCATTTGGGCAAATATTAGACGTTTGGTGTACAATCAAATGTCAATCGGACGAAGTTATATATGGGAGCTATATCCAAATCTAAACCGATCTCGATAAAATTTAGCAAATGTATTTCTGAGCTGTATTTAATATATTTCCCCAAATATTGTTGTTACACAGTGCATATTACGGCTGCGGAGGACAAAAATAACAAATCGGATGAACAATATATATGGGAGCTATAGTTATATCTGAACCGATTTCGATCAAATTTAGCATACTTACTTTCACGTCCAATTTGATCGTACGTGCAAAATTCCATACTATTCGGACTGATATTACACGTTTGGTGCACAATAAAAAGCAAATCGGACGAAGATATAAATGGGAGCTATAACTAAATTTTTACAGATTATCTCCAATTTCAATAGGGTTCGTCCTTGGGCCAATCAAATGATTCGTGCAAAATTTCATCTGAATCGGACGATAAATGCGAAGTGTACTTTGTTTACAAAAATACATGGACAGACTGACGGACGGACGGACGGACATGAATAAATCGACTCAGAATCTGATTCTATGCAGATCACCAAAAGGAACTATGGGTCTATCTCGTTTCCTTTTGCCTGTTACAAACAAATGCACAAAGACATAATATCCTGACCACCTTGTGGTGTAGGGTATAAAAATGCCTCAGAGTGTTGTAAGATTTTTTTCTATAGATAAAAAATGCCTCAGAGTGAACTAAGGGCTCCAGAATTTTTTTTGTGGAAAAAAATGCCTCAGAGTGAACTCAGTGCTCCAGAATTCTTTTCTGTGGAAAAAAATGCATCAGAGTGAACTGAGTCCTCCAGATTTTTTCAATAGAATTCTTAATAATTTCCCAGAATTAGCTAAGGCCTCCTTATATTATTCTATGGAAAAATGCTTCAGACTGAACTGAGGCATCCCGATTTTTATACCCTACACCACAGTTACTTTAATGATCTTTATAGAATCACTTTCGGAGTCGCTTTATGCATGTCAGTCCGTCCTTCCGTCCGTCCATGTATTCGTGTGAACAAAATGCAGGTCGCATTTATTATCCGATTGAGCTGAAATTTTGCAAACAGTATTAGCTCCCATATATTCTCAACCGATTTCGGGTTAATTGTGCACCAAATGGCAAATATAAGTCCAAATGATCTGTATTTTGGTACATCCCACCGAATTCAGTCTAGAAGCAAGTGCAATAAATTTGGTGAAAATCGGTTCAGATATAGCCCATATATATGTTTCATACGATTTGGGGTCACTCACATGTCTAATATGCACTCCAGAAAAATGGTATTTAGTACCGGACATCAGATACAGCTCAGATAGTACCGGACATCAGATACAGCTTTGACCTCTGTCAAATTGTATCGAGATCGATTCAGATTAGCATATAGCTCCCATAAATATATTTTTCCTATATCGGGTTTATTGTGCACCAAATAGTTAATATCAGCCCAAATGGACTCAATTTTGGCTATTACTACGAAACTCATCCTATAAGTTAGTACTTTAAATTTGGTATAAATCGGTTCAGATATATGTAGCTATAGCTCCTATATATGTAGCTATAGCTTCCATATATATGTACACAGGCGTAATATGTATTCCACAACAATGAAATTTGGTACCAGATATCAGACACAGCTATGAAATAAGTGTGTCTAATTGTGTCGAAATCGGTTCATAGATATCCTCAACCGGTTCATATATATCCTCAAGCGATTTCTGCTTAATAGTACACCAAATAGCCAATATTAGTCCAAATTACCTGAATTTTGTAATATCCGACCGAATTCAGTCTAGAAGCAAGTACATTAATTTTGGTGAAAATCGGTTCAGATATAGCTATAGCTCCCATACATATGTTTTATCCGATTTGGTGTTGAAGTCTGTGGTAAAACATGCCTCAGAGTGAACTGAGGCCCCAGACTTTTTTCTGCAGCAAAAAAATAAATGCTCAGAGTGAAGCGACGCATATGGAAAAAATGAGAGGGTGAACCGAGCCTCCAGATTTTTTTCTATGAAAAAAATACTTCAGAATGAAATGAGGCCTTCAGATATTTTTCTGTGGAAAAAATGCCTCAGAGTGAACTGAGGCCTCCAGATTTTTTTTCTGTAGAAAAAAAAAACCTCAGAGGGAACTGAGACCCGGATTTTTTGAGTTATTTTTTGAATTGACATCTCTTGGGTTAAGCCGCTTGCCAAAGAACTCCACCATCACTACCAATCGCATTTTTATCCTTGAAAACGAGCCTCCAGATTTTTTTTCTATGAAAAAAATACTTCAGAATGAAATGAGGCCTTCAGATATTTTTCTGTGGAAAAAAACCTCAGAATGAAATGAGGCCTTCAAATATTTTTCTGTTGAAAAAAAAAACCTCAGAGGGAACTGAGGCCCGGATTTTTTGAGTTATTTTGTGAATTGACATCTCTTGGGTTAAGCCGCTTGCCAAAGAACTCCACCATCACCACCAATCGCATTTTTATCCTTGGAAATGGTGTTGTTGTTTTTTATTGTGTTTAATATTAATAATATAAATTTAAATATCATGACATCGTATGCTCGCTGTTATAGCCATCGCTGGATGAGATTGTTGGCCATATATGTATATGTGCACACATGTGTTGGTGCAAGTCATCTTATATGTCCAGCACATATGTACACACATATTTTTCCATAAATGGATGCCTCAATGCTTGAAGTATCACATTGCTGGTGACAGAAAAAAAACAGCGAAGCGAAAAGCTGGATTTCTTTCACTTAGCTTTGGTGCGTAAATGTCCAATTTCATAACGAGGGGGCTACTGCACCCCATACTTGTGTGTGTGTGTGTGTTTGACGCTGTTTGGTATTACACGGACCAAGTCTGTAGCAATAGTAGTAACATTTGCCAACCGCAAGCAAAAAAAAGGCCGGTAGCGACTACAAAATCGAAATTTACATATTCATGCGCTGCTGAAATCGCATGAATATGAAAACAAATGAGATATTTGCTGTTGGTGGACAGACAAGCTTAAGGCGAGCGGGGACCATGATGGCGGGAACTTTTTGGTACTTTCAAATTGTATTCTCCCAACCGAAACAGCAGCAACTTACACACGTTTATTAATACCATTCGCATAATCTTTATTGCTGCTTTTTGGGGGTCTGGTTGGGGCTCTGGCTGAAAATGGTGCTACACACACATGAGTATGTGTGCGTGCTTGCCCACCAAGTTCATTTGCCTTTTATATTCCAGTTGCTGTATTTTTTTGCTCCTATATTATTTATATGTTTGTATTTGCATGCCCTCCCGAATAAAAACATACACACAAACAACACCATTGCCGAATAGCATATTCTAATAAACATTTTATTAAGATTTTTATTCGTTTCATTTGTTTGCAACATGTGTGGCACCGTGCCGCCACTAAGCCAGCAACAATAAAAACAACAACAACAACAACAACAACAAAAATTGCTATTCATTGAAAATTGAAATATTTCCCTGGCGGCATTTTGTTTGCCAGTCCAGGCCAGGAACGGCCCCGACCAAACAGCCAACGAACCAAACAACCCGCCATTCAGCCAGCCTGCCATCTACATTTTAGTTAAATGTATGGGGATTATATTATTGTGTGGAAAAGCAATTTGAGTTCATTACTACTAAAGTCTATTTTATGATTGTTAATAAGAGTATGGCAACAAATAAATTGCTACATTTCGGACACAAAAGAGCTGGAACAATTGGGCTTCGTATTAATAGTAGTTAATAGAAACAAATGAAAGGAACACAATAATGGTCAAATGCAATAAACGAATATAAAAAAGAGCTTTCTACACAAGTTTGGCAGTGGTAACTTTGATGGGCCTCGCATGGAATTTTTCTACTCAAAATCGGAAATGCCCTTTTTATTTAAAAATGCAAAATGATGCATTACTTACATAAAACGTGATGAAGCTTATAAAACGGGAAATTAAAATCCGATCACATTCCGACTTGGTATATCTCAATATTTCCATCAACACAAGTTCTGTTATAAAGATGGTAGAGATCGGATTATCTCTTAAGGTACCTCCCTCACAGAGGGATCAAAATTTTAAAATCAAAAGTCTCAATTTTAATACTTTTATCTGTCATAAGTTGCCAAACACGTAAGCGATTCGTTACAACTTGCCTTATCCAAATATTTCTCTCAACCAGAAACCTGGTATGAATAAACTTCACATAAAATTGGATAAAATGTTCGAATTTTATGCCAATATTTTTATAGGTATTAGATGAATTATGAGGTACCTCGTATACATGTGCCTGGTACCTCAGGTACATTTTAATATTTTCTAAAAATTATCACATATTCATACAAATACAGAAATTAACAAAAACCTAAAATAGAACCGTGTTGGCATGTTTGTTCAGGAAACCATGGTATAAAGTGAGATAAAAAACTGCAACAAAGTCAAAAGCCACAATTTTTACATTTTTAAATTTAATTGAATGAAAGCCAAAAATGTCGGAAATAGCATTAAATTTTAGATTCAGTTTAGATTTGTTTCAATTGCTTGCTTTTGGCACGGATTATGGCCTTCGACCGGCCAATGAAACCGACACTCGCTACCCGAATGTTTTTCAGCGGTGTTTTGGCCCATTCCCGGCGAAACGCTTGCTTGAGGTAATCAATACTTTTGTATTTTTTAGTGACAACCTTACTTTCCAAAAAACTCCAGACACAATAGTCCAACGAATTGGTATACGGAAATTTTGGTGGCCATTGTGCGCTGGAAATGAAGCGAGGAACCTGTTGGAATGTCCAAGGTCTGCGGCCAAAATATTTGCGTGCCCAAGGCTTTAATACACCCTCCAGAATATTTTCGCGATAATATTCGGCATATATTCTGATGCCACGGTCGATTAATACGAGCGGAGAGCGACCATCGGCTGTTATGGCGGCCCACACCATCACCATGGCCAGCGCTTGAGTTTTGGTGGCCAACCGAAGGAGCATATTTTCAGCTGACCTCTTCGGCAAGTAAACACCATCATTTTGTTGTTTACAAACTGCTTGACAACGAATGTTTTCTCACCGGAGAAAACCAAATTCGGCAGTTCTCCACTTTCGGTCAAGTGAAGTAACCCTTCGGTTGTTGTGTAAGTTCTTGCACTTTTTGGAATTTCAATGGCTTTACCCCGAGCTCATTTTTCAATATTTGCCGAATGCCATTTTTCGACCACTGCAAAGCGGGTTTCGATTAAGTAGCTTCTTTACTTATCGAACCATTTCTGCTGATGTTGCTGGTTTCTTCCCTATACGTCATTTATGTCGGGCTACGCTACCAGTTTAACAATAACGAGCGATGATACGAGTCACAAAAGATTTATTGACTTTTAAAAGCTAGTGTGCTCTAACGATGGCCACTTGTGGTTTCCAGTCAAATATAAAGAAATCACACTATCACGCTTGAATTCCATCACGAATAAATTTTTCTTTGAAAATTCTCACCAAAATGCTTTTGTACGCTTGTGAACAATATAATGAGCTGTCACTGGGATAATTTTAACAGCTGTCGGACGAAGGGCTTTTAAATGACAGCTGTCTGAATTTGGTTGCAATTTTTTCATCTCTTCTATCTATTATTGTTAATTTTATAAAAAACGTTTATTTATTATTGGATAACGAAGGTAATGTTTACCAGGGGGTAAGGCAGGGAAAACCTATGTTTCGGAAAGACATGTAAAAAAGCTGTAAGTTCGGCCGGGCCGAACCTTTAATACCCTCCACCATTCGGTATAAATTTGGCAATTTCCAAAAAAAAAAAAAAAATCCGTTCAAAATTCTGTTAAAATCTTAAAAATTCCGAATGCTTATACGACGACGTGGACCAGCATAGGCGATTTTTGTCATAAGTTATTACAATATTTAAATGCGAAACTTGAAGAAAAATCTAAAATCATCAAAATACCGAATATCAGGAGTACCGTTATATGGGGCTATATGATATCTTGGACCTACATGGCCCATTTACGAACTTAACCTGCCTACGAACTTAACCTGCCTTCTATCTCAATTTGTTCGAAAGATAGCGTGATTACAACAGACAGACGGACAGACAGACACACAGGCAAACAGACGGATATGGCTAAAACGTCTTAGAATTTTACGGTCATCAAGAATATATATACTTTGTTGGGTCTGACATGAGTATTTCGAGGAGTTACAAACGGAATGACAAAATTAATATACCCTCCATAGTATGGTGGAGGGTATAAAAAGAAAAGGAAAGGAAAAGATTGGGAAATATTTCCCATTTTTCTTTTGTCAACATTGAAGCAAGCATTTTCCTGATATGTAATGCAAATAGAGATTTATATTCTTTGGTGGCTATAGGGAAATTTGATGAGGAATATTTTTGTTTTTAAAATCATTGTTCTAAAATGATGTATAAGAGATATTTATAAAATCGAATATATTTCAAATGTAACCCTAAAATGCATTTTTTTAAATTTCTGGCGTTTAGGTATGATTCAGACTTTTGTTGCCTATAGTAGACCTTAATGATAAGTAATTTTGCAGAATTTTTTCAACTTGCGATCCATTTTAAAGAGAGTTTTCAATCATATTTCGAAAAAAAAAAATAAAAAAATATTATTTATTCTGAGTTTTATGGTGAAATGTTATTAGAATATTTCGTCTTTTGATCCTAAACAATAGTTATATTTGCTTTCATTCCACAACTCGGAAAATGGTTAGGAAAAGACAAAAAATTGAAAATTTGAAAAAACTGTCGAAGAATGAAGAACAACATTCCTGTCTCTTGGTTACTTTGCCATATAAGCTTTCAAAAAGCCAATAGACGTGTCTCTCCCTCCACCATACTATGGAGGGTATATTAAGTTTGTCATTCCGTTTGTAACTCCTCGAAATACTCATGTCAGACCCAACAATGTATATATATTCTTGATCAAAATTCTAAGATGATTTAGCCATGTCCATCTGTCTGTCTGTCTGTGTGTTGTAATCACGCTATCTTTCGAACAAATGGAGATAGAAGGCTAAAATTTTGCAAACATGTATATTTTTCCAGTAGGAAGGTTAAGTTTGTAAATGGGCCATGTAGGTCCAAGTTATCATATAGCCTCCATATAACGGTACCTCCCGATATTCGGTATTTTGATGATTTTAGCGACATTATTCGCCGGAATCGTTTCAAATTTAGTATTTGAAATTCGTAGTAGATACTGTAGCATAAAACGGAAAATGGGTCATGTATGTCCACGTCTTTGTATAGCCCTAACATACCGTACCCCCCGATATTCGGTATTTTGATGATTTTAGCGACATTATTTACCGGAATTTTTTTAAATTTCGCATGTGAAGTTCGTAATTAATAGTTCAGCCAGAAAATTGTCTGTGCAGGTCCACGTCTTCGTATAGCCCCCATATAACGGTACCCCCTTTATTCGGTATTTTGATGATTTTAGCTACATCATAAACAGATTTTTCTTCAAGTTTCGCATTTAAATATTGTAATAACTTATGACAAAAGTTGCCTATGCAGGTCCACGTCGTCGTATATGCTTCCGGTATTTTTAATGTTTTAACAGAATTTTTCACTGATTTTTTTTTGGAATTGCCAAATTTGTACCAAATGGTGGAGGGTATTAAAAGTTCGGCCCGGCCGAACTTACAGCTTTTTAACTTGTTTGTCATACATTGATAATCTATTGATGTTGTTTATAATTATTTTATGTGTTCTATTGCACAGCATTATTATTAATTAAAAACTGTTAACGTATAATTAACACATAAATCATACGCACCATATAACCCCATTGATTTACAATAAACTTTATGATGCGACCTAATTTCTCTCCATTTAATCGGTTGTAACTTTTCAATGCACATTAATATTAGAGAAGTCATCTGATTTGTTATTATTTTTCTCAATATAATTTTCCACTCAATTTAACATTTGTATTTCTCGCAGGTATATATGTTTATGGCATAATTTATTCTTACAATTATTTAGTTATGAATTGAATGACGGTGATGGGTAATTTTAGAACATTATTTTTGATTATTAAATGTGAATTTAAAATTATTAAAGCTCACTTAAATTATGGTGTGTGTGCGCGTATGTATGTGTTAAGTGCACGTAGGTGTTAAGTGCACATCTGTTCAGACTTGACACCTAATCAAAAATTATGTTGTGTAAATACTCTCAAAGCCATGAACATATTTTGAGACATTTTAAATCAGACTTGATCGAGAAGCGTGGTCAAGGGCAAAAGAAGTAAAACCAAAGATAAGACAAACAATAACAAAACAAAATATATTTATAAAAAAAATACCAAAGTGGCAGGGTGTGACGGTTTCATTGGCTAATTCCAACAAATCTAAACTTATTCCAAAATTTGATGGTATTTTCGACATTTTTTGCGTTCATTCAAAAAAATTAAAAAAAAATCCAATATTTGAAGGTGAGGTACCTGCAGGAGTAGTCTTATATATTCTATCTTCACACGACATATTATGTTGATAGATACATTAGAATGTGTCAAGTTTGATAGACATCGTTTTACGAGGGAAGGTACACAGGGAGAAGCTGAGTTTGAAATTAACTGAATACTCATTACGCGTCTTATAACCTTCATGCTTATTAAAATGTTTTCCCCATTGTGGAAGGAGTGGTCAGCTTTTTTAGAAGATCTAGAGTTGATATAAATATAAGGATGTAAAAAACCCTGAATCGACTCCAAATGTCCTGAAACAGATTTGTTTCCAAAAAGACAAATGGTCTATGACTGTAACTTCGATGAGACACGTTTTGACCGTATCAGATAATATATACCCTCTGTACCCATATTACTCGCCATATGCCATCATTGGCGAGAAATTTTTTCTACAGAACATAAATACTTGCCCAAAATCCATTTATTTTTCTATTTTTGTAAAAATAATATTAGTTTAAATTTATATATTTTTTTCTCAAAACTCCTACCATTGTTAAGAGGCAGGCTTATGACATAAAAACAAAAAATATACCAATATTTTTCCAATAATCTATTTGTGACCATTGTTTTTTTTTCCTCTCTGCGACAAATTTCCAACAGCTGCTGCTAGCAAATCTGGCATCTATTTTTCGGTTTTATTTAAAAAGACTTTTTCATTTCAAACTATTGGTACATTTCTTGTTGCTTTCTCACAAAGAGTACAAACTTTGCAAAATGATAATGACTTAGAAATGTAATTATACAATTTTTTTCTGAGTTCACTTATAGATCTATTTGAGCCATCTACAGAAGCCGGTGGTGTAAAAATACCAAATTTTTATGCCTACCAAAGATAGCCGAAACAGACAAGCCAAATATTGGAGAAGATATGTAACTCTATTTTAAGAATTCAGTTTTTTCCTTGTGTGTTTTCTTTTTAAATCGATTCAGTAGCAATCGTATATAAAGTATGAGGAGGGGGAGGAGTAAAACGCGCGACAGCTGTTAAAATTATTATGACAGCTTATTATATTGTTTACAAGTGTACAAAATAATTTTGGTGAGAATTTTCTAGAAAAAAAAATTTCGTGATAGAATTCAAGCGTGATAGTGTGATTTTGTTATATTTGGCTGGAAAACCACAAGTGGCTATCGTTAGAGCACTCCAGCATTTAAATGTCAATAAATCTTTTGTGTCTCGTATCATTGCTCGTTACCGTGATACGGAAACAGCAACATCAGCAGAAATGGTTCGAAAAGTAAAGAAGCGTGAGCTGAACATATTGCAATATTCCATTTGGTAAATATTGAAAAAAATGAGCTCGGGACAAAGCTATTGAGTGCAAGAACTTACATCGCAACGGAAAGAAAATAGACTCAAAAAAGATTTGCATCGCTTGGCCGGAAGTGGTGATCTGCCGTATTTGGTTTTCTCCGATGAGAAAACTTTCGTTGCAAATAAGAAAAAAATGATCGTACCAAAGAGGTCAGCTGAAAATGTGCACCTTCGGTTGACCACCAGACTTCAAGCGCCGGCCATGGTGACGGTGTAGTACGCTATAACAGCCGACGGACGCTCTCCGCTCGTATTAATCAACCGTGGCATCAGAATAAAAGCCGAATTCGTACCAAAGGTGACCAACTCGAACAAATCTAAACTTATTCTAAAATTTGATGCTATTTCCTAGTTTGTTTTTTCTCATCCTGTATATTTAATATAGAAATCAGAAAGGATTTTTTTTCAAAAAAAAAAAAAAAAAATATATCTAATACAGGTTTTTTTCATCTAGTAGAGATAGCTTTTAAGATATATATTTGATTTAAATATAAAATATTGGTTGAAGTATTTTGATATTTCGGATTTTTTTAGAATTATTTGCTAGTTTTTAAATAGTGTCTACACACGTCATTTTTACTTAGAAAATTATAAAACAAAGAGGCATCAATTATTTATTGACAAATTTTCGCCTCAACTTCCTGCCATTTCCCTTGATTTTTTTTAATTAATTTAAAAAAAAAAACATTTTCCCACAGGAGAAGATTTTAATGAACTGTTTTTTTTTTTTCAACACGCTAATTATTACAAATATGCCAATAATTTCAATTAGTTTATGAAATCGAAAAATAACAATATCAAAACCTTGTCGCTGTGCTCCATTAGCGTATGATTAACATGGCACACAGCAGTCGCAGCAGCATCAATACTCATACGCCACCGAAATTGATTAACAGATAAATTGAAATCAATCATACGCCACCCATAACCCATACGAATAATGAAAAATACTTACAAAAACAAAAAAATATATGGAATTTGTTAATCATTGCAATAACAACAATAAAAAAATATTATGAATAAAATATAACCTTGATATGCAAACTACCATCCATGTATATTAATGTGGAATATTTTTGCCGTAGCATTAATTTATTATTTTCTCTATTAAAAATCATATATCATGGCAACTATGGCAATTTATAATGTATTACCTACCTAGCTAGCTAGCATCAATTCCACTGTGGAATATGCTGTAAATGTTTTGTTGTTGTTGTAATGTTTTTCATGTATTTCACATACACAAGCAGTTTACATGAATTTCCCTTAATGGACTGAAAAATAAAAAAAAATAGACGACAAGAAAGAAACAAAAACAATGGCAAAAAAAAGTAGGCATCAGTTGTTGCTCTTGGATTTGGAGTATAAATGTACAAGTGTGTTTCTGTGTGTGTGTGTGTGTGTGCCTTACCCTCTAAACATTTTTGTAGACGCATAGCGATTTGAGGCATGTGATGCTATGTGATGCAATCCACAATGCATTGTGTTGTAGTAATACACACCAATCCATAGCCACAACTAGGCAGGCAGACAGGAGGCTGCCTTTCTGCTGCCGATGTTCAGGTTGATGACGGCGTTCACAAGTGTAAGCGCCTGGGCAGGAAAAAGAGCATAACATTTTTTTTGGCCTTCGACCCGTTTTTTGTCGTTGTTGTGTTTTGTTGTTTTGTGAGCGCCACACACTAACACTCTCGTCGCTCTCACTCTTCAATTGAGTTGATGTAGGCTAGAATGGCAACTATTTTCATCGTAGTACTTTTTCTATTCTTCTTTTTTTTTTAAAGTTACAACAAAACTGTGGCAATTGCACACATCAGACAATTGTTGTAGGGGACAGTCTGCATCATGTCTGATTAAGGAGTTATCATATGTATCAAACAAAGTACAGGGTGAGATGCAACTACAAACAACCAACTTCAGACTGCTGTCATTTCTGAGCCACTCGTCCGACAGCTGCTAAAATTATTCCAGTGACAGTTTATTATATTGATGGTGTGGGCCGCCATAACAGCGGATGGTTGCTCTCCGCTTTTAATTAATCGACCGTGGCATCAGAATAAATGCCGAATATTACTGCGAAAATATTCTGGAGGGTGTATTAAAGCCTTGGGCACGCAAACATTTTGGCCGCAGACCTTGGAGCACGCACCACCTTAGAATGGCACAATGGCCACCAAAATCTCCGGATACCAATCCGTTGGACAAAAGTACGACTCTTATTGTAATCAGTAATATTGCCTTAAACTCTACATACCTAAAATGCACGAATTCCAAGGAATCTTAATTCAAATTTCTGGTTTCTCCATTATTTAGGTTATATAATCTCTCCAAACACTGACAAATGTGTCATCTATTTTTAGGTCTATTTTCATAATTAACCGTATTTTTCCCGTAATAAATTGTTGTCTCATCTGGAGTCTTTAAAGCAGTTCGCATTTATTGCCCTATCCAGATGAAATTTTGTACAAATCATTTGTTTGGCCCAAGGACAAACCCTAATGGAGATAATCGCCTAAACCCTAAATTGGAGATAATCGGTCAAAATTTAGATATAGCTTCCATATATATCTTCGTCCGCTTTGCCTTTTATTGCGCACCAAACGTGTAATATCAGTCCGAATAGTATGGAATTTTGCACGCACGATCAGATTGGACCTGAAAATAAGTATGCCAAATTTGATCGAAATCGGTTAAGATATAGCCAGAGCTCTCATATATATTGTTCATCCGATTTGTTATTTCTGCCCTCCGCAGCCGTAATATGCACTCTGTAACAACAATATTTGGGGAAATATATCAAATACAGCTCAGAAATAAATTTGCTAAATTTCATCGAGATCGGTTCAGATTTGGATATAGCTCCCATATATAACTTCTTCCGATTTACTTTGGATTGTGCACCAAACGTCTAATATTTGCCCAAATTGGATGAAATTTTGCACTTACGACCGAATTGAATCTAGAAGCTAGTATGTTAAATTTGGTGAACATCGGTTCAGATATAGCTATAGCTCCCATATATACTGTTCATTCGATTTGTTATATTTCTTACCCACAGCCGTAGTATGCACTCCGTAACAACGATATTCAGGGAAATATATCAAATAAAGCTCAGAAATATCTTTTCCAAATTTTATCGAGATCGGTTCCGATTTGGATATAGCTTCTATATATATTTTTAACCGATTTCAAAATTATTGTGCACCAAATGGGCAATAAAAGTCCGAATTTAAAAGATACAAATGCTTCGGCATATTTAGTCCTTTGAACTTTAAATTATATTTATATTCATAGCTTGTATGATTGAATTCTCCCATGAAAACTTTTAATTGTTATGCGCAGCTCTACTAAATTAGGAAAGTGGTGTAGGGTATCATAAAGTCGGCCCCGCCCGACTTTAAGACATTCTTTACTAGTTTTAAAGGTAGCATGCTGGTCCATAATTCCACTTTAAACTGTTACTTCCACAACATTTTCGTTGTATGCTGTACATCTTCTTCGACTAATATACAACAGCCTGAATGTGTATACGTCACACTCACACTTAGTTTCTTGAATCCCCCAAGCACACACACACACAAAGGACAGCAAAACCAAAATAAACCAAAGAAAGGAGGAAAATAGAAACACCATACCAAACGGGAAACAGCGTTCGTCATGTGTGTTGTGAGATATTGAATGCAAATCGATGGGGACATGCTATGCCATCTAAACATTTTCACAGTCAGTAACAGATCAGAAGACAGAACAAAAAAATCATATAGAGAAAGTCGGCAACCGAATAAAAAAAAACTATGTAGATATTCAAGTAATATTTGCTCGTTTTTCATTTTATTTTTCCATTATACAAATGAATCGGGGAGCTGGAGCTAGTAAACAAGCCACAGCAACGTATACCACACTAGAAAACACTCATCATTTTTTGTTGCTACTCCTTACATTCAGATGATGGCAATGAGATTCATGTTAGAGGACATTTTATAGACATTTCCTAGAATTTTAGGGGAGGTTTTGATTTTTTTATTTTTTTTTTTTTTTTTTCGTCAAATGACTTTCTTAAGAAATGAAATTATATTTCCATCACACTAAGGAGCAGCCAGAACGACAAGAAGCAATACAAAAAAAAAAATCAAACAACAACAAAAATAAACGCAAAACGGTTGAATGAATTCTTAACTTAGAAATGCAGAGAGTTTTTTTTTAGCATATGCCTAGATTTCTACATCCACACACATATGTGGAAGATAAATATCATAGGAACCGAAAAAAAATAGCAAACATTAAAAATACAAATAAAACACATAAATCTGTTAATCCTAAATGTAGGTGTGTGTTTTTTTTTTTTTTCGTTTTCCTCTATTTGTATATATCTTGTGTAGTTATTTGGGAAGGAAAACTCAATTTTTTCGGCTCTATTGGAAACTAAAGTAGTTAAGACGCATTGAAGGCTGGGGCATTACAGATAAATTGCATAAGATTAAAACGTATGTATGTCGGCTCTACAGGACTACGTCTGCCTTGAAGAAGAATAAAAGCTTCATGATAATAACAAGTATGTGGGGGCGTATGGGTATGAACAATAATATTAATCATAAGAAAATGGAACTTAATTATAAAGATTTACTGTAATTGCTAAATTTTTTCACTAACAAAAACATGAACGGGCACTGAGAATTTCATTTCAGAAATGAAAAAAAAAAAATCAACATAAAAAATCGTTAGTTTTGATATAGTAGAAATCAATGAAGATATAACTATGTCCGTGTGTTTTTGTCTGACAATCGGTTAAAATCAGTATAGATCGGTGGACCTGGGACGTACTTTTATATGGGCACTATACCAAAATATGTACATATATTGACATTTTTTAGTAAGATGGTTCCCTACTCCCAAGCCAATTGGATAACATGGTCTCGACCCTCGATATACGTAAAATCAGGAGGTTAATTTATGCAAGGTGAGATAAAAAAAACTGAAACAAAGTCAAATGCCATAATTTTTACATTTTTTTTTAATTTTATTGAAAGAAAGCCAAAAATAGCATCAACATTTAGAATCAATTTAGATTTGTTAGCCACGAATTATGACCTTCTAACGGCCCATGAAACCCTCACACGCTGCCCGAATGTTGCTCTGCGGTATTTTGGCCCATTCCCTGCGAAACGCTTGCTTGAGGTGATCGACACTTTGGTATTTTTTAGTGCCAACTTGCTTTCTAAAATACTCCAGACACAATAGTTCAACGGATTGGTATCCGGAGATTTTGGTGGCCATTGGGCGCTGGAAATGAATCAAGGAACCTCATTTTGAAACCATTCTTCGGTGGCGCGTGCTGAGTGCGGTGGTGCTGACTCCCGTTGGAATGTACATGGTCTGCGGCCGAACTGTTTGCGTGCCCAAGGCTTTTATATAACCTCCAGAATATTTTCGCGATAATATTCGGCACTTCGGCTGTTATGGCCGCCCACACCATCACCATGGCCAGTGCTTGAGTTCTGGTGGCCAATTGAAGGTGCATATTTTCAGCTGACCTCTTTGGCAAGTAAACACAATCACTTTGTTTGTTTACAAACTGCTGGATAACAAATGTTTTCTCATCGGAGAAAACAAAAATCGGCAGTTCACGACTTTAGGCCAAGCGAAGCAACACTTTAGCTCTTTTAAGTCTGTTGCGGTGTAAGTTCTTGATTTTTTTGGAATTTCCATGGCTTTACCCCGAGTTCATTTTTCAATATTTGTCGAATGGAATATTGCGATATGTTCAGCTCATAAGACATTTTTCGGCTACTGCGACGCGGGTTTCGGTCAAGTCGCTTCTTTACTTTTCGAACCATTTGTGCAGATGTTGCTGTTTTTTTTTTTCGTCCACTTCCTTGACGTCGGTCTACTCTACCAGTATTACGGTAATGAGCGATGGAACGATACACAAAATATTTATTCACATTTAAATGCTGGAGTACTCTAACAATAGCCACTTGTGGTTTTCCAGCCAAATATAAAGAAATAACACTGTCACGCTTGAATTCCATCACGAATAACTTTTTTTCTGGAAAATTTTCACTAAAAAGCTTTTGTACGCTTGTAAACAATATAATGAGCTGTCACTGAAAAAATTTTAACAGCTGTCGAACGAGTGGCTTGGAAATGACAGCAGTTTGAAGTTGGTTAAAGTTTTTTCATCTCACCCTGTGCGTGTAGATGGGGAGTCGAATTTGAAAACTCCTGCTGTGTAACGTGTGCGGAATTTCTGCCTTTATGGGTGAGGTTCTGAAGGAGTGGCCCAATATTGTACATTTCGTATCTCACCTAAGTCTGATTTGAATATGACAACTTGTCAGTTTGGACTTTATACGAGATATGTGATAATTCATGGAAAATTTTAAAGTGTGACTTAGGTACCAGCTATATGTGCACCGAAGTATTCCACTTCATCAAATACTGATTGGGATGCGCAAAATATAAAGAAAATCGATCTCTCTTTTCTCTTGTTGCGTTGTAAAAATATTGAGATGCTGGAGATTTGAAGAGAATTGGATGCCTCTTTTGAATTTTATAAGAATTATAATTATTCAAAATATTGACCCTTTGTGGAGGAGATACTTGATGGAGTGGACCGATAAATACCATCTTCACAAGTGATTTTGTGTTACAAAAAATATTAGAATGCGCCGAGTTTGAAAGGAATCAGATGATTATTTCGCTTTTTATGATGTTTCATAATTGTTTATTTAATAAGTTAAACTCTTTGTGGAGGTACCGAAGGGAGTGCCCCCTTCTATCCGTTCGGTATACCAAATCTTGTCTAGATACAGGGTTTCCCATATTCGACGGACCCATGTCGTCATCTTCGGCCATTTCGATGACTCTTTGGCTTTTCCGCAGGCAACATTCTTTGCGTCAATCAAATCAATGCGAACAATCCGTTGTAAAGTGGACCGAGCCATGCCCAACTGCTGAGAACGACGTTTTTGGGATGTTCTTGGGGACCTCTCAACACTGGCTCGTACGGCAGCGATATTCTCGGCCGATCGCCTTGGTCGACTTTTATATGGCCTCTTCGGATTAGAAAGAGCCTTACCAGTCGAAAATTTTTCGTATAAACTCTTAATGGTGTCCTTAGTAGGCGCACTTCACACATTTTTTAATGTTTTAAAAGCACGTTGAGTTTTCACAATTGACTTCTTCTGTTGAATGTAAATTTCAACTATTTCACAGCGCTCGCGTGGCGTGTATTGGTTCATGGAAAAATCTGCTTGGACTGACGCTTCAAACGCGGTATGTCATTAAGAGATGTGACATCTCTGTCAAAAGTTATGGCGTTGCCAGATGGGTCCGTCGAATATGGGCAACCCTGTAGAAATATTGAGATGTGTGAAAGAATTGCATGTTTTTTTCAGATCTACTAAAGGTTATGACTATTGGATCCCATTTTCGCACATGACTTAGCACAAATGCAAATATAAGAATTTGCAAAGTTTGAACAAAATTGGATGATCCTTTCTTGTGCTAATAAATTTCTTCGAAAATGTGGACCTTTTGTGGAGGCCTAAATAGCCCATCATCGACTCATTCAGTAGTGTAACAATAATATTACGATACACCCTGTTTGAATCAAATCGGAGTCATCGGATCAAATCCGAAAGTTATAGTACGCACTGGCCAGACAGACAGACAATCAGGCAAATGGACACCCCCAGGATCGTCTCCAAATATCCTGAAACGGATATGCTCCAAAGATACCTAGGATCTAAAATCTTTATTTCGATGAGGCACGTTTTTGCCATATCAAATAGTACATACCCTCCGTAGCCTTTGTGGCTGAGGGTATAATGAACGACAATATTTAAAAGTTTCCCTTTCAATTATTCCTTGTATTCCCCGAAGGTATTATAAAAATAAACGATTTCTCGAAAAAGGACAAATTCTTTCAACAATGTTTTCCTTCTCTTCTGATTTCCATTGCTATTTTTTTTTTCTATTCAATTCTTCCTCTCATCTAAATTTACAATCACACGGGTGTTGAGATGATGACGATGATGCTGATGATAATGTTGATTTAGATGTTCTTGATGATAATAATGTTTTATGTTGATGTTGTTGTTGCTATTATGATTTCTCTTGCTGCTGTCGTTGCTGCTGTTGTTTGCCATTAGTTCTGCTTATATGGTTTGTCTTAAAACACATCCATCTTTCAAATTGATCCCAAAATGACCCTAAAAATTTCATTTTGTGTAACAATTCATTCATTCGAAACTCATTCCAAGTAACAAGAAGATGGAAAGCAAGAAGCAAAGATAAATAGACAAGACAAATGCATAAGGGAAAGAAGGAAAGAGAGAAAGGGGAGGGGGAGGGTGTTTTCAAATTTAAGTTGTGTGCCATTTTTCATGTTTTAAACAGAACTTCCTTTTACTAGAAATTTTACTCTAACTCCATGTTAGAAAGGAGTTATTATTTATAATCCTGTATGCTAGGGAAATCTGTGTACCCTACTTTGAGGCACATGAATTTATCATTTGGGTTATTGAATTTTAAAAATATTGGGTGATGGGATTTAAGGTCTTCTAGACAAAGCTGGATTTCGTGATGGGCTTTATAGGTGGCCAACCCAAAATTCATTTGTCTTGCCTCTTTGATGAAGTGGGCCTGTGATTCGTTTAGCCAGACAGTATAAAAATTCCTTCATTGTTGTCCTTGTGTTTCAATGTATTTATATCCTTAGTTTTATTTCGTATCCTTTTATTTGCCTTTAATGGAAAAGAAATGCTTTACGGTAGTGAAATTCTGTGGAGTGACAAGTTTCCCTTTACATAATCCCCACATAACCGCTTGCTGGCTCACCCAGTTTGCCAGGATCCTACACATCCTGGCCATCATAAAACATATCGAATAAGAAAAATCATTTTCAGAGGAAAAACTCACACACACACACGTACATATGGAAGCATAAAAACTTATAATAATAGATTTTGATATGCGTAACCGAGCAAAAAAAGGTATGGCATAGGGGAAGGGGGGTAGATGTAGAGACCATTGAAATGTTCTATGGCAAATAGTATTTTTACAAATCGTTGGCCATACATACATTCATATGTATTTCTATTTTTCTCCGTATAAATATGAATTTATCTGGCCATAACAATATCAAATAGTACCAACAGATATATATAAAAACGGAATAAATAAATATTTATAAAAATGGAAAACAAAGAAAACTTTAAAGTTATGCAAAGATACTAATGGATAAAACTAAAACACACACACACACACACACCCAAAAAACAAAGGTCCTGAATATCCACTAACATTTCATAAGTTTACAAACGATTATACAAATTATAATGGAATTTAAGTTGTTTTTTTTTATTTTCGTTTCTTTCCTATCTTTTTGGGGAGGTTCTCTGCTATGATCCTTAAATTTATGAAAGGTCCTCCCATTAACTTTCAACTTGTACAACATCATATCACCATCCTATCATAAATAAAATCATAAGTGGTATTAATTTATATTGAATCAAATGTGACCCTCGACCCTACTTAAGCTCTTTGGGGAGAATAAATTGCTGAATTTTTTGGAAAGTTTTTAAGCCACCAGAATGTCGTTATAAATATGCGTCTCAAGGACATACTTTTAACTTAAACTTACCATTTGGGGTATGTAGCAAATAAATATATGTGAATGTGATGGGAATCCAAATATTACCTGCAATTAAACAAAAAAAAAGAAAAAAGATTTAATAAAAAATAGAGCAATTGTAACCTATATATATATATAAGAAAGTTGTGGTAGTTACTACGCTTATAACTAAAGAACGGCTGGTCTGATTTTAACGATTCAGAGCACTTCATAATTGCCTCTTTACAAAAAAATATAAAATCCAAAAGAATCGCGGATGTGAAAAATATGAAATTGTAATTGTTTTCAGTTTGGCATACTATTATATTGAATTGTACATTTGTAATTTTTTATACCCTACACCACCAGGTGGTCAGGGTATTATGTTTTTGTGCATTTATTTGTAACATGCAAAAGAAAACGAGATAGACCCATAGTTCCTTTTGATGATCTGCATAGAAGCACATTCTGAGTCAATTTATGCATGTCCGTCCGTCTTTCCGTCCGCCTGTCCATGTATTTTTGTAAACAAAGTACAGTTCGCAATTATTGCCCTATCCAGATGAAATTTGGAAAAAATCATTTGTTTGGCCCAAGGACGAACCCTATTGAAATTGGAGATAATCGGTAAAAATTTAGATATAGCTCCCATATATATCTTCGTCCGATTTGCCTCTTCTTGTGCACGAAACGTGTAATATCAGTCCGAATAGTATGGAATTTTTAACGTTCGATCAGATTGGACCTGAAAATAAGTGTGCCAAATTTGATCGAAATCGGTTCAGATATAGCTATAGCTCCAATATATATTGTTCATCCGATTTGTTATTTTTGTCCTCCGCAGCCGTAATATACAGTGCATATTGTGCATATAACAACAATATTTGGGGAAATATATCAAATACAGCTCAGAAATACATTTGCTGAATTTTATCGAGATCGGTTCAGATTTGGATATGGCTTTCATATATAACCTTGTCCGATTTAGCTTGGATTGGGCACAAAATGTCTAATATTTGCCCAAATTGGATGAAATTTGGCACCTACGACCGAATTGAGTCTAGAAGCGAAGATCGGTTCAGATATAGCTATAGCTCCCATATATACTGTTCATCCGATTTGATATATTTGTTACCGACAGCCGTAATATGCACTCGGTAACAACGATATTCAGGGAAATATATCAAATACAGCTAAGAAATATCTTTGCCAAATTTTATCGAGATCGCTTCCGATTTGGATATAACTCCCATAAATATTTTTCCGATTTCAAATTAATGGGCAATGCAAGTCCGAATTTAAAAGATACAAATGCTTCGGCATATTTAGTCCTTTGTACTTTAAATTATAATTATAATCCGCCCGACTTTAAGACTTTCTTTACTGGTTTATTTCTTGATTTTTTCCTTTGATTTACTATTTCGAAATGTATATTTGTAGTGATTTTATATCCGAGAAATTACATCTCAAAAGGGAAAGTATGTATACAGGGTGAGAAAAAAACTGCAACAAAGTCAAACGCCATAATTTGATTTTTTTTAATTTTATGTAATTAAATGAAAAAATGTCGGAAACAGACAAATTTTATGGTCGAATTATGGCCTTCAAACAGCCAATGAAACCATCACACGCTGCCCGAATGTTGCTCTGCGGTATTTCCCGGTATTCCCGGCGAAACGCTTGCTGGTGGTGATCGACACTTTGGTATTTTTTAGTGCCAACCTTACTTTCCAAAATACTCCAGACACAATAGTCCAACGAATTGGTATCCGGAGATTTTGGTTACCATTGTGCGCTACAAATGAAGCGAGGAACCTCATTTTGTAATCATTCTTGGGTGGCGCGTGATGAATGCGATGGTGCTGAGTCCTGTTGGAATGTCCAACGTCTGCGGCCAAAATGTTTGTGGGCCCGAGGCTTTAATACATCCTCCAGAATATTTTTGCGATAATATTCAGCATTTATTCTGATGCCATCGATTAATACGAGCGGAGAGCTTCCATCCGCTGTTATGGCGGCTCACACCACCACCATGGCCGGCGCTGGAGTTCTGGTGTCCAACCAATGGTGCACATTTTCAGCTGACCTATTTGGCAAGTACAGGGTTGCCCATATTCGACGGACCCATCTGGCAACGCCATAACTTTTGACAGAGATGTCACATGGCTTAATGACATACCGCGTTTGAAGCGTCATTCCGAGCAGATTTTTACCATGAACCAATACACGCCACGCGAGCGCTCTGAAATAGTTGAAATTTACATTCAACAGAAGAAGTCAATTGTGAAAACTCAACGTGCTTTTAAAACATTAAAAAATGTGAGAAGTGCGCCTTCTAAGAACACCATTAAGCGTTTATACGAAAAATTTTCGACTGGTAAGGCTCTTTCTAATCCGAAGAGGCCATATAAAAGTCGACCAAGGCGATCGGCCGAGAAAATCGCTGCCGTACGAGCCAGTGTTGAGAGGTCCCCAAGAACATCCCAAAAACGCCGTTCTCAGCAGTTGGGCGTGGCTCGGTCCACTTTACAACGGATTATTCGCATTGATTTGCATTTGTTCCCGTACAAAATTCAATTGACACAAAGAATGTTGCCTGCGGACAAGCCTCGTCGATTGGAATGGGCCCAAAGGGTCATCGAAATGGCCAAAGATGACGAGCAATTTTGGAACAAAATTATCATGTCCGATGAATCCCATTTCACATTGAATGGGACCGTAAATAAGCAAAATTGCCGTTTTTACGCCACTGAAAATCCTCAGGAGATTCAAGAAGTGCCTCTTCTGACGAAAACGGTCATTGGGCCGTTTTTCTTCCAAAATGAAAATGGCCATGGTGTTACCATCAATCAGGAGCGTTATCGCGACATGATGACCAATTTTGTGATGCCAATTATTCGTCGAAAGCGTATGGAACAATCGATTTTCTGAAGAATTTGTTTCCGGGCCGTTTGATGTCGAAAAGTGGTGATTTGGACTGACCACCGCGTTCGCCCGATTTGACGCCGCCTGACTTCTTCTTGTGGGGATATTTGAAGTCAAAGGTTTACGTTAACAAGCCAAGGACCATAGAAGAGCTCAAGGACAACATTCCTGAAGTAATAGCCGCTATTCCGGCCGAAATGTTGGCAAAAACGATGGAAAATGCAGCAAAAAGGGCACAATACGACATCAACGCCAGAGGCGGCCATTTGAGAGATATCATATTCAAAAATTGATGTAAACAAATCTACTTGGAACAAATTAAATGATTAACATTGCCAACCGCCAAATTTTTATTTTTTATTTATTTATTTATTTATTTATTTTTTTTTTTTTTTGATTAAAAAAAAACATGGGTCCGTCGAATATGGGCAACCCTGCAGTAGAATAGTAAGGAAACTTCTACACGCAGAAAACCTTCAACATGTCTAAGAGATCTTCCGTGCATTTAAGAACTTTTATACGCTTGTAAACAATATAATAATCTTAGATGAAATAACGTAAAATTAATCTAACCTAAATTTTAAAAGCCATAAAAATATCATTTTTACTTTCCCAAGTGCATACAACGAATTGACATGAGTTTCTATTTAAAATTTAAATTAATATTGTGTGAGGAAAAATTAAAAATACACAAAAAAATTTCCACTTTTTTCTTAATTCGAACAATTTAACTCACCGAATGTCCACACAGCAAACACTCTCTCTTTAATATAAATGCCAATTTTTTACATGCACATACATTGTTATGTGAAGTATCTATATTTAAATTACAATAATATAAATATAACCATATATACGTATGCATATATTGTCATATACATAAATTGACATTTAAAGATATCTTATTTTATTTGCGATTCGAAAATGTAGCACTCTTTTTTTGTCAAATCGAAATTACATTTCAATTAAATGTTGTTAAAGGTGATGGTGTTGTATTGCAAAAATATATATGTAAATATATATGTATTTCCATGTATTTTTGAAGGTTGTTCTGTTCTCTTCTTTGATGGCTGTGTTGTGTTGCGTAGCGTATTAAAGTAATCTATTTGTACATTGGTTATCAACAACAAACCATTGTCGAGATGACGAACAGAGATGGAAGAAAAAAATCAATTAATATCCATCGTTATGTGGAAAATTCCAGAGACGTCACAGAAGGTTTTGGGGAGTTCTTATTATACCCTCCGCAATACTATGGAGGGTATATTAACTTTATCATTCCGTTTGTAACTCCTCGAAATACTCATGTCAGACCCAACAAAGTATATATATTCTTGATCAGCGTAAAATTCTAAGTCGATTTAGCGATGTCCGTCTGTCTGTCCGTCTGTCTGTCTGTTGTAATCACGCTATCTTTCGATTGAATTGAGATAGATGGCTAAAATTTTGAACACACGTTTATTTTTCCAGTTCGTAAATGGGCCATGTAGGTCCACGTTTTCATATACCTCCCGATATTCGGTATTTTGATGATTTTAGCGACATTATTCACCGGAATTGTTTCAAATTTGGCATTTGAAGTTCGAAATGGATACTACAGCCTGTGTAGGTCCACGTCTTCGTATAGCCCCCATATAACGGTACCTCCTGATATTCGGTATTTTGATGATTTTAACGACATTATTCACCGGAATTGTTTCAAATTTGGTACTTGAAGTTCAAAATGGATACTACACCCTAAGACAGAAAATTGTCTGTGCAGGTCCAAATCTTCGTATAGCCCCCATATAACGGTACCTCCCGATATTCGGTATTATGATGATTTTAGCGACCTTTTTCCGGAAGTAATTTAAAATTTGGTATTTGATGTTCGTTATGGATACTACCTCCTAAGACAGAAATTTGTCTGTGCAGGTCCAAATCTTCGTATAGCCCCCATATAACGATACCTCCCGATATTCGGTATTCTGATGATTTTAGCGACATTATTCACCGGAATTGTTTCAAATTTGGTATTTGAAATTCAAAATGGCTACTACACCCTAAGATAGAAAATTGTCTGTGCAAGTCCATGTCTTCGTATAGCCCCCATATAACGCTACCTCCCGATATTCGGTATTGTAATGATTTTAGCGACATTATTCACCGGAATTGTTTTAAATTTGGTATTTGAAGTTCGTTATGGGAACAACAGTCTGTGACAGAAAATTGTCTATGCGGGTGCGGGTCTTCTTATAGGCCCCATATAACGGTACCTCCCGATATTTGGTATTTTGATGATTTTAACGACATTATTCACGGGAATTGTTTCAAATTTGGTATTTGAAGTTCAAAATGGCTACTACACCCTAAGACAGAAAATTGTCTGTGCAGGTCCACGTCTTCGTATAGCCCCCATATAACGGTACCTCCCTATATTCGGTATTTTAATGATTTTAGCGACATTATTCACCGGAATTGTTTCAAATTTGGTATTTAAAGTTCGTAATGAATACTGCAGCCTGTGACCAAAAATTTTCTGTGCAGGTTCACGTCTTCGTATAGCCCCCATATAACGGTACCTCCCGATATTCGGTATTTTGATGATTTTAGCGACATTATTCACCAGAACTGTTTAAAATTTGGTATTTGAAGTTCGTAATAGATACTACAGGCTATGACAGAAAATTGTTTGTACAGGTCCACGTCTTCATATAGCCCCCATATAACGGTACCTCCCGATATTCGATATTTTGATGATTTAGCGACATTATTCACCGGAATCGTTTCAAAATTGGTATATGAAGTTCGTTATGGGAACTACAGTCTGTGACAGAAAATTGTCTATGCGGGTCCGGGTCTTCTTATAGGCCCCATATATCAGTACTTCCCTATATTCGGTATTTTGACGATTTTAGGTACAATACCCACCGAAATTGTTTGAGATGTGGTATTTGAAGTTCGTAATGGATGATACAGCCTGTGACAGAAAATTGTCTATGCTGGTCCAGGTCTTCGCACAGCTCCAATTTAACGGCACCTCCTTATATACGATATTTTGATGATTTTAGCTACATTATTCACCGTTTATTTCAAATTTTGAATTTGAATATGGTAATGGCTTATGACAAACGATGCCTATGTATGTCCACGTCGTATAGACCACAATATAACGGCTATATACGGCATTTTTAAAAATGAAGAATTTTTGTCGATTTGTGACAGTAAATGATGAAGTCACACTCTCGCACACACATACATACTCAATTTCAATTGTGTGAAATCTATTTATTGGGAACTTTCATCAGATATGTGACATTTTTGAAAAAGAAAAGATATCAATGTTAAATAATTGGCACAGGAATAGTTTAATTTCGTTTCTACGAAGTTTCAGTTTTTAAAAAAATTATTTTTAATGTATACATTTATAATTACAACAAATTAAGTCGGACAGGGCCGACTATATGATACCCTACACCACTATGCATATTTAGTACGGTCCCCGTAACAAAATAATTTATTTGAAGTAGACCATACCATCTATCAACCTTTGGCTTTTGAACGGTTATAATTTGGTTTCAGCGGAACTACTATATGGAATGCATATCCAATTCTGCGCATATTACGCATGTGAGGGACTTCAACCCCCCAAATCGGATGAAACATATATATGGAAGCTATAGCTATATCTGAAACCAAAATGGACGCACTTCCTTCTATACTGAATTTGGTAGGATGTGCAAAAATTCAGGTAATTTGGACTGATATTGGCCATTTGATGCACAATTAATCCGAAATCGATTGAAGATATATATGTTAGTTTTATCCAAATCTGAACCGATCTTGATTATACTTGGCAGATATATTTCTAGGCTGCCCGAATGTTGCTCTGCGGTACTTTGGCCCATTCCCAGTAAAGCGCTTGCTTGAGTTGATCGACACTTAGGTATTTTTTAGCGCAAACATTGCTTTCCAAAATACTCCAGACACAATAGTCCAACGAATTGTTATCCGGAGATTTTGGTGCTCATTGTGTGCCGGAAATGAAGCGAGGAACCTCATTTTTTAACAATTCTTGGGTGGCACGTACTGAGTGCGATGCCGCTAAATCCTATTGGAATGTCCAAGGCCAAAATGTGTGCGTGGCCAAGGCTTTAATACAGCCTCCAGAATATTTTCGCGACAATATTCGGAATTTATTCTGATGCCACGGTCGATTAATACGAGCGGAAAGCGACCATCGGCTGTTATGGCGGCCAACACCATCACCATGGTCGGCGCTTGAGTTCTAGTGGCAAACCGAAGGTGCACATTTTCAGCTGACCTCTTTGGCAAGAAAACACGATTATTTTGTTTGTTTACAAACAACGAATGTTTTCTCATCCGAGAAAACCAAATTCGGCAGTTTACCACATTCGGCCAAGCGAAGCAACTCTTTAGCTCTTTTGAGTTTATTTTCTTTTCGGTGCGGTGTAAGTTCTTGCACTTTTTGGAATTTTAATGGCTTTAACTCGAACTCATTTTTCAATATTTGCTGAATGGAATATTGCGATATATTCAACTCGGCCACTGCAACGCGGGTTTCGATCAAGTCGCTTTTTTATACCCTACACCACAAGGTGGTCAGGGTATTATGTCTTTGTGCATTTGTTTGTAACAGGCAAAAGGAATCGAGATAGACTCATAGTTCCTTTTGATGATCTGCATAGAATCACATTCTGAGTCGATTTATGCATGTCCGTCCGTCTGTCCATGTATTTTTGTAAACAAAGTACGTCGCATTTATTGCTCGATCCAGATGAAATTTTGCACAAATCATTTGTTTGGCCCAAGGACGAACCTTATTGAAATTGGAAATAATCGGTCAAAATTTAGATATAGCTCCCATATATATCTTCGTCCGATTTGCCTTTTATTGTGCACCAAACGTGTAATATCAGCCCGAATTGTATGGAATTTTGCATATAATTATATAATTAGGCCTGAAAATAAGTATGCCAAATTTGATCGAAATCGGTTCAGATATAGCTATAGCTCCCATATATATTGTTCATTAGATTTGTTATTTTTGTCCTCCGCAGCCGTAATATGCACTCTGCAACAACAATATTTGGGGAAATATATCAAATACAGCTCAGAAACACATTTGCTAAATTTTATCGAGATCGGTTCAGATTAGGATATAGCTCCTATACTTCGTCCGATTTACCTTTTATTGTGCACCAAACGTCTAATATTTATCTAAATGGGATGGAATTTGGCACTTACGACCGAATTGAGTCTAGAAGCTAGTACTTCAATTTTGGCGAAGATCGGTTCAGATATAGCCATAGCTTCCATATATATTGATGATCCGATTTGTTATATTTGTTACCCACAACCGTAATACGCACTCCGTAATAATGATATTCAGGGAAATATATGAATACAGCTCAGAAATATCTTTGCCAATTTTTATCGAGATTGGTTCAGATTTGGATATAGCTCCCATATATATTTTTTTCCGATTTTAAATTATTTGTGCACCAAATGGGCTTCGGCATATTTTGTCCTTTGAACTCTAAATTATAATTATAATCATAGTTTGTATGATTGAATTCTCCCATAAAAACCTTTTATTGTTATGTGAAGCTCGATTAAATTAGCAAAGTTGTGTAGGGTATCATAAAGTCGGCCCCGCCCGACTTTAAGACTTTCTTTACTGGTTTTTACTTTTCTGCTATGTTTCTGTTTTCTTCAGTTCACTTCCTTGACGCTACTAGCAACACGGTAACGAGAAATGGTGGAAGACACAAAAGATTTATTCACATTTAAATGCTTGAGTGCTCTAACTATAGCCACTTGTGGTTTTCCAGCCAAGTATAAAGAAATTTTGATCTTCGCATTACACTTGACCAAAGCCTTTCCAAGAGAGAAATAGGGTAAAATAAACGTTCTAAATGTTAATATTTTCGGTCGATTTCATTATTATTTATACCTTGATCCTAAGCTCATATCGTCAAATATTTGTAGTCTTCTTAAATGATCCTCCGATTGGCTTAAGGCCTTCCTAACTATCTACACAAAAATTTAGCATTCAGATTACTTCTATGTAATCCCTCCTGCTTCATCTATTACCAACGAAAGTCTTAGAATGCTTAAAACAAAAGCTTCCATACATCCCATCTCGATGCAAATGCACACAGGACAATCACATTAATTTATATCTATTTTCATAATTATTGGGCATAGTTTTGTCCACAATAACCTTCATTAAATTATTTGCTATTATTCGAACCACCCTATTATAACCACAAATTACAATTCATTTGATTACACAATGTTTTCAACAGCAATATACATACACATATGCATATATGTACAATATGTATATGTTGAATATATATACCTACAAGGGACAGTTTGCCATTCAGTTTTTGGCTCAGCTCTCTGGTCCCCATATTCTCTTTCTTCTCATCACCCAACCAACACAACACCTTAAGCGGCTGCCGTTGGTGATGCTTGGTTTTTGGTCCGCACAGATCCTTATTTTGGGGAGGATTTTCCTAGAATTTATGGTAAATTGAGTCATAATACAATTATACACCTGTCGTATGAAACTGGGAACTTATCTTATTTTAGTTGTGCCACACACACAGCCATATACAAGCTTTTAAACAATATAAATAAATAAGGATGTCTGTGTGTGTGAGTGCGGATATTTTGCTTATATCCGGTATAACAACAAAACATGATAAGTAAATTAAATTGCAACAAAAACATGAATGTAATACCCTGTATTGTTCTAGGATAATGATGATGGCACGTGTGTGTGGATTTTCAGGGTAACTTCCTTCCTTCCTTCCAATAGCTGAAGGTCATCTCCGATAGTGTTTTGTGTGATAGTTCGATATAGTTAGCATAAAAAGGCTTAGGGCAGGATAACACAAATCAATGGCTAAAATTTTGTTGGTGAATATTTTTGAAAATTGAAGTACAAGTTAAATTTTATGGAATTTAAATATATTCCAAATAAAAAAAAACAAAGTTCCCAAAAAGTCCCCCCATTAAATTCCAATACCAATTCACAATTTCGACTTTTTAAATATTTTATGACGTTTTTCCTTTTTTCTTCTTCTTTCGGAACTTTATTAAGAATTCTTTTTCTTATTATTTTATTGCAATTTATATCTTTCCACACCAACGAGAAATACAAACATATATCAATTGTGGAGGCAGGAAAAACTCCCTGTGAAACAAACCTAGATCCAAGACAGAGAAAAAACATCGTAGAATAAAGACTTTCTGGAAGTAACGCCAAACAGGCGTTTATGTGTGTTTAACTTTTGACATTTGACAGACCGAGAACAAAACGTTTTTCTTGGTTTTTTCCCAAACGTCTTTTACTTTTTTATTCGTTGTCCTCTGTTTCTTACTGGTGTGGTACTAATGAACCCTTTTTCGTTTTCAGCGACTGACAGTCGTAACAATCCCCCGAAAAAAATAATAAGGATATAAAGACCAAGTCACCAGCCAGCCAGCCAGCATCATAAAACAAATTGGAATTGAAAAGAAATTCGACCACACCACACTATGATGATAAAGTAGTGGTGGCATTGGCTAGCAAAGTTTATCTTTCTTCGGCTTTTTTTTTCTCCCTTTTGGTTGGCCTCTTTCGCATTGTCGATTTGGGGGGAGGAAGGGGAAAGGATATGCTAGCCGGGTGTCTTAAAATACGAAGACTTGTCAAATGCACAATTCCATTACAAAATTTATTATGTTCGGTGTGAGTGTGAAAAGGGACGATATTTCACAATTTTCTCGTTTGGCCCCTTTTTTATTTTCATAAATTTATTGTATTTCGGTTTGTTTCTTATTAATTTTTAATGGCCCAAAGTTTAACATAAATTATCACATTTAACTGTCAAAGAAAGGGAGAGGAGCAACAGAGATGAAAGAGGAGGTGAATAATTTCAATAGAGAATTGGAAGGTTAAAGATAAAGGAAGAGCTTAAAATATGTAGTCAATGCACAGAAGACTTTAAAAAAATTGTATATTCATAGAAGAGCTCCCAAGAGTTTTACATGAATGACAGAGCTTTACAAGAGCTTTACATTAATTATTCTATTCATGGAATTCAACATCCCTGGAAAAGCTCGAATACGACATCTAATCCTAGAAGAGATTTAAAATAGGAAGACGCTTGGAAATATCTTCCAGAATAGTTTATAGAGATCTTTTGGCACTAAAAGAGCTAGAAATATTCTTCTATTCATAAAAAAGCTTTATATTTATAGAGGCGCTTTAGAAAGGTATTTTATTCATAGAAGAACTTTAACATTTATTCCATTAAGTGAAGGGCTTAAATATGACATTTATTCCTAGAAGACCTTAAAAAGGTTTTATACCCAAAGAAAAGGTCTTATGTTAATACAAAGCTTAAAAAGATGTTTTTTTCATAGAAGAGCTTTAAAAAGGTATATTTTGATTAAAGCTATATAATCTAATATACATAGAAAAGAATTAAAAGATCTTTCGTACATTGCAGAGCTTTTAAACGTTTTCTTAAAGGGTATTCTTTTTTATATAAGAGCTTTTTAATTATTTTCTTATCTTAGAAAGTTTGAAAACGTTATTTTTTCAAAGAAGAACTTTAGATAATCTTCTACAGGTAGAAAAGCTTTAAATGTTTTCAAGCGTTCTTCCATCCCTTCAAGAGCTTTAAATATTTTTCTATATGTAGAAGAGCTTTAAATGTCCTTCTATCCACAAAGTACCTTTTTCCATTCTCTGAAGAACTTTGGATGATTTTCTGTATACAGAGAAATTTTCAATGTTCTTTTACTCACATCAAAGCTTTAAATGATCTTCCATTCATAGAAAAGCTTTTGATGCTCTCCCAAACATAAAAGAACTTCAAATTGTATTTTATTCCTAGGAGGCTCTCAAACTTCCGTCTATCCATAGAAGGAACGTTAAATGATATACTGTCAATACATACACGAGCTCCTAAAGCTCTTCCATCCATAAAATAGCTTTTGATGCTTTTCGAAGTGCTTTATGTACGCTTTTATTACTAGAAAACCTTCAAATGTTATTCTATCCATAGGAAAAGCTTCAAATGTTTGACTATCCGTATATAGACACTCTTCTATACAGGGTGAGATAAAAAACAGCAACAAAGTCAAACGCCATTTTTTTATTTTTTTAAATTTTATTGAATGAAAGCATAAAATATCGGAAATAGCATCAAACTTTAGAATAAATTTAGATTTGTTCGAATTGGTCACCTTTGGCACGAATTATGGCCTTAAAATTTCCAACAAAACCGTCACAAGTTGCCCGAATGTTGCTCTGCTGTATTTTGGCCCATTCCCGGCGAAGCGCTTGCTTGAGGTGATCGATACTTTGGTATTTTTAGTGCCAACCTTGCTTTCCACAATAGTCTAACGGATTAGTATCTGGCCATTGTGGGCTGAATATGAAGCGAGGAACTTCATTTTTTAACCATTCTCGGGCGGCGCGTGCTGAGTGCGATTGGAATGCGATTGCTGAGTTCTGTTGGAATATCCAAGGTTTTCGGCCAAAATGTTTGGATGCCCAAGCCTTTAATATACCCTTCAATATATTTTCGCGATAATATTCGGCATTTATTCTGCTGCCACGGTCAAAAAATACGAGCGGAGAGCGACCATCGACTATTATGGCGGCCCACACCATCACCATGGCCATCGCTTGAGTTCTGGTGGCAAATCGAATGTGCACCACATTTTCAGCGGACCTCATTGGCAAGATAACACGATCATTTTGTTTGTTTACAAACTGCTGGACAACGTATGTTATCTCATCGGAGAAAACCAAATTCGGCAGTTCACCACTTTCGGCCAAGCGAAGCAACTCTTTGCCTCTTTTGAGTCTATTTTCTTTCTTTTGCGGTGTAAGTTCTTGCAATTGTGGAATTTCAATGGCTTAACCCCTAGCTCATTTTTCAATATTTGCCGAATGGAATATAGCGCTATAGCTGGCAAGCCATTTTTCGGGAACTGCGACACGTGTTTCGATTAAGTCGCTTCTTTTCGAACCTTTTCTGCGGATGTTGCTGTTTTCTTCTGTCCACTTTTTTGACGTCGGGCTACGCTACCAGTATCACGGTAATGAGCGATAGTACGACACACAAAAGATTTATTCACATTTAAATGCTAGATTGCTCTAACTATAGCAATGACAGCAGTTTGAAGTTGATTGCAGTTTTTTCATCGCCCACCGTATTTAGAAACAGCTTCAAATGCTATTTAATCCACAAAATGATAATATCCTTATATTCCCACAAGAGCTTTGCTTATCCTTCTATTCAGAGAGGAACATTTCAGTGATCCTCTTTTCATAGAAAAGCTTTCAACGTTCTATCCATATAACAACTTTAAATTCTCCTTGATCTGCAGAAGAACTTGCAATGCTCTTCTATCCGCACTCATTAATTTTGTTTTATCCTCTGATGTGATTTAAATGTTCTTAAATTCCAAAGCTATAAAATATGTAAGAGCTTTTAACGCTATTTTATCCATATAAAAGCCTTTAATATTTTTATATCCAAAGAACAGATTTAAAGATTTTTAAAAATGTTTCTTGTGATAAAGATTCATCAAGGCATATTGAATTGCCTACAGTTCTACAAAAGATCTTTCAATGGTCTTCAATTCTGTGGAGATCGTTCAATAGTCTTCTATTTAATGAAACCTCTCCTTTTCTAAGGACTGTTCTTTTCTATGAAATGCATCTCATATGACTTTTACTTTATAAACAACTGTAATAGCTCTCTTATTTTATTAAAAAAATCGAAGGTTCTACTTATAACGACTTATCAATGGACTTCTCGGCAAACATGACCACTTCAAAATCTTCTATACACAGAAAATCTGCGGAAGTTTCTAAGGACCCGCGAAAACTTATTTGACATCGCTGTCTGCACAATACATCAAAGACCTCTTAAAGGCTTTCAGCTGCATTTTACTAGGTATGTTAAAAGTTCTATCCCATTAAATTATGTCTATATATCTGAAAAATCCAAAGTAAATCCATTTGGGGTCTCTCATTAGAATTAAATTAAGGGGTATTTAATTCTAATCTTATTACATAAGGGACTGTTAAAGTTCTTTTTCCATACATTATTTTTCCACCTAAATTTCTTTTACACTCTGCAAATTACTTCCCTTTCCCTGTGAGCGCCAAAAATTTGTATTAACAGGAAATACCCCCCATTAAGGGATTATGCGGATATTTCGCTGCCGCCAAGGCTAAATTGGCAAAAAGGAAAAAAACCGGAGCTCAATTTTCATTGTCATATTGTGACAAACTGCCTGCCTGTCTGCTTGTCTGTCAGTCAGTTTGACTGAATGTGTTATTTTGTTAACAACGTGTCGCATATTGAGGATTTAAAATGTCTAACACTCTTCAAAGCCAATCTACAACATTAATTAGCAACAATGGGTTTTAGCCAAACACGCCCAGACTCACTTTAAGGGTTTCAGTTGAGTGAAGTGGTGTCTGTTTTATTTTTTTTTTTCTTGTGTCTGTCAAAATGAAGAAGCGTTTTAAATGTCACTCTTTTTCAAGGAGACTGTTTTTGTGTGTGTCTTTTTTATACCCTACACCACAAGGTGGTCAGGGTATTATGTCTTTGTGCATTTGTTTGTAACAGACAAAAGGAAATGAGATAGACCCATAGTTCCTTTTGATGATCTGCATAGAATCACATTCTGAGTCGATTTAGGCATGTCCATCCCTCCGTCTGTCCGTCCGTCCGCCGTCTGTCAATGTATTTTTGTAAACAAAGTACAGGTCGCATTTGTTGTCCCATCCAGATGAAATTGTGCACAAATCATTTGTTTGGTCCAAGGACGAACCCTATTGAAATTGGACATAATCGGTCAAAATTTAGATATAGCTCCCATATATATCTTCGTCCGATATGCCTTTTATTGTGCACCAAACGTGTAATATCATTCCGAATTGTATGGAATTTTGCACATACAACCAGATTAGGCCTGAAAATAAGTATGCCAAATTTTATCGAAATCGGTTCAGATATAGCTATAGCTCCCATATATATTGTTCATCCGATTTGTTATTTTTGTCCTCCGCAGCCGTAATATGCACTCTTTAGCAACAATATTTGGGGAAATATATGAAATGCAGCTTAGAAATACCTTTGCTAAATTTTATCGAGATCGGTTCAGATTTGGATATAGCTCCCATATATAACTTCGTCCGATTTACCTTTTATTGTGCATCTATCGTCTAATATTTATCCAAATAGCACTTACGACCGAATTGAGGCTAGAAGCTAGTATGTCAAATTTTGTGAAGAATGGTTCAGATATAGCTACCATGTATACTCTTCCCAAAGACAGTTTTTTTAAAATAATAGTCTTTCTTTCATTTTTTTTTTTTATTTTTATTTAGAAAATAAATTTAGGAAATCTTTCTACTTACCAATAACCTCAAAATCTTCCTTAAAATTCCTTAAATCTAGTGAAAAATTACTTTATTTCTTTTTCCAAACGAAAATCCCAAGCAGAAGAAGAAGAAGAGAAACCAAAAAAAAAAAAAAAAAAAACAAACAACAATTGTAATGATGATTGTATCTCATCTCATCACCCACTGACGTTACGACTAGAGCAGCAAACGACCCAATCATTTATGTATAGATTAGTATAACATGAATTGAAACGAGGGTCTAAATGTCTGAATTCACTTCTACGGGTATGCATACACACACGCACACACACACATAAATCTCTATCTCTCGCAGTAGTTATGGAAATGTAGGCAATTTCTATGAAATTATAGCCATTTTCATGATCAGAGGGGCAGAGGGGCAGAGAGAGTGAGCGATGGAAAATATTATGGTTAGTTATACCATTCAATCGAAGAACATTTTGCAAAGAACATCATTTCAAAATTTATGCGAACTGTCGAACATCACATTCATTGGTGTGCTTAGATTCGACGACGATGACTACCACTACTACGAGTATATATGTTGTTGTAATAGTAGCTGGTAGCTGGTGGTGGTAGTGAGCAACATCAATCAAAATCAAAGGCAAAGGCACTTTTGACATTAATTTATTCAAAAGGACTCCAAAGTACTAATACTCAGTCAAATTCAGACAAACAACATCAACTCGGGAGGACACAAACACACACACTCACATTCGCACGAGAGACACACAGAAAACAGCCATCCAGTCACCTCCATATTCTCCATAAAACAAACAAAAATAGATTCATGAGATTTCTAGACCAGTGAGCAGATACTTACACACAACTCTCCCTCACAAACCCACATATCGCAACTAGCATTGAATCCTTGTAAACTGGTTACGTATTCAGTTAGGAGTCTAGTATTTTGAGCTGTAGGTGCGTGTATGAATGTGTGTCTTCTGGGTTTACTGTCTGTCTGTCTGTCTGTCTATCTATCTATGTGCTTTTCTAGTGGCTAAGGATATCACTAGAGAGCGAAAAAGGATACGAACTGAAGTAACCAAACAAAGCACAGCAAAAAACCTTCAAAATTTGAATATTCCCATTTGCATATGAATTAATGAGTGCTGGTGAGATTGTGAGACGGCAAAACACAAACAACGCAAAGCTTTTGGGGAGGGAATGGGGTGCTGCCACGAGTTGTTGTGTTTGATAGTTATGGAAAGTGTTTAGAATTTTAAAAAAAATTACACAGTATCGGAGCCATAATCGCAAAATTTTAAAGGATATTTTTCAAGAAAAAAACAAAGTCGAACAACTTGATCTATAGGATTGTTTTTGGAGCACCGACAGATTAAACCTGCACGATTCTATTAACAAAAATAATAAAGAAACAGAAAAGCTAATATTTTTTCTGACATTCTCCTCAGAAAACGTGGAAATTTTTATACCCTCAATCATATGGTTAAAGAGCGTACGGGTTGTCCATATTCGACGGACCCATCTGGTAACGCCATAACTTTTGACAGAGATGTCACATCGCTTTATGACATACCGCGTTTCAAGCGTCAGTCCAAGCAGATTTTTACCATGAACAAAATACACGCCACGCGAGCGCTCTGAAATAGTTGAAATTTACATTCAACAGAAGAAGTCAATTGTGAAAACTCAACGTGCTTTTAAAACATTAAAAATGTGCGAAGTGCGCTTTCTAAGAACACCATTAAGCGTTTATACGCAAGATTTTCGACTGGTAAGGCTCTTTCTAATCCGAAGAGGCCATATAAAAGTCGACCAAGGCGATCGGCCGAGAATATCGCTGCCGTACGAGCCAGTGTTGAGAGGTCCCCAAGAACATCCCAAAAACGCCGTTCTCCGCAGTCCACTTACAACGGATAAATCGCATTGATTTGCATTTGTTCCCGTACAAAATTCAATTGACGCAAAGAATGTTGCCTGTGGACAAGCCTCGTCGATTGGAATGGGCCCAAAGAGTCATGGGTCCGTCGAATATGGGCAACCCTGTATATATCATTTGATGCGGCCGTGTCTCATTTGAAGGTGTCTCTCCGAAATATCAGTTTTAGACCCTACGTCTTCTTGGACAAAATTCGTCTCAGGGTATTTGGCGTCGATCTAGATGTGTTGGTCCAACCATCCGTCTGGCTGGTGTGCACGGTAATTCTCGAAGAGAGTATTCGATTTGGTCCAAACTTGTAATATCGTAATATGATTACCAAACTTAAATCGAGTTCCCAAATATTGCCCATTTCATATTTCTTCAATCCTTCTGGTATCACTTCCACAGCGGGTCAAAATTTTTGAATAACCTTGGAGCTCATAAAACGTTAAATCAACATCAGAAACCTTTAAAACTTGGCAAATCGCAATATTTCTACAACCCAAGTTTTTCTGAGAAGAAGGGATCCTTCAAAAAGTGTCAAAATTATGAATAACCAAGAATCTCATAAAACGCGAATTGAACATCCCATTTTTTTAAACTTCGCACATTCCAATAATTCTTTCACCATCCCCCACAAAGGGGATCAAAATTTTGAATAATTATATATCCCATAAAACGCGAGAGAATCAGATGCTTATTTCTCTTCAAATTGATTCCAGTGACAGCTCATTATATTGTTTACAAGCGTACAAAATCTTTTTGGTGAGAATTTTCCAGAAAAAAGTTATTCGTGATGGCTATCATTAGAGCACTCCAGCATTTAAATGTGAATATATCTTTTGTGTCTCGTACCTTCGCTCGTTACCGTGATACGGTGGCGTAGCCCGACGTCAAGTAAGTGGACGGAAGAAAATAGCAAAATCAGAAGAAATGGTTCGAACAGCAATGATCGAAATTGAGTGAAACTCGCGTCGCAGTTGCCGAAAAATGGCTCGTGAGCTTAACATCTCGCAATATTCTATTCGGCAAGTATTGAAAAATCAGCTCGGGGTAAAGCCATTCGAATTCCAAAAAGTGCAAGAACTTACACCGCCACAGCAAGAAAATATACTCAAAAGAGCTAAAGAGTTGCTTCGCTTCACCGAAAGTGGTGAACTGCCAAATTTGGTTTTCTCAAATGAGAAAACATTCGTTGTCCAGCAGTCTGTCAACAAACAATCAAAATGATCGTCTTTACTTGCCAAAGAGGTAAGCTGAAAATGTGAACCTTCGGTTGGGCAAGAGAACTCAAGCGCCGGCCATGGTGATGGTGTGGGCTGTCGTAACAGCCGATGGTCGTTCTCTGCTCGTATTAATCAGAATAAATTTTGGAAAGCAAGGTTGGCACAAAGAAGTGCCAAAGTGTCGATCACCTCAAGCAAGCGCTTCCCCCGGAATGGGCCAAAATACCGCAGAGCAACATTCGGGCAACGTGTTACGGTTTCATTGGCCGTCTGAAGGCCATAATTCGTGCCAAAGGTGACCAATTTGAACAAATCTAAGCTTATTCTTAAATTTGATGTTTTTTTCGGACATTTTGTGCTTTCATTTAATAAAATTAAAAAAAAAATAAAAAAAGGGATTTGATTTTGTTGAAGTTTTTTTTATCTCCAAAGACCTAATTTCAAGATGGCAGATATCGTCCCACTCGTTCTGGTACTTCCCTCACAAAAAAACTACCACAAAGACCGTTTGGTGACTCGCCGAACACAATATTTACCTAAAATGCGCGGATTTCGAGGAATCTTAATATTAGAATTGCCAAAAATATGGAAGATGGGGAAACTAACCTCATGTATTTATGATAATTTGCGCTGAAAACTCCACCATACTATGGAGGGTATATTAATTTTGTCATTCCCTTTGTAACTCCTCAAAATACTCATGTCAGACCCAACAAAGTATATTTATTCTTGATCAGCGTAAAATTCTAAGACGATTTAGCCATGTCCGTCTGCGTGTCTGTCTGTCTGTATGTCGTAATCACGCTACCTTTCTAACAAATTGATATAGAAGGCTAAAATTTTGCACACATGTATATTTTGCCAGTAGGCAGGTTAAGTTCGTAAATGGGCCATGTAGGTCCAAGTTATCATATAGCCCCCATATATACATGTACCTCCCGATATTCGGCATTTCGATGATTTTAGCGACATTATTCGCCGGAATTGTTTCAAATTTGGCATTTGAAGTTCGTAATGGATACTACATCCTAAGTCAAAAAATGAGCCACGTAGGTCCACGTCTTCATATAGCCCCCATGTAACGGTACCCCCCGATATTCGGTATTTTGATGTTTTTAGCGGCATTATTTGGCGGAATAGTTCCAAATTTGGTATTTAAAGTTCGTAATAGATAATACAGGAAATGGGCCATGTAGGTCCTCGTCTTCATATAGCCCCCACATACCGTACCCCCCATATTCGGTATTTTGATGATTTTAGCTACATTATTAACAGATTTTTCTTCAAGTTTCGCATTTAAATATTGTAATAACTTATGACAAAAGTTGCCTATGCAGGTCCAAGTCGTCGTAAAGGCGTTCGGTATTTTTAAGATTTTAACAGAATTTTTAACGGATTTTATTTAATTTTTTTTTTTTTTTTTTTTTTTTTTTTTTTTTTTTTTTTTTTTGGAAATTGCCAAATTTATACCAAATGGAGGAGGGCATTAAAAGTTCGGCCCGGCTGAACTTACAGCTTCTTTACTTGTTCAACTCCACTCTCTACTATTCTGCAGATTTTCCACCTAATTATTGCAAAAATTTAACTTTTTCGCACAGTGTAATTATCATTGTGGTTATCGTATAAAAATTTCATGATTTCCGAACACTATGAAAATCCCATTATTTCGACCAACGATTGGTTGTCAAAAATCTCCATTCATTCTCTTACTCTCGAAATGACAATTTCATTTTTTTTGGTTTTCAATAAATATGACTAAAATCACAATGTAACGAGAACTCATAACCTTTCAAGTGACTGTTGGCTTCAAATGACAACTTGCCATCGGGCTGGCTGCATGCAGTGTGATACCAACAAGAATGTCAATTTTTGTCGAAAGAAATATTTTGGATTATCTAGAATATCGACAAAATGGCAAGAGCAAAGACAATGGCAGGCAATCCCATCACCTAAAATGGCACATAGAGCTTTAATGCCGGAAAGAATGGCTATGGATTTGAGGAAACAAGGAATCACAGAGAGAGAGAGAGAGATATCTTGACTCAAGTTGAGAGCAAGTAGAAAAAAATACAGTTTCTATGCTGTGTGCAAAATATATTTTGGAGAAATTTAAATACATTGAGGGAGGGGATATATAAGGAGTCTGGATGGCATGGATATTTATTTAAAGTGCCAAAGGAAATTGCTTTAAAACACACACACAAGTATGTATATTACAATATTTGCATCGGCTTTAATGTTCCATTTGGCTGAAGACACACAGCCAACCATTTTGAGAAACCGTTAGCCATTTAGAAATTCATTTTCTAGGATTTGAATTGGAATTTTTGTTTGTGTGCGTACGTGTGCTAAGGTTGGGAAGCTGCTGCAAATGTATTTGTGTGTTAATGTCATTACATGTCTGTATGCCTATAACTGGAATAGAGTGGAATGTCGACTTGAAACAGCACAAGCTTATAATATGACCACATTAAAAGCTTTAGAGCAACTTAAACCGCACTTATTCAAACACACACATACACAGCAATTCCAATGCCTTCTTTGATCTCATATGTATCTATCTACGTATGTGTGTGCTTTTGAAAGTTAGTCATTTCTGTGCATATGTACTAAAATTATATGTATATATAAATATATCTTTGATATCCACTATATCACACACTTATATTTAGTTAGATATGGTCAATAAGTAGCAGGACAAAATTATAACTGAAGTTGCCAGGATGAGGAGGCATCTTTCATAGGAGAATAAATATAGTGGGCGGCCCTTTAATACAGATCCAGGCAAATGCAGACCGCATCCCTTCAATGAAAATCATTCTCCCTCCACACACAGTATCAGAAAGCGATGGGAGAACATAATTCTCTGCAATGTTTTAATAGCCACTTACAAAAATATTCAAGATTTTGGAAATTATTTGATATAGTTTTTCAAAATATCGAAATTATCACTCACACACATAGGTTTGAATAACTTCTACAGGTCTCCTGGCTATACAGGTTGAGATGAAAAAACTGCAACCATCTACAGACTGCTGTCATTTATAAGTCATTTGTCCGACAGCTGTTAAAATTATTCCAGTGACAGCTGATTATATTTTTTACAAGCGTGCAAATGCATTTTGGTTAGAATTTTTCAGAAAAAAAGTGATGCGTGATATAATTAAAGCTTGATAGTGTAATTTCTTTATTTTTGGCTGGAAAAACACAAGTGGCTATCATTACAGCACTCCAGCATCTAAATGTGAATAAATCTTTTGTGTCTCGTACCATCGCTCATTACCGTGATGCTGGTAGCGTCAGTCCCGACTTCAAGAAAGTGGACGGAAGAAAACAGCAACATCAGCAGAAATGGTTCTAAAAGTAAAGAAGCGACCCGCGTCGCCGGGCCCGTAAAATGGCTCGTGAACTGAACCTATCGCAATATTCCATTTGGCAAATTTTGAAAAATTAGCTCGGGGTAAAGCCATTGAAATTCCAAAAGTGCAAGAATTACACCGCAACAGAAATAAAATAGACTCAAAAGAGCTAAAGAGTTGCTTCGCTTGGCCGAAAGTGGTGAACTGCCGAATTTGGTTTTCTACGATGAGAAAACATTCGTTGTCCAGCAGTTTGTTAACAAAAAAAAAAAAAAATAATCGTATTCTCTTGCCAAAGAGGTCAGCTGCAAAGGTGCACTTTCGGTTGGCAACCAGAACTCCAGCTCCGGGCATGGCGATGGTGTGGGCCACCATAACAGCTGATGGTCGCTCTCCGCTCGTATTAATCGACCGTGGCATCAGAATAAATGCCGAATATTATCGCAAAAATATTCTGGAGGGTGTACTAAAGCCTTGGGCACGCAAATATTTTGGCCACAGACCTTGGACATTCCAACAGGACTCAGCACTATCGCACTCAGCACGCGCCACCCAAAAATGGTTACAAGAATGAGGTTTCCCACTTCATTTCCAGCGCACAATGGCCGCCAAAATCTCCGGATACCAATCCGTTGGACTATTGTGTCTGGAGTATTTTGAAAAGCAAGATTGACACTAAAAAATACCAAAGTGGCGATCACCTCAAGCAAGGTCTTCGTCGGGTCAAAATAATGCAGAGCAACATTCGGGCAGCGTGTGACGTTTTCATTGGTCATAATTCGTACTAAAGGTGACTAATTCGAACAAATCTAAACTTATTCTAAAATTTGATGCTATTTCCGATATTTTTATACTCTTGGAAACGAGGGTATATTTGTCATTCCGTTTGTAACATCCTTAAATATAAAGTATATATATTCATAATGAGCATAAAATTCTAAGTCGATTTAACGATGTCCGTCTGTCTGTCTGTCTGTCTGTCTGTTGAAATCACGATACAGCCCACATTATTTGACGTAGAGCGCCAAAATTTAGCAGAGCAATTTGCATTGTGTCTAGGATGGTTGGTATTGAAAATGAGATATATCGGTCCACGTTCTGGTATAGTCCCCATATAACGGTACCTCTCGATATTTGGTATTTTGATGATTTATGCCACATTTTTTCACGGATTAGTCTGAAAATTGGTATTTGTAGGTCATAACGGGTCCCTGAGCGTGTGGCAAAACCACGTTGTCCACGTTGTGGTATAGCCCCCATATAAAGGTACCTCCCGATATTCGGTATATTAGTTTTTTTGCCACATTTTTTCACGGATTTGTCTAAAAATTGGTATTTGTGGGTCATAATGGGTCCTAGTTCATGTGGCGAAACATTGTAACTATAGGTCCACGTTTTGGTATAGCCCCCATATAACGGTACCTCATGATATTTGGCATTTTAATGGCTTTTGTCATATTTCTTTTAATGTTTCTTTTACCCTAAGGTGGAGGGTATTAAAAGTTTGGCCCGGCCGAACTTTATGTTTTTTTACTTGTTTGCTTTCATTTAATAAAATTTAAAAAAAAAATGTAAAAATTATGGCGTTTGACTTTGTTGCATTTTTTTTATCTCACCCTGCAAAAGAGCTATCTTTTAACGATACAAGATATGTCACGTTTCATCTGGCCATAGAAGCTGTAAAAGTACTTATATTAGGAAAATATTTTTCTTTTATAAAAATTCCATGTGTCTGTCATTAAAGGACTTTAAAAATATTCATTAGAAATGGTTTGGGATTGTCCCTAAAAATATTCCTTAAAAGTCCAAGTTTGTGGATGTAAGTATCTCCCAGTGTTTTCTTTAAAAACCTTTGTAAGTGTTTTTAGAATCAATGTATTTCTCCACATGTTCGGCTGTGATGTTTCCTTTTTCTTTGTTTAAAAAAAAAAACTATGCCCCTGAAATACCAGTCTAGTTTGGTTCCTGGACATTTCTGAGCAAATCTGGCCATTTGAAACTATCTGTTATATCTTGGTACATAATCTTAACGCACACAACCAAATAAACCTCTACTTATGTTTCTACGTAAGTTTGTATGTATGTATAGGATATATATATGGGTACATATGTAACCTTATGTTTTATATTCTCTTAGCCCTGAACTCAACAAATTTATCTGAAATATTAGATTCTGGACACATGAGGTAGTGTAGGTTAAAAATACACAAATAAAAGACACACACATATACATATGTGTTGGAACTTTCCTACAATCTCTATGCTCCCCTTACATGTGATATACATACATACAGATGTACACACACAAACAAACATGTAATTGTGGGACATTTGATTGTGTACGTATTTTGATTACACATCCAATATATGTGTGTGTATGAATGACTGTCCATAAAGTAGCTGCTTATTTGTTTGCCCGCTCTCTCTCTCTCTCTCTTTTTCTCTGATTGTATGTATGTATGAGTGTAATGGTATTTTTATTTATTTGTTTGTTTGTTTCCAACTCCATTTGCAATAACCATTAGTATTTGCCAAGACCCCAAACTTATACACTGTACTTTGTGTGTTTTATGTTCATATGTATGGTTGTAATACATCATTACAAGTAGCTGGCTGGCTGGCTTGGTTGGGATTTCTATCTGTATGTGTGTCTGCGTGTGTACACTATGCCTCCATTAACAATCATGGTTTAGATTTGCGGTTTTTAATAAATGTTTAATTTATTTGATTTTCCAATGACTTGTTTTACATTTTATTAATATTCATTCAAGGCAACTTGATTGTGTTCGAATAATGGAATCTTAGCCAGCATTATTTTGAACGAAAAACCACCTTCACCTGGGATGTATGGGAATAATTAGGGGGCTGTCAATGCTTATATAGGTATGTGTGTGTGTACGGAGAAAGTGAATTGGATTGCTTTTTTACGTTCTACACATCTTTATGTTGTTTTTCTTCTTTCATCTAAACCCTAGAAAGGAGGGAATCTTCCTCTCCCACTCTCCTTAAATAACCAATCTTTAACTACATGAAAGAGGAGGTCTATTGCCATTTGCTTGCTTGTAATGCACTAAGGGACATTTCCACTTAATGAATTCTGGAGTTTTGAACAGAAGCATTTTGGGAAGGAAAAAAATTAAATATGAAATAAAACTTTAAAAAAAGGGCACAAAATTAATGGAAATAAACGAACAACGACTTACTAACAAATAATAAATTTGAAGTGGAGGAATAGGCCATAAAAAGGCTGTAAGAAGTCTGTTGGCCCTAGAAGAGCTGTAAGAGGACTTTTGGCCCTGAGGAGCTGTCCCGAGAAGAGCTGTAACTGGTTTTCTGGCTATAGAAAAGTTGCAATAGAAAGATGCATTTTGGGAAGGAAAAAATTAAATATGAAATAAAACTTTAAAATGCTTCAATATGTGAGTGAGGGCACTTAACCCTACAAGGGCACGAAATTAACGGAAACAAACGAGCAACGAGTTACTAATAAATAATAAATTTGAGGCTGTAAGAAATCTGTTGGACCTAGAAGAGCTGTAACAGGTCTTTTGGGCTCAAAGGTCTTCTGACCCGGAGAAGCTGACCCGATAAGAACTGTAACAGGTTTTCTAGCTATAGAAGAGTTGCAATAGGTCTTCTCGTTCCAAGATGAACTGTAACATGTCTTCTGGTGCCATAAGAGATGTAACAGGCCTTCTGGCCACAGAAGATTTATTACAGCTCTTCTGGAAAGAGTAGACCTGTAACAGGTCTTCTGTCCCCAGATGAGCTGTAAAAAATCTTCTGTTCCCAGAAGAGTTATAACAGGTCTCCTGTTCCTAGAAGAGTTATAACAAATCTTTTGTTCCCAGAACAGCTGTAACAGGTCTTCCCTGCAATAGATCTTTTAGTCCCAGGTGAGCTGTAAAAGGTCTTCTGGCCCTAGAAAAGATGTAGCAGGTCCTCCTGCCCCAGAAGATTTTGTAACAGGTCTACTCTCCCCAGAAGAGCTGTAACAAATCCTCTGTTCCCAGAAGATTTATAGCAGGTCTTCTGTTCCCAGAAGAGTTATAACAGAACTTCTGTTGCCAGAAGAGCTATAACAGATCTTCCCAGAAGAGCTATAACAGATCTTCTCAGAAGAGCTATAAAAGGTCTTCCCAGAAGAGCCCCAGAAGAGCTGTAACAGGGTATATGTCTCCAGAAAAACTGTATCGAAAAGAGCTCTACCAGGCTTTCTCTTCATAGAAGGACAGTAAAAATTCTCCTGGCTATAGAGGACCTCTATAAGGGCTCCAGGGCATAAGAAATATGCAAAGGAAATTTATGCCGTAAAAGAAAACTTTGAAAGTTATTGCCCTACTTTTTCATCTTTAATTTCCATTCCAACAAAAAAAAATAAATTGCATTTGTCGTCCAGGACATTTGGGAAATGGCAGAACAAATACAAGAGACAGCGGTAGGACTTAAAAAAAAACAAACAAAACAACCAAACAACGACTATCGAACCCTTCAAGGATATAACGTTAGCAAATTATTGTGAGGCACATTCCTCTTCGTCCTTTGCCTGTCTTCCTTGCTTCCTTCCCTTAAGGTATTTTCGCAGCACTACGACCAATATTCAGCAAACATGAGACATTCCTTGTAAGGACACCCTTGGTAGGACGACATATGGCAATATATTTGAATTCCAGCATAATGTTGTTGTAAGAACCACCAGGACAATGAGAATGAGGCTGATGACGATGGATACACGCAGTTGTTAAGTGGAACACATATTGCAGTAATAGTAACATGCAATGATGTCCTTGTGACTCATTCTCTGTTCTTGTGCAAGCAATGGGGGCCAGTGCCACCGCAATATGGGTCCTGTCGCTGTTACGCTGAATGGAAAAAACCCCCCTCCGTTTGTCTTGATGTTGTTTGAGGCTGGTTTCGTTGTTCATTAAACCGAAATAAAATGCAATTTCAAAAACTACAATTGTGTGTAACCCATAAACGAGTGATGCCATGATGAGAATAAAGAGCATCCATTCATTTATCCCCACTCTCTCTCTCTCTGTCTACCTGTCATGGCAGTTTTTTTATCGACAGACAACATATAAACCCATTTTCTCAGTTCAGTTTGTTGTCGATTGCGTTTGCCAAACCCAAAAGACTTGGTCCTATTTTCCCCTACTCGAGGCCTCCTTTTGCCAGTGAAGAGTTATCAATTTGCAAACAACATTCAGCATACACTTGCAATTATTGTTTAAATTAAAAGCTACCAGGAAGGAAATTCATTCACCGAAATGCATTAAGAATCCTTGAGTTGGGCTCCTTTTCTTTTTCTCTTTTAGCCGTTGCCATGCCGTTTAAACACTGTCACCGCCGAATGCAGCAACAGCTGCAGAAGAAGAAAAAGGCAATGTCGGTATAGGCGTTAGCCGTACAGCAGCAGCAACAGTCACAGCATCAGCCTGGCCATCAAGTGCCAGCACCATTGCCACCCCGCTCGCTCACTATATCAGCATGTTGCTTCAAGGTAAAAATAATCACCTCATGAAAAAGGATTATACCAAGACGACAAGGCAAACTATGAACGATGTGAGACGAAAAATATGAAAGGAGTGGGCACAAAAGGCATAGCGAACGAACGGTAGAAGAGACTTTAATTTGAGTCTGGTTAAAAAATTTATGTCGAAATGTATTTTGAACATTTTGTCCAGTGCACCATAATCCGTTTAGACTAAATTGATGGAGCTTAATTTTTTCTTTAGGTTCTTTTGTGGGGCTAAGGATGATTTGGTTAAGATTGCGATAAATTTTTGGCAAAGCTTCCAATTAATGAAGGGAATTAGATGTTGAAAAACAACAGAACTCAACATAAGATAGGGGAAGTAATTTCGAATAAAGGCTACATAGGGCCTATCAATATGTTTCAATTAAGATATAGTTATCACCCCGACCCCAACATTACCCAACTGACATTCATTCCACTTCAACTCCCTCCCTCCATTCATAAAACTACTCCTATAACATTTCAATACCAAAGGCTTTTAACTAAATACCAAGATGTTATCTTCTATACAATTTTAATGCCTTGGTTGGTTCGTGACATCAACAACGGCCCATGCAAAAGCTATGACACCCATACATGTTGTATATGTCATAATCCATAAAAAAAAACCAACCAACATTTCTGTAATGCATTCTCATCATTTTTCTCTCAATGCATTCATTAATGCATTAGCGCTGTTGTAACATTCCATCCATGCCCATTCCACCCCCTTCTCCCACCAACTAAACGATTTAAGGCTGCCGATACTTGATAGGATAAGAGAAAATTTACTGGCAATCATCAGTGTCGTTGTCACCACCATCATTACACATTGGGCCTGTCGTCAACGTCAACGGCATCAATATCAGCCTCAGCATCACGAACATCATCATCGCATAATGACATCGGCAAAGGGGCAAAAGCAGTTACATGTTGTGGTATGATTCTGTGTGTGGTTGTTCTTGTTGCAATCGATATTTTATTGATAATTTTTTGTGATATACATATAAAGTTATGCCTAACAACAGAAGAGAAGAAAGCATCAGCGGGAATGGGAAATAAAGCTGATGACATTTAAAGTTTTTTTTTTTTTTTTTTTGTGGAGAAATTTGAAGAGCTATGCAAAGCCAGACTTGTCATGTGAGTCATTGTGACTGTGTGTGTGTTGTGGAAATTTATAACTATGTATCCGAAGAGAAATGTAATTAATATCATTTTACAGATTATTGAAATGTCGTGGCAACAGTGATTTGTAGGGACAGTTTGGTGGGTGTCACCGCTTTTATAGAAGTCATCTCCAATAGAAATTCTCTACGATTATCTTTTATAGAAACATCGTCAAAAAAAGAAGAAAAACGCTTCTATAGAACTCTTCCTCTATTGATTTCATCTTCTATAGCAGAAATTTTCCATAGAAGCCCCCTTCAACAGAAATCACCCTCTATGAAAGCCCCTTTCTATAGAAGTCCCCTTCTACACAAGTCCCCCTTTATATAAGTCCTCTTCTATAGAAGTCACATTCTATGTAGAAGTCCCCATACACACAAGTCACCTTTTATAGAGTAACCTTCTATGTAAGCCCACCCCTCTTCTATAGAAGTCCTCTTCTATAGAAGTCCTCTTCTATAGAAGTCCTCTTCTATAGAAGTCTCCCTCTTTAGAAGCCCTCCTTCTATAGAAGTCCCCCTCTTTAGAAGCCCCTTCTATAGAAGAGCACTTCTATAGAAGTCCTCTTCTATAGAAGCCCACTTCTATAGAAGTCCTCTTCTGTAGAAGTCCTCTTCTATAGAAGTCCTCTTCTATAGAAGTCCTCTTCTATAGAAGTCCTCTTCTATAGAAGTTATCTTCTACAGAAGTCCTCTTCTAAAGAAGTCCTCTTCTATAGAAGTCCTCTTCTATAGAAGTCATCTTCTATAGAAGTCCTCTTCTATAGAAGTTATCTTCTACAGAAGTCCTCTTCTAAAGAAGTCCTCTTCTATAGAAGTCCTCTTCTATAGAAGTCCTTTTCTATAGAAGTCCTCTTCTATAGAATTCCTCTTCTATAGAATTCCTCTTCTATAGAAGTCCTCTTCTATAGAAGTCCTCTTCTATAGAAGTCCTCTTCTACAGAAGTCCTCTTCTATAGAAGTCCCTTTCTATAGAAGTCTTATTTTATAGAAGTCCTCTTCTATAGAAGTCCTCTTCTATAGATGTCCTCTTCTATAGAAGTCCTCTTCTATAGAAGTCCTCTTCTATAGAAGTCCTCTTCTATAGAAGTCCTCTTCTATAGAAGTTCTCTTCTATAGAAGTCCTCTTCTATAGAAGTCCTCTTCTACAGAAGTCCTCTTCTATAGAAGTCCTCTTCTACAGAAGTCCTCTTCTATAGAAGTTCTCTTCTATAGAAGTCCCTTTCTATAGAAGTCTCCTTCTATAGAAGTCCCCTTCTATAGAAGTCTCCTTCTACAGAATTTCAATCTCAATTTGTTTCTATAGAAGTGGGCTTCGATAGAAGGGGGCTTCCATAGAAGGGGACTTCTATATAAGGGGGCTTCCATAGAGGGGGATTTCTATAGAAGGAGGGCTTGTAAAGAGGGGAACTTCTATAGAAGAGGATTTCTATAGAAGAGGACTTCTATAGAAGATGACTTCTATAGAAGAGGATTTCTATAGAAGATGACTGAACTTCTACAGAAGTTCTCTTATATAGAAGTCCTCTTCTATAGAAGTCCTCTTCTATAGAAGTCCTCTTCTATAGAAGTCCTCTTCTATAAAAGTCATCTTCTATAGAAGTCCTCTTCTATAGAAGTCCTCTTCTAAAGAAGTCACCTTCTATAGAAGTCCTCTTCTATAGTAGTACTCTTCTATAGAAGTCCTCTTCTATAGAAGTCCTCTTATAAAGAAATCCTCTTCTTAAGAAGTCATCTTCTATAGAAGTCTTCTTCTATAGAAGTCATCTTCTATAGAAAAAAATTGAGATTGAAATTCTGTAGAAGATGACTTCTATAGAAGAAGACTTCTATAGAAGATGACTTCTTAAGAAGAGGATTTCTTTAGAAGAGGACTTCTATAGAAGAGGATTTCTATAGAAGATGACTGAACTTCTACAGAAGTTCTCTTATATAGAAGTCCTCTTCTATAGAAGTCCTCTTCTATAGAAGTCATCTTCTATAGAAGTCCTCTTCTATAGTAGTACTCTTCTATAGAAGTCCTCTTCTATAGAAGTCCTCTTCTAAAGAAATCCTCTTCTTAAGAAGTCATCTTCTATAGAAGTCTTCTTCTATAGAAGTCATCTTCTATAGAAAAAAATTGAGATTGAAATTCTGTAGAAGGAGACTTCTATAGAAGGGGACTTCTATAGAAGGAGACTTCTATAGAAAGGGACTTCTATAAAAGGAGACTTCTATAGAATAAGACTTCTATAGAAAGGGACTTCTATAGAAGGGGACTTCCAAAGAAGGGGACTTCTATAGAAGAGGACTTCTACAGAAGGGGACTTCATACTATAGAAAAAAATTGAGATTGAAATTCTGTAGAAGGAGACTTCTATAGAAGGGGACTTCTATAGAAGGAGACTTCTATAGAAAGGGACTTCTATAAAAGGAGACTTCTATAGAAGGGGACTTCCAAAGAAGGGGACTTCTATAGAAGAGGACTTCTACAGAAGGGGACTTCATACTATAGAAAAAAATTGAGATTGAAATTCTGTAGAAGGAGACTTCTATAGAAGGGGACTTCTATAGAAGGAGACTTCTATAGAAAGGGACTTCTATAAAAGGAGACTTCTATAGAAAGGGACTTCTATAAAAGGAGACTTCTATAGAATAAGACTTCTATAGAAAGGGACTTCTATAGAAGGGGACTTCCAAAGAAGGGGACTTCTATAGAAGAGGACTTCTACAGAAGGGGACTTCTATAGAAGGAGACTTCCATAGAAATCTCCTTGTATACCATAGAGTTTTTTAATAGTGTTCTCTTCTATAACTGTTCCCTTTTTTACCCCCACTCACTATTCGCTTTCGCTAATTTCATTGCAAAACCCCATTGCGTGCGAACGAAAAAAATCCCCAGCAATTAAATCGAATTCAATTTCAATCTCAATTTGCTTTTTTTGCTATTGTTGTGGCTGCTGCTGCAGCCACGCACTTATACCGCCCATACATTCATTAAACATTAAATCCGTTTTTCCCCCTCCTCCCTCAAACCACTGGAGTGCGGTATTATGTTGCTACTGTGGCGGCTACATGCATGTATTTGGATCTTATAATGGTTTTTGGAATTCGTTCACATTCCCCCTCTTTCAATCCCGACTTTTTTACACTGTTTGTCATCCGAAGTGTACTATCCAAATGTAACAATGGCTGCTGACCGACCTCTATGCACATCGTTCTGGATCGCAGTTCAGCTGGAGTGTTGACTTGCAACAACATATATGTTGCAGTCATTCATTTGTGTTATGATGAGATGTTGCTGCTGATGTTGATGATGCTATGCTGCTACTGTAACTAATTGATGGTCATTAGTAGCTTTGTCAAATGGAAAATATAATAACAACAGCAACTACAACAAATAATAATAAAAACAACAACAACAACAACGTCAATGAGCTTTGTGATAACTACAACAGGCAGTGATTATCATTTAAGCCTAATTGTTTCAATTAGACTATGCGGTATGTTTTGTTGTTGTTGTTGTCGTAGTTGTTGTCATTGCTACTCTTTAAAACTATTTATGGTTTTTGTTGTTGCTGGTCGGACCATTGCAGATTTGTCGACAAACATTGTTATTCCTGTTTAAGGGATTTGCCCTGGTGGCATTATGTCATAACTGTAAATGATATTTTAAACATAAATATTGTGGAGCAAGACAAGGAGATTGTCCATGGTATTAGTGGTCAACTGGAATTTATTTGGCTAAAATTTAAAGGTTAAAGTTTTCGATGTTAAAAATTGCAGTCTGGTCATTCAAATTTAGATTTTGTTGAGAAGAAATTTCTCCCCTTTTTTATATGGAATTTTCAGAGAATTAATTTGATTTTTCCATGTTCGTCTCACTTCTCCAAGGGATAATTTAGTCCTCCGTTATATTTACTGCTGACTGTGCCAATATACCCAGTGTTTGGTTATTGGTAACACCATGGCCTAGCCATAACATGTGGGTGGGCCATGATTTCAACCCGGCGATTATTAAAACCAAATTTGCATCAATAATTGGTATTTTTCAACAAAACAGCAAGATAGTGTATTCAGCGTATAGATTGCTGGAACGATATGTGCCTGCACGGTTTAGGGATGCTGTTTCGCAAGCATCATCATTATTAATTGTTGGTGTTCCACATAACAACACATGAACGCTAACAGAGCCACCACCCCCAACGCCCCAAAAATAGACAAAAACAAAGACATGACTTGCATTATTCCATTGATGGATTTTATAATCGATTTCAGAGTTACCATTTATCTGGAAAATTTACAATGAAATGAAAATGAATTTTCATTTTTATATAACGCTTTTTTATTTAAGGGAAATTTTGAATATTCATAACAAATAATGAAAGCAGGAATTGTAAAGTGTTTTTTTTTTTTGTAAGTAGGAGAGTGTTTGTACGAATGCTTAACTGGAATACAATTATAACAATGTCCGGCGTGGGAAAAAATTGCAGGTCATATTTCTACGAAATTTAATGTAATATTTATATAGGTTTTTACAATGTTAAATTGAGAAGAAGTTTTTTCATTAAGGTGCTTTGGATGAATATGGTTTTTAGTTTTTCTTTAATATTTCAAAAAAAAAAAAAATTGTTGGGTTCAAATTCTGAAAATAATCCACCTTATGTTGATATATCTAAAGATATATTTTCGTTTTCCACCCAATATCACACGTACATTGAGGCATAAAACTAGATGCAGTTTAAACGCAGCAGCTGTTCTGAAGGACCACCTATCACCTCAGACAATTAGATTGTTCGTCAGAGCTGCTTTGGTCATCCACCACTTAGAAGATTTTCAAAAGATTTTGCTGTCTTCTGCCACAGAACCTTATGGTCTTCTATGAGAAGACCTTGTTGTCGTTTTTTTTTTTTTTTTTTTTTTTTTTGAGAAGATTTTGTTGTCTTCTGCGAGGATACCTTATGGTTTTCTATGAGAAAACCTTATGGTCTTCTATGAGAATACCTTATAATCTTCTATGAGAAGGCCTTATGGTCTTCTATGCGAATACCTTATGGTTTTCTATGAAAAAACGTTATGGTCCTCTATGCGAAGACCTTATGGTTTTCTATGAAAAAACGTTATGGTCCTCTATGCGAAGACCTTATGGTCTTCTACGAGAATACTTTTGTTATTCTATGTTATTCTATTAGAATACCTTATGGTCTTCTATGAGAAGACTTTGTGATCGTCTATGAGAAGTTCAAAGACTTTTTTATGAGATGGTCTTAAGATCTTCTTTTGGAATAACGTTGTAGGAATAACGACATGGTGGTCTTCTATGGGAAGAACTTTTAGTGTTCCGTGAGAAGACCTTGTGCTCATCTATGAAAAGATTTTTGGTCTTCTTGGTCAAAGGCTCTTTTATGGGAAGGTCCTACGGTCTTCTTTAAGAATAACGTGGTAAGAATAACGACCTTGTGGTCTTTTTTGATAATACCTTGTGGACATTTATGAGAAGACTTTCTGGTCTAGTCTCTCTTCTCATGTGAAGTCCTTCTCTTCTATGAGAAGTCCTTCTTTTCTATGAGAAGTCCTTCTTTTCTAACAGCAGTCCTTCCCTTCGATGAAAAGTCCTTCTCTTCTAAGAGAAATTCTTCTCTTATATGAGAAGTCCTTCTTTTCTATTAGAAGACCTCCTGCTCTTCTATGAAAAGACTTTTAGTGTTCTGTGAGAAGACCTTGTGCTCTTCTATGAAAAGATTTTTGGTCTTCTTGGTCAAAGGCTCTTTTACGAGAAGGTCCTAAGGTCTTCGTTAAGAATAACGTGGTAAGAATAACGACCTTGTGGTCTTTTTTGAGAATGCCTTGCGGACATATATGAGAAGGCTTTCTGGTCTAGTCTCGCCTCTCATGAGAAGTCCTTCTCTTCTATGAGAAGTTCTTCTTTTCTATGAGAGGTCCTTCTCTTCTAAGAGCAATCCTTCCCTTCGGTGAAAAGTCCTTCTCTTCTAAGAGAAATCCTTCTCTTGTATGAGAAGACCTTCTGCTCTTCTATGAGAAGACCTTCTGCTCTTCTAAGAGAAGACCTCCTGCTCTTCTAAGAGAAATCCTTCTCTTGTATGAGAAGACCTTCTGCTCTTCTATGAGAAGACATCCTGCTCTTCTATGAGAAGACCTCCTGCTATTCTATGAGAAGACCTCCTGCTATTCTATGAGAAGACCTCCTGCTCTTCTATGAGAAGACCTCCTGTTCTTCTATGAGAAGACCTCCTGTTCTTCTATGAGAAGACATCCTGCTTTTCTATATGAAGACACTCTGCTCTTCTATGAGAAAACCTCCTGGCACCTTCTGATTTTCTATAGTCATCGTTGCATCGTCCTTCTGCTTTTTTATCGAAGATCTTCGGGTCTTCAGAACAAAAACTTTCGAGTTTTCTAAAAGAAGAAATTCGGATATTCCGATAAATGGCATTATATTCTTTCGTATGAGGAGTTCCTGGTCTCCTATGAGAGTTTTTTTAGGTAATAATCCGGTAGTCCGTAATAAAATTGTTTTCGTCGATTTCACTTCTGCATGAAATGATTTGCTGTTTTTAGGCAAGGTCTTCTGTTTTATAAAGGGCGATTGGTTAGCTATTATCTTTTTTTGGCACCACTAATTTAAACAGCTGCGAATCCTAACGTACCTGTAAATGGTGAGCGCTACCTTAAGATTATATTCAACTTTTTGTTCCAAACTTCCATGTCATGTTGCTTCAATAAGACTCACCGTCTCTCACATGCCATACAGCACGAAATCGTGAGATACCGGCCGAAATGTAGGAAAAGTTATGCCAAAAGTGGGCTAAGCGGATGGACCATTTGGGGCACAGTCTCGCTCAATATCTGCATGGAATAATCCACCAACACTTAATTATATGGGCCTTACTATCATTTGCATGCATTTTTCTGAGTTATATGTGTGTGTGTGTGTTTCTTTTTCAATATTGGGATGTGTTAAGTTCGTACACGAACCATTATTTGTTCCCATGTCCGATAAAGCCCATTTCACATTGAATGGGACCGTAAATAAGCAAAATTGCCGTTTTTACGCCAGCAGATTCAAGAAGTGCATCTTCATGACGAAAAAGTCACAGTTTGGTGCGGCGTTAGTGCGAAAATGGTCATTGGGCCGTTTTTCTTCCAAATTCAAAATGGCCATTCTGTTACCATCAATCAGGAGCGTTATCGCGACGTGATGACCAATTTTGTGATGCCAATTATTCGTCGAAAGCGTATGAGGCAGTTCTGGTTTCAACAAGACGGCGCTCCACCGCACACAAGTCGCATAACAATCGATTTTCTGAAGAATTTGTTTCCGGGCCGATGTCGAAAAGTGGTGATTTGGACTGGCCACCGCGTTCGCCCGATTTGACACCACATGACTTCTTCTTGTGGGGATATTTGAAGTCAAAGGTTTACGTTACAAGCCAAGGACCGTAGAAGAGCTCAAGGACAACATTCGTGAAGAAATAGCCGCTATTCCGGCCGAAATGTTGGCAAAAACGATGGAAAATGCAGCAAAAAGGGCACAATACGTCATCAACGCCAGAGGCGGCCATTTGAGAGATATCATATTCAAAAATTGATGTAGACAAATCTGCTAGGAACAAATTAAATGATTAACATTGCCAACCGCCAAATTTTTATTTTTTTTCTTTGATTTAAAAAAAAAAAACATAGGTCCGTCGAATATGGGCAACCCTATATTTATGCGTAAAGATTTTTCAAAATATTTCCAGAAAGATTAGAACCACCACGCATTTCATTTTTACACATGATCTTATGCTGGCAGAAAGTTTGAGAAAAATCAAGACATAATAAATAATAATACAAAAGTCCGCAGATGAAATGAAATATGTCTATATGCAGCTTTTGCTAAAAATTGCAAACTGAGAACAAATACGTTTTATTAATTTTATCATTAATTTAATGGATTTAATTTTAGGTGATTTATTTCCCACAAAATATATTTAATGGATTCTAATTATAAATACCGTAGGCAATTTTAATTAGTAGTTATTAATTATTGTTTAGTTTGTAATAACATATTTGTCATTATGATATTGCCATGGGCAATGCCGCAGAAAAGGTTTTTTCTATCATACTTGGGACTTTGCTTCTCGTATACATAATTTAAACAACTCAAATTGCACATAAGCCGAAATATGAAATTTAAATTAGTGATTACTCAAGCTATGTGGCGTATGATTAACGGCGTCATTTATACGACCAGGGGAACTTTTAATATCGCATAATATAATAACAAGACAATGCAGTTGTAATAAGAAATTAATAGACATAATTTATTCAAAAATGTTAGAAATATTTTAAAGTTCTCGAATTAACTTTAAATTTTTATATTTTGGGAAGGGCCTTGCAATTTGCATTAATTTGAAAAATTGAAGCTGTGGGTATGTGGAAAAATTAATCAAAGTTAAATTATTATTAATATAATAGCCTTGGGGAGTATTTATCCATAAAAATGTCAACAAATTGAAAAACCATAAAGTTGATGGAGAATTTATGTTAACTAATTAAATAGCATAAGTTAATTAAAGAGCGAGAGTGTTTACTTTTTATATGAAGTGTACATATTTAATTATTGACATTAAAAAAATACACATTTTTTATGTTTATGAAAAACAAAATAAAAACGAGTCATTTGCAACGCTACAATGAAAATAAATCTGGAATTTGAATCACGTAGTTTGGTGACAAGAAAATCTACAAATCAAATACAAATTTTTGCCACATGTTTCATTTGAGCAACAGCACGGTAAATTCGTTAATAAAACTCTATCAAATGGTTTTTTCAAACAATTAAAAACTGAATTTGAAATTGTAGAAAAAAATCAATCAAATGTAAAACTTAAGGAGTAATATCAGATCAATAGATACAAAGAATAGATACAAAGAATAACACTGCAAGATTCTATAAAAACAATTTTAACAAGTAAAGAAAGGTCAAATTCGGGCTTGGCCGACTTTATGATACCTTACACCATTCTGCGTATATATTAAAGCTACATTTAAGAAATAAACAATTTTATTGGGAACTTATGAGCATTACAATTTACCAAATATTACCATTTTTTATTTGAGCTGATATTACACATTTTAGGCAAAATAAACGTGAAATAATATATAATAATATAATAATAGAGCTATATCCAAATCTGAACCGATCTCTATAAAATTATACCAGAGGCATTTCTATGCTGTATCTGATAGCTGGTACCAAATACCATAGTTGTTGAGAGTATTTAACGGGTGTGAGGAAGTAAAATACAAAATCGGATGAAACATATATACGTGACCTATAGCTTTATATATAAACCGATTTTCACCAAATTTAATACACTTTCTTCCAGGCTAAATTCGTTCCTATGTACCAAAATCCATTCAATTGGGGTTGATATCAACGATTTCGTACAAAATAAACATGAAATCGAGTAAAGATAAAGCTATAAAAATAGCTATATCCAAATCTGAACCGATCTCGATAAAATTTGGCAGAGAGATGTATTTGACTGTGGAAGAGAAATTTAACAAATCGGATGATGAATACAGGGTAAGATGAAGAAACTACAACCAACTTCTGCTGTCATTACTAAGCCACTCGTCCGACTGCTGCTAAAATTATTTCAGTGAGAGTTCATTATATTATTTACAAGCATTTTGGTGAGAAATCTCCAGAAAAAAGTTATTCGTTATTAAATTGAAACCTGATTTCTTTATATTTGGCTGGAAAACCACAGGTGGCTATCGTTGGAGCACTCCAGTAGTTAAATGTTAATAAATCTTTTGTGTCTCGTACCATCGCTCGTTACCGTGATGCTGGTAGCGTAGCCCGACGTCAAGGAAGTGGACGGAAGAAAACAGCAAGATCTGCAAAAATGGTTCGAAAAGTAAAGAAGCGACTTGATCGAAACCCGCATCTCAGTGGCCGAAAAATGGCTCGCGAGCTTAACATATCGAAATATTCGGTTTTGGCAAATATTGAAACATGAGCTCGGGACAAAGCCATTGAAATTCAAAAAAGTGCAAAAACTTATACCGCAACAGAAAGAAAATAGACTCAAAAGTACTAAAGATTTGCTTCGCTTTGTCGAAAGAGGTGAACTGCCGTCTTTGGTTTTCTCCTCTGAGAAACATTCCTTGTCCCGCAATTTGTAAACAAACAAAATGATCGTATTTACTTGCCAAAGAGGTCAGCTAAAAATGTGCACATTCGGTTGGCCACAAGAACTCAAACACCGGCCATGGTGATGGTGTGGGCCGCCATAACAGCCGATGGTCGCTCTCCACTCGTATTAATCGACCGTGGCATCAGAATAAATACCTAATATTATCGCGAAAATCTTCTGGAGGGTGTATTAAAGCCTTGGGCACGAAAACATTTTGGCCGCAGACCTTGCATATTCCAACAGAACTCAGCACCATCGCACTCAGAACATTTCATATCAAAATAAGTACACTTCGGACTGAGTTACCTCGATTTTTATTGAAAATTAGGATAGGACGACTAAATATAGAATATTAGAGATCAGTTTTTTGTCTGCGTGCAGGTCACGTTCAAAGATGGGATATGTCAGCCCCCATATAACGGAACCATACGACATTCGGTATTTTGATTATTGTAGCCCAATTGGTTAATTAAATTGTCTCAAAATCCACACAAGGAGTTCATTCTAAGTACTTTACCCCCTGGAAGAGAATTGTCTATACAGGTCCATGATATCGTATAGCCCCCATATTACATATTATCCACATATTATCTACATGTTTCAATGGAATTGTCTGAAAATCCATACTAGAAATTTTAACAAAACACTTCAGAGAATCGTCTATGTAGGTCTACCATATCGTATAGCCCTCACACAACGATACCCCCCAATATTCGGTATTTTTTATGATTTTAGCGACATTTTTCACCGGAGTTGTTTCAAATTTCGTAAAAAAAGTTCGTAGTGGATACTACAGTCTATGACAGAAAATTACCTATGCAGGTTCAGGTCTTCGTATAGGCCCCATATATCGGTACCTTCCTATATTCGGTATTTTGACGATTTTAGGTACATTATTAACGGAATTGTTTAAAATGTCGCATCTGAAGTTCCTAATAGGTACTTCAGTCAATGAGAGAAAATTTTCTATGCAGGTCCCCGTTCTCGTATAAACCCCATATGTAGGTACCTCAATGCATTCGGTATTTTGACGATTTCAGGTACAATAAATATTCATCGAAATTGTTTAAAATACGTATTTGAAGTTCCTAATGTGTACTACAGTCTACAACAGAAAATTGTCTATGAAGGTCCACGTCCTCATATAGACCCTATATATCGGTACCTCCCTGCATTCCATATTTTGCCGACTTCAGGTATCATAAATATTCACCGGAATTGTTTGAAATTTCGTATTTGAAATTCCCAATGGATACTACAGTCCATAACAGAGAATTGCGTACGCAGGACCAAGTCTTCATATAACCCCCATATATCGGTACGGTTTTTGCTGATTTTAGCTACATTGTTCACCGGATTTTTTTAAAGTTTCGTATTTGAATATTGTCATGGTCTATGGCAAAATTTGTCTATGCATGTCCATTTTTAAGATTTAAACAGACTTTTAAATAGATTTTAATGGTTAATTTTTATCAATCGAAAATAAGAATATATATATATATATATATATTAATTTCGATCGATTTTTTTCGATATCGAATGCAAGTATTTAACCAAATATTTAATTATTTTTTGGGTTTAAATTATGTCCTCATCCAGGATGTATTTGACCCTTGATCTTTGATGTTTACATAACACTCATTGTCGGCTGCATAAAAAACTCTACCTTATTCTGCTGTTTCTTGGTCTTTAAATTCCCCAATAATAGCCAAAATTCTTAAAAATATTTAAAAAAATGTAAGTAACATTTTCGCAATACCTTTAATAATTGATGTAGATTTCCCGCCTCAGTTGTTACACAATTTCTAATAGCTGCTGCAATTTAATTTTGATGCCTTTGGCAAGCATGCTTAAGTGGAATTGCTAGGAATTTCGTGCACACATTTAATTAGTTTTCAAAACAATTAACAAGTTTTGGCTGGCTGGCTGGCAGGACAGGACAGGATGTGGCTGGGATGACGATGTTGTGGTGCAGAAATTAGCGAATACCATGCAAGACAAGCTAAACTAGACAAGGGAAGGCGAGAGTGAGAGAGAGAGAGGAGGAGCGAGAGAATGCACAGGATTTATAATTGCCGATAAGTTCAATTATATCCTCCAAAAAAGGAAAATTATCAAAATTACTCGGGACGACATGCAAGCAACCATGTGGCCCATTATTGCCACATCATAAAATTGAATAAATACTCTTAAGTTTGCAAAATATTTGGAAAATGCAAGAATGAATTACTGCGGAATTGTGTTCTAAAGATTATGTTTAGGTCTGTCACACAAGTTACCTTCTTAAGATTTTAACAGACATTTAAACGGATTTTATTTATTTTTTTTTTTTAATTTCTAAATTCGTTCAAAATGGCAAAATGATTTTATTTTGTGTGCTCAAAATTTTCACTTCTGGTAAACCAGACAGGGAAGGTGAGAGAGAGAGTGGAAGAGCGAGATAATGCAGTGGATTTTTAATTACCGATAAGTTCAACTATATTATATATGCAAACAACCATTTGGCCCATTATTGGCACATCATAAAATTGAATAAAAACTCTAAAGTTTGCAAAAATGGGGAAAATGCAAAAATGATTTTTTTCGAGCAAAAATAGAAAATACTCCAGAATTGTTTTCCAAAGATTATGTTTATGTAGCAAAATGTTTAGTTTTATTTTGTATGCTCTGTTGCTATTTTTGCATGAATTTTTCAAATAATCTTGAAACTGTTTCACAATTGTTTGTCTTCCTCCTCCTCCTCGACCACATTTTAGTTGCTAACAGCTGAATAAATTCATGTGCAAATGTTTATGTGTGCGTGTATGTGTGTGCTAGTGAATTGTATTTTTGCTATTTGTATGGACTATGAGATCCACATAGTCGCCCATATTCATATTTTTATAGTTTCAAATTTACGCTAAAAAATGTTAGCAATGTTAAACCTCCTCCCCATCTACAGCCTCTGATATGTCCACATTCATGGCCTGACATTGCATAGCGAGTGGGAGTATGGGAGGGCTTGGCATGGGCCTAGTATTGTTGTTTTGTTTTTGTTGCCCTTTTATGTTTATATTGTTGCCGTTGCTGCCATCGTTGCTGTTGCACAAAAATCATGCCTGTGGTTTTATTTATTTATTTTAATAAAGTTAGTTTCTGATGTTTGCATATGAATGTGTGTATTCTCCCCTATGATCGTCGTACATAGTGGCAAGTGGATGGTCACGTGTGTGTGTGTGTGTGTGCGTCCGTTATCCTTTCGGCACCACTTTTGTCATAACCCCATACTTTCATAGTACGAAAAATTCATTCACGGTCGCACCATAATAAGAACACACACGCACGTACATACACACACATACTCACACAACGCCATGGAAATGCCCAAAAATACAAACACGAACGTGGCTTACATAGAAAACAGCTAAGCAAAGCAAAGCGACTAAACTAAACTAAGCAACCAAGTGAACGAATGAATGTCATAAAATTTCTATCTATGTGTATGGAAATTGAAGGCAATGTTTAGGGATATTTCATGCGTATGTGTTTGTTTTGTGTGCGTGTGTATGGTTCCTTTTACTAAGGCAAAATTAAATTCATGTTGAATATTCACAATATTTGAGTATATTTCATATTTTTCGTTTTTATCGTTCTTCCTCTCTTTTCTTTTTTGGATATGGGTATTTCCAGCCCAGAAAATAAACAGGAAATTCAATATCAAATTTCAGTTTGCTTTCTTTCGTTTTTCGAAAAATAGCTCTGCTGAAGGGGAGAAAAATAAAATAACAAAGTGTACGTTTTATTTCGATATGGGTTTCGGGACATTTTCTAAGGGGGGAAGCACACCATTTGAAATCAGTGAATGACATAAAAGTTAAAAAAAAAGTTTTTAGTCAAGTAAGTGAATGAGAACTCTGTACGGCCAATAGCGCCAATAATACTTAGAAAAAAATATTCAGTTTTTTTACCCTCCACCTAGGAAAGGAGGTTATATTAACTTTGTCATTCCGTTTGTAACATCTCTAAATATTCGTCGTAGACTCCATAATGTATATATATTGATAATTAGCATAAAATTCTAAGACGATTTAACTATGTCCGTCTGTCTGTTGAAATCACGATACAGCCCACCTTATTTGACGTAGAGCATCAAAATTTAGCAGAATAATTTGTATTGTGTCTAGGATGGTTGGTATTGAATGATTTTTGCCACACTTTTTCAAGGATTTGTTTGAAAATTGGTATTTGCTGGTCATAATGGGTCCTAGTTCGTGCGGCGAAATATTGTATGTAAAGGTCCACGCTTTGGTATGGCCTTCATATAACGGTATCTTCGGAAATTTGGTATTTTGATGGTTTTTGTTACATTTTATCACGGATTTGTCTGAAAATTGGAATTTGTTGGTCATAATGAGTTCTAGCTCCGTTGGCGAAATATTGTATGTACAGGTCTACGCTTTTGTATAGCCCTATATAGCGGTCAGGCGTGTCGATTGGCTTCAATTGTGTGATCAGAAATTTTTTTCTGATGGCTCATTTGAACCCCTAAATATTTTGGGATCATCTCCAAAAGCAATAGGCCCCCTGTATCTCCAAATTTAGATTCATCTATATGATTTGCTTGTCTACGATATTTGGCTATATTCGTCAACGAAATCGCCTTTTGTGTATTTCGGATATCGTAAGTAATGCGGGTATTTTTTCATACAAAATTGTGGTCCATTCTCCCCGCTGTCCTAAACTCTAACTGCATGCGATATTTCGTGTCCTAAGGTTTCTATTTGTGATCTTTATAACGACTACAAAATCAGAAACATTTTTAGTAGTTGGTCCATTTCAATCCCTAAATATATTGCAGACATCTTTGAAAACCCTAACCCTACCCTTGTGAAAATGTTCGTGAGGATTGGACGATAACTGCAATCTGTATATAATAACTCCAACATGTGTTGTAAGGTGAAAAAATATTACGAAATATGCACTTCAATATTATAAGTCAATTTGAAAAAATCGCATGCGATGAAAAATACTACAAACTCTATATTGTTGGCATCTTTTTATGCGATTTTTTTAGATTCTATACTTTTATGCCAAGAGGCCATTCTTAATTGGCAAAATATTGTCAAAATCGGTCCAACCATTCTTGAAATTTATGCATTCTAGCTAACATCCCCTTCCTTTGTATATACACGTTGTACATATTTCGCTAAATATAGATGCACATTTTTAAAAGTGCGGTTGTAAGATTTAGAAGATTTTCCAAAAGAATTTTAGTTTTATTTGATTCTTTGGTTCCTCTTCTATTGAGCTTACGATCTCGTTATTTGGGTAAAAAAAAGTTGTTTGTCATAGAAATTATTTTTAAAATAACTACTGGGGAGAATATCCCAGACAAAAAACAAGGGAACTGATGAGGATTGGTGGCTCTTTCCGAAACCTAGGAATTCCCTGTCTGACCCCCTGGTAAACATTACCATCGTTCTCCACTAATAAACAATCGTTGTATTATAAAAACAACAATGAAGGGATTAAGCCTGACCATTTTGCAACAACAAAATATATCCGATATATTTACTTTCGGCATCGACGTAACGGTCAGAATTGACCTTTTTGACTATTTGTGATTTTGTCGGGATAAAAAATATTCGCGGTTTAATGGAAAATTTGACTTTTATTTAACACAAATGTTATGGTATATTTCACCCACTAAGTATTACCAGATTACCATCAATATCAGGAAATTTTTCATTTTATGGTCTATTTCAGCCCCTAAATATTGTGCGATCTAAAAAAGCAATAGAATTCTATTCTGGCCCTAGCCAAACCTTTATTGTAAATTTTGTTAAAATCGGACCATAATTTCGACCTGTAGAGTGATTACGAATTAACATGGACAGACAGACGGACGGTCGGACATACCTAGCTAGATCGACTCAGCTCGGGAAACCAATATTTCCAGGTGTTGCATAATTTTTGACCCAATCAAACTTGTAATACCCCCAACACATAGTGTTGTGCGGTATAAAAAGATCTTCAAAAATTCTCCGAAATCCTTTTTAAATTGCAATCAAATCCTAAAATTATACCACCCTGGATGGATTTTCCAAATAAAAACTTATCCTAATTTTATTCTCGTAATATTTTCATCTTCTATTACGTGATTTAAATTTCAATCTGTACTTAAACACAATTTTTAAAAGCTCTTTCTCCTTACAAGGCCGACGAGCAAGGGAGATAAGGGTGCGATGAAACTGCCAGTCCCTATTGTATACCATAAATTCAACGAAAACTGTCTAGTCTTCTTAAAAAAAATGTAAAATAAACAATTTCACTTGATGATAACTTCTTTTCTGTATGTTTTCTAAAGGTCAGCTTATTAATGTCAGTGTACTGCTGAGATTTTCTGCGAAAAGATTGACAACGAGATAGAAGAGGACGTCCAACGACTTTTTTTTTGTTAACACTGAAGGCGTAAAAATAACACTAGGCAACACAGAAATTGATTATGGGAAAAATCCCGCAGATTATGAAATAAGAGTTAAAAAAGGAAGACACGGGTTTCAAAGTTTTGAAACCTAACCTAAATATAAATAAACAGAAGACAAGGCCAAAATGAAAAACGTATTTAAAACCGGAGTTATCCTTACAAGGGGACTATTCCAAAAATTATACTGACATGACCCATTTATTATTATTATTATTATTATTATTATTATTATTATTATTATTATTATTATTATTATTATTATTATTATTATTATTATTATTATTATTATTATTATTATTATTATTATTATTTTTATTATTATTATTATTATTATTATTATTATTATTATTATTATTATTATTATTGTTATTATTATTATTATTATTATTATTATTATTATTATTATTATTATTATTATTATTATTATTATTATTATTATTATTATTATTGTTATTATTTTTATTATTATTATTATTTTTATTATTATTATTAGTATTATTATTATTATTATTATTATTATTATTATTATTATTATTATTATTATTATTATTATTATTATTATTATTATTATTATTATTATTATTATTATATTATTATTATTATTATTATTATTATTATTATATATTATATTATACTATTATTATTATTATTATTATTATTGTTATTATATTATTATTATTATTATTATTATTATTATTATTATTATTATTATTATTATTAATATTATTATTATATTATTATTACTATTATTATTATTATTATTATTATTATTATTATTATTATTATTGTTATTATTATTATTATATTATTATTATTATTATTATTATTATTATTATTATTATTGTTATTAATATTATTATTATTACTATTATCGTTATTTTTTTTTGCTTATTTTTAATTTTTTTTATTATTTTTTTATTTGTTTTTTTTTTTTTTTTCTTTAAACATATTTTTTTGTTTTCTTTTTCACAAAAAATCTTTACTGTTTTTGAAATGAGCCAAATGAAGTAAAGTTTTGGCATTTTATTAAAGGTCACTATACCAATACCAATTCATGAATTTTAAAAGGTGCTAGACTATTAACCCAATTCTGCAAATTTCTTTCAATTTCACCTGAATACAAATTTACAACATTTCCATTAGTATTTTTTCCCTTTTTTCTTTGGAAAATTAAGTAACAATTTATGACTTGACAAGCATATTCCATTCTAACCCAATTTCAAGGAATGTGTCCCCAGAAAAAACAATCCACAATAATTATTATTAAGTTCCTCGTGGGATTATATTGTCTCTAAAAAGGTTTCAGTAAAATTTTGTAACAACGAAAAACGAACGAGTTCCTTAAAAGGGACATAATTAAAACCAAAAAAAAAGTGCGAAGGAAAAAATGTCCACCATCAATCCTTTTTTGTTTTTGGTATTGTGAGAAAATTTCCCCAAAAATGGGTAGTAGCCAGCAGAACAACAAAACTTTATTTCCAAGAAAAATTTACCTGCAAATAAAAAGGAGTGAATAAATCCCTCGAAAATTATTACAAGCTATCTATCTATTCGGATACAAATTCCTTGGATGCTTTAAAATAAGGAGTCCCCTCGTCTGTTGTGTGTGTGAGTGTGCGTTAAAATTAAATATAAATTTTTATAGAATTTTATGGGCAAGCTGAAAAGCTTTATGGCGGTCCTCTCTCTTGGCATAGAGTATTTCACACACTCACACAGAAAAACTTACTCCCCAAAAAAAAATCACAAAGGACATACATTTTTTGTGTTGATATTTTGTTACATTTTTACAGTTCCATCCTTCACTGCTAGTCTGGAGAAGACTAGAAGTTTCGGGCGAAACTTGATACGTTTTGTTATTAGGAGGATTTTGTGCAACACCATTGAGGCAGCCATGCAACAGACAAGCAGGACATTTTGGAGGATATTTTGAGATTGTGTCATGGTTACGTGTTGGATGTTTTGTTCCCTTCGCCCTCTTCCCTCCCCATTACTTCATTGCAAGCAACCAACTATTTGTATGTCTCGCCCTCTCTCTGTCACTAGAAAATGCAAAACTTAAAACTATTCACTTTACAAAAATATCGTGTCGTTTTATTAAAATGTCCATGTTGTTGGTGGTGTTGTTGTTGATGCTCTTGTTGCCGGTGTTGTTGCCGTTGTTGTTATTATGACTAAGTCCACAAATGCTGATATTTGTAACATTGTTGGCGTTTAGTTTCTCTATTGTGGCCACCCATCATCACGGCAAAAATGCCATGCTTTTATTGTGTTGTTATTGTTGCTTTTCCCCATAGCTGCTCTGTCGAAAGTTTGACTATCTCAGTCAAGGCTAGAGGGTGTGGAAAGGGGTAGAATATTTTCAGTTTAGTCAGGGGTTTGGTGTCGGTTATTTGGGATTGTTTTTCGAAAGGTTTTGCTGCGTACAGAGATTTTTAGTTTTAGTCAAACGTTTCGAGGTTTAGTTGTTGTTTTTTTTTTGCTGTTCATCAACTGCTGATGATGTTAATGAATCATTTTGCTTTGACTTTGAACAAGTTTTCGGGGTTTATTTATTTATTTATTTTTTTTTTTTTTTTGGCTGTCCGTTGTTGTGTGCAGTCTTTACAACCTGCCACCGCCATAGTCATCAACAGCCACCGTTACAACACTATGCATTATCCCCACCACATTTTTACAAGGGAAGGAGATGTTGTATTACCTTAATCACTATTCCGTTTTAAAATCATGAACAGCACCAGCAGTCCCAGCACCTTGATATCCTTCCATTTTTTTTTTTTTTTTGCTCTTCTTGTTTGTTTTGTTTTTACCATCTCAAAATAAACAACAGGATACCAAATGAAGGGATTTTGTTAAAAAAGAAATGGGTAGAGAAATAGATTAAAATAACCACGGACATTGGTGGTAGTTCACAAAGTCTTTTATTGTGGGGTAATTTTTCCCAAATTTCCCAGGTATTTTATTATTAGCAAATCTATTTGAAAATCACTGGAAGGGATTTAAGTAGAAAGTAAATACTCGAAAAATAAACTTGTTGAATTTGATGGTTGGGTCTTTGATTGGGGTTGAGGGAAGAGATTTGTTTTCTTTAATAAATTTAATAGCTCACCAATTAGTTATCAAAAACATCCAGACAAATGTTTGAATCTTATAAGAAACTTTTAAAAATGTTGAAAATAGAACAGTGTTTGGCTAGCTTGTTTGGGATACCATAGTATTTTGTTGTTGCAAAATCGTCAGGCAAAATCCCATTATTGTTGTTTTTATAAAAACAACGTTTGTTTATGAGTGGAGAACGATGGTAATGTTTACCAGGGGGTAAGGCAGGGAATACCTAGGTTTCGGAAAGAGCCACCAATCCTCATCAGTTCCCTTGTTTCTTGTCTGGGATATTCTCCCCAGAAGTTATTTAAAACATAACTTCTATGACAAAAAACATTTTTTACCCAAGTGACGAGATCGTAAGCTCAATAGAAGAGGAACAAAAGAATTACATAAAACTAAAATTCTTTTGGAAAATCTTCTAAATCTTACAACCGCACTTATAAACATTTACATCTTTCTCCACTTGTTATGCTTTCGTTCAACGAAGTAACATAACCATGTAAGTTTGTTTTGTCTGTTACAACAAAAACCCCTTCGTCGACCGTGCCTGTGTCTATTAATAGAACAGTGTTTGGCTTGCTTGTTTGGGATACCATAGTATTTTGTTGTTGCAAAATCGTCAGGCAAAATCCCATTATTGTTGTTTTTATAAAAACAACGTTTGTTTATGAGTGGAGAACGATGGTAATGTTTACCGATTGGCAGACAACCAGGCGGGCATAGTTTAATTCTTCTTCAATTGTGTGATCAGGAATTTTTTTCTGTTTTTGGTTCATTTGAACCCCTGAATATTTTGCGATCATCTCCAAAAGCAAGAGGCCCGTCTGTGTCTCCCAATTTAGACTCATATATATGATTTGCTTGTCTACGATATTTGGCTATATTCGCCAACGAAATCAGCATAAAAAGACAGAACTTCGCCTATTGTGTATTTCGGATATCGCCTGTAAGAAATGCTGGTATTTTTTCATACAAAATTAGTGGTTCATTGTTCCCGCTGTCCTAAACTCTAACTTTATGCGAGATTTCGTGTCCTTTGGTTTCTATTTGTGACCTTTATAACGGCTTCAAAATCATGAAAATTTTTAGTTGTTGGTCCATTTCAACCCCTAATATATTGCGTACATCTTTAAAAACAATAGGCCTAGCCCTTCTGAGCCTTACCCTATCCTTGTGAACATGTTCGTGAGGATCGGACGATATTTGCAATACTTATATAATATCCCCAACCTGTGTTGTAAGGTGATAAAATATTACAAAATATTATAAGTCAAATTGAAAAAATCACATGCGATAAAAAATATGAAAAATAAAAAAAATGTCGTATAATACTACAAAATCTATATTATCATCATTATTGGCTATAGATTTTATACTTTAATGTCAAGAGGGCATTCTGAATTGTCAAAATTTGTCACGATCGGTGTAGCCATTCTTGAGATATAAGCATACTAACTAACATATCCTTCCTTTGTAATACACATTGTATATATTTCGCTATATATAACCGACATATTTACTATCGGCATCTATTTGTGATTTCGCCGAGATTAAAAATATTCGCGGTTTAATGGAAAATTTGACTTTTATTTAACACAAATGTTGTGGCCTAGTTCAACCACTAAATATTACCCGATGACCATCAAAATTGAAAGGCTTCTGCCCAGCCCTGAGCTCTAGCCCCATGCCAACTTCCGCTTTGATTGGTCTATAATTGCGACCTGTAGAGCAACTGCAAAGCAAAGGATTTTTTTCAGTTTTTGGTCCATTTCAACCCCTAGACATTATGCGATCATCTCCAAAAGAAATAGGGTTCTATTCTGACCTGAACCCCACCTTTATTCTTAATTTCGTGAAGATCAGGCCATAATTGCGACCTGTAGAGTGATTACAAATTAAGATGGACAGACGGACATACATAGCTATATCGACTCAGCTCGGCGAGATAGGAAGATCCATAGATACTTCCCTATGTGGGAAATCAATATTTCGAGGTGTTACATAATTTTTGGCCCAATCAAACTTAATACCAGTAAAGAAAGTCTTAAATCTTTTAAATTCTGACTTGTATTGCCCATTTGGTGCACAATTAATTTGAAATCGGATAAAGATATATATATATATATATGGGAGCTATATACAAATCTGAACCGATCTCGATAAAATTTGGCAAAGATATTTCTGAGCTGTATTTGAAATATTTCCCTGAATATCGTTGTTACGGAGTGCAGATTACGGCTGTGGGTAACAAATATAACAAATCGGATGAACAGTATATATGGGAGCTATTAGCTTCTAGACTCAATTCGGTCGTAAGTGCCAAATTCCATCCCATTTAGACAAATATTAGACGTTTGGTACACAATCAAAGGTAAATCGGACGAAGTTATATATGGGAGCTATATCCAAATCTGAATCTGATCTCGATAAAATGTAGCAAATGTATTTCTGAGCTGTATTTGATATATTTCCACAAATATTGTTGTTACAGAGTGCATATTACGGCTGCGGAGGACAAAAATAACAAATCGAATGAACAATATATATATATGGGAGCTATAGCTATATCTGAACCAATTTCGATCAAATTTGGCATACTTATCCAGATCCAATATGATCATACATGCAAAATTCCATACTATTCGGACTGATTTTACACGTTTGGTACACAATAGAAGGCAAATCGGACGAAGATATATATGGGAGCTATATCTAAATTTTGACCGATTATCTTCAATTTCAATAGGGTTCCTCATTGGACCAAACAAATAATTTGTGCAAAATTTAATCTGGATAGGGCAATAAATGCGAACTGTACTTTGTTTACAAAAATACATGGACAGACGGACAGACGGACGGACGGACATGCATAAATCGACTCAGAATGTGATTCTATGCAGATCATCAAAAGAAACTATGGGTCTATATCATTTCCTTTTGCCTGTTACAAACAAATGCACAAAGACATAATTCCCTGACCACCTTGTGGTGTAGGGTATAAAAACAAATAGTGTTGTAGGGTATAAAAATAGGGTCAGGTTTTTTAAAACATTTTAGGTCGACCGGTACGTGCATATGTATTGAAATTTTTGCCATGGGTATTTGTTTCTATAAAGTATTAAGTCACTATTTGTTATTATAAAAATTATGCCACTAATATGAGCCAGATAAAAAATAAATACAAAAGACTAAAGATACTGGCTGGCAACGCGGACCGGGTTTGCTAGTTTGGAATACATAAAACATCTTCTAATCAATATTGCACATAGTGCACCCCATTCAATATTTCTGATAATCGCTGCACACAATATATTCAAATCGTTTGTTTTCCATACTGATTGTATTAAGGGAAGCTTTATTTTATTTCATTTCATTTCCAAATTCATTTAGAGATGATAAATGGAACAATTTCACCGTAAATATCTGTTCAACTATATTTTTTATTGCTTGAGTCTTTTGTTTTATTTTCAAAATTTTAGTGCCACTTGCCACACATTTCGATAAATATATGAATAATAAAAAATGACAACAACAATTTTTCTCCATGGGAATGACAATTACCTCTCAATGATAGCTTCTGACTTTGCCAAAAAAATAAATAAATAAAATAACAACAAAAAGAAAGCAACGAATAAAACAAAATATTGCTGTTGTTTATTTTAGCAGACAAAGCCGATTAACACCAACCAAATGAATGGTTGTCATTTATAGAACAGAAAGAGAGAGAGAAATAAAAACTGAAAAAAAAAACAATAAAGTGCAATATCTAATAATATGGATTTTATTTTTCCCCAACACACACACACACACCCACTCACATACGCCATATAACTTTTTGAAGTTTAAGGGTATTTAATGGACTTAAACGCAATATAAATTGAAAATATTTATGGGAAATTCGAGCTGATGGCCAAACTTTAATAAAATGAAGTGTTAAATGGCTGTGAAACAGAATGTGAATTGGAAATGAATTATTTATTTAATAAATTCAAAAAATGTAAACCACAAAATATTTTAATCAGAAATCATTTTTCAGTGATTGGAGTGGAGGTTTTGAAAAAAAAAATTTATTTATTTGTTTTTTATAAAATTTAATTTATTTATTGATAGATTTGCTTGTTTGGAACATTTTTCAATTTCTCGAGTAAAACTTTTTTAATTTTGCCACAAATCCCCCTCTCTCATACCGAATACCAGTACACAAAAATCTCCATCTTAAAATATAATACCACCATCATATTTCTAAGTATTTTCCAATTTATTTCAACATACTTTAAAGTTATTTTTTCTAGCCAATTTTCTTTGTTTTTCTTCTTTCATTCCTCCTTAATGTCTAGGATTTCAACTTTGCCATAATTAAAAACTTTTTTTATTTTACTCAGCTTCAGTACAACAAAAAAAAAAGTAAAATACAGAAATATTCCCAAAATATTGCCAAAAAGAATTTTCATTTTCCCAAATACGAAAAAATTAAATAAGAAAATGCAAACGAGTTTGTGTTCCATCAGCATTCTAGAAAAAGTGAAAGTGAACTGTGGGTGAAATGGGGGTGGTAATAAATTCCTAGTTTAGACAATGGCTCTTATTTAATTACCCCCAAAAAGTTAGTCAACTAGATTCTGGTTTAAATTCAATAGCACATCAAACACAGGCAGCCAGAGAGACAGACTGACTGACAGACAGACACACTCACACAACTTATTGTTTGAAAGAAGTGTTAAATTTGTTACCGAAGGAGTTTTCGGAAAATTCAAATGTAAATATGCCATTCGTAGAATTTTCTTTCGTTGCACAATTTAATGACAGGCAAATTTAGTTTAACTTTTCCTTTGGGATTTTTTTTGAGCACATTTAAAATAGTTTTTAGAAAAGAGTAATGGGCAGGATAGTAAAATAGCAATGGAAATGGATCCATATTGTTATTATCCTATCATAAAACCATAACAGATTCAGAATGACGAGTGCGATTCAAAAGCAAGACTACTGGAAATTAAAGAGTGAGTACCATAGTACAAAGATCAATTTACTAATAAAACGTTAGGTGAGGTATTCTAGGAGGATAGGTCGAAGAAGAGGATGAGTGTTACTTATATAAACTCGTTTTTATACCCTCCACCATACTATGGAGGGTATATTAATTTTGTCATTCTGTTTGTAACTCCTCGAAATACTCATGTCAAACCCAACAAAGTATATATATTCTTGATCAGCGTAAAATTCTAAGACGATTTAGCCATGTCAGGTAAAGTTCGTAAATGGGCCATGTAGGTCCCAGTTATCATATAGCCCCCATATAACGGTACCTCCCGATATTCGGTATTTTGATGATTTTAGCGACATTATTCACTGGAATTGTTTCCAATTTGGCATTTGAAGTTCGTAATAGATACTACAGCCTAAGACAGAAAATTATCTGTACAGGTCCACGTCTTCGTATAGCCCCCATATAACGTACCCCCCGATATTCGGTATTTTGATGATTTTAACGACATTATTTACCGGAATCGTTTCAAATTTGGTATTTGCAGTTCGTAATGGATACTACATCCTAAGTCAAAAAATGAGCCATGTAGGTCCACGTCTTCATATAGCCCCGATTCAACGGAATCGTTCCAAATTTGGTATTTGAAGTTCGTAATAGATACTTCCGCATAAAACAGAAAATGGGCCATGTAGTTCCACGTCTTCGTATAGCCCCCATATACCGTACCCCCCGATATTCGGTATTTTGATGATTTTAGCGACATTATTTACCGGAATTGTTTCAGTTTTAGTATTTGAAGTTCGTAATGGATGATACAGCCTATGACGTAAAATTGTCTGTGCAGGTCCACGTCTTTATATAGCCCCCATATAACGGTACCCCCCGATATTCGGTATTTTGTTGATTTTAGCGACATTATTTACCGGAATTGTTTCAAATTTCGCATTTGAAGTTCGTGAAGTTCGAAACTACAGCCTATGACAGAAAATTGCCTGTGCATTATAAACAGATTTTTTTTCAAGTTTCGCATTTCAATATTGTAATAGCTTGTGACAAAAGTTGCCTATGCAGGTCCACATCGTCGTATAGACTCTAATAAACGGCTACATTAGATATTTTCATGATTTTAACAGATTTTTAAGGGATTTTATTTTTTTTGAAAATTGTTAAATTTGTACCAAATGGTGGAGGGTTTTCAAAGTTCGGCCCGGCCGAACTTACAGCTTTTTTACTTGTTTTTATTCAGATGACACTGCAATTGGTTTTCATTTCCATTTGATTTTGGATCTTTTGGAAATGGACCGATTGCAATAAAATTTGGCAAAATTAATTTCTACTAAAATCAGACATTCATTCCGAATTGCATTGGAATCTAACATACAACATGTACTTCTAACATGTACAAATCGTGTTTGGTGGGAGATATATCCAAATCTGAACCGATTTCAATATAATTTGGCAAATTCATTTCTGTACTAAATTCCATCCCTCATTCCAAATTTAATTGGAATCAGACACACATATCGTGTTTGGTGCATGAAATATGTGAAATCGGACGAACATATATATGGAAGCTATATTCGAACCTCATCCGATTTCAATATAATTTGCAAAATTTATTTTGAAACAAATTTCGTCACACATTCCAAATTCTATTAAAATTGGGGATACATAACGTGTTTACGGGAGCTTTATCCAAATCTGAACCGATTTCAATATAATTGGGCAAATTCTTTTTCGTACCAAATTCCGGCACACATTCTGAATTTCATTGGACATACTTGTTGTGTTTGGTGCATAAATAAGGAAAATATATATGAAAACTATCACTGATTTCAATACAATAAACTCAACCTATTTCAAAACAATTTGTCAAATACATTTGTGTACAAAATTCCGTCACTCATTCTGAGGAATCCAATTTAAACCGGATATATGAGAGCTGCATCCAAATATATTTGTGTACCAAATTCCTTAACTCATTCCAAATTTAATTGGAATCGGACATACATATCGTTTTAGTGCACCAAACATATGAAATCGGCCGAAAATATGTATGAGAGCTGCATCCAAATCTTAACCTATTTCAATATAATTTGTCAATATATTTGTGTACTAAATTCCTTCACTCATTCCAAATTTCGTTAGAATCGGACATACATATCGCGACTGTATCTTTAATCGATCGATAGATATGTGCATAATAAATCTAAAATTTTTGGAGGTTCCTCGGATTCTGATGTTATATCTCCAAGTTCAAGTAGAATTTCAAACATTTATATATTGTGGTTTTAGATTCTGGTGTGAAGATGGAATATATCGGTCTACTCCTTCTAATACCTCCCACACACAGGGTCAACATTTGCAATATCCATGAAGCTCGTAGAACGCCAAATTAACACAATTCCATTCGGACTTGTCACAATTTCAATATTTCTATCAGCCCAGGATGTGTTATAAAGATGGTAGAGATCGAACCATTGCTTCTGCTACCTCTCCCACAAAGGTTCAAAAGTTTTAAATAACCAAAACGATTATAAAATCCGAAAAAGGCACCCGGTTCTCTTCATATTTCAAACATCCCATTATTTCTACTAACACAAGATCTGCTGTGAAGATGGGATATATCCTGAGATGAATATGGAATGTATGATTTCGCATTAAAATTGACATAAATGTTCGATTGTTTTGAAATTTTGCCCATACCAATATTCTTATCTTTCTTGGGTAAGGCATGAACATAGAATACTTCGCTCGGCTTTACAGGGTGAGATGAAAAAAACTCCAACCAACTTCATACCGCTGTCTTTTCTAAGCCACTTGTCCGATAACTGTTAAAATTGTTCCAGTGATAGCTCATTATATTGTTTACAAGCGTACAAAAGCATTTAAGTGAGATTTTTCCAGAAAAAAGGTTATTCGTGATGGATTTGAAGCGTGATAGTGTGATTTCTTTACATTTGGCTGGAAAACCACATGTGGCTATCGTTAGAGCACTCCAGCATTTAAATGTGAATAAATCTTTGGTGTCTCGTACCATCGCTCGTTACCGCAATGCTGGTAGCGTAGCCAGACGTCAAAGAAGTGGACGGAAGAAAACAGCAACATCAGAAGAAATGGTTGGAAAAGTAAAGAAGCGACTTGATCGAAACCTGCAGTCGCAGTGGCCGAAAAATGGCTCGCAAGCTGAACATATCGCAATATTCCATTCGGCAAATATTGAAAAATTAGCTCGGCCCGATGGTCGCTCTCCGTTTGAATTATTCGACCGTGGCATCAGAATAAATGCCGAATATTATCGCGAAAATATTCTGGAGGGTGTATTAAAGCCTTGGCCATGCAAACATTTTGGCCGCAGACCTTGGACATTCCAGCAGGACTCAGCACGCGCCACCCAAGAATGGTTACAAAATGAGGTTCCTCGCTTCATTTCCAGCGCACAATGACCACTAAAATCTCCGGATATCAATCCGTTGGACTATTGTGTCTGGAGTATTTTGGAAAGCAAGGTTGGCACTAAATAATACCAAAGTGTCGATAGAATGAGTCAAAATACCGCAGAGGAACATTCGGGCAGCGTCTGACGGTTTCATTGTCCGTTTGAAGGCCACATTTCGTGCCAAAGGTGACCAATTCGAACAAATCTAAACTTATTCTAAAATTTTATGATATTTCCGACATTTTTGGCATTCATTTAATTCAATTAAAAAGTATGGAATTTGGCTTTGTTGCAGCTTTTTTTCTCACCCTGTACAAAATAAAGAAAAGCCTGCCCCACAAAAAATAAAATATGTCTACTTATTAAAATACTGCGACTATTCTCTGGATAAAAGTCTATGTAGATTTAACGATGACAGCCCGTCTGTGCATTCATCTGCGTAAATCACTGTCGCTTCCGAACGAATCGAAGTAGGTTGATAAAATTTTATTCAAATATATGTTTCGTCTGCCAAACATTTGATAATGAAAATGGACTGCATAGGTCCACTTTTAGTTAAAGACCCTATATAACTTATGCACCGGAATCGTTTCAAATTTCATAATGATAGTTCGTAATGGGTAGGTCTACGTCTTTGTATAGCCCCCATATAGCGGTAACTCCCTATATCCTGTATTTTGATGATTTTAGTGACATTATTCACCGGAATTGTTTCGAATTTCGTATTTGAAGTTCCTAATGGGAACATTGATTTATGACAGATAATTGTCTATGCCGTACGGTACCTAGCTTTATTCGGTATTTTGATGATTATAGAGACTCTATTCACCAGAATTATTTGAAGTACGTAATGGGTACTGCAGCCTATGACAGAAAATTTCACATGCCGATCCGGGTCTTAGTATAACCCCCCATATAACCGTACTTCCTATATTCGTTATTTTGATGATTTTAGATACATTATTCACATCATTCACTCCATCATTTTTAAGATTTTAAGGGTTTTTGTTTTGAAAATTTCCAAATTGGTTTCAAATATTGGTAGTATTCAAAGTTTTACCTGGCCGAACGTACTGCTTTTTGACTTGTCATTGTTATTATATTTATTACTATTACTTTGTTTTTAGTACAGTAATAATAATTCCTATTCGGTATTTCGGTATTTATTTCCTGTGGCAGAATATTGCGTTTATAGGTCCACGTTTTCCTGCAACCTCACATAGTTGTACCTTCCTATATCCAGTTTCTAGCGGAATAGCTTAACATTCGGTATTTAAAGTTCATAACGGATTCTATCTCCTGTAGCAGAATATTGTCTATACAAGTCCACGTTTTCTTATGGCCCCCAAAATAATTATACCTCCCGATATTCGAAATTATCTCAATTACTAACGGAATTACCTAAAATTCAGCATTTGGATTCCGTGATTGGTTCTTCTGCTTTTATCGAACAATTTGATATATAAGTCAAGATTTTTCTACATTTTTATACCCTCCACCATACTATGGAGGGTATATTAATTTTGTCATTCCGTTTGTAACTCCTCGAAATACTCATGTCAAAAAAGTGTGCATATTCTTGATCAGCGTAAAATTCAAAAACGATTTAGCCATGTCCGTCTGTGTGTCTGTCTGTTGTAATCACGCTATCTTTCAAACAAATTGAGATAGAAGGCTAAAATTTTGCACACATGTATATTTTGTCAGTAGGCAGGTTAAGTTCGTAAATGGGCCATGTAGGTCCAAGTTATCATATAGCCCCCATAAAACGGTACCTGCCGATATTCGGTATTTTGATAATTTTAGCGAAATTATTCACCGGAATTGTTTCCAATTAGGCATTTGAAGTTCGTAATGGATACTATAGCCTAAGACAGAAAATTACCTGTACAGGTCCCCGTCTTCGTATAGCCCCCATATAACGGTACCCCCCGATATTCGGTATTTTGATGATTTTAACGACATTATTTACCGGAATCGTTTCAAATTTGGTATTTGAAGTTCGTAATGGATACTACATCCTACATCCTAAAAATGAGCCATGTAGGTCCACGTCTTCATATTGCCCCGATATAACGGTACCCCTCGATATTCGGTATTTTGATGATTTTAGCTACATTATATAACGGAATCGTTCCAAATTTAGTATTTTAAAGTTCGTAATAGATACTGCAGCATAGAACAGAAAATGGACCATGTAGATCCACGTCTTCGTATAGCCCCCATATACCGTACCCCCCGATATTCGGTATTTTTTATGATTTTAGGGACATTATTTACCGGGATTGTTTCAAATTTCGCATGTTAAGTTCGTAATGGATACTTCAGCCCATGCCAGATAATTGTCTGTGCAGGTCCACGTCTTCGTATAGCCCCCATATAACGGTACCCCCTATATTCGGTATTTTGATGATTTTAGCTACATTTTAAATAGATTTTTCGTCAAGTTTCGCATTTATTTTCGCTAGGCATTTGGTATATTTAAGATTTTAACAGAATTTTAAACGGATTTTATTTTATTTTATTTATTTATTTTTTTTTTTTTTTTTTTTTTTTTTTGGAAATTTCCAAATTTGTACCAAATGGAGGAGGGTATTAAAAGTTCGGCCCGGCCGAACTTACAGTTTTTTTTCTTGTTTAAACTCATATCCTTATTGAACTTGTTCCAGTATTTTTCGAAAGAAGTTTCATACTTAGTATGCAGGTATTGTTAAGTAAAACTCACCTCATATGTTCTGCTGTCTACAGATGCTTTTTCTAAACAAAAAACTCTTATCCAATGTTATTGGCATCCATTTGAAAATAACTCCATGTTTTGGGAAAAGTATGCTCTGATCCAGCTAAGAGCGGCTATGAATTCCGTGTGTTTGGTTGTTTCGTTGATTTTTTTTTCTATTTCGTTTAATATGGAAATCAATTTTTTGCTTTACACTCTTTGCTTTTTGCTAGGTTTTGATTTTTGTTGTAATATGGAAATTCACTATTCTTTGGTTAAGGGGAATTGGTTTTGGATTTTTTTTTTTTTTTTTTTCTCTTTTTATGGTTTAGCTGATATTAGCATTAAATTTGATTTTTTTTATTATCTTTTTTTGGATTTTTATTTTTCACACTTTTTTGGGTTTTTTTTCCTTTTTGCCTCTTTATTTGAATAATTGAATATTCCTTAAAGATATTTTGATTTGAGGTTTGAGGATTTCCAATGAGGTTGGCGGTAACTTGGGATTTGTAATTTACACTGATTGTGTGTATGTATGTATTTATTTTGTAAAGATGAATGTGTGTGTGTGTGTGATATCTTAATAACAGACACTTGGCTTGATTCCCCTTAAGTATTATAAATGATACTGGAATGACAATAATAACAATAATGACAACAAGAACAAGAACACTTATATTCACTTATTGACGCACATAAATTTGAGCCAAACAAAACACTGGTTGAAAAAAACAACGCGGAATCTAGAATGTAAATGGCCGCTGCTGCTGTTGGCGATTTTGTAACGAAAATTATGACTGTTAATTAATTTGAATTATGAAAATTGCCCATATTTCGTTTTATGTTTTACTCTGGGGAATTCCATTGGATTGTTGGTTGGTTGGTGTTGATTTAATGGAATTCTTTTTGTTATTTTTTTCCTTTAGAATTTATGTTTTTTTTTCTTGAAGATGTTTATTTTCTCATAGCTATTTTTATGTGAGATTCTTTTTTTTTTAATTTTGCTAATTTAAGAAACTTTTAACCTTTCCAAGATGTTGGAGGCAAAATGTTGTTGTTTTTGCTTCATAATCAAATTTTGTGATGATTTAGTGTAAAATGCCTGCTTTTATTTTCCACTTTGGGGTATTTCTTTTTTTTTTTTTTCTTTGAGATTTCTTGTTTTTTTTTTTTCTTTGCTTTGGTTTGTTGTCCCCAATTTTGGTTGTTGTTGTTTGCTCTTAGAATATCTATCTTTACAACATGATTTCCACTTTAAGGGGCCGGCAGGCAGTGCGTTGTTTTTTGTTTATTTTTAAACTCTCGGCATACTTTTTTTAAGAAACAATCGACCGACTCACTCATTCACTCGCTTGTTTTACGCACAAACACAGATGACAATGTTGTTTTGTGGGGATTTTCGGTTTCTGTTAATTCCAAAAAAAAAAAAATAAATAAAAACGAAAAGAAAATGGATCTTTAGGCTAAAGAGATCGAATTAAACATATATTTGCTCATTTGCACACTCATACCCACAAATGGACCAACATGTGGCCATGGAGGGCGGGGATGGCAAAAAATCAAATTTAGCAAACAAAACATAAGAGGTACCAAGGACCAAAACAAACGACCAACCGATATGCCAACGACCGATAATTACAAACTTTTATTAATTCATTGCATTTATTTTTTTCTCAAAAAATACTCCTTTAAAACTATTCTCCAGCATGGATTACTTATTTTTCTTGTGTTGCAGGTGATCTCTTAAGATTCAGGAGTTCGAATTTGTTGTTCAATATTCATAGGTTTTTTTCTTTGCTATTTCAGAATGTCAAGCATTCACATAACATCACAAAATAACACTAGTGGCTGGGTGGTATGAGGGCGAGCGAAGGCCTTTCACCTATTTACACTGGACCAAAATAACACTCTCCCATGTAAATATTCTTTGATGGAAAACAAACACACATAGGCACGCACACCAAGAAAAAAAAAACAATTCTATTTCACTTTCATTTGATTACGGAGTTGTGTTTTGGTTTTTATGAGCCCAGGGGCTCTCCTTCAGGTTTGAAGTACTTCTTTTGGGCTTCAAACTATTTTTTTCTTTTTTATTTTTGTCACTCATTTATGTCCCCCCAAAAAGGCACACTCACTCACCTACACCCCACTCACTAGCTGGCGACACATATCACAATGTACAGGAAAAGCACGGGTCGTCTCCAAAAAAAAAAAAAATGTCACAACAACAACAACTCAAAACAATCCCCAAGCACACAAGAAAATAAATATATATCTCACACTATACACATACACACACCAATTCACTCGCATACAAAGGAGACCATATGTTTTCGGTGTGTGCCTGAATTTTTTTTTCTGTTTTCTTATTCCTCTGGCCGTGGAAAGAAATTGAAAATCGAGCGTAAAAGACCCAGCACCGACGACGACCGTTGTTGCTGAGACGAGACACGAATATAAACTGAAAACTGAGATAGGAAAATCTTTCATTTGGAGCAGAGATACTTTGTGTTTTCTCGGATGGCGTTGCCGATGTCGCTGTCAGTTGTCAACGTCAACGCTGCGTCGAGTAAAGTCGAGTCGCGTTGCATATTCGTTTCGGTTTGTTGTTGATAGTGTGTGTGTGTGTGTGTGTGTGTGTGTATCTCTCGTAGTCATCCAGAGTTGAGTAGGACATCGTCATAACTTCGTGTTGAATGTGGCAGAAACACACACACACACACCCCAATATAGCCACACATATATTTTGTATCAAACATAAAGGATGCCCATGTCCCAACAAGGAGGTTTGTGACTCTAGCAACATGTTGTGGTGTTTACTGGGCCACACATAATTCTAATTGGAAACATTTTGTTCTAGGAGTCAGAGAGTGAGAGATAGAGAGAAAGAGTGTGTTGCAGAATAAGAGAGAAAAAGGAATTTTGAGCAGAGCACTAGAGATATCAACAAATTGTTACAACTTGTTGGTATTTAAGCAAAGAGATAGTGTTTTGAAAAATTGTCATAGCCACAGCAAAGAGAGTTTTCGGGGCGAAGTAGTTACAACATGTTGATAGAAGAGATTTGAAACCAAATTGAAAGAGAGAAGCAAAAGGAAACATTTAATAAGAGAAAATCATCGTAATTTTCTGATAAATGGCAATAGCTTATTTAATTTTATTATTATTATTATTATTATTATTATTATTATTATTATTATTTATTTTTATAATTTATTGAAAAAATCAATTGCTAGGGAAAACTCAGTTGGGTCTTTCTAAAGAAATTTCGGTCATGGGAATAAATAGTTTATTAAGATTTAAGTTATTATATAACAAGTTTGGAAACAACAGTTCAAATTCATACAGAAGAGTCTTTTGTATACCTACAACAATGTATGTTGGGGTATGATAAGTTTGATTGGGCCAAACATTATGTAACACCTCGAAATATTGGCTTCCTACATAGGAAAGTGTATATGGATCTTCCTATCTCGCCAAGCTGAGTCGATCTAGCTATATATGTCCGTCCGTGTGTTCATGTTAATTTGTAAACACTCTACAGGTCGCAATTATGGCCCGATCTTAGAATGGAGGTGGGACTAGGGCCGGAATAGAAGTCTATTGCTTTTGGAGATGATCCCATAATATTTAGGGGTCGAAATGGACCTAAATCTGAAAATTTTCCTGATTTTGCAGTTGCTCTACAAGTCGCAATTATAGTCCAATCAACGCGGAAGTAAGCATGGGGCTGGAGCTTAGGGCTGACCAGAAGCCTTCCAAGTTTGATGGTCATCGGGTAATATTTAGTGGGTGAAGTAGATCATAACATTTGTGTTATATAAAAGTAACATTTTCTACTAAACCGCGAATATTTTAAATCCCGGCGAAGTTACAATGTCCTCTTAGCATAAAAGAATAACATCTAAAAAATCGCATAAAAGATGCCGATAATGATGTTAATATAGATTTTGTAGTATTTTGTTACAATTTTTCATTTCTTCATATTTTTTATCGCATGCGATTTTTTCACTTTGACTTATAATATTGAAGTATACATTTTCTACTTCTTCGAATTTCTGCTTTTTTAAACTGATTTCGTTGACGAATATAGCCAAATATCGTAGACGAGCAAATCATATAGATGAGTCTAAATTTGTAGATAAAGACGGTCCTCTTGCTTTTGGAGATGATAGCAAAATATTTAGGGGTTCAAGTGAACCAAAAACAGAAAAATTTTCCTGATCACACAGTAGAAGCCGATCAACACGCCTAAGAAGAGAGTTAAGGACAGGGAAGAATTCTAGCATTTTGGTATTTTGCAAATACTTTTTTAAAAATACTCCATTTTTTGGCAGAAGGGTTCTAAACAAATATAATTAAATATAAAACGATTTTGAAGTCAAAAACCATTTACAATTTTTTTTTTTTTTAAATCCAGTATTTTTGGTCAGCAGTGTTCTCAAAAATTAATACATTTAGGCCAGTAGAGCATCCACCATGGCCAGTAAGAAATACATTAATTTTTTTTTTTAAAGAAAATTCACTATCATGATTCGAGTAAAAGATCTTTGAAAAGTATTTTATTAAAAAATCGGATGTCCCTTAAAATATTTTTAAAATGTTTGATAATAAATACTTAAAAATTATAGATTTTTTGGATTGTGGTCAAAAATTAACAAACACATTACAATTTTAAAAATTTGACTTTTGGAGAAAAGCTCGTGTAATAAATGCAAATAAAAATGGCTTGAAAAAACAAATATTAATGTATGCATTCCAAAAATTTCCGATACTTTCCATTTAAAAACTAATCTTACTGGCCAAAAAATTTGGATACTTTAGGCTTGAAGAAAATCAATGAGTAATCGCAATAATTTCTGAGTTATGATTATTCAATATGTCAACACCTTTGTGGTAATGGTTCGGCTATCTGACCTAAGCTTGATACATTATTAAAGGTTTGGACATAATCATAGACTTCAGACTGTTCATATATGCAAAATAAGATTTTTTAAAATGTAGGCCGCTTATGAGGAGTATTGGTAAGAGAGGAATGATGGACCTTATATTTATATCATATTTAATATTGGCGCAAAAATGTGATTTTTTAAATAAAAATCCAAGATTTTTTTCTCATCATTCTTCGAAATCACTCAGAAATCATGAAGCTGAATGAGAGCATATATGACAGAAAAATTACATAAAATACTTACCTTTTTTATTTGAGCAGATCCGTAAAGGAATTTTGTCAACCTGTAAGAAAAAAAATTTATACAATTATAATTTTTTATTTAATTTTTTTTATTACAAGTTTTAAATTTTAAATTCAATGAATTTAGTTTCTTGAATGGCCTTAGTCATATCATGCCATAAGGAGTATATTGTTTAGGGTTTAAATCCGTGGAAAAAGGTGGCAAAAATAATGAAAATACTGAATATCGGGTGCTATCCGAAAAAGTGGACATATATAAACAATGTTCCGCCACCGGAGCAAGAACCTATTACAAACTACAAATACCAATTTTTGGACAAATCCGTACAAAAATGTGAATAATCTTCAAATACCGAATATCGGGAGGTGGGCCGATATACGCAAACCGATATTTTCAATACCTACGCACAATACAAACAATTGTGGACTGTGTCGTGGTTTCAACAGACAGACTGACATCGTTATGTCGACTTAGACTAAGAATTTTTTGCTGATCATGAATATATATACTTTGGGGGTGGGGTCTACGGCGAATATTTAGGGATGTTACAAACGGAATGACAAAGTTGTTATACCCGTCTTTCCAAGGTGGAGCCTATAAAAACTAATGGAACATTAATTTATATATGTGCCTTTCTAGGGACGTACCATTAAGAATCAGCCCACAGTCTTTATCTTTATACTAAATAAAATGTTAATACAAATAGTCGGACTTTTATTTCACATTTTACAAGAGCTGTGTTTATTCAAAATTTGACCCTTTTGTGTAGGGAGGTACTAGAAGAAGCTGACCGATCGACTAATACAAATATTAAGATTTGCTAAGTTTGAATAGTTTCGTGTTACTTAAGGTTAATTATTTTCCTTGCAAATTGTTTACTTTTGTGAGGGAGGGGGTTCTTCCTTAAGGTTAATTATTTTCTTTGCAAAGTGTATACTTTTGTGGGGGAGGAGCCCGAAGGAGTGGACCGACATCGTCCATCTCCAAACGCAATTTAAGTTTGATAATATCAATACGATGCACCAAGTTTGGAAGGAATTGATACTCCATTCAAGAGTTATCCTGCACACTAGCCAGCCATACAGACAAACGGCTATATTGCCTTCAAATGTCGTGGAACGGATGTCGTCCACAGAGACCTTTATTTCCATATTTTCTGTAATGATATGACTGAGGATATAGAGAATATTTTTAGTGTGATAAATCATAAAGTAACAATAAATTAAACGAAAGAAGTTGTGACGACAAAAATCCTTCGTCATTTTTGCCCACACAAAACGCTATCATAAATTCCAATTGCCACTCAAGAGAGGTAAACCGTTATCGCAACAACACACAGCATCACTCATCACTACCATCGGCGGTGATGAGCACATGTGATGTTGTTGTGATAACTAAATTTTTTGTAAACAAGTTCCCGTTACTCCACTGCGAACACGTGGTGGAGCCGGGTATAAAAGGGCAGTCAATGGCAGAATCGGGGCAATCAGTGCCAGACCGTGACCGTGACAACACCAGCGACAGTGAGTGCAAGACAGTGAACGAGACAACACCAGACCGGTAAGTGCCTATATAGAAATTTATCCTGGACATCCTTGCCTAGAGTACTTATCCAGGTCTCTAGTCCTTGAATCCGAGTGGTATCCTTAAACATATCCTAGATCCTTGTAGTGCTTGAGTACTTATTAAGGTCTCTCGCAATCGTATCCTTGAACATCCTGTAGTGCCTGAGTACTTATTAAGGTCTCTGGCAACCCTAGTCTAGATCCCTATAGCGTATCCTTGAATATCCAGTAGCCTGCTTGAGTACTTATCCAGGTCTCTCGCACGGAATCCATCCGAATCCTGAACACCCTGATCCTGTATCCTTATCCCGTTCTCGAGTACTTATCCAGGTCTCGAGTGGAAGAACCACCAAACCCGGACCGAAGACGATTAGGCTAGTTAGAATATATAGAGTTTATATATAATTCAAATTATTTTTTTAAATAAAACATAATATCAAAACGTAAACCACTGTCTTTCTCTTTCTGTCTCGATAAATAAAATATCTGTACGAACCCCTGGACCCCGACGAGCTATTCCAGCCCAAGGGGAGAAATCCTGTCGTTACAAAGTGACACTTGAAAAGTTCCTTAACTTTTCTCAGTGTATCGTAAAAATTCTCTTACAATATTAATTTCTCTTGTTTAGAATTTATTTTCTTCTGCTGAACTCTCGTTTTATGAAAATCTCTGCAGCATACATTTGCTCTCTCTCTCTCTCTCCCTCGCTGACATGTTTCAGCTGCACAAGCAATTGATGTGGGCACAACTCCGTGACATTTAACATAAAATATTTTTGTACTTATGTATGTGTGTGTTTATATGTATGCTGGGGTATAAGAATATTCCTCGCTGGCGCCACAACATCCGTTTTGCCGGGTGTGGTAGAAAAATAGGCTCGTACGAATTTATACAAATTCAAAGACCCACTCACACACACGCACACTCGCATATACATTCGCAAACATAAACGACTCATAGAGAAGCAAGTTGTTTTTATTAATCAAAGTATGATTATTAAAAGATTCCCATAGTAAGGGGGAGATTTGCTCTGCCTATGTATTACCAACAACTACCATCCATGCCATGGCCACCTACTGTTTCCGGTGGAACGACAAAAGACGAGTTTTTTTTCTATTGTAACCCATATTTGCTATGATGATGGAGGATGATGGCAAAGACGATGAGGTGGAAATGGGGGGCCATGGGTGTTTATGTATGCTATGAGTGGATGCCAGTAGCAGGAGCAGCATTAACCGGAAACCAAGCATATGCCCAAGAATACTAATTGCTGCAAATTAAATCACATAAAATATGAATGTAGATAAACAAGTTATCTGCAGCATATTTACCTAGAATATCCAAACAACATCTAGTAAGGATATATAAATGAACTTATTGTGTTCATCCATATGGTGGGATGGCAGGAAGGGAGGGTAGGGGGGAAGTGAAAACAAAAACCTCCCACATAACTTGCTTAAATATAGAGACTTAGAATTTAGCCTTTAGCTATTTGACAATATGTTTTCTTTTTATTTTTTTGGGTTTCTTCTCCTCTTTTCAATATATTCTTAAGCAGCCGAATCCGGTATTGGCGTCCCAGACACCAACAACAAAAAACACCGAAGCTGGCCAACAATATTGTCTCTAATCATAGATAATTGTATCGATGGTCAAATTTATTTTTTGGCCAAAAGAATTTTACCCCTACCACCATCCAGCTTCCATTAGGAATTCTCGAAAACAGAAAACCTAGAAATATTTTGCCAGAAGCTCTCAAGTGTTTGAATGTCTGTCCATGGCGAGCAATACACAAGGGCATGATGGTATCCTGTCTAGTGAACGCCAAAACGGCCGGTATGCCTAGGATTCATTTTTGTGTGTGTGTGCGTGCGTGTGTCTGTTTGATTGTGTGAATTATTGCAAACTGCTATGGGCCATTCAGTTATCAGTGATGGTTCACTAAATACATAATAAAATATAATAAATGTAACACAAGAGCTAAGCAGCAAAAAGCCGAACAGAAGGAGCAGAGCACACGCACACACACACACCTCTTCTCTCAGCATGAATCGCAGAAACTATAATGCTTTGGGATAAAACAAAATCTTAAAGCAATGAGCATTACCAGCTGACATACACACACTCACACGAATTACGGCCGTCGGACGACGGACGACTCCTTAATCTATCACATGGTTTAAATGTTGCTGACATACTTAGCTGTCGAAGGGCAACATGTTGAGGGAGAAAACACCTTTTTTTTTTGAAGTGATGAGATAAAACAAGGAATTCTCTTTGCAAATTATTTCTCTTTGGTGTTGTTTTGATACAAATTAAAAAGCTAAGCCGAAGAGAGTCGGATTTAGTTACGAAACTTTTGCAAACACTTGTAGCTGATGGTACGCGAATCAAGCCTTTTAGGGTTGCCAAATTATTTAACTATGAATTGTGAGCGCTCTGTTCAAATAGACATGTAATAGAATTTTATGAAGGACTAAAAATGATAAACGACGAAACTATTGCGAGTTTTGTAATTTGTTACATATATTCGATCTGTACACCCTCTACCATATTTTAAGTATGTTGCAAACTTTTCAGACCCCTCACAGTTTATATATGTACTTGCTCAGCATATAAATTAAGGACGGTTAAGATATGACCTTCTTTCGGTGTAAAACAGCCCAGCTTCCAAACGGAATAAGGATGGTTGACAATACTTAATTTAAATGTATCCCTATTTTTATACCCTCCCATAGTACCCATAGTATGGAGATTATATTAAGTTTGTCATTCCGTTTATAACACCTCGAAATATTCATTTTAGACCCCACAAAGTACATATTACTCTTGATCAGGATAAAATTCTATGTCGATTTAACAATGTCCCTATGTCTGTCCGTCTATCCGTCTGTGGAAATCACTCTAGCTTCCGAACGAAATCAAGTAGGTTGATAAAAATTTTCTCAAATGTGTATTATGTCTGCATGACTTTTGGTATTGAAAATAGGCCATGTTGGTCCACGTCTTCATATAGCCCCAATATAACGGTACCTCCCGGTATGCGGTATTTTGCTGATTTTAGCGACATTATTTACCGGAATTGTTTCAAATTTAGTTTTCGAAGTTCGTAACGGATACTATAGCATAAGGCAGAAAATGGAAAATGTAGGTCTACGTCTTCGTATAGCCCCCATATAACGGTTCATTTACACTGTGCAACAGAAAAAACAGATTATTAAAACAAGTGAAAAGGCTGTAAGTTCGGCCGAGCCGAACTTTAAATACCCTCCACCATTTGTTACAAATTTGGCAATTTCCAAAAAAAAAAAAAATAAATAAATAAAATCCGTTAAAAATTCTGTTAAAATCTTAAAAATACCGAATGCCTATACGACGACGTGGACCTGCCTAGACAACTTTTGTCATAAGTTATTACAATATTTAAATGCGAAACTTGAAGAAAAATCTGTTTATAATGTAGCTAAAATCATCAAACTACCGAATATAGGGTGTACCGTTATATGGGGGCTATACGAAGACGTGGACCTGCACAGACAATTTTCTGGCATGGGCTGAAGTATCCATTACGAACTTCACATGCGAAATTTGAAACGGCCTATTTTGGCCTATTTTCTGTTTTATGATGCAGTATCTATTACGACCTTCAAATACCGAATTTGGAACGATTCCGTTAAATAATGTCGCTAAAATCATCAAAATACCGAATATAGGGTGACCTATGTCGCCCACTTTCTGTTTTATGATGCAGTATCTATTACGAACTTCAAATGCCAAATTTGAAACGATTCCGGTAAATAATGTCGCTAAAATCATCAAAATTCCGAATATCGGTGGGTATGGTATGTGGGACTATACGAAGACGTGGACCTAAATGGCCCATTTTTTGTTTTATGCTGCAGTATCTATTACGAACTTCAAATACCAAATTTGGAACGATTCCGTTAAATAATGTCGCTAAAATCATCAAAATACCGAAAATCGGGGGGTACCGTTATATAGGAGCTATACGAAGACGTGGACCTACATCGCCCACTTTCTGTTTTATTATTATTTCGAACTTCAAATTCCAAATTTGAAACAATTCCGGTGAATAATGTCGCTAAAATCATCAAAATACCGAATATCAGGAGATACCGTTATATGGGGGCTATTTGATAACTTGGACCTACATGGCCCATTTACGAACTTAACCTGCCTACTGGCAAAATATGCATGTGTGCACAATTTTAGCCTTCTATCTCAATTTGTTCGAAAGATAGCGTGATTACAACAGACAGACAGACACACAGACAGACAGACGGACATGGCTAAATCGTCTACGCTGATCAAGAAAATATATACTTTGTTGGGTCTGACATGAGTATTTCGAGGAGTTACAAACGAAATGACATAGTATGGTGAAGGGTATAAAAACGAACATAATTAATGTAGACAACTCTCTCTTTCATAGGCTTAATAAAATAAATTTCTCTTAATTCTTCCATCACTATCAACAATGTTGCGAGAGAGTATATGTTCAAATTTACGCAACCGTTTAGCGGCAATTCTCTCTCTAATTCCTATATCAGCAACTTTGTTGAAGAAAAGGGAAAATGAGTATCTCTTTTCTCTCTCAACAGCACGTGAGAGAAAGAGCATTATTTGAAAATATTTGTATTCTCTCTGCAGCATCCATTTGGTAAATTGGCAACATAACCTAACCCAACCAAAATATAGTGGACAAAATACATTGACTTTATTCATTCATACTGGCTGGCTGGCTGACTTGCTATATGAATAGCTGGCGGGTAGGCTTGCTGAGGACGCCTTACTGGTGAGTGAGGTAAGTCAGTGAGTGAGTGAGTGAGTGTCCATGTATGAAGGGTAATTTCATTATCAAACGCAGATGTTTTTCATTTTCTTTTTCAATTTTCCTTTTACACCAATTGCTGTTGCCATTCCTATTAGCATAGTTATGTGAGTACTTGTCTCGGAAATGGGGTCGATTTTCGGTGGAATGAATGGCGGGGACTGGAAATTGTTTCTAATATTTTACCAGAGTCATGCTATGTTCTGGCCTGTTAACGCACTTAGCCTAATTTTTTTTTATCAAATATTATGAAATGACTGTTTGAACTGCTAGCCAAAGCCACTTCTATGTGTCGCTATTGTTTTTATTATTCTGTGGGAGAGGGGAGTTTAAATTAATGTGATGATGAACAACTGATTGTTATTTCCATCAATTTATGGTGGACCACTTTAAAATGTATGGTCATCATGGTAATGTCTATTTTTTTTTATAAATCAAATTATATTGGAATTTATTATTCAAATAAATTTTTCCTGCTCTTCATGACCCACAAATTCATTACATGAGCTAGTGTATTTTTTCTGGTTTTTCCTTAAAATCAAAAGCACAAATAGGATTTGCCGCTAATCAATCAAAAACACTGCCATCAAATGAAGTTTATGGACATGCCAAAGTAACACTTCAAATGAATAAAACTTGAGGTCAGCAGCAGATTGCCATCATCAGTCGCATTCAATACCAAATCTAAATTGAATTGTGGCCATGTAGATTTTTGGTATTCAAAAAAAAAGAAAAAAAAATACGCCACAAATAATGCTGGTGATCTGTTTACTTTGCCTGGGAAATATGAATCGAGAATAGAGAATCAAAATGAAATGAATTGTAATAAATTAAATTTGAAGTGGTTGGTGGGTGGCGGTTCTAATTTAGAATTCGTTTCACAGAAATTATATAAATTTGCCGATTGTTGAATATTACAAATTTGAAACATATACTCGATATTCGACAATAAAATAAAGTTTGCCTGCAAAAATATGTAATTTAAATAATTTTTGGGTCTCAATGGCTGTACAACTGTATATCAGCACATGGTAATTTGTTGGGCATGTTTGGCAAAATATGGTTTATAATGGATGTATTAAACAAAACGCAGAAACGGATACAAAGCCGTATTTTCAATTAAATTTTCAAAAATATTTGCAAAAATTGTTAGAATTAGATAAAACTCAAAATGGGCGTTTGATATAATTATATAAGGGTAACTGTTGACACTACTGGTACCAGAGATTGTACAACTTTTCTGTTTTCGTATATCAAGAGATGAGTGATTTGGTCACTCATTGACTGACTCATCATCAATCAACGCCCCGCTTTGGTTAGAAACTTAAGCTTAGCTGAGGTCCAAACTTGTTCGTCCTATACGGGTACAAAAGTAATAAAAGGTACCAATTATTGCCCCGCCAATTTTTTTACAAAATTCGTACCAGAAGTATAAGTACAAAAAGCTATTAAATATGGGAAATTCGAACACAAAACGCACTAAATGGTACTAAATTTTGTCGATAGTGTAGGAAAAAAGCTAGAATTTTGTACAGGGTTAGATGAAACAAGTAAAAAAGCTGTAAGTTCGACCGGGCCGAACTTTTAATACCCTCTAGCTTTTGGTACAAATTTTGGCAATTTCCAAAAACAAAAAAAATCCGTTAAAAATTCTGTTAAAATCCTAAAAATACCGAATTACAATATTTAAATGCGAAACTTGAAGAAAAATCTGTTTATAATGTAGCTAAAATCATCAAATTACCGAATATAGGGGCTATACGAAGACGTGGACCTATATAGCCGATTTTCTGTTGTATGCTGCAGTATCTATTACGAACTTCAAGTACCAAATTTGAAACGATTCCGGTAAATAATGTCGCTAAAATCATCAAAATACCGAAGATCGGGGGTACCGTTATATGGGGGCTATACGAAGGCGTGGACCTGCACAGATTCCTAAAAATACCGAATTACAATATTTAAATGCGAAACTTGAAGAAAAATCTTTTTATAATGTAGCTAAAATCATCAAATTACCGAATATAGGGGCTATACGAAGACGTGGACCTATATAGCCCATTTTCTATCTTATGCTGTAGTATCCATTACGAACTTCAAATGCTAAATTTGAAACAATTCCGGTGAATAATGTAGCTAAAATCATCAAAATACCGAATATCGGGAGGTACCGTTATATGATAACTTGGACCTTCATGGCCCATTTACGAACTTAACCTGCCTACTGAAAAAATATACATGTGTGCAAAATTTTAGCCTTCTGTCTCAATTTGTTCGAAAGATAGCGTGATTACAACAGACAGACAGACAGACAGACATGGCTGAATCGCCTTAGAATTTTACGCTGATCAAGAATATATATACTTTGCTGGGTCTGACATGAGTATTTCGAGGAGTTACAAACGGAATGACAAAATTAATATATCCTCCATAGTATGGTGGAGGGTATAAAAACCGCAACCAACTTCAGACTGCTGTCATTTCTAAGCCACTCGTCCGACAGCTCATTATATTATTTACACAATTTTGGTGAGAATTTTCCAGAAAAAAAAATTATTCGTTATGGCATTCAAGCGTGATAGTGTGATTTCTTTATATTTGGCTGGAAAACCACAAGTGGCTATCGTTAGAGCACTCCAGCATTTAAATGTGAATAAGTCTTTTGTGTCTCGTACCATCACTCGTTACCCTGATACTGGTAGCGTAGCCCGACGTCAAGGAAGTGGAAGGAAGAAAATAGCAACATAAGCCGAAATGGTTCGAAAAGTAAAAAAAGCGACTTGATCGAAACCCGCGTCGTAGTGGCCGAAAAATTGCTCGTGAGGTAAACTTATTTTCCATATGGCAAATATTGTAAAATGAATCGACGATTATAGATCTGTTGGACGATTATAAATCTGTTGGACCTTGAAAAATTGTATTTAAAAAATCCACGATATATATTTTTTTAAAAAATTCACGATTATAGCTCTGTTGGCCCTTGAAATATATAATTTTAAAAACCCACGATTATAGCTATGTTGGCTCTTGAAGAATTTTATTTAAAAAATCCACGATTATAGCTGTTAAAATTATTACAGTGACAGTTCATTATATTGTTTACAGGCGTACAAAAGCATTTTGCTGAGAATTTTCCAGAAAAAAAATTATTGGTGATGGCATTCAAGCGTGATAATGTGATTTCTTTATATTTGGCTGGAAAACCACAAGTGGCTATCATTAGAGCACTGCAGCATTTAAATGTGAATAAATCTTTTGTGTCTCGTACCATTGCTCGTTACCCTGATACTGGTAGCGTAGCCCGACGTCAAGGAAGTGGACAGAAGACAACAGCAACATCAGCAGAAATGGTTCGAAAAGTAAAAAAAGCGACTTGATCGAAACCCGCGTCGCAGTGGCCGAAAAATGGCTCGTGAGCTGAACATATCGCAATATTCCATTAGGCAAATATTTAAAAATGAGCTCGGGGTAAAGTCATTGAAATTCCAAAAAGTGCAAGAACTTACACCGCAACAGAAAAAAAGAAAATAGACTCAAAAGAGCTAAAGAGTTGCTTCGCTTGGCCGAAAGTGGTTAACTGCCGAATTTGGTTTTCTTCGATGAGAAAACATTCGTTGTCCAGCAGTTTGTAAACAAACAAAATGATCGACCGTGGCATGAGAATAAATGCCGTATATTATCGCGAAAATAATCTGGAGAGTGTATTAAAGGGCACGCAAACATTTTGGCCGCAGACCTTGGACATTCCAACAGAACTCATCACCATCGCATTCAACACGCGCCACCCAAAATGGTTACTAAATGAGGTTCCTCGCTTCATTTCCAGCGCACAATGGCCACCAAAATCTCCAGATACCGGACTATTGTGTCTGGGGTATTTTGGAAAGCAAGGTTGGCAATACCAAAGTGTCGATCACCTCAAGCAAGCGCTTCGCCGGGAATGGGCCAAAATATCGCAGAATAACATTCGGGCAGCGAGTGACGGTTTCATTGGCCGTTTGAAAGCCATAATTCGTGCCAAAGGTGAACAATTCGAACAAATGTAAACATATTCTTAAATTTGATGCTATTTCCGACATGAGTTTTGGTATGCATAAGGCTCACTGTGGATGTGTAGAATTTAGACCAAGGGATCCCAAAGTTTTGCGACGCATCAGTCGATTTTGCCGACAGATGTATACACTCAGCCAATGTTCGATAAATTTAAATATATGTTGATTTCTGTTATGATTATTCAAACTGACCCTAGATCTCTTTAGACCAAATCCGTTTCAGAACATTTGGAGTCGATCTAGCGATGTCCGTCCGTCTGCCTGGCTGGCTGGTGCGCACGTTTACTCTCGAAGCGAGTATATTTGGTCCAAACTCGGTACATCGTAATATTTTTGTCAAACTTAGATCGAGTTCAGAGATGGGCAATATTGGTCCACTCCTTCTGGTACCTCCTCCACAAAAAGGTGGAAATTTTCAAAAAGTATATTTTTTGCACAGAAAGGGAAAAGACAATCCGATTTTGCTCCAACTTTGCAAATCCTAATATTTGCATAAGTGCTAGGCCAGGTGTAAAAGTGGGTAATATCGGCTTATTCCATCAAGTACCTCCCCCACAAAGGGCCAAAAATTTGAATAATTATAACTCTTATAAAATGTAATGTAAGAGTCTGATTGTCTTCAAGTTTCACACATCCAAATATATATAATAACCCAAGGTCTGGTGTTAAGATGAAATATATCGGTCCACTCCTTCAGGTACCTACCCCACAAAAGGTCGAAATGTTCAATAAAATATATTTTTTTGCAAAAATGGATAACATCGTTCCACTCCATCAAGTGCCTCTCCCACAAAGGGTTAAAATTTTGAATAATTACAACTATTATAAAATATGATGTAAGAGCCCGATTGTCTACAAATTTCACACATCCTACAATTTTTATAAACCCAAGATCTGGTAGAAAGACGGAATATATCGGTCCACTCCTTCTGGTATCCCCCCCCCACAAAAGGTCGAAATTTGAATATTCATTAAGCTCAAAACACGCCGATTCCATTTACACTTAGCACATCTGAATAATTCTATCAACACAGGATCCGGGTCATACCTTCTGGTACCTCGCTCACAAAGAGCAGAAGTTTTGTATAACCAAAATGTTTATAAAATCCGAAATGAGCATCAGGTTCTCTTTATATTTCACACATACAAACATTTTTGCTAACACAAGATCTGTTGTGATGATGGGTTATATCGATCCTCTCTTTCTGATTTCTCCCCCACATAGGCTCAAGATTTTGAATATCCATTCCAGACTTGGTACATCTCAATATTTCCATCTACACAAGATCTGTTACAAAGTCTTTTGCTAGCTTCCCCACATAGGGTTCAAGATTTTGAAAAACAAAAAAATCTTCTCAAATTTCACACATACAAACATTTCTGTTGTTAAGATGCTATATATCTGCGAACCCCTTCTGGTATCTAACCCACAAAGGGACACAATTTTCAATACTTTTATCTGTCATAAATTGCAAAACAACTCAGCAATTCTTTACAACTAGCTATATCTAAATATACAGGGTTGCCCATATTCGACGGACCCATGACTCTTTGGGCCCATTCCAATCGACGAGGCTTGTCCGCAGGCAACATTCTTTGCGTCAATTGAATTTTGTACGGGAACAAATGCAAATCAATGCGAATAATCCGTTGTAAAGTAAAGTGGACCGAGCCATGCCCAACTGCTGAGAACGGCGTTTTTGGGATGTTCTTGGGGACCTCTCAACACTGGCTCGTAGGCAGCGATATTCTCGGCCGATCGCCTTGGTCGACTTTTATATGGCCTCTTCGGATTAGAAAGAGCCTTCGAAAATTTTTCGTATAAACGCTTAATGGTGTTCTTAGGAGGCGCACTTCTCACATTTTTAGAGTTTTAAAAGCACGTTGAGTTTTCACAATTGACTTCTTCTGTTGAATGTAAATTTCAACTATTTCAGAGCGCTCGCGTGGCGTATATTGGTTCATGGTAAAAATCTGCTAGGACTGACGCTTCAAACGCGGTATGTCATTAAGCGATGTGACATCTCTGTCAAAAGTTATGGCGTTGCCAGATGGGTCCGTCGAATATGGACAACCCTGTATGTCTCTCAACCAGAATCCTGAGATGAATATGGAATTTATGATTTTCCATAAATTAAATATAAATGTTCGATTTTCTTATAATTTTGGCTATACCAATATTATACTTCGGTCGACTATATCTGCAACCCCACGCACATGTTAACATTTTCTAAAAATTATCACATATCTCATGTAAAATGAAGGAAGTTACCAATATAGTCCAAACCTGGCACGCCGCAATATTTATATCATATTTATTTAGGTTCGATACGAAATAGGCAATATTGGCCTATTATTTAAAAACCCGCTCCATAGAGGGTCAAGAGTTTGAATAATCATAACAAAAGTCAGAATTTGTTGAAATAATCGAACATTGGCTAAGGGTATCCATCTGTCGGCACAACCGACCAATAATTTTTCACTTGTTTTTATTTTTAGAAAAATATTAAAAAATTAGGATTATATCACTTTTGATTTTTGAATAGATACTCTTGAAAATAATGTACCTGGTGCTTCTATAGATCTCTTTACACCACTCAACTCACTATTTATATCTCAACCATAACCTCATACCACTCAACTCAAATGCGCCAAATAAATAATTGCTGCTATTATATCACATCTTGACTCTGACTGAATATTCATCAGGATGAGCAACAACAACAACGACAAACAAGTTCAAGTAATTACAATTATTCAATTTTAATTAAACATGAAATTCGCCGAAAAATAATATCATTTCAAGCGTATTAGCTTGCATAACATGGCGTTATTAATAATTTACTCAAACGACAACAACAACAATAGCAGCAACACTAACAACAAAAGCATGCGTCACATTGACACCCGCCACAAAGTGAAATGTTCAATTCATAGGAAATCGAAAATTTTAAATGTTGTTTTTTGCGAGTTGCTCTAAATGAACAAACGAGAGCATGAGGTTTCAAATAACTTATTTTTAATTGAGGTAATCAATGATTAGATAATTAATTGGACTTTTAATTTTATTGCTTAGTTTAAAAATTAAATGTTATATTAAAATTAAAAAAGAAAATGTTAAGTATATGCATGGGTGAGAATTTTGGGTGGTGTCTTCAAAACAGCTCACATGGGGATACTTAAACACTAAGCAGACAGACTATTAAATATGGAAGTCGATGCTATCTGTTTTAGTCTGAGTCACAGTTACCACAAAATCACAAATTGCAATTTTTTTTAAATATTATTTCAATTTCTAACACGACTATAGATAAAAATTTTTAACAAATATGTATTAACAATGTTTCTTAACCACTAATATCTAAGAATTAATGGATTTAAAAAACTGTAGACTTTTCAAAAATATTTTTTTCCAAGGACAACCAATGCTCGCAATGTAAAGAATATTTTTTTCTGGTTATTTTTAGAAACATTTTCTATAATCGTGGGTTTTTAAAGAATATTTTCTCAAGGACTAGCAGAGATTTATGAGGGTATTTTCTCAAGGAATTTCCAGGTCAAAATCGTGGATTTTTAAAGAATATTTCCACAATGACTATTGAGGTCAAAATCGTGGATTTTTAAAGAATATTTCCACGATGACTATTGAGGTCAAAATCGTGGATTTTTAAAGAATATTTCCACGATGACCGTTGAGGTTGAAATCATGGATTTTTAAAGAATATTTCCACGATGACTATTGAGGTCAAATCGTGGATTTTAAAAGAATATTCCCACAATGACCATTGAGGTCAAAATCGTGGATTTTTAAAGAATATTTCCACGATGACCATTGAGGTCAAAATCGTGGATTTTTAAAGAATATTCCCACGATGACCATTGAGGTCAAAATCGTGGATTTTTAAAGAATATTTCCACGATGACCATTGAGGTCAAAATCGTGGATTTTTAAAGAATATTTCCACGATGACCATTGAGGTCAAAATCGTGGATTTTTAAAGAATATTTCCACGATGACCATTGAGGTCAAAATCGTGGATTTTTAAAGAATATTTCCACAATGACCATTGAGGTCAAAACCCTGGATTTTTAAAGAATATTTCCACAATGACCATTGAGGTCAAAATCGTGGATTTTTAAAGAATATTTCCACGATGACCATTGAGGACAAAATCGTGGATTTTTAAAGAATATTTCCACGACAAAAATCGTGGATTTTTAAAGAATATTTCCACGATAAAAATCGTGGATTTTTAAAGAATATTTTCACGATGACCGTTGAGGTCAAAATCGTGGATTTTTAAAGAATATTTCCACAATGACCATTGAGGTCAAAATCGTGGATTTTTAAAGAATATTTCCACAATGACCATTGAGGTCAAAATCGTGGATTTTTAAAGAATATTTCCACGATGACCATTAAGGTCAATATCGTGGATTTTTAAAGAATATTTCCACAATGACCATTGAGGTCAAAATCGTGGAGTTTTAAAGAATATTTCCACAATGACCATTGAGGTCAAAATCGTGGATTTTTAAAGAATATTTCCACGATGACCATTGAGGTCAAAATCGTGGATTTTTAAAGAATATTTCCACGATGACCATTGAGGTCAAAATCGTGGATTTTTAAAGAATATTTCCACAATGACCATTGAGGTCAAAATCGTGGATTTTTAAAGAATATTTCCGCAATGACCATTGAGGTCAAAATCGTGGATTTTTAAAGAATATTTCCACGATGACCATTAAGGTCAATATCGAGGATTTTTAAAGAATATTTCCATGATGACCATTGAGGTCAAAATCGTGGATTTTTAAAGAATATTTCCACGATGACCATTGAGGTCAAAATCGTGGATTTTTAAAGAATATTTCCACAATGACAATTGAAGTCAAAATCGTGGATTTTTAAAAAATATTTCCACGATGACCATTGAGGTCAAAATCGTGGATTTTTAAAGAATATTTCCACGATGACCATTGAGGTCAAAATCGTGGATTTTTAAAGAATATTTCCACGATGACCATTGAGGTCAAAATCGTGGATTTTTAAAGAATATTTCCACGATGACCATTGAGGTCAAAATCGTGGATTTTTAAAGAATATTTCCACGATGACCATTGAGGTCAAAATCGTGGATTTTTAAAGAATATTTCCACGATGACCATTGAGGTCAAAATCGTGGATTTTTAAAGAATATTTCCACGATGACCATTGAGGTAAAAATCGTGGATTTTTAAAGAATATTTCCACGATGACCATTGAGGTAAAAATCGTGGATTTTTAAAGAATATTTCCACGATGACCATTGAGGTAAAAATCGTGGATTTTTAAAGAATATTTCCACGATGACCATTGAGGTCAAAATCGTGGATTTTTAAAGAATATTTCCACGATGACCATTGAGGTAAAAATCGTGGATTTTTAAAGAATATTTCCACGATGACCATTGAGGTCAAAATCGTGGATTTTTAAAGAATATTTCCACGATAAAAATCGTGGATTTTTAAAGAATATTTTCACGATGACCGTTGAGGTCAAAATCGTGGATTTTTAAAGAATATTTCCACAATGACCATTGAGGTCAAAATCGTGGATTTTTAAAGAATATTTCCACGATGACCATTGAGGTCAAAATCGTGGATTTTTAAAGAATATTTCCACGATGACCATTGAGTTCAAAATCGTGGATTTTTAAAGAATATTTCCACGATGACCATTGAGGTCAAATCGTGAATTTTTAAAGAATATTTCCACGATGACCATTGAGGTCAAAATCGTGAATTTTTAAAGAATATTTCCACGATGACCATTGAGGTCAAAATCGTGGATTTTTAAAGAATATTTCCACGATGACCATTGAGTTCAAAATCGTGGATTTTTAAAGAATATTTCCACGATGACCATTGAGGTCAAATCGTGAATTTTTAAAGAATATTTCCACGATGACCATTGAGGTCAAAATCGTGGATTTTTAAAGAATATTTCCACGATGACCATTGAGGTCAAATCGTGGATTTTTAAAGAATATTTCCACGATGACCATTGAGGTCAAATCGTGGATTTTTAAAGAATATTTCCACGGTAAAAATCGTGGATTTTTAAAGAATATTTCCACGATGACCATTGAGGTCAAAATCGTGGATTTTTAAAGAATATTTCCACGGTAAAAATCGTGGATATTTAAAGAATATTTCCACAATGACCATTGAGGTCAAAATCGTGGATTTTTAAAGAATATTTCCACGATGACCATTGAGGTCAAAATCGTGGATTTTTAAAGAATATTTCCACGATAAAAATCGTGGATTTTTAAAGAATATTTTCACGATGACCGTTGAGGTCAAAATCGTGGATTTTTAAAGAATATTTCCACAATGACCATTGAGGTCAAAATCGTGGATTTTTAAAGAATATTTCCACGATGACCATTGAGGTCAAAATCGTGGATTTTTAAAGAATATTTCCACGATGACCATTGAGTTCAAAATCGTGGATTTTTAAAGAATATTTCCACGATGACCATTGAGGTCAAATCGTGAATTTTTAAAGAATATTTCCACGATGACCATTGAGGTCAAAATCGTGAATTTTTAAAGAATATTTCCACGATGACCATTGAGGTCAAAATCGTGGATTTTTAAAGAATATTTCCACGATGACCATTGAGTTCAAAATCGTGGATTTTTAAAGAATATTTCCACGATGACCATTGAGGTCAAATCGTGAATTTTTAAAGAATATTTCCACGATGACCATTGAGGTCAAAATCGTGGATTTTTAAAGAATATTTCCACGATGACCATTGAGGTCAAATCGTGGATTTTTGAAAGAATATTTCCACGATGACCATTGAGGTCAAATCGTGGATTTTTAAAGAATATTTCCACGGTAAAAATCGTGGATTTTTAAAGAATATTTCCACGATGACCATTGAGGTCAAAATCGTGGATTTTTAAAGAATATTTCCACGGTAAAAATCGTGGATTTTTAAAGAATATTTCCACGATGACCATTGAGGTCAAAATCGTGAATTTTTAAAGAATATTTCCATAACGACTATTGAGGTCAAAATCGTGGATTTTTAAAGAATATTTCCACGATGACTATTGAGGTCAAAATCGTGGATTTTTAAAGAATATTTCCACGATGACCGTTGAGGCCGAAATCTTGGATTTTTAAAGAATATTTCCACAATGACCATGAGGTCAAAATCGTGAATTTTTAAAGAATATTTCCACAATGACCATTGAGGTCAAAATCGTGGATTTTTAAAGAATTTTTTCCTAAGCTCTATTAAGCCCATAATCGAGGATTTTTAAAATTTTTTCTCAAGGACTATCAAGGCCATAATCGTGGATTTTTAAAGAATTTGTTCCTAAGCTCTATCGAGCCCATAATCGAGGATTTTTAAAATTTTTTTCCTCAAGGACTATCAAGGCCATAATCGTGGATTTTTAAAGATTTTTTCTCAAAGACTATCAAGTATTTCAAAAATATATTCTCACCGACTATAAAGACCACAATCGTGGATTTTAGAAGAAAGAAACATTTGGTTTTTAAAGAATTTTTCCTCAAGGACAATCAAGGATTTAAAACACAATATTTTCAAGGACTATCAAGGCTTTAATCGGTGATTTTTTACAGAATTTTTCCTCAACGACTATCAAGGATTTAAAACACAATTTTTTCACGGACTATCAAGATCATAATCGTGGATTTTGAAAGAATTTTTCTCCAAGGACTATCAAGGATTTAAAAAAAGATATTCTCAACGACTAACAAGACTAAAATCGTGGACTTTGAAACAAATTTTCCTCAAGGACTTAAAAAAAGTACTCTCATGAAGTATTTTTCTTCAGAAACAATCAAGGATTAAAAAAAATATTTTCACAGACTATCTAGGCCATAATTGCAGATTTTGAGAGAATTTCTCCTCAAGAACTATCAAGGATTAAAACAAAATTCTAACATAGCATCAGAGAGAAGTTTTCCCAAGCATTCTCATGGATTCAAAAAATATTCTCACCGACCATCAAGGACTATCAAGTATATACTCGTGAATCTTTGCAGGATATTTTCTCAAGGACTATCCAGTCAACACTCGTGGATCTTTGCAGGATATTTTCTCAAGGACTATCAAGTCAACACTGGAGGATCTTTGAAGGGTATTTTCACAAGGACCTTTAGTGATTTTTTAAAGAAATATGTTTTCAAGTACTGTCAAGACCATAATCGTGGATTTTAAATGAATATCTCTTAAGATTAAAAAAAGAAAAACAAAATATTCTCAAGGACTCTCAAGGCCATAATCGTGAAGTTTTACATAATATTTTCTCGAGGTCTATCGAGGCCCAAATCGTAAATTTTTAAATATTTTTCCCAAAGATTATCGAGGACTTAATCATGGGTTTTGAAAGAATATTTTCTATCAGCGGTACTTTCTCAAAGACTAGGAATTTTCTCAAAGACTGCCAAGGCCATTATCGTGGCTCTTTGAAAGATATATTCTCAAGGACTATCAAGTCTATATTCATGGATCTTTGAAGGATATTTTTTAAGGACTATCTAGGACTCTCGTAGATTTTCAAGGAATATTTTCTCAATGAATGTCAGGAATTTATAAAGGTATTTTCTCAAGAACTATGAAGGTCATTGTTGTAAATTTCGATAGAACATTTTCTCAAGGACTATCAAGTATATATATTCTTGAATCCTTGAAGAATAGTTTTTCAAGGACTGTCAAGACCATAATCGTGGATTCTTAAAAAATATTTTCTCAAAGACTACAGGGATTTATGAGGATATTTTCTACAAGGTCATACTAGTAGATTTTTATAAAATATTTCCTCAATTGTGGATTTTAAAGATTACCTTCTCAAGGACTATGGACTCGTGGATCCTTGGAGGATGACCATCAAGGCCATGACTGTCGAGGCCATAATAATGGATTTTAAAAAAATATTTTCTCAAGAACTATCAAGGCCATAATCGTGGATCTTGGAAGAATAGTATCTCAAGGATTCCTAATGAATATTTCCGTTCTCAAAACTATATACATATATAACTATTAACTTTTTTTGTTCTCAGTTTGTATTTCATACAATATTACTCAAAACGTGTCACTTGTTGATCCATTTCCATAAAATACAATTACATTTTATTTACAGTGTTCGCATTTCATTATTAATACGCAGCGCCCCTTTATCCATTCCGCAATACCACATTCTCTCTTTCACCTCACCCCCCCTAAGGTTTCTGGTGAAAATTGTGGACGAACATCTAATTATTTCATTTATTATTATTATTTTCATATTGAAAATGTGCGGTAGATGAGGTTAATGAGTACCACAGAAGGTCCAAACATAGAGTGACATCAAAACGAAATACAAAAGGGTAAACAACAGAGTGAACGAGGAGGAAAGGGAGAGAAACGTGGAAATATTGTCAGATTGCAATGCGATTTTACACAAATGATGCATGACAAAAATCCAACCGCAGTGATTTATACAACGAATTCTAGGATTTATCTGCGCGCTTGGATATCTGGCATTGCAGTGACTATTTATGTTTTATTTAATGAACGTGACTTGGTGTTTATGTGCAAATGTATGTGTGTGTGTGGGTGTATCTGTGTGTCCTTTATGAGTTTTTGCTTGTGCGTTTACATTTTAATCTATTAAAATTTTTGGCTATTGGGCTATACGAATGGCAAATATTTATGGAAGACCTGGATAGAGATGGATGAAGCGAATCGATTTGCGTATGTATGGGGATTTGCATAATATATGTATGTATGGATGGATTTACGTTTGTCTGTCGGTATGTGTTCGTGAATGTGAATATATGGATTAATTAAATTTCATACTTATTTTTGTACAATGGCAAAAGTGTTGAACAGAACAAAAGCGTCAGCAGCACAACATTTATTTAATTCCACAAAAAATGAACACATCTATCATTTGTGGGCCAACTCTAATACAAATAAAAGCCAATCAACCATGTTGCTCCATTCATTTCGAATGGTTGCTGCAGCTACTGCAGCTGATGATGATGATCATCATCACCATCACCAAAATCATGGCTTTTTTTGCCAATAGTTAAGCTGTAATAGTTATGAATTCTGGCAAATTTGTTGATAAAATTAAAAATCTCATCAAAAATTTACATTTTTCAAAATAGAATTATAAATTTATGAATTATATTAAAAATATTCATCGTTGGCCATCAGTGCAATTAGAAAAATTAACAAAAAAAAACATAGTCTCTGGTCATAGTGTTAGTTGGTGACTGACCTAGTGATGTGGGTGGATTTTGGAAAAAAAAAAACGTTAGTTTGGCGGATTCAAAAAAAAAAGTTTTTTAAAAATACACGACTGTGACTTCTTTGGCTTCAATTAGAAAATGTTCCTAAAAATCCACGATTATGACCTTGAAATTCCTTAGAAAATATTCTTTCAAAATCTACGATTATAGCTCTGATAGTATTAGAGCAAATAATCTTCAAAAATCCACGACCACAGTGTTGAAAGTCGTTGGGAAAATGTTTTCAAAAATCACGATTGCGAAAATATTCTTTAAAAATCCGCGATTATAAATTTGATGGTCCTTGAGAGAATATTCTTTAAAAATCCACGGTTATGGACTTGATGGTCCTTGAGAGAATATTCCTTAAAAATCCACGATTATGGACTTGATGGTTCTTGAGAGAATATTCTTTAAAAATCCACGATTATGGACTTGATGGTCCTTGAGAGAATATTCTTCAAAAATCCACGATTATGGACTTGATGGTCCTTGAGAAAATATTCTATAAAAATCCACGATTATGGACTGGATGGTCCTTGAGAAAATATATCACGATTATGGCGTTGATAGTCGTTCAGAAAATGTTCTGTAAAAAATCACGATTGAGAAAATATTCTTTCAAAATCCAGGATAATAGTCTTGAAATTCGTTAAGAAAATGTTCTTTAAAGAATCACGATTAAGAAAATATTCTTTCAAAATCCACTATTACGACCTTGATAGTCCTTGAAAAACTATTCCTTAAAAATCCACGATTACGACCTTGATAGTCCGTGAAAGACTATTCCTTAAAAATCAACGATTATGGCCTTTATGGTTCTTTGGGAAATATTCATTAAGAATACACGATTGAGAAAATATACTTGAAATACCTACGAATATGGCCTCAATAAAATATTATTTAACGATTGTGTCCTTGGGAAAAAAAAATTCTTCAGAAGCCTTGACTATCAAGGCCTTGAGAAAAAATTCATCAAAACTCCTCGATTAAACTCCTGATCGTCCTTGAGAAAAAAAAATCAAAACTCCAAGATTATAGCCTTGATGTCCTTGAGACAAAAAATTCTTCAAAACTCCACGAATATAGCCTTGATGTCCTTGAGAAAATAATCGTTAAAAATCCATGGTTACTGCCTTAATAGTCTTTGCGAAAATATTCTTTAAAAATCCACCATTATGGCCTTGCTAGTCCTTACAAAAATATTCTGTAAAATCTACTATTATAGTCATAATAGGCCTCAAGAAAATATTCTTTAAAAATCCACGATTGTGGTCATGAGAATATAGTTTTTAAACACTTGGTAGTCCTTGAGAAAATATGTGTTAAAAATCCACGATTATGGTTTTGATAGTACTTGAGAAAAAACTCATTAAAACTCCACGATTATAGCCCTGATGTCCCAAGAAAATATTCTTCAATAATCCACCATTATGGCTTTGATTGTCCTTTGGAAAATATTCTTTAAAAACCCACCAATGTGGCCTTGATAGTCCTCAATAAAATATTCTTTAAATGTGTACGATTGTGGACTTGATAGCCCTTGAGAAAAAAAATCTTCAGAACTTCACGATTATAGCCTTGATAGTCCTTGAGAAAAAATTATTTAAAATCCCACGATTATCGCCTTGATAGTCCTTCAGTAAATATTTTTAAAAATACAAGAATATGGTCTGATAATCCATGAGAAAATATTCTTTAAAAATCAACGATTATAGTCTCGATAGTCCTTACGATAATATTCTGAAATATAGCCATAATAGTCCTCTAGAAAATATTCTTTAAAAATCCACGATTATGTCCTTGATGGTCCTTGAGAAAATATTCTTTAAAAATCAAGGATTATGGCCGTGATAGTCCTTGAGATAATATTTTTTTTTTTAATCAACGATTATGGCCTAATAGTCTTTGAGACAATATTTTTCCAAATCCATCCATTAATAACGTTTCAAAAAATATTAGCTTCGGGATTATTGCTCTTTCCTGACTCATTTTTGGATCTTATATTGAACTACGCTAAAATATTTTGATAGGTCAAGTATTTGTTTATATAAATAAGAAATGTATCTATGTAATTTTCCAGATTTTCTGTTTACTCCTTTTATAGCAAGGGAGTTTGTTTATTTTCTTGTCCTCTCTTTCTCTCTCCCTCTATTCTTTAAATGTGTACGATTGTTGACTTGATAGCCCTTGAGAAAAAAATCTTCAGAACTTCACGATTATAGCCTTGATAGTCCTTAAGAAAAAATTATTTAAAATCCCACGATTATCGCCTTGATAGTCCTTCAGAAAATATTTTTAAAAATACACGAATATGGTCTTATAATCCATGAGAAAATATTCTTAAAAAATCCACGATTATGGTCTCGATAGTCCTTGCGATAATATTCTGAAATATAGCCATAATAGGCCTCTAGAAAATATTCTATCAAAATCCACGACTATAGCCTTGATGATCCTTGAGAAGATATTCTTTAAAAATCAAGGATTATGGCCGTGATAGTCCTTGAGATAATATTTTTTAATTCAACGATTATGGTCTTGAGAAAGTATTTTTCCAAATCTATCCATTAAAAAAGTTTCAAAAAATATTAGCTTCGGGATTATTGCTCTTTCCCGACTCATTTTTGGATCTTATATTGAACTACGCTGAAATATTTTGATAGGTCAAGTATTTATTTATATAAATAAGAAATGTATCTATATCATTTCTCAGACTTTCTGGTTACTCCTACTATAGCAAGGGAGTTTGTTTATTTTCTTGTCTCTCTCTCCCTCTATTTGTTGCAAAGAAAAATGTTCAACAGATTTACACCTTTCAAGTGCTTGGCTTTAGCTTTGGATTCTCTCGATATTGCATTTGACTTCATAAATGCATTCACACACACACACAGATATATATGTATGTGTTCACACACACCCATATGTTCCCACAATCATTGCACTGTTACACATATGGTTAACACATTTACACTGAAAAGAAAATATATATTATATGTAGTTCTCATCGCAACAGCAATTGGCGTAGTGATGGAAATGTGGGGAGAGGGGTAAATTCATTAAATTGATTGCCATAATAAAAAATGTAACAAAGAAACCGCTGCATTATCGTCCGTTCCCTTTTTTAAAGGCTCTGTAAGTGTTTTTGATGTTTTAAATGTGGTGTGGTGTGACTTAAAAGTTGAAACAAGAAACTTGTTAAGGGGTTGAAATGTTTTACGAAGACCAAAATAGGCTTGTTCACATGTTCTTTATTTTAGGAAGCTATCCACTGACAGAGCTGTCAATTTTTAGGAACTAGGGGAAACAATGTTGAATTTTGTAAGATAGCAGTATTAATAGAGTGCTATAATAGATCAATATGTAGTTTAGTTTTCAATGTCAACATAATTTTTATTCGAAATAAAATGTATGGAGTGCTAATTTAATACGCATTTTATTTAAAGACAAGTTTTTCCGTCACACTAATAGTCAATCTTTTGAAGAAACATCACAACCAAAGAGAAGTCCGAATTGCGAACATAAAACTTAGTTTTATTGATAATATAATTTGGATGAATTATATCTTAAAATAACTATATTTTAACCAGTAAAAAAAGTCTTAAAGTCGGTCGGGGCCGACGTCATGATACCCTACACCACTTTGCTAATTTAGTAGAGCTGCGCATAACAATTATGATTATAATTATAATTTAAAGTTCAAAGGGCTAAATATGCCGAAGCATTTGTATTTTTAAATTCGGACTTTTATTACCCATTTGGTGCACAATTAATTTGAAATCGGATAAAGATATATAGAGATAAAGATATATCCAAATCGGGACCGATCTCTATAAAATTTGACAAAGATATTTCTGAGCTGTATTTGATATATTTTCTTGAATATCGTTCTTATGGAGTGCATATTACGGCTGTGGGTAACAAATATGACAAATCGGATGAACAGTATATATGGCAGCTATAGCTATGTCTGAACCGATCTTCACCAAATTTGACATACTAGCTTCTAGACTCAATTCGGTCGTAAGTTCCAAATTTCATCCAATTTGGAAAAATATTAGAAGTTTGGTGTACAATAAAAGGTAAATAGGACGAAGCTATATATGGGAGCTATATCCAAATCTGAACCGATCTCGATAAAATTTAGCAAATGTATTTCTGAGATGTATTTGATATATTTCCCCAAATATTGTTGTTACAGAGTGCATATTACGGCTGCGGAGGACAAAAATAACAAATCGGATGAACAATATATATGGGAGCTATAGCTATATCTGAACCGATTTCGATCAAATTTGGCATACTTATTTTCAGGTCCAATCTGATCGTACATGCAAAATTCCATACTATTCGGATATTACACGTTTGGTGCACAATAAAAACAAATCGGACGAAGATATATATGGCAATAATTGGTCACCTTTTGCACGAATTATGGCCTTCAAACGGCCAATGAATCCGTCACACGCTTCCCGATTTTTGCTCTGCGGTATTTTGGCTCATTCCTGGCGAAGCGCTTATTTTAGCTGATCGACACAGTCCAACAGATTGGTATACGGAGATTTTGGTGGCCATTGTGCGCTGCAAATGAATGAATGAAGCGAGGAACCTCATTTTGTAACTATTCTTGGGTGGCGCGTGCTGAATCCTGTTGGAATGTCCAAGGTCTGCGGCCAAAATGTTTGCGTGCCCAAGGCTTTAATACACCCTCCAGAATATTTTCGATAATATTCAGCATTCATTCTGATGCCACGGTCGATTTATACGAGCGGAGAGCGGCCATCGGCTGTTATGGCGGCCCACACCATCACCATGACCGGTGCTTGAGTTCTTGTGGCTAACCGAAGGTGTACATTTTCAGCTGACCTCTTTGGCAAGTAAACACGATAATTTTGTTTGTTTACAAACTGCTGTACACAGTATGTGTTCTCTCGGAGAAAACCAAATTCAGAAGTTCACCACTTTCGGCCAAGCGAAGCAACTCTTTACTTCTTTTGAGTCTATTTTCTTTCCGTTGCGGTGTAAGTTCTTTCACTTTTTGGAATTTCAATGGTTTTACCTCGAGCTCATTTTCAATATTTGCCGAATGGAATATTGCGATATGTTCAGCTCACGAGCCATTTTTCGGCCTCTGCGACGAGGGTTTCGATCACGTCGCTTTTTTACTTTTCTAACCATTTCTGCTGATTTAGCTGTTTTCTTCCGTGTGGCCCCCCATAACAGTCGAATGTTTTAAGGCCATAATTTGTGCCAAAAGTGACCAATTCGAACAAATCTAAACTTATTCTAAAATTTGATGCTATTTCCGAAATTGTTTGCTTCCATTCAATGAAATGAAAAAATTTAAAAATTATGGCGTTTAACTTTGTTGCAGTTTTTTTTTTTTTATCTCACCCTTTTGCGGGTTATAAAAATATTGGGATGTCTAAAATTTGAAGAAAATTGGACATTAATATTATTCAAAATGTTGACCTTTGGAAGGGAATGTATAGGAAATAGTAGATCGATTTTGCCCTTTCTAAACATTACAATGTTCCTAGGTTGAACCTCATCGATTACTCCCATCGCTTAAGGAAAGTAACCACATTGAACCTTTCTTGGGATCATGCTTTACAAACCTCATACCAATTGCATACGAGAACTTAGGTTAGGTTAAAGGACGCGCAGTTACCATTTGGTAACCGCTCCACTCGGAGACCTATTGGTCCATTGTGTTCATCCTAGAAAGAATAGTAAGAAAAAAAGGAAGGAATGGTCGATAGAAGGGGGTGAAGATAGAAGATAGAGTTATAAAGTGTGATCTACGGCTAAGGAACTTGCCGTGTCATCTTTAGCCACTTGAATCTTCTGACTAATTGAAGAATTACTATTGGGTCAGTGTTAGAAAAATAAGACAGATCATGTGACACTAGTTCCCCACAAGCCTGTGTCTCACATTAATGAGTGCTGGACAGTGGCAGAGCAAGTGTTCGACTGTCTCAATTTCTTCTTCATCTTGACAGATCCTACAGTAGTCAATGTCGTCGCTATCCCATTTCGAGGTCATTGCCCTCACCTTACAGTGACCTGTGATAATACCCACCACAAGCTTTAGATCAGGGTTCGGAAATGACAGTAGCGACTTTGTTCTCTTCACCGAGAGTGTAGGCCAGATTCTTTTGGAGATGGTGCAACCCATTTCGTCCAGCCATTTTTGTACAATTCTCTCAGAGTATTGTCTTTGAATAACCTGTATGAAGTGGCACAGTGGTGGTAATTGATTCGGATCCTAGTGTTGCCAATTCGTCTGCAGTCTCGTTACCTGCTTGATGGACAACCCAGTGTTTCCAAGGCTTCTCTGCAGTTCAAAACAGCCCTAGACTTTATGGTATAGGAATTTAAGGCCTTCAGTGCCGCCTGACTATCAACATATATAGTCACCGGACCGCTAACCTCAATATTCCTTGTGACCAGCAGGTCTGTGGCTTTTTTTTGACCGCAAAGATTTCCGCCTGAACAGTCGTTTCCAAGCATGTAGGATTCACGAACATTAAGGGTATCACAGAAGACACCAGCTCCCGTTCCACAATCCATCTTTGAACCGTCAGTATAAACAGCTATGCCGCGGAAAGGTGGGTTGTTATAAGCCCAGGCGTCTCTGTTTTGTGTATGTCAGGTGGGTCAAAGCTCAGCCGTGGTGAAATATAGTCACTTGTATTGGCTACCACTCCCACATTCCTTACACGTCTTAAATTTGCAGAATACAGGGTTGCCCATATTCGACGGACCCATCTGGCAACGCCATAACTTTTTATAGAGATGTCCGCGTTTGAAGCGTCAGTCCAAGCAGATTTTTACCGTGAACCAATACACGCCACGCGAGCGCTCTGAAATAGTTGAAATTTACATTCAACAGAAGAAGTCAATTGTGAAAAAAAAATGTGAGAAGGTCGCCTTCTAAGAACACCATTAAGCGTTTATACGAAAAATTTTCGATTGGTAAGGCTCTTTCTAATCCGAAGAGGCCAGTTGGGCATGGCTCGGTCCACTTTACAATGGATTATTCGCATTGATTTGCATTTGTTAACGTACAAAATTCAATTGACGCAAAGAATGTTGCCTGCGGACAAACCTCGTCGATTGGAGTGGGGACAAAGAGTCATCGAAATGGCCGAAGATGACGAGCAATTTTGGAACAAAATTATCATGTCCGATGAAGCCCATTTCACATTGAATGGGACCGTAAATAAGCAAAATTGCCGTTTTTACGCCACTGAAAATCCTCAGGAGATTCAAGAAGTGCCTCTTCATGACGAAAAAGTCACAGTTTGGTGCGGCGTTGGTGCGAAAACGGTCATTGGGCCGTTTTTCTTCCAAAATGAAAATGGCCATGCTGTTACCATCAATCAGGAGCGTTATCGCGACATGATGACCAATTTTTTGATGCCAATTATTCGTCGAAAGCGTATGAGGCAGTTCTGGTTTCAACAAGACGGGGCTCCACCGCACACAAGTCGCATAACAATCGATTTTCTGAAGAATTTGTTTCCGGGCCGTTTGATGTCGAAAAGTGGTGATTTGGACTGGCCACCGCGTTCGCCCGATTTGACGCCGCCTGACTTCTTCTTGTGGGGATATTTGAAGTCAAAGGTTTACGTTAACAAGCCAAGGGCCGTAGAAGAGCTCAAGGACAACATTCGTGAAGAAATAGCCGCTATTCCGGCCGAAATGTTGGCAAAAACGATGGAAAATGCAGCAAAAAGGGCACAATACGTCATCAACGCCAGAGGCGTCCATTTGAGAGATATCGTATTCAAAAATTGATGTAAACAAATCTACTTGAAACAAATTAAATGATTAACATTGCCAACCGCCAAATTTTTATTTTTTTTCTTTGATAAAAAAAAACATGGGTCCGTCGAATATGGGCAACCCTGTATCCAAACAGGACAGGAATAGAGTGCGATCAAGCCTCTCTTAGCTACATAGAAATACACATAGAAATTAGTACATAGAAATACATAGTTACACACATATTTTTTTCTTGGAGGAATTGGGAAGGCAACACATCATTGAGCATAACTCACGATCTTTGTTCAATGGGTTAAATTCCAAAAATAATAGACTCGATTTTACCAAAATTATTATGTTTCATCATGATCAATGCCAATAGCACCCTTCAATAAAGATCACATCTTTCATAACATGAATTAGATCATTGAATAAATATCCAACTTCGACCGTTTCAGTACACAAACGGTGTTCCAAGAAATCATAAAGAAGTATTATTTCTTAAATGCAATCAATGCACACAGATTTCTGAAAATAAAAGGTAACATTTCTCTAAGCGTTTTCATAGAAGGCTCGCACACATTCACATTTAAACTATTAAATACAATTTTTTTCTTTCGTAAAAAACGAAAACAATAGAAATACGCAAGGAAAAGATTCCAACGCAGAAAAATCAAACAAACTACGCTGAACAGCAACAAACTACAACAAATATCCACGGCTAACAACTTACGAAGTGCAAACGAAACTGCGATGGAGAAACGAACGAAAAAAAAAAACAGACTCACACAGCATAACAACTGAGAAATAAGAGCAAGGATAAACATAAATCGTGATATGATTGTTGATTGTGTGTGCGGTAGCATGTTTATACGAAGGATTTGCTGAAGTTTAAGTGTGCTTGTGTAAATTCACCATTCGCATAAATACCCACGAAAAAAAAAACGCTTAGATTTTTTTATTCTTCTCTTTGAGGTCCATTGCTTCTTTTTTACCTTCACAAATGTCGCAGAGAGGTCCTTTACGCTAAACATTCGCAATGTTACTTTTTTCCTTCCCTTTTTTTGGGGTTTCCATCATTTCACAAACGAGCCACCCACTAACACACTTTTTCAACCTCGAGGCTCACATGTCACAGGCGAATAGGTCTAGGCTAAGTAGAAGCAGAAGAAGCATTGTCGCTGACTAGTGGCAGCGGTATCATGCGTGTGTTTATTTGGGTTGGTTGGATTTGAGCCGGTTATTGCACTTGTTACGCTCTTTATGCCTTAGTAGGCTTATGCCGATTGTTTACGTTGGACGATCAATGCATATGGCGGATGGCATACATACTTATGTATGTATGTGTATGTACCTACCATGAGTTTTTCCTACAGTTCTTGCTGAAAGCAATGCGTTCGATAAACGGAATTCCTGAATAGCAAATGGGGTGAGAAATTCCACAAAAAAAAAAAAGAAAAAACTCCATCATAATGGCAGAAGTGTTGGTGAAACGATTGGGTGGCTTGATATGGGAAATTAGAACGAAGAAAAAAAGTATGAATTTGGGGTAAGGTGAGGTTATGTTTATATTTCTGTATTTAATGAAAGGGTGGTGGACAAATTTGTGGGACATGTTCTGACAAACATATTCTCAATATTCACTGACTGATTTATAAACATCCAGACGAAAGGACGGAAGCTAGAATCTTATAATTTTGGGTGAGAGTTAACCATGGAATGAAAGTGCGAGATTTTATTTGAAATTTTGTATTTCGGTATTTGAAAATTCGTTCTAGGAAAGTACAAAAAATGCCTACTACTAACGTTAATATAAAGCGATCGGCATGTTAGCATCAAGCACTGACTTTTTATACCCTACAACATACAATGGTAAGGATATTATGTCTATGTGCATTTGTTCGTAACATGGAGAAGGAAGCGAAAAAGACCCCCAGTTGCTTTTGAAAATCTTCTTAGGATCACTTTCTAAGTCGATTTCGTCCATTCGTACATGTATTTTTGATAACAAAATGCAGTTCACATTTATTATCCGATTGAGATGAAAGTTTCCAAACAATATTTGTTTCGCCCAAGAACAAATCCTTTTAAAATTGGTGAGAATCCATACATATCTTCAACCGATTTAAAGTTAATTGTGCACCAAATGACCAATATCAGCCCAAATGACCTGAGTTTTGGCACATCCGACGGAAGATAGTCTAGAAGCAAGTACATCAAATATGGAAATCGGTTTAGATATAGCTATAGCTTATTATTAATTATTCTTATAAAAAAATTGGTATGCCGACTCTTGGAAAATGCCATACCGACAATTGGCAAGTGGTGCTGACTACTGGCAAAAAAGCATTGTTTTAATAAAATTACAAATTTATGAAATTTAATTAAAAGTTATTAAAACTATATATATTATTGCAAAAACTATACAAAATTTCGAATCTGAATAAATTAACTTTGTAATAATTGAAATGTTCCACTCAGAATGGTGAGCGATTAAAAACGTGAAAATCCTAAAAGTGCCGACTACTGGTATACTTACCCTATAAAAAGTTCAGTCAGGACAAACTTAAATTCTTTTTTACTTGTTTTAAATGTTTTCCTTGGTTTTAGTTCAGGTTTTTAAGAGTTATTTAATTATGCTATGAAATCGGAGAGAATAAATTATGGAAGTTGTAGTTAAATCCGAACCAGTTTTTACGAAATTTTATAGAAGCATTTATACTTTATGTCATAATGTGTTTTTGCCAAAATTTAACTCTGATCAAGTATATGGGGTCTACGACGACTATTTTGACACATTGCTAATGGGATGACAAATATACAGGGTGAGATGAAAAAAATGCAACCAATTTCAGACTTCTGTCATTTCTAAACCACTCGTCCGACATTAATATTAAAAATATCAGTGACAGCTCATTATATTTTTTACAAGCGTACAAAAGCATTTTGCTGAGAATTTTCCAGAAAAAAAGTCATTCGTGATGGAATTCAAGCGTGATAGTGTGATTTCTTTATATTTGGCTGGAAAACCACAAGTGGCTACCGTTAGAGCACTCCAGCATTTTAATGTGAATAAATCTTCTGTGCCTCGTACCATCGATCGTTACCGTAATACTGGTAGCGTAGCCCGACGTCAGGGAAGTGGAAGGTAGGAAACAGCAACATCAGCAGAAATGGTTCGAAAAGTAAAGAAGCGACTTGATCGAAACACGCGTCACAGTGGCCGAAACATGCCTCGTGAGCTGAACATATCGCATTATTCCATTCATCAAATATTGAAAAACGAGTTCGGGGTAAAGCCATTGAAATCCCTAAAAGTGAAAGAACCTACATCGCTACAGAAAAAAAATAGACTCAAATAGCTAAAGAGTTGGTTCGATTGGCCGAAAGTGGTGAAATGCCGAATTTGGTTCTCCCCGATGAGAAAACAATCGTTGTCCAGCTGTTTGTAAACAAACAAAATGATCATGTTTACTTGCCAAAAAGGTCAGCTGAAAATGTGCACCTTCTGTTGGCCACCAGAACTCAAGCGCCGGCCATGGTGATGGTGTGGGCCGCCATAACAGCCGATGGTCGCTATTCGCTCGTATTAATCGACCGTGGCATCAGAATAAATGCCGAATATTATAGCGAAAATATTTTGGAGGGTGTATATAAGCCTTGGGCACGCAAACATTTTGGCCGCAGACATTGGACATTCCAACAGGACTCAGCAACAACGCACTCTGCACGCGCCACCCAATAATGGTTACAAAATGAGGTTCCTCGCTTCATTTCCAGCGCACAATAACCACTAAAATCTCCGGATACAAATCCGTTGGACTATTGTGTCTGTGGTATTTTGGAAAGAAAGGTTGGCAATAAAAAATTTCAATGTGTTGATCACCTCAAGCAAGCTCTTCGCCGGGAATGGGCCAAAATACCGCAGAGCAACATTTGGGCAGCGTGTGACTGTTTCATTGGCCGTTTGAAGTCCATAATTCGTGTCAAAGGTGACTAATTCGAACAAATCTAGACTTATTCTAAAAGTTGGTGCTATTTACGATATTTTTTTTTTGCTTTCACTCAATAAAATTAAAAAAAAAAACAAGTAAGCAAAGGCTATAGTCGTGCGGGGCCGACCATGTGATACCCTACAACACTGTCCAAATCCATTTTGTAAGATTTCGCTTTTTAAATTATGTCACGGAGCTCTGCCCAGATATTACCCTTAGGATTTTGACCAGGGACATTTTCCCAATATTTATGCACTCCGCCGTGCTGTTAGTTTTTGTGGTCCATTTTACGGCTAAATACAATCCAATAGTCATTCAAAATGCCAGAATTCTTCCCTGTGCTTAACTCTCTTCCCAGGCAAAATTTCGTGTCGATTGGTTTCAATTGTGTTATCAGGAAATTTTTATGTTTTGGTTCAATTGAACTCCTAAAAATCTCCAAATTTAGACTCATATATATGATTTGCTTGTCTACGATAGTTGGCTATATTCGTCAACGAAATCACCATAGAAAAGCCAGAAGTTCACCTTTTGTGTGTTTTGGTTTAGGCTTGTATGTTCTTTTCAGCATTTCGGTAGAATGGAAAATCAGGAACATTTTTAGTTGTTGGTCCATTTCAACCCCTAAATATATTGCGGACATCTTTAAAAATAATAGGCCGAGCCATTCTGAGCCTAACCCTACCCGTGTGAAAATTTTCGTGAGAATCGGACGATAATTGCAATCTGTATATAATAACCCCAACCTGTGTTGCAAGGTGAAAACATATTACAAAAAAATATACACTTCAATATTATAAGTCAAATTGAAAAAATCGCATGCGATAAAAAATATGAAAAAAATAAAAAAAATTCACAAAATACAACAAAATCGATATTAACATCATCATAGGCGTCTTTTTTGCGTTTTTTTAGATTTTATACTTTTATGCCAAGAGGGCATTCAGAATTTACAACATTTATCAAAATCGGTCCAGCCATTCTTAAGATATAAACATTTTAGCTAACATCCCCTTCCTTTGTATATACACATTGTATATATTTCGCTATATACATCCGACATATTTACTATCGGCATCTACTTAACGGTCAGAATTGACCTGTTCGTCTATTTATAATTTCGCCGGGATTAAATAGATTCTCGGTTTAATGGAAAATTTGACTTTTATTCAACACAAATGTTGTGGCCTATTTCACCCACCAACTATTACCCGATGACCATCAAAATTGTAAGGCTTCTGCCCAGCCCTAAGTTCTAGCCCCGTGCTAACTTCCGCTTTGATTGGTCTATAATTGCGACCTGTAGAGCAACTGCAAAATCAGGATTTTTTTTTAGTTTTTGATCCAATTCAACCCCTAAATATTATGCGATCATATCCAAAAGAAATAGGGTTCTATTCTGACCTCCATTCTAAATTTTGTGAAGATCGGGCCATAATTGCGACGTGTAGAGTGATTACAATTTAACATGGACAGACGGACGGACGGACATACATAGCTAGATCGACTCAGCTCGGCGAGATAGGAAGATCCATATATACTTTCCTATGTGGGAAACCAATATTCGAGGTGTTACATAATTTTTGGCACAATCAAACTTATAATACCCCCAACACATAGTGTTGTAGGGTATAAAAATTAAAATTAATGGCGTTTAACTTTGTTGCAATTTTTTATCTCACCCTGTAATATGGCCCCCGGGGGCATTATATAAAATTAGTCAAGATCAAGCCTCAAAATTTTCTTTGATGTATAACGGCTTGTAATTACTATTATCTACACGTGTTAAACAGGCAGCTCTTTTTTTTACAGCTCGAAAATTCTTTTTTTCACTAACAATTCTACCTTAACCTCTTAATGTTGCATTCAATTTTAATGAGGCATATAGATTGTTTTGTATTTCGATTTACACGATTTAATTTCTCATTCTTCCATATTTTTCTAAGTATGGCTCTACACTCAAAAAAATACCCACTTAAGTGTCACATGATTAATGACTTCCACAAGGCTGGGAAACCTAGTTTTAAAACCAAGACTTGAAACACAATTTCCCTTAGGAATATTTCACACCGCCAAAACGGAGATGCCACACAAAAACAATTTTCTTATTTTCTTTAAGCTGCTGCAACACGAGCCATGTTGATTTTAAATAAAATACCGAAATAACCCAAAGCATGTCGCCAGCAATTAAGGTTATTGTTTGTTTGACAATTCATCGATTAAGTCATGAACGTGTATGGGCATTCCAAAGAAAAAACAAAAAGAAAACTGTCGACAATGCACTTCAAAACAATGCAAGATGGATGGATGGATGAATGAGAGCCTGCACCGAAAAATTCCTTACGGAAATCTTAACATCTGTAACTCGAATAGCTGCTGCTGCTGCCAAAGTGTGCAATAGTGCCATTGTCACGACATACTTACCCAGAATTTTCAATAATTATCGAAATGCATCGGTAATGAGTTTGAAAACTTTTCTCTGCCATCGCAACACCACTTGAGGGTAATTAATAATCAACCCGAAACATTTGCCATTCAATTTACTTTCGTTTTGAAGGATACGTGGTGTGGTATGGGGGAAGAGGAGGGGAGTGCAGCACACGAAACTGAAAAAAAAAAACGGAAAAGAGAAACAAAGTTACATGAAATATCAAAGTGAAATAAAACTGGGTAAAGGTCTGAGGGCATGCCCTGTGGGGGGAAAAACACTTTTGCTGGAAAATATTGTCACACAATTGGCATGTTCAAACCCCGGAGGCAGCCAGTCAATCGTCATTATACACACACGCCATCATTTACGAAACTGTTTATAAGCGAGTTGGGGGAATTGGATTTTCAGCTGTAAATTTATTTCAATGGTGAAACTGGAAGGGTGTTATATTATCTCATTTGAAAGTTTGTGAAAAAAAATATGAAATTTCTGTGGAAATTCAGCCGTTAATGAAGTAGTGTGGGTAAGATCCATCTGCTTATATTTATCAGAATCTTTCGATATAACACTATGAGACACAATTCATTTTTATACCCTTCACCATACTATGGAGGGTATATTAATTTTGTCATTCCATTTGTAACTCCTCGAAGCACTCATGTCAGACCCAACAAAGTATATATATTCTTGATCAGCGTAAAATTCTAAGACGTCAGTCTGTCTGTCTGTTGTAATCACGCTATCTTTCGAACAAATTGAGATAGAAGGCTTAAATTATGCACACATGTATATTTTGGCAGTAGGCAGGTTAAGTTCGTAAATGGGCCATGTAGATCTAAGTTATCATATAGCCCCCATATAACGGTACCTCCCGATATTCGGTATTTTGATGATTTTAGCGACATTATTCACCGGAATTGTTTCAATTTTGGCATTTGGAGTTCGTAATGGATACTACAGCCTAAGACAGAAAATAATCTGTGTAGGTCCACGTCTTCGGATAGCCCCTATATAACGGAACCCCCCGATATTCGGTATTTTGATGATTTTAGCGACATTATTTAACGGAATCGTTCCAAATTTGGTATTTGAAGTTCGTAATAGATACTGCAGCATAAAACAGAAAATGGACCATGTAGGTCCACGTCTTCGTATAGCCCCCATATACCATACCCCCCGATATTCGGTATTTTGATGATTTTAGCGACATTATTTACCGGGATTGTTTCAAATTTCGCATGTGAAGTTCGTAATGGATACTTCAGCCCATGCCAGAAAATTGTCTGTGCAGGTCCACGTCTTCGTATAGCCCCCATATAACCCCCTATATTCGGTGTTTTAATGATTTTCGCTACATTATAAACAGATTTTTCTTCAAGTTTCGCATTAAAATATTGTAATTACTTATGACAAAAGTTGCCTATGCAGGTCCACGTCGTCGTATAGACATTCGGTATTTTTAAGATTTTAACAGAATTTTTAACGGATTTTTTTTTTTTTTTTTTTTTTTGGAAATTGTCATATTTGTACCAAATGGTGGAGGGTTTTAAATTTCGGCCCGGCCGAACTTACAGCGTTTTTACTTGTTTCTGATAATTACAGAAAAAACCCAGTATATTATTAGAATGCGTAGGATGCTTTTTATACAGTATCCAGGGTATTATGTTTTTATGTAAAATGAAGAATGAAGCGATGATTTGCATAAAATTACATCCTCAGTCGATGTCTGTCCATGTATTTGTGTAAACAAGGTATAGCCCGCATTTATTGTCCGACTGGGATGAAATTTTGCACAAATTATTTGTTTGGCCCATGGAAATTGGAGATATTCCGTCGAGATTTAGATATATCTCCCATATATACCATTTGACCGATTTTCCTTTCCTTATGCACCCAATGTGTAATGATAGTCCAAATCGGATATATGCACTCCGTAACAACGATACAACAGGGAAATATATCAAATATAGTTCAGAAATACCTTTGCAAAGAGTGAGATGAAAAAACTACAACCAACTTCAGACTCCTGTCATTTCTAAGCCACTCGTCCGACGGCTGTTAAAATTATTCCAGTGAGAGCTCATGATATTGCGGTATAATTCATTGCACTTTTCGGAATTTCAATGGCTTTACCCCCAGCTCATTTTCCAATATTTGCCGAATGGAATATTGAGATATGTCCACCTCACATTTTTCGGCCACTGCGACGCGTGTTTCGATCAAGTCGCTTCTTTACTTTTCGAACAATTTCTGCTGATGTGCTGTTTTCTTCCGTCCACTTCCTTGACGTTTGGCTACGCCACCAGTATCACGATAACGAGGCGACGGTAACTTTTTTTCTGGAAAATTCTTACCAAAATGCTTTAAACAATATAATGAGTCACTGGAATAAATTTCACAGTTGTCGGAAAAGTGGCTTAGAAATGTCAGCAGTCTGAAGTTGATTGCAGTTTTTTCATCTCACCCTGAGACTGTCTCCTGGTCCTTATCAGAGACTTTGTTCTCATCGCTTATGTTGTCTTTTTTCTTAGTCTTTAGAGACTTCCCATTGGCAATATTTCGAGTCCTTTTGATCTATATAATCTATAATAATTTTCTTGCAGTCGCCTATAACTACTCCTGCTTAGCGACCCGCCTGTATAACCTGTGTTCATCCTGATACAATACGAGTAAATAACACTTCTCAAATTTTTCAAAAATACACAGCTATCATAATTAAATCTCCAAAAGTATTAGGTTGCTTTCAAACAATCCGAACAAATCAAAAACCCATTATCGCATCCACTTTCAAATCCAAGTCAATTTTTATGATGTGCAATAAATAATTGAATAGTCTCGTGCAAAAATTGTCATATTACAAATGCAAAATAACTGAACATTTATCAAGGTTGAACTTTTTTTACAGCCTCTAGAGCTTAAAATTGATATTATCCCATCTGTGTCTATGACACTTACCTTGCGAATTCCCTAACATCGACACACACCGCAACCACTCATCCACCTATAGGCCCTGTGGCGAAAGTGATTTATTAGAGAGATAATTCGTAAAAGCTTTGGCAAATGTTTTAATCTCCAAGAGAATTGGGAATCCTGTAGCATGAAAAGAAGAAGCAAAAAAAGAAACTTTTATTGTCACTGTTTTCCGTCCATTTTCAAAGTCCTTCGCCCCTACTCTTTCTTACTCTGCGTCTCTCTCCATCCGTTTGTAACCACAAATTCATCACCAACACAAAACATACATCTGCAATATCAATTATTGACAATTATGTCACCAGAGATAGATGATGTTTTTGTGGAAAGAGAGGGGGTTGTAGATGGTGAAGGAATACACACATTATTACTCACACACACACACTCATGCAGACATACAAAACATTGTTAAAAAGAAAGAAATGTGAATTGTGGCACTCAAGTAATTTGAAAGGGCCACATTGTATCGTATCGATGATTTGTTGCTGCCCGTTGTTGTTGTTGTTGCTGTTACACTTCATTCAAAGTTGTTGGTGTTGTCTATACGTTTGCCTTTGTTTTAATTTAAGTTGGAATCCATGCATTCATTCTCAATGAGTTTTTCAGGTATCCATCACTTCTCAACATCCCCTCCTCTTCAATTTTATCTTAAGTCTGGAACAGTGGTTAAGGGAGCTTTAACAACATGTTATTTGTTATGAAAATAAATTTATAAGATATCGTGTATAGAGACTCTTCTGGTCATTCAGAGAGGCTAACTTCTGTTCTTCTACAAAGTCTCCCTTCTGGTCGCCTATAGAGACTCCTTTCTAGGAGAGCCTTGCTTCTGGTCGACCAAAGAGACCTCCTGCTTTTCATCTACAAAGTCTCCCTTCTGGTCGTCTATCGAACTTCTGGTCGTCTTCAGAGTTTCCCTACTGGTCATCTACAATGTCCCCGTTCTGCTCGCCTTCTTTATGGTGGTTTATAGAGTTCTATTTGTGCCCGTTTACAGAATCTCACTTCTGGTCCTGCCGTCGTCCTCCTTCTAGTAGTCCAGAGAGACCTCATTTTGTCGTTTAAAGAGGCTCCCTTCTGGCCGTTCAGAGAGGTCTCCTCCTAGTTGCCCAGAGAGAGTCTCCCTTCCGCTTTTCTATAGAGACTCCGTCTCATCTCGAGAGACTCACTTCCGCTCGTCTAAAGAGACTCACTTCCGCTCGTCTAGAGAGGCTCGCATCCGCTAGTCTAGAGAGACTCCATTCCATTAGTCCAGAGAGACTCCGTTCCGCTTGACTAGACAGACTCCCTCCAGGCCATCTATTAAATAATTTTTGGAAGAACATATAAACCTACCAATCGTGGATTTTTTAAATAATTTTTGGAAGAACATATAAACCTACCAATCGTGGATTTTTTAAATAATTTTTGGAAGAATAAATAAACCTTAAATAAATTTTGGAAGAACATATAAACCTACCAACCGTAGAATTTTTAAATAATTTTTGGAAGAACATATAAACCTACCAATCGTGGATTTTTTAAATAATTTTTGGAAGAACATATAAACCTACCAATCGTGGATTTTTTAAATAATTTTTGGAAGAACATATAAACCTATCAATCGTGGATTTTTTAAATAATTTTTGGAAGAACATATAAACCTACCAATCGTGGATTTTTTAAATAATTTTTGGAAGAACATATAAACCTACCAATCGTGGATTTTTTAAATAATTTTTGGAAGAACATATAAACCTACCAATCGTGGATTTTTTAAATAATTTTTGGAAGAACATATAAACCTACCAATCATGGATTTTTCAAATAATTTTTGGAAGAACATATAAACCTACCAATCGTGGATTTTTTAAATAATTTTTGGAAGAACATATAAACCTACCAATCGTGGATTTTTTAAATAATTTTTGGAAGAACATATAAACCTACCAATCGTGGATTTTTTAAATAATTTTTGGAAGAACATATAAACCTACCAATCGTGGATTTTTTAAATAATTTTTGGAAGAACATATAAACCTACCAATCGTGGATTTTTTAAATAATTTTTGGAAGAACATATAAACCTATTAATCGTGGATTTTTCAAATAATTTTTGGAAGAACATATAAACCTACCAATCGTGGATTTTTTAAATAATTTTTGGAAGAACATATAAACCTATTAATCGTGGATTTTTTAAATAATTTTTGGAAGAACATATAAACCTACAAATCGTAGAATTTTAAATAATTTTTGGAAAAATATCTAAACCTACAAATCGTAGAATTTTGAATAATTTTGTAAGACACCCCAGTCTCAATATTCGTCACCCCATTCCTCCTGGACTCATCTAAAAAATATACGGTTTTCTAACACATCTCATCACTGTTCACACTCTATCAAATCAATGCCAACGCCCTGTGGCGTTCGTACAAAGCGCAACAGACAGCAGGCGAAGCAACTTGCCCAACTCGCATTCAGCAACAGCTATGGCCCTCCATGGAATTAAAGGTGGGAGTTTAGGTTTTTTCCCAACAATTCTGGGATGATATACTGCCATATACTCGTATAATCTAACTCACCACACAAACACACTCACACCCATCACACAAATGCATGCTTGCTACACCTTTTATATGGCATGTCAACATAAACTGTTGTTGCTTAGTTCAGGCATTGTAGTTGTTACAGTTTTGGAGTTGTTGTTGCTGTTTGTTTGGTCCCTTATCAAACGTAATATGAGCTGTCAAAAATGTTGTACCTTATGAAAAGTCATTGACAGCTACAGGAGACTAACGCCTGTCACAAAACAGTAGACATCTTGTGGCTTTACAAGTGGTTACACGCACACCAGGTAGATGGTTGGCCGGCTGGTTAGCTGTCTGACTATCAGTGTGCCGTTGTATTGTGGGAATGTCCTGCCATTTTGTTACAGTTGATGTTTCTGTTGCCACTGCTGCACACATACACTCATCTAAACGCAGACTCAACACCATAACACGACATCAGCAGCAATAACGCATTATGAAGTTTTGGTTTGCTGTAGCATCGGAGAATGTGCCAATGTGTAACCGCAAACAAATACCTAGGTAAACATATTCATATATATATGCAAGGATCATTTGTCCTGACGTACACATTCTCATCACCATCATAATCATACTCATCAATATAATCGCCATTATACATCTCCCAAGTGACTGCTGCAAGCAATATCGTATCAATCCTTCCTTCCTTACATCCATCCAAACAACTACAAATGTTTTACATGTTTACATTTCGATAGCATTGACCTCTTGTGAACTTCGAATGGAAGGACAATAAAGGAGAAAAGGTAAGACAAAGGTAACGGTATTTGTTAATCCTAGAAGTTAAGGCACACAGGAAAAAATGTTCCAGAGGCTTCAATTGATCGCAAATTCTAATAAAGTAGGTGGTAGTCCCTCATGGAGTATTCCATAAGAAGATGGTATTTTGTAAGTAGACGATTTTTATAGAGTCCTCTACATATAGAAGATATCCGAAATGTCAAAAGACCTCTATACCTATGTTCTATAGACTTATACCATGTCTTTTACAGAGAAGAAGCTATGGAGAGAGTATCTTTAACAGGGCTTTTGTCTATATAGACTCTATTCAGCTCTATAAAAACTCCCTTCACTTCGAGACTGTCTTCCGTTCATATGTAGAGGCTCTCGTAATGGGAACTACAGTTTTGAGAGAAATTTGCTCAGGCAGGTTCAGGCCTTCGTACAAGCCCCATATATCAATACCTCCATATATTCCGTATATTTACGGTTTTAGGTACAATATTCACCAATATTGTTTGGTGAATATTGCTGTCATTTCTAAGCCACTCGACCGACAGCTCTTAAAGTTATTCCAGTGACAGCTCATTATATTGTTTACAAGCGTACAAAAGCGTTTTGGTGCGGATTTTCCGGAAAAAAGTTATTCGTGATGGAATCAATGCGTGATAGTGTAATTTCTATAAATTTGACTGGAAAACCTCAAGTGGACATCGTTAGAGCGCTCCAGCATTTAAATATGAATAAATCTTTTGTGTCTCGTACCATCGCTCGTTACCCTGATATTGGTAGCGTAGCCCCACGTCAAGCAAGTGGACAGAAGAAAACAGCAACATCAACAGAAATGGTTCGAAAAGTAAAGGCCGAAAATGGCTCTTAAGCTGAATATATCGAAATTATTCATTCAACTTACACCACAACAGAAAGAAAATACCCTCAAAAGAGCTGAAGAGTTGCTTCCCTTTGCCGAAAGTGGTGAACTTTCGAATTTGGTTTTCTCCGATGAGAAAACATCCGTTGTCCAGCAGTTTGTAAACAAACAAAATGATCGTGTTTACTTGCCAAAAAGGTCAGCTGAAAAGGTGCACCTTCGGTTGGCCAACTGAACTCAAGCGCCGGCCATGGTAATGGTGTGGGCCGCAATAATAGCCGATGATCGCTCTCCACTCGTATTAATCGACCTTGGCATCAGAATGAATGCTGAATATTATCGAAAATATTTTGGAGGGTGTATTAAAGCCTTTGGCCGCAAACTTCGAACATTTCAACAGGACTTAGCACGCGCCACCCAAGAATGGTTAGAAAATGAGGTTCCTCTCTTCATTTCCAGCGGACAATGGCCACCAAAATCACCAATCCGTTGTACTATTGTGTCTGGAGTATTTTGGAAAGCAAGGTTGGCGCTAAAAAATACCAAAGTGTCCGTCACCTCAAGCAAGCAAGCACTTCGCTGGGAATGGGCCAAAATACAGCAGAGCAACATCCGGGCAGCGTGTGACGGTTTCATTGGCCGTTTGAAGGCCATAACTCGTGCCAAAGGTGACCAATTCGAACAAATCTAAACTTATTCTAAAATTTGATGATATTTTCGACATTTTTTGCTAAAATAAAAAAAAGTAATAATTATGGCGTTTGACTTTGTTGCAGTTTTTTTATCTCACTCTTTAATAGGTACTACAGCCTGTGACAGAAAAATTTGAAGACAGTTCCCTATGCAGATACACATCTTCGTCTAGACCCCAATATGACGGCTTTATTCGGTATTTTTAAGATCTTAACAGAATTTTTAACGGATTGTATTTTTTGAAAATTTCCAAATTCGTTCCAAATGGTGGAGGGTATTAAAAGTTAAGCCCAGCCGAACTTACTGCCTTTTTACTTGTTCTTATTCGGAATTGTAGAATGAATGTTGAGGGCATTAGGTTTCAATAAGACAGCGCTATGTTTCAAACAGCCAGAGAAACCATTCAATTACTGCATCAGCCATTTCTCGGTCGTGCTATGTCACTTTTTGAAAACCTGAATTGGCCGTCTACATTGTGTGACTTAACACCTTTTATACCCTACACCACAAGGTGGTCAGGGTATTATGTCTTTGTGCATTTGTTTGTAACAGGCAATGATGATCTGCATAACAACATTCTGAGTCGATTTATGCATGTCCGTTCGTCAGTCTGTCCGTCCGTCTGTCCGTCCGTCTGTCCGTCCGTCCGTCCGTCCGTCTGTCCATGTATATTTGTAAACAAAGTACTGTTCGCATTTATTGCCCTATCCAGATGAAAATTTGCACAAATCATTTGTTTGGCCCAAGGACGAACCCTATTCAAATTGGAGATAATCGGTCAAAATTTAGATATAGTTCCCATATATATCTTCGTCCGATTTGCTTTTTATTGGCCACCAAACGTGTAATATCAGCCCGAATAGTATGGAATTTTGCACGTACAATCAGACTAGGCCTGAAAATAAGTATGCCAAATTTGATCGAAATCGGTTCAGATATAGGTATAGCTCACATATATATTGTTCATCCGATTTGTTAGTTTTGTCGTCCCGCAGCCGTAATATGCACTCTGTAATAACAATATTTGGGGAAATATATTAAATACAGCTCAGAAATACATTTGCTAAATTTTATCGAGATCGGTTCACATTTGGATATAGCTCCCATATATAACTTCGTCCGATTTACCTTTTATTGTGCACCAAACGTCTAAAATTTGTCCAAATGGGATGGAATTTGGCACTTACCACCGAATTGAAAGTAGAAGCTAGTATGTCAAATTTGGTTAAGATCGGTTCAGATATAGCTATAGCTCCCATATATACTGTTCATCCGATTTGTTATATTTGTTACCCAAAGCCTTAATATGCACTCCGTAGCAACTATATTCAGGGAAATATATCAAATACAGCTCAGAAATATCTTTGCCATATCATATATATCTTTATCCGATTTCAAATTAATTTTGCACCAAATGGACAATACAAGTCCGAATTTAAAAGATACAAATGCTTCGGCATATTTAGTCCTTTGAACTTTAAATTATCATTATAATCATAGCGTGTATGATTGAATTCTCCCATAAAAACTTTTAATTGTTATGCGGAGCTCTACTAAATTAGCAAAGTGGTGTAGGGTATTATAAAGTCAGTCCCGCCCGACTTTAAGACCTTCTTTACTGGTTTCTTTGTGAACTTTTGAAGTCGATGGTTTACGTATTAAGGAAGTGCCGCAGCATTTTTTGGAAAACAACCATTAAAAATTTCATCAATAGATCGCCATTTGCACAATATCTTGTTACATATATAACCTCATTCTGTCTACTTCACAATATAGTAACGTTTCACGATTTTTTTAATATCCGTGTTTTATTTAAAATTCAAAATTTGCGTTTAAGTTGGGACACCCTTAACAATAAAAGTAATTTACAGACAATAGAGTAATTTATAGACAGTAGAAAACCTCTAGTACTTTCAGAGACAATTTTTAACCTCTTGGTCTTCTAATCTTATGAAAGCTCAGGTCTTCTATACATCAGAAGACCTTAGGACTTCTACAATCAGTAAAAGTCCCCTAGGTAGTTTAAAGCCAGTAGAAGATCCCTAGGTCTTCAACAAGCAATTGATGACCTCTAGTACCTCCAGAGACAACTCGCACTCAGTTCTTCCATAGACCATAGAACTTTAGTAGACCGTATAACACTTCTATACCTTATATAAACAATAAAAGACCTGTAGATGTTTTCAAGTCTTCTTGCCAGATTATCCACTTTTACGTCGGCTCTCACCAAAGACCTTCTGTACCTGACCAAATAAACTTAAATTTCTCTCAGTGTAATTAGTGCTGGTACAAGGGTGTGAGTGTATGAATACATATCTGAGTGTGTATGTGCAAATCATACTGTCAATACTCCCATTTATTGGTGTTTTTACAACTTCAATAACAACAACACTTCGTCCAAAACACATGTCAAGGAGTGAATGAGAGCTTCTTCACTGAACAGGTTTCAATTGTCAGGAGCCAAAACAATGGTTATGACAATCTTTTGAATACATATATACTTACTTAACGATACCACATAATATCTATGGCAATAGCAGGACAGGATCTATGGGGTTGCATAAACGAATGCATATGTCTGGATATGTGTGTTTTGGAGTTATGTAATGATGATACAAAAACCCATTTCTTCTTGTTGTCATTCAATGTGTCCACCCAAACCCGTTGTCAAGAAAAGGTGATCTCTACGCCCACGCCCTTCCAACTGTATCTCTATCATTTATTCAAATGAAAAATACATGTTTTCATTGTTGTTTTGTTTATTGTTTATTAATATCCTTTAAACACCATACACTTGGAGTAAGAGTGTTGTAAGACATTTGAAGTTTATGACAATATTTGGTTTTCACTTATAATTATAAGAATAGATCCTGTCACACACGTGCTATTACAATTTGACATATCTTGAAATAGTTCGAGAGCTCATGAATAATGGTAGCAGGAGGAACGGGGGATATAAAACAAAAGGTTCACTCACACCAATGTTCATTTGAACTCACCTCCTCGAAATTGAAGTGTTATTCACACTTCATGCTGTTGCTGTGGCATTATTCATTTAAAACAAACAAATGTTCATTACTCGTTCGTCCTTTCGTTTGTTCGTTCGACAACCACCACCGCTAACCACTCGACTAACATTCTGAAGCTCTTTTCTACTGGAAAACCCATCATAATTCATGTCGGGATCTATGTATGTTTCTAGGTATTTAATAGAGTGCCACTGCTGCAGTACTGCATTCCAATGGATGAAAATGGATATGGGGCATGGATGTTAATGTGCAAGTGTGTGTGTGTGTGGGCGAGCAAGCGTCAGAGTAAAGGTGCCATACGTTTTCTCTTCAATTCTATGCGATACATTTCGGTTCGTTTCGTTTGGGTTAATTATGGTTTGAAACACATATTGTTGGCGTTGTTGTGTCGTCACCAAAAACATTCCGGATAAATGGGAATACATTGAATTAAATATAGTTACGAAAACGCTAAACACGTATTAAACCGAGCGCATTAAATACATGCGCCAAATGTGTGCGGTTCGCACAAATACAGTCTTCGGCCGGGGAATTGGTGTGTGTATTGTTTAATTTATGAATGATCTTGTTCACTGCAAAGAGTTGAGCGGAGTTGAGCAGGATTAGTTAAATTCGGTATTTTCATTTTATAATAGAGAGAATAATTCCTGTTGATAATTCTTCCAAACTTAAACTCCCATTCTGTAATTGTCAAGATAATTAACTGCAGGATGAGATGAAAAAACGGCAACCAAATTCAGACTGCTGTCATTTCTAAGCCACTCGTCCGACAGCTGTTATAATTATTCCACTGACAGCTCATTATATTGATTACAAGCGTACAAAAACATTTTGGTGAGAATTTTCCAGAAAAAAAGTTATTCGTGATGGAATTCAAGTGTGATAGTGTGATTTATTTATATTTGGCTGGAAGCATTTAAATATGAATAAATCTTTTGTGTCTCGTACCATCGCTCGTTACTTAGATATTGGTAGCGTAGCCCGACTTCAGGGAAGTGCACGGAAGAAAACAGCAACATCAGCAGAAATGGTTCAAAAAGTAAAGAAGCGACTAAAGAGTAGCTTCGCTTGGTCGAAAGTGGTGAACTGCTGAATTTGGTTTTCTGCAATGAGAAAACATTCAGCGGTTGTAAAAAAAAAAAAAAAACAAAATGACCGCGTGATCAGCCAAAAATGTGCACCTTCGGTTGGCCACCAGAGCTCAAGCGCTGGCCATGGTGATGGTGTGGCCCGCCATAACAGCCGATGATCGCTCCCCGCTTGTATTAATCGACCGTGGCGTCAGAATATGTGCCGAATATTATCGCGAAAATATTCTGGAGGAAGTATAAAAGCATTGGGCACGCAAACATTTTGGCCACAGACCTTAGACATTTCAACAGGACTTAGCACGCGCCACCTAAAAATTATTACAAAGTGATAATTTCATTTCCAGCGCACAATGGCAACCAAAATCTCTGTGTCTGGAGGATTTTGGAAAGCAAGGTTGGCACTAAGAAATACCAAAGTGTCGATCACCTCAAGCAATCGCTTCGCCGGGAATGGGCCAATATAAGGCAGAGCAACATTCGAGCAGCATGTGACGGTTTTATTGGCCGTTTGAAGGCCATAATTCGTGCCAAAGGTGACCAATTCGAACAAATCTAAACTTATTCCAAAATTTGATACAATTTCCAACATTTTTTGCTTTCATTCAAAAAAAATTAAAAAAATGTAAAAATTATGGATTTTGACTTTGTAGCAGTTTTTTATCTCACCCTGTATTTAGCTGATTGAAGTTTATTGAAATTTACAAAGAATACTGGAATTACATGAGCTAAAAATGCGTCTGCATCTTCATGAACATGGTGAACCATGGAAAGAACAATAAACTGAATAAACCGTTCGGTAATGGTATCTTTTTGGTATTTTTTTCACATTCGGTATTTGGATAATCCTAGTCACATATACCTACGAAATTGTTTCAAATTTGTTATTTACAAAATTTGGTAAATGACAATCCTTGATCCATATGAAGGCTTCACCCACTTCATGGTTTTTGAAAAGTTAAATTACACTATCCAAACAGTCTTACTGGTATTTGTAGTTTAAAGAGGAGATACATTTATATATAAAATGGTTTCTTTACCCAATGGTAGAGGGTATTAAAAGTTTGGCCCTGCCGAACTTAATATTTTATTTTACTTTTTCGTTTTTATATTATCATAATAAACAAATAAGCAAAGGCTACAGTCGAGCGGGGCCGACCGTTGAATACCCTACAACACTATAATAAACCATACAGTTTATATAGGCGAAATACTCGACAGAATTCCACAAGATATTGTGACAAATAATTAAAGAAAACCATCAGGTTTTGTTCTCCAATTTTCGAAAAATAACAACTTAAACTAATTTGCTCATTTCCAATTTATTAGTACATGTTGCACGTAAATGGTCTTCCTAGATCTGGAACCAATATTTCCCAAACACCTATAATCTCTCAGAAGTGGCAAAAGATTTACATTTATTATTGGCTTTTTTTGACTTAAACGCATCTATTTGAGATACAGACATTTGATTATAATCTTCAACGAAATCAGTGTTAACGAAATAGTCAGAAGTGCGTCATCCCTGTATTTGTGAATTCTCCAAAAAGTCACTGGAATGGACATTTTCGTATTTAGTCTACAAAAGTTGGCCAACTATTTCACACATTGAATATTTTTGGATGGCCATTAGAAACTGCTTGGCTTTTGCAATGTGCGGTAACCCCCATTCAAATGTGCGTGAGGATCGGGCGATAATTACGACCTGCCGACAATTTTGCAGTTTTTTGGTCCATTTCAACCCCTAAATATATGGCGATCCAAACAGAGTAGGCTTCTATTCTTATCCCCATGCAAAATTTCGTAAGGATCGGGCCATAAATGCGATCTGTATATGATATCCTGATAACCCAACTACTTAGTTTTGTTAGCTGTAGAAATATTACCAAATGTTTAATTCAAAATAAAAATATGCCAAAAATATGACAAAAATTGAAAAAATATGAGAAAATTTTACAAAATCAATATTTTCATCTTTAGAGAGATATTTTTATGCGATTTTTTTAAACGTTTTTTCTTTCCTGCCAAGAGGCCATTCTGAATTAATGAGAACTGTCGAAATCAGTTCAGCCGTTCTCGACATATAAGAGATCTTTCAAGCATATCTTCTTTGATAGACATATATATCGCACATATTTTGCTATATATCCGATTTGTTGGATGTTAACATCAATGTAAAGGTCAGAAATAACCTTGTGATGGCTTTGTTATTTCGCCGGGATTTAAAATATTCACGGTTTAATGAAAAATTTTGAATTTTTTCAACACAAAAGATATGGCCTATTTTACCCGCTAAATATTATCCGATGACCACCCGAATTGGTAGGCTTCTTCCCCTCCTTAAACTCCAGCTACATGCGAAATTCCGCGTCGATTGGTCTATAATTGCGACCTGTATAGCTACTGCAAAATCCGACATTTTTTCAGTATTTGGTCCATTTCAACCCCTAAACATTTGGCGATTATCTCCAAAAGCAATAGGGTTCTATTCTGGTCCAAGCCCCACTTACATTCTAAATTTCGTGAAGATCGGACCATAATTGCGACCTGTAGAGTGATTACAAATTAACATGGACAGACGGACGGACGGACATACATAGCTAAATCGACTCAGCTCGGCGAGCTAGGAAGATCCATATATACTTTCCTATGTGGGAAACCAATATTTCGAGGTGTTACATAATTTTTGGCCCAATCAAACTTATAATAACCCCAACACATAGTGTTGTAGGGTATAAAAATCAGTAAAGTCTTAAAGTCGGGCGGGGCCGACTTTATGATACCCTACACCACTTTGCTAATTTAGAAGAGCTCCGCATAACAATTAAAAGTTTATATGGGAGAATTTTATCATACACCCTGGGATTATAATTATAAAAGGACTAAATATGCCGAAGCATTTGTATCTTTTAAATTCGGACTTGTATTGCCTATTTAGTGCACAATTAATTTGAAATTGGATAAAGATATATATATATACATACTAGCTTCTAGACTCAATTCGGTCATAAGTGCCAAATTCCATCCCATTTGGACAAATGTTAGAAGTTTGGTGCACAGTAAAAATTAAATCGGACGAAGTTATATATGGGAGCTATATCCAAATCTAAACCGATGTCGATAAAATTTAGCAAATGTATTTCTGAGCTGTATTTGATATATTTCCCCAAATGTTGTTGTTACACAGTGCATATTAAATGATGAACAATATGTATGGGAGCTATAGCTATATCTGAATCGATTTCGATCAAATTTGGCATACTTATTTTCAGGGCTAATTTGGTTGTATGTGCAAAATTCTAACTATTCAGGCTGATAGAACACGTTTGGTGCACAATAAAAGGCAAATCGGACGAAGATATATATGGGAGCTATATCTAAATTTTTACCGATTATCTCCAATTTCAATAGGGTTCGTCCTTGGGCCAAACAAATGATTTGTGCAAAATTTCATCTGGATAGGGCAATAAATGCAAACTGTACTTTGTTTACAAAAATACATGGACAGACGGACGGACGGACATGCATAAATCGACTCAGAATGTGATTCTACGCAGATCATCAAAAGGAACTATGGGTCTATCTCGTTTCCTTTTGCCTGTAACAAACAAATGCACATAGACATAATACACTCAACACCTTGTGGTGTAGGGTATAAAAATTATTATTCATGGCTTTTTCTTATTAAAGGAAAAAAAATGCTCCACAATAGTTTAAAGCAACACTGTAGTCTCCACTACATACTAGTGACTTCGCATTGCGATTTGGGGGAGAAACACCACATGTACGTTTGTGTTTCAATATGCGTGAATGTCCTTTTTTATTATGTTCTGTTCTATTCAGACGCTTGGAACATATGGTGTTGAAGTGCAATATTATTTAATACTTCATGTGTGACTCTCTGTGTGTGTGTGCGTTTATCGTTATTTTCTATTTAAGGATATTAGTGTTTGGGGCGTGTATCGCTGTCTGCATGTGTGTGCGGATGAGTGCAACATATTTTCCAAAAAAAAAACAAAAACTAAAACACTAACAAAAGAACCCAAAGAAACCGATGGACGGACATATAATTTGTTGAGTTTATTTTAGCCGTAAGCCGACACCAAATAACCAATAAACAATGGACCAAAAAGACACACAAAATACAGCCACACCACCACATATATACAATATAATGGACACACACACACACACCAAGAGCGGATTATGATGATACATGTACTGAGTGACCATAGATGATTATATCACATGCTGCTCTTCTCGCTGTTGTTGGTGTTGTTATTATTATATTTGTTTTCATTTCTTTTTCACGTATGTCCTTTTTGATTATTTTTTTTTTATTCACGTATGTATATATGTCCTGCTGTTGACACTCTGTGTTCACTGTTCGTTTTTAGCTAAAGGGCTATTATTGATGTATATCTGAACGAGCGAACACACTCACACTAGCATAGCGGCAGTTTTCTCTGTTTCAGGAAATACAGCACGACGCTAATTAGTACCCAAGAGGCCCGCATTGGCTAATTACTGATAATTGATCAGTTAAAAACATACTATGGAAACAAAAATAGCAACAGGACCACTATCGGCAGCGGTGGCGGCATTGATATCGGCAACGTCATCCGTGTTACTGTCAACAAATAACAAGTCAATGAGTCGTCATTTTTGAGCCAAAGCCCAAGCACAAACACCCACACCCCCGGTGAGGTAGGAATAAATAAATAACACCTTTGATGTGAAAATACAAAAGGCTCAACAGGAATAGTCAAACACCAATGGATATTACATGATGTTCACACGTATGTATGTAGGTGTGTATTTTTCTCCTTGTTTGCCGAAACAGGATATTGAAATTCGCTGTCGTTGTTGTAATTCGTCATCGTTATTTTGGTCACCAAAACTTTTGAGCAGGCCATTTGTAATTGATGGACTTGAATTTATCGATGTTTGGTTTATGGCATGTCAGGCAATGTAATGAGGTGTGTTCAGCTGGTTTAGAAATGTTTGCTTGACTGTCGATGGGAAGGAACACCTTAGAGTGTTAAGTGCTTTTTCGTTTGTTTGCAATGAAATTAAGGATATGAAATTAATATTTTCTGGCACCTAGGGTAACACAAAGGTTCCGAACATAAATTGGGATATAATGACGTCTGTTTGTCAATGAAATGGAATTTAGTAAAATTAGATCAAACAAACATTAAAAACTGAATAAACTAAGAAGGCTGATGAACCATTATTGCAGCTAGTGAACCACAGGTGAGCTCGTGAACCATAGGTGAGCTAGTGAACAATAGGTGATCCTAGTGAACCATAGGTGAGCATAGTTAACTATGCAGCTATTGATCCACAAGTGAGCTACTGATCCACAAGTGAGCTACTGATCCACAGGTGAGCTAGTAAACCATAGGTGAACTAGTGAACCAGAGGTGAACTAGTGAACCATAGGTGAGCTAGTGAACCATAGGTGATCCTAGTGAACCATAATAGGTGAGCCTAGTGAGCCAAAGGTGAGTTAACCATAGGTGAGCTAGTGAACCATAGTTGAGCCCAATGAACCATAGGTGAGCCTAATGAACCATGGGTGATCCCAGTGAGCCATAATAGTTGAGCCTAGTCAACTATGCAGCTAGTGAACCACAGGTGAGCTACTGAACCATAGGTGAGCTTGTGATTCATAGTTGAGCTAGTGAACCATAGGTGAGCTAGTGAGCCATAGGTGGCCTAGTGAACCATAGGTGATCCTAGTGAACCATAATAGGTGAGCCTAGTTAAATATGCAGCTAGTGAACCACAGGTGAGCTACTGAACCATAGTGAGCTCGTGAACCATAGGTGAACTAGTGAGATAGTGGACCAAAGGTGAGCTAGTGAGCCACAGGTGAGCCTAGTGAACCATAGGTGAACTAGTGAACCATAATAGGTGAGTTAACCAGAGGTGAGCCTAATGAACCATAGGTGAGCAAAATGAACCTAATGAACCAAAGGTGAGCCTAGTTAATTTATAGGTGAGCCTAGTTAACTATGCAGCAAGTGAACCATAGGAGAGGCCAATGAAACATAGGTGAGCAAAATTAACCATAGGTGATTCCAGTGAACCGTAATTGGTGAGCCCAGTGAACCACGGGTGAGCGCAATGAAACATAGGTGGGCCTAATGAACCATTGGTGATCCCAGTGAACCATAATAGGTGAGTCTAGGGAACCATAGGTTAGCATAGTTAACTATGCAGCTGGGGAACCATAGGTGAGCCAGTGAACTATAGGTGAACTAGTGAACCATAGGTGAACTAGTGAACCATAGGTGAACTAGTGAACCATAGGTGAACTAATGAATCATAGGTGAACTAGTGAACCATAGGTGAACTAGTGAACCATAGGTGAACTAGTGAGTCATAGGTGAACTAGTGAACCATAGGTGAACTAGTGAGTCATAGGTGAGCCCAATAAAACATAGGTGGGCCTAATGAACCATAGGTGATCCCAGTGAACCATAATAGGTGAGCCTAGTGAACCATAGGTGAGCATAGTTAACTATGCAGCTAGTGATCCACACGTGAGCTACTGAACCATAGGTGAACTAGTGAACCATAGGTGAACTAGTGATCCACACGTGAGCTAGTGAACCATAGGTGAACTAGTGAACCATAGTTGAACTAGTGAACCATAGGTGAGCAAGTGAACCATAGGTGAGCTAGTGAACCATAGTTGAACTAGTGAACCATAGGTGAACTTAGGTAACTGTAGGTGTACCTAATGAACCATAGTTGTGCTAGTGAGCCACATTTGAGCCTAGTGAACCATGGGTGAGCCTAATGAACCATAGCTAGTGAACCCTAGTTGAGCTAGTGAACCATATTTGAGGTAGTAAACCATAGTTGAGCCTTATGACCCATAGCTGAGCCTAGTGAAGCATATGTGAGAATGTTGAATAGTAGACGAACCTAGTAAACCATAGGTGAGCTTAGTGAACCATAGGCGATCATAGTCAACCATAGGTGAACCTAGTAAGCCATAGATAAGACAGGGTGAACCCATGTTGAATTAGAGCAAAAACTAACCGTAGGTAGGTCTACTGAACAAAGGGTGGCCTAATGAATCAAAGGTGAATTAGTGAACCATTAATGAGAAGCCCGTCAGAAGACCCTCTGGCATACTATGAGAAGTCGCTCTGGTCTCCTATGAGAAGAGTCTGTGGTCTTCAATGGGAAGACCCCCCATCTGGTCTTCTATGAAAAGGCAACCCTCTAGTCTTCTATGAAAAACAACCCTCTAGTCTTTTATGAGAAGACAACCTTCTAGTCTTTTATGAGATGGCAACTCTCTAGTATTCTATACCTATGAGAAGATCTTGTGATATTTTATAAGATGACCTTGTAATCTACTATAAGAAGACACTCTGGTTTTCTAACATAAGACACTTTGGGTCTTCTTTAAAGTCTCCTAGATGAAGGCCATCTTGTTTTCCGGTCTTCTGTATAAAAAAGTCAAAGATCGTTCTTTCAAAAATAATATTCTTTTTATCCAATTTTCATTGAACACAATAAGAATCTAAATTCTTTAATTGCACTGTTGAATATGGAGAACACTTGCCAAATGACATCAATATCAACACTGCCACCATAAATACCGGAATGTTGTCGACACAAATTATTCACAAATCTTTTCTGGCCACCAAAGCAGGCAAATAAATAGAATTGATATCTTTACCAAACGAAGCAACGAGCCAGCGAACGAGTGCAAGAATAGCTATTCAAATCATTTACATATCATTGACTACAAAAGGCCAATCGGGCTTCGTGGGGTTTGGTTGGGTCGAACCGAAAAGACCCAACTTGATGTTGAAAAACACCAAAAAAAAACACCAAAGAACAAAGTTCGAAAGTGCATTTCTTGCACTCTGGCAAATTTAGATTGGCAACAGGACGACTATCTAACCTCAACAAAATAATACACTTCTTAGATGTTTCCTACACATTGGCCACGGAAAAGTGGCCACTGCACAGGCACAGGCAGCAGTGTGTTTCGAATTTGTACGCCACTCGTTTCATGGGGTATCATTTCCTTATTTAAAAGTCATACTTTCTTTGGACAAATGCCAGGAAAATTAATTTATTTACATTATTATAATATGCACAAAGAAAGAAGTAGTTCGCCAGTGCCAAATGACATGGAGTTGTACGAGTCGGTGGCCATAAACGTCTCCAGCAAAAGGAGCAACACACAGAAAATCAGACATCAACACTCGGCCACTCGCTGGCCAATTCACGAAGATGGTTTCTGTGTGTGTTTTTTTATGGCGAAATAAATATTTAGTAGCTTGCAAAATGTCCTTTTGACTAAAATGGCCATTAGGTCACTCTATTAGTCGCACTTGTCTCTATCGCTGTACAAATTTGTATGATGTAGTGGTGTACGAGGATGGAAGTAGAAATTGTGTGTGGTAATTAAAACTATTTTGCAGAGCGACCTCAAAACGAGAAATAAAGTTCGAACCACTGGGCTCTCAGGCTTATAAACATAAATTGCATTGGGATCAATGGAACTCAATCCTTTCACAACCTTAATCGGTTACTTTACTTTCAAAACGTCCTCCCTACATAAAATATGTTTTCATATTTAGTGGCATAATAAACGTTGAACCCAAGTGCATCAGTGGATAGTTAACGAACACATAGACACACACACACACACAAAGTGGCAAAACAATAGAAAACTTTATGCATTTCTCGAGTTTTTAGCCAAAAACAGCAATTTTGCCTTTCAACGCTTGGTTTTCTTGGTTTTGTAAAGAGGCCTTTTATAGGTTTGTCTTGTTGTTGGGGGGTTTGTGTTGTAATGCATAGTTGGTTGTTGTTAGTTTTTCTTTGGGTGAAAATCGTGTAGTTGTTGTTTCTGCAGGAGCTAAAGTTTCTCTGCAGTTTTCATTCGCTCATATTTACTCGGCTCGTTGCGGTTTCACATTAGTGTTCCGTCGACTGACAGTAAAATATTGCCGACAATAATAAGTTTGCGGTCAGAGTGTCGGTTATAATGGCGGTCTTTTAATTAGTTAAGTACATTTAATTGCTTAAAAATGCCGACTAATTGCGGTCACTGATGCAGATAAGTAGGCGCAACTAAGTCTGAGTCGCTTTTTTTTTTTTTGCCTGCAAGTTTGAGTCTGAATGTCTGAGAACAAGGGATAATAAAGGGGAAGTTGGATCATATTAGTTGAGATTTTGATTTTTCAGTAATTAATAATGCCAATATAGAGTGAAAATATTAATATGATTTCAGGACAACGTCCAGTAGGGGATTTCTATGCATATAAGACTTGGAGAGATCTTTTAAGCACAGAGGACATATAGCAGAATTATTCCTTGAAAATCTAACACTGTACAATACATAAACCAGTAAGGAAAGGTCAAAGTCGGGCGGAGCCGACTATATGATATCTTACAACACTATGCGTATTTAGTAGAGCTCCACAAAAAAATTATATTGTGAATTTATATGAAGTAGATCATACCAACTATGAACATAATAACATTCCTGTGTTGTGCATGAGGATAAGAATTACATATGAGGATAAGGATTATATATGGGGATAAGGATTTTATATGAGGATAAGGATTATATTAACAAATATTTATTAAAGCAAAATATGTGCCGGACCGAGTTTCGCCAAACGGAAAAATTCGGTTGAATATGAAAAACTCTACCTAATTTGGGTTGATATTACTTATATGGTGAGATGAAAAAACTGCAACCAACTTTAGACTGCTGTCATTTCTAAACCACTCGTCCGACATCTCTTAAAATTATTCCAGGGACAGCACGTTATATTTTTTACCAGCGTAAAAAAACATTTTGGTAAGAATCGCTCGTTACCGTGATACTGGTTGCGTAGCCCGACGTCAAGGAAGTGGACGGAAGAAAACATCAACATCAGCAGAAATGATTCGAAAAGTTAAGAAGCGACTTGGTCGAAACCCGCGTCGAAGTGGCCGAAAAATGGCTCGTGAGCTAAACATATCGCAATATTCCATTCTACAAATATTGAAAAATGAGCTCGGTGTAAAGTCATTGAAATTCCAAAAAGTGCAACATAAACCGCAACAGAAAGAAACCAGTGAAGAAAGTCTTAGTAGAGCTCCACATAACAAATAAAAGTTTTTATGGGAGAATTCAATCATACACGCTATGATTATAATTATAATTTAAAGTTCAAAGGACTAAATATGCCGAAGCATTTCTATCTTTTAAATTCGGAATTGTATTGCCCATTCGGTGCACAATTAATTTAGAATCGGATTAAGATATATATGGGAGCTATATCCAAATCTGAACCGATCTCGATAAAATTTGGCTAAGATATTTCTGAGCTGTATTTGATATATTTCCCTGAATATCGTTGTTACGGAGTGCATATATGACAAATCGGATGAACAGTAAATATGGGAGCTATAGCTATATCTGAAGCGAGCTTCACCAAATTTCACATACTAGCTTTTAGTCTCAATTCGGTCGTAAGTGCCAAATTCCATCCCATTTGGACAAATATTAGACGTTTGGTGCACAATAAAAGGTAAATCGGACGAAGTTATATATCGGAGCCATATCCAAATCTGGACCGATCTCGATAAAATTTAACAAATGTATTTCTGAGCTGCATTTGAAATATTTCCCCAAATATTGTTGTTACAGAGTGCATATTACGGCAGCGGAGGACAAAAATAACAAATCGGATTAACAATATATATGGGAGCTATAGCTATACCTGAACCGATTTCGATCAAATTTGGCACACTTTTTTTAGGCCTAATTTGGTTGTATGTGCAAAATTCCTTACTATTCGGTTTGATATTACATGTTTGGTGCACAATAAAAGGCAAATCGGCCGAAGATATCTATGGAAGCTATATCTAAATTTTTACCGATCATCTCCAATTTCAATAGGGTTCGCCCTTGGGCCAAACAAATGATTTGTGCAAAATTTCATCTCAATCGGATGCTGACATGCATAAATCAACTCAGAAAGTGATTCTATGCAGATCAACAAAAGGAACTATGGGTCTATCTCGTTTCCTTTTGTCTGTTACAAACAAATGCACAAAGACATAATACCCTGACCACCTTGTGGTGTAGGGTATAGTGAGCTTGGGGTAAAGCCATTGAAATTCCAAAAAGTGCAAGAACTTACACCGCAAAAGAAAGAAAATAGACTCAAAAGAGGTATTTTTTTCTTTCATTCAATAAAATTGAAAAAAAAATGTAAAAGCTGTTTGGTGCACGATAAACATAAAATCGAATAAAGATATATATGGGAGCTATATCCAAATCTGAACCGATCTTGACAAAATATGAAACACTATTTTAAGAGCTGTGTCTGATATCTTGTTCTGCATATTACACATATGAGGAGCTTAAAATCCCAAATCGGATGAAACATATATAATCGGTTATATATATATATATATATATATATATATATATATATATATATATATATATATATATATATATATATATATATATATATATATATATATATATATATATATATATATATATATATATATATGGGAGCTACAGCAATATCTCAAGCGATTTTTGAAGTACTTGTTTATAGGATGAATCAGACGGAATTGCCAAAATTCAGTAAATTTGGGTTTATATTACCGACTTTGTGCACAATCAACTTGATATCGGATAAATATATATATGGGAGCTATATCGTAATCTGATCCGACCACAATAATCCTCGTGTTAAAATTTTGGACCACAATAATTTTTGTGTTGTAGTCAGTAATATGACCATAGAAATTCCAGCAGCATCAACTTTCGAAACACCGATACACGTGTTGTCTATCTTTAATTTTGTCGCACAATGTACAAGTCCACATTTAGGGCTAAAAAAGTTCTTAAGATAATATTGCAAAAAAATCCAATAAAAAAAATCTGAAAAGCTATTGAAAAAAATCCACGCAAAAATCCTAAAAAATCGCTAATATATATAAAACAGCAAAGTTCGGCCGATCTTTATATATATTACACCTCTCGGAAGAAAAATCTGTTTAAAAATACCGCTCAATTTAAAACTTTTATGTGGGGGCTGTACTAAGACGTGACAATTTTCCGTCATAGGTTGTAGAACCCATTACGAACTTCCAATAAGAAATTTGATGCAATTCCGGTAAATAATCCTAGAAATACTAGAAATACCGAATATATCGGGGTAGCATTATATGGGAGCTATACTATACAATGTAAAGAATGTGGCTAAAATCATCAAAATACCCAATATCGGGGGCTCCATTGTATGGGGCTATACGACATTCTGGACCTATATAGACAAATTCTATATATAGAAGAGGTAAAGTACTCGCAGAGGACCCCTTGTGTAGAATTTCAGGAAATTCCATAAAAAATTTGGCTAAAATCATTATTTCGAAGGGCTACAAATGGAATGACGAATTTAATATACCCTCCATACTATGTATGGTGAAGGGTCTACAAATATTATAATATATTATAAATATTATTATTATATTATAAATATTATAATAAAGATCCACTTTTTGAGCACAGAAAATCCTTAGAAAAATGATGTATGGAAATCCACGCCTAAATCTGAGAATATCCTTGGAGAAATATTTTATGTAAAAATCCACGCTCGGAAGTTCTTGGAAAAATATATATAAATCCCTGTTTTCTATTTTTATACCCTACACCACAAGGTGGTCAGGGTATTATGTCTTTGTGCATTTGTTTGTAACAGGCAAAAGGAAACGAGATAGACCCATAGTTCCTTTTGATGCTCTGCATAGAATCACATTCTGAGTCGATTTATGCATATCCGTCCGTCCGTCTGTCCATGTATTTTTGTAAACAAAGTACAGTTATTACCCTATCCAGATAAAATTTTGCACAAATTATTTGTTTGGCCCAAGGACGAACCCTATTGAAATTGGAGATAATCGGTCAAAATTTAGATATAGCTCCCATATATATCTTCGTCCGATTTGCCTTTTATTGTGCACCAAACGTGTAATATCAGTCCGAATAGAATGGAATTTTGCACGTACGATCAGATTGCCAAATTTGATCGAAATCGGTTAAGATATAGCTATAGCTCCCATATATATTGTTCATCCGATTTGTTATTTTTGTCCCCCGCAGCCGTAATATGCACTCTGTAACAACGATATTCGGGGAAATATATCAAATACAGCCCAGAAATACATTTGCCAAATTTTATCGAGATCGGTTCAGATTTGGATATAGCTCCCATACATAACGTTGTCCGATTTACCTTTGATTGTGCACCAAACGTTTAATATTTGCCCAAATTGGATGAAATTCGGCACTTACGACCGAATTGAGTCTAGAAGCTAGTATATCAAATTTGGTGAAGATCGGTTCAGATATACCTATAGCTCCCATATATGCTGTTCATCCGATTTGTCATATTTGTTACCCACAGCCGTAATATGCACTCCGTAACAACGATATTCAGGGAAATATATCAAATACAGTTCAGAAATATCTTTGCCAAATTTTATCGAGATCGGCTTAGATTTGGATATCCGATCTTTATCTTTACACGATTTCAAATTAATTGTGCACGAAATGGGCAATTAGTCCTTTGAACTTTAAATTAGAGTTATAATCATAGCGTGTATGATTGAATTCTCCCAAAAAAAAAATTTTAATTGTTATGTGGAGCTCTACTAAATTAGCAAAGTGGTGTAGGGTATCATAAAGTCGGCCCCGCCCGACTTAAAGACTTTCTTTACTGGTTAGACCTTAGAATTTTCCAAGCAAATCAAAGAATACGCCATGATAAAGATCACAAAATCACAACTTTGTTATGTGTCAATGAAGATATTAATCTAGCCATGTGTCTATGTCCGCCCAACATTCCAATTCTCTCTCCGTTGCTTGCTCCCCTGCTCCGACTATTTCCTGCAACCTATCTATTACATTCCTGGAGTTGAACACGCGTCATTCATTAACTAGCTATTCATGTAAGTGCATCTGTCCATCGATGCACTATGGGTAAAAAGCATGATTTTTTGGCATAAAGTCATTTTTTTTTTGGTTTCATATTTTGAAATTTAACTGATTTCCTAAATGTAGATACCCACATTAGAAAAAAAAAATGTTTAATATCAATACGGGTGGCAACCCTTTTTTGCTGGCGAGCTTTTAAAGTCAGCTGTTTGAAAGTCACTTTGATTTGGTACAACTGGCGGTAAAGATCAGCTAAGTTCAAGTGCTTCTGATTTGACAAAATTGAAAAAAATAAAATGTGTAATTATGGAAAACGTTAGTGCAGGTATGTACAATTAAGACGAGGTGCCCTTTTTGTCATAATTGTCTGTTGTTGTAATACTGTGAATTGTTTCGTTTATGTATAGCTTTATATAAAATCTATAAATTGTAGTTGTGTTCCGTGGAGTGTAACTTGTGAATGGCAAAGCATTGCAAAAAGGTATAAATGCCAAGTTATTAACAAAAGTGTGTTAATTAATGAGTAACTAGCCTTTTTTGTTCTATTTTGTGCCAACACGTGTTTTGCAGATAAACATGTGTTTGTCCATGCAGCGCTTATTGAAATTTGGAGAAGCAACAATCGCTCAGAAGATGCACTTGTGAAATATGTGTTACAGAATATCAATAATATCAGTTTAAATGAAGACCAAATGCGTTTGATATCAAAACAAGTGAAAGATTTTGTTAATTATATAAAAAAGCATTTGCCAAAGTGCATCCGTAAACTAGAGCGATTTAAAACTAAACATTCAAAATGGCTTAGCAAAAGTATAATTATTGTAATGAATGAGCAGTATGTTTCTCCAAATCATCATAGCCGATCGGCCAGATCGGCTATATAGCAGCTACATGAAATAGTGCCCCAAATCATATGAAAATTCGTAGGTCATCTTGGGAGAATAAAAAATGTATACCAAACAAATTTCACTTCAACAGCTTCATAAATAAAAAAAGTTGGGTCAAATAGGCCAAATCGGCTATATAGCAGCTATATGAAATAGTGCCCCAAATTATATGAAAATTCGTAAGTCATCTTTGGGGTATAAAAAATTAATACAAACCAAATTTCACTTCAATAGCTTCATAAACAAAAAAGTTGGGTCAAATCGGCCAGATCGGCTATATAGCAGCTATATGAAATAGTGCCCCAAATTATATGAAAATTCGTAAGTCATCTTTGGGGTATAAAAAATTAATACAAACCAAATTTCACTTCAATAGCTTCATAAACAAAAAAGTTGGGTCAAATCGGCCAGATCGGCTATATAGCAGCTATATGAAATAGTGCCCCAAATTATATGAAAATTCGTAAGTCATCTTTGGGGTATAAAAAATTAATACAAACCAAATTTCACTTCAATAGCTTCGCAAACAAAAAAGTTGGGTCAAATCGGCCAGATCGGCTATATAGCAGCTATATGAAATAGTGCCCCAAATCATATGAAAATTCGTAAGTCATCTTTGGGGTATAAAAAATTAATACAAACCAAATTTCACTTCAATAGCTTCATAAACAAAAAAGTTGGGTCAAATCGGCCAGATCGGCTATATAGCAGCTATATGAAATAGTGCCCCAAATCATATGAAAAGTGGTAGGTCATCTTGGAAGCATAAAAAATGCATATAAACCAAATTTCAATTCAATAGCTTTGAAATTAGAGTTTATGCCAAAATAAACGTAAAAAAACCCATAGTGCGATGGTGGCGATGATGTCCAGCTGGGTGTTGCATAACTCATTTCGTAGAGTCCAGACAACAACAACGACAACTTACTATCTATCTGCGTGTCTGTCTGCATTCTATCTATCTCTCTATGCTGTGCAACTTGTTAGTCCATATGTCTGCCAGTTGTGTGTTGCGTTGGCTGGAAAGATGATAATTATTGATGTCAATGTTGATGTGGATGACTGGCTGGCTGGCTAGCTGTTTTCTTCCTTTGCGTTTTCTGTCGATGGGGTTGATTCTGGGAAATGCCCATTAAAGATATGTGTCAACATTACCTTTTTGTTATTGTAATCTATGGAAGAATAGAATTAAATTAGGGTTTTATTGTTTATTCTCATTAATTATCACTCGATTGGATGGTGTCCGTTGTTATTCTTTTTTTTTTTTGCGTAGTCGTTGTTATCGGAAAATAATAAATTATTGCATGTATTTTATTTATTATTTGTGTGTATGTTTTTTTTATAGGATATTTTAAGGATCAAAAATAAACACTAATGAGATAGCTAAGCAGTCATTATTGCTTTGTTGTTGATGGCCAGGATACATAAATGATTGGATGAATTTTATAGGTAAATTATGTCTGGCATGAGTGGATAAATATCAAATAAATACACAATATTATAATTAGACTTATAAATTAGTCTAAAAATGCAATGAAAAATAAAATAAAACTAAATTGGCCTTTTTACTACATAATACACAACTAAGCGCTAATTAGCAAATCAAACAATTTCATATATTTTTATTATAATTTTTGAATTGAACAATGCACCTGGTTAGTTACGAAGAAGGAATAAGAAAGGGCAATTCTAAACAAAGCCAGAGACACCTGGAAATAACTTGTTACAGAGCACATTTCCTTTCATAAACAAGGAATACCTGACAATTAAACACACCTTTATGGTTTAGATAACTAATACAAAATGTATATATGTACATAATAATATTTCTAAATATAAAACTGTGCAAGACAAAAAATGCAGGAAAATCGAGTAGATTCTGAAAGTAGAATTAGAAGTAGAATTTTTTTTGACTTCTAATATGATTATTCAAATTGTTGACCCTCTATGGAGCATATTCCGAAGGAATAGGCCAATATTGTCCATTTCGTATCGGACCTAAATAAATATGATATAAATATTGCGACGTGCCAGGTTTGAATTATTTCAAGGGAATCGGATGCATATTTCGGGTTTCTAAATCGTTTTGGTTATTTAAAACTTTGATCCCTTGTGGGTGAGGTACTAGAAGGAATGGCCCGAGCTCTACCATCTTTAAAACAGATATTTTGTTGATAAAAATATTGAGATGTGCTAAGTCTGAATGAAATCAGATGTTTATATCGCCTTTTATGAGCTTCGTGGATATTCAAAATGTTGAAGCTTTGTGGAGGTGGTACCTGAAGGAGTGGACCGATATATCCCTTGTTCACAGCGGATCTTGTGTTAGTATAAATAATGGGATGTGTAATTTATGAATAGAACCGAAGGCTTATTTCAGATTTTAAGTTTGGTCATTCGAATTTTAACACTTTGTGGGGGAGGTTCCAGAAGGAATGGTCCGTTGATGGAAATATTCCGATGTGCCAAGTCTGAATGGACTCGGATGTTAATTTTGTGTTTTAAAAAAATTTTGAAGCTTTGTATGGGAGGTACCTGAAGGAGTGGACCGATATCCCATGTTCACAGCGGATCTTGTGTTAGTATAAATAATGGGATGTGTAATTTATGAATAGAACCGAAGGCTTATTTTGGATTTTAAGTGTGGTTATTCGAATTTTAACACATTGTGGGGGAGGTTCCAGAAGGAATGGTTCGTTGATGGAAATATTCCAATGTGCCAAGTCTGAATGGAATCGGATGTTAATTTCGTGTTTTAAAAAAATGTTGAAGCTTTGTATGGGAGGTACCTGAAGGAGTGGACTGATATATCCCATGTTCACAGCGGATCTTGTGTTAGTATAAATAATGGGATGTGTAATTAGGAATAGAACCGAAGGCTTATTTCGGATTTTTTGTTTGGTTATTCGAATTTTAACACGATGTGGGGGAGGTTCCAGAAGGAATGGTCCGTTGATGGAAATATTCCGATGTGCCAAGTCTGAATGGAGTCGGATATTAATTTCGTGTTATATGAACTTTATGAATATTCAAAATTTTGACCCTTTGTGGGGGTGGTACCACAAATTCGTTCTTCATGTGAGTTTATGCGAAAAGACAAATCATCATATTTCAAAATCGGATTATCCTTTCTTTTTCTGTGCAATAAAATATATATTTTTTAAAAATTTAGACCTTTTGTGGGGGAGGTACCAGAAGTAGTGAACCGATTTTGCCAATTTCTGAATTCGATCTAAGTTTGATAATAATATTACGGTGTACCAAGTTAAGACCAAATCGGATACTTCCTTCGAGAGTTATTGTGCGCACTAGCCAGCCAGACAGACAGACGGACGACTCCAAATGTCCTGAACTAGCTTCGGCACAAAGAGACCTAGAGTCTAAAATCGTTTTTTTTTTTTTCGATAAGACTAATTTTGGCCGGATAAAATGATATATGCCCTCTGTAGCTATATGGCTGAGGGTATAAAAATACACAAAAAACCTCAGAAAAACATAAAAATAGTTAGTTTTTGCCGAAAAAATAGAAATCAAAGAATAAACCTCAAAGTGTCGTTAAAAACGTGCAAAATGGACGCTTAGAACTCGAAAAAAATTAAAAATATGCCCTCTTAGAACTCGGGGAGTGCTCGAAATGTATAAAACAAGTACACAAATATTTTGCGGTGTAAAAAATTGAATACAACAACAAATAAAAAACATAAAACATTCCGTCGAGCCGAACTTTTATATAAAATCATATGAACCATAAGGTGGGACAAGCAGTTCTATGGGGGTCATACCAAAACAGAAACCTCTATAGAAAATTGTATACTTCAATTATTGTCATCTACCAAATGTACTTAAATACCAAATTTGAAACAATTTCGTCGGTGAGTGTGACTATGATTATAAAAATACCGAATATCGGTGGGTATAGTTATATGTGCGCCATAGGAAAACGTAGAAATAAATATTCAATGTTCTGCCACAGGAGCTAGAACCCATTATGAACTACAGATACCAATTTTTAGACAAATCCGTGAAAAATGTGGCAAAAATAATCAAAATACTGAATATTCGGTGGTCCTATTATGTTGGGGCTAGGCGTAAAAGTGGACATATACATACTATGTTCCGCCACAGAAGCTACAACCCATTATGAACTACAAATAAAAATGTTTAGGCAAATCCGTGGAAAATGTTGCAGAAATAATCACAATACCGAAAATCGGGAGGTACCGTTATGTTATATCTCTTTTTCAACACCAACCATCATAGACACAATACGAATTGATGTGCCAAGTTTAAAAGCTGTACCTCAAATAATATGGGCTGTAACGTGATTTCAACGGACAGATAGACAGACGGACACCGTTATATCGACTTTACTTTTTGGGATCTACGACGAATGTTAGGGACGTTACAAATGGAATGAAAAAGTTAATATACCCTCCTTTTAAAGGTCAATCGTCTAAATCTCAATAACAACGAGCTTAGAGTTTATTGAGACGTAAACAAGTTCGGTTAAAAGTTTTCTAAAAACCTCCTCTCTCGGAGATCAATGAAATGTTTAAAAAGTATACTAAGACGTTCACGCTTAGATCTCAAAAATTTAGTTATAAAAAATTTCAAATATTATTTGATCATGAATAATTAGCCTAAAATCATCCAAAATAGTTGATAATACTCAAAACATTCACAAATTTGCTTAAAACATTAACATATGTATACCCTACACCACAAGGTGGTCAGGGTATTATGTCTTTATGCATTTGTTTGTAACAGACAAAAGGAAACGAGATAGACCCATAGTTCCTTTTGATGATCTGCATAGAATCACTTTCTGAGTCCATTTATGCATGTCCATCAGTCTGTCTGTCCATGTATTTTTGTAAACAAAGTACAGTTCACATTTATTGCCCGATCCAGATGAAATTTTGCACAGATCTTTTGTTTGACCCAAGGACATACCCTATTGAAATTGGAGATAATCGGTCAAAATTTAGATATAGCTCCCATATATATCTTCCTTCGATTTGCCTTTTATTGTGCACCAAACGTTTAATAACAGAATTGTATGGAATTTTGAATATACACCCAAATTAGGCCTGAAAATATGTATGCCGAATTTGATCGAAATCGGTACAAAATTTGATCGAAATCGGATCAAACAGATATAGCTATAACTCCCATATATATATTGTTCACCCGATTTGTTATTTTTGTCCACCGCCGCCGTAATATGCTCTCTGCAACAACAATATTTGGGGAAATATATCAAATACAGCTCAGAAATACATTTGCTAAATTTTATCGAGATCGGTTCAGATTTGGATATAGCTCCCATATATAACTTCGTCCGATTTACCTCTGATTGTGCACCAAACGTCTAATATTTGTCCAAATGAAATTTGGCACTTACGACCGAATTGAGTCTAGAAGTTAGTATGTCAAATTTGGTGAAGATCGGTTCAAATATAGCTATAGCTTCCATATATATTATTCATCCGATTTGTTATATTTTTTACCCACAACCGTAATATGTACTCCGAAACAACGATATTCAGGGAAATATATCGAATGCAGCTCAGAAATATCTTTGCCAAATTTTATCGAGATCGGTTCAAATTTGGATATAGCTCCCATATATATCTTTATCCGATTTCAAATTAATTGTGCGCCAAATGGGCAATACAATTCCGAATTTAAAAGATACAAATGCTTCGGCATATTTAGAACTTTGAACTTTAAATTATAATTATAGTCATAGCGTGTAGATTGAATTCTCCCATAAAAGCTTTTAATTGTTATGTGGAGCTCTACTAACTTAGCAAAGTGGTGTAGGGTATCGTAAAGTCGGCCCCGCCCGACTTTAAGACTTTCTTTACTGGTTGTTTACTTGATACTGTGCGAATGACATAGTTTGATTATTCTCAGATGACAATTCTACATTAACGTACATATAAACTCTTTCAGACAGATGCATGTTTGTGTGTGTGTACAAGTTATTCATATATGTATATTTCCATACATATATTTATGGTTGATTATAGTCGTTAAATTATGTTATAAAAAATCAGACAGGCGATAAACTTTGCGCTGAAGACAATCCCGCCCAACGAGAAGATATACAACAAAAAGAAGCCAAGACAACAGAGATGGAAACACGAGAGTGCAATTTTGTAGTGATGGGGTAATGCATTGCTCGCATACATAAGGTTGGAAAATTTCATATGTAGACACATCGGAAAAAACAATAAACCGTCGTTTGTTGTTAGAATGCTTTTTGTGAAATTAAAATGACTTTTGTTTTTTTTTTTTTTTTTTCAACAAGTAGAGTTTTTTGTGGCAGGTTCTTATAGTGTTTAGGAAAGACAACTAAAAATGATTTTAAATGTGTATCCTTAAATTTTTTTTAAATCCTTCAAAATATTTTATTCAAATCCACGATTATAGATTTGTAGGTTCCTGAAATTTTAAATATAAAATGTTATACGGGTGAGATGAAAAAACTACAACCAACTTCAGACTGCTGTCATTTCTAAGCCACTCGTCCGACAGCTGTTGAAACAAAAGCATTTTGGTGAGAATTTTCCAGAAAAAAAGTTATTCATGATGGAATTCAAGCGTGATAGTTTGATTTCTTGATATTTGGCTGGAAAACCACAACTGACTATCATTGGAAAAAAAGTGCAAAAACTTACACCGCAACATAAAGAAAATAGACTCAAAAGAACTAAAGAATTGCTTAGCTTGGCCGAAAGTGGTGAACTGCCGAATTTGGTTTTCTCCAATGAGAAAACATTCATTGTCCAGCAGTTTGTAAACAAACAAAATGATCGTGTTTGCTTGCCAAAGAGTTCAGCTGAATAGGTCAACACCTTCGGTTGGCCACCAGAACTCAAGCGCCGGCCATGGTGATGGTGTGGGCCGCCATAACAGCCGATGGTCGCTCTCCGCTCGTATTAATCGACCGTGGCATCAGAATAAATGCCGAATATGATCGCGAAAATATTTTGGAGGGTGTATTAAAGCCTTTTGGCCGCAGACCTTGGACATTCCAACAGGACTCAGCACCATCGCACTCAGCACGCGCCACCGAAGAATGGTTAAATTTGTGGTTCATTTCCAGTGCACAATGGCCACCAAAATATCCGGATACAAATCCGTTGGACTATTGTGTCTGGAATATTTTGGAAAGCAAGGTTGGCACTAAAAAATACCAAAGTGTCGATCACCTCAAGCAAGCGCTTCGCCGGAAATGGGCCAAAATACCGCAGAGCAACATTCGGGCAGCGTGTGACGTTTTCATTTGCCGTTTAAAGGTCATAATTCGTGCCAAAGGTGACCAATTCGAACAAATCTAAACTTATTCTAAAATTTGATGCTATTTCCGACACTTGTTGCATTCATTCAATAACATTTAAAAAAATGTAAAAATTATGGCGTTTGACTTTGTTGCAGTTTTTTTTAACTGCACCCATTGTATAAATAGTAACATTATCAACAGCAAGACCACAAGGACAAACAATGAAAACAGCATCACCCAACCACCCCAGTATCCGTTGGCCGTGTAACTGAATTCGGCTTTCTGTAATATGCCGTTTATGAATATAACAAATAATTTTCATTCAATTGGTAGTGCCGGTCACATTTAGTTTTCGGTTTGGTTTACGATTGAACAGGGGGCTTGCCAAAGTTCGTGATTTTCTGAATCATTTTCTGGTATCCGACGTTAGCTGCGAATACTTTTTGAATTGGTTATCATTAAATTGAGTTGCCAGTAATTCATTTCCACAGGAGCATCGGTTCGCTATTCCACAGGAGTTTTTTAACCGTTATCTCACGGGAGATTCGGCTCGTCGTACCTCACACATTGGTAATTAATTAGAGGTAGTCAAAAACCGTAGTGCTAGCTAGAATAGTTTCCTAGCCATTGTAGACGACCCAAACAGCTAAACCCAAACATAGCCGAAACGATCCGCACATCTTCTCCCGACTGACCATGAACTGCCGTCCCCGAACGATTATACCACGAGTCGCAACAATAACATCCACATAAGTCCTCAGTTCATTATTCCACAGGAGCTTCGGCTCGTTGTTTCACAGATGTCTTTGGTTCGTTGTTCCACAGGAGCTTCGGCTCATTGTACCGTATCATGGCTCACACGTTGGAAGTTAATTTCGTATCATTAACCGTATAATAGATGGAATAGTTTCCCAGCCATTCTAGACGACACAAACGGCTAAACCTTAAAATACACTCAGTACTGTGACAAACCCGAACAAATTTCGATCCATCTGATAAGGCCTTGACATCTGCTCTAGAATATACCCACAGTGAGCTGCCGAACCCGAATGAATCCCTATCCTTCTTAAAACGCCTGGACATCCTCTCCCGAGTATCTATACAGTGAACTGCCGTCCCCGATCGATTATTCCACGAATTGCCTACCCGTTTCATCGTAAACCCTAAATATGTACCACGCGTCAGCCTGACAACCTTTCGCCAAAGTTTTCGATCACCTTCGAATCATCAACATCCCGAACGCCAACATAAATTCCGTAATTCCTGATCTCCATCACGAGTCAACATCTGACGACTATCTACATGTTCCCGATTACCTTCAAATCGTCACCATCCCGAACACCTGATCTTTCGCACTTGCCAACATGCGATGATTGCATACGAACATCTGAACATCAGCTATAGATTCCACGATTGCCGATGAGACATCGTAAACGTTGAATGCCATACCATTATATATATTATTATAGCTCTGTTGGCTCTTGAAATATTTTATTTAAAAAATCCATGATTATGGCTCTGTTGGCTCTTGAAATATTTTATTTAAAAAATCCACCATTTTAGCTCTGTTGGCCCTAGAAATTCTTTATTTGAAAAATCCACGATTATAGCTCTTTTTGCCCTTGAAATATTTTATGAAAAAGTCCACGATTATAGCTCTGTTTGTCCTTGAAATATTTTATTTAAAAAATCCACGATTATAGCTCTGTTTGCCCTTGAAATATTTTATTAAAAAATCCACGATTAAAGCTCTGTTTGCTCTTGAAATATTTTATTAAAAAATCCACGATTATACCTCTGTTGGCCCTTGAAATATTTTATTTAAAAAATCCACGATTATAGCTCTTTTGGTCCTTGGAATATTTTAATTACAAAATCCACGATTATAGCTCTTTTGGTCCTTGGAATATTTTATTTTAAAAATCCACGATTATACCTCCGTTGGCCCTTGAAATATTTTATTTAAAAAATTCACGATTATAGCAATTTAATCCTTGGAATATTTTATTTAAAAAATCTACGATTATAGCATTTTTAGTCCTTGGAATATTTTAATTACAAAATCCACGATTATAGCTCTTTTGGTCCTTGGAATATTTTATTTAAAAAATCTACGATTATAGCATTTTTAGTCCTTGGAATATTTTAATTACAAAATCCACGATTATAGCTCTTTTGGTCCTTGGAATATTTTATTTTAAAAATCCGCGATTATACCTCCGTTGGCCCTTGAAATATTTTATTTAAAAAATCCACGATTATAGCTCTTTTGGTCCTTGGAATATTTTATTTTAAAATCCACGATTATAGCTCTTTTGGTCCTTGGAATATTTTATTTTAAAAATCCACGATTATAGCAATTTAATCCTTGGAATATTTTATTTTAAAAATCCACGATTATAGCTCTGTTTGCCCTTGAAATATTTTATTTTAAAAATCCACGATTATAGCAATTTAATCCTTGGAATATTTTATTTTAAAAATCCACGATTATAGCTCTGTTTGCCCTTGAAATATTTTATTTTAAAAATCCACGATTATAGCAATTTAATCCTTGGAATATTTTATTTTAAAAATCCACGATTATAGCAATTTAATCCTTGGAATATTTTATTTTAAAAATCCACGATTATAGCAATTTAATCCTTGGAATATTTTATTTTAAAAATCCACGATTATAGCAATTTAATCCTTGGAATATTTTATTTTAAAAATCCACGATTAAAGCAATTTAATCCTTGCAATATTTTACTTAAAAAATCTACGATTATAGCATTTTTAGTCCTTGGAATATTTTATTTAAAAAATCCACGATTATAGCAATTTAATCCTTGGAATATTTTATTTTAAAAATCCACGATTATAGCAATTTAATCCTTGGAATATTTTATTTTAAAAATCCACGATTAAAGCAATTTAATCCTTGCAATATTTTACTTAAAAAATCTACGATTATAGCATTTTTAGTCCTTGGAATATTTTATTTAAAAAATCCACGATTAAAGCAATTTAATCCTTGCAATATTTTACTTAAAAAATCTACGATTATAGCATTTTTAGTCCTTGGAATATTTTATTTAAAAAATCCACGATTATAGCTCTGTTGATCCTTGAAATATTTTAGAAACATTGTTTGGAGTTTTTGTTTCGAAACACTGTGATGCGCATTTAAAACAAAACGATGTCGCAGCCGTGGTTTCTTTTCATTGTGAAATTATTTTCCTTTTGAGAGGGCAAATGTAGTGACAATAAGTTGCTCTCACGTAACACATACACGCTCAGACACAAAGATACAACATCCTGAGGTTTTCCATGCATACATGGAAGCGTGCAGGGGACTAACACAAGCAAAATTATATCAAATATGAATGAATTGTACCGCTCCATTCGGAAACCATAATAGCTTGTTTCCATGTTGTTTGGTTGTTGTTGCTGTTATTCCACTTCGGATGCACTCTAATATTTGTTTGGCAACAAACTATATTTAAGTGTATTTTTATTTCAGTTTTCTTTGGTTTTGTTTGTTTTTTCCTCGTTCGTTTCTACTATTTTGGTAAATGCGGTTTACCTATCATCCATGGCAAGGCAGGCAGCAGAAGCAGAGTAAAATATATTTCTAAGTGCTTAAACTTAATGAATGAAGTGGCAGAAAATCAAGTAGAATATGATGATGATGACATAAGCCACCAACATCCAACAGAAATCGGAACAGCCAGCAACAAGAGAACACGTTGTGGTTGCGGTTGTCATGGTGACAATTTACCGACAGACAAACGACAGGCTTGCACCTGACTTAATTGCATTTAAGAAATATCTTGAAATGTCAACTTTTTCATCAAAAGCTTTTATGCAAAAACGAAAAAGGTTTCTTCTTCTTCTTCTTTTTTTTCGAAAACAAACTTTCTCTTCAAAAACTTGCCTCAACTGTGTATGGCATTTTTGAATTTTTTCCAATAAGAGGGTTGTATGATAAGGAAAGTATAGAATTCCTCAAGGATCAAAGATTTTTTAAATAAAATATTTCAAGGACCAACAGACCTATAGTCGTTGATATTTAAAATAAAATATATCCAAGACTAAAAGACCCATAATCGTGGATTAAAAAAAATATTTCAAAGACTAAAAGACCCATAATCGTGAATTTAAAAAACAAATTAATATTTCAAGCACTAAACGACACATAATCGTGGATTTTTAAATAATATATTTTAAGGACTACGATATCAATAATCGTGGATATTTTAAATAAAGTATTTCAAGAACCAACAGACCCATAATCGTGGAGTTTTCTGATAATATATTTCAAGGACCAACAGACCCAAAACCCTGGCATTTTTTAATAAATGTTTTAAGGACTTATAAATCTGTAATCGTGTATTTTTTAAAAAAATATATTACAAGGACAAATATTTCAAGTACCAACAGTCCCATGATCCTAGAACTTTGAAAAGAAATATTTAAGGACCTACAATTCTGTAATCGTGTATTTTTTAAATAAAATATTTCAAGAACCTAACACTGTAATCGTGTATTTTTAAATAAAATATGTCATAGATTTTTAAAACAAATTATTTCAAGGTTTTATTTTTTGTATTTATTGTAAAAAGTAATACAGAGTGAGATGAAAAAACTGCAACCAACTTCAGACTGCTGTAATTTCTAAGCCACTCGTCCGACAGATGTAAAAATTATTCCAGTGACAACTCATTATATTGTTTACAAGCGTACAAGAGCATTTTGGTGAGCATTTTCCAGAAAAAAATTATTCGTGATGGAATTCAAGCGTGATAGCGTGATTTCTTTATATTTGGCTGGAAAACAACAAGTGGCTATCGTTGGAGCACTCCAGCATTTAAATGTGAATAAATCTTTTGTGTCTCGTTCGTTACAACGATACAGGTAGCGTTGCCTGACGTCAAGGAAGTGGACGGTAGAAAACAGCAACATCAGCAGAAATGGTTCGAAAAGTGAAGAAGCGACTTGATCGAAACCCGCGTCGTAGTGACCGTAAAATGACTCGTGAGCTGAACATATCGCAATATTCCATTCGGCAAATATTGAAACATGAGCTCGGTGTAAAGCCATTGAAATCGCAAAAAGTGCAAGAACTTACACATATCTAACAACAAATCTAAACTTACTCTAAAATTGGATGCTATCTCCGACATTTTTTGCTTTCATTCATTAAAATTTAAAAAATGTAAAAATTATGGCATTTGACTTTTTTTGCAGTTTTTTCATCTCACCCTGCATATCTCAAGGACAAACAGACCTGTATTTATGATTTTTTTTTTTTTGGAAAAATTTGAAAGTCCAACAGTCCTATAATCGTGAAATTTTTAGCAAAATTTTCAAGGTCCAACATACCTATAATTCATGGACCACTATGCCCATTATAGTGGGCATTGTATTTTATACCTAGTTTCCCAAAGGCATCCGGTCCATCCATACTGATCTCTCTACCTCCTTCGAATTTACCTTTCTTTCCTTATGCTTTTTTCTTTTCAAAACACACAAACAGTGTTAGCTTTGTTTTCATGATCTACATATGCAACTTTGGCCCAAACTTGCATCTGAACTTCAACTCAATTTAACAAAAATAACGCCTACACTACCCCCCGGACACCCCTGTCTGAGTGTCACATAATCCATTGGAATTCGATTTTATTCATGTTGATGCCGATACTTTGGCTAGAGCCAAACTGCTTTCTAAAGTCATTTCAAATCGAATTGATATCATCTATTTTGGCTCTTGTTTCGCACCCCGTATGAATGTCGTAGAAAACAGCAAAGAAAGTAAAGTGATGCAAGTTTTTAGGCAGTTACAAACTCTTTGAAAAATATTCTGTCTGTATGCAAAATGTAAAGTTGTATGTTAAATTGTATTGAGAAGAAAGTGACAGGATTGTATATACAAATTGTGGGGTGTTCCATAAGAAGCGCATGTCACTGATGTTTTAGTAAATGCTTACCTAAGGCTAACGGAATTAATGTCGTGAATTCTTATGAATATCCAATAAATTAAAATTGGTCTAAAATTACAATGCTTAAGTTATAAAAAAATATGTTTTAAGGTCGATTTAAGTTGTATTCGTGGCTGTTTTAGGAATATTTTTCATTTACTTTCGTGGTCTATTAAAAATATTTTTGAAAACTGTTATTGTGGACTTCAAGGAATTATTATACCATCTACATTGGAAAGGAGGGTATATTAACTTTGTGATTCCGTTTGTAACATTCATAAATATTCGTCGACCCATAAATAAATATATATTCATAATCAGCTTAAAATTCTAAGTCGATTTAACGCTGTCCGTCTGTCTGTCTGTCCACGATACAGCCACATTATTTGACGTAGAGCGTATTGTGCCTAGGATGGTTGAAAATGAAAAATGAAATTGAAAATGAGATATATTGTTCCACGTTTTGGTATAGTCCCCATATAAGGGTACCTCCCTTTTTGCCACATTTTTCACGGATTTGTCTGAAAATTGGTATTTGTAGGTCATAATGGGTCCTAGTTTGTGTGGCGAAATATTATAAATATACGAGTCGACGCTTTGATACAGCCCCCATATAACAGTACCTCCCGATTTGTGGTATTTTGATGATTTTTTCCACATTTTCCAAGAATTTGTATAAAAATTGGTATTTGTTGGTCACAATGGGTTCTAGCTCCGGTGGCGAAATATTGCATGTATAGGTCCACGATTTGGTATAGCCCCCATATAATGGTACCTCCCGATATTCGGTATTTTGATAGATTTTGTCACATTTTTTTTTTCACGGATTTGTCTATTTTCTGTGACCTAATGGGTTCTAGCTCCGTTGGCGAAGCATTGCATGTATAGGTTCACGTTTTTGTATAGCCCCATATAGGGGTACCTCCCGATATTAGATATTTTGATGATTTTCGCCAAATTTTCGCACGAATTTATCAAAAAATTGGTATTTGTAGGTCATAATGGGTTCTAATGTTTCCTTTACCCTAAGGTGGAGGATATAAAAATTTCGGACCGGCCGAACTTAATGTTTATAGCCTACACCACAAGGTGGTCAGGGTATTATGTCTTTGTGCATTTGTTTGTAACAGGCAAAAGGAAACGAGATAGACCCATAGTTCCTTTTGATGATCCGTCCGTCCGTCCGTCCGTCTGTCCATGTATTTTTGTAAACAAAGTACAGTTCGCTTTTATTGCCCTATCCAAATGAAATTTTGCACAAATCATTTGTTTGGCCCAAGGACGAACCCTATTGAAATTGGAGATAATCGGTCAAAATTTAGATATAGCTCCCATATATATCTTCGTCCGAATTGCCTTTTATTGTGCACCAAACTTGTAATATCAGTCCGAATAGTATGGAATTTTGCACGTACAATCAGATTTAACCTGAAAATAAGTATGCCAAATTTGATCGAAATCGGTTCAGATATAGCTATAGCTCCCATATATATTGTTCATCCGATTTGTTATTTTTGTCCTCCGCAGCCGTAATATGCACTCTGTAAAAACAATATTTGGGGAAATATATCAAATGCAGCTCAGAAATACATTTGCTTAATTTTATCGAGATCGGTTCAGATTTGGATATAGCTCCCATATATAATTTCGTCCGATTTACCTTTGATTGTGCACCAAACGTATCATATTTGTCCAAATTGGATGAAATTTGACACTTACGACTGAATTTAGTCTTGAAGCTAGTATGTCAAATTTGGTGAAGATCGCTTGAGATATAGCTATAGCTCCCATATATATTGTTCATCCGATTTGTTATTTTTGTCCTCCGCAGCCGTAATATGCACTCTGTAACAACAATATTTGGAGAAATATATCAAATACTGCTCAGAAATACATTGCTAAATTTTATCGAGATCGGTTCAGATTTGGATATAGCTCCCATATATAACTTCGTCCGATTTACCTCTGATTGTGCACCAAACGTCTAATATTTGCCCAAATTGGATGACATTTGACAATTACGACCGAATTGAGTCTAGAAGCTAGTAGGCCAAATTTGATCGAAATTTGTTATTTTTGTCCTCCGCAGCCGTAATATGCACTCCGTAACAACGATATTCAGGGAAATATATTAAATACAGCTCAGAAATATCTTTGCCAAATTTAATCGAGATCGGTTCAGATTTGGATATAGCTCCCATATATATTTTTATCCGATTTCAAATTAATTGTGCATTTGGACAATACAAGTCCGAATTTAAAAGATACAAATGCTTCGGTATATTTAGTCCTTTGAACTATAAATTATAATTATAATCATAGCGTGTATGATTGAATTCTCCCATAAAAACTTTTAATTGCTCTACTAAATTAGCAAAGTTGTGTAGGGTATCATAAAGTCGGCCCCGCCCGACTTTAAGACTTTCTTTACTGGTTTTTTACTTGTTTTTAATTCAAATATATATTTTAAACTTTCACCTGTCCAGTTCTTGTATCTTCATGGATACACCCATATATATTCATTGAAACTTTCAAGTTTATCTTGGGCAATATGAATCTCAATCATTGCCTTCACACATATGCATGCATACACAACATACAATATCATGTAAATGTCTATGTATGCATAATCATATACATACATGCACAAACATTGTAATTGTAATGCAATTGAGACTAAACTACAGAAGAACAACTTAAAAAATATAAACAACATTTTTATTTTTATTTTTTGTATAAATAAACTTTCAAATTGTCATCCTCGACTTTGTGTCAAAAAGTCGAAACTTTTGCAGAAACATACATGCATACTAGTATGTATGTTTCATACATATCGGGCTGCATAAAATGTTGTAAAAAATTTCCCAATGTAATGCATGAATTCCTATGGTATCCTTTACATATTCGGAATATATGCGTATCTCGGAGGGTGCGTGTTGAAAAGAGTTTAAAATGTTGTTTTTTTTTTAGAAATAAGCTACAATTTTCTGTTGGTTTCATAATAAACATTGTAACTGGAGTTTTCCAAAACATTAGTATGTGTTTTATTTTTTTATTGTATTTATTCGATTCAAAGTTGGAGGGTATAAGTATATCCAATTGAATGGAATTTTTTTTCAAGTGTCCAAAATTTGAAGTATTTGCGGTACCTTGAGTAAGGTAATTTTAATTTAAAACCCGTATGGTAAAATTACAAATCATAAATATATTTTTTTCAAGAAGCCACAAACCTATAATGGCGGATTTTTAAATAAAATAATTCAATGCCAACAGGCCTACAATCGTGTATTTTTTATTTTATTCCAAGGACGCAACAGACCTACAGGGTAAGATAAAAAACTGCAACAAGGCCAAATGCCATTATTTTTACATTTTTTTTTTAATTTTATTGAATGAAAGCAAAAATAGTGGGAAATAGCATCAAATTTTAGAATAAGTTTAGATTTGTTCGAATTGTTCAACTTTGCACGAATTATGGCCTTCAAATGGCCAATGAAACCGTCACACCCTGCCCGAGTGTTGCTCTGCGAAGGCTTGCTTGAGGTGATCTACACTTTGGTATTTTTTAGTGCCAAACTTGCTTTCCAAACTATTCCAGACACAATAGTCCAACGGATTTGTATCCGGAGATTATGGTGGCTATTGTGCACTGGAAATGAACCACAAATTTAACCATTCTTCGGTGGCGCGTGCTGAGTGCGATGGTGCTGAGTCCTGTTGGAATGTCCAAGGTCTGCGGCCAAAGGGCTTTAATGCACCCTCTAGAATATTTTCGCGATAATATTCGGCATTTATTCTGATGCCACGGTCCATTAATACGAGCGGAGTTCTGGTATTCAACCGAAGCTGCACATTTTCAGCTGACCCCTTTGGCAAGTAAATACGATAATTTTGTTTGATTACAAACTGCTGGACAACGAATGTTTTCTCATCGGAGAAAATCAAATTCGGCTGTTCACCACTTTCGGCAAAGCGAAACAACTCTTTAGCTCTTTTGAGTCTATTTTCTTTCTGTTGCGGTGTAATGAATGAAAAGTCTAGGTAGGACTTAGCGACTACTTTATTTTGGTCGCTAACTTGTCGAAAATGATCGTTAATTACCGAAACTATTAGCATTTCTATTCTACCGATATTTATTAGTAACTCAAAAATGAGTTAAAGAATTTCACTAAGATATTCCAAAACAAACGAACAATATAAATGGAATTAGGACCATAGTGTACTGGTATGAGTAAGCATAACAGCGCATAATATTTTGTATTATCATTTGCATTGAGGAAATAATAAACAACAAACAATTATTATTAACAATTATGTTTCAAAATCAAGTATATTTACATTTTTGCCTATGATGTACCCAGAAATTGACGGAGTAATATTAAGATTCATATAATTTGTGATTCTTATTTACAAGAAGGATTTCAGACAAAATCTAAAATCAATCAGCATCGTTCCAAAAAGTATATTGACACAGGCATTCAGTTTCATTACATTCGAATAGTAATAAATATATACGTGGCAAAAACCAATCCTCTGTTTTTACCCTATTTTATTACCTACTGGTGGTCAACGTGGGGTTTTGTTCTTAAAAAGTCTCAGATTAAAATTCTACGTGTTACAACGAGAAAAAATAATATTTATCCATTTTACGTTGAATAAATGCAACATATTTGGTCTGTTCCAGAACTGCAAGATTGTAAAAGTTTTTACTACGATAACAGATTTTCCCTTTATCATATTCAAGAAAATTGCAAAACTAGTATATTCTTGCAGAACAGAGCAATTAAAGGTAAAAAATTGTCATTAAAAAAAGGGAAAATCACTTTCATTAAAAAAAAATAATAAATTTTTCTCAAATTAAAATATACATCTCTGGCATACAACGCCCCAAAATAATACAAAGTATCTAATAAGGTAATGTAAAAACGCCACAAAATAACTTACCAACAATTTCGTTCAAATACACGGCATTTCATTTCCTGAGAGTGGGAGCATTCAAATAATCAGCATTGATCAAACGACGAACAACATACACATATGTACTCAGAGAGAAACTCAAATCACACAAAAACAAAACGACACAACCGAAGGAGCACCACCAACGGAATCACACAATGCAAAAGATTAACAACACAAAGAAAGAAGCAAAAATGCCAAACAATTATTTAACAAATTACACGTCAAACGGAACAATTTGCACCATTTTCTTGATATATTTTAGCGGAAACATTAGAATTTGATGTTTACTTGAAAGTTTCGATATAATTTATGCTGAATAACGAACCGAAAACACACTACGTAACGCGAAAACTCGACCTGTTGCAACGAAATGAAGAAACAAACTGAAGATGAGTAAGGAGTAAGGGTTGCCAATTTGCAATAATTGTTTTAAACTAGAGGTCGAATTTTTCATTTTGAAAAATTTTATTTTGGTCTTTAGACCACTCGAAATATTTTAATAACCCAATGTGGTGATTTCTAGAGATCAAAATATTTATAAGTATTTATAGATTTCAAAAAGTAGACTAAGATTTAAATTTATGGTCACATTCTACAAACGAAAAAGTTTACGAAATTAAATTTCAGACCAAATAAAGGAGCTTGAGATTTTTGGGAACCGATGTACTCAAGGAGTTCGCTAATTTAGAATGTTTGTAAATTCGTACTAGATGGACAAAAAAATAGAAAAATGTTTCTTAGATTTTCCCAATGGTATTTAGCGATCGGTAAGTGCCGGAGCTTTGATTTTTTATGTGTGGGATTGTTTATTTTTTGGGGAAATTAACTTTCAGAAAAGGCTACGAAAATTACTTAAAATTAATATTAGAGGTAGAAGTAAACAATCAGAAGATTAACTTAAACCTAGCTTTATTTGAGATTCGTGCTAAAAAAGTACAAGATTTTTTTAACTTTCTTATCGTCGATATAGAAATACCGCGAAGACACAAAACTCTGAATTTTTGTATATGAGCCGTCTATAAAAACACCAACCATTTCGCTACAGGCTGCCGAAGTTGTAATGGAAGGGCTACATACTAATATGTACTGATTATTGAAATTAGAGAACGACCGTGAGTTCGGATATTTATAGAGTAATTGGTGGAGAATTAAGGAAAGGTATTAAGAATTACTAAATGTAGTATCATAAATAATTTAACTCTTAACAAAAATATCCAAATCCTTTGATTTTGCTATATCCTCCATAAGACCGTACTGCCCACATTTATGAATATTGAAGACTATATCAATATATTTTTTTAATTAATTCATTTCGTCTTGTTTTCAATCCCTAACGGTAGAGAATATCAAATATTCGCTCCAGACAGATTTAAATACATTTTACTTGTTTTCTTTCAATTGTGAAAAAATGCGAAAAAATTGGAGATAATTTTTCCAAAAGAAAAAAACAAGTTTCAAAGTAATCATAACCATGTCGATTATCGTAATTTTTTATATTTTCCAACCAAATTGTAAACATTTCCAGACAATTTTTTTTTTGATAAGAGTGAATTAAATAAATTAAACTGCTAATGTTTAATGCATTAATTGCGAAAATAATTTTTTTAAACAATTAACTGAAAGGTTTTGATCAGACACACTCACTGAATTGAACATAAATAAGACTTTATTCTATCTGAGGAATATAAGACACTGTGGCACAGTGGTAAGCATCCCAGCTTTGCTCTCTGGACACCTAGGTTCGATTCCTAGACCAGACATCACATTTTAAACAGGAACAAAAATTATGTGTGAGTTTTCAGCTAATTAGTATAAGTTCCAAGCAATATTACATTGGAAAAGTGCCAACAACAATAAAAAAAATAATTGTTAATTAGTATAAGTTCCAAGCAATATTATATTGGAAAAGTACCAACAACAATAACAAAATAATTGTTAAGTCTGGAGTAAAAACATAATTTTTTACATCCAATAACTGCCGAGGAAGTGACTTTAACGATTGCTAGAAATTATACGGTATACGCTAGTTAGTGACGCTTAAAAATATCGCAGGCATGGTTTATTTCTTCCCGAAGGATACTCATTCAAGCAAAAAATATCACAATAGTCACTTAGAAGTCAAATCAAAGCGATAAAAATCATCGCGGTTGATATCGCTTTCTCAACGTGGAAGTTGCATCCTTCGGGAAGAAATGAACCACGCCCGAGATAGTTTTAAGAGTGACCAAATAGCGTATACTCCCAATAATCACGAAAGTCACTTCCTCGACAGTTATTGGAAACAAAAAAAAATACATGTTTATTATCTTTTATTTATTTATATTTTTATACTTTTTCCAATGTACGCTTGCATAGAACTTATACTAATTACCTGAAATGCCTACAACTTTATTTTCCGCTTTAAAAATGTAATGTCTGGCTTGGGAATCGAAGCCGAATGTTCAGAGATCAACGCGAGCATGTTTAGCACTGCATCACAGTGTCTTTTAATCCTCAGATAGAATAAGTCTAATTTATATTAACTGCAAACTATCGCTGTTTACCAGGTGGAAGTTACAAAAAAGTGTCTGCACACGCACACAAATACAACCTTTTAATGGGTCATCAGAGTAAGATCCTAGTAGTTTTTTATTTTTTTCCGATTTCATAAAGGAAAAATCGGTTATCATAGTAACAAATATTACATTCTTGAAATTCTGGAACAGAGCAATTTATTCGATATTATGTGTCAAATTGACACATCAATTTCTGTCACACAACGTCCGAAAATTATATAATAAAAAATATAAAAAAAAAACTACAAAATAACTTACCACCCATTACCACCAATCACACACACAAAGAGCTCTCATTTTATGAGAGCATTTAACTAACCGACTTTGATCAAACATGGAACGACATACACAATTGTACTCAGAGAGAAAGCCCAATCACAACAAAAATAAAACGCACACCGAGAGGCACCATCGACGTTAACAACACGAACGTAAACCCATAATGTAACAGAAAAATAACACAAATAAAAACGCAAAAATGCTTGCACAATTATGGAACAAATTACACGTTAAATAATATTTGTCTTGCAAAAAACAAAAAGAGAAAATATGGAGCAACTGATGTATTCACTTTTGGATGATTCCAGCAGTGAATAGGACTGGCTGAATGAGGAATCAGATTAGTAATTATTATTATAAATTATTAATTTTAACTTATCGTCTTCAATATTCATTTTTTAAATGTTGGCGCCCTTTTCAGTAAGGTTTCACCAGTCCAATTTAGGCTGTTTACTTTTGGAACTTTGAATTTTGACATTTTTTCGCATTTCTGCTAATTTTCCGTTCCCTTATTTTTTAAGCAAACCTAAATGAGAATGACATTTCGAACTGTTCTCTCTTCTGCTAGTTTTACTACTAAAAAAGTACTGGAACACAACTTTGATTTTCGTTTTGAAAACAACCGACACAAATCAAAATAATGAAGGTGATGATTTCAATAGATCCCATTTTCTCCAAGTATTTTTTGGAATTAATTAGGCGAAGAAAAATAGTCTCTTTCTATAAAGGGTTTTGGAATATGGAAACTAGATGGGAACATATGTAAAAATGTAGGAAACATTGTGCCAATGGTATTAAGGGATTGGTAAGAACCACATTATGATTATGGTAAATAAAATAATTTTAAAGGAAAGAAGTAGAACAAAAAATCCGAAATTTGAATTGATATTTACTCTTAATGTGCTGAATTAATATAAAGCTGTGCTTTTGGAGATTCATAATATAAATATGCCTTTAGGTAAAACTGATATTTACGAAAACAAAATTGGGAAGCAAAATGGGCTATGCAACTTGTATTGAATTGGATACGAAAATAATCAAATGTAAGAAAAATTGATTTTAGACTTTGAACTTAGAAATTTGTAGGACAACAGGAAGAGGATTTGGGAGAGCTACTAAAGAATACCAAATGTTGAGACATATTTTATTTGATATTTGAGGCTCTTTTAGTAGATCAACTCGGCACTTTAAAAAGTCATTGCCGATTCAATGTATTTTCAATGCTTGGACCGATTTGGCAACGGTTTTAGTATTATATTCCATGAAAACAAAATTGTGTAAAAAAACAGATGGATTTAAAACAAGTTAAAAAGTATAGGTCGGTCTTTTCGACAGATGTATATCCTCAGCCAATGTTCGTTTATTTAAATACATTTTAACTTGCGTTTTTAATATACCTACGATTTCCAATTTAATGCGAATGAAGTTGTTTATTGGGGGAGGTACCCGAAAGAGTTGGCCGAAAGATTCCATATTCACATCAGATCTCTGGTAGAGAGAGATATTTCGATATACCAAGTTTAAAAAGCATCGCTATATATAAACGTTGAATATTGTAACCCTTTGTGGGGGAAGGTAAGAACAGTGGTATGCCGACATATTCCACCTTCAACAACAGATATTGTGTTAGTTTAAATGTTGAAATGTGCGAAGTTTAGAACAAATAAGGTGCTTATTTTGCATTTTATTAGCGTATGGGTTATTCAAAATTTTAAACCCTTTATGGGTGGTTATGGGCTAATGTCTACCATCTTTACAACCAATCTTGTTTTAGTGCGGATATTATAATATGTGAAGTTTAAAATGAATAAGATTCCTATATATAAATGATATAATTATTCAAAATTTTAACCCGTTATGTGCGAGGTACAAGATGGAGTTGTCCGATATATTTCATCCTCATACCAGAACTTGTGTTGGTGATTGGTTGGCGCGAAACTTAAACACAATCGGCATTTTATTTCAGAATTTACAAGAGTTATAATTATTCAAAGTTTTAACCCTATGGGGGCAGGATGGAGTCTTCTGATATTGTTCATTTTCAACTTATCTTTTAGGAATATTGAGATTTGCAAAATTTGAACAAAATTGTATGATCCTTAATTTTTGTATGAAGTGAAGTGTTTTTTATGAAAATGTTGCCCTTTCGTGGAGAGTGGACCGATTTCGCTCATCCTACGACGTACCAGACATACGGACTTACGGACGGACGGACACCCCTAGATCGCCTGCAAATGTCATGAATCAGATTTGGTCTAAAGAGACGTATGGTCCATAACCGTTATTTTTATAGCCATATGGGTCAGGATATAAAAACACATTTATTTATCCAAACAGGTTTGCTGCTCGAAAAAGTTTTTTCACACATCCCAATTGAGATCAGTACTTTTATTTCCAATTTGAAAATTAATGCTTTCACTACAAATGTAAATACCACAATTATTAACCAACATTAACCATAAAAAATCCATTTCTTTAATATGAAATTAGCATTGTGTAATTAAAGATTCTTAACCAACAAAATCTGGAATATGTACTCGTAACATACATTTTCCCAAAGGACATCCATTCCACCATGCCATTCCATCCATAATAAATACATCTACAATTACAATTTATGGCCGCCGTAGCAAATTGAGCTGAAAACCAACCACCAGCACTACCACTATTTGCAATGTTTACAACATCCGCAAGGAAGCACCATTTTGGCTGTCCGCTTTCAGCTATGGTGTGGTGTGGTGTTTAAGGGCAAAACAACAACTATGAAATAAACTGCATTGTTGTTGGTCATCATCATCAGTACTACTACTACAACCTCAAAACCATCAAGGGAAAGGCCGACCGCATCGCTTCACACTTCCCTTAGTTTTGTACGTCGACAATGCTGCTAAGCAGTATAACTTTATTTGTATCTACCCCCTCGCCCTTTTCTTCCAGCTTCCCTTAACTACGCCGAGCTTTTGTGGTAATTAAATTGAAGAGTTGCAAAGCTTTGCATACTGCTCGACTGTCCGGCCCCAAACGCACTTCATTAAATCGTCGTCCAGAAACCCCGATATGTTGGATACAAAATGCGATTGAGCGAATATAAAACTCTTATTACTGCACGAATTAAGTTTGCAGTTGCCGCAGCGGATGACAAGTCAACATTTATAATTTGCTGCTGGGGTATAATGTCATTGTTCCTGCTTGACCATGCATTGTGTGTTCGTCTGTGTCCCTTCCATGGGAAATTAAACACCAATTAAATTCATTACTCATTTAAATATGACAAAAGTATCAATATTGTCGGTTAGATGTCAGGCGAATTGAGTGAGTGTCTGACTGAATGACTGACCATCTCGCTGTGTCTCTGTCTATTAGGGATTTTAATGTGGTTGGTGAATAGCCCAGCAAAGTCATTATAACTTATATAGTTAATTTGAAACCCATACGGGAATTTAATATCCGCAACATGTAGTTAATATTTGGGACACAGGAGCAGACATTTTTCAATTAATGTTTTGAAAATGAGCGGGCGGGGTTGTTGGGGAAAATATATTTAACAATACACAATTGTAGGTCTGTTAGTCTTTGAAAAAATTACCGATTATTGGTTTCCAACAAACCTAGAAAAAATCTGCTAAAAAAACAGGATTATAGGTCATTTGGTCTTTGAAAAATATGTTTCGAAAATTCACGATTATAGGTCCTTTGTCTGTGTTTAAAGAAACTGCATGAAAAAATTCGATTTTTTTACGGGGAAAACGCTGTTTTATCCGTGGAAGTCTCAAAAAAGTTTCTGTACACGCGACACCTTCTTTTACTTCTTGGGGCCACTAAGTGACGATAAAAAGTGGACAACAATAGTTTAATTATTGTATATTTACATATTATCGCATTTATTAGGATAAGAGGCGTCGTAGAATTTGCAGGGAGTGAGTGACTCAACTCCAAATATTTCCTGGGATGTTATTTTTAAATGGTCAACCGTATATCGGATTAGTATTTTTACATGATCAAAAATCAATAAGGTCTCAGACTAATATTCCTAAATGTATATATTAATTGGTCATCAGAGTTAGAACCTGCAAGATCCTAGTAGTTTAGTATTTTTTTCCGATATCATAAAGGAAAAATCCGTTATCATGGTAACCATTTTGACATTCTTGAAATTTTGGAACAGAGCAAATTGTTCGATATTATGTGTCACATTGACACATCCATTTTTGTCACACAATTTCCGAAAATTATTTAATAAAAAATAAAAAAAAAAGCTACAAAATAACTTACCACCCATTACCACCAATCACACATCACTTCACTTCATTTGATGAGAGCACTTAAATAACCGACTATGATCAAACGAGAAACGACATACACATTTGTACTCAGAGAGATAGCCCAATCACAACAAAAACAAAACGCACACCGATGGGCACCACCGACGTTAACAACACGAAAGTAAACACATAATGCAAAATAATAACAACACAAATAAAGACGCAAAATGGTAGCACAATTATGAAACAAATTACACGTTAAATGGAAGCATTGATTCTATATGTTTTATAATTTCTAACCGAAAAATATGAATTTGATGTTTAACTGAAAGCTCCAATAAAATTTTTATTAAATAGCGAACCGAATGACCGAAAACACACCACATATCGCGAAAAAACTCAACCGGTTGCAAGGAAATGACAAAACAAACTGGAGACTAGTAAAAAGTGAGGGTTGCCAATTTGCAAGAATTTTTGCACACAGAATGGGAAAACATGTATTTGCAAAATTCGATTTCAATAGATCCAATTTTCTCCAAGTATTTATTGGTATTAATACTGTTTTAAAAGTAGGAGAAGAATAATAGACTCTTTCTCACCTGAAAATTCTCCTAAAAAACATCATTTTACAAGGACGAAATCAAAGACAAATAGCTTTGTTAAAAATCCTCTATAAAATAAATGTAGTTCTTTCGAAAAATATGTTAAACATTTTACGATTATTTATAAAAAACCACGGTTATAAGACTACTGTTTCTAGAAACAATTCACGATCTCTTGGCCCTTGAAAACTTATATTTAAAAAATCCACGATTATTGGTTTGTTGGTGCTTGAAAAAAATATTTAAAGAATCCACGATTATTGGTTTGTTGGTGCTTGAAAAAAAAATATTTAAAGAATCCACGATTATTGGTTTGTTGGTGCTTGAAAATTGGCTGAAAGAATCTACGATTATAAGGTCTTCAAAAATTGGTTAGTCCTTCAAACATTGTTTTAAAGAAATCCGCGTTGGTCCTTGAAACATGTATTTAAAAAATCCACGATTATTTGTTTGTTGGTGCTACAAAAAATATATTTAAAAAATCCACGATTATTTGTTTGTTGGTGCTACAAAAAATATATTTAAAAAATCCACGATTATTTGTTTGTTGGTGCTACAAAAAAATATATTTAACAAATCCACGATTATTTATTTGTTGGTGCTACAGAAAAATATATTTAAAAAATCCACGATTATTTGTTTGTTGGTGCTACAAAAAAAATATATTTAAAAAATCCACGATTATTTATTTGTTGGTGCTAAAAAAAATATATTAAAAAATCCACAATTATTTATTTGTTGGTGCTAAAAAAATATATATTTAAAAAATCCACGATTATTTAATTGTTAGTGCTACAAAAAAATATATTTAAAAAATCCACGATTATTTGTTTGTTGGTGCTACAAAAAAATATATTTAAAAAATCCAGGATTATTGGCGTGTTGGTGCTACAAAAAATATATTTAAAAAATCCACGATTATTTGTTTGTTGGTGCTACAAAAAAATATATTTAAAAAATTCACGATTATTTGTTTGTTGGTGCTACAAAAAATATACTTAAAAAATCCACCATTATTTGTTTGTTGGTGCTACAAAAAATATATTTAAAAAATCCGCGATTATTGGCGTGTTGGTCCTTGAAAAAATATATTTAAAAAATCCACGATTATTAACGTGTTGGTCCTTGAAAAAATATATTTAGAAAATATAATAATTGGCGTGTTGAAAAAATATATTTTAAAAATCCACGATTATTGGCGTGTTGGTCCTTGAAAAAATATATTTAGAAAATATAATAATTGGCGATAATTGGCGTGTTGAAAAAATATATTTAAAAAATCCACGATTATTGGCGTGTTGGTCCTTGAAAAAATATATTTAAAAAATCCAGGGTTATTGGCGTGTTGGTCCTTGAAAAAATATATTTAGAAAATATATTAATTGGCGATAATTGGCGTGTTGGTCCTTGAAAAAATATATTTAGAAAATATAATAATTGGCGATAATTGGCGTGTTGAAAAAATATATTTAAAAAATCCAGGATTATTGGCGTGTTGGTCCTTGAAAAAATATATTTAAAAAATCCAGGATTATTGGCGTGTTGGTCCTTGAAAAAATATATTTAAAAAATCCACGATTATTGGCGTGTTGGTCCTTGAAAAAATATATTTAGAAAATATATTAATTGGCGATAATTGGCGTGTTGAAAAAATATATTTAAAAAATCCAGGATTATTGGCGTGTTGGTCCTTGAAAAAATATATTTAAAAAATCCAGGATTATTGGCGTGTTGGTCCTTGAAAAAATATATTTAAAAAATCTATGATTATTGGCGTGTTGGTTCTTGAAAAAATATATTTAAACAAGTAAGCAAAGGCTACAGTCGAGCGGGGCCGACCGTTGAATACCCTACAACACTATAATAAACTATACAGTTTGTATAGGCGAGATACTCGAAAGAATTCCACAAGATATTGTGACAAATAATAAAAGAAAATCATCAGGTTTCGTTCTCTAATTTTCGAATAATAGCAACTTAAACTAATTTGCTCATTTCCAATGGTCTTCCTAGATCTGGAACCAATATTTCCCAAAGACCTATAATCCCTCAGAAGTGGCAAAAGATTAACATTTATTTTGGTTTTTGACTGAAACGCATCTATATGAGATACAGGCATTTGACTATATTACGACCTGCCGACAATTTTGCAGTTTTTTGGTCAATTTCAACCCCTAAATATATGGCGATCATCTCCAAAAAGAGTAGGCTTCTATTCTGACCCTCATCTTATCCCCATGCAAAATTTCGTAAGGATCGGGCCATAAATGCGATCTGTTTATGGTATCCTGATATCCTAACTACTTAGTTTTGTTAGCTGTAGAAATATTACCAAATGTTTAATTCAAAATGAAAATATGCCAAAAATATGACAAAATTGAAAAAATATGATAAAATTTTACAAAATCAATATTTTCATCTGTAGAGAGATATTTTTATGCGATTTTTTTAGACGTTTTTCTTTCCTGCCAAGAGGCCATTCTGAATTAATGAGAACTGTCGAAATCAGTTCAGCCGTTCTCGACATATAAGAGATCTTTCAAGCATATCTTCTTTAATAGACATATATATCGCACATATTTTGCTATATATCCGATTTGTTGGATCTTAACATCAATGTAAAAATCAGAAGTAACCTTGTCATGGCTTTGTGATTTCGCCGGAATTTAAAATATTCGCGGTTTAATGAAAAATTTTGAATTTTTTCAACACAAAATATATGGTCTATTTTACCCGCTAAATATTATCCGATGACCAACCAAATTGGTAGGCTTCTTCCCCGTCCTAAACTCTAGCTACATGCGAAATTCCGCGTCGATTGGTCTATAATTGCGACCTGTATAGCTACTGCAAAAAGAAATAGGGTTCTATTCTGGCCCGACCCCGACCTCCATTCCAAATTTCGTGAAGATCGGACCATAATTGCGACCTGTAGAGTGATTACAAATTAACATGGACAGACGGACAGACGGACGGACGGACATACATAGCTAGATCGCCTCAGCTCGGCGAGATAGGATGATCCATATATACTTTCCTATGTGGGAAACCAATATTTCGAGGTGTTACATAATTTTTGGGCCAATCAAACTTATAATACCCCCAACACATAGTGTTGTAGGGTATAAAAATCCAGGATTATTGGAGTGTTGGTCCTTGAAAAAATATATTTAAAAAATCCACGATTATTGGCGTGTTGGTCCTTGAAAAAATATATTTAAAAAATCCACGATTATTGGCGTGTTGGTTCTAGAAAAAATATATTTAAAAAATTCAGGATTATTGGCGTGTTGGTGCTACAAAAAATATATTTAAAAAATCCACGATTATTTGCTTGTTGGTCCTTGAAAAAATATATTTAAAAAATCCACGATTATTGGCGTGTTGGTGCTACAAAAAAATATATTTAAAAATCTAGGATTATTGGCGTGTTGGTGCTACAAAAAAATATATTTAAAAATCTAGGATTATTGGCGTGTTGGTGCTACAAAAAAATATATTTAAAAAATCCACGATCATTGGCGTGTTGGTCCTTGAAAAAATATATTTGGAAAATCCACGATTATTGGCGTGTAGGTCCTTGAAAAAATATGTTTAAAAAATCCACGATTATTGGCGTGTTGGTGCTTGAAAAAATATATTTAGAAAATCCACGATTATTGGCGTGTTGGTCCTTGAAAAAATATATTTAAAAAATCCACGATTATTGGCGTGTTGGTCCTTGAAAAAATATATCTAAAAAAACCACGATTATTGGCGTGTTGGTCCCTGAAAAAATATATTTATAAAAATCCAAGATTATTGGTTAAAAAAAATTATTGTTCCTTAAAAAAACCTTAAAAATCCATTTATTTCGATTATTTCTCTTTTGATCCTATAAAAAGCATTTCCGAGATTATTCTTATGTTGGTCCTTGAAAATGATTTTAAAACCTCCTACTTTAGTTAAAAATGTGTTTATGAGTTTGCTGGTGCTTTCACGTTTATTTCTCTTATTATCCTCTGAAAAATTTTGTACGAAATTATTTTTCATATATTCCCACGTTGTCTAATTTTCCTTTAAATAAATATAAAAATATATTGCCAGAAATTTATCATAAATCTCATCAAATTAATTCTTCTTGCAAACATTTTTTTTCCTAAGCTTTACGATGAAAAACTATTTGCAGTGACCTTCTAAAATTTTATGACAACTTTTGTGTCATCCATAATGTCACGCTGCACATTCAAAGTATCCACTCTTTATTTTTTTGTCAAGTGGACGGCTTATTTATATCACTTGAAAACCACGAAAAACCATTGCCAGAAGATATGGATCATTTAAATACGAGAGATATTCATTCATACACACACACAGACATTCTTAATATTTATATCCTAACCGCAATCCACATCAAACCAAAACGAAAAAGAAAACGGAGAAACAAAAATGAAAGCAAAAACGAAGAAAATATTAACACATTTCATACCAAATAAATTTTACTTGCTATAATTTCATTTACGAAAAAACCATTTTTTTGTTCAAGGACCTTGCCTTACATTTTTGTTCATTCCTTCAACTCTGGCACAATGAAGATGAGCACAATTGGTTAACATGCCATTTTTGGATTTTTGCAAAGAAATGCAGCCTTAAACGCATGGCCAAAGTCTACGAAGGGATGGCTTAAAAAACTACCAGACGACACTCAAATAAAAAATCGCGCTCTCACACAAAGTCACATACACAGGAGCACACACACAGAGTGGCACCATTCACATATATACACCCTAGCGAATCCTGATTTATGAGTCGTTGAGTGCAGTATAGTTAGTCGGGATTTGGCCACTGATTAATTGCATGAATTACGTATAAATTTAATGTTTGTTTAGCTCCACTTTCACAGCAGTAAGCGGACAAAACGAAAAGAATAAAAAATATAGGAAAAGGCAAGGATTGTCACAGTAACCAACCTCAAAAGCCACAGAAAAAAAGGATATGGAAGAGGGCGTGCTCGGTATTAAAATATATGTAAAATTGCACGTTTTACCAAAGTTGATGCAGCATATTTGTCAAATGTGTGTGTGTGTGTGTTTCATCGTTGGAAACATAACCATTGACAATGGGAATACAGGTGAGATCACTTGCCTAAATGGCAATGAAATAAGTCTTTTGATGGGCATTTCGTGGGGCAGTCAAAACAGCAACTTATAGTCCGTGTCATGACATGTCGTGCACGAAGGGCTTCAAGGCATGAAACGATTCTAGATAACTTCCAGAGGAAGGGACAAATCTTATACTAGAATTCTAATTAGTGGATTATTTGTTATTACAATAGAAACTCCATTGCAAAAAGAAAAATATGACAAAAAAAATACAAGATCGTGGTTATATATTTAAAAAAATAGTACGACTGAATTGTATCAAATTTGGTATATGGGTACTTCTTTACAACAGTGTCAAAAGCCACAGTTATTTTTTTTTTTAATTTTATTGAATGAAAGCAAAAAATATCGGAAATAGCATCAAATTTTAGAGTAAGTTTAGATTTGTTCGAATTGGTCACCTTTGGCACGAATTATGGCCTTCAACGGCCAATAAAACCGCCGGCCCATTCCCGGAAAAGCGCTTGCTTGAGGTGATCGACACATTGGTATTATTCGGTGCCAACTTTGCTTTTCAAAATACTTCAGACACAATAGTCCAACGGATTGGTATCCGGAGATTTTGGTGGCCATTGTGCGCTGGAAATGAAGCGAGGAACCTCATTTTGTATCCATTTCTGGAAAATTCTCACCAAAATGCTTTTGTACGCTTGTAAACAATATAATGAGCTGTCACTGGAATAATTTGAACAGCTGTCGGACGAGTGGCTTAGAAATGACAGTAGTCTGAAGTTGGTTGCAGTTTTTATCTATCAACCTGTATATAAATTTACCTCTACAACTCAATACCTTCGTATATCATACACTAATCATTTCCTTCAATCACACACCGAAAGCGTTTCATCTGCTGCTGAGGGCATCATGCAAATGCCCGACATTAGTCAAACGTCGAACGAACGACCTACACCTTTTGTTCTCTGAGAGAAAACCCAATTACAAAAAAAAAACCAAGTAAAATAGTATCAGTCGTTGTTGCCTATATATGTATACCCCCAGCCTTGAGTTATGATTATTCTAACTGTTGACCTTTTATTGAGAGAGGTTCCGAAGCAGTTAACCAATTCGTATCTGACCTAAGATTATAAAAATATTACAACGTGCCTGATTCGGACTATATCGACTACTTCCTATACTTTGTATGAGGTATGTGCAATTTTTGGAAAATGTGGAAATATGCGTGCGGTAACAGAAGTACTCAATTTTCATACTTCATCTAATAATAATTTGAAGGAAATCGAACATTTAGATCCAATTTTATGCGAAATCATAATTCATATCAGATTTCTGTGTAGATATGTAGTTATAGCAAGTTTTAAAGAATCGCTGACTTGTTTCCCAATCTGTGACAGATATAATTATTGAAAGTATCAGAAAATATTGTGATGTGTGTAATTTGAAGACAATCGGATGCTTATTTCAGATATTATGATCGTTTTGGTTATTCAAAACTTTGACCCTTTGCGGGAGATGTCTCAGAAGAAATGGTCCGATCTCTACCATCTTTACAACAGATCTTGTGTTGATGGAAATATTGCGATGTGCCAACTCTGAATGGGGGTACCAGAAGAAGTGGACCGATATATTCCATCTTCACACCAGACCTCGGGTTAATAAAAATATTGTGATGTGTGAAGACAATAGGACTCGTACATCACATTTTATAAGTTTTAAATATTCAAAATGTTGACCCTTTGTGGGGGAGGCACTTAATGGAGGACCGATATTGTTCATTTACGCACCTGATCTAGCACTGATGGAAATATTAGGATTTTCAAAGTTGGAGCAAGTTCAGATAATCCTTTCTCTTTCTGTGCAGTAAAATATTTTCTTTCAAAAGTTTTTTGTGTGGGAGGTACCAAAAGGATTAGACAGATATTGCTCCTCTCCGAACTCGATCTACGTTTGATATTACCATGTATCAAGTTTGGACCGAATCGAATACTCCCTTAGAGAGACAGAGGGGCGGACATCGCTAGATCGACTCTAAATGTCCTGAAACGGATATGGTCCAAAGAGACCTAGGGTCTAAAACCGTAATTCGATGAGGCACGTTTTGGCCGTATCAAATGATATATACCCTCTCTAGCCATATGGCTGAGAATATAAAAACCCCAAAGAGTTTCGGTTCTACGGATAAAGCTTTTTTAAGACCTTTATATAGACTTGGCTATATACAAAGGAACCATATTATCTTAAGATATATTTCCCAATATATAAAATAGAGATTTTAGAGTTTATACTTTGGACTACTCCAACAATCGTGAGTTAAAAAAATAGTCATGTCGGCCCTGTTCTGGGCATAGTCAATGTATAAGGGTAGACTCTGATATATTTCTTACGTGACGACAGCATTTTATGTGTTGCCTGTTGTGAAATATAAACAAGCCGACGAATGTCATTCTCACAATCTACAGTTGAATAGGCAAAATATACACCACACATAGCCATCTGGTGATACATAGTAGAGACTTCAATCACAATAAAAATAGTCAGGAATGAATCACAATAAGCATGTGCTACAAATACTGTACATAATGTAAATGAATGATTTTTATGTATTTAAATACTAAACAGTACTTCGGTTTGAGGCGTAGATTAATGCACAATAAACCTACCCAGAGTAAATCACAATAGACGGGGAAAGAGAAGAATCACAATAGTACATTTTTTTTGTTTTCAAATTAAATTTGGTGGTTCATTTCAATCGAAGACATAAGATGGGATATTTCATTCACTATATCACCATATCGTAACATAGCATTATGCTATATTCTAACGGAGATTGTGCGATTCTGTGCCATCATTTCCAATTTCTTGACCATTTTTAGCCAGTAAAAATTTAGTTAATATTCTTCAGCCAAATTTCCGCATAAAAAGTTTATCAACATTTTCAGATTATTATGCATTCAAATTAGAACTGAAATTCGAAGATCTTGAGGCTATTATAAGAGAGTCCCAAGTATTAATGTTGTTTGAAGATACTAACTGGAGTCAGTTTAGAGCTGATTTATATTCAAATCTTTCAAACAGTGAGATTGGCACAAATATTGATCACTTCCATACAAAAATAAATTTTGCTTCCTCGCTACATTCAAAAATAATTAGTATGAGAAGTAGGAAATATAAAATATCTAGGGAGGTGCAACATCTTTTTAAAATAATGTTTGATGAAAAACTTTGGAACATTAAACCAGGCCCTTATGCATATAGGCAAATTTGCGGATTAATAGGGAAATCCAGGAAGTTGATAGATAACAAATTATCGGTAAATGACGTTGTCGTTAATAATGAAAATGAAAAACTGGATATCTTGTGGAAACATTTTGCTCAAATTTATAATGGACCAGCTCCGTATAGAGTTGTGACTCAAGTAGAGTCTTCGGTAAATAACTATCCGACCGATATCCAAAAACACATTGAATAATGTTAAATATAAATCTTTTAACATAACATGAACATGATAGTAAATTCACGACTTTGGAAACAGTTTTCTTTAATTACCGGCTTCAAATCTCTAATACTCAGCGTATTCAGTAAGTTGAATTTAATTTTTTTTTTTTAATTGGAATTTAGCTAGCTAAATACTACAAGTGGTCAAAATCAAAAAAATTAAATTTCCAATCACTAATACTCAGTACATTCTATTTCAATTTAGCAAGCTGAATTTTGAGTTTTCGAAAAAATTTTGGAATTCAGCTTGCTGAATACCAGAATTTGCCAAAATTTAAAAACTTTAATCGCAACTCAGTAAAACTCAGTACACTATATATCAATTCAGCAAGTTGAATTTTGAGTTTTCGAAAAAATTTTGGAATTCAGCTAGCTGAATACCACAATTTGTCAAAATTTAAAAATTTTAATTGCAAATCACTTACACTCAGTACATTCTATTGCAATTCAGCAAATTGAATTTTGAGTTTTCGAAAAAATTTTGGAATTCAGCTAGCTGAATACCACAATTTGTCATAATTTAAAAATTTTAATTGCGAATTCCTAATACTCAGCACATTCTATTACAATTCGGCAAGTTACATTTTGTGGTTTCGAAAAAATGTTGGAATTCAGCTTGGTGAATACCACAATTTGTCAAAATTTAAACATTTTAATTGCAAATCCTTAATATTCAGTACATTGTATTTCAATTCAGCAAGTTGAATTTTGAGTTTTCGAAAAAATTTTGGAATTCAGCTAGCTGAATACCACAATTTGACAAAATTTAAAAATTCTAATTGCAAATCACATAATACTCAGCACATTCTATAACAATTCAGCAAGTTGAATTTTGAGTTTTCGAAAAAATTTTGGAATTCAGCTAGCTGAATACCACAATTTGTCAAAATTTAAAAATTTTCATTGCAAATCACTAATACTCAGTACATTCTATTTCAATTCAGCAAGTTGTATTTTGATTTTTCGAAAAAATTTTGGAATTCAGCTTGCTGAATACCAGAATTTGCCAAAATTTAAGAACTTTAATCGCAAATCAGTAAAACTCAGTACACTATATATCAATTCAGCAAGTTGAATTTTGAGTTTTCGAAAAAATTTTGAAATTTAGGTAGCTGAATACGACAACTTGTCAAAATTTAAAAATTTTAATTGCAAATCACTTAAATTATAATCATTCTTAATAGTATTATATTTTTTAAAAACTAAAGTGAGTTTCCTCCCTTTGGTGAAACTCGCGTTAAAAAATAACACGTCAATTAAAGTTTGCTGCTGGAATAGAACTAAATCTTTATTTGTGAATGAGTGCAATATACATAATTGTTTATTTTAATTCTAGATACATCGTATGATTTGAAATACGATCGATTGTGTGATTTGCAAGAAGGGTGTGGCTTTTTTTCTAAATGACAGATGGTACGATAATTGTAATATGAATACGATAATTGTAATATGAATATATTGCCAAGTCATTGGAAAGGCATTTTGGTTTGGGTTATAACACCCCCGGACGAAGACTCTTTCCCGTGTTCCAAAGGAGCTGAGGGGAAGGGCATAGTTACTTTTACTGTGCTTGATCTATATTTTACATACAGATACAATGCTATAATAAGTATAATTACAGCTGTCAAGACTATTACTGTGTAATTAGTTACTTTCTGTTCAAATTTTATTTCTGATATGAATTCGGTATTTTTAATATGATGATACTGTATTTCCTCTAAAGAATCATATGAATCATTTATCATATGTATGTCTCTGTAGGGATTTGGAATTATTAACATGTTTTGAAACATTACTTTATTGTACCATTTGTCCAATTTTACTTTGCAATTTTCTATGATCAGCATGTGATTTCCAGATAATTTTAATGGGTATTTGTTACATGTATGATTAACAATTTGATTAGTATTTATAGCAATTATAATATTTAAGCCAATTTCGACAACTTTTGGTTTAGTATTTTGTATATAATGACATTTCATGAGCTTATAATTAAACAGATTGGATATACAATCATCCTCAACTTCCCTTAGATTTGGTGTTTCATTAACATCATAATAAATTTTATTATCTTTTGTGATATACAATTTTTCTGCAATATTAATTTGCATTTTTTCTTTATTAGGTATTGGTTGAATATATACTTCTTGGAATATTTTAGGATTATATTGGGGTACTTTTAAGACAAATACTATATTATTTTTGTAAAGGGCTAAATTCATCTTAATTTCTTTCATTTTATCTATGGTTATATTATATATTCTAATTTCTTCATCACTCAGGATATCTCGAGTGAGAATATTTAATTTGGAAGCCAAGATTAGGTCTCTTACTTTATCTAATAATTTGCCCATATGATCAATTTGGTATTTAAGACGGTAAACTTTATCAGCTTTTGCTGTGTTATCTTTAATTGATTTAACGTTTGACATGCTCTTAATCAACAGTTTTGTTTGGTCATTATATAATTTTGTTAAGTTAGCTAATTGATTGTCAAATTGTGTATTTATGTGTATTTGATTATTAGTTTGCGTTATTATATTATGTTCATTCTTCTCCAAATTTTGCAGTTGTCTTTCAATCTCTTCTCTATCATTATTATCCATTGTACCATATAGATATTTTAATCCTGTACCAAAAAGATTAATTAAACCTCTTCTATTTCTAGCTGGATGGGGAATAATACTTTTAAGTCGTAAATGTATGTGCTCGATTTCATGCGATAAAAATGAATCATTAATATGCGAAACTTCCTCTCCCAATTCATTCAAAAAATCCATATATTTTGTGGTGTTAAATATGTGAAGAATTTTAATATAGTCATCTATTAACATTTTGTCATTAAGTTGTATCATTGCATATCCGTTGCCTTTATTCAAATCGACTACCTCGAGCTTCTGCGCTACCACTGGGGATATCATCAAGAAAATCGCCAGCAAGGACTTCCAGAGACCTGGAAAGACATTTCCTTTTAATGAACTGGTCTTTATGAAGTATTGTATTTCGGTTATCTAATTTATATTTTTTGTCATTAATTTTCCGTGTAGTCAACTGTTTTATTTTAGTCTCGGTCTTATGAGGGATTGCTGTTCTTCCAAATTTAGGATTAATATCTTCATCCTTTCTTTCTTTATTTCTGTATTTTAACATCTTTTCCTTTGCTGTTTCAATTTCATTATAAACTTTTTCCATATGAATATCTGAGTTATAAAAATGAAGGTCAATGGGTTTCTGTTTCGTAGAAAGATGTAAACTATTGTTGTATGCCTGTAATGCCTGCAAAGGTAAATCATAGTTGTATGCTACATCATTATTTTCCTCCCTAATTTTTAATATTCTAATATTCTCATTTAAACTGCTATGAAAACGTTCAATGTCCGAATTACCAGTATGTCTATGAGGTGTTGTAAAGTGATACTGAATATCATTATCTTCAAGGTGTCCCGTAAATACTGGATTAGAAAACGTCGGGTCATTATCCATAGTAATCTTTTGGGGTTTCTTCATGATGAGGAACAATTTATTTACAGCTTTTATAGCCTGTAATGGTGTTTTGTCAGATAATTCTTCCATTGCTGCATATTTTGTAAATTTGTCAATCATGGTCAAATAAAATATTTGGTTATTAAGATACCAAATATCCAAGTGGTAATGAACATAAGGTCCATGTGGTGTTTCCGTTTTCTCGAATGGTAATTTGACGGGGTTTCTTTCTATTTTGAAATTACATATAACGCAGTTATTTATAATTTTAACAATTTCCTTTTTCATATTCGGATAATAGTATTTCCTTTTTAATTCAATATATGTTTTATCTATTCCTGGATGATTGTTTTCAAATCGGTGGTGTCTATTTATGATTTCTAGGAGTTCTTCGTATCTAACATCTTGCAGAAATTTAGTTGTTAATATGATTTCAAATTGTTTTGTATTTAAAGGATTATCTTTTGTGGTTTTATATTTTTCCTGTAATTTCAATAAAATTTCCGTATCCTCACAATACAATGCTGAAAGATTATTTTCCATGGCTTCATTCAATATTCGTGATATTAATTCGTCGTCGAATGTTTCATAAGCGTATATTTTCCTATTCCTATCAAATATCCGTTCATGTGTCGTCTTATTGTCCTTGGAATTGTCAATTTTTATTTGGTTCTTGTAGTGCTGAAGAGGTTTCTCTGATATCTTAAAGAAATTATGGCCATCTTCGTCAGCACTGTGTATTGTAGAAGTAGGTGAAGGTGGTCTTTTCTTTAAATGTTCATCCAAATGTTTCCTAAGCAGATTCTTCTTACTAAACATTTTATTACATATCTCACATTTATGTTTTCTTTTAGCTGTGATTGCATTAACTTCTATAATTCTTGAGAGAGCATCAGCTACTTTATTATCCTTTCCTTCTACATGTTTGATGTCAAATTCGTATTCATTTAACCTTATTTTCCAACGGATTAGTTTGGAATTAGGGTCCTTAAGATTTGCCAGCCATATAAGGGGTTTATGATCGGTTCTTAGTTCGAATTTCCTACCGTAAAGATAATGTCTGAATTGCTTAACTGCCCAAACAATTGCAAGTAATTCTTTTTCAACTGTGGAATAATTAATCTCATGACGGTTTAAAGTGCGTGAAGCAAACGCTATTGGTCCATTGCTTTGTGACAGGACGGCTCCTAATGCATAATTACTAGCATCGGTAGTCAGAGTAAAACTCTTTTCAAAATCCGGGTATTGAAGTACCATATCGGACATCAGAATCTGTTGTAACTTCTTAAATGCTTGTACATAGTCAGCATCTTCAGTATTAATTATTGCATCTTTTTTAAGTCTCATGGTCAAGGGTTTTGCAATTTTTGCATAACTTGGGATAAACTTTCTGTAATAACCCGTTAATCCCAGAAAACTTTGTATTTCCTTAACATCTTTTGGTATGGGGAACTCCTTAATACATCTTATTTTATTCGGGTTTGGTTTTATCCCATTATTAGTCACTACATGTCCTAAAAATTCAGTCTCTTTTTTCAAGAAGTCTGATTTATTTAAGGATACTTTTAGATTTGCAACTTCTAATGTTTTCAAAACTTTTCCCAAGTTTTCCATATGCTCCTGTAATGAAGTCGAAAATACTAAAATATCACCCATGTATACCACACATATCCTGTTTATATGCTCTCTGAGCACGTTGTTCATCATTCGCTGAAAAGTTGCCGGAGCATTCTTTAGACCGAATGGCATTCTTATAAATTCATAATGTCCATTTGTTGTAGAGAATGCTGTTTTTTCCCTATCTTTTGGATCTACCTCAATCGGATAAAATCCCTTTGTTAAGTCCAATGTTGTGAAATAGTTAGCTCGACCTAGTTTATCTAGTATGTCGTCAATTACTGGTATTGGATATCTATCATCTTCAGTGATAGCATTCAATTTTCTATAGTCTATAACAATTCTCCATTCCTTGTTTCCTACTTTATCTTCCTTCTTGGGTACTACCCAGATAGGAGAATTATATGGAGATGAACTATGCTTTATTATACCTTGTTCTAGCATTTCATTCATTTGTCGATCTACCTCTTCAGTATGTATTGCTGGATACCTATATGATTTCGTATATACAGGGCCATGATCTCCTGTTTCTATCTTGTGCTTTATCTCATTGGTAAAGGTCAGATCATCTCCCGGATGGTAAAAGGCATTTTCATATTTAGTTATTAATCTTTGGAGCTCTGATTTTTCTTCTGTATTTAGGTGGTCTGTCCTTAGCTGCTCAGTAATTCCTAGTATGTTAATATGATGGAGTTCTGGCAATGTTTGTAGTGAAAATTCGTCATCTTCAGAATCTCCTTCAAAATATATCCTGAACTTTTGACCGTTAATACTTACTTCTTTTTTCCTATAATCAATTACAGAACAATTTTCTTGTAATGTTTGGTTGCCTAATATTCCATCGAAGAATTTGTGAAAGGTATACACCCTAAATGTTGTACCTGAATTAAGGGGAATCTTAATAGAATTTTTTGGAAAATGGGCATTGCGGTCAACCGTAATGACACCTGCTGCAGTTTTAATGTATATTGGAGTGTGAGAATTTTTTATATACTGTGGAGGACAATGATCTTTACATATTAGATTTTCTGTGGAACCCGTGTCAATTAATAATCTTGTTTTCCTTGATCTTCCTTTGAGTATGATATAGGGAAGTCCGGTGGCTCCTTGTAAGGAACTAACCGAAAATTTTCCGCTTTGGCTTCAAAATTTTCATTAGTACCATACTCATATTCAGAACTGTATTGATCTTCTTTATTATCCTGATATACACTGTCTTGATACAAATCATCTTGATACATTTCGCTTATCTCTATTTTATTGTTAATACCTTCTAAATTCTTACATGATTTCTGCTCCTGGTGGTGTGTCTGCCTTTTTGATTGTTGAGATGCATCAACATCCATTGATTCATGCTTTTGTTGATATGATGTTGGAGGCTGTTGTCTGATTTGTGGTTGCTGAGGCTTGTAGTAAGGTTGTTGCGATCCATGTTGCTGGAAATTTGGTTGTACAATTCTCGGCTGCCAATGTTGTTGTTGTTGGTAATGTGGCTGCATTATCCTTGGTTGCCAATGTTGCTGTTGTTGGTAATGTGGCTGCATTATTTTTGGTTGCCAATGTTGTTGTTGTTGTTGGTAATGTGGCTGCATTATCGTTGGTTGCCAATGTTGCTGTTGACCGTGGCTGCATTATTTTTGGTTGCCAATGTTGTTGTTGGGGACTTGGTTGTGGTTTGTCCTTCTTCTTTTCGTTGTTCAGGAATCCCGCAGAGCTCAATTCATGCAAAGCTTCCTCCATACTTTGTGGTTTTAATGCGCATAATACAGTCCTCATATGGATTGGAAGACGTGTTATAAAAGTCTTCAGACCAGTTTGGATATTCCTATCGACTTCATCCAATCGATTCTCCTGACCACATTTTTGGTTAAGAATTGCTAGTTTGTGTTGGATGTGGTTGTAGAAATCCATAGTATCTCCTTTATACTGCGCTGCTCTCAGTTCCTGATATAATTGGTCCACAATGGCAAAGCCACCAAAGTTGGTATTTAGCATCGCTTTTATGTCAGTCCAAAGGGTCAAATGGGGATGAACCTCCATTGCTCTTCTGGCGTTTCCAGTTAGTTTTGATTTTACGATGTTCATACACATTCTTTGAGCTTGTTCGTTGTATAACATTAATGTAGGAATTATGTCATCTACATTTGTTATGAATGTTGTGAGGTCTTCCTTCTTCCCATCAAATTCCCTTAATTTTTCAATATATGTAAGGGGATTGATGTCCAGCGTACGTAATTGTATGTTGTTTTGCGCTGGGTTAAGGGCTGGTTGATTTGCGTTATTCATTTTGTTTCAATTTTTTTATAATCTTATTAATGTTCCAAATTTCACTTCGTTGCTATTTTTTGGCTATTTGTAAGTCTTTTAATGTTTTTTAGTTTTCCTCTAATGTTTTACCACTTTCATTTTTTAAGTTTCGTAATTATTTCTTATATTGTAATTATTTGCTTTTTTAAATTTGTAACAATTTGTTAATCTTAAAAATTTATTTCTCTCTTATTAGGATGTGATGTCCACTTTTAACTTTTCCTAGTTTTCTTGTTTAACGTAATTTTGTTAACTTGTTTCTTTTTTACTATTCACTAAAATGTTTCTTTAATCACTAAGTTTATTGTCCCTTTCCGGAGGACTTATCCTTTTACGTAGGATTTCGTTTCACGGACTACCAAACGATCATGGTAATCCTACCGACTGCGCCAATTATAATCATTCTTAATAGTATTATATTTTTTAAAAACTAAAGTGAGTTTCCTCCCTTTGGCGAAACTCGCGTTAAAAAATAACACGTCAATTAAAGTTTGCTGCTGGAATAGAACTAAATCTTTATTTGTGAATGAGTGCACTATACATAATTGTTTATTTTAATTCTAGATACATCGTATGATTATTTATTGGTCTTTTGATTCGATCGTATGATTTGAAATACGATCGATTGTGTGATTTGCAAGAAGGGTGTGGCTTTTTTTCTAAATGACAGATGGTACGATAATTGTAATATGAATACGATAATTGTAATATGAATATATTGCCAAGTCATTGGAAAGGCATTTTGGTTTGGGTTATAACACTTATACTCAGTAAATTCTATTGAAATTCAGCAAGTTGAATTTTGAGTTTTCGAAAATATTTTGGAATTCGGCTAGCTGAATACCACAATTTGTCAATATTTAAAAATGTTAGTTGCAAATCACTAATAATCAGTACATTCTATTGCAATTCAGCAAGTTGAATTTTGAATTTTCGAAAATATTTTGGAATTCAGCTAGCTGAATACCACAATTTGTCAAAATTAAAAAGATTTAATGGCAAATCTCTAATACCCAGTACATTCTATTTCAATTCAGCTAGTTGAATTTTGAGTTTTCGAACAAATTTTGGAATTCAGCTAGCTGAATACCACAATTTGTCAAAATTAAAAAATTTTAATTGCGAATCTCTAATACTCAGCACACTATATATCAATTCAGTAAGTTGAATTTTGAGTTTTCGAAAAAAATGTGGAATTCAGCTAGCCGAATACCACAATTTGTCAAAATTAAAAAATGTTAATGGCAAATCTCTAATAATCCGCACATTCTACTTCAATTAAGCAAGTTGAATTTTGAGTTTTCGAAAAAATATTGGAATTCAGCTAGCTGAATACCACAATTTGTCAAAATTTAAAAATTTTAATTGCAAATCCCTAATACTCAGCACATTCTATTACAATTCAGCAAGTTGAATTTTGAGTTTTCGAAAAAAATGTGGAATTCAGCTAGCCGAATACCACAATTTGTCAAAATTTAAAAATTGTATTTGCAAATCAGTAATACTCAGTACACTCTATTTCAATTCAGCAAGTTGAATTTTTAGTTTTCGAAAAAATTTTGGAATTCAGCTAGCTGAATACCACAATTTGACAAAATTTAAAAATTTTAATTGCAAATCCCTAATACTCAGCACATTCCATTACAATTCAGCAAGTTGAATTTTGAGTTTTCGAAAAAAATTTGGAATTCAGCTAGCCGAATACCACAATTTGTCAAAATTTAAAAATTGTATTTGCAATTCAGTAATACTCAGTACAGTCTATTTCAATTCAGCAAGTTGAATTTTGAGTTTTCGAAAAAATTTTGGAATTCAGCTAGCTGAATACCACAATTTGACAAAATTTAAAAATTTTAATTGCAAGTCAGTAACACTCAGTACATTCTATTGCAATTCAGCAAGTTGAATTTTGAATTTTCAAAAATATTTTGGAAATCAGTTAGCTAAATACCACAATTTGTCAAAATTAAAAAATTTTAATTGCAAATCACTTATACTCAGTACATTCCATTTCAATTCAGCAAGTTGAATTTTGAGTTTTCGAAAAAATTTTGGAATTCAGCTAGCTGAATACCACAATGTGTCAAAATTAAAAAATTTTAATTGCGAATCTCTAATACTCAGCGCACTATATATCAATTTAGCAAGTTGAGTTTTGAGTTTTCGAAAAAATTTTGGAATTCAGCTAGCTGAATACCACAATTTGTCAAAATTAAAAAAAATTTAATGCAAATCTCTAATACCCAGTACATTCTATTTCAATTCAGCAAGTTGAATTTTGAGTTTTCGAAAAAATATTGGAATTCAGCTAGCTGAATACCACAATTTGCCAAACTTAAAATACTTTATTTGCAAATCGCTAATAATCAGTACATTCTATTTTAATTTAGCAAGTTGAATTTTTAGTTTTCGAAAAAATATTGGAATTCAGCTAGCTGAATACCACAATTTGCCAAAGTTTAAATACTTTATTTGCAAATCACTTATACTCAGTACATTCTATTTCAATTCAGCAAGTTGTATTTTGAGTTTTCGAAAAAATTTTGGAATTCAGCTAGCCGAATACCACAATTTGTCAAAATTTAAAAATTGTATTTACAAATCAGTAATACTCCGCACATTCTATTACAATTCAGCAAGTTGAATTTTGAGTTTTCGAATATATTTTGGAATTCAGCTTGCTGAATACCACAATTTGTCAAAATTAAAAAATTTTAATGGCAAATCTCTAATACTCAGTACATTATATTTCAATTCAGCAAGTTGAATTTTGAGTTTTCGAAAAAATTTTGGAATTCAGCTAGCTGAATACCACAATTTGTCAAAATTTAAATACTTTATCTGCAAATCAGTAATACTCATTACATTCTATTTCAATTCAGCAAGTTGAATTTTGAGTTTTCGAAAAAATTTTGGAATTCAGCTAGCTGAATACCACAATTTGTAAAAATTTAAATACTTTATTTGCAAATCAGTAATACTCAGTACATTTTATTTCAATTCAGCAAGTTGAATTTTGAGTTTTCGAAAAAATTTTGGAATTCAGCTAGCCGAATACCACAATTTGTCAAAATTTAAAAATTGTATTTACAAATCAGTAATACTCAGTACTCTCTATTTCAATTCAGCAAGTTGAATTTTTAGATTTCAAAAAAATTTTGGAATTCAGCTAGCTGAATACCACAATTTGTCAAAATTTAAACATTTTAATTGCAAATCCCTAATACTCAGCACATTATATTACAATTCAGCAAGTTGAATTTTGAGTTTTCGAAAAAATTTTGGAATTCAGCTAGCTGAATACCACAATTTGTCAAAATTTAAAAATTTTAATTGCAAATCCCTAATACTCAGCACATTCTATTACAATTCAGCAAGTTGAATTTTGAGTTTTCGAAAAAATTTTGGAATTCAGCTAGCTGAATACCACAATTTGTCAAAATTTAAAAATTTTAATTGCAAATCCCTAATACTCAGCACATTCTATTTCAATTCAGCAAGTTGAATTTTGAGTTTTCGAAAAAATTTTGGAATTCAGCTAGCTGAATACTACAATTTGTCAAAATTTAAAAATTTTAATTGCAAATCCCTAATACTCAGCACATTCTATTACAATTCAGCAAGTTGAATTTTGAGTTTTCGAAAAAATTTTGGAATTCAGCTAGCTGAATACCACAATTTGTCAAAATTTAAAATTTTTAATTGCAAATCCCTAATACTCAGCACATTCTATTACAATTCAGCAAGTTGAATTTTGAGTTTTCGAAAAAATTTTGGAATTCAGCTAGCTGAATACCACAATTTGTCAAAATTTAAAAATTTTAATTGCAAATCCCTAATACTCAGCACATTCTATTACAATTCAGCAAGTTGAATTTTGAGTTTTCGAAAAAAGTTTGGAATTCAGCTAGCTGAATACCACAATTTGTCAAAATTTAAAAATTTTAATTGCAAATCCCTAATACTCAGCACATTCTATTACAATTCAGCAAGTTGAATTTTGAGTTTTCGAAAAAATTTTGGAATTCAGCTAGCTGAATACCACAATTTGTCAAAATTTAAAAATTTTAATTGCAAATCCCTAATACTCAGCACATTCTATTACAATTCAGCAAGTTGAATTTTGAGTTTTCGAAAAAATTTTGGAATTCAGCTATCTGAATACCACAATTTGTCAAAATTTAAAAATTTTAATTGCAAATCCCTAATACTCAGCACATTCTATTACAATTCAGCAAGTTGAATTTTGAGTTTTCGAAAAAATTTTGAAATTCAGCTAGCTGAATACCACAATTTGTCAAAATTTAAAAATTGTAATTGCAAATCCCTAATACTCAGCACATTCTATTACAATTCAGCAAGTTGAATTTTGAGTTTTCGAAAAAATTTTGGAATTCAGCTAGCTGAATACCACAATTTGTCAAAATTTAAAAATTTTAATTGCAAATCCCTAATACTCAGCACATTCTATTACAATTCAGCAAGTTGAATTTTGAGTTTTCGAAAAAATATTGGAATTCAGCTAGCTGAATACTACAATTTGTCAAAATTAAAACATTTTAATGGCAAATCTCTAATACCCAGTACATTCGAAAAAATTTTGGAATTCAGTTAGCTGAATACCACAATTTGTCAAAATTTAAATACTTTATCTGCAAATCAGTAATACTCATTACATTCTATTTCAATTCAGCAAGTTGAATTTAGAGTTTTCGAAAAAATTTTGGAATTCAGCTAGCTGAATACCACAATTTGTCAAAATTTAAAAATTTTAATTGCAAATCCCTAATACTCAGCACATTCTATTACAATTCAGCAAGTTGAATTTTGAGTTTTCGAAAAAATTTTGGAATTCAGCTAGCTGAATACCACAATTTGTCAAAATTTAAAAATTTTAATTGCAAATCCCTAATACTCAGCACATTCTATTACAATTCAGCAAGTTGAATTTTGAGTTTTCGAAAAAATTTTGGAATTCAGCTATCTGAATACCACAATTTGTCTAAATTTAAAAATTTTAATTGCAAATCCCTAATACTCAGCACATTCTATTACAATTCAGCAAGTTGAATTTTGAATTTTCGAAAAAATTTTGAAATTCAGCTAGCTGAATACCACAATTTGTCAAAATTTAAAAATTTTAATTGCAAATCCCTAATACTCAGCACATTCTATTACAATTCAGCAAGTTGAATTTTGAGTTTGCGAAAAAATTTTGGAATTCAGCTAGCTGAATACCACAATTTGTCAAAATTTAAAAATTTTAATTGCAAATCCCTAATACTCAGCACATTCTATTACAATTCAGCAAGTTGAATTTTGAGTTTTCGAAAAAATATTGGAATTCAGCTAGCTGAATACTACAATTTGTCAAAATTAAAACATTTTAATGGCAAATCTCTAATACCCAGTACATTCGAAAAAATTTTGGAATTCAGTTAGCTGAATACCACAATTTGTCAAAATTTAAATACTTTATCTGCAAATCAGTAATACTCATTACATTCTATTTCAATTCAGCAAGTTGAATTTTGTGTTTTCGAAAAAATTTTGGAATTCAGCTAGCTGAATACCACAATTTGTCAAAATTTAAAAATTTTAATTGCAAATCCCTAATACTCAGCACATTCTATTACAATTCAGCAAGTTGAATTTTGAGTTTTCGAAAAAAATTTGGAATTCAGCTAGCTGAATACCACAATTTGTCAAAATTTAAAAATTTTAATTGCAAATCCCTAATACTCAGCACATTCTATTACAATTCAGCAAGTTGAATTTTGAGTTTTCGAAAAAATTTTGGAATTCAGCTAGCTGAATACCACAATTTGTCAAAATTTAAAAATTTTAATTGCAAATCCCTAATACTCAGCACATTCTATTACAATTCAGCAAGTTGAATTTTGAGTTTTCGAAAAAAATTTTGGAATTCAGCTAGCTGAATACCACAATTTGTCAAAATTTAAAAATTTTAATTGCAAATCCCTAATACTCAGCACATTCTATTACAATTCAGCAAGTTGAATTTTGAGTTTTCGAAAAAATATTGGAATTCAGCTAGCTGAATACTACAATTTGTCAAAATTAAAACATTTTAATGGCAAATCTCTAATACCCAGTACATTCGAAAAAATTTTGGAATTCAGTTAGCTGAATACCACAATTTGTCAAAATTTGAATACTTTATCTGCAAATCAGTAATACTCATTACATTCTATTTCAATTCAGCAAGTTGAATTTAGAGTTTTCGAAAAAATTTTGGAATTCAGCTAGCTGAATACCACAATTTGTCAAAATTTAAAAATTTTAATTGCAAATCCCTAATACTCAGCACATTCTATTACAATTCAGCAAGTTGAATTTTGAGTTTTCGAAAAAATTTTGGAATTCAGCTAGCTGAATACCACAATTTGTCAAAATTTAAAAATTTTAATTGCAAATTCCTAATACTCAGCACATTCTATTACAATTCAGCAAGTTGAATTTTGAATTTTCGAAAAAATTTTGAAATTCAGCTAGCTGAATACCACAATTTGTCAAAATTTAAAAATTTTAATTGCCAATCCCTAATACTCAGCACATTCTATTACAATTCAGCAAGTTGAATTTTGAGTTTTCGAAAAAATTTTGGAATTCAGCTATCTGAATACCACAATTTGTCAAAATTTAAAAATTTTAATTGCAAATCCCTAATACTCAGCACATTCTATTACAATTCAGCAAGTTGAATTTTGAATTTTCGAAAAAATTTTGAAATTCAGCTAGCTGAATACCACAATTTGTCAAAATTTAAAAATTTTAATTGCAAATCCCTAATACTCAGCACATTCTATTACAATTCAGCAAGTTTAATTTTGAGTTTTCGAAAAAATTTTGGAATTCAGCTAGCTGAATACCACAATTTGTCAAAATTTAAAAATTTTAATTGCAAATCCCTAATACTCAGCACATTCTATTACAATTCAGCAAGTTGAATTTTGAGTTTTCGAAAAAATTTTGGAATTCAGCTAGCTGAATACCACAATTTGTCAAAATTTAAAAATTTTAATTGCAAATCCCTAATACTCAGCACATTCTATTACAATTCAGCAAGTTGAATTTTGAGTTTTCGAAAAAATTTTGGAATTCAGCTAGCTGAATACCACAATTTGTCAAAATTTAAAAATTTTAATTGCAAATCCCTAATACTCAGCACATTCTATTACAATTCAGCAAGTTGAATTTTGAGTTTTCGAAAATATTTTGGAATTCAGCTCGCTGAATACCACAATTTGTCAAAATTAAAAAATTTTAATTGCAAATCCCTAATAATCAGCACATTCTATTTCAATTCAGCAAGTCGAATTTTGAGTTTTCGAAAAAATTTTGGAATTCTTCTAGCTGAATACCACAATTTGTCAAAATTTAAATACTTTATCTGCAAATCAGTAATACTCATTACATTCTATTTCAATTCAGCAAGTTGAATTTTGAGTTTTCGAAAAAATTTTGGAATTCAGCTAGCTGAATACCACAATTTGTCAAAATTTAAAAATTTTAATTGCAAATCCCTAATACTCAGCACATTCTATTACAATTCAGCAAGTTTAATTTTGAGTTTTCGAAAATATTTTGGAATTCAGCTAGCTGAATACCACAATTTGTCAAAATTAAAAAAATTTTAATGGCAAATCTCTAATACTCAGTTCATTCTATTACAATTCAGCTAGTTGAATTTTGAGTTTTCGAAAAAATTTTGGAATTCAGCTAGCTGAATACCACAATTTGTCAAAATTTAAAAATTTTAATTGCAAATCCCTAATACTCAGCACATTCTATTACAATTCAGCAAGTTGAATTTTGAGTTTTCGAAAAAATTTTGGAATTCAGCTAGCTGAATACCACAATTTGTCAAAATTTAAAAATTTTAATTGCAAATCCCTAATACTCAGCACATTCTATTACAATCTAGCAAGTTGAATTTTGAGTTTTCGAAAAAATTTTGGAATTCAGCTAGCTGAATACCACAATTTGTCAAAATTTAAAAATTTTAATTGCAAATCCCTAATACTCAGCACATTCTATTACAATTCAGCAAGTTGAATTTTGAGTTTTCGAAAAAATTTTGGAATTCAGCTAGCTGAATACCACAATTTGTCAAAATTTAAAAATTTTAATTGCAAATCCCTAATACTCAGCACATTCTATTACAATTCAGCAAGTTGAATTTTGAGTTTTCGAAAAAATTTTGAAATTCAGCTAGCTGAATACCACAATTTGTCAAAATTTAAAAATTTTAATTGCAAATCCCTAATACTCAGCACATTCTATTACAATTCAGCAAGTTGAATTTTGAGTTTTCGAAAAAATTTTGGAATTCAGCTAGCTGAATACCACAATTTGTCAAAATTTAACAATTTTAATTGCAAATCCCTAATACTCAGCACTTTCTATTACAATTCAGCAAGTTGAATTTTGAGTTTTCGAAAAAATTTTGGAATTCAGCTAGCTGAATACCACAATTTGTCAAAACTTAAAAATTTTAATTGCAAATCCCTAATACTCAGCGCATTCTATTACAATTCAGCAAGTTGAATTTTGAGTTTTCGAAAAAATTTTGGAATTCAGCTAGCTGAATACCACAATTTGTCAAAGTTTAAAAATTTTAATTGCAAATCCCTAATACTCAGCACATTCTATTTCAATTCAGCAAGTTGAATTTTGAGTTTTCGAAAAAATTTTGGAATTCATCTAGCTGAATACCACAATTTGTCAAAATTTAAATACTTTATCTGCAAATCAGTAATACTCATTACATTCTTTTTCAATTCAGCAAGTTGAATTTTGAGTTTTCGAAAAAATTTGGGAATTCAGCTAGCTGAATACCACAATTTGTCAAAATTTAAAAATTTTAATTGCAAATCCCTAATACTCAGCACATTCTATCACAATTCAGCAAGTTGAATTTTGAGTTTTCGAAAATATTTTGGAATTCAGCTTGCTGAATACCACAATTTGTCAAATTTAAAAAATTTTAATGGCAAATCTCTAATACTCAGTACATTCTATTTCAATTCAGCAAGTTGAATTTTGAGTTTTCGAAAAAATTTTGGAATTCAGCTAGCTGAATACCACAATTTGTCAAAATTTAAAAATTTTAATTGCAAATCCCTAATACTCAGCACATTCTATTACAATTCAGCAAGTTGAATTTTGAGTTTTCGAAAAAATTTTGGAATTCAGCTAGCTGAATACCACAATTTGTCAAAATTTAAAAATTTTAATTGCAAATCCCTAATACTCAGCACATTCTATTACAATTCAGCAAGTTGAATTTTGAGTTTTCGAAAAAATTTTGGAATTCAGCTAGCTGAATACCACAATTTGTCAAAATTTAAAAATTTTAATTGCAAATCCCTAATACTCAGCACATTCTATTACAATTCAGCAAGTTGAATTTTGAGTTTTCGAAAAAATTTTGGAATTCAGCTAGCCGAATACCACAATTTGTCAAAATTTAAAAAATTTAATTGCGAATCCCTAATACTCAGCACATTCTATTACAATTCAGCAAGTTGAATTTTGAGTTTTCGAAAAAATTTTGGAATTCAGCTAGCTGAATACCACAATTTGTCAAAATTTAAAAATTTTAATTGCAAATCCCTAATACTCAGCACATTCTATTACAATTCAGCAAGTTGAATTTTGAGTTTTCGAAAAAATTTTGGAATTCAGCTATCTGAATACCACAATTTGTCAAAATTTAAAAATTTTAATTGCAAATCCCTAATACTCAGCACATTCTATTACAATTCAGCAAGTTGAATTTTGAGTTTTCGAAAAAATTTTGAAATTCAGCTAGCTGAATACCACAATTTGTCAAAATTTAAAAATTGTAATTGCAAATCCCTAATACTCAGCACATTCTATTACAATTCAGCAAGTTGAATTTTGAGTTTTCGAAAAAACTTTGGAATTCAGCTAGCTGAATACCACAATTTGTCAAAATTTAAAAATTTTAATTGCAAATCCCTAATACTCAGCACATTCTATTTCAATTCAGCAAGTTGAATTTTGAGTTTTCGAAAAAATTTTGGAATTCAGCTAGCTGAATACCACAATTTGTCAAAATTTAAAAATTTTAATTGCAAATCCCTAATACTCAGCACATTCTATTACAATTCAGCAAGTTGAATTTTGAGTTTTCGAAAAAATTTTGGAATTCAGCTAGCTGAATACCACAATTTGTCAAAATTTAAAAATTTTAATTGCAAATCCCTAATACTCAGCACATTCTATTACAATTCAGCAAGTTGAATTTTGAGTTTTCGAAAAAATTTTGAAATTCAGCTAGCTGAATACCACAATTTGTCAAAATTTAAAAATTGTAATTGCAAATCCCTAATACTCAGCACATTCTATTACAATTCAGCAAGTTGAATTTTGAGTTTTCGAAAAAATTTTGGAATTCAGCTAGCTGAATACCACAATTTGTCAAAATTTAAAAATTTTAATTGCAAATCCCTAATACTCAGCACATTCTATTTCAACTCAGCAAGTTGAATTTTGAGTTTTCGAAAAAATTTTGGAATTCAGCTAGCTGAATACCACAATTTGTCAAAATTTAAAAATTTTAATTGCAAATCCCTAATACTCAGCACATTCTATTACAATTCAGCAAGTTGAATTTTGAGTTTTCGAAAAAATTTTGGAATTCAGCTAGCTGAATACCACAATTTGTCAAAATTTAAAAATTTTAATTGCAAATCCCTAATACTCAGCACATTCTATTACAATTCAGCAAGTTGAATTTTGAGTTTTCGAAAAAATTTTGGAATTCAGCTATCTGAATACCACAATTTGTCAAAATTTAAAAATTTTAATTGCAAATCCCTAATACTCAGCACATTCTATTACAATTCAGCAAGTTGAATTTTGAGTTTTCGAAAAAATTTTGAAATTCAGCTAGCTGAATACCACAATTTGTCAAAATTTAAAAATTTTAATTGCAAATCCCTAATACTCAGCACATTCTATTACAATTCAGCAAGTTGAATTTTGAGTTTTCGAAAAAATTTTGGAATTCAGCTATCTGAATACCACAATTTGTCAAAATTTAAAAATTTTAATTGCAAATCCCTAATACTCAGCACATTCTATTACAATTCAGCAAGTTGAATTTTGAGTTTTCGAAAAAATTTTGGAATTCAGCTAGCTGAATACCACAATTTGTCAAAATTTAAAAATTTTAATTGCAAATCCCTAATACTCAGCACATTCTATTACAATTCAGCAAGTTGAATTTTGAGTTTTCGAAAAAATTTTGGAATTCAGCTAGCTGAATACCACAATTTGTCAAAATTTAAAAATTTTAATTGCAAATCCCTAATACTCAGCACATTCTATTACAATCTAGCAAGTTGAATTTTGAGTTTTCGAAAATATTTTGGAATTCAGCTCGCTGAATACCACAATTTGTCAAAATTAAAAAATTTTAATTGCAAATCCCTAATAATCAGCACATTCTATTTCAATTCAGCAAGTTGAATTTTGAGTTTTCGAAAAAATTTTGGAATTCATCTAGCTGAATACCACAATTTGTCAAAATTTAAATACTTTATCTGCAAATCAGTAATACTCATTACATTCTATTTCAATTCAGAGAGTTGAATTTTGAGTTTTCGAAAAAATTTTGGAATTCAGCTAGCTGAATACCACAATTTGTCAAAATTTAAAAATTTTAATTGCAAATCCCTAATACTCAGCACATTCTATTACAATTCAGCAAGTTGAATTTTGAGTTTTCGAAAAAATTTTGGAATTCAGCTAGCTGAATACCACAATTTGTCAAAATTTAAAAATTTTAATTGCAAATCCCTAATACTCAGCACATTCTATTACAATTCAGCAAGTTGAATTTTGAGTTTTCGAAAATATTTTGGAATTCAGCTCGCTGAATACCACAATTTGTCAAAATTAAAAAATTTTAATTGCAAATCCCTAATAATCAGCACCTTCTATTTCAATTCAGCAAGTTGAATTTTGAGTTTTCGAAAAAATTTTGGAATTCATCTAGCTGAATACCACAATTTGTCAAAATTTAAATACTTTATCTGCAAATCAGTAATACTCATTACATTCTATTTCAATTCAGAGAGTTGAATTTTGAGTTTTCGAAAAAATTTTGGAATTCAGCTAGCTGAATACCACAATTTGTCAAAATTTAAAAATTTTAATTGCAAATCCCTAATACTCAGCACATTCTATTACAATTCAGCAAGTTGAATTTTGAGTTTTCGAAAAAATTTTGGAATTCAGCTAGCTGAATACCACAATTTGTCAAAATTTAAAAATTTTAATTGCAAATCCCTAATACTCAGCACATTCTATTACAATTCAGCAAGTTGAATTTTGAGTTTTCGAAAAAATTTTGGAATTCAGCTAGCTGAATACCACAATTTGTCAAAATTTAAAAATTTTAATTGCAAATCCCTAATACTCAGCACATTCTATTATAATTCAGCAAGTTGAATTTTGAGTTTTCGAAAAAATTTTGGAATTCAGCTAGCTGAATACCACAATTTGTCAAAATTTAAAAATTTAATTGCGAATCCCTAATACTCAGCACATTCTATTACAATTCAGCAAGTTGAATTTTGAGTTTTCGAAAAAATTTTGGAATTCAGCTAGCTGAATACCACAATTTGTCAAAATTTAAAAATTTTAATTGCAAATCCCTAATACTCAGTACATTCTATTTCAATTCAGCAAGTTGAATTTTGAGTTTTCGAAAAAATTTTGGAATTCAGCTAGCTGAATACCACAATTTGTCAAAATTTAAAAATTTTAATTGCAAATCCCTAATACTCAGCACATTCTATTACAATTCAGCAAGTTGAATTTTGAGTTTTCGAAAAAATTTTGGAATTCAGCTATCTGAATACCACAATTTGTCAAAATTTAAAAATTTTAATTGCAAATCCCTAATACTCAGCACATTCTATTACAATTCAGCAAGTTGAATTTTGAGTTTTCGAAAAAATTTTGAAATTCAGCTAGCTGAATACCACAATTTGTCAAAATTTAAAAATTGTAATTGCAAATCCCTAATACTCAGCACATTCTATTACAATTCAGCAAGTTGAATTTTGAGTTTTCGAAAAAATTTTGGAATTCAGCTAGCTGAATACCACAATTTGTCAAAATTTAAAAATTTTAATTGCAAATCCCTAATACTCAGCACATTCTATTTCAATTCAGCAAGTTGAATTTTGAGTTTTCGAAAAAATTTTGGAATTCAGCTAGCTGAATACCACAATTTGTCAAAATTTAAAAATTTTAATTGCAAATCCCTAATACTCAGCACATTCTATTACAATTCAGCAAGTTGAATTTTGAGTTTTCGAAAAAATTTTGGAATTCAGCTAGCTGAATACCACAATTTGTCAAAATTTAAAAATTTTAATTGCAAATCCCTAATACTCAGCACATTCTATTACAATTCAGCAAGTTGAATTTTGAGTTTTCGAAAAAATTTTGGAATTCAGCTATCTGAATACCACAATTTGTCAAAATTTAAAAATTTTAATTGCAAATCCCTAATACTCAGCACATTCTATTACAATTCAGCAAGTTGAATTTTGAGTTTTCGAAAAAATTTTGAAATTCAGCTAGCTGAATACCACAATTTGTCAAAATTTAAGAATTTTAATTGCAAATCCCTAATACTCAGCACATTCTATTACAATTCAGCAAGTTGAATTTTGAGTTTTCGAAAAAATTTTGGAATTCAGCTATCTGAATACCACAATTTGTCAAAATTTAAAAATTTTAATTGCAAATCCCTAATACTCAGCACATTCTATTACAATTCAGCAAGTTGAATTTTGAGTTTTCGAAAATATTTTGGAATTCAGCTCGCTGAATACCACAATTTGTCAAAATTAAAAAATTTTAATTGCAAATCCCTAATAATCAGCACATTCTATTTCAATTCAGCAAGTTGAATTTTGAGTTTTCGAAAAAATTTTGGAATTCATCTAGCTGAATACCACAATTTGTCAAAATTTAAATACTTTATCTGCAAATCAGTAATACTCATTACATTCTATTTCAATTCAGAGAGTTGAATTTTGAGTTTTCGAAAAAATTTTGGAATTCAGCTAGCTGAATACCACAATTTGTCAAAATTTAAAAATTTTAATTGCAAATCCCTAATACTCAGCACATTCTATTACAATTCAGCAAGTTGAATTTTGAGTTTTCGAAAAAATTTTGGAATTCAGCTATCTGAATACCACAATTTGTCAAAATTTAAAAATTTTAATTGCAAATCCCTAATACTCAGCACATTCTATTACAATTCAGCAAGTTGAATTTTGAGTTTTCGAAAAAATTTTGGAATTCAGCTATCTGAATACCACAATTTGTCAAAATTTAAAAATTTTAATTGCAAATCCCTAATACTCAGCACATTCTATTACAATTCAGCAAGTTGAATTTTGAGTTTTCGAAAAAATTTTGAAATTCAGCTAGCTGAATACCACAATTTGTCAAAATTTAAAAATTTTAATTGCAAATCCCTAATACTCAGCACATTCTATTACAATTCAGCAAGTTGAATTTTGAGTTTTCGAAAAAATTTTGGAATTCAGCTATCTGAATACCACAATTTGTCAAAATTTAAAAATTTTAATTGCAAATCCCTAATACTCAGCACATTCTATTACAATTCAGCAAGTTGAATTTTGAGTTTTCGAAAATATTTTGGAATTCAGCTTGCTGAATACCACAATTTGTCAAAATTAAAAAAATTTTAATGGTAAATCCCTAATAATCAGCACATTCTATTTCAATTCAGCAAGTTGAATTTTGAGTTTTCGAAAAATTTTGGAATTCATCTAGCTGAATACCACAATTTGTCAAAATTTAAAAACTTTAATTGCAAATCCCTAATACTCAGCACATTCTATTACAATTCAGCAAGTTGAATTTTGAGTTTTCGAAAAAATTTTGGAATTCAGCTAGCTGAATACCACAATTTGTCAAAATTTAAAAATTTTAATTGCAAATCCCTAATACTCAGCACATTCTATTACAATCCAGCAAGTTGAATTTTGAGTTTTCGAAAAAATTTTGGAATTCAGCTAGCTGAATACCACAATTTGTCAAAATTTAAAAAAATTAATTGCAAATCCCTAATACTCAGCACATTCTATTACAATTCAGCAAGTTGAATTTTGAGTTTTCGAAAAAATTTTGGAATTCAGCTAGCTGAATACCACAATTTGTCAAAATTTAAAAATTTTAATTGCAAATCCCTAATACTCAGCACATTCTATTACAATTCAGCAAGTTGAATTTTGAGTTCTCGAAAAAATTTTGAAATTCAGCTAGCTGAATACCACAATTTGTCAAAATTTAAAAATTTTAATTGCAAATCCCTAATACTCAGCACATTCTATTACAATTCAGCAAGTTGAATTTTGAGTTTTCGAAAAAATTTTGGAATTCAGCTAGCTGAATACCACAATTTGTCAAAATTTAAAAATTTTAATTGCAAATCCCTAATACTCAGCACATTCTATTACAATTCAGCAAGTTGAATTTTGAGTTTTCGAAAAAATTTTGGAATTCAGCTAGCTGAATACCACAATTTGTCAAAATTTAAAAATTTTAATTGCAAATCCCTAATACTCAGCACATTCTATTACAATTCAGCAAGTTGAATTTTGAGTTTTCGAAAAAATTTTGGAATTCAGCTAGCTGAATACCACAATTTGTCAAAATTTAAAAATTTTAATTACAAATCCCTAATACTCAGCACATTCTATTACAATTCAGCTAGTTGAATTTTGAGTTTTCGAAAAAATTTTGGAATTCAGCTAGCTGAATACCACAATTTGTCAAAATTTAAAAATTTTAATTGCAAATCCCTAATACTCAGCACATTCTATTACAATTCAGCAAGTTGAATTTTGAGTTTTCGAAAATATTTTGGAATTCAGCTCGCTGAATACCACAATTTGTCAAAATTTAAAAATTTTAATTGCAAATCCCTAATACTCAGCACATTCTATTACAATTCAGCAAGTTGAATTTTGAGTTTTCGAAAAAATTTTGGAATTCAGCTAGCTGAATACCACAATTTGTCAAATTTTAAAAATTTTAATTGCAAATCCCTAATACTCAGCACATTCTATTACAATTCAGCAAGTTTAATTTTGAGTTTTCGAAAAAATTTTGAAATTCAGCTAGCTGAATACCACAATTTGTCAAAATTTAAAAATTTTAATTGCAAATCCCTAATATTCAGCACATTCTATTACAATTCAGCAAGTTGAATTTTGAGTTTTCGAAAAAATTTTGGAATTCAGCTAGCTGAATACCACAATTTGTCAAAATTTAAAAATTTTAATTGCAAATCCCTAATACTCAGCACATTCTATTTCAATTCAGCAAGTTGAATTTTGAGTTTTCGAAAAAATTTTGGAATTCATCTAGCTGAATACCACAATTTGTCAAAATTTAAATACTTTATCTGCAAATCAGTAATACTCATTACATTCTTTTTCAATTCAGCAAGTTGAATTTTGAGTTTTCGAAAAAATTTGGGAATTCAGCTAGCTGAATACCACAATTTGTCAAAATTTAAAAATTTTAATTGCAAATCCCTAATACTCAGCACATTCTATTACAATTCAGCAAGTTGAATTTTGAGTTTTCGAAAATATTTTGGAATTCAGCTTGCTGAATACCACAATTTGTCAAAATTAAAAAATTTTAATGGCAAATCTCTAATACTCAGTACATTCTATTTCAATTCAGCAAGTTGAATTTTGAGTTTTCGAAAAAATTTTGGAATTCAGCTAGCTGAATACCACAATTTGTCAAAATTTAAAAATTTTAATTGCAAATCCCTAATACTCAGCACATTCTATTACAATTCAGCAAGTTGAATTTTGAGTTTTCGAAAAAATTTTGGAATTCAGCTAGCTGAATACCACAATTTGTCAAAATTTAAAAATTTTAATTGCAAATCCCTAATACTCAGCACATTCTATTACAATTCAGCAAGTTGAATTTTGAGTTTTCGAAAAAAATTTTGGAATTCAGCTAGCTGAATACCACAATTTGTCAAAATTTAAAAATTTTAATTGCAAATCCCTAATACTCAGCACATTCTATTACAATTCAGCAAGTTGAATTTTGAGTTTTCGAAATATTTTGGAATTCAGCTTGCTGAATACCGCAATTTGTCAAAATTAAAAAATTTTAATGGCAAATCTCTAATACTCAGTACATTCTATTTCAATTCAGCAAGTTGAATTTTGAGTTTTCGAAAAAATTTTGGAATTCAGCTAGCTGAATACCACAATTTGTCAAAATTTAAAAATTTTAATTGCAAATCCCTAATACTCAGCACATTCTATTACAATTCAGCAAGTTGAATTTTGAGTTTTCGAAAATATTTTGGAATTCAGCTCGCTGAATACCACAATTTGTCAAAATTTAAAAATTTTAATTGCAAATCCCTAATACTCAGCACATTCTATTACAATTCAGCAAGTTGAATTTTGAGTTTTCGAAAAAATTTTGGAATTCAGCTAGCTGAATACCACAATTTGTCAAATTTTAAAAATTTTAATTGCAAATCCCTAATACTCAGCACATTCTATTACAATTCAGCAAGTTTAATTTTGAGTTTTCGAAAAAATTTTGAAATTCAGCTAGCTGAATACCACAATTTGTCAAAATTTAAAAATTTTAATTGCAAATCCCTAATATTCAGCACATTCTATTACAATTCAGCAAGTTGAATTTTGAGTTTTCGAAAAAATTTTGGAATTCAGCTAGCTGAATACCACAATTTGTCAAAATTTAAAAATTTTAATTGCAAATCCCTAATACTCAGCACATTCTATTACAATTCAGCAAGTTGAATTTTGAGTTTTCGAAAAAATTTTGGAATTCAGCTAGCTGAATACCACAATTTGTCAAAATTTAAAAATTTTAATTGCAAATCCCTAATACTCAGCACATTCTATTTCAATTCAGCAAGTTGAATTTTGAGTTTTCGAAAAAATTTTGGAATTCATCTAGCTGAATACCACAATTTGTCAAAATTTAAATACTTTATCTGCAAATCAGTAATACTCATTACATTCTTTTTCAATTCAGCAAGTTGAATTTTGAGTTTTCGAAAAAATTTGGGAATTCAGCTAGCTGAATACCACAATTTGTCAAAATTTAAAAATTTTAATTGCAAATCCCTAATACTCAGCACATTCTATTACAATTCAGCAAGTTGAATTTTGAGTTTTCGAAAATATTTTGGAATTCAGCTTGCTGAATACCACAATTTGTCAAAATTAAAAAATTTTAATGGCAAATCTCTAATACTCAGTACATTCTATTTCAATTCAGCAAGTTGAATTTTGAGTTTTCGAAAAAATTTTGGAATTCAGCTAGCTGAATACCACAATTTGTCAAAATTTAAAAATTTTAATTGCAAATCCCTAATACTCAGCACATTCTATTACAATTCAGCAAGTTGAATTTTGAGTTTTCGAAAAAATTTTGGAATTCAGCTAGCTGAATACCACAATTTGTCAAAATTTAAAAATTTTAATTGCAAATCCCTAATACTCAGCACATTCTATTACAATTCAGCAAGTTGAATTTTGAGTTTTCGAAAAAATTTTGGAATTCAGCTAGCTGAATACCACAATTTGTCAAAATTTAAAAATTTTAATTGCAAATCCCTAATACTCAGCACATTCTATTACAATTCAGCAAGTTGAATTTTGAGTTTTCGAAATATTTTGGAATTCAGCTTGCTGAATACCGCAATTTGTCAAAATTAAAAAATTTTAATGGCAAATCTCTAATACTCAGTACATTCTATTTCAATTCAGCAAGTTGAATTTTGAGTTTTCGAAAAAATTTTGGAATTCAGCTAGCTGAATACCACAATTTGTCAAAATTTAAAAATTTTAATTGCAAATCCCTAATACTCAGCACATTCTATTACAATTCAGCAAGTTGAATTTTGAGTTTTCGAAAAAATTTTGGAATTCAGCTAGCTGAATACCACAATTTGTCAAAATTTAAAAATTTTAATTGCAAATCCCTAATACTCAGCACATTCTATTACAATTCAGCAAGTTGAATTTTGAGTTTTCGAAAAAAATTTGGAATTCAGCTAGCTGAATACCACAATTTGTCAAAATTTAAAAATTTTAATTGCAAATCCCTAATACTCAGCACATTCTATTACAATTCAGCAAGTTGAATTTTGAGTTTTCGAAAAAATTTTGGAATTCAGCTAGCTGAATACCACAATTTGTCAAAATTTAAAAAATTTAATTGCAAATCCCTAATACTCAGCACATTCTATTACAATTCAGCAAGTTGAATTTTGAGTTTTCGAAAAAATTTTGGAATTCAGCTAGCTGAATACCACAATTTGTCAAAATTTAAAAATTTTAATTGCAAATCCCTAATACTCAGCACATTCTATTTCAATTCAGCAAGTTGAATTTTGTGTTTTCGAAAAAATTTTAGAATTCAGCTAGCTGAATACCACAATTTGTCAAAATTTAAAAATTTTAATTGCAAATCCCTAATACTCAGCACATTCTATTACAATTCAGAAAGTTGAATTTTGAGTTTTCGAAAAAATTTTGGAATTCAGCTAGCTGAATACCACAATTTGTCAAAATTTAAAAATTTTAATTGCAAATCCCTAATACTCAGCACATTCTATTACAATTCAGCAAGTTGAATTTTGAGTTTTCGAAAAAATTTTGGAATTCAGCTAGCTGAATACCACAATTTGTCAAAATTTAAAAATTTTAATTGCAAATCCCTAATACTCAGCACATTCTATTACAATTCAGCAAGTTGAATTTTGAGTTTTCGAAAAAATTTTGGAATTCAGCTAGCTGAATACCACAATTTGTCAAAGTTTAAAAATTTTAATTGCAAATCCCTAATACTCAGCACATTCTATTACAATTCAGCAAGTTGAATTTTGAGTTTTCGAAAAAATTTTGGAATTCAGCTAGCTGAATACCACAATTTGTCAAAATTTAAAAATTTTAATGGCAAATCCCTAATACTCAGCACATTCTATTACAATTCAGCAAGTTGAATTTTGAGTTTTCGAAAAAATTTTGAAATTCAGCTAGCTGAATACCACAATTTGTCAAAATTTAAAAATTTTAATTGCAAATCCCTAATACTCAGCACATTCTATTACAATTCAGGAAGTTGAATTTTGAGTTTTCGAAAAAATTTTGGAATTCAGCTAGCTGAATACCACAATTTGTCAAAATTTAAAAATTTTAATTGCAAATCCCTAATACTCAGCACATTCTATTACAATTCAGCAAGTTGAATTTTGAGTTTTCGAAAAAATTTTGGAATTCAGCTAGCTGAATACCACAATTTGTCAAAATTTAAAATTTTAATTGCAAATCCCTAATACTCAGCACATTCTATTACAATTCAGCAAGTTGAATTTTGAGTTTTCGAAAAAATTTTGGAATTCAGCTAGCTGAATACCACAATTTGTCAAAATTTAAAAATTTTAATTGCAAATCCCTAATACTCAGCACATTCTATTACAATTCAGCAAGTTGAATTTTGAGTTTTCGAAAAAATTTTGGAATTCAGCTAGCTGAATACCACAATTTGTCAAAATTTAAAAATTTTAATTGCAAATCCCTAATACTCAGCACATTCTATTTCAATTCAGCAAGTTGAATTTTGAGTTTTCGAAAAAATTTTGGAATTCATCTAGCTGAATACCACAATTTGTCAAAATTTAAATACTTTATCTGCAAATCAGTAATACTCATTACATTCTTTTTCAATTCAGCAAGTTGAATTTTGAGTTTTCGAAAAAATTTGGGAATTCAGCTAGCTGAATACCACAATTTGTCAAAATTTAAAAATTTTAATTGCAAATCCCTAATACTCAGCACATTCTATTACAATTCAGCAAGTTGAATTTTGAGTTTTCGAAAATATTTTGGAATTCAGCTTGCTGAATACCACAATTTGTCAAAATTAAAAAATTTTAATGGCAAATCTCTAATACTCAGTACATTCTATTTCAATTCAGCAAGTTGAATTTTGAGTTTTCGAAAAAATTTTGGAATTCAGCTAGCTGAATACCACAATTTGTCAAAATTTAAAAATTTTAATTGCAAATCCCTAATACTCAGCACATTCTATTACAATTCAGCAAGTTGAATTTTGAGTTTTCGAAAAAATTTTGGAATTCAGCTAGCTGAATACCACAATTTGTCAAAATTTAAAAATTTTAATTGCAAATCCCTAATACTCAGCACATTCTATTACAATTCAGCAAGTTGAATTTTGAGTTTTCGAAAAAATTTTGGAATTCAGCTAGCTGAATACCACAATTTGTCAAAATTTAAAAATTTTAATTGCAAATCCCTAATACTCAGCACATTCTATTACAATTCAGCAAGTTGAATTTTGAGTTTTCGAAATATTTTGGAATTCAGCTTGCTGAATACCGCAATTTGTCAAAATTAAAAAATTTTAATGGCAAATCTCTAATACTCAGTACATTCTATTTCAATTCAGCAAGTTGAATTTTGAGTTTTCGAAAAAATTTTGGAATTCAGCTAGCTGAATACCACAATTTGTCAAAATTTAAAAATTTTAATTGCAAATCCCTAATACTCAGCACATTCTATTACAATTCAGCAAGTTGAATTTTGAGTTTTCGAAAAAATTTTGGAATTCAGCTAGCTGAATACCACAATTTGTCAAAATTTAAAAATTTTAATTGCAAATCCCTAATACTCAGCACATTCTATTACAATTCAGCAAGTTGAATTTTGAGTTTTCGAAAAAAATTTGGAATTCAGCTAGCTGAATACCACAATTTGTCAAAATTTAAAAATTTTAATTGCAAATCCCTAATACTCAGCACATTCTATTACAATTCAGCAAGTTGAATTTTGAGTTTTCGAAAAAATTTTGGAATTCAGCTAGCTGAATACCACAATTTGTCAAAATTTAAAAAATTTAATTGCAAATCCCTAATACTCAGCACATTCTATTACAATTCAGCAAGTTGAATTTTGAGTTTTCGAAAAAATTTTGGAATTCAGCTAGCTGAATACCACAATTTGTCAAAATTTAAAAATTTTAATTGCAAATCCCTAATACTCAGCACATTCTATTTCAATTCAGCAAGTTGAATTTTGTGTTTTCGAAAAAATTTTAGAATTCAGCTAGCTGAATACCACAATTTGTCAAAATTTAAAAATTTTAATTGCAAATCCCTAATACTCAGCACATTCTATTACAATTCAGAAAGTTGAATTTTGAGTTTTCGAAAAAATTTTGGAATTCAGCTAGCTGAATACCACAATTTGTCAAAATTTAAAAATTTTAATTGCAAATCCCTAATACTCAGCACATTCTATTACAATTCAGCAAGTTGAATTTTGAGTTTTCGAAAAAATTTTGGAATTCAGCTAGCTGAATACCACAATTTGTCAAAATTTAAAAATTTTAATTGCAAATCCCTAATACTCAGCACATTCTATTACAATTCAGCAAGTTGAATTTTGAGTTTTCGAAAAAATTTTGGAATTCAGCTAGCTGAATACCACAATTTGTCAAAGTTTAAAAATTTTAATTGCAAATCCCTAATACTCAGCACATTCTATTACAATTCAGCAAGTTGAATTTTGAGTTTTCGAAAAAATTTTGGAATTCAGCTAGCTGAATACCACAATTTGTCAAAATTTAAAAATTTTAATGGCAAATCCCTAATACTCAGCACATTCTATTACAATTCAGCAAGTTGAATTTTGAGTTTTCGAAAAAATTTTGAAATTCAGCTAGCTGAATACCACAATTTGTCAAAATTTAAAAATTTTAATTGCAAATCCCTAATACTCAGCACATTCTATTACAATTCAGGAAGTTGAATTTTGAGTTTTCGAAAAAATTTTGGAATTCAGCTAGCTGAATACCACAATTTGTCAAAATTTAAAAATTTTAATTGCAAATCCCTAATACTCAGCACATTCTATTACAATTCAGCAAGTTGAATTTTGAGTTTTCGAAAAAATTTTGGAATTCAGCTAGCTGAATACCACAATTTGTCAAAATTTAAAATTTTAATTGCAAATCCCTAATACTCAGCACATTCTATTACAATTCAGCAAGTTGAATTTTGAGTTTTCGAAAAAATTTTGGAATTCAGCTAGCTGAATACCACAATTTGTCAAAGTTTAAAAATTTTAATTGCAAATCCCTAATACTCAGCACATTCTATTACAATTCAGCAAGTTTAATTTTGAGTTTTCGAAAAAATTTTGAAATTCAGCTAGCTGAATACCACAATTTGTCAAAATTTAAAAATTTTAATTGCAAATCCCTAATACTCAGCACATTCTATTACAATTCAGCAAGTTGAATTTTGAGTTTTCGAAAAAATTTTGGAATTCAGCTAGCTGAATACCACAATTTGTCAAAATTTAAAAATTTTAATTGCAAATCCCTAATACTCAGCACATTCTATTACAATTCAGCAAGTTGAATTTTGAGTTTTCGAAAAAATTTTGGAATTCAGCTAGCTGAATACCACAATTTGTCAAAATTTAAAAATTTTAATTGCAAATCCCTAATACTCAGCACATTCTATTACAATTCACCAAGTTGAATTTTGAGTTTTCGAAAAAATTTTGGAATTCAGCTAGCTGAATACCACAATTTGTCAAAATTTAAAAAATTTAATTGCAAATCCCTACTACTCAGCACATTCTATTACAATTCAGCAAGTTGAATTTTGAGTTTTCGAAAAAAATTTGGAATTCAGCTAGCTGAATACCACAATTTGTCAAAATTTAAAAATTTTAATTGCAAATCCCTAATACTCAGCACATTCTATTTCAATTCAGCAAGTTGAATTTTGTGTTTTCGAAAAAATTTTAGAATTCAGCTAGCTGAATACCACAATTTGTCAAAATTTAAAAATTTTAATTGCAAATCCCTAATACTCAGCACATTCTATTACAATTCAGCAAGTTGAATTTTGAGTTTTCGAAAAAATTTTGGAATTCAGCTAGCTGAATACCACAATTTGTCAAAATTTAAAAATTTTAATTGCGAATCCCTAATACTCAGCACATTCTATTACAATTTGGCAAGTTGAATTTTGAGTTTTCGAAAAAAATTTTGGAATTCAGCTAGCTGAATACCACAATTTGTCAAAATTTAAAAATTTTAATTGCAAATCCCTAATACTCAGCACATTCTATTACAATTCAGCAAGTTGAATTTTGAGTTTTCGAAAAAATTTTGAAATTCAGCTAGCTGAATACCACAATTTGTCAAAATTTAAAAATTTTAATTGCAAATCCCTAATACTCAGCACATTCTATTACAATTCAGGAAGTTGAATTTTGAGTTTTCGAAAAAATTTTGGAATTCAGCTAGCTGAATACCACAATTTGTCAAAATTTAAAAATTTTAATTGCAAATCCCTAATACTCAGCACATTCTATTACAATTCAGCAAGTTGAATTTTGAGTTTTCGAAAAAATTTTGGAATTCAGCTAGCTGAATACCACAATTTGTCAAAATTTAAAAATTTTAATTGCAAATCCCTAATACTCAGCACATTCTATTACAATTCAGCAAGTTGAATTTTGAGTTTTCAAAAAAATTTTGGAATTCAGCTAGCTGAATACCACAATTTGTCAAAGTTTAAAAATTTTAATTGCAAATCCCTAATACTCAGCACATTCTATTACAATTCAGCAAGTTGAATTTTGAGTTTTCGAAAAAATTTTGGAATTCAGCTAGCTGAATACCACAATTTGTCAAAATTTAAAAATTTTAATTGCAAATCCCTAATACTCAGCACATTCTATTTCAATTCAGCAAGTTGAATTTTGAGTTTTCGAAAAAATTTTGGAATTCATCTAGCTGAATACCACAATTTGTCAAAATTTAAATACTTTATCTGCAAATCAGTAATACTCATTACATTCTTTTTCAATTCAGCAAGTTGAATTTTGAGTTTTCGAAAACATTTGGGAATTCAGCTAGCTGAATACCACAATTTGTCAAAATTTAAAAATTTTAATTGCAAATCCCTAATACTCAGCACATTCTATTACAATTCAGCAAGTTGAATTTTGAGTTTTCGAAAATATTTTGGAATTCAGCTTGCTGAATACCACAATTTGTCAAAATTAAAAAATTTTAATGACAAATCTCTAATACTCAGTACATTCTATTTCAATTCAGCAAGTTGAATTTTGAGTTTTCGAAAAAATTTTGGAATTCAGCTAGCTGAATACCACAATTTGTCAAAATTTAAAAATTTTAATTGCAAATCCCTAATACTCAGCACATTCTATTACAATTCAGCAAGTTGAATTTTGAATTTTCGAAAAAATTTTGGAATTCAGCTAGCTGAATACCACAATTTGTCAAAATTTAAAAATTTTAATTGCAAATCCCTAATTCTCAGCACATTCTATTACAATTCAGCAAGTTGAATTTTGAGTTTTCGAAAAAATTTTGGAATTCAGCTAGCTGAATACCACAATTTGTCAAAATTTAAAAATTTTAATTGCAAATCCCTAATACTCAGCACATTCTATTACAATTCAGCAAGTTGAATTTTGAGTTTTCGAAAATATTTTGGAATTCAGCTTGCTGAATACCGCAATTTGTCAAAATTAAAAAATTTTAATGGCAAATCTCTAATACTCAGTACATTCTATTTCAATTCAGCAAGTTGAATTTTGAGTTTTCGAAAAAATTTTGGAATTCAGCTAGCTGAATACCACAATTTGTCAAAATTTAAAAATTTTAATTGCAAATCCCTAATACTCAGCACATTCTATTACAATTCAGCAAGTTGAATTTTGAGTTTTCGAAAAAATTTTGGAATTCAGCTAGCTGAATACCACAATTTGTCAAAATTTAAATACTTTATCTGCAAATCCCTAATACTCAGCACATTCTATTTCAATTCAGCAAGTTGAATTTTGTGTTTTCGAAAAAATTTTGGAATTCAGCTAGCTGAATACCACAATTTGTCAAAATTTAAAAATTTTAATTGCAAATCCCTAATACTCAGCACATTCTATTACAATTCAGCAAGTTGAATTTTGAGTTTTGGAAAAAATTTTGGAATTCAGCTAGCTGAATACCACAATTTGTCAAAATTTAAAAATTTTAATTGCAAATCCCTAATACTCAGCACATTCTATTACAATTCAGCAAGTTGAATTTTGAGTTTTCGAAAAAATTTTGGAATTCAGCTAGCTGAATACCACAATTTGTCAAAATTTAAAAAAATTAATTGCAAATCCCTAATACTCAGCACATTCTATTACAATTCAGCAAGTTGAATTTTGAGTTTTCGAAAAAATTTTGGAATTCAGCTAGCTGAATACCACAATTTGTCAAAATTTAAAAATTTTAATTGCAAATCCCTAATTCTCAGCACATTCTATTACAATTTAGCAAGTTGAATTTTGAGTTTTCGAAAAAATTTTGGAATTCAGCTAGCTGAATACCACAATTTGTCAAAATTTAAAAATTTTAATTGCAAATCCCTAATACTCAGCACATTCTATTACAATTCAGCAAGTTGAATTTTTGAGTTTTCGAAAATATTTTGGAATTCAGCTTGCTGAATACCGCAATTTGTCAAAATTAAAAATTTTAATGGCAAATCTCTAATACTCAGTACATTCTATTTCAATTCAGCAAGTTGAATTTTGAGTTTTCGAAAAAATTTTTGAATTCAGCTAGCTGAATACCACAATTTGTCAAAATTTAAAAATTTTAATTGCAAATCCCTAATACTCAGCACATTCTATTACAATTCAGCAAGTTGAATTTTGAGTTTTCGAAAAAATTTTGGAATTCAGCTAGCTGAATACCACAATTTGTCAAAATTTAAATACTTTATCTGCAAATCCCTAATACTCAGCACATTCTATTTCAATTCAGCAAGTTGAATTTTGTGTTTTCGAAAAAATTTTGGAATTCAGCTAGCTGAATACCACAATTTGTCAAAATTTAAAAATTTTAATTGCAAATCCCTAATACTCAGCACATTCCATTACAATTCAGCAAGTTGAATTTTGAGTTTTGGAAAAAATTTTGGAATTCAGCTAGCTGAATACCACAATTTGTCAAAATTTAAAAATTTTAATTGCAAATCCCTAATACTCAGCACATTCTATTACAATTCAGCAAGTTGAATTTTGAGTTTTCGAAAAAATTTTGGAATTCAGCTAGCTGAATACCACAATTTGTCAAAATTTAAAAAAATTAATTGCAAATCCCTAATACTCAGCACATTCTATTACAATTCAGCAAGTTGAATTTTGAGTTTTCGAAAAAATTTTGGAATTCAGCTAGCTGAATACCACAATTTGTCAAAATTTAAAAAATTAATTGCAAATCCCTAATACTCAGCACATTCTATTACAATTCAGCAAGTTGAATTTTGAGTTTTCGAAAAAATTTTGGAATTCAGCTAGCTGAATACCACAATTTGTCAAAATTTAAAAATTTTAATTGCAAATCCCTAATACTCAGCACATTCTATTTCAATTCAGCAAGTTGAATTTTGTGTTTTCGAAAAAATTTTGGAATTCAGCTAGCTGAATACCACAATTTGTCAAAATTTAAAAATTTTAATTGCAAATCCCTAATACTCAGCACATTCTATTACAATTCAGCAAGTTGAATTTTGAGTTTTCGAAAAAATTGTGGTATTCAGCTAGCTGAATACCACAATTTGTCAAAATTTAAAAATTTTAATTGCAAATCCCTAATACTCAGCACATTCTATTACAATTCAGCAAGTTGAATTTTGAGTTTTCGAAAAAATTTTGGAATTCAGCTAGCTGAATACCACAATTTGTCAAAATTTAAAAATTTTAATTGCAAATCCCTAATACTCAGCACATTCTATTACAATTCAGCAAGTTGAATTTTGAGTTTTCGAAAAAATTTTGGAATTCAGCTAGCTGAATACCACAATTTGTCAAAATTTAAAAATTTTAATTGCAAATCCCTAATACTCAGCACATTCTATTACAATTCAGCAAGTTGAATTTTGAGTTTTCGAAAAAATTTTGGAATTCAGCTAGCTGAATACCACAATTTGTCAAAATTTAAAAATTTTAATTGCAAATCCCTAATACTCAGCACATTCTATTACAATTCAGCAAGTTGAATTTTGATTTTTCGAAAAAATTTGGGAATTCAGCTAGCTGAATACCACAATTTGTCAAAATTTAAAAATTTTAATTGCAAATCCCTAATACTCAGCACATTCTATTACAATTCAGCAAGTTGAATTTTGAGTTTTCGAAAAAATTTTGGAATTCAGCTAGCTGAATACCACAATTTGTCAAAATTTAAAAATTTTAATTGCAAATCCCTAATACTCAGCACATTCTATTACAATTCAGCAAGTTGAATTTTGAGTTTTCGAAAAAATTTTGGAATTCAGCTAGCTGAATACCACAATTTGTCAAAATTTAAAAATTTTAATTGCAAATCCCTAATACTCAGCACATTCTATTACAATTCAGCAAGTTGAATTTTGAGTTTTCGAAAAAATTTTGGAATTCCGCTAGCTGAATACCACAATTTGTCAAAATTTAAAAATTTTAATTGCAAATCCCTAATACTCAGCACATTCTATTACAATTCAGCAAGTTGAATTTTGAGTTTTCGAAAATATTTTGGAATTCAGCTTGCTGAATACCACAATTTGTCAAAATTAAAAAATTTTAATGGCAAATCTCTAATACTCAGTACATTCTATTTCAATTCAGCAAGTTGAATTTTGAGTTTTCGAAAAAATTTTGGAATTCAGCTAGCTGAATACCACAATTTGTCAAAATTTAAAAATTTTAATTGCAAATCCCTAATACTCAGCACATTCTATTACAATTCAGCAAGTTGAATTTTGAGTTTTCGAAAAAATTTTGGAATTCATCTAGCTGAATACCACAATTTGTCAAAATTTAAATACTTTATCTGCAAATCAGTAATACTCATTACATTCTTTTTCAATTCAGCAAGTTGAATTTTGAGTTTTCGAAAAAATTTGGGAATTCAGCTAGCTGAATACCACAATTTGTCAAAATTTAAAAATTTTAATTGCAAATCCCTAATACTCAGCACATTCTATTACAATTCAGCAAGTTGAATTTTGAGTTTTCGAAAAAATTTTGGAATTCAGCTAGCTGAATACCACAATTTGTCAAAATTTAAAAATTTTAATTGCAAATCCCTAATACTCAGCACATTCTATTACAATTCAGCAAGTTGAATTTTGAGTTTTCGAAAAAATTTTGGAATTCAGCTAGCTGAATACCACAATTTGTCAAAATTTAAAAATTTTAATTGCAAATCCCTAATACTCAGCACATTCTATTACAATTCAGCAAGTTGAATTTTGAGTTTTCGAAATTATTTTGGAATTCAGCTTGCTGAATACCGCAATTTGTCAAAATTAAAAAATTTTAATGGCAAATCTCTAATACTCAGTACATTCTATTTCAATTCAGCAAGTTGAATTTTGAGTTTTCGAAAAAATTTTGGAATTCAGCTAGCTGAATACCACAATTTGTCAAAATTTAAAAATTTTAATTGCAAATCCCTAATACTCAGCACATTCTATTACAATTCAGCAAGTTGAATTTTGAGTTTTCGATAAAATTTTGGAATTCAGCTAGCTGAATACCACAATTTGTCAAAATTTAAAAATTTTAATTGCAAATCCCTAATACTCAGCACATTCTATTACAATTCAGCAAGTTGAATTTTGAGTTTTCGAAAAAATTTTGGAATTCAGCTAGCTGAATACCACAATTTGTCAAAATTTAAAAATTTTAATTGCAAATCCCTAATACTCAGCACATTCTATTACAATTCAGCAAGTTGAATTTTGAGTTTTCGAAAAAATTTTGGAATTCAGCTAGCTGAATACCACAATTTGTCAAAATTTAAAAAATTTAATTGCAAATCCCTAATACTCAGCACATTCTAATACAATTCAGCAAGTTGAATTTTGAGTTTTCGAAAAAATTTTGGAATTCAGCTAGCTGAATACCACAATTTGTCAAAATTTAAAAATTTTAATTGCAAATCCCTAATACTCAGCACATTCTATTTCAATTCAGCAAGTTGAATTTTGTGTTTTCGAAAAAATTTTAGAATTCAGCTAGCTGAATACCACAATTTGTCAAAATTTAAAAATTTTAATTGCAAATCCCTACTACTCAGCACATTCTATTACAATTCAGCAAGTTGAATTTTGAGTTTTCGAAAAAATTTTGGAATTCAGCTAGCTGAATACCACAATTTGTCAAAATTTAAAAATTTTAATTGCAAATCCCTAATACTCAGCACATTCTATTACAATTCAGCAAGTTGAATTTTGAGTTTTCGAAAAAATTTTGGAATTCAGCTAGCTGAATACCACAATTTGTCAAAATTTAAAAATTTGAATTGCAAATCCCTAATACTCAGCACATTCTATTACAATTCAGCAAGTTGAATTTTGAGTTTTCGAAAAAATTTTGGAATTCAGCTAGCTGAATACCGCAATTTGTCAAAATTTAAAAATTTTAATTGCAAATCCCTAATACTCAGCACATTCTATTACAATTCAGCAAGTTGAATTTTGAGTTTTCGAAAAAATTTTGGAATTCAGCTAGCTGAATACCACAATTTGTCAAAATTTAAAAATTTTAATGGCAAATCCCTAATACTCAGCACATTCTATTACAATTCAGCAAGTTGAATTTTGAGTTTTCGAAAAAATTTTGAAATTCAGCTAGCTGAATACCACAATTTGTCAAAATTTAAAAATTTTAATTGCAAATCCCTAATACTCAGCACATTCTATTACAATTCAGCAAGTTGAATTTTGAGTTTTCGAAAAAATTTTGGAATTCAGCTAGCTGAATACCACAATTTGTCAAAATTTAAAAATTTTAATTGCAAATCCCTAATACTCAGCACATTCTATTACAATTCAGCAAGTTGAATTTTGAGTTTTCGAAAAAATTTTGGAATTCAGCTAGCTGAATACCACAATTTGTCAAAATTTAAAAATTTTAATTGCAAATCCCTAATACTCAGCACATTCTATTACAATTCAGCAAGTTGAATTTTGAGTTTTCGAAAAAATTTTGGAATTCAGCTAGCTGAATACCACAATTTGTCAAAATTTAAAAATTTTAATTGCAAATCCCTAATACTCAGCACATTCTATTACAATTCAGCAAGTTGAATTTTGAGTTTTCGAAAAAATTTTGGAATTCAGCTAGCTGAATACCACAATTTGTCAAAATTTAAAAATTTTAATTGCAAATCCCTAATACTCAGCACATTCTATTACAATTCAGCAAATTGAATTTTGAGTTTTCGAAAAAATTTTGGAATTCAGCTAGCTGAATACCACAATTTGTCAAAATTTAAAAAATTTAATTGCAAATCCCTAATACTCAGCACATTCTATTACAATTCAGCAAGTTGAATTTTGAGTTTTCGAAAAAATTTTGGAATTCAGCTAGCTGAATACCACAATTTGTCAAAATTTAAAAATTTTAATTGCAAATCCCTAATACTCAGCACATTCTATTTCAATTCAGCAAGTTGAATTTTGTGTTTTCGAAAAAATTTTAGAATTCAGCTAGCTGAATACCACAATTTGTCAAAATTTAAAAATTTTAATTGCAAATCCCTAATACTCAGCACATTCTATTACAATTCAGCAAGTTGAATTTTGAGTTTTCGAAAAAATTTTGGAATTCAGCTAGCTGAATACCACAATTTGTCAAAATTTAAAAATTTTAATTGCAAATCCCTAATACTCAGCACATTCTATTACAATTCAGCAAGTTGAATTTTGAGTTTTCGAAAAAATTTTGGAATTCCGCTAGCTGAATACCACAATTTGTCAAAATTTAAAAATTTTAATTGCAAATCCCTAATACTCAGCACATTCTATTACAATTCAGCAAGTTGAATTTTGATTTTTTCGAAAAAATTTTGGAATTCAGCTAGCTGAATACCACAATTTGTCAAAATTTAAAAATTTTAATTGCAAATCCCTAATACTCAGCACATTCTATTACAATTCAGCAAGTTGAATTTTGAGTTTTCGAAAAAATTTTGAAATTCAGCTAGCTGAATACCACAATTTGTCAAAATTTAAAAATTTTAATTGCAAATCCCTAATACTCAGCACATTCTATTACAATTCAGCAAGTTGAATTTTGAGTTTTCGAAAAAATTTTGGAATTCAGCTAGCTGAATACCACAATTTGTCAAAATTTAAAAATTTTAATTGCAAATCCCTAATACTCAGCACATTCTATTTCAATTCAGCAAGTTGAATTTTGAGTTTTCGAAAAAATTTTGGAATTCAACTAGCTGAATACCACAATTTGTCAAAATTTAAAAATTTTAATTGCAAATCCCTAATACTCAGCACATTCTATTACAATTCAGCAAGTTGAATTTTGAGTTTTCGAAAATATTTTGGAATTCAGCTTGCTGAATACCACAATTTGTCAAAATTAAAAATTTTAATTGCAAATCCCTAATACTCAGCACATTCTATTTCAATTCAGCAAGTTGAATTTTGAGTTTTCGAAAAAATTTTGGAATTCATCTAGCTGAATACCACAATTTGTCAAAATTTAAATACTTTATCTGCAAATCAGTAATACTCATTACATTCTTTTTCAATTCAGCAAGTTGAATTTTGAGTTTTCGAAAAAATTTGGAAATTCAGCTAGCTGAATACCACAATTTGTCAAAATTTAAAAATTTTAATTGCAAATCCCTAATACTCAGCACATTCTATTACAATTCAGCAAGTTGAATTTTGAGTTTTCGAAAATATTTTGGTATTCAGCTTGCTGAATACCACAATTTGTCAAAATTAAAAATTTTAATGGCAAATCTCTAATACTCAGTACATTCTATTTCAATTCAGCAAGTTGAATTTTGAGTTTTCGAAAAAAATTTGGAATTCAGCTAGCTGAATACCACAATTTGTCAAAATTTAAAAATTTTAATTGCAAATCCCTAATACTCAGCACATTCTATTACAATTCAGCAAGTTGAATTTTGAGTTTTCGAAAAAATTTTGGAATTCAGCTAGCTGAATACCACAATTTGTCAAAATTTAAAAATTTTAATTGCAAATCCCTAATACTCAGCACATTCTATTACAATTCAGCAAGTTGAATTTTGAGTTTTCGAAAAAATTTTGGAATTCAGCTAGCTGAATACCACAATTTGTCAAAATTTAAAAATTTTAATTGCAAATCCCTAATACTCAGCACATTCTATTACAATTCAGCAAGTTGAATTTTGAGTTTTCGAAAATATTTTGGAATTCAGCTTGCTGAATACCGCAATTTGTCAAAATTAAAAAATTTTAATGGCAAATCTCTAATACTCAGTACATTCTATTTCAATTCAGCAAGTTGAATTTTGAGTTTTCGAAAAAATTTTGGAATTCAGCTAGCTGAATACCACAATTTGTCAAAATTTAAAAATTTTAATTGCAAATCCCTAATACTCAGCACATTCTATTACAATTCAGCAAGTTGAATTTTGAGTTTTCGAAAATATTTTGGAATTCAGCTAGCTGAATACCACAATTTGTCAAAATTTAAAAATTTTAATTGCAAATCCCTAATACTCAGCACATTCTATTACAATTCAGCAAGTTGAATTTTGAGTTTTCGAAAAAATTTTGGAATTCAGCTAGCTGAATACCACAATTTGTCAAAATTTAAAAATTTTAATTGCAAATCCCTAATACTCAGCACATTCTATTACAATTCAGCAAGTTGAATTTTGAGTTTTCGAAAATTTTTGGAATTCAGCTAGCTGAATACCACAATTTGTCAAAATTTAAAAATTTTAATTGCAAATCCCTAATACTCAGCACATTCTATTACAATTCAGCAAGTTGAATTTTGAGTTTTCGAAAAAATTTTGGAATTCAGATAGCTGAATACCACAATTTGTCAAAATTTAAAAATTTTAATTGCAAATCCCTAATACTCAGCACATTCTATTTCAATTCAGCAAGTTGAATTTTGAGTTTTCGAAAAAATTTTGGAATTCATCTAGCTGAATACCACAATTTGTCAAAATTTAAATACTTTATCTGCAAATCAGTAATACTCATTACATTCTTTTTCAATTCAGCAAGTTGAATTTTGAGTTTTCGAAAAAATTTGGGAATTCAGCTAGCTGAATACCACAATTTGTCAAAATTTAAAAATTTTAATTGCAAATCCCTAATACTCAGCACATTCTATTACAATTCAGCAAGTTGAATTTTGAGTTTTCGAAAATATTTTGGAATTCAGCTTGCTGAATACCACAATTTGTCAAAATTAAAAAATTTTAATGGCAAATCTCTAATACTCAGTACATTCTATTTCAATTCAGCAAGTTGAATTTTGAGTTTTCGAAAAAATTTTGGAATTCAGCTAGCTGAATACCACAATTTGTCAAAATTTAAAAATTTTAATTGCAAATCCCTAATACTCAGCACATTCTATTTCAATTCAGCTAGTTGAATTTTGAGTTTTCGAAAAAAATTTGGAATTCAGCTAGCTGAATACCACAATTTGTCAAAATTTAAAAATTTTAATTGCAAATCCCTAATACTCAGCACATTCTATTACAATTCAGCAAGTTGAATTTTGAGTTTTCGAAAAAAATTTGGAATTCAGCTAGCTGAATACCACAATTTGTCAAAATTTAAAAATTTTAATTGCAAATCCCTAATACTCAGCACATTCTATTACAATTCAGCAAGTTGAATTTTGAGTTTTCGAAAAAATTTTGGAATTCAGCTAGCTGAATACCACAATTTGTCAAAATTTAAAAATTTTAATTGCAAATCCCTAATACTCAACACATTCTATTACAATTCAGCAAGTTGAATTTTGAGTTTTCGAAAATATTTTGGAATTCAGCTTGCTGAATACCGCAATTTGTCAAAATTAAAAAATTTTAATGGCAAATCTCTAATACTCAGTACATTCTATTTCAATTCAGCAAGTTGAATTTTGAGTTTTCGAAAAATTTTTGGAATTCAGCTAGCTGAATACCACAATTTGTCAAAATTTAAAAATTTTAATTGCTAATCCCTAATACTCAGCACATTCTATTTCAATTCAGCAAGTTGAATTTTGAGTTTTCGAAAAAATTTTGGAATTCAGCTAGCTGAATACCACAATTTGCCAAAATTTAAAAATTTTAATTGCAAATCCCTAATACTCAGCACATTCTATTACAATTCAGCAAGTTGAATTTTGAGTTTTCGAAAAAATTTTGGAATTCAGCTAGCTGAATACCACAATTTGTCAAAATTTAAAAATTTTAATTGCAAATCCCTAATACTCAGCACATTCTATTACAATTCAGCAAGTTGAATTTTGAGTTTTCGAAAAATTTTTGGAATTCAGCTAGCTGAATACCACAATTTGTCAAAATTTAAAAATTTTAATTGCAAATCCCTAATACTCAGCACATTCTATTACAATTCAGCAAGTTGAATTTTGAGTTTTCGAAAAAATTTTGGAATTCAGATAGCTGAATACCACAATTTGTCAAAATTTAAAAATTTTAATTGCAAATCCCTAATACTCAGCACATTCTATTTCAATTCAGCAAGTTGAATTTTGAGTTTTCGAAAAAATTTTGGAATTCATCTAGCTGAATACCACAATTTGTCAAAATTTAAATACTTTATCTGCAAATCAGTAATACTCATTACATTCTTTTTCAATTCAGCAAGTTGAATTTTGAGTTTTCGAAAAAATTTTGGAATTCAGATAGCTGAATACCACAATTTGTCAAAATTTAAAAATTTTAATTGCAAATCAGTAATACTCAGTACATTTTATTTCAATTCAGCAAGTTGAATTTTGAGTTTTCAAAAAAATTTTGGAATTTAGCTAGCTGAATACCACAATTTGTCAAAATTTAAAAATTGTATTTACAAATCAGTAATACTCAGTACACTCTATTTCAATTCAGCAAGTTGAATTTTGAGTTTTCGAAAAAATTTTGGAATTCAGCTAGCTGAATACCACAATTTGTCAAAATTTAAAAATTTGAATTGCAAATCCCTAATACTCAGCACATTCTATTACAATTCAGCAAGTTGAATTTTGAGTTTTCGAAAAAATTTTGGAATTCAGCTAGCTGAATACCACAATTTGTCAAAATTTAAAAATTTTAATTGCAAATCCCTAATACTCAGCACATTCTATTACAATTCAGCAAGTTGAATTTTGAGTTTTCGAAAAAATTTTGGAATTCAGCTAGCTGAATACCACAATTTGTCAAAATTTAAAAAATTTAATTGCAAATCCCTAATACTCAGCACATTCTATTATAATTCAGCAAGTTGAATTTTGAGTTTTCGAAAAAATTTTGGAATTCAGCTAGCTGAATACCACAATTTGTCAAAATTTAAAAATTTTAATTGCAAATTCCTAATACTCAGCACATTCTATTACAATTCAGCAAGTTGAATTTTGAGTTTTCGAAAAAATTTTGGAATTCAGCTAGCTGAATACCACAATTTGTCAAAATTTAAAAATTTTAATTGCAAATCCCTAATACTCAGCACATTCTATTACAATTCAGCAAGTTGAATTTTGAGTTTTCGAAAAAATTTTGGAATTCAGCTAGCTGAATACCACAATTTGTCAAAATTTAAAAATTTTAATTGCAAATCCCTAATACTCAGCACATTCTATTACAATTCAGCAAGTTGAATTTTGAGTTTTCGAAAATATTTTGGAATTCAGCTTGCTGAATACCACAATTTGTCAAAATTAAGAAATTTTAATTGCAAATCCCTAATACTCAGCACATTCTATTTCAATTCAGCAAGTTGAATTTTGAGTTTTCGAAAAAATTTTGGAATTCATCTAGCTGAATACCACAATTTGTCAAAATTTAAATACTTTATCTGCAAATCAGTAATATTCATTACATTCTTTTTCAATTCAGCAAGTTGAATTTTGAGTTTTCGAAAAAATTTGGAAATTCAGCTAGCTGAATACCACAATTTGTCAAAATTTAAAAATTTTAATTGCAAATCCCTAATACTCAGCACATTCTATTACAATTCAGCAAGTTGAATTTTGAGTTTTCGAAAAAATTTTGGAATTCAGCTAGCTGAATACCACAATTTGTCAAAATTTTTAAAATTTTAATTGCAAATCCTTAATACTGCACATTCTATTACAATTAAGCAAGTTGAATTTTGAGTTTTCGAAAATATTTTGGAATTCAGCTTGCTGAATACCACAATTTGTCAAAATTAAAAAATTTTAATGGCAAATCTCTAATACTCAGTACATTCTATTTCAATTCAGCAAGTTGAATTTTGAGTTTTCGAAAAAATTTTGGAATTCAGCTAGCTGAATACCACAATTTGTCAAAATTTAAAAATTTTAATTGCAAATCCCTAATACTCAGCACATTCTATTTCAATTCAGCAAGTTGAATTTTGAGTTTTCGAAAAAATTTTGGAATTCAGCTAGCTGAATACCACAATTTGTCAAAATTTAAAAATTTTAATTGCAAATCCCTAATACTCAGCACATTCTATTACAATTCAGCAAGTTGAATTTTGAGTTTTCGAAAAAATTTTGGAATTCAGCTAGCTGAATACCACAATTTGTCAAAATTTAAAAATTTTAATTGCAAATCCCTAATACTCAGCACATTCTATTACAATTCAGCAAGTTGAATTTTGAGTTTTCGAAAAATTTTGGAATTCAGCTAGCTGAATACCACAATTTGTCAAAATATAAAAATTTTAATTGCAAATCCCTAATACTCAGCACATTCTATTACAATTCAGCAAGTTGAATTTTGAGTTTTCGAAAAAATTTTGGAATTCAGATAGCTGAATACCACAATTTGTCAAAATTTAAAAATTTTAATTGCAAATCCCTAATACTCAGCACATTCTATTTCAATTCAGCAAGTTGAATTTTGTGTTTTCGAAAAAATTTTGGAATTCAGCTAGCTGAATACCACAATTTGTCAAAATTTAAAAATTTTAATTGCAAATCCCTAATACTCAGCACATTCTATTACAATTCAGCAAGTTGAATTTTGAGTTTTCGAAAAAATTTTGGAATTCAGCTAGCTGAATACCACAATTTGTCAAAATTTAAAAATTTTAATTGCAAATCCCTAATACTCAGCACATTCTATTACAATTCAGCAAGTTGAATTTTGAGTTTTCGAAAAATTTTGGAATTCAGCTAGCTGAATACCACAATTTATCAAAATTTACAAATTTTAATTGCAAATCCCTAATACTCAGCACATTCTATTTCAATTCAGCAAGTTGAATTTTGAGTTTTCGAAAAAATTTTGGAATTCAGCTAGCTGAATACCACAATTTGTCAAAATTTAAAAATTTTAATTGCAAATCAGTAATACTCAGTACATTTTATTTCAATTCAGCAAGTTGAATTTTGATTTTTCAAAAAAATTTTGGAATTAAGCTAGCCGAATACCACAATTTGTCAAAATTTAAAAATTGTATTTACAAATCAGTAATATTCACTACATTCTATTTCAATTCAGCAAGTTGAATTTTGAGTTTTCGAAAAAATTTTGGAATTCAGCTTGCTGAATACCACAATTTGCCAAAATTTAAATACTTTATTTGCAAATCAGTAAAACTCAGTACATTCTATTTCAATTCAGCAAGTAGAATTTTGAGTTTTCGAAAAAATTTTGGAATTCAGCTAGCTGAATACCACAATTTGTCAAAATTTAAACATTTTAATTGCAAATCCCTAATACTCAGCACATTCTATTACAACTCAGCAAGTTGAATTTTGAGTTTTCGAAAATATTTTGGAATTCAGCTTGCTGAATACCACAATTTGTCAAAATTTAAAAATTTTAATTGCAAATCTCTAATACTCAGTACATTCTATTTCAATTCAGCAATTTGAATTTTTAGTTTTCGAAAAAATTTTGGAATTCAGCTAGCTGAATACCACAATTTGTCAAAATTTAAATACTTTATCTGCAAATCAGTAATACTCATTACATTCTATTTCAATTCAGCAAGTTGAATTTTGAGTTTTCGAAAAAATTTTGGAATTCAGCTAGCTGAATACCACAATTTGTAAAAAATTTAAATACTTTATTTGCAAATCAGTAATACTCAGTACACTCTATTTCAATTCAGCAAGTTGAATTTTTAGTTTTCGAAAAAATTTTGGAATTCAGCTAGCTGAATACGACAATTTGTCAAAATTTAAATACTTTATTTGCAAATCAGTAATATTCAGTACATTCTATTTCAATTCAGCAAGTTGAATTTTGAGTTTTCGAAAAAATTTTGGAATTCAGCTAGCCGAATACCACAATTTGTCAAAATTTAAAAATTGTATTTACAAATCAGTAATACTCAGTACACTCTATTTCAATTCAGCAAGTTGAATGTTTAGTTTTCGAAAAAATTTTGGAATTCAGCTAGCCGAATACCACAATTTGTCAAAATTTAAATACTTTATTTGCAAATCAGTAATATTCAGTACATTCTATTTCAATTCAGCAAGTTGAATTTTGAGTTTTCGAAAAAATTTTGGAATTCAAATTTAAAAATTGTATTTACAAATCAGTAATACTCAGTACACTCTATTTCAATTCAGCAAGTTGAATTTTTAGTTTTCGAAAAAATTTTGGAATTCAGCTAGCTGAATACCACAATTTGTAAAAATTTAAATACTTTATTTGCAAATCAGTAATACTCAGTACATTTTATTTCAATTCAGCAAGTTGAATTTTGAGTTTTCGAAAAAATTTTGGAATTCAGCTAGCCGAATACCACAATTTGTCAAAATTTAAAAATTGTATTTACAAATCAGTAATACTCAGTACACTCTATTTCAATTCAGCAAGTTGAATTTTGAGTTTTCGAAAATATTTTGGAATTCAGCAAGCTGAATACCACAATTTGTCAAAATTTAAAAATTCTAATTGCAAATCCCTAATACTCAGCACATTCTATTTCAATTCAGAAAGTTGAATTTTGAGTTTTCGAAAAAATTTTGGAATTCAAATTTAAAAATTGTATTTACAAATCAGTAATACTCAGTACACTCTATTTCAATTCAGCAAGTTGAATTTTTAGTTTTCGAAAAAATTTTGGAATTCAGCTAGCTGAATACCACAATTTGTCAAAATTTATATACTTTATTTGCAAATTAGTAATATTCAGTACATTCTATTTCAATTCAGCAAGTTGAATTTTGAGTTTTCGAAAAAATTTTGGAATTCAGCTAGCCGAATACCACAATTTGTCAAAATTTAAAAATTGTATTTACAAATCAGTAATACTCAGTACACCATGTATCAATTCAGCAAGTTGAATTTTGAGTTTTCGAAAAAATTTTGGAATTCAGCTAGCTGAATACCACAATTTGTCAAAACTTAAAAATTTTAATGGCAAATCCCTAATACTCAGCACATTCTATTACAATTCAGCAAGTTGAATTTTGGAATTCAGCTTGCTCCATACCACAATTTGTCAAAATAAAAAAATTTTAATGACAAATCTCTAATACTCAGTACATTCTATTTCAATTCAGCAAGTTGAATTTTGAGTTTTCGAAAAAATTTTGGAATTCAGCTAGCTGAATACCACAATTTGTCAAAATTTTAAATTTTTTTTTGCAAATCAGTAATACTCAGTACACTCTATTTCAATTCAGCAAGTTGAATTTTTAGTTTTCGAAAAAATTTTGGAATTCAGATAGCTGAATACCACAATTTGTCAAAATTTAAAAATTTTAATTGCAAATCCCTATTACTCAGAACATTCTATTTCAATTCAGCAAGTTGAATTTTGAGTTTTCGAAAAAATTTTGGAATTCAGCTAGCTGAATACCACAATTTGTAAAAATTTAAATACTTTATTTGCAAATCAGTAATACTCAGTACGTTTTATCTCAATTCAGCAATTTGAATTTTGAGTTTTCGAAAAAATTTTGGAATTCAGCTAGCCGAATACCACAATTTGTCAAAATTTAAAAATTGTATTTACAAATCAGTAATACTCAGTACACTCTATTTAAATTCAGCAAGTTGAATTTTTAGTTTTCAAAAAAATTTTGGAATTCAGCTAGCTGAATACCACAATTTGTCAAGATTTAAAAATTTTAATTGCAAATCCCTAATACTCAGCACATTTTATTACAATTCAGCAAGTTGAATTTTGAGTTTTCGAAAAAATTTTGGAATTCAGCTTGCTCAATACCACAATTTGTCAAAATTAAAAAATTTTAATGGCAAATCTCTAATACTCAGTACATTCTATTTCAATTCAGCAAGTTGAATTTTGAGATTTCGAAAAAATTTTGGAATTCAACTAGCTGAATACCACAATTTGTCAAAATTTAAAAATTTTATTTGCAAATCAGTAATATTCAGTACATTCTATTTCAATTCAGCAAGTTGAATTTTTAGTTTTCGAAAAAATTTTGGAATTCAGCTAGCTGAATACCACAATTTGACAAAATTTAAAAATTTTAATTGCAAATCCCTAATATTCAGCACATTCTTTTACAATTCAGCAAGTTGAATTTTGAGTTTTCGAAAAAAAATTTGGAATTCAGCTAGCTGAATACCACAATTTGTCAAAATTTTAAATTTTTTTTTACAAATTAGTAATACTCAGTACAGTCTATTTCAATTCAGCAAGTTGAATTTTGAGTTTTCGAAAAAATTTTGGAATTCAGCTAGCTGAATACCACAATTTGACAAAATTTAAAAATTTTAATTGCAAGTCAGTAATACTCAGTACATTCTATTGCAATTCGGCAAGTTGAATTTTGGAATTTTCGAAAATATTTTGGAATTCAGTTAGCTAAATACCACAATTTGCCAAAATTAAAAAATTTTAATTGCAAATCACTTATACTCAGTACATTCTATTTCAATTCAGCAAGTTGAATTTTGAGTTTTCGAAAAAATTTTGGAATTCAGCTAGCTGAATACCACAATTTGTCAAAATTTAAAAATTTTAATTGCAAGTCAGTAATACTCAGTACATTCTATTGCAATTCAGCAAGTTGAATTTTGAATTTTCGAAAATATTTTGGAATTCAGCTAGCTGAATACCACAATTTGTCAAAATTAAAAAAAATTAATTGCAAATCACTTATACTCAGTACATTCTATTTCAATTCAGCAAGTTGAATTTTGAGTTTTCGAAAAAATTTTGGAATTCCGCTAGCTGAATACCACAATTTGTCAAAATTTAAATACTTTATTTGCAAATCTCTAATAATCAGTACATTCTTTTTTAATTCAGCAAGTTGAATTTCGAGTTTTCGAAAAAATATTGGAATTCAGCTAGCTGAATACTACAATTTGTCAAAATTAAAAAATTTTATTTGCAAGTCAGTAATACTCAGTACATTCTATTTCAATTCAGCAAGTTGAATTTTGAGTTTTCGAAAAAAAATTGGAATTCAGCTAGCTGAATACCACAATTTGTCAAAATTTAAATACTTTATTTGCAAATCTCTAATAATCAGCACATTCTATTTCAATTTAGCAAGTTGAATTTTGAGTTTTCGAAAAAATATTGGAATTTAGCCAGATGAATACCACAATTTGTCAAAATTTAAAAATTTTATTTGCAAATCAGTAATACTCAGTACATTCTATTTCAATTCAGTAAGTTGTATTTTGAGTTTTCGAAAAAATTTTGGAATTCAGCTAGCTGAATACCACAATTTGTCAAAATTAAAAAATTTTAATGGCAAATCTCTAATACCCAGTACATTCTATTTCAATTCAGCAAGTTGAATTTAGAGTTTTCGAAAAAATTTTGAAATTCAGCTAGCTGAATACCACAATTTGCCAAAATTTAAATACTTTATTTGCAAATCTCTAATAATCAGTACATTCTATTTCAACTTAGTAAGTTGAATTTTGAGTTTTCGAAAAAATATTGGAATTCAGCTAGCTGAATACCACAATTTGTCAAAATCTAAAAATTTTATTTGCAAATCAGTAATACTCAGTACATTCTATTTCAATTCAGCAAGCTGAATTTTGAGTTTTCGAAAAAAATTTGGAATTCAGCTAGCTGAATACCACAATTTGTCAAAATTTAAAAATTTTAATTTCAAATCCCTAATACTCAGCGCATTCTATTTCAACTCAGCAAGTTGAATTTTGAGTTTTCGAAAATATTTTGGAATTCAGCTAGCTGAATACCACAATTTGTCAAAATTTAAAAATTTTAATTGCAAATCCCTAATATTCAGCACATTCTTTTACAATTCAGCAAGTTGAATTTTAAGTTTTCGAAAAAAATTTGGAATTCAGCTAGCTGAATACGACAACTTGTCAAAACTTAAAAATTTTTATTGCAAATCACTAATACTCAGTACATTCTTGTACAATTCAGCAAGTTGAATTTTAAGTTTTCGAAAATATTTTGGAATTAAGCTAGCTGAATACCACAATTTGTCAAAATTTAAATACTTTATTTGCAAATCTCTAATAATCAGTACATTCTATTTCAATTCAGCAAGTTGAATTTTGAGTTTTCGAAAAAATTTTGGAATTCAGCTAGCTGAATGCCACAATTTGCCAAAATTTAAATACTTTATTTGCAAATCTCTAATAATCAGTACATTCTATTTCAATTTAGTAAATTGAATTTTGAGTTTTCGAAAAAATATTGGAATTCAGCTAGCTGAATACCACAATTTGTCAAAATTTAAAAATTTTATTTGAAAATCAGTAATACTCAGTACATTCTATTTCAATTCAGCAAGTTGAATTTTAAGTTTTCGAAAAAATTTTGGAATTCAGCTAGCTGAATACCACAATTTGTCAACATTTAAAAATTTTATTTGCAAATCAGTAATACTCAGTACATTCTATTTCAATTCAGCAAGCTGAATTTTGAGTTTTCGAAAAAAATTTGGAATTCAGCTAGCTGAATACCACAATTTGTCAAAATTTAAAAATTTTAATTTCAAATCCCTAATACTCAGCGCATTCTATTTCAATTCAGCAAGTTGAATTTTGAGTTTTCGAAAATATTTTGGAATTCAGCTAGCTGAATACCACAATTTGTCAAAATTTAAAAATTTCAATTGCAAATCCCTAATATTCAGCACATTCTATTACAATTCAGCAAGTTGAATTTTAAGTTTTCGAAAAAAAATTGGAATTCAGCTAGCTGAATACGACAACTTGTCAAAACTTAAAAATTTTTATTGCAAATCACTAATACTCAGTACATTCTTGTACAATTCAGCAAGTTGAATTTTAAGTTTTCGAAAATATTTTGGAATTAAGCTAGCTGAATACCACAATTTGTCAAAATTTAAATACTTTATTTGCAAATCTCTAATAATCAGTACATTCTATTTCAATTCAGCAAGTTGAATTTTGAGTTTTCGAAAAAATTTTGGAATTCAGCTAGCTGAATACCACAATTTGCCAAAATTTAAATACTTTATTTGCAAATCTCTAATAATCAGTACATTCTATTTTAATTTAGTAAGTTGAATTTTGAGTTTTCGAAAAAATATTAGAATTCAGCTAGCTGAATACCACAATTTGTCAAAATTTAAAAATTTTATTTGAAAATCAGTAATACTCAGTACATTCTATTTCAATTTAGCAAGTTGAATTTTAAGTTTTCGAAAAAATTTTGGAATTCAGCTAGCTGAATACCACAATTTGTCAAAATTTAAAAATTTTATTTGCAAATCCCTAATACTCAGCACATTCTATTACAATTCAGAAAGCTGAATTTTGAGTTTTCGAAAAAAAATTTGGAATTCAGCTAGCTGAATACCACAATTTGTCAAAATTTAAAAATTTTAATTTCAAATCCCTAATACTCAGCGCATTCTATTTCAATTCAGCAAGTTGAATTTTGAGTTTTCGAAAATATTTTGGAATTCAGCTAGCTGAATACCACAATTTGTCAAAATTTAAAAATTTTAATTGCAAATCCCTAATATTCAGCACATTCTATTACAATTCAGCAAGTTGAATTTTAAGTTTTCGAAAAAAATTTGGAATTCAGCTAGCTGAATACGACAACTTGTCAAAACTTAAAAATTTTTATTGCAAATCACTAATACTCAGTACATTCTTGTACAATTCAGCAAGTTGAATTTTAAGTTTTCGAAAATATTTTGGAATTAAGTTAGCTGAATACCACAATTTGTCAAAATTTAAAAATTTTAATTGCAAATCACTAATACTCAACACATTCTATTACAATTCGGCAAGTTGAATTTTGAGTTTTCGAAAAATTTTTGGAATTCATCTAGCTGAGTACCACAATTTAAAAATGTTAATTGCAAATCCGTAATGCTTAGCACATCCTATTACAATTCAGCAAGTTGAATTTTGAGTTTTCGAAAAAATTTTGGAATTCAGATCGCTGAATACGACAATTAGTCAAAATTTAAAACTTTTATTTTCAAATCCCTAATACTCAACACATTCTATTACAATTTGGCAAGTTGAATTTTGAGTTTTCGAAAAAAATTTTGGAATTCAGCTAGCCGAATACCACAATTCGCCAAAATTTAAAAATTTCATTTGCAAATCAGTAAAGCTGGGAATACATAAAGCGCTTAAAGCGCTTATCCAGCCTAAGGCTGCAAATACATGAAGAGCATATTTGGCTGGCTTAAGACATCGGTTGGCTTCTTCGTAGATATTCGATAAATTGTCAAATTTTCAATTGCAAATCCCTAATACTCAGCATATTTTATTTGAAAACGGCAAGTTGAATTTTCGAAAAAAAAGGTTGGTGTTCGGCGAGCTGAATTACACGAGATAAAAATAGTTAAATTTTTCTGCAGCATAACCCACATGATCAATACATTCCATTGCAAGTTGATTTTGTGCAAATTATAAGCATATGAAAATAAAAAGTATCGGAACATACATAATCGCACTACAAATCTCTGTTTTTTATTGCTCCTATGTTCTTTTAATGTTCACTTGTATATTACCAATTCGCAGTTGTAATGTAAAATATGCATTTATATTTATTTTTAATTCACATTTTTATTCCAGGGCTTCTCATTCCTCTTTTCCCCTTATTTTCAAGCATTTGTAATCGTTTGTTTTTTCGACGAAAAAGACTGTTATCGATAATTGGCGTTAGTTCTGAATTTGATTAGTTTTATTAAAGCACTACAGGTCCCTATTATTTAATATTCTTTCATTCTCGTTTGTTTGCAGAGTTTCCTATTCCTTCATTTTACCTTATTTCCAAATAGTCGTTTTTGTAAACTCTTGGTCGTCGGTTTGTTTTGTTCGGTTACGGCGGGTGATTGTTTTGTTTGTGGATGAATTAAAATTTTTTATCGTTTTTTTTTTTTTGCGAATTCGATTTTTAAGCTACTGATCGATCTTGTTTTGTGTCCCTCTCTCCTTTCGCATCTATTTCATAAAACAAAATGAGGAGATAAAGAAAGTTGCAGTTATTAAAAATGAAAATAGATGCAATTAATGATTAAAAAATGAAGTTTATACACCATTGCGATGGTAATTTCAATTAAAAGGAAATACTAGAAAAAAACATGAACTAAAAACCTAAAAACAGTGTGGAGAATTGGTAGTTTATTGAGAAGTTTTTAAGCTGCCAGTAAAAAAAATCAATTCGAAGATTACCAAAAAAAAAAAACTCAGAAAACATCAAGAGATGTTAAATTACTGTTGGTTTTTTATCAAATTCCTTAAGAAACACTTAAAAATGTCCCACTGGTAAACTACGTATTTCTAAGTGCAGCTGGCCCGCTCATCATTTTGTTTTTTTTTTTCTTCATCAATTGGATTTCGACACATCTGCTCATCCATTGTCCAAGGTTACGCCTGCTGTGTACATCTTGGGCACTTGAGTGTGAGAATCAGGATTTTCTTCTTATAAGTGCCATTGGAAACAAGCGAATAAACATTAAGGTAAGTTTATGATACATTAATATAGGGATGTCAGTCGTCACCTAATTGTATTTTATTTAGTTATTTATTTTAACAAATGAATAATACATTGTGGCAACCATGTTCATTTTTATTGAGATATCCATTCAATTGTCTATCCCACACCACATCCAACAACACACATGTTCGGACAGTACCAACTATTTCATATTGTAAACAAATGTGATAGCGCTTTTCTTTGCTTTGATTCTTGTAAATTTTACATCATTAACAATAAAACAACCAGAATAAAATGCGTTAAAGAAAACAATGTTATTGTTGTTGGTTAGCACCTTATTCAGGCATATCGCCTGCCCCCCTCAATACAATTCAGTTTGCACAAAATACGTACACCCTAAAAAAGATATCAATGAAGTTGAACAAATAAAAAGAATCAAAACAAAAACAAAGCCCATTGCGCACATTTACATTTCGTCATGATTGCATGGGCTGACGAGTGGACGGACGGACTGATGTAAAGGCATACGAACGAACGACCTATTCCATCACTCAGCAGCAGCGGTGAATGTGCGCTGGTGGTGTTGAAAATATTGTTGCGGCAAAACTTTCATATGCTCGCCAAACACACATCGAAACTTGTTGCTGCCCTTCTGATTGTTATGCTGCTTGCAGCTTTTGTATAGTGCCCTTCACCATATATTTAGCTTGTCGTTATATTTGTAACCAGGAATAAAGTATCAAAATTAGTAACAAGAATTTTAAGAACTTTTACCATATCTTATATCTAGAGAAGACTTTAAGAACGTTTAAAAGTTTTGTGTAAATATTTGTTTGCAAATTATAGAACGATGCCCGATAGGCCCATAGTCCCTTTCGATTGTCTGCATTGAATTTGAGTCGATTTATGCACGCCTATCCGTTATTGGAAGCGAAGTACATGTTGCATAATTTTCCGATTGAGAGACAGTTCGAAAGAGACTTAGCCTTATTCCCATTTCAGATCTTATTACAGATATCTGTGACATGTGCCTTTAGGATCTTAAGATATTTATTTCATATTTTATGATCCATCGGTCCTATATGAAGAAGTAGCTACATCATTGCTGTCCATGTGGTAGTTGTTGTAAGATGTTGTGTGTGGCTGATTGTCTTGGAGTATGGATTATTAAAGATGTGCAGCGTAGTATGTGAACCTGTCTCGTTCGCGTTTCTCACATTTTCATCAATTCCCACCCAGTAGTCGAGCTAAACTAACCCGGAAGCGTTTTTCATCTGCAATGGATGGGGATGGACTTCGAGGTCGAAATTCACACTTTAGACGAGAATGGCAAGTGTGATTGCATCGCTATGAGTGCTAGTTAGACCTGCCTCATGGGCTCACTGATCTAGGGGCTCTCTTTCTATTACAACTTTGAACCTCGCTGCCTACATCGTGAAGGTCCTGGACGGTTTGGATAACTAACTCAGTAACACCCATGTAGTTACTGCAACGAAAGCCTCCTCATGTAGAAGGTACACTGGTGACATGAGAGGCCCCCCATTGTGATTCTAAGGGCAGCGGATATTCTTCCCTTACCACTCTGGGGTCTCATATCTCACCACAGAATGACCTATCGCGTTATAAGAGGTCAACAAAGTCTTATGTATGCAACCTAAGTGCTGCCGGCTATATGGTTGGAAGCCTTGCTACAACTTTTCAATTAATTGCTTGTGTGATCCATATTATCTTAGGGTACTTTGTAATGTCAACAACGAAAAGACTCAAAGCCATGATCGTACAATTATACGCATACGTTGGGATCTCAATACCGGCTGGACGGCGAGTAATTCCACCAATGTAGCAATTAAGCAAGTCCGAAGGCATCACCCTGCCTTGAAATCTTCCTTTTTTTCTCTATGGGGGGGGGGGGGGGGGGGGTTGTAGACTTCTTGTTCGGGAATTCCACTTACGATTGGCGTCCATCCATGTAGTTGATTTTCGAATGTTTCGAACGTGACCGGATGGTAGTTCTCTTGACACCCTCAAATAGTGTAGCTTGGTAATCTGGCAAATTTTCTGAATTTGGGTAAATTAGCGTTCTCTTGGTTAGGAAATGGTGTTTAGAAATTATGTAATCGGTCGATCTTCCATGGACTGGCTGGTTGCCAATTAACGGCATTATTCAGGCTTGATGGTACAAAAAATATTACTGGTGAGATATGACACTCACAGGTTATTTAGCGATAGTGGATGGTTTCATGGCGAATATATAATTATATTAAAAATCCACCATTTTTTCTGGTATCTTGAGAAGTTTTGGTTGTTTTCAGCTGTAGTGAGGGGGTCCTAAACTCATGGCTGTATTAAAAAATCAACGTTTTCCAAGGCCCTAAGCTGATTGCTGTATTAAAAAATCTATGTGTCCCACAGGCCTGAGGAGGTCTTGTTTATAAAAAATCTACGTTTTCGCGGAAAGCTTGGTAAATACATCGACATGAATATATCTGACAATCTTGTTGATATAGAGACACCCCTATAGTGTAAAGCAGTCGCTATACAAAGTGCAAACATCGTGTGTTATGAGAATAGATTAATGTGTCCGTATTCCCTTTTGATCAGTAACCCTAGGATCTCTTTATCCTAGGAACTCTATTGGCGTAACAAAGAAATGTTTTAAGAAATTGGAACTTGAAAGTCACCTGTCCTCCAAAGATATTTTTCAATTTGCCCTTTACGTTTCAGCTTAAAAACATTATTTTTTTCTGGCAAAGGGTGAAGTAAGTTCGACCTTGTCTTTTATATTACTTCCTCGTTTTTATTTGTATATCTGCTACCCGAAAGACTTCCACAATATCAAAGAAGCATGAAACAACCACCAAACAGCCAGTCGCTACACATCCCTCATTGTACCCAGTTCTCCAATCTGTAAAAGTTCAACATTGGTGGTATTATTAGAGAATGTTTTGCTATTCCCCTTGTGCCTGCTTCCTCTTCTTATGGTCTCTGTCTGTGTGTACGTTTTGTGGTGCGTATAACGTTCAAATTGAATATTGCCATAAATATGTCTCGCACATATGCACATCCGCCGCTGCCGTTTGCTTTTATTTTAGCGTTTCAAATTCAGTTGTAATGTTCGTATGTTTGGATATATGTCGCCGATGTCTGTGGGTCATATTCTTTCATTTTATACGTCTCTTTTTGTGTCTTTAATTTTTCTTTCCCGGTTGCGGCTTAGTTTTATTATTCTGTTTTCTTTATATGAATATGATTTTGATGACTGGACTTTCTAAAACAAATTTTTAATTTTTCCATACCCATATGGACAATAATAACTGTATGTGAACTTCTTCATCTTTGGCACGCAAACTCAATTCACTTGCCTCATATATAGATTTCCAGCCAGCTTACCAGCCAGCCAGTGTAGTCATTCATTGTAGTCATACATTCATTCTTCTTTGCCTTTGCCATAAACAACGGGTTGCTTCCGGTTATAACAAAACGAATAGTTCATATCTATCTATGGTGGAGAAAAACAGCTCCAGACAAATAAAAACAACAAAAATATCCATTAACATGTAACATTTTGCCATGTATAGAATTGCACGCAGTGTTTGGAATTGAAATCATAAGAATGGCGTCAATTTCATGAATTTTGTTTGGACTTTCTTAAAATATATATATTTCGGTAAAGGATGGAGGAGAGAAAAGTAACAACTTGCATTTGTTGTGGTGGTGCATGTCTACACTTTGTTATTGTTGTTACGGTGATATGATGCAAATTTATTGCATGGGAAAGATCAGTAGATCTTCGTAAAGAGGATAAAATTGTTCGTATCGTCATACAAAACCTAAAATTTTTTAAACTCATCTTTTTTACTTATAGGCGATAGAGATGTTATTATTGGAGATCGATAAATGGAGATCTGTAGATCTTCATATAGAGCTGTAGAACTTAAAATTTGTAGATCTTCTCATAGAGGATCTGACAGATCTTATACAAAATTTGTAGACCATCTCATTGAAGATTTGGAAATACATCGAATATCATCCAATTGGTCTAGTAATTTTGAAAATAGAAAATGAATATACAGGGTTTTTGCTATGTTGTCATCTAAAAGTGAGTCATATATTACTTTTTTGTTCAACCATTCAGGATCATTGAGGACTGCAACGCCATGGATTTTTTCTCAAATTAAAATATTTCCTCCACTCTTGTCATTCAATTGCACATTTCTTTCAGCTCATGCATTTAAATTTAAAGTAGCACAAAACAACATCAACAATTGCAAAATTCTCCAATCAGTCAGCCACTTAATTTCCCATTGGCCCAACCAATTAAGAACAAAGATATATATGATGTAGGCCTTATTCATTCAAGTAGGACCAGTTGCTGCGTCCGCTGCAGCAGTGACGGCAGCAAAGAACACGCATACAGTAATCCTAAAAATTAAGAACTACATTTAATAAAAAACCAGTAAAGGAAGTCTTAAAGTCGGGCGGGGCCGACTTTATGATACCCTACACCACTTTGCTAATTTAGTAGAGCTGCGCATAACAATTAAAAGTTTTTATTCAAGAATTCAATCATACACGCTATGATTATAGTTATAATTTAAAATTCAAAGAACTATATATGCCGAAGCATTTGTATCTTTTAAATTCGCACTTGTATTGCCCATTGCACAATTAATAACAACAATTAATTAATAAAAATATATGGGAACTATATCCAAATCGGAACCGATCTCGATAAAATTTGGCAAACATATTTCTGAGCTGTATTTTATATATTTCCCTTAATATCGTTGTTACGGAGTGCATATTGCGGCTGTGGGTAACAAATATGACAAATCGGATGAACAGTATATATGGGAGCTATAGCTATGTCTGAACCGATCTTCACCAAATTAGACATACTAGCTTCTAGACTCAATTCGGTCGTAAGAGCTAAATTTCATCCAATTTGGGCAAATATTAGACGTTTGGTGCACAATCCAAGGTAAATCGGACGAAGTTATATATGGGAGCTACATATATCCAAATCTGACCCGATCTCGACAAATTTTAGCAAATGTATTTCTGAGCTATATTTGATATATTTCCCCAAATATTGTTGTTACAGAGTGCATGTTACTGCGGCTGCGGAGAACAAAAATAACAAGTCGGATGAACAATATATATGGGAGCTATAGCTATATCTGAACCGATTTCGATTAAATTTAGCATACTTATTTTGAAGTCCATACAATTCGGACTAATATTACACGTTTGGTGCACAATAAAAGGCAAATCGGACAAAGATATATGTATATGGGAGCTATATCTAAATTTTGACCGATTATCTCCAATTTCAATAGGGTTCGTCCTTAGGCCAAACAAATGATTTCATCTGGATAGGGCAATAAATGCGAACTGTACTTTGTTTACAAAAATACATGGACAGACGGACGGACGCACATTCATAAATCGACTCAGAGTGTGATTTTATGCAGATAATCAAAAGGAACTATGGGTCTATCTCGTTTCCTTTTGCCTGTTACAAACAAATGCACAAAGACATAATACCCTGACCACCTTGTGGTGTAGGGTAAAAAACAGAGTACGCTCGATTTCCTTTTTTACTCAAAGAAGTACACTTATTCAAGAGAGAATTTCGGATTAAGGACTATATCGATCTCTTTCTTGTAGTTCCTTTTGCGACAACTTGTTGTTGTTTCAAAAGATAATTATGAAAGAAAGAAACAACTATAATTTTAAAAACTCTTTGATACATCTATGCTACACTCCACCAGTATCCCACATTTTGGCTCTAAAATATTTTTTCCTACACCTTTTTGTGGACAATAATACTTACAAAAACTCATAGATCTAGTGTCTCCCAATCATCCCCTTCTTGGTCCAAAGGTCTTGTAAGTTACTTTCTATAAGTTTCCCATATGTGTCAATACAATAATTCCATATCTCCCATTTGTCATACTTGACCACATGAAGAAATAAGGAAAAAGTAATGAATTGATTTAATTCATTGCAGCCGTAACTCTACTAACAAAACAACACCCGCTTACACCATTGTTGGTGTTGTTGTTTTTTGCTCAAAATCCACTTTAGCAACAAAGAGACATTGTGTGTATTTCAAAATGTTAATTTTATGGCCGGCTATATTACACCTATACCGGCGGCGTCAGACACAATAAAAATAAATAAATATTGAAATTATTTACATTTTTCAATATCATTAAGTGTTTATATTTAGTGTTTGTGTGTACGTGCATGTGTGGCAACTTCATCCCACTAGTGTGTCCAAGTAATTGCCAATAAATGTCCAATCAACGCTGGCGTCGCCGTCGCTGTCACTGTCGCCAACTATGACTTCGATAACGAACGCTGATTCAAATGACATCACTTCACTTAACCCGAATGAAGTGCAGTGCATAATTCATTCATTTGCCAGTTAATGGTAATTTATTGGAAGACAATGTCATGATGGATGGATGGATTGGTGTTGGTATGGGTGGATGGATGGAATGATGGCGAGACGCTCAAAAGGAGTACGGTGACCGACCCCCATGAAAAAAAGACGAAAAAGATTTCAAAGAAAAACAAACCAATGTGGGGTATTCCAATTAAACGCATTATGCAAATATTCAATGCACATAGCCAAGAAAATCTGAATACTTCGTAGACATAATAATTATGCGCAAGTATGTTGTACCATTCCAACCTCAAATCTACTGCAGCACATCAACAAAAAAGAAAACTGTTCATGTTTTGAATTCAAATTATCAATGCAAACAGATTTTCATATTTTTCTTGGCTTTTGGTGAAAATGTTTTGGTTTTTTGGCTACGTCTTTAGGTGTTGCTTGCCAATATTGTTTTCAAGGTTTCAGGTTGATTTTTGTGTTTTGTTGTAACAAAATTACCCATCCATAGGCATACGTTTTTTGGTTTTATTTGTAAACTGAACTAAATTGTGCTGGGCATTTGACTATCAGACAACAACAGCCCCTCAAAGATCACCATCACAAGTCATGGTGCAGGCCAAATGTATATTTTTGTCTTTTATGACTTTTGTAAACATAAAAATGGTGCTGCACACATGTGTGCTTAATTTTTTAGTGTGCATTTTTTTAATGAAACTAAGTGTAGATATTTACGAGGATGGAATGGAGAGAAATTTCAGTCAACATTCATTTTAAGGATGTTATTTATGCTAGCGAGAGTGCAAGCTTTACACAAAGTTTACTCTCCATGCTATGAGAGTGAAACTAGCGAAAATTTCGGGGCAGGCCTAGTTGGCGTAGCAGTAGCCAATCTGTATCTGGAAGTCTACGTTAGTGCCGGATTGTTGCAAGTAATTATGTTGTGTAAATACTCGAATTGTAAGTAGTGGGCCAGGAGGAGGCTGGTTGATTACAGCAGTCCATTTCTAAATACCGAGACACCTCTCTTGAAAGGATCGATTTGGAATAGGACTGATGTGGGAATAAAATTGAACACTTACTTTTAATTCTATAGGAATAATTGTTATTCAAAAGTTTAACAAGAAGGAATGGACCAAAATATTTATTGGATCTATGATTAACAGGAATATTGAGATACATGAAGTCTGACAAACATATTTAGGACCAAGCGTTAAAATAATCAGAAGGAGTGGACCAATGTTGCCTATTTTCGAACTCGATGTAAGTTTCACAATAATAGTTGTGTTCCAGTACTTTTTTAGTAGTAAAACTAGCAGAAGAGAGAACAGTTCGAAATGTCATTCTCATTTAGGTGTGCTCAAAAAATAAGGGAACGGGGAACGGAAAATTAGCAGAAATGCGATAAAATGTCTAAATTCAAAATTCCAAAAGTAAGCAGTCTTAATCGGACTGGTGAAACCTTACTGAAAAGGACGCCAAAATTTAAAAAAAGAGTATTGAAGACGATTTGTCAAAATTAATGACCTATAATAATAATTAATTTTCAACCTTGTTAGCCTTGCCAATTAAATGTCAAATTTACAATATGCACATTTCTGCTCACCTAAATTCATGTAGCTAAAACAAGCAGAAATGTGCACCACTCAGCGCCATTTTTTTCTCGAGAGAGCTGCAAGTTTCGCTAGTTTTTGGAGTACGGGAACGCGTTGTACCAGAATTAGTACTAATTTGTAGGTTCTAATACAACTAATATTACGATGTACCAAGTTTGGACCAAATCGGATACTTTGAGAGATATCGTACGCACCAGCCAGAGAGAAAAAAGTCGGAAGTACGAACACTCCTAAATCGACTCGAAATTTCCTGAAACGGATTTGATCCAAAGACACCTCGGGTCTAAAGCCGTTATTTCGATGATGCATGCTTTTGCCGTATCAAATTATATATACCCTCTAGTTGAGGGTATAACACCATATAATAAATTCAACGACATGAATCCTAATCGAAGATAGTTGAAATATGAAGATCAGAATGTAATTTCATTACTATGTGCTAATTTAATTTTATTCCCCTGGGAAGCTCCTATTCAACATTTTCGGGTCTTTTTAGGTATAGTAGAAGCATTTTTTTCTTTCCTATAGAAGATCTTTTAAAGGAAAGATTTTACAGATGCTACAGAAGCTTCTTTCTTAGTACTATTCTTCGTGTTTTCTATTTATTAAATACAATGTTAATTCTTTATAAAAAATGTAATCAATTCATTTCCTTGATGACTACGCGGTTCTTTAAGACACATTTCTTCACCACAGGCCTTTGTTTTGTTCCATGACCAATCTGTTCTTTAACATGGCTGTCAAATGTCTCGCTTTGATGTTTGGCATTCAGCTTACTTTCACCCACACTCATAATTATTATTTTTTAGAAATTTTGGGAATTTTTCTTTAGACAGTTCTTCTCCTTTCCTCGATTAAATGAACTCGAACTCCGTTACCGATTTGAATATGAAAGTGTTACAAATAACTACAACAATTCATTAAAATGTAATTAAGTTTGAACTCATTTCAAAGAACAATGGCAGTCATGTATAAAACTGGAACAGAACCCAAGCATTACCACAGTTCAACTATCATTTGTCTACCTGCATTACCTCCATTATCTCAATAATTGCTGTGCGAGTTGTACATCTTTATGATTTAAACAATAATAATAAACTCTTCTTCGAAATAATTCATTGTGTTGACACGTTAAGTGTTGGACATTACTTGTAATTAGTTTATTGGAAGAGTATTATTTTTAATTTCTCGTTAGTCAATAGTTTAGTTTTACAACATTTTGAGCTACAGATGAGAATTAGAAATTTATGAATCTTTGTGATATGAATTTTGAATAGCAAAAATATATACTTTTGTATATATCATGTAATTCCAATTATTAATATTATTTAAGACCCTACAAATCCAAGTCGACGTATCTGTGCACGTATACTTTTGGTATTGGATCAACAAAAATAGAACACCGAGATGGAGCTCCAAAATTAATATAAAAAAAAAAAAACAAGTAAGCAAAGGCTACAGTCGAGCGGGGCCCACCGTTGAATACCCTACAACACTATAATAAATGATACAGTTTATATAGGCGAGATTGCACAAGATGTTGTGACAAATAATAAAAGAAAGCCATCAGGTTTCGTTCTCTAATTTTCGAATAATAGCAACTTAAACTAATTTGCTCATTTCCAATTTATTGGTAGATGTTGCACTTAAATGGTCTTCCTAGATCTGGAACCAACATTTCCCAAACACCTATAATCTCTCAGAAGTGGCAAAAGATTGACTTTTATTATTGGTTTTTGACTGAAACGCATCTATATGAGATACAGACATTTGATTATATTCTTCAACGAAATCAGTGTTAACGAAATAGTCAGAAGTGCGTCATCCCTGTATTTGTGAATTCTCCAAAAAGTCACTGGAATGGACATTTTCGTATTTAGTCTACAAAAGTTGGCCAACTATTTCACACATTGAATATTTTGGATGGCTATCCGAAACTGCTTGGCTTTTGCAATGTGTGGTAACCCCCATTCAAATGTGCGTGAGGATCGGGCGATAATTTTGACCTGCTGACAATTTTGCAGTTTTTTGGTCCATTTCAACCCCTAAATATATAGCGATCATCTCCAAAAAGAGTAGGCATCTATTCTGACCCTCATCTTATCCCCATGCAAAATTTCGTAAGGATTGGGCCATAAATGCGATCTGTATATGATATCCTGAAATCCTAACTACTTAGTTTTGTTAGCTGTAGAAATATTACCAAATGTTTATTGAAAATGAAAATATGCCAAAAATATGACAAAATTGAAAAAATATGAGAAAATGTTACAAAACCAAGAATTTTATCTTTAGAGAGATATTTTTGTGCGATTTTTTTAGACGTTTTTTCTTTCCTGCCAAGTGGCCATTCTGAATTAATGAGAACTGTCGAAATCAGTTCAGCCGTTCTCGACTAATAAGAGATCTTTCAAGCATATCTTCTTTGATAGACATATATATCGCTCATATTTTGCTATATATCCGATTTGTTGGATGTTAACATCAATGTAAAGATCAGAAGTAACCTTGTCATGGCTTTGTGATTTCGCCGGGATTTAAAATATTCGCGGTTTAATGAAAATTTTTGAATTTTTTCAACACAAAAGATATGGTCTATTTTACCCGCTAAATATTATCCGATGACCACCCAAATTGGTAGGCTTTTTCCCCGCCCTAAACTCTAGCTACACGCGAAGTTCCGCGTCGATTGGTCTATAATTGCGACCTGTATAGCTACTGCAAAATCCGACATTTTTTCAGTTTTTGGTCCATTTCCACCCCTAAATATTATGCGATCAACTCCAAACGATCCCCCACCTCCATTCTAAATTTCGTGAAGATCGGGCCATAATTGCGACCTGTAGAGTGATTACAAATTAACATGGACAGACGGACAGACGGACGGACGGACATACATAGCTAGATCGACTCAACTCGGCGAGATAGGAAGATCCATATATACTTTCCTATGTGGGAAATCAATATTTCGAGGTGTTACATAATTTTTGGCCCAATCAAACCCCAACACATAGTGTTGTAGGGTATAAAAAGAAAATAAGCTCAGTTCTGAATCCTCCCTCATATTTCGATCAGCGTAATGTTCCAAGTCGATTTATCGATGCCCTAAGTTGTTATCGATATCTTTTGGACGAATTGAGGAAGCAGGCTGGAATTCTTCTCCTATCTGTAATTTTTCAGTAAATGAATCATGTGGGTCCACGTTTTCATATAGCTCCTATAAAGCCAGCGATTCTGTATTTTGATGATTTAGGCTGTATTTTCTAATAATTTTTTAAAATTTTAGTTGAAGAGCTTGAAATGGGTTTTATCTTCTGTGGCAGAACATTTCCTTAAGGGAGGTTTGTAAGACATGATCTTTAACATAGCCCCACAACAAAATGGTGTAAAGACGTTAATCGCACACTCTAGGCATCCGGTCAGGAACGTGCGTGCTGTTTTGCATGTGACACCGTTTTTTTTTTGAATCCACAGGACATGCAAGTCAAGCTGTTGGATATAATCTCGAATTACCGCTCACCATTCAGAGTTACGTTACGATTAACAACTTCTTTGGAAAAGTAATGTCGAACGATGTCAGCAGCCCATAAACAGTACTATATTGTGTCTTTTTTTGTATGCATTGATTCCCCTGATCACAATTTTTCGATTAAAATGTCTTCGGCCAACTTTCCAAGAGCCCACAATTGATGACCATAAAATGGAAGAAGAGCGCGATGAACTTTCTTAACAAAGTGCGCAATTTGTTAATAAAATTTTCAAATACTGCGTTGTTTAATGATAAAGAAAAACGCGAAATATGCGCGAGCTATTTAAAAGAGCCCCGAAAAATGTATCTCCAGCTATTCAGTATATTGATGATTTTAGACACATTTTTTAATGAAAGTGTTTAATATTTGATGATCCCATGGTCGCGACGATCGATATTCTGCATTGTGATAATTGTGCATTTAAAGTATATAGTGTCTGTGGCTATATCACTGATATTACCTTAAGCGAGCGACCAAAGGATTCACTTTGGGCTTTTTTGAAAATAAGATTAAAAACTCCTTTTAAACGAGATCGAAATAAGTCAAAATATTTTACAAACATATACATCATACATTTTACAATAGGTCCTGGAATGCAACAAAATTTTAATTTTGCAAAAATCTCCTGCAAAGCTTAATTTTAGAAGGATGATGTCAAAGACAATAATATCCTTCATTAAATTTCACTATGAGTCACCAAAAGAAAATATGTCTTTATTTGCCCTTTTATATAAAAGTTAAAAAAAAAAATAATTAAAAAAGCAGTAAGTTCGGCCGGGCCGAACTTTGAATTCCCTTCACCATTTGGAACGAACTAGGACATTTTTAAAAATTAAAAATAAAATCCATTAAATATTCTGTTAAAATCTCGGAAGGTGCCCATATATAGGGCGATAAACGATATTGTGGACCTATATAGACAAATCTATGACTAGGGATAAAGTACTCACAAATAACTCCTTGCATAGAATTTAAGACAATTCCGTTTAAAAATGTGGATAAAATCATTAAAATACTGAATATCGGGGGTACCGTTATCATGGACCTATATAGAGAACTCCCTGTCAGGGGGCTAAGTGTTCACAAAGGACCTCTTGTGTAGAATTTCAGACAATTCCGTTGAAAAATGTGGCTAAAATCATAGAAATACCGAATATCAGGGGTACTCACCAGGAACTCATTGTGCGGATTTTCAGACCATTCCATTGGAAAATGTGGCTAAAATCATCAAAATCCGGATATAGGGGGATACCATTATATGGGGTTTATACGATATTTTGGGCCTATATAGACAATTCCCTTTCAGGGGGTAAAGTACCCACAAAGAACTCCTCGTGTGGATTTTCAGACCATTCTATTAGAAAATGTGACTAAAATAATCAAAATACAGAATATCGTGGTACCGTTATATGGGTGCTATACGATATCGTGGACCTATATAGATAATTCTCAGCCAAGGGATTTTTATACCAAAGAGAGATCCGCAAAATTTTAGCTTTCTATTTTAAATCGTCTTAGAATTTTACGCTTATCAAGAATGTATAAACTTTGTTGGGTCTAAAATGATTATTTCGATGAGTTACAAACGGAATGATGAACTTAATATACCCTCCATACTATGTATGGTGGAGGGTATAAAAAACCGAAAATAATTCCAAAAAATTTTGTTAAATTTTTCCTCGTCCTTCCTTCGAGTTTATGCATAAAAATACTATAACACTTCGTTATTTTGTTTTACGCAGAAAGTTTCAAAAGAATAAATATTCTGCACAAAATGGATAAACAATATATCTATGTTTAATAGTTTATATTTAAAATATTCTGTAGGAAAGGTGTTCTACCCTGAAGAGTCCAAAATACAAAAATTTCAGTCAAATAAACAGAGGTAATTTATACCAGTGGGCCTATGTCGATTATTGTTTTATAGGTGAATCCTATATACAATTTTTTAACAAATAGTTTTGAGGAACACTTTGACTTACTACGATCCAGTTTAAAAGGAGTGTTTAACAATATTTTGAAAAAAGTAAGTAAGTAAGTATTATTGACATTGGTGACTTGACAAAACTTCCATGTTTTTAATAGATTTTTATACCGTTATTTTGTAATTGATGAAAAAAATAATTAAATTATATAATAAAAAAAATAAACTATCTTACAGGCAAGATATCATTTAGATAGAAAGAGCCGTGTGCTCCTCCTTCTATTGTAATGTTTTTAGCCCCATAACTTCAATCTGATTTATTCATTAAATTAGTTTCATATTATCTGCATCAAACAAGAGATTACCATTTTCACGTGCACACATATCGTTTGATATAATGGATTAACTTCGACTGAAAGTACAAGTCAGAAGAGCATTTTTCCTAAGCGTGTAAGCATCTTAAAACTTCAAAGAAAAACCATTTGTCTTCTCTCATGTTTCCCACCTGTAATGAAAAATTGATAAACATCTCAAGAACTGTAACAAAACTTTGAACTACAAATCAAACATGATTTCGGGATTTATGGGTTCATTAGCTGTATTTATTATTTTAAGAACTTTCCACGTGAATAAAATTTGCGAAAATGAATGGGGGCACACTCAATTTGCGAAATAAGACACGTGTTCAACAGGGCGTCGTCGGGGTGGGTGATTACAATCGTGACACTTTTTTCCAAGATAATAAATTAAGAAGGCCAAATAAAACAAATAAATGACCGATAATATTTGCAGTTTCATTGAAAACAGCTGCAATCGATTTACCATTCCATTTCATATCACCCCCTTAGTATTTATGCTGCATCTTATAGTTGAGATAGTTGTTAGGGGGTGTGCGTGTGCCTGGGCATATTCACATACATAATGCATGACTGTGTGGGGTGCAAATGCCAAATTTGAAGATAACTCTGGCACCTTTTGTAACACATGTGCTGCTGCCGTTCTTGGTCTTTATATTGTTTTGAGATTTTTTCGTTTTTTTTTTTTTTGCGAAATTTACGCCACGCACATATGTTTGAGCAGCGGATATACATAAATTGAACGGAAAGAAAACAAAGTTTGACATGTGTTGTGTCGGAGATGGGAAAAAAGTTTGTATTTTTCTTCTGGTAAAATTTCTAAGGTCCCAATCAAGTTAAATAAAACTGTTGGATATTTTCAACTCTAAGCTTAAGGGGTACGAAAAGTACTGAAATGTACAAGATGGGTGGTTCACGTTTGGGTGAGATAAGGCAAGAGTTTTGGAAATTCGCACTTTAAGGACACTAAAGTATTTGAAGGTACAAAGTGACAAACATTGCTATTGATAGATCGATAAAAGATAGAATTTTGAAATTGGCATGGGGTCTTTCTTTGCGGTGTTAGGAAACATCTTAGTTCAGGGTACAAAAAATACTTAAAAATTTACAGGAGATAATATAAAGCTGATTTTGAAATATTCCTATTTTACGGGTACAAAAAGTACTAAAAACCATTGACAATGTATTTTTGTTACAAAAATCTGAATGAAAGTGTATTTGAAATAAATATAGGACCAGAATTCAGTCATATAACTTAGTTTGTCAAATGTTTGAAAGAATCAAAATTGGGCCATACGGATGAAAAGTGGTAATTAGTACTAAATAAAAATAAATTCACATCATGACCACGTATGCAGTCGCAATCTTAGCTTTCTCAATTTTAAACTTTTTGTAAGTAGCTGGCTTTTGGTCGGGGCTTGATATTATCTCTTTTAAGTATGCCTAAAAACAGCTAACACGAACCAAAGTTTTCTAAATTTGATTCATTTTCTATTCTCCACTGAGTATTTCCCACACCAAGTTTACTAAAATTAATAATTTTTATGTAGACCCCATAGCAAACGATCATAATCCCCATGGGGATTATGTCCGTTGTGGAAGCGGCCATAATCCCTACTTTATTATGGGGGTTATGATCGAAAAAACCGGTTATAATTGCAATGGGGATTATGTCCGGGCACCTCGAAATCTAGCACACTCTTAGGGAATCCTATTACCAAAATGCATAATTCTTCTTAAATTCCTACTTTCTATACCAAATTTAATACTTTTTGTACACTATACAGTGCGCATTTCCAAAAACCTAATTTAGACACACATAATTTCAGCTCCATTCCACTCTATTATATTTAGTACCATTTAGTATTTTTCGTACACATCATAGTACACATTTTCAAATCCATCTGCTTATCCCAACGCCATAGAATCACTGTGAGTGATTCTTACTAGTATTTTCCTACTCTCTATGCTGAATTTAGTACTTTTTGTACTTTTTTAGTAGGTATTTCCAAGACTACCTCTAAATTTCAACCTTACACACAATGACATGTCTGTAGCAATATTCGTTCACCCAAATGCAAAGTAAGTACTATTTAGTACTTTTCGTATGCTTGTAGTTTATTTTTAATTTTTGGTACATATATAATTCGAATTTCCAAAAACTCAGCCTTAGTTCACCTCTATACCGCAACATGCAAAAATACAAGATTTAAGCTTTAGCCGTTTCAGCTCCCAATGCACAGTGGTCGAGGTCGTATGGGAACAGCGGCCAAAAATACTTTCAGTGCGGATATCAATATGAATCTTTGGTTATGGTACCTTGATGGGATAAATATAAAAAATGTGACAAAATGGATATGGTCGATGCATGTTTTGGCATGGTCCCCATATAACGTACCTCCCGAATAAGGGTTATTTGCCCAATTCTTGTCTTGTCTAAGGAGCTAAAAAATAATCTTACTGAAAATTATTTGGAGCAGCCCGCCAGCAGGTAGAGTCCCTTGTAAGGTACCTTCAAAAATAAAAGCATTTTTTATACAAATCAAGTATAAATTTGATCATTTTTTGTAAACAAAATAAAATAACAATTTAATGTAAAATTAAGTCAAAGATAAATTTTGCACAAATAATTAGTTTGACTTAAGGCCCTATTGAAATTGGATGTAACCGGTCAAAATTTAGGTATAGCTCCCATATATATTCATCCAATTTGACTTATATTGTGCACCAAACATGTAATATCAGCCCAAATAGTATGGAATATACGTACGTCCAGATGGGACCTGAAAATAAGTATGCCAAATTTGATCGAAATCGGTTCAGATATATATATAGCTCCCATATATATTGTTCATTCGATTTGTTATTTTTGTCCTCCGCAGCCGTAATGTGCACTCTGTGACAACGATATTTGGGGAAATATATCAAATATAACTCAGAAATACCCTTTCTAAATTTTATCGAGATCTGTTAATATTTGGACATGGCTCAAATATATTTCTTCGTCCGATTTGCCTTTTATTGTGCACCAAACGTGTAATATTAGCCCATATCAAATTTAGATATAGCTCTCATATATATCTATCCGATTTCAAGTTAATTGTGCACCAAATGGATAATACAAGCCCGAATTGAAAAGGCGCAAATGCCTCGACAAATTTAATAGAAATCGATTCAGAGGAGGATATTCCTCCTATATATTAGTTCCTTTGGACTTTTAATTATTAATATAAGCATTGCTGGTATGATTTAATTCTCACAAATTCCGCATTAAAACCTTTATTTGTAATGTGACGCTCTGCTAAATATGCAAAGTGGTGTAGGGTATCATGAAGTCGGCCCCGCTCGACTTTAAGATTTTCTTTACTGGTTATTGTTTGGTAACGTTCGCTGTCTCATTATAAAACGATCAGAGCTCAGAAGAAGACGGTTAATAAGATCTGTGTTTGTTGAAACACGAGAATTTTTTCGGGCATGATTTAGTCGAAACTTGGAAAATAGTGCCATGGATATAAATTTGTTAACTCTTTAGCAGTATCCAGTGCAAAGGCCTTAAATTTTTGGACATAAATATTATACCCAGAGGACAATGCTTGCAACATTATTGAACACCCCTCAACTACATCCTTATCAATCCCTAACAACAAAAACATATTCTATGTCACTAGCACCATAGAACTGACAAAACTGACAGCGAAGTCACTTCAGTATATTGGGCATAACGTACACATCTGACAAAATCTGAAAGTAAATTAGCACTTTTAGAATCTTAGGACCATTACTAATGGCGTGAAAAAAAAAAAAACACATTGGAGGATTCTGGGGGGAAAACAATTAAAACTTTAACTGAAATCCAATTTTATTTTCAAAATTAATCTTAAAGGCAACTCAGAACACTCACATCTTCTATATTATACACATATACTAAACACACAAATTACTGCACTAAAAATAAGTTAATACCTTGCTTTTCAAAAATATTGCCAAGATTTGTAATTTTAAAATGAATTTAATTTTTTAATACAGTTCTATTTTTACTCCACTTTTTCTCTGATCCCACTGAAAAAAAGAACTAACTACATTTTCTCTTTTTTGATGCTATTTTCGAAGTGTCCCGTTAGAATGAAGCCAAGATTATTATGTTTTCTAAAAAGCTTAACCCCTTAAGAGTTCATTTGTACACATTTGACAATAAATATCTGATTTTCATTTTTTGAATTTTGGCCAATAGCAGCGACCACTTTGCAATGGAATGGTGCCAATAAATCAATATTCCGTAGAACTTGGTGATGGGTAAAAATTATTATACCATTTATCCTGAATTCATACAAATGCAATTATTATTTGAGGTTTTTTTTTGGAATATTCCCATCTATGTAAAACATAAAAGTCCGTCTTTTACTTTTCTTCCTTCTATTTCTCTCCATCGTCCTTTAAAAGGTCTGATTGTTGTTGTTTTAACGCTACATGGCCTAGTGTTCAATGACCTTTTCTTTATTTGAAAAAGATTAAAGATTGCTTGCCTGTCGATGAGAAAGGGTTTATACGATAGTGTCGGCATGTGTGATTGTGTTTGTGCACGTCCCCGTATTTTGGGTTTTCATATACACCACAAAAAGTAAGGGTTGTTAAATTCCACCTTGTATTAATTTTATATTGCGCCTGTGCAACCTTTGTTGTTATTGTGTTTTCCTCTCCTTGTGTTATTTAAAAGGTCCTCTATTCGTTATCAGCGAAAATTTTGCGCTGCTGCGTTTTTCTCTTCCTTTGTTTTGAAAGAGAAATTATTCGGAGAAAGAAATTTCGATATTGGAATGGGGAAACCTTGTCGTACAAATTAGTTTTTCCCTAACAGCCTCCATTGATGGAAAATACCTTCGTTTTCTTATGGTCATTTATCATCACCGTTGTTTGGGTGTATAGTGTGTGTGTGTGATACGACGCCTATGCATATGCATGTGTGTGTGGTGTGTCATGTGCTGTTGTTCCTTTTTCTGGTTGTTTCTTGAAATATCATCTGGATTTCTGTCTGTCTGTCTGTCCGTCTGTCTGCCCATCAATTGTTGCACCTTTTTAGCCAGGCCTTTTAAAGAGAATTTTCCCTCTGGGTTTCTAGTATCTGGTTCGTTCCACTGTGTTGACGACGATGATGATAACTGATCGTTTTGCTTTCTTAACTGCTTTTACTGGTGGATGGATGGGATAGCAATGACGGTGGTGGTGGTTCTGCTGTTGACGGTGACTGCATTTGTAGGTAGTGTAGCTGTTGCCATTACAAATGGCTGCTGCTGGTGTCATTCAGCTGTTGGCTGTTCGCCGGTTTACGTCATGAATTTTATTCCAAGTTTAAACGCGAATCTCCTTCTTTGAGTTACACAAATTCAGCTGAGCGTGGAACTAAACAAAGCTAAATATTTTAAATAGTTTCGAGTTCGGTAGTAACAATAGCAACAACAACAATACCATTGACAACGGTTACAGCATTTGTCTCCATCGTGGAAGTGAAGTGGAGGCGGTATTTAAATTCAAAAACACAGTTATTTTACAAATTTCAAAACTAGAAGACATCTTTTGTGCATTATAATACTGAAGCCGCCGAATAAAATCAGAGAGTTTTATTATTAAGTGGAAATTGTTGCGGGTCTTTTAAGATTTGTGTCATTTGAGTGTTTGAGTCACTATGTGATCCCCCTCTCTCCCTCTGTGTAAAGAAACAAGTACACAATTTCGTCATTGCAAAAAAATCCATTTAAAAATTTGTGTTCAACTTAAACAAAAGAGGTTTCTTTATTCGACATCTTCTTCTTCGTTGTTGTTTTTGTTGTCATCTGTGTCTCTTGTATGCTATAAATTACAAAAAAAAGAAAAGCAGCTGAATCAGAATACAAAAAATTAATGTCAGCAATTTTTGTTGTTTTTGTAACAAACAAAATAAACCATCCTGAGCATAAAAAGTACAAAGACCACATATCTGTAGATATCTAGACCCTAGCGAGCTTCGCTCTTTCTCAGTTTTAAATGTGCGTCTAATAAATCTTCTTGAATGTCTGAATAAAAAAAAATAATAAGAATTTTGTGTGCCTGTCTGTCTGCCTGGCCCAAGTTCAAAAAGTGACGAATTAATTACAAAGAACTTAATTGTTAAGGTAAGTGTCTTTGAGTCTTTAAAAAAAAATATGATCATAAGATCATAATTTTTATACGAAACAGGGATGGGAAAATGAAATTTAAGAACGATCAAGAAAATGGGACACTAATTTTATATATTTAAAAAATATTATTTTTCTTCTTTTTATTCTTCAACAATATGGACCTTTTGTGGGGAGGGGTAGACCGATATACCCCATCTTACTTTAGATATATGCTGAGAGAAATATATAAATGTGTAAAAGATGAAATGCCCGAGAAGATAAATTTTAAAATATAAATGCAATGTGTTGGTGCGCAAGGGGTTAATTGAAAAATATTTTTTTTTTTAATATTAATGATTTTTACCATTTTTTTTTGATAAATCAACGTATTTTTAAATTAATTTAAATTAAATTAATTAATTAAATTAATTTAACAGGAAAATGACACAATTTCCCGACGAGGACGAATAACCAGAGTGGTGTTGGCGGTAGGGAATCTGCATGGAAAATGCTGAATTGCACAAAAACTATGCTAGCTGCGTCATTGAGGCGGGTCTTAAATGAAAGGTCTCGAGGAGTACTTTCTGGCTATATATGCCTTATATTCCCAACTGATTTTAGATAACCGAATTTTTTCGATTTTCTAACCAAAGTGGCGGTTTCGATAGAAGTAAAAATTAAAATAAAATTAAAAAAATTATATATTTATATTTTTGCAAAAATTGATAAAAATCATAAATATTAAAAGAAACTATTTTCAATTAACCCCTTGCGCACCAACACATTGCATTTATATTTTAAAATTTATCTTCACGGGCATTAAGATGAAGGTAATCGCGAATAATAGCGTATTTTATAAATGTCCCTCGTTTGCAAGGGAGGTACCAGAAGAAATAGACCGATATTGCAAGTTTTTGGCAGTTGACATAAGTTCGTTGTGAGTATTAAGAAGTGGACATTGGTGGAGGAGATACCGAAAGTAGTGGACCAATATGGCAATGAATTTGAAAAAAATATTGGCATAAACAAAGTCTGAAGTATGTTGGTGATTAATTGCAAGTTTTATAAGTTATTTATATTGCTGATGTTGACCCTTTCTTGTGAGGTACATGAAGGACTTTAACCATATTTCCCGAACTCATCCTTTACAAAAAAATATGTATATACAGGGTTGCCCATATTCGACGGACCTTTGGGCCCTTTGGGCCCATTCCAATCGACGAGGCTTGTCCGCAGGCGACATTCTTTGCGTCAATTGCATTTTGTATGGGAACAAATGCAAATCAATGCGAATAATCCGTTGTAAAGTGGACCGAGCGTTTTTGGGATGTTCTTGGGGACCTCTCAACACTGGCTCGTACGGCAGTGATATTCTCGGCCGGTCGCCTTGGTCGATTTTTATATGGCCTCTTCGGATTAGAAAGAGCCTTACCAGTCGAAAATTTTTCGTATAAACGCTTAATGGTGTTCTTAGAAGGCGCACTTCTCACATTTTTTAATATTTTAAAAGCACGTTCAGTTTTCACAATTGACTTCTTGTAAATTTCAACTATTTCAGAGCGCTCGCGTGGCGTGTATGGGTTCATGGTAAAAATCTGCTATATACCTATACCTTCTTTTTCAAAATTTTCCCTAAATCTTATCTTATAGGCCTCTATTTTTGAATTCATCTTATTTGCAATGGATAAATCATCCTTCTTCATTCGCGTTAAGTAGACATCCACATATCTTTCAAAGGTTTCATCGTTTCCTTAAGACATAGTCTGCGATTATATTTTAAAATAAAATCAAATGTGCACTCGCTATTATGTCGTTGCAGCCGATCGCCAAGTGGTCTTTGTACGTTATCCTTGGTGTGAGTGTTGACAGATTGCGAAAATGGGAGCCAAATGACAGCTTTTTCTATTAACCTCCATACAAACAAATATAGTAATCAATCAAAACATTAATGTCTGGACTTGACTTGTATTCTTCAGATGTCCACCTTTTTACTTCACATTTCAGCAATACCAACCTAAAACGAATCCCCTTCAACTCTACGAAGCCGATAGCTTTCATCCTTCTCAGAGGCTTCGAAAATCCCTCGCATCCTGCCTCCCTTAAAAGTAACCAACTTAAGTTAATTTTCTTTCTTAGGATCATATTCATCTATGGAAGATGGTTCAGGGAAGTGCAGAAGCGGCACTTGAGGTTGGATATAAATAAAATGGTGATTATTTTCCTAATAGGGTTTATGCCCCCTAATCGAAGATGATCAGGGTACATTGTCCCAGGGACGTATGCAGTGGAGCACTTGGTTACTATTCTGCATTTTTTTCCAATAGTTGATCCCTCAAATGGTTCGGATATGCATTTTCGTGTGTGTTTCGTCGTAGTCCTAAGAGCACTTCTAGTTTCCACCTGTTTGCTTTGATGTTAAGACTTGGTACTTACCATGTGACCAAAACAAGGCTTGGAAGTCTTAATGTTATTGGTATTATCTTATGAATATGGCCGTGAAAGCTGACTCATTAAGATCTCCTTTTCTTTGAATTTAGAGATTTAAATTGTAAGTGTTTTCAGTATATTTAGAAATTGAGGCTGTCTAAGGATGTGAGGATGAAATTCCTCTCGGAGTTTTTTAACAACCGCTAAATTTAGGCAGGGTACTAGTAATATTACTGTGTGATTAGATCTTTTCACGATAGAATGACTTTTCAGCAGTAGTCTGGACTGGTCTTAAAGTTATCGAAAGAATTATGATCACAATTATAATTACTTATTCGCTCAAAAGTAACTTGTTCAACATATCTGAAGGAATGCTGTTCTGAGCAGACCTCAGATTTGATTTTTATTGCTCACGAATGAAACTTGTTCGCTATCAGGAGTGCTTGAAGAGTGCAAGTTTTATACGAAGTTTTGTTTTATGAGGGACGCCTCGCGATTTACTGCCTTTTGAAATATTAAAGTGGGAGTCAAAATGCTCGAAATAGAAAAAGATTTTCTACTCCCAGGAGTTCACCCGCTCTTATACTCTTTTGGTCTTCACATAAATAAACAAATAAGTTCATAAGGCACGTAAATAATAAGCTTAGGGCTGGGCAGAAACCTTTCAATTTTGATGGTCATCGGGTAATATTTAGTGGGTGAAATGGGCCACAACATTTGTGCTAAATAAAAGTCAAATTTTCCATTAAACCGCGAATATTTTTAATAGCGGCGAAATCACAAATAGACGAACAGGTCAATTCTGACCTTACGTAGATGTCGATAGTAAAAATATCGGTTATATATAGCGAAATATATACAATGTGTATATACAAAAGAAGGGGATGTTAGTTAGAATGCTTATATCTCAAGAATGGCTGGACCGATTTTGACAAATTTTGTCAATTCAGAATGCCCTCTTGACATAAAATTATAAAATCTAAAAAAATCGCAGAAAAATATGCCAATAATGATGTTAATACAGATTTTGTAGTATTTTGTAACATATTTTTATTTTTTTCATATTTTTTATCGCATGCGATTTTTTCAATTTGACTTTAATATTTTGTAATATTTTTTTGACCTTACAACACAGGTTGGGGATATTATATAGATTTTGCAAATATCGTCCGATCATCACGAAAATTTTCACAAGAGTAGGGTTGGGCTCAGAAGGGCTAGGCCTACTGTTTTCAAAGATGTCCGCAATATATTAGGTGTTGAAATGGACCAACAACTAAAAATGTTCCTGATTTTGCAGCCGTTATAAAGGTCACAAATAGAAACCAAAGTACACGAAATCTCGCATAAAGTTAGAGTTTAGGACAGCGGGTACAATGTACCACTAATTTTGTGTGAAAAAAAGCAAATCAAATAGATGAGTCTAAATTTTGACAAGCAAATCAAATAGATGAGTTGACAAGCAAATCAAATAGATGAGTCTAAATTTGGAGATACAGAGAGACTTCTTGCTTTTTTTTTAGGGGTTCAAATTAACCAAAAACAGAAATGTTTTTCCGATCACACAATTGAAGCCAATCGACACTCCTGTGAAAAGAGTTAAGGACAGGGAAGAATTCTAGCATTTTTGATGACCATTGGATTATATTTAGCTGTAAAATGGACTACAACAACTAACAGCCCGACGGAGTGCATAAATGTTGGGCAAATGTCTCTTGGGTGGTGCGTGCTGAGTGCGATGGTGCTGAGTCTTGTCGGAATGTCCAAGGTCTGCGGCCAAACTGTTTACGTGCCCAAGGCTTTAATACACCCTCCAGAATATTTTCGCGATAATATTCGGCATTTATTCTGATGCCACGGTCGATTAATACGAGCGGAGAGCGACCATCGGCTGTTATGGCGGCCCACACCATCACCATGGCCGGCGCTTGAGTTCTGTTGGCCAACCGAAGGGGCACATTTTCCGCTGACCTCTTTGGCAAGTAAACACGATCATTTTTTTTTTTTTTGTTTACAAACTGCTGGACAACGAATTTTTTCTCATCGGAGAAAACCAAATTCGGTAGTTCTCCACTTTCGCTCAAGCGAAGCAACTCTTTAGTTATTTTGAGTCTATTTTCATTCTGTTGCAGTGTAAGTTCTTGGACTTTTTGGAATTTCAATGGTTTTACTCCGAGCTCATTTTTTCAATATTTGCCGAATGGAATATTGCGATATGTTCAGCTCACGAGCCATTTTTCAGACACTGCGACGTGGGTTATGATCAAGTTGCTTCTTCACATTTTGAACCATTTCTGCTTATGTTGCTGTTTTCTTCCGCCCACTTTCTTGACATCGGGCTACGCTACCAATATCACGGTAACGAGCGATGGTACGAGACACAATAGTTTTATTTTATAATGGGCTGTCACTGGAATAATTTTAACAGCTGTCTGACGAGTGGCTTAGAAATGACCGCAGTCTGAAGTTGCTTGCAGTTTTTTTTTATCTCACCCTGTATTTTATCTACAGAATACCTAAAGAGTCTTCTATCAACAAAAGATCTGTCAATAAACGTTTATGTATGAGAGTCTTAAAAACAAATAATTTTTTCTACATTTCAAAGAATTTTGTTTAGAATTCAAAACCTTGAGTAGAAATTACACGCAATAGACATTTCCGACAATCTAGTACAAAAATAACATTAGCTTTTTGCAAAAGACAATAAATAACACATATCACAACTCAATATAAAAAATGTCAACCATGTACGTGTATGTAGGTGTGGAAGAAGCGGGGTAATTCATACCCAAAATCTATAATTTATAAAAAAATGTTGAGATATGCATACTAATGAATCAATTAAACAAGTTTGGAATTCTTGTTATGAATAAAACAAAATATTTTGTTTTCAGTTTTAATCTTTTGAAGAACGAATCGCTTTATTTGTTTTCATTGTTTAAAAATTTAGGAACTTTTAGAATAATTAGAACAGTTATTTTTAATTCGATTTTTATAATGTATAAAGTGAAAGTTCTACATGTTTATTTTTCATGTTTAAATTCTAATTTTTACGAACATACTTTTAATGAAGAATTTTATGAATTTCAGTCCACTGATAATTGCATTGGACTCGCCGTTAAATTATTACAATTAATGAAATAAAATTGAAGGCAATATTTAAGTGAATAGTAATGCACCAGCCTTTGAAGTTCTGTTTTAACCCGCTCCTCCTTCATAATCGAGTGCAACAATAATCAATGCATCATAAATTATAATTTAAATATTTTTAAATTAATAAAAATTTAAATTGATTGCGCATTGGTTTTAATTGGAATTCAAAGTACCATGCAAGCTGTGAATGTTTTTTTTAGTCTGGTGGGAGCATGAAAAAATTGGAACAATTTTTATTAACTGACATAATTTTCAAATGGTATGTCATATACACTGCCATGTATATTTCGATAAATGACAAAGTTCTAATACCAAATGTGCGTGAAAATATGAAGATGAGAATTTTGGAAATTTGTAGAACGAAACCGCAAATAAATTTAGCCTTTACCATATATAAAGGTACTCCAATATTTTGAAGCACATTTCGCAACATTAAATATAGAGCTTTGAAAATTGGCTTAAAATATGTGTCATCTGTCCACTTTATTATGGCATAGTCCATATATAAAGGTAGGAGATTTGCTTCTTAAACGATATGTGTGTTCATAGGGGACATTGCAAAAAAATTCAATGCAGGTCAATGTTTCGGAGTAGGATTCCAGATATTGTTTTAGTGCCCCCATAGTAATCGGGCATACATTTACCACATTCAACAGCCCACAAGCAATTTTGTGAAAAAGTCATCAAAAATACTCTAGACGTACGAAGAGCTATTATATGATTAAAATTTGTATTTGAACTTTAACTCTAACTTGATCGACGGTCTCGAATTGATGTTGAATCGTTGCCCAGAAATAAAGATCAGTTCGTCAATTTAATATACGTTTTCTGATAAAAGTTCAAAAATACTTCTATCCCGGAGTTATACAAACTACATTTGTTGGATTGTTTATGCCCACGTTTAAATATTCAAACGAATTAATTATGTTTCATTCGGCCTTTTAATATTCCCCAACATTTAGATGAAACTTAAAAAATTGCAAAAAGTTTTACTAAAAAAATGCCGCAGATCTTTTAATATTCTTCATCATTTGGCGTTTGGTACAGTTATATATTGGCTAAAAAACTTGGACCCATATGATATATCAAAAATTCTACGGATCTAAAATACATCGGATAAAAATGTTGTCCGCCTGCTTTATTTCGTTTGAAAGCTAGACGGATTTACATGGATAAATCGACATAGAATCTTATGCTGATCAAGAATAGATGAACTTTGTGGCGTTTAAAATGCTTATTTCGAGGAGTTATAAACGAAATGCAAACTCAATATACACTCCATAGAGTAATAATATACGAGCGAGTTTAATCCTCTACTTGAATTCGAACGAAAATAATCCTGCGAGTAGAAAAAAGGATATCGGGTATCGTCTCTCTAATAAGAGTAAATATCGCTCGGGGAATCCACTCTGGCCGAGTACTCGTTTAGCTTTTGTCACACCATTGTTTTATTTGTATTTCAACCCACATCTGCAAGTGAAACGAAAACTAATACTTTGAATTGATTCGAGAAGTATTCGCATACATACAGTGTGAGATGAAAAACCTGCAACCAACTTCAGACTGCTGTCATTCCTAAGCCACTCGTCCGACAGCTGTTAAATCCAGTGACAGCTCATTATATTGTTTACAAGCGTACAAAAGCATTTTGGTGAGAATTTTCCCGAAAAAAAGTTATTTGTAATGATATTTATATTTGGCTGGAAAACCACAAGTGGCTATCGTCAGAGCATTCCAGCGTTTAAATATGAATAAATCTTTACTGGTAGCGTAGCCAGACGTCAAGGAAGTGGACGGAAGAAAACCCAACATCAGCAGAAATGGTTCGAAAATGAAGAAGCGACTTAATCGAAATCCGAGAAATGGCCCGTGAGCTGAACATATTGCAATATTCCATTCGGCAAATATTGAAAAATGAGCTCGGGGTAAAACCATCCGATTAGAAAACATTCGTTGTCTAGCAGTTTGTAAACAAACAAAATTATCGTGTTTACTTACCAAGGAGGTCAGCTGAAAATGTGCACCTTCGGTTGGCCACCAGAACTCAAACGCCGGCCATGATGATGGTGTGGGTCGCCATAACAGCCGATGGTCGCTCTCCGCTCGTATCAATTGACCGTGGCATCAGAATAAATGCCGAATATTATCGCGAAAATTTTCTGGAGGGTGTATTAAAGCCTAGAGCATGCAAACATTTTGCCCGAAGACCTTGGATATACCAACTGGACTCAGCATCTTTGCACTCAGCACGCGCCACCCAAGAATGGTTGCAAAATGAGGATCCCCGCTTCATTTCCAGCGCACAATGGTCACCAAAATCTTCGGATAACAATCCGTTGGACTATTGTGTCTGGAGTATTTTGGAAAGCAAGGTTGACACTAAAAATGCCAAAGAGTCGATCACCTCAAGCCGGTGCTTCGCCGGGAATGGGCCAAAATACCGAAGAACAATATTCGGGCAGCATGTGACGGTTTCATTGGCCGTTTGAAGGTCATAATTCGTGTCAAAGGTGATCAATTCGAACAAAAATAAACTTATTCTAAAATGTGATGCTATTTTCGACATTTTTTGCTTTAATTCAATACAATTAAAAATAATGTAAAAATTATGGCGTTTGACTTTGTTGTAGTTTTTTATCTCACCCTATTTATGTGCAAAAACGTAATCAAACAAATCAAACAAATTTGAGCTGATGACAATGATAAATTATATCCAAATCGATTAGAAAATATTCCTAGACCTTCATACCTACCTCTCTGGGTTCGCGTTGCTGGTCCGTAGTTTTAGTGTTTGATGTATGTCAAAGAACTATCCATATACTATCCATATATTATTAACGAACTCATATAATTTGACTCTGTCATGTAGTAAGAAATTCCTAAACGTCCTTTCTTATAGCTAAACACTAAGAGCGATTTTTATTTCAACATTCATAACACTAACTCTTCTACCATATTGTCATATACCAAATTTGCGGACATGCAAGCAAAATATTTGGTTTCTTACACTAAATACTACTGATTTCCAAGTCTACCTTTTTATCTAAAATCTGCACACTAACGGTGCTCCCAATGCTAAAGTTCATAATTTCAGCTGTATTCTTACACTGCATACCAATTTTTTTCTATTTGTACACTATTAGCATGCATTTCCAATAAAATTGCCATTGTCTAACAGTAACCCTTTTAGCAAAATTCATATTCATTCAAGGTTACCCAACAACAGTGATCCCAATGCCAACATTTCAAATTTCCAGCTGCATCTGATAATATTCAATCACAAAATTAGTACTTTTTGATAGAGTTCTTACACTTAGTAAACATTTCCATTCCTCCTCTTTACGTTTAACCTTACTTCCAATCATGGTACAATGATATCAAGGTAGGGCTATGATACCATATGATTTTAATTTTTTTATTTTCTTGGCATAATATGTAACCTTTATTTGTTTATGAAAGTGTTTTCTTCTCAATAACAGAAAAATTGTTCAGAAAACATTCAAATACGGGTGTCTTCAAAATGTTTATTTCAACGTATGCATCGACAAAATCTAGAGTTTTTGTAGCGAAATAATCCTTTAGAGATATATAGTAGATGATTTTGAAAAGAAGTGTTGACCTTTCATTCAGTTATCGCGGTTTTCAATTATTTATTCAAAATAAATGCAACAAGTTGTTTGATTTTTTATTGTTTTGATACTAATTCTGACATTACAAGCCAAACAGGTAGACCTCTATACTTGCAATTTTTTCAAAGTTGGCGTACCTTCTGTTCATTGTACCATGCTTCCAATACATCATATTTATTCAAAATACCAAGATTTTAGTTCTATAAGTTTGCATAATCTAAATGGTATCATGAAGGTGTTTATTGCTTTTTAGTACTTCAAAAAAACTTATATATCCAATTCCCGAAAAAATCGAAAAATCTTTGCAATTTGCAATCTCATTGCGTTTTAATACATTTAGTACACTTACAGATCGAATATCCAAAAAAAAATCCATTATCTCACCCCTACATACTAACGTTGAACCACACGCAAAATTTCAAAGATCCTTCACTTCAGTCAGTCACTCTCTAAAATACATGTTTCGTTATGAATGCAGTATTCACTGAAATAGCTGCAGTCATGCCGCGCTCCTCCCTTTTTATTCAAATCTAATGCGCAAATTCTTCTTTTTTATTTATAAGAAAAGTATCACCTTTCCTAGGGAACAACTAAACGAACACAATAATAAGTCTCATGGAATGTATCATCAAATGAATTTATGACCTCAATTTTGTATTAACCCAATGCAGACATAAATTTCATTTTTGGACGGGAATCTATGCCTCTTATCACCTATATACTCAACAAAATTACAAAATATCAAACTATCCAAAAAAGAAAGAAAAGACAACAAAAAATGCATTCCTTTTGAAATGAAAATGACGGTGGTGGTGTTGCCTGAGACAACACAACAATCTCTTCGTGTGTTCGAGACATTCCCATACAGTGTTTTTTCGTTTCAATTTTCGAAAATATCCATTTATATCCATCCATATTTTATTTTTGTTTTTCATGGGGTGTCATATCGCTCCGCATTGTAATGTGAATCAAATTAAGGTGGAATTTTAATTTCATTCGGCGCTCTTTTTTTCTCACTATTTTTAGATGTCGTTGACAAAAAAAGATCCATCATTTTGTGTGGCGGCAAACGATCCACACCTGGTGAGTTTGGGCGGAGGACGTTTGAGTACGGCTGTAACAATACATAATATACCAATTGGTGAGTATGATATAGAATTCCATTTCATATTTCGAGACACGTGTCTAATTTCACGATGGCTAGTTTTCGGGCTGGCTAAAAGCCTGTGTGGTTGGATGGGACTTGTTATTGAAACTATGTTCAATTACTGATAAGACAGAACACACTACACATAATTTTTAGCCGCCGGGCGCTGGTAGAATATGTTGTGTGTGTTTTTCAAAATCAGCCAAGTCCGAATTAGACATGTGTTTTTGTGTCAACGATTTGATTTGTGACCTGTGATAAGATTTTGTGATTGTGGATTTAATTTGTTTTCTTTTTTCGTTTAGGTGACACAACCATTGGCTCATCTACCCATTGTAATATTTCCCTAAACGGCAGCGGTATACGACCTATCCATTGTACTATCTATCGCAGTGAAAGTAATGAAGTTACCCTGGTACCGGAACGTGATGCCCGTATTCTGATTGATGGCAGCAAAATCGTGGAGGAAACCAATTTGACACAAGGTGCCATGATAACGATTGGCAAGTCATATTGTTTGCGTTTCAATAATCCCGCCGAGGCCCAACAAATACGCACAGCCATGGGTTCAAGTGAACGGATTTCAATGCCCCAAATGGATTTTAGTCAAAGAAATTCAAGTAAAAGTTCCTCGGATAGTATGATGAGTGCTGGAGATCCAATTGAAATCGAAGAATTTTATGAGGCGAATATTCAACCGACAACAACAACAAGGCAGGTGGCGAATAACAACATCAATAATAACAACAAAAAAACCTTCTCAAGCTACAATAACTTACCCCCCATTGACATAAATGGTCTACAATGTCCCAAGGTGTTTACAGCCGATTTGGTTACTGTCAATCTACCGGCTGAAGATGTTTTGGGTAAAAAATACACTCCAAAATATGTCCAGAATATGGCTGAGGCCCAACGAAATGAAAAGAATCTACTAAACGCCCGAAGAAATTTCAATCAATCCAAACAGAATAACAACATTTATGATAATGTTCCCCTAACTTCCGTGGCAGCAGCTTCGACATCAAGGCAGGAACATGAAAGTTCCACAAAAGTCAAAAACAATGCCTATGATCGTTATCCCAAATTGGGTAATTTACAAATATTTCCCATGAACAGTATTAACAGCGAAATGAATACCTCAAGTCCGGTTCAAGCAAGTCCATCCAGTAACTCTACTACCATCACCACCACTCCCTTATCGATTTACAATCGTCTGCAAGATTCGAAAGGGGAGAGCTCGAGCAAAACCAAAAATGTTAGCAACAATGAAAAAGAGCATTTGGATGATATGTTGAAAATATGCACCGAATATACGGATAGGCAAAATCAAAATCCCACCGCAAACAATATCAACAATGTAAATTCTTCACCGATTGTACAGAATCGCATTATTACAAATGGTTCACTGCCTCGAGAACGTAAATCACCCTTTCAAAACAACGATATGCAACGATCATTTGAGGGAAGTTTTAATAATTTATCAGCTAATGGCGGCGGAGGGGGAGATAATCAACAGGAAAATGTCTACAATTCAAGTGGTTATGAAAATGTACGTGTACTGGGAGCCAAACGTGTTGAAATCAATGGCCAAGCAAATCAATCAATGGAAAATTATGAAAATGTGGTAGTGGGCAAATATGTACCACAGAGTCCACGTACAAAAATACGCACCACCTGTATGTCACCGAAAAAGGAACAATCGTTCAATGCAATATTTTCACAGAAAGCTGAGCCACAGGCACAAACTCGTACAAACAACAATATCCAACACAATAAACAAATGGAATATGATGAGCTCTTAAGGACATTTGGTGAAAAGTTACAAATTGAAATGGAAGCCATTGAAGAATGTAGCCGTTATCAGGCACCACCCTCAACGTATGCTACTAGCAGTAGTAGTAATGCCAGCTCTGCTGCTCATTCTCCCAATCAAAATACAAATCGCGGCAGCAATCGTAATGTACACAATCTTAAGCTGAATTTAAGACTACCAAGCTCTTTGCAGAACTCTCCTAAACTTAACAAGAAACCAGCACCAGCTCCCAGGACTCTACTCAAGTCGTCCAACACTTCGGGTAGTTTGCCTCACTTGCTGGCAACAAATAAGGTAATTGATTTATTTTTTATCATTTTTCTATATTAATTTGGGATTTTTATTTCATTTCAGAATGACATTGATCCATTTAAAGTCAAAGTCGAGTTGGAATTACAAGCCTTGCAGGACAAAATTCATCGTCTGGAAGCCCAACGTAATGCCACGCGCGTAATGGAAGAAACTCAACAAGCCAAATTGAAACAATCGATTGAAATGAAAGTTGATCAAATTAAAAAGTAAGATTCAAATTGACAGAGAGGTTTTCTGTCCTACAGAATAGGTTAAAGTAACAGCCTAGGTGGTAGTTTTTATATCTGCAGTGGTTTGTTAAACCTTTTTGAAAAGAACATAAATTTCTTATCCCAGGCAAAGTACATTCACAATACGAACCGCGGACTATTTAGTTCATTCTTCAAATATACAAAACAAAGTATAGGTGTGGATTTTTTGACCAGCGTAAAATTGGCCATTTTGGCCATTTAAGACCATCGATTCATTGTTTTCATCCTAAGAATATATACAAGAAGAACGAAATAGTGCAAAAGTATGTCAGTTAATTACCTTAGTCATTTTAAACTTCGGTTCCATGCATTAAAGATACGATAGAAATTTTTAACACCTAGTTTTAAAATGTAAGGGAATCGACAGATGTGGTACTAGTTCAGTCGATGCCCAAAAATTTCGAACCTAGGCGCTACAATCTTTATCACATATCTGATGAATGATCGGTTTCATGCATCGATAATTCAAAATTCCATCATAACATAAAACAAGAGATGGAAACAAAGTTTCTAGCTTCATTTCCCTCCTCACCCTTAAAGAACCAGATGTATTTAATATAAGTCCTCTTAAATTTTATAGTCATGAATCTTATGTAAGAGTAGATGTTGCTAAAAGAAAGAGGTCTACGAGTGTAATATCCAGCCAACTTGATAAAAGTGGTTTCCAGCAGAACTAATTTAGTTTGCCAATAAAATTTTGTTATTATAAGCTTATATGCATCCACGCAGAATACACTTGGAGATGCCGAGACTGTCATATACAATTTGAAGTTTTGGCCTGCAACCACTCATTCCTGTCTGGAATGATAGTATAAACCTCTCTGAAGTATGGTGGAATCAACTTTTTGTTCATTTCTTTGGGTAATTGTTCAAACCAACCTGTTCGTACACTTTAGTATCCATTTCGTTTGGGCCAACGTTGCCCCTATTGAGAGCAACTTGCATAGATGTTGTCTACTTAAAAAAATCACCCAGTAATTGGAACCAAAACGTCGACTGCGAAAAAACGGCATACTGCCTCGTATAAAAAATACTAGAAAAGCCATTAGACCTTCCAGTTACCTTCAGAAATTGTTAATTCAAATATCTTACATCTTAAAATACATAATCCAAAGAGTACAATAATAAATTTCACATCTATTTTTTCAGATTAAAAAACATGCTAAAGGAGAAACCCGATAACGATTGTCTTAAAGATGAATTAAAAAATATTAGCGAATCGCTGGAGAATGATCGTAAGACATTCGAAGATTTAGAATTTCAATATTTAGAAGAAGAATCGGAATGGCATGCCTATCATGAAGAGCTGAAGGCGGAAGCAAAACAAATGGCCGTCAAGTTAGGCGGGGAATCAAAACAGCAGCAACTGTCATCCCAAAACAAAGAGTGGCAAACACTTTCGAAAGATTTCAAACCAAAAACAGCTGAACGTAGTAAAGCCAAAAATCACAATAACACAATGGATGGTAGTCTAAACAAACCATATGATATCGGTGAAGCAATTGGAATAATGTCCCAGTCTCTATTTGGTTCGGCGGAAATGCTATGCCCACGACGGCATACGGAAGATGTAATGTCACGTAGTGTAAATGAAAATATGTTTTTCAACAATAAAATCGAATTACCTTGTGGCGGTGGTAGCAATGGTAATGGAATGGCAAATACCAGCACACCCAAACGTCCTCAATTACAAATCGTCAATATTGATGATGAGTGTTTACAAGAAACACCCAAGCGAGAAGTTTCACAAACCATTGAAGCATTCAGTAGTAGTGCGGTACGTTTTAATTTATCTTTGGATACGGATGGATTTGAAGTAAATCCTCTGGAGAAGAGGGTACCATCACAAGATGACATCGATCGCATATCGAAAGTAACATCCGATGCTCCAATATCTCACAATAATCAAGGAGCAAGTACGAAAATTTTCGATTCGATTAAAGAAATCGAACGGAATCGTCAATTGTTGTTAGCACAACAGGGTAAGTTGAGAGATATATTCCGATATATGAAAATTTTTATAAAAATCAAAGGAACTTTCAGTATTTCGTAACAAATAAGGATTCAATTTCATATTTCCCATTTAAGCTGCCTTCGAATTTAATATCGTAGAGCTTAAGGCGATGACATATTATAAAAGGATGTAAGAGCCGCACTCGAATCCTGCCGTTGTTTTCCCTTATAATTTCACATTAATATACCATAAGCAGCTTATGTATCACAAAATCTTGACTTCGTTTCGTAGATATTATCAGTTGTCCTGACTGTAATTTGTCTCCACCATATCATGAACGAAATTAAGTAGGTTGATAAAATTTTAATCATATGTTTTTTTTTTTTTTGGAAATGAAAATGACAATATAGGTCCAGGTTTTGGTATAGGCGCCATATAACAAAATCGTCATACTGTTTTCCAGCTTTGCCCGCTCTTGTACCCATAAAGTTGGGCGATACTTAAAATAAAGAATATTGTTGTCGAATCATCTTTTGCTGGCCTCAAACTTCATTAAATTTTTTGCTTATTGTCTATAGAATAAATTTTATGTCGGCGAAGCTGGTTTGTTGTAATTGTCAGTCAGTCAGTCTATCTTTCTGTATATCTTTTCCGGATGGCAGCAAGTATAGAAATTCTCTCATATTAAAGTACATCGAAACATTAAGAACATAACTCCATATGGATATGTTTCTGTGGAGAAAATATCTAAAATAGAGACACGAAGAGATTTAAAGGAGGCAGACTATAGAGGAAGAATATATCCCAACATTGAATTTTATAATACACCTTTCATTTGAGGTATAAGTAACATATTTCGGGTGTGAAAATCATTTTCGGCTATATCAAAAATATCGAATTCCGAAACTAAAGATTTAAAACATTTTAAATTAAAAAAAATCACATATTTTATAGAGTTAAGAGTTACTTTTAGCTGATCTTTGAACGTATAAATCTAAGAATTGACCTATAGCCCCAGAACATAGTTTTAAAACGACTCTCGCTATTTAATTTAAATATCTGAAGTTGCCCATCAAATTACTTCACATCCTCCAACAAAACTGTGCTCAAAGCCCATAACCCTGAAAATCTTTATAGGTGTATAATTACCATGTTAATAAAAGCTAATTTAAAAGTAAATTGTTATTCAATAACCCTTGTTGTAGTTTTGTAGATGTTTCTTTGTACTCATTCATTGTTTATATCAATTATTATTATAATTAACAACTTGTCGGTTTTTGTCTCTTACCCTCTATAGGTCACCATGTTATTGAACATGAACGGCAAAAGATGAACGACCTGAAGAAACGCAGCCACAGTGAAGCACGTGCTCAATATCTATCTATGGTCAATAGGAAGAGCGATGAGTAAGTAATTTTCCCATATTTGCATAGTATAATTATTGCTGTTTAGAAAATATCACCACCGTCGCCACTTGGTATTTTGAAAGAATCAATGGGGTGTTCAATAGAAAAAGTCGTGACCGGCAATGCCAAAGTAATAATTTTTATTTTCGGTTTATTGGTGTCAAACTTGTCTTGTGCCATTATTGTAGCTTTGATCAATTGTACGAGTATGAGTGATGGACATTGACAATAACAACACTCTATCCAATAATCAAATTAATTCATTCAGAGGAGGGACCCCAAAAGAGTCATGCAAACGGCATTCAATTAGCAGAGATCTAATGTTTGCCTGTTCGATTGTGTTTTGTTTACATTGTGTGTCTGTGGCATCGATTTATATGCAAACAAACAATCTGTTTGTATTGTTTGCATTCCGATTAAGATTAACAATTAACATACATACATACAAATTTTTTTCTTCTTATTCGATCTCGATCAATATGTCCAAAAAGAGAGAGAGACTCTGAGTGCTTTACACAATGTTTGATAAGTTGGATTTGTTTGGAAATATGAGTGATTTCTAAACAATATCGAACAAAATCGATATTGAAAAAAGGCTAATTACCTATAGTCCCTCCTTCCCTTCTATTTTATAAAGGTTTCATCCATAACTTGCAATTTTTCCCACTACAGTTTGATATTTTGGTTCATTAATACGTATCATCTTTCTTTGCAAACAAACTTTTACTGACTGATTCACTGTAGAGAATTTAAGTATTTTGACAATTTCAGCCCAATGTCCACCGAATTGTATTTAATTGGCATTTTGAAAACACTCCATACTAGCTGCATTTTTATGCAGATATGGTTGTGATTTCATATTTTGAAATATTTACTGTTAGAAAACATCCTAGCAAATTCAAATTATACATTGTAAATATGATTACAAAGGTTTCTTCGGATCGCCTGTAGTGACCAACTGGCACCAATTTTTGAGGTTTACTGTAGATTTGTATAAATAATTCATATTTTGTTCTTGAACCGCATAATGATTTTTTGCTGCGGTTCTCTTGCCTATTAATGACTCGTTGCACGATTTGTATTGTATTGTATGTATTGACTCTATTTATCTGAATTAGTGTGGTGGAGCTTCTTTAAGCTGCGTTAGTCTGGAAAATTAGTATCAGACTAGTTTACTGCGAAAAAATGTATAGCTAATAACGACTAGTGATTTCAAATTTGATTTTACTAACTAGACCAATCTCTTTAACAATTTATATAATATTAATGGGATTCGAAGGTAAATACAAAGTTAGCTTTTATGAAGCTTAAAACATTTTTCAAATTAATTTGGATTAGAACAATTCTTCTTTTTTTAATGCTCATAGAGCCAAAATGGCCTTCCCAATTTTTTTTATTAAAAAATTCGTTTGGCTTCAACTCTTGCACCCGCTATATTCGTCGAATAATAGAGGTCCAATTCTCATGCTACCAAAAGTCTATATTTTCTTAAATTTCTCATTAATATTGAGAATTTTTAAATATACTGCTGAGATAAAAAAAAAAACTGCAACCAACTTCAGACATCTCTCATTTCTAAGCCACTCGTCCGACAGCTGTTAAAATTATTCCAGAGACAGCTCATTATATTGTTTACAAGCGTACAAAAACATTTTGGTGAGAATTTTCCAGAAAAAAAAGTTATTCGTGAAGGAGTTCAAGAGTGATTGTGTAATTTCTTTATTTTTGGCTGGAAAACCACAAGTGGCTATCGTTAGAGCACTCCAGCATTTTAATGTGAATAAATCTTTTGTGTCTCGTACCATCGCCCGTTACCGTGATACTGGTAGCGTAGCCCGACTTCAAGTAAGTGGACGGAAGAAAACAGCAACATCAGCAGAAATGATTGGAAAAGTAAAGAAGCGACTTGATCGAAACTAGCGTCGCAGTGGTCGAAAATGGCTCGTGAACTGAACATATCGCAATATTCCATTCGGCAAATATTAAAAAATGATCTCGGTGTAAGGCCATTGAAATTCCAAAAAGTGCAAGAACTTACACCGCAACAGAAAGAAAATAGACTCCAAAGAGCTGAAGAGTTGCTTCGCTTGGCCGAAAGTGATGAACTGCCGAATTTGGTTTTTCCGATGAGAAAACATTCGTTGTCCAGCAGTTTGTAAACAAACAAAATGATCGTGTTTACTTGCCAAAGAGGTCAGCTGAAAATGTGCACCTTCGGTTGGCTACCAGAGCTCAAGCGCCGGCCATGGTGATGATGTAGACCGCTGGTCGCTCTCCGCTCGTATTAGTCGAACGTGACATCAGAATAAATGCCGAAAATTATCGCGAAAATATTCTGGAGGGTGTATTAAAGCTTTGGGCACGCCAACATTTTGGCCGCAGATCTTGGACATTCCAACAGGACTTAATGCCATCGCAAGAATGGTTACAAAATGAGGTTCCTCGCTTCATTTCCAGCGCACAATGGCCGACAAAATCTCCGGATACCAATCCGTTGGTCTATTGTGTCTGGAGTATTTTGACAAGAAAGATTGGCACTAAAAAATATCGAAGTGAAAAAAATACAGAGCAAACATACCGCAGAGCAACATTCGGGCAGCGTGTGGCGATTTCATTGGCCGTTTGAAGGCCATATAATAATTCGTGCCAAAGGTGACCAATTCGAACAAATCTAAACGTATTCTAAAATTTTATACTATTTCCGACATTTTTATACCCTACACCACAAGGTGGTCAGGGTATTATGTCTTTGTGCATTTGTTTGTAACAGGCAGAAGGAAACGAGATAGACCCATAGTTCCTTTTGATGATCTGCATAGAATCACATTCTGAGTCGATTTATGCATGTCCGTCCGTCCGTCTGTCTATGTATTTTTGTAAACAAAGTACAGGTCGCATTTATTGCCCGATCCACATGAAATTTTGCACAGATCATTTGTTTGGCCCAAGGACGAAGCCTATTGAAATCGGTCAAAATTTAGATATAGCTCCCATATATATCTTCGTCCGATTTGCTTTTTATTGTGCACCAAACGTGTAATATCAGCCTGAATTGTATGGAATTCTGCATATACACCCAAATTAGGTCTGAAAATATGTATGCCAAATTTGATCGAAATCGGTTCAGATATAGCTATAGCTCCCATATATATTGTTCATCCGATTTGTTATTTTTGTCCACCGCCGCCGTAATATGCACTCTGCAACAACAATATTTGGGGAAATATATCAAATGCAGCTCAGAAATACATTTCCTAAATTTTATCGAGATCGGTTCAGATTTGGATATAGCTCCCATATATAACTTCGTCCGATTTACCTTTTATTGTGCACCAAACGTCTAATATTTATCCAAATGGGATGGAATTTGGCACTTACGACTGAAGTGAGTCTAGAAGCTAGTATGTCAATTTGGTGAAGATCGGTTCAGATATAGCTATAGCTTCCATATATATTATTCATCCGATTTGTCATATTTGTTACCCACAGCCTTAATATGCACTCCGTAATAACGATATTCAGGGAAATATATCAAATACAGCTCAGAAATATCTTTGCCAAAATTTTATCGAGATCGGTTCAGATTTGGATATAGCTCCCATATATATCTTTTTCAGATTTCAAATTAATTGTGCACCAAATGGGCAATACAATTCCGAATTTAAAAGATACAAATACTTCGGCATATTTAGTCCTTTGAACTTTAAGTTATAATTATAATCATAGCGTGTATGATTGAATTCTCCCATAAAAACTTTTATTGATATGTGGAGCTCTACTAAATTAGCAAAGTGGTGTAGGGTATCATAAAGTCGGCCCCGGCCGACTTTAAGCCTTTCTTTACTGGTTTGCTTTAATTCAATAAAATTAAAAAAAATATATAAAAATTATGGCGTTTGACTTTGTTGTAGTTTTTTATCTCACCTTGTAGACTTAAGAGAAAGAAACTAAATTTTACATTACTCCCGCCAATGAAGGCAAAATTTTATTTTCGAAATTACTCATATGCATATATGTTTCTCCTATATTGTTTATTTTATTTGTTCTCTGTTTACTATTGCTCTTTATTGTTTTTATTTATTTATTTTTTGTCAATACTCATAAGATTCAAATGACTTGACAGGCCAGACTCAGCTTAGCTGAATTCCAAACTGCCATTTTTCATAAGCTTAGAAACAGTTTGACGGGGGATAGCGACCCTCACCTTAAAAGGTTTAGCGGCAAAATCAGCGTGAATTTAAATTTATTTTCGACAAGCTGAATACTGCCTGCATGAAAACAAAAAAAAAAAAAAAATAAAATAAAAAATACTCAACAAAATATGAAATACAAAAAAGCTCTGAGCAAAATGCAAAGATAAACAAGTGTTATCGTTCTTATCAGTGGAAATTGTATTGAAAAAGAGCAGTTCTATAATTGTCACCACCATTGGCGCATACTGACCGAATTCCTGATATAACTCAACCGCTTTGTTGCTAACGTTTAGAGATATTCGGCTTTTATTTTGTTATTTAGTATTGTTTTTCTTTTGCTGAATGAAACAATTGTTGTTTCTTACTTACAATCGGTGTTGGGTCGTTATTTTTTTTTTCAATTAACTGTGAGACGACGCGTCTGAAAATTACTCATTAAATACGTTCGCTGCAAAAATAACCTCGACGTCAGAGCCAATTACAGTGTTCGGAATGTATAACACCTCGCACAATTCTTTTATTCCATATTGATCGATTGAACGGGTATTTTACTACGTCTGTATGTTCGTCCATCGATGATACATTCTTTGCACCGCGTCTAAAACAATTCAAAATATTGAAAAACAAAAAAAAAACAAAAAAACCGAGAACTATGAATTCATTAAGATCAACGTTTTGCTCTTGGTAGGCAAAAACACATGAATGTATAAATTTTTTTTGCTCTTATATTTTTCTCTTTTTTTAATTGCATTTGTTTTTACCTTTGTTTATATTTCTTTCTTTCTTTTTTTTGAATATTTAAAGTTTATGCGATTTTGTGTGTGTATTTATTTTTATTGTTTTTGCTCATTTTCAGCTGCATGACTAATGGCGAGGAATCTCAAACGGATTTACCTCTTCAGCAGAAACATCACCAGCAGCAGCAACAACAAGAGCAGCACCCTATGCTGGATAAGGAAAATCATCGACCAGCTGTAGAAAGAAATAACAGTAAAGCGAAATCGAATAAGACATCGCAGGAGGATGGAGATTCATCAAATCAGGTAAATATTAAGGGGTAGCAGTTGTTGGAATTTTATTCTTAGATTAAAGAACATTTGTGCATTCAATTTCTGAAATCATGCTATCTTGTGCTGAAACCAAATTCAAACATTTTTGTCTAGTGCTTGATCGGTCTGAAACATATGCCACGTGGTGGTTGTCTCAAGCATAATCTCGTTTTTTAATAAGGTAACCTTAAGTTAGTAATTTTTGTGATTTGGGGATTCAAGAATTCTTAATGGTTGGTTATAATATTACAATTATGGCACACTTAGTCAACTCACGCACGTTTCGTGCTTTGTTACTCTGTTAAAACAACGATTCGTCGTTCGCCGTTCGCCGAAATTAGGTTTCTGTTACTCAACAACGTGAAACAAATTGGGAAGGACTAAGGGGTGAAACCTTTCAATATACAAATGTTGTAAGAATTGAAGCCGAACGACTTGACGCAACGTATAATTTTTTGTGAATAGATTCCAAGATTCCGGTAGTCCGAAGATCCACCTTTTTTCAAAAAATTTTGTCCAGCGACGCAGCATAATTGGCTTAATGGGGGGACGTAAAATAAGCAAAATTGCCGATCAGCCAGAAGCATTGCAAAATCTACCAATGCATTCAGAAGGAGCCGTCTATGGGCTGGTGGCATCAATGGAAATGTATCTGTGAATGGGGAAATGATATCCAACGATTGTTTTTTGTCCAAAATGCAAGAACTTACATAACATGCGACTTCAAGAATACACAGCCCATATAATGGGAAATGGGCGATTTCCGGTGTTCTGTCGATTCAAGCAACATGTTTCAATGGAATTATCTGAAATGATTATTAATAATTAGAGAAATGATCTTTGAAAAATGCTTTCCGTAGGAACAGAATTTATGATTACGTTGAATATGGGTAAAGGTTATCACGGGGTCGTTAATGCCGAACTACAGTATTTGTTTACTTGTGTTACTAATTTTCTTTATGAGTGATGTGTAGTTGTTATGTTCCAGCTGTTGGGGAAACCCACCCCATTCATAATAGTTTATAGAATATTATTATGTTTACACAAACGTTTTTTTTTTTTTTTTACAAACAACGTCAGTAGCCCACAATAACTACGAAACACACATTTTTTGTGCGTCAATATTTTGTCGGGTATATATAAGTAATTTTTTTATATATAAAGCATTTTAATTAAAACTCAATTTTATATAAATATAGATATTAACATTTTTAACATGTCGTTGCGGGCAGAGTTTTTAGTAATTCGTCCTGAAAGCTTTTGAAAATTAGAAAGATGTCATAAGTATTCTACTGTGTTTTATGAGTTGAAAAATTAGTTTAGTTTCCCGAACAGCTTCTTTACACATAATTTTTGAATCATATGTAACGTAACATTCCCATTTATAGTAAGCATTTTTATTATAGCATACTGTTAAGCGCTCTCAAAAATGATGTTTGGTATTTATTGTTTCACTATATCTGTTTAAGATTGGATTGTTCGGCTTTAGGCCATTGAAAGTTTTTGACTAAAACTATATATATTTTCTATACTACACAATAATATATAATAGACATTTACTATATTTATAGGGGGATGTTTTTGGGGATCTGTAGAAAAACGCTTAATATGCAGTAAAATCTCTATTTTAATTAATAGTATTGTCCATATAATTTAGTGTTTAAAAATTATTTCATGCAATTTTGACTCTTTCCAACATTTCGGGGAGTATCTCACGAATAAATGCTTCAATGTTGTCTTCCAATAAGTCAATTGAAGCGGGCTCGTCTGTATAGACATGAGCATCAACATACTGGTTGAGATAAAAAAAACTTAAACAAAGTCAAACGCCATAATTAAATGTTTTTTTTTTTTAATTTTATTGAATGAAAGCAAAAATTGTCGGAAATAGCATCAAATTTTAGAATAAGTTTAGATTTGTTCGATTTGGTCACCTTTGGCACGAATTATAGCCTTCAAACGGCCAATGAAAGCGTCACACGCTGCCCGAATGTTGCTCTGCGATATTTTGGCCCATTCCCGGCGAAGCGCTTGATTAAGGTGATCGACACTTTGGCATTTTTTAGTGCCAACCTTGCTCTCCAAAATACTCCAGACACAATAGTCCAACGGATTGGTATCCGAAGATTTTGGTGGCCATGTACACTGGAAATGAAGCGAGGAACCTCAATATTATTATATTCTGCATTTATTCTGATGCCACGGATTAATACGAGCGGAGAGCGACCATCGGCTGTTATGGCGGCCCACACCATCACCATGGTCGGCGCTTGTGTTCTGGTGGCCAACCGAAGGTACACATTACGTGAACGATAATTTTGTTAGTTTACAAATTGCTGGACAACGAATGTTTTCTCATCGGAGAAAACCAAAATCATCAGTTCATCACTTTCGGTCAAGCGAAGCATCTCTTTATCTCTTTTGAGTCTATTTTCTTTCTGTTGCGGTGTAAGTTCTTGCTCTTTTTATACCCTCCACCATACTATGGAGGGTATATTAACTTTGTCATTCCGTTTGTAACTCCTCGAAATACTCATATCAGAGCCAACAAAGTATATATATTCTTGATCAGCGTAAAATTCTAAGTCGATTTAGCGATGTCCGTCTATCTGTCCGTCTGTCTGTCTGTCTGTCCGTCTGTCCGTCTGTCTGTCTGTCCGTCTGTCTGTCTGTCCGTCTGTCTGTCTGTCCGTCTGTTGTAATCACGCTATCTTTCGAATGAATTGTGATAGATGGCTAAAATTTTGCACACATGTTTATTTTTCCAGTAGGCAGGTTAAGTTCGTAAATGGGCCATGTAGGTCCATGTTTTCATATAGCCCCCATATAACGGTACCTCCCTATATTCGGTATTTTGATGATTTTAGCGACATTATTCACGGGAATTGTTTCAAATTTGGCATTTGAAGTTCAAAATGGATACTACACCATAAGACGGAAAATTGTCTGTGCAGGTCCACGTCTTCGTATAGCCCCCATATAACGGTACCTCCCGATATTCGGTATTTTGATGATTTTAGCGACATTATTCACGGGAATTGTTTCAAATTTGGTATTTGAAGTTCAAAATGGATACTGCACCCTAAGACAGAAAACTTTCTGTGCAGGTCCACGTCTTCATATAGTCCCCATATAACGGTACCTCCCTATATTCGGTATTTTGATGATTTTAGCAACATTATTCACCGGAATTGTTTCAAAATTGGAATTTGAAGTTCGTTATGGGAACTACAGTCTGTGACAGAAAATTGTCTGTGCGGGTCCAGGTTTTCGTATAGGCCCCATATATCAGTACCTCCCTATATTCGGTATTTTGACGATTTTAGGTACAATACCCACCGAAATTGTTTGAGATGTGGTATTTGAAGTTCGTTATGGATGCTACAGCCTGTAACAAAAAATTGTCTATGCTGGTCCAGGTCTTCGCACAGCTCCGATATAACGGCACCTCCTTATATACGATATTTTGATGATTTTAGCTACATTATTCACTGTTTATTTCAAGTTTCGAATTTGAATATGGTAATGGCTTATGACAAACAATGCCTATGTATGTCCACGTCGTATAGACCCCAATATAACGGCTATATTCGGTATTTTAAAAATTTTAAAAGAATTTTTTAAGGATTTTATTTTTTTAAAATTCCCAAATTCGTTGCAAATGGTGGAGGGAATTAAAAGTTCGGCCCGGCCGAACTTACTTCTTTTTAACTTGTTGAAATTCCAATGGCTTTACCCCGAACTCATTTTTCGGACACTGCGACACGGGTTTCGATCAAGTCGCTTCTTTACTTTTCGAACCATTTCTGCTGATATTGCTGTTTTTCCGTCCATTTCCTTGACGTCGGGCTACGCTACCAGTATCACGCTAACAGGCGATGGAATATTTGGACTAGTGGCTTAGAAATGGCAGCAGTCTGAAGTTGGTTGCAGTTTTTTCATCTCACTCTGTATATATAAACTACATTTATTCTACATTTAACTAATTTGTGTAGCGCCAAAAAGTATGTTTAAAAAAAACTACAATTTGTCAGCAACACTTTTGAATCCTCAGCTTATAACTTTTAATTTCACGTTTGTGGGATGATATTGATGCTATAATTTAACTTTAAATAAAGGAGAAACTCCGAGAACGAGTTATAATTTGCCAATGTATTTTGTCCAACCTCGGAGAGACTCCGAAGACGGGCTATGACCAATTCTCTTATATATCTTATACTTTTATTACGATCTAAAACAAAAATGTTGATAGAGTAAAATTTAAAAAAAAATACTTTTGAAAATACCTGAGAAACATACACAAAAATACATTAGTACCGGAAATACATACATTCCTAAATACGTAATTCGTAAAAAAATCAGCACAAGACTCGCCTACAAGGGATTTCCAAACAAAACAAACAATTCAATTCCGGGGAAAATTCAATTCGCATCATAAGATTTTGTCCATTGTGTCAAAATATTTTTTATTGTTATTGTGGTCTTTTTTGTGATAAACGTAAAAAGCATTAACAGCTGTACCATGTGATGTTTTTACCACAACTCCTCCTACATGCAAATTATTTTCCCAGTAAAAATCGCTTTTCCCTTTATGGCAAAAAAAATCGTTGGTCTTCTCCACAGTTCAACGGCATGGTACGATTTTAACAAAAAAAAAAAAATGTATAAAAATTGTTTATTTTTGTTGTTTCTTTTTGTTTTGTTCTTTTTTAATCAATGAATTAAATTGTTATTTATTTGTTGAAAGTGGGAAATGGGTATTTTTCTGACGTGTTTTTTTTTCTTGTGTCGGGGGGATGGATGTGAATAAATTTCCGATAGGGCAAATATGTTTTCCGGCAATTTAAAAAATGCGTTGAATATTTTCAAACAAATACGCTATATTGAGTATTTAAGTACTTAGTATTGGGTATGGGATTATATAGACGGTAAATCTCTAACAAATTTGTCCAGTCTGAACGTCATGGAGATGGGTTTCAGATTTTTGTTACCTTTTTCTAAAAAATCGCATTATTTGCACAACCCCTATTTGAGGAGTTTACGTAGTTAACGTCAGCTCTGTTTTTGTTGTTTTAAGTGTTAAATATTTATCCATCAATTTCTGAAGTGTATGACAGTCAAACTTTAATACTTTTTTCTACGTAATGGCTGTATTGGCCAAGGAATTAAATACCGATCAATCATTCCGCAAAACTATTATTTGTTATTATCAAAATCTAGTTCAGAGGCGTTGCATTAAAAGTGAAAGCTATTTTGGGAAAATCAACAGAACTTCAATAATTTATTAAAAATACCTTTTATGGATAAAAAGTCATGTATGGAATATATGACTCCTCAAGGAACATTCTACAGATGCCCTTTTAAGGGGGCTTCTGTAGAATATACAGGGTGAGATAAAAAAACTGCAACCAACTTCAGACTGCTGTTATTTCTAAGCCACCCGTCCGACAGCTCTTAAAATTAGTCCAGTGACGGCATTTTAATGAGAATTTTCCAGCAAAAAAAGTTATTAGTGATGGAATTCAAGCGTGATTGTGTGATTTGTTTATATTTGGCTGGAAAACCACAAGTGACTATCGTTAGAGCACCCCGCAATTAAATTATTTTTTTAAATCTTTTGTGTCTCGTACCATCGCTCGTTACCGTGATACTTTTAGAGTAGCCCGACGTCAAGGAAGCGGACGGAAGAAAACAGCAACATCAGCAGAAATGGTTCGAAAAGTAAAGAAGCGACTTGACCGAACCCCGGTTCCCGATGGCCGAAAATGGCTCGTGAGCTGAACATATCGCAACATTCCATTCGGCAAAAAAAGTGCAAGAACTTACACCGCAACAGAAAGAAAATAGCTTCAAAGGAGCTAAAGAGTTGCTTTGATGGTGTGGGCGCCATAACAGCCGACAGTCGCTCGTATTAATCGACCGTGGCATCAGAATAAATGCCGAATATTATCGCGAAAATATTCTGGAAGGTGTATTAAAGCGTTGGGCATGCAAACATTTTGGCCGCAGACCGGACTCAGCACCATCGCACTCAACACGCGCCACCCAAGAATGGTTACTAAATGACAATGCCCACCAAAATCTCCGGATGCCAATCAGTTGGACTATTGTGTCTAGAGTATTTTGAAAAGCAAGGTTGACACTAAAAAATACAAAAGTGTCGATCACCTCAAGCAAACGCTTCGCCGAGAATGAATCAAAATACTGCAGAGCAACATTTTGACGGTTTCATTGGCCGTTTGGAGGCCATAATTCGTGCCAAAGGTGACCAATTCGAACGAATCTAAACTTATTCTAAAATGTTTTTTGCTTTCAATCAGTAAAATTTAAAAAAATGTAAACATTATGGCGCTTGACTTTGTTGCAGTTTTTTCTTACCATGTATGTCCTCTTAAGGGGTCTTCTGTAGAATATACGTCCTCTTAAGAGGGCTTTTACATAATAGACGACCCCTTAAGATGGCTTCTATAAAATGGATGATCCTCTAAGGGGCTTCTATAAAATACTATAAAAATTGCCTTGGCAGTTTTTGAAGAAATGTTCTACAAAATTACACCATTATTGCCTTAGTAGTCCTTGGGGAAATTTTCTATAACAGTACATGCAGAAGAGCCCCAAACAGTCGTTGTAACCTCAGAGAACGCCCCCTTTTTTTCTCACACTACAATTAGTCACTATCCGATGAAAGTACTTAAGAATCCACCGTAATTAGCATGTGGAATATTAAATCGTGCACAGACACACACACACACAAACATCGAATCTACCACATTATTATCTTCACTTCATCATCTTGTAAATCGCGTGGTGTGTGAATCTGTTTCTCTGCATGTGTGTTCCCAATCTATCTGCAATTGGATCGAACGTACGTTCGTACCAACCAAATTAACCATAATTCAATGTTTACTACAAATTCAAGGTAAACATTTTGACGGGGCCAACAAATCGACGAAAATTTGGGCGGCGGCGGCATCGGACAATCAATTCGGAACAAAATTGTCTGCCATGGACGACGCAATTTTAGTTAAATATCGATGATCGTGGTGTTTGGATTGAAAAGCAATTTGCGTTTTCTTCATCGGCTTCATCGGCCACGGTTCAAGGATTTAATATTTTGTGGAAATTGTTTTGTTTCTTTTTTTTTTTTGTAATTCGTTCCATTTGGAAAAACAAGTGCAACTCAATAAACAATAACAAGAAGATCAACATCAAAAATGATTTGGATCACACACCTATCTCGCGGTCGTCCGCATGCCATGCGATACAGTTATCCACAGTTTGTGCATATTGTAAGACACGTTCTTAAAAAGTGAAAAATAAGAAATTAAAAAAATTGTTAAAAAAAAGACCCACAAATAAATGTTTTCAAAATGTTAATGCTGCTTATGTTGGTTGGTTTTGAAGACTCATAAAATAATTTTGAAAAAGTGCAATAATAGCTAAAAACATTCTAAATATATAAATAAATATGTTGTAAAATATCAATAAGTACTAAACTTACGAAAAAATATTCAAATTAATTTCTATTTTTTATAACAATTTCATAAAATATAAGCAGCCTATTTTTCATAATGTTTGGGCATTGGTGCGGGTGTCGAATATAATTGTCCACTTAGATTCTTCCTTGGTTTAAGAGAATATAGAAAAAATTATCCATAAAATGAAAGTGGCAGGTGATGATGATGCAAAAATAAGGACACATAGGGAACGATAAGAAAACCCATTAACATTTTATTATGATACTAAAATCTGGACTTTTTTTCTAAATAATGCACTATGAACTGCAGCAAGTTAAACCCGAAGTATCAGTCGATTTTGCCGACAGAAGTATACCCTCAGCCTATGTCAATTTATTAAAATATATTTTGACTCGCATTATAATTATTCAATATGTTGGTCCTTCATGAAGGAGGTAACGAAAGAGTGAACCAATATTGTCCATTTCGCATTTGGCCTAAGTGTGATATAAATACGACGTATCAGCTTGAAACTACATCAAATGCTTCCTACATTTTTTATGAGATGTTTGTATATATTTTTGCACAATGTTGAACTTTTGTGGGGAAGGTTTCAGAAAGGATGATCCGACATATTTACATTGGATCTCTTGTTGACATTGGAATACACGAAGTTTGAAGCTAATCGCTGAATTGTTTCGCATATTATTAGACTTATTATTATATAATATTATTTGACCCCTTGTGGGGGAGGTATCGGAAGGAGTGAGCCCATAAATCTCATATTCATATCAGATTTTGTGTTGGTAAACATATTGGGATATGCCTAGTTTGAAAAGAATTAGATGCTCATTTTGCATTGTATGAGGGTTATGGTTATTCAAATTTCTTGAGAGGGAGGTACCAGAAGGAGTTTTTTATGCACCTAACCAAGCACTGATACAACCCTTTAATTTGCAAAGGAATGCACGTGAGATAAAAAAACTGCAACAAAGTCAAACGCCATAATTTTTACATTTTTTTTAATCAAATTTTAGAATAAGTTTAGATTTGTTCGAATTGGTTGCCTTTGGCACGAATTATCGCCTTCAAACGGCCAATGAAACAGTCACACGTTGCCCGAATGTTTCTCTGCGGTATTTTGGCCCATTCCCTGCGAAGCACTTGCTTGAGGTGATCAACACTTTGGTATTTCTTAGTGCTAACCTTGCTTTCCAAAATACTCCAGACACAATAGTCCAACGTGTTGGTATCCGGAGATTTCGGTGGCCATTGTGCACTGAAAATGAAGCGAAGAACCTCATTTTGTAACCATTCTTAGGTGGCGCGGGCTGGGTGCAATGGTGCTGAGTCCTGTTGGAATGTCCAAAGTCTGCGGCCAAAATGTTTGCGTGCCCAATGCTTTAATGCACCCTCCAGAATATTTTCGCAATAATATTCGCCATTTATTCTGATACCATAGTCGATTAATACGAGCGGAGAGCGACCATCGGCTATTATGGCGGCCCACACCATCACCATGGCCGGCGCTTGAGTTCTGGTGGCCAACCGAAGGTGCACATTTTCAGCTGACCTCTTTGGCAAGTAAACACGATAATTTTGTTTCTTTACAAACTGCTGGACAACGAATGTTTTCTCATCGGAGAAAACTAAATTTGGCAGTTTATCACTTTCGGCCAAGCGAAGCAACTCTTTAGCTCTTTAGAGTCTATTTTCTTTGTGATGCGGTGTAAGTTCTTGCACTTTTTGAAATTTCAGTGGCTTTACCCCGAGTTCATTTTTCAATATTTACCGAATGGAATATAGCGACATGTTTAGCTCACGGGCCATTTTTCGGCCAATGCGACGCGGGTTTCGATTAAGTCACTTATTATCCATTTCAGCTCATGTTGCTGTTTTCTTCCGTCCACTTCCTTGACGTCGGGTTACGCTACCAGTATCACGGTGTCGAGCGATGGTACGAGACACAAAAGATTTATTCACATTTAAATGTTGGAGTGCTCTAACAATGATCACTTGTGGATTTCCAGCCAAATATAAAGAAATCACACTATCCACTTGAATACCATCACGAATAATTTTTTTTTCTGGAAAATTCTCAACAAATTGCTTTTGTACCCTTGTAAACAATATAATGAGCTGTCGGACGAGTGGCTTAGAAATGACAGTAGTCTGAAGTTGGGTGCAGTTTTTTTCATCTCACTCTGTATATCGAGAATTTTGACTCCCAGTCTTATTTTTCAAATAGAAGTACCTCACAAGCGTTCCCACATATAACAAAAGATTGGATATAAAAATCCATGTAAAACCCCTACTCTTTTAGCACTCTCGCACACGAACAATTTTTACTCTCGAGTAAAAAACTAACCAATTTTAGCTCTGGTTTGAGTATTCCATTGGTATCTTCTGCATTGAATTGGTTAAATGGAATTTTTTAATGTACTTTTTAGGTCCAGGAAAAATTAATTTAGCATTTAAATTCTGCAACAAAAAGTCACAGTTAATTTATCTAGCTTTTGCTAATTAATTTCAATTCAAACTTCATCTTCTGATTGCTTGTCATTTGGGTCTGGTTGGTTTGTTGATGATTTCTATGTTGCAAAAAAGAAAATGTTAATTTCTCATGAAGAAAATGTTGCTGGCAAAATGTATGTGTCTTTGCTGGCCGCTGAACAGCGGACACTCTCACCGAGGGAAATTCTTGACGACATTCATATCGAAAAATATGATGATGATGCTCTTAAGAACTGGATAAGTGTTGGTGATTTTCGTTGATAATTTAGTCTGTGACCAGAAAGTGTTCGTGGCGGTGGTCACATAAATTGTTCGCCGCTTCGAAATTGTTGGGTGTTTTTTTATCTGTCTTTGATTTCTTTCCCTCGTTGGTTTGTTCGAATTGTGGGTGGACAGTGTCTGATTGAAATTGTTGGTTGTCTGTTGTGTCTCTGTGTGTTACTTAACAGCAATGCCTCTTGCTCCTGTAATGCCCTCTTGGTTGAACTATGTAAAGAGGCGGCGACCAGAACAACATAATTGTAATCTTCATCAGCAGCAACAACAACAAAATTGTTGTCATCATCATCATCACCACATTATTATTTTAGTAAGTTCGGTCAATCTTAGATATTTGGACGGACAGAATGAAAATTGAATAGTTCATGTGCCAGTGAAAGTGTAACAAAGTCAAGTGGTCGTCTGGAATCTAATAAATAATAATCATCTTTGGGATGTTTTTGTGTGTTATTCAAATTGACAATTATTGAGTGCAAATTGTGTATATGTAGTGGAATTGGAATTTTTGCACAGAATGTCAAAGTATTTAGGTCATAATGTTTGTTTGTTTGTGTGTCTGTTGCTATTTATTTTGCGTAAAATATATTGGCAGTGAAAACAACACCGTTTCCTCGGAAATTTTTTTAATGATTGTGATGGATTATTGAGCATCCGATATAAGAAAGTGTGAATGGTTCTGAGAAAAAAAAAAAAAAAAAAACAATAGCTATTGGCTATTCCATCTAAGACATGTGAGAAAAAAAGAGCCGATCGAAACTGTCATGAATTACAGATAAAGGTCCTCTTTTGATAGAGTATCTTCTTAATAAGTTTAAGCTCTATGTGTGTTAAAGAAAAACCTTGTAAAAGACCAAACGGTATGGCTTGTACAAGACTGTGCTACATTCTTAAGGCAATTTGGTGCAAACAACTCCTACCAAGCATTTTATAATAGTTAAAATCATATTTAAAAATCCCTAGTTAGAGTTTGTATTGTTAGATGCAGTTTCGCTTTTATGGCCTCATCCGAACCTGACTAAATATTGAATTTTCGAAAAAATCTACTTGGCAAAAAAAACCAGTAAAGAAACTCTTAACGTCGGGCGGGGCCGACTTTATGATACCCTACACCACTTTGCTAATTTAGTAGAGCTGCGCATAACAATTAAAAGTTTTTATGGGAGAATTCCATCATACACACTATGATTTTAATTATAATTTAAAGTTCAAAAGACTAAATATGCCGAAGCATTTGTATCTTTTAAATTCGGACTTGTATTGCTCATTTGGTGCACAATTAATTTGAAATCGGATAATGATATCCAAATCGGAACCGATCTATAAAATTTGGCAAAGATATTTCTGAGCTGTATTTGATATATTTCCTCAAATATTGTTGTTACAGAGTGCATATTACGGCTGCGGAGGATAAAAATAACAAATCGGATGAAAAATATATATGAGACCTATAGCTATATCTGAACCGATTCAGATCAACTTTGGCATACTTATTTTCAGGTCCAATCTGATCGTACGTGCAAAATTCCATACTATTCCGACTGATATTACACGTTTGGTGCACAATAAAAGGCAAATCGGACGAAGATATATATGGGAGCTATATCTAAATTTTGACCGATTATCTCCAATTTCAATAGGGTTCGTCTTTGGGCCAAACAAATGATTTGTGCGAAATTTCATCTGGATAGGGCAATAAATGCGAACTGTACTTTGTTTACAAAAATACATGGACAGACGGACGGACGGACATGCATAAATCGACTCAGAATGTGATTCTAGGCAGATCATCAAAAGGAACTATGGGTCTATCTCGTTTCCTTTTGCCTGTTACAGACAAATGCACAAAGACATAATACCCTGACCACCTTGTGGTGTAGTGTATAAAAACGAAAATACGTGTGGAGATTACTCCAAAAATATCATTGTGTGCCTTAAAATTTATATATATATCTACCCCTTCATATATACGATATACGATATTACAGGGTGAGATAAAAAACAAACAACAAAGTCAAAAGTTTTTTGCATTTTTTTCAAATTTTATTGAATGAAAGCAAAAAATTTCGGAAATAGCATCTACGTGTTTAGATTTGCTCGAATTGGTTACCTTTGGCACGAATTGTGGCCTTCAAACGGCCAATGAAACCGTCACACGCTGCCCGAATGTTGCACTGCGGTGTTTTGGTCCATTCCCGGAGAAGCGCTTGCTTGAGGTGATCGATACTTTGGTATTTTTTAGTGCCAACCTTTCTTTCCAAAATACTCCAGACACAATAGTCCAACGGATTGGTATCCGAAACGATCACGTATCTAGTACAGACAAGTAAAAAAGCAGTATGTTCGGCCGGGCCGAACTTTGAATACCCTCCACCATTTGGAACGAATTAGAAAATTTTCAAAAAAATAAAATCCATTAAAAATTCTTTTAAAATCTTTAAAATATCTAATATAAGAAGGTGCCAATATGCGGGGATATACGATACTGTGGACCTACAAAGACAAATCTATGTCTGCGTGTAAAGTACTCACAAGGAACTCCTTGTGTGGATTTTCAAAATACCGAATATAGCGGGGTATCGTTATATGGGAGCTATACGTTATCGTTAACCTATATAGAGATTTCTATGTCGGGGGGTAAAGTGCTCACAAAGAACCCCTTGTGTACAAAGAACCCTTTGGACCATTCCGTTGAAAAATATGGCTAAAAACATCAAAATACCGAATATCGGGGGTACCGTTATATGAGGGCTATACGATATCGTGGACCTATATAGATACTTCTCTGCCGAGGTATAAAATACCCACAAGGAACTCCTTGTGTGGATTTTCAGACAATTCCGATGAAAAATGTGGGTAAAATCATAAAAATACCGAATATCGGGGGGTACCGTTATATGGGGGATATACGATATCGTGGACCTGTATAGACAATTCTCTCTCAGGGGGTGAAGTACTCACAAGGAACTACTTGTGGGGATTTTAGACAATTCCATTGAAAAGTGTGGCTAACATCATCAAAATACCGAATATCGGGGGGTACAGTTATATGGGGGATATACGATATCGTGGACATATATAGACAATTCTTTTTGAAGGGGTAAAATGTCCACAAGGGACTCCTTTTGTGGAATTTCAGACAATACCATTGAAAAATATGGCTGAAATCATCAAAATACCGAATATCGGGGGTACCGTTATATGGGGGCTATACGATATCTTGGACCGATATAGCCCATCTTCGAACTTGACCTGCCTGCAGAGAAAAGAGAGATCTGTGCAAAATTTTAGCTTCCTATTTTAATTAGTTTAGACTGTAGCGTGGTTACAACAGACGGACAGACGGACGGACAGGGCGAAATCGTCTTAGAATTTTACGCTGATACGCAAGAATATATACTTTGTTGGGTCTAAAATGATTATTTCGATGAGTTACAAACGGAATGACGAACTTAATATACCCTCCATACTTTTTTTGGTGGAGGGTATAAAATCATTCTTATGGAGTACATTTTACGACTGTATGGGACCAAAATATCAAATATCGTGTGAAACATATATATATATGGGAGTTATAGCTATATAAGAACCAATTTGCACCCAATTTTGACACACTTGCTATTGGGCTGAATTCGTCGCACAATAAAATTGAAATCGTATGAAGATATACATGGGAGATTTATCTAAATTTGGGCCGTTAACCACCAATTTCAATAAAAATTCATCCAAATGATTTGTGGAAAATTTCATTTTCGTCTAAAGAGACATGGGGTCTAAAACGTTCATTTCATAAAATAATAAAACATAAAAGGCGTAGCTTCAGTCAGGCCATTAGGAAAATGAGATACTTGAAAATGACATAGTCGATATAAACAATTTTAGAATCCCATGTTGTAGAACTGCAAATCTCCGTTAATTCGATAGAAAATTATAATAAAAGGTGCTCAAACCAAATGTATAAGTGCTCACTCCAAATGACTTTTCATAAGTGCTACATTGAAGAAGGTTAACAATTAACCGAAATCCATGCAGACGAATAACCGGGGGTACCCTTATACCAAAAACATTGACCTCTTTTGACCATTAAAAGCTTCTCATACCAAATTATTACAATTACATTGAAAATCTTGATAAACCCCACAGAAGATCAAAAATCGGAAGTTCATGTTTTATGGGACTATGCCAAAACAAGACCCCACCTTGGGAAATATACATAATAGGTATTAAATATTCCACACATCGTCACACATAATGAAGCCAAAACGTGAGCTGAATAGCTCCTTTTTTGAAGCTTGATCTATGTTCAGAACAAAGATTATAACAAACAAGGAAATTAAAACAGGCGGGAAGACAAACATAACTTAAAATTTTACGACTTAAAGTCAAAAATTCTACTTCGTCAAGTGCTACCTCCTGTGACCAAACCCCTGAGTAACACCTGTTCATATAGTAAATACGTTACAAAAGACTTTTCTATTCAATGTCCATGCTTCAGTGAAACGTATTTAGAAACATAATTCGTAATATAAATTATTTTAGCTACCCACGCCTTAAAAATGAATAATTATTTATAGTTATATGGAAAAGCTCGCCTATCAGTCTCTAAACAGTCCAAATTAAATATTTTTGGGAAAACTGCAATCAAATGTCTCACCGGTCGAATTAACACCTTAAAAATAACAAATCTTGTCGAGTTATGAAATATATATAACCAAACTTATACGCTACCTCGACGCACATCTTAAATTAAATAGGAAACTGTTGAACCTGTGACAATATTTCACAAAAAGTTCCAGTCCAATTTCCTCCAAGACTCACAATGTTTATGTTTTTCTTTGCGCTCCAATGCATTTTAATTTTCCGAGAAAAAAGGACAGGAAAAATGTTTCGTTTGAAAACAGTGTAAAATGTGCATGTTATTTCAGTTGTTGTTGCTATTGTTTATTTTATTTTTTTTTTGTCAAATTTATTGCCAGATATTAGTGGGCGGGCGTTTAGGATGGTATGCTGAGTACGTTTGTTTGTTATTAATAAATATCGCCACTTGGTTGAAAAAACACATGCAAAAAAAGAAAAATTAACCTTTAATTATTTTTAGCCTTATACTTCTAATAATAACTTTCCCCTTTTCTTTATTTATCTTTCTCTAATTTTCTTAGCAACGTCACTCACAGCCTGAATTTGAAACGAATCATTTGCATTCGGAACCAGCAAAACGTCACAGTACCTCCTCGCGACCGCTATCCGAAGCGAACTCTGAGTTGAGTTGTGAATTGTTAACAACAAATCAAACAAGCAAATCGAATATTGAACTATCCACCTTTAATGGATCTAATAACAATAATAGCAATGCTAATACAGACAGTAACACTGCCAAACGACCGGAGAGTCTCAACTCAACTGATGCGAACAGCAGCAGCCAGCAATTAAGGGGAGATCAATCGCCAAAAGAGGGAGGCAGCAGTAGTGAACGTAAACGTTCTGCTTTACCCAAACATCAGAGACCCCTAACAAGATATCTGCCAATATTTTCACCAGATTTAGATTTGCGGCAACATATCGAATCTGCGGGTCATCAAATCGACTTGTGTCCACACGTCTTTGTTGATTCTCACACGTGTAGGGGGTAAGTTAAACATCAGCAAATTATTTAAAAGTTTATTTATTAATTTTTTTTCTAATTTACCAGTTACCTTCATAAATTGGGTGCCACTTTTCATGGCTGGTCGAAACGTTGGTTTGTTTTAGATCGCACGCGTAATGCTTTTATTTACTATTCCGATAAATTGGAGAGGAAACCTCGTGGAGGTGCTTATTTTTCGGTAAGTTCTTCAGAAGACATAAAACCTTTAATAAATTTTCTGTATTACAAATGACCTTCAAAATAGCTTCTAATTAAAAGTAGGAATTATTCATAGGGCTTCCAAAGGATTGAACACCCGTTAAAGACTCTGAAGTGCCCTCTTTATAGACAAGTGAGAGGTTTTGATTAAGGATTTAAGTTCACCTATAGAATAGAAGAATGGCTTCTCTGAAAAAAATGTCTTCTAGTCTTTGGAAGTCCTTTCAAAGGCATTATCGTCTATAAAAACTGCAAAAGGCTTCTTCTATTGCATAAAAGCCTTTTTAAGGGTATTTCTTTCTACAGAAGTTGTCTTACAAGTATTTTATTCTATGGAAGCCCTCTAAGGGTTTTTATAGGATCATAGACCCATAGAGTGCTGCTATAGAATAGAAGATCCTCTTGATGGAAAATAAAAGAGTAGTCAAGTATAAAGTAGTTTTTGGATTGGATGGATAGGGTGCTACCGTGGCAGTCTTTCAAAACATCATATGTTGAATAAAACTTGGAGTGTCGGGAAGGACCTACACGATATGGAAACGGAAATCCAATTTTATAAGAGAAAGCCTCTGGATCAAATAGCCTTTTAGGCAGATCTGAGTAACATTTACATTCTCGCAGTACCGTCAGGCACACAAAACCTACCCAACTCACTCCTGAAGGTGTTTGGTTAGAACTTGTTAAAGTAGTTTAGTTTTCAATTTTGAATTAGAACCAGACAAGCAAAAAGTAACGCGACTCAACACATATGGCCGTTACAGCAACAACATCCCTTAAGAGGACTTCCGTAGAACAGAAGGTCCCTTAGGCGGTTTCATAGAGTAGCATACCCTTACGGGGTTTTCTTTAGTGTAGGATACCAGGCTAGAAGGCTTCTCTAAATGACAATACATATCAAAAGGTCTCTATAACACTATGTAACACAACCAATATTTTTTCAAAGAAATCCAATAGGTTTTGAAAGTATAACTAAAAGTAGAAAACGCAGCGTTTTGAAATCGATGGGAAAATATGGCCAAGACCCTCGCAATAACTAAAATCAGTTGGTATCTTTATCTATTGCCTAAGACACTATATGCCTACATTGCACGAATCCAAAGGAATCTTAATCCGAATATTTCCATAAATGTGGAAGAGGAGGGAACTTAGGTTATTTTGCAATTAAATCTTTGAAAACACCGAATCTCTTAAAGCCTCTTTAATTTGGTAAAATCTAGATTTAGAATATTCACATTGTTTTTATGCTTTATATTGTTTTCCTTTGTTAAAACAATTTATCAATTTATTCTTCCCGTTTTCTTTTTCGCTCCAGACCATCGAAGAAGTCTATTTGGATCATTTAAATATCTCAAAGAGTGGCCGACCCCACTGCACATTCATTGTTAAAACTAAAAAACGCAGCTATCAACTACTGGCAGCCTCAGATGCTGCGGCTAGAATATGGATTGATGCCATAATAACTGGAGCTCAAGGCAAATTAGACTATTAGTAGTTTTATCCTTAATGTTAGCTATTAAGTTATTTTTTAAGCATCATTTAAAAAAATGTTCTACCAAAGGAGATGGTTCATATGGATCATTATGAAAGCATAGATTTTAGATTAATATATTTTTTATATTTGTATTTTACATCCGTAGATGTATACAACCAAGGTTTTAAAAAAATAACTTTTTTACACATACACAACGTAACAAATAAATGTAAATAGTTCTTAAGTACTTGATAAGAAATAATAAATAACAAAATAAAATATTTTTTAAATATGATTTTATTTCTCTCCAAAAAAATTGTTTGTTTGCTTATATGAATCATATAGGCAATAGATGGCGTTCGGGCAGATTACTTTTGAGTGCTGTGAGATGTATTTCATATTTCCTATGCGCTCTGAAATAGGCTTTGCATTGTATTTGAAAAAGGCGTGCTGGATATTGGTTAAGTGGCTGTGTGAACATGCTATAAACATAGACTAAAGAATATACAGGGTGAGATGAAACCAACTGCAACCAACTTCAGACTGCTGTCATTTATAAGCCACTCATCCAACAGCTGTTAAAATTATTCCAGTGACAGCTCATTATATTGTTTACAAGCGTAAAAAAGCATTTTGGTGAGAATTTTCCAGAAAAAAAATTATTCGTGATGGAATTCAAGCGTGATAGTGTGAGCACTCCAGCATTTAAATGTAAATAAATCTATTGTGTCTCGTACCATCGCTCGTTACCAAGATACTGGTAGCGTAGCCCGACGTCAAGAAGTGGATGGAAGAAAACTGCAACATCAGCAGAAATGGTTCGAAAAGTAAAGAAGAGACTTGATCGAAACCCGAGTCGCAGTGGCCGCAAAAAGGCACGTGAACTGAACATATCGCAATATTCCATTCGTCATACATTGAAAAATGAGCTCGGGGTAAAGCCATTGAAATTTCAAAAAGTCCAAGAACTTACACCGCAACAGAAAGAAAATGGATTCAAAAGAGCTAAAGAGTTGCTTCGCTTGGCCGAAAGTGTTGAACTGCCGAATTTGGTTTTCTCCGATGAGAAAACATTCCTTGTCCAGCAGTTTGTAAACAGACAAAATTATGGTTTTTACTTGCCAAAGAGGTCAGCTGAAAATGTGCCCCTTCGGTTGGCCAACAGAACTCAAGCGCCGGCCATGGTGATGGTGTGGGCCGCCATAACAGCCGATGGTCGCTCTCCGCTCGTATTAATCGACCGTCGCATCAGAATAAATGCCGAATATTATCGCGAAAATATTCTGGAGGATGTATTAAAGTCTTGGGCACGCAAACATTTTGGGCGCAGACCTTGGACATTCCAACAGGACTCAGCACGCGCCATCCAAAAATGGTTACAAAATGAGGTTCCTCGCTTCATTTCCAGCGCACAATGACCATCAAAAAATCAATCTGTTGGACTATTGAGTCTGGGGAATTTTGGAAACCAAGGTTGGCACTAAAAAATACCAAAGTGTCGATTACCTTCGGTAAGCGCTTCGCCGGGAATGGGCCAAAATACAGCAGAGCAACATTCGGGCAGCGTGTGACGGTTTCATAGGCCGCTTGAAGGCCATAATTCGTGCCAAAGGTGACCAATTCGAACAAATCTAAACATATTCTAAAATTTCCAAAAATTTTTTGCTATTTCCAAAATTTTTTGCTTTCATTCAATAAAAATTAAAAAAAAAATAAAAATTATGGCGTTTGACTTTATTGCAGTTTTTTATCTCACCCTGTATAGATCAATACATAAAGACTCTCGCCGTTTATTATTGAAACAATACAAATCAGAAGATAGGGACGACCCAAGTGTCAGTGGCAAATCGAGTGGATTCGTCATACAAATACACACTTGGCCGCACACAAATTCTTGTTTGTTGCGACATCTGTTAGCAACCGATATAGAAAGCTTTCGCCGTCCATATTTTCATTAGCTTAAGACGCCACTTGTTTTGAGGTGATTGTCTTTACTAATTTTCTTAAAGCATTTGGCCACTGCAAAGCTTTGTTATCCCTCCATTCATTAAGCAAAAAGACCGGTAAATACATACAAAAGAGAAATCTACTGACACATTTAAGAGAACAAACATTCTCTCTCACAACAAAAGAAACCCGTGAGAGAGTGTGTCATCCAAACGGCCTAACTGAATGCGCCTAATAGACTGCTTTGCAAAATTTGTATTCGCATTATACTGTTTCGCCTCGAATCGATTGCTTGCTTCGCGGTTGCAATGCAACACGCGCGTGGCACCATTACATTATTGGGAAATTGTTAAAATTTTATATACAACCAACTAACCATACAACAACAGCAGCAGCAGCTACAACAACAACATAAACCACTTAATATGTGAGTGTGTAAAAAACGGGTGAAAGAGTGTGTGAAATTTTGTGTGTGAATAACTCTGACACGGGTGTGTTTGTGATTGTGCACTGTGCTAGAAATTGGAGTGAGTACTGCTGGAGGAGTGCGTAACAAAGTGTGTGTGCGTATTCACCAAATGAAGAAAAAATGCTTAAAAAATTACCAAAGAAAACCCTCGGAAAGTAAAAAAAAATGATAATAAAATCTAAAAATGTTAAAGAAATCCTAAAAATTAAATAAATTTTTTCTAACCCAAACGTCCTGATTTAAAAAAAAAAAAATGAAAATTTTAACGTTTCTTTTTGCTCATGGCTATGGACCTGGTGTATTGTGTGTTAATAATCGATTAGATTTTATTCCTTTTTCGAGTGATGATGAATGAAAATTTTTCTACTGGTGCTGAAAAACGATGTATAAAAAATTCGTACAATTCTATATACATACATACTAGTAAAGTGCAGTTCCATCTCTATATATAAGCATTTATATACATATGTATGTGCCCAAAAGAAGATACGCATACATTGATTGATATGAGTTTGCCTGAAAGTGTGCGACTCGTTGCTCTACGAGAGAGGGAGTGTAGGCAACTGGCCAGAGTGAAAATAAAGGGTTTTTGTTGGTGTATACTTTTTGGGGCAAGCTAGCTAGCAAAGCAAAGACAAACGAAAAAAAACCCAAGAATTGCACTTCAGTGAAACTGGAATTTGGTTGGAATGGATAGAAAAATCCTATTTACTGTTATTCTTTTATTCTGTTTACTGCCCAACAGCAGTAGCTGCAGCTCTGGTATTTTTGTTTCTTTTTTAATATTTTCTGTTAACTAAAAAGTGAATTAACTTCCTGTGATATTGTGCTTCAAAAAAAAAAAAAAAAAAAAAAAAAAACAAGAATCAAGAAATGAAAACTATGTCGCTCTCTTACTCTCACTCTCTTTACACGGCGACTAATGACTCTTAGTTGGATGAGGGTTCTGTTTTTCCTCTTGTTGTTGAATTCTTCGGCTCAGCTCAGTCATCATCATCTATATAAACTTCATCATGACCATTGTAATTATCACAGAGTGCCTTCGTCGTTTTTACCCCGAAGCGTAAAGTTGTTCCAAATTCATACTGATTTAGAGTAGAGTAAACTTTCGTATTGTTAGTGTGCCTATTTTGTTCTATGTGTGCGGCGTGTGTCCGTGCATGCTTGTGGTGCTTGTTGGTGGTGGTTGATGCGTTTATTCATTTGTTAATGGATATTTCTGCACTACGTTACCGACACTTCGAATAAGAATCTTTTCTCTCTCTCTTAGTAAAGTTGTGTGTGCCCGACAGAGATGTCAAGCATAACATTAAGTTAAAAATCACTAGAGAATTAACGTCAAAAAATGTTTGTGAATTGGAGAAGAAATATATAGTTTTGCACAGAGAATTTAATTGGTTCATGTTGTCTGTCATAGTAAAATATTGATTGACATTGTTCCGTAGCTAGATCGACAATTGTTTCGGATTTCAAATGCCAGATGGTTTCTTACAAACAGAATTATATGCTTCTGAACGGTATTCTTACCCAAAAATTTTAAATACAATAGAAGTGGACGATCACATGACGGTAAATTTACTTCTAATTCTCTTCTTCATAGGGATAACCAATATTTATTGGCATTTTCTACGATTTTTTTTAATTTTGTATTTGGTCAAAGATAACACTTACATTCCCAAATAACGCCCTACACTACGTACAAAAATATTCATCTTCCCCACTATGGTAAACTGTTTTAAACTCCCGTATTCCCCAAATACACACCGTCCATATCTTCAAAGCGACCAAGTAATTCTTTCAAATTAAACTTTTATATGTGATACAAAATTCTAAATTCAATTATCCAGAAAAAAATTAAAATATATTTTCCACCAAATTCCAAATAGCGCCTAATTACTAGTAATTCTGGTATTCCTGCAATTTAATACATCTTTGAATGTGTGTATTGGATCAGGTCATGACTAAATTAAATGCCTTCCTGATTAAAATTAAAAAAAAAAACGCCACATTGGCATCTCTGTTATGGAGTTAATGTGTGTGAGAGATAAAAAAAATGGGAGCACATCACAAAAAGAGCGAGAGGGAGAACAGCAAAAACTATGTTCTCAGTGCATTTGTAGTATGAAAACGGGATATTTTATTATACTGAAATTCTTCAAACTCAAACAAAGTGGAGTTAGTTGTCTCACTTCCTCTCATTGAGGGCAAATGACAAAAAGAAAACGGAAAACAGACAACAGTTATGAGATAAGGCATTGCCAGCAATAAAAATTTTGTTGTTTGTCAAAAGTTGGCCTCCTTTTCTTCAGTTTATCATAGGGAATAATAATGGTTGGGTTGAGTTGATATCCGTTTGTAATAAAGAAAAAAGAAAAATTGTTAAAAAATATTTTGTAGATGTCCAAAGGAAAATAATAATGGGAAAACAACAGAAAGAGAAACGAAAATATGTTAAAATGGATAAAATGTTCTAAAAATCTAATTGATAAGATGTGAATTCTTCTGCTAAATCGTCAGCCCAGATCCTGTGAGTGCTTTTTTCACTTCACAATCATCACTCTCATCCCCAACGTTGTTGTCATTGTCATCGTCGCCTCTGCCGAATGTGTGTGTAAAGTGAAATGACAAAATACATATTTTTGTAGCAAAGACGAAACAATGTGGAAAAGTAGAGTCAGAAAAAAATGATTTACACAAGAAAACTGTTATAAGAAGACGTTATTTGAGCCAGAAAATAACACCAGTCGCCCGAAAAGACAAGAAGAATTCGAAAAAAATCGATGGATACTTCATTTACCCATTAAACAATTTCAAGTTCCACGTTTAGAACAAAACCAATTTATTGAAAAAATACTTCTTTTTTCTACTCCACAGATAAACCAATGACCAGAAAAAAAGAATGATAAAAAATGAAAAGAAATCAAAATGTAATGGCTTTATAAAAGTAATGAAAAAAGAAATGGAATGATACAAAAATTTATATGACAAGAATATTAAAAAATATATATATATATAGTTTAAGTGCTAATTGTGAAAAATCCAAAAGCTAAACAATTCGGGTTTCCAAGAAAAAAGTGAAATAAAACTAACAAGCAATGCGTTTATTGACCACCGAAATACAACAACGAGGCTCATAAAACCCACATTTCATATTCAAACTAAAATTAAAAAAAGAAACGTAACGTCAATCATTCAACATTCATACCAAGTAAAAAAAAGTTCAAAAAATTATAAACCACATTCATAAAGGAGAAAAGTGAAAATCCAACATCCAACGTTATAAATTCCATTTCATCATGGATTAGTGTTTGAAAGCATCATCCGAAGAACATTTTCTTCTTTTCGCTATTGCAACTACCGCTTACCAACATCACCAATCATCGTCTCAACGGATACGTACTAAGAGTGAGAGACTCCTTCATTTTCATCTCCAGGTAATAATTTTTGATGTTAGCCTTCGTTTTGTTTTTGGGTTCCCCAAAAAATTTCCATTTTCCTTTTTTTTTTTTGCATTTCTTTGACCCCCTTCATATATGTCGATGCCGATGAGGTCAATAGCCTTTTTTGTTGGTTGGCTCGTTGGCTGGTAATGCTGTGTACGTCTGTGTATGCATGTCTGTCTGTATGTGTGTGTGTGTGTGGGTATTCCCCCGAAAAAAGTGCATTGCTATACTCTAAATATTCTTCTATTTTACATTACATTCTTTGGAGCTGCATGTTGTTGGTTTTCCTCCTCCTCTTCTATCGGCTATATACAAACGAACATTTGTACATACGACGTATGTATGTATGTATGCAGAGTATGTCGTAATATATTCGCATTGTGTTGTTTTTTTAGCATTGTTGTAGTTGTAGGTTACTATTATTGTATACTAGATACTTGCAAATTGTGGGTACTCGAAAACTGCAGTCAATGGTTTTGATTTTGCACTCCCTTAATTTTTAATTGGTTCGGATGGTGGAAAATTATTGTAGGCCTGATTGAAAATCGGTTACTGTCATTGGAGGAACTGACACCACGAAATATAGCTTTTATCACATTTTTGCAAATATTATATAAAGAATTAATTTTTCAAAAATAGTTTTGAAATTCACTTGATTCGTATTCGAGTTTCTACCCTTTGGTAGAGCCATGCTTTATTTAATAATAGTTTAATAAATAATTGTTCAAAAACAAAAAACTCTTTACAGCAATACATGTTAAGGGTCTTTGAGTCGATCTATACATCTCCGCTCGTCCGCTTACATGTGCTTACCAGTAGAACACGATATAATATAAGCGATAAATCATATCAGATATGATGGTTATAAAGTTTCACTTTTCACTAAATTTAATTTCTTCTCCTTTTTTTGGAAGTTTTACACTTAATAAATGCATTTTGAAAAACAAACTTAAAATGCGTATGAGTCAAAACCGTTTCGAATATAAGGATACAACGTTTAGAAAAAACAAATTGAGAGCCTAGGATTACTTCAAAAATTATTGGTGAAAAAAATGGGTCATGTTTCTCCACGCTTTGTTCTAGTCCCTATTTAAGGGTATATCTTAATTCTGAGTATTTTTTACTTTCTCATCATGAAGAAACGCGACTATCAATATAGATCCACTATTTAAAGCTGCCCCCTGTTTTCTATTCATTGCGATTGTCTTGCTTATATTTTCCAATGACTCGCTCCAGGGAATCTTATTCAAAAAATTTTTTAAAAATGTGGAAGAGGGTGTAACTTGACCCCTCTATTTAGGTTATTTTGCGGTATAAACTTTCAAATCGCCTACACATATGCCATCCACTTTTAGCTCCACTCTCATAATTTAATGCGTTTTTCTGTAATATTTGAAAAAAATATTTTTGTCGCATAGTGTAGTCAAGGTATTTCCTTTAAATCATGGGGGGCACTTATGAGTGGTCTGTGCCAAATGTAAAGCGATGTATTCCATTTTTAAACCAGTAAAGAAAGTCCTAAAGTCGGGCGGGTCCGACTTTATGATACCCTACACCACTTTGCTAATTTAGTAGAGCTCCGCATAAAAATTAAAAGTTTTTATGGGAGAATTCAATCATACACGCTATGATTGTAATTATAATTTAAAGTTCAAAGGACTATATATGCCGAAGCATTTGTATCTTTTAATTGGTGCATAATTAATTTGAAATCGGATAAAGATATATATGGGAGCTATATCCAAATCGGAACTGATCTCCATAAAATTTCGCAAAGACATTTCTGAGCTGTATTTGATATATTTCCCTGAATATCGTTGTTACGGAGTGCATATTACGGCTGTGGGTAAAAAATATAACAAATCGGATGAACAATATATATGGGAGCTATAGCTATATCTGAAACGATCTTCAGCAAATTTGGCATACTAGCTTCTAGACTAAATTCGGTCCTAAGTGCCGAATTCCATCCCATTTGGACAGATATTTGACGTTTGGTGCACAATATAAGGTAAATCGGACGAAGTTATATATGGGATATATATCCAAATCTGAACCGATCTCGATAAAATTTGGCACATGTATTTCTGGGCTGTATTTGATATATTTCCCCAAATATTGTTGTAACAGAGTGCATATTACGGCTGCGAAGGACAAAAATAACAAATCGGATGAACAATATATGTGGGAGCTATAGCTATATCTGAACCGATTTTGATCAAATTTGGCATACCTATTTTCAGGTCTAACTTGGTTTTATGTGCGAAATTCCATACTATTCGGGCTGACATTACACGTTTGGTGCACAATAAAAGGCAAATCGGACGAAGATATATATGGGAGCTATATCTAAATTTTGACCGATTATCTCCAATTTCAAAAGGGTTCGTCCTTGGGCCAAACAAATGATTTGTGCAAAATTTCATCTGGATAGGGTAATAATTGCGAACTGTACTTTGTTTACAAAAATACATGGACAGACGGACGGTCGGACATGCATAAATCGACTCAGAATGTGATTCTATGCAGATCATCAAAAGGAACTATGGGTCTATCTCTTTCCTTTTGTCTGTTACAAACAAATGCACAAAGACATAATACCCTGACCACCTTGTGGTGTAGGGTATAAATACATATAGTCTTATGAAGTATTCTTCGTTGCTCGCGTTTAATATTGATATCTAAATTTAAAACAGAAGTACTTGCTTCTGGGCTGAATTCCGTCGGAAGTGCCAAAATTCAGTCCATTTGGGCTGATATTAGCCATTTGGTGCACAAAAAACCTGAAATCGGATAAATATATATATGGGAGCTACATCCTATTCTGATCCGATCTCGATAAAATTTTACGGAGGTGTTTCTGGGCTCTATCTGATATCTGGTACCAAATATCACTCTTGTGGAGTGCATATTACGCATGTGAAAGACTTAAAACCCCAAATCGGATGAAACATATATATGGGAGCTAAGCTATATCTGAACCGATTTTCACCAAAATTTTATGTACTTGCTTCTAGACTGAATTCGGTCGGATGTGCCAAAATTCAGGTCATTTTGACTGATATTGGTTATTTGCTGCACAATTAAACCGAAATCTGTTAAAGATATATATTGGTGCTATATCTAAATTTCTTTGGGCCAAACAAATATTATTTGGAAAATTTCATCTCAATCGCCTAATGCCTAATGCAACTTGCATTTTGTTCACAAAAATACATGGACAGGCGGACTGACATGGATAAATCGACTAAGAAAGTTATTCTATGAATATTCTCAAAAGTAACTATGGGTTTAACTCGCTTCCTTTTCCATGTAACAAACAAAGCACAAAGAAATAATACTTTTAGCACTATGTGGTGTAGGGTATAAAAAACTTGGCATGGAACTCGAAAGTATGAGTAACATATACACATAAATGAGCTTCATTATTAATACGACACACAGTATAGTGCTGCTTCGGCAAAATTATATTTTTGATTTCTAGTTATATTTGGAATGAGAAAGCGGGACGACTAAGGATTATATGTAAGGAGATAATAGGTTAAAGTCTCTACAGTATGAGTACAATTACAATTATAATAGAAACCAGTAAAGAAAGTCCTAAAGTCGGGCGGGGCCGACTTTTTGATACCCTACACCATTTTGCTAATTAGTAGTAGATAATTATTATTAATTATCCACATAACAATTAAAAGTTTTTATGGGAGAATTCAATCATACACGCTATGATTATAATTATAATTTAAAGTTCAAAGGACTAAATATGGCGAAGCATTTGTGTCTTTTAAATTCGGACTTGTATTGTCCATTTGGTGCAAAATTAGTTTGAAATCAGATAAAGATATATATGGGAGTTATATTCAAATCTGAACCGGTCTCGATAAAATTTGGCAAAGATATTTCTGAGCTGCATTTGATATATTTCCCCAAATATTGTTGTTACAGAGTGCATATTACGGCTGCGGAGGACAAAGATAACAAATCGGATGAACAATATGTATGGGAGCTATAGCTATATCTGAACCGATTTCGATCAAATTTGGCAAACTTATTTTCAGGCCTAATTTGATATATTTCCCTGAATATCGTTGTTACGGAGTGCATATTACGGCTAACAAATACTACAAATCGAATGAACAATATATATGGGAGCTATAGCTATATCTGAACCGATCTTCACCAAATTTAGCATACTAGCTTCTAGACTCAATTCGGTCGTAAGTGACAAATTTCATCCCATTTGGGCAAATATTAGACGTTTGGTGCACAATAAAAGGTAAATCGGACTAAGTTATATATGGGAGATATATCCAAATCTGAACCGATCTCGATAAAATTTAGGAAAGTTATTTCTGAGCTACATTTGATATATTTGCCCAAATTTTGTTGTTACAGAGTGCATATTACGGCTGCGGATGAACAATATATATGGGAGCTATAGCTATATCTGAACGGAAAGAGTGAGCCCCACGGCAATGTCCAATTTTTGATTTTTCCGATCGAACATGCAAAAATATGTATACTGCCTTATCTCAGTCCGAGTTCAGAATTTCTTTTAAGCATTTAATTTATCAAAACATGTTTAGACGTCATACAAATTTGTATTTCTTACTTATTTAGAGCATTTTAGTACTAACATTTAGTACTTCCCCTTGTCGTTTTTCACAACGAAAGTGCGAAATACATGATTCTTACGTTAAAAGTATAGAACTTCTTCCTAATAATCACAATATTAGTACATTTTAGTACAACTTGGAATACACACTGTAGTCAGATTTAGAAAATCTAGCAATTGTAAAAAACAATTTTGTTTCATCAAAAAAAAAAAAAAAAAGACAAAAATAACATTTCAGAATTATAGCTTTTAGTAAACATTTTATTGTATGTTCTTATTTTTTCTTGGTCAATTTTTGCAATTCTTGGTTTTGAAGTTTAACGCGCACATGCCAACCTTATTCATTACTTGGTAATTAGGAAATAAGCTATTTTTTCTTTGTATGCTTTATCGCTTGTGTGGCTTATACGTTCCCGTTTAACACCGTTTAACACCTGAGCTGATTATATATCCATTGGTAGATAAATATAACAGATTCATACAGAATCCAATGCATAATTAAATCATAATCTTGGGGCCTATGGAAAACATGGATCTATCTTCAGGATTTTTTCTATGAAGGGCTTATATTTACAAAATACTTCTACTTCTAAACTTATGTGAAAATAAGCCGAAAATCCTCAAATCGGGGAACCTTTTCATATATGAGGCTATACCTTAACATACATCCATATAAATTAAAACATAACAACGAAAATGCTGCATTTTAAAATTAAATAGTTGAATAAACTACAAAATACAGGGTGAGATAAAAAACTGCAAAAAAGTCAAACGCCATAATTTTTACATTTTTTTTAAATTTCATTGAATGAAAGCAAAAAATGTTGAAAATAGCATCAAATTTTAGAATAAGTTTAGATTTTTTCGAATTTGGCACGAATTATGGCCGTCATACGGCCAATGAAACCGTCACACGCTGTCCGAGTGTTGCTCTGCGGTATTTTGGCGCATTCCCGGCGAAGCGCTTGCTTGAGTTGATCGGCATTTTGGTATTTTTTAGTGCCAACCTTGCTTTCCAAAATACTCCAGACACAGTAGTCCAACGGATTGGTATCCGGAGATTTTGGTGGCCACTGTTAAGCGAGGAACCTCATTTTGTAACCATTCTTGCGATGGTGCTGAGTCCTTTTGGAATGTCCAAGGTCTGCAGCCAAAATGTTTGCGTGCCCAAGGCTTTACTACACCCTTCAGAATATTTTCGCGATAATATTCGGTATTTATTCTGATGCCACGGTCGATTAATACGAGCGGAGAGCGACCATTGGCTGTTATGGCGGCCCACACCATCACTGTGGCCGGCGCTTGAGTTCTGGTAGCCAACCGAAGGTGCACATTTTCAGCTGACCTCTTTGGCAAGTAAACACGATCATTTTGTTTGTTTACAAACAGCTGGACAACGAATGTTTTCTCATCGGAGAAAACCATATTCGGCAGTTCACCATTTTCGGCCAAACGAATCAACTCTTTAGCTCTTTTGAATCTATTTCCTTTCTGTTGCGGTGTAAGTTCTTGCACTTTTTGGAATTTCAATGGCTTTACCCCGAGCTTATTTTTCAATATTTGCCGAATGGAATATTGCGATATATTCAGCTCGCGAGCCATTTTTCAGCCACTGCGACGCGAGTTTCGATCAAGTCGCTTCTTTAATTTTTGGAACCATTTCTGCTGATGTTACTGTTTTCGTCCGTCCACTTCCAGTATTTGGATTACGAGCGATGGTACGAGACACATAAGATTTATTCACATTTACTTGCTGGAGTGCTCTAACGATAGATACTTGTGGTTTTCCAGCCAAATATAAAGAAATCACACTATAACGCTCGAATTCCAGTACGAATAACTTTTTTTCTGGAAGATTCTCACTAAAATGCTTTTGAACGCTTGTAAACAATATAAAGAGCTGTCACTGGAATAATTTTAACAGTTGTCGGTCGAGTGGCTTAGAAATGACAGCACTCTGAAGTTGGTTGCAGCTTTTTCATCTCACCATGAATATATCTTTACTCGATTTCAAGTTCATTGCGCACCAAATTTTTAATATAAACCCGAATTGAATGGATTTTGACACATGGTGACAATTGGTTAAGATATAGATATAAGTCCCAATTATTAAATACAGCATAGAAATACCTCTGTTCAGTTTAATAGAGATCGGTTCAGATTTGGATAGAGCTCCTATATATTTTTTTATGTGATTTCACGTTTATTGTGCCTATCAGACTATGAAATACAGCATAGAAATGCCTCTGTTCAATTTAATAGGGATCGGTTCAAATTTGCATATAGCTTCCAAAAACTATTTTTCTGATTTCACATTTATTGTGCCTTCAAAAATTTTAGATTTTGTATGCACATACCTATTGATCGGTTATATATTCTGTCTTCAAATTTGGAATGAGTAACCGAATTTCGAAAAAAAAAAATAAATTTACCCAGTTATAGCGGAATCGGTTCAGATTTGGATACAGCTCCCATATATATTTATGCCCGATCGTGTACCGAATATTATTGCACTATATAGTATTTTGCGGCTTTCGCGCACTTGACAATCACATAGTTACATATGAAACCATGTAACCATTTTTCACCAAATTTTACATACCTAAATGCATTTAATTTGTGCTGTTATTACACATTTGGTGCACACAATAAACTTAAAATAGAGCGACAATAAGTATCGGCGGTATATCTAAATCTTAACCGATTATCATTATTAGCAATTGAGTTTGTCCTTGGGTCAAACATATGAACTGCAAAAATTTCGAAAATACATATTTGATTGCAATACCAAATTCCAAACAGATAAAATGCCTTGTGTAGTTGTGGTTGCTGTTTTATTGACATCCACTCTACTCGTAGACCGATGACCCAAACAAGCGCAATATCTGTTCTTAGGTAAATATCGCAATATTCCAAAATCATCGGACGGGGCCGACTTTATGATACCCTACACCACTTTGCTAATTTAGTAGAGCTGCGCATAACAATTAAAAGTTTTGATGGGAGAATTCAATCATACACGCTATGATTATAATTATAATTTAAAGTTTAAAGGACTATTTTGTTGTTGCAAAAATCTTCAGGCTTAATCCCATTATTTTTGTTTTTATAAAACAACATTTGTTTATTAGCGGAGAACGATGGTAATGTTTACCAGGGGGTAATCAAAGGACTAAATATGCCGAAGCATTTGTATCTTTTAAATTCGGACTTGTATTGCCCATTTGGTGCACAATTATTTTGAAATCGGATAAAAATATATATGGGAGCTATATCCAAATCGGAACCGATCTCGATAAAAGTTGGCAAAGATATTTTATATTAGAGCTGTATTTTATATATTTCCCTGAATATCGTTGTTACGGAGTGCATATTACGGCTGTGGGTGACAAATATGACATATCGGATGAACAATATATATGGGAGCTCTATCTGAACCGATCTTCACCAAATTTGACATACTAGCTTCTAGACTCAATTCGGTCGTAAGTGCAACATTTCATCCAATTTGGGCAAATATTAGAAGTTTGGTATACAATCAAAGGTAAATCGGACGAAGTTATATATGGGAGCTATATCCAAATCTGTACCGATCTCGATAAAATTTAGCAAATGTATTTCTGAGCTGTATTTGATATATTTCCACAAATGTTGTTGTTACAGAGTGCATATTACGGCTGCGGAGGACAAAAATAACAAATCGGATGAACAATATATATGGAGCTATAGGTATATCTGAACCGATTTCTATCAAATTTGGCATACTTATTTTGAGGTCCAATCTGATCGTACGTGCAAAATTCCATACTATTCGGACCGATATTACCCGTTTGGTGCACAATAAAAGGCAAATCGGACGAAGATATATATGGAAGCTATATCTAAATTTTTACAGATTATCTCCAATTTCAATAGGGTTCGTCCTTGGGCCAAACAAATGACTTGTGCAAAATTTCATCTGGATTGGGCAATAAATGCGAACTGTACTTTGTTTACAAAAATACATGGACAGACGGACGGACATGCATAAATCAACTCAGAATGTGATTCTATGCAGATCATCAAAAAGGAACTATGGGTCTATCTCGTTTCCTTTTGCCTCTTACAAACAAATGCACAAAGACATAATACCCTGACCACCTAGTGATGTAGGGTATAACAACCTATGGAAATTTACAACAAATTCCTAACGAATTCTAACGATTCGGATAATAATAATCAATATTTCCGTCACTATCATTCAGAGTCAGTCTATGACAAATTATTGGTGGTTGGAAATCCAAACACTACCACCACCACCATTGTGATGCAAAAAAAAATGTTTTTCTTCGTCATAAAAATCCAAACAAAAACAACAACAACAAATGTAATGATAACGAACTGGTATGAGACAGTCTTGCATCCATGACATACTACATCATTCATCCATTCAACGGCGGGGATATTGTCGGTATGAATGTCCGTCCGTCCGTATGTTCAATAGACCGACAACGATGACGACGACAACGACGGCAACGATGATGTCTAGTTTGCCGGAATGCATTATTGTAACGAGGGTGACATATAGAAATAAAAGCACAAAAAAAAAATAAAATAAAACAGGACGGACATGTGCACAGACAGTGGCACACACACAAACGTGTATACACACATGGTTTGTGTGTCAAACAAAAAAGAAAAAAAAAACATACAAATATTAAGTATCGACTGCAGCAGTGTTTCGTGTTTTACACTTACAAGGGTGCTGACAATTGGGGGTGGGTCTGTTAGTTGGTTATTTTGTGCTCGAAACAGAAGTGCCAAAGCCAGCCAGCCAGCCAGCCAGCCAGTGTCATTCAGTGGAGTCTATCATCATAAAAGTATGGATGGATGTTTGAAGGAGGCGGTGGAGAGTGTGGGCGGGAGCAAGAGTGGGCATTATTAATCAGCCATAATGTATTAGAATCGATACAACTTAGGAGAGCGCGTTATCGAAAAATGTTTGTTCTTCACCATCAAACATCGTCATCATCATCGTTTATCGTCGTCTACATTATTCATGCACTTGAAGTAAAATGATTAAATTATTAAAAAAAGGACGAAAAACAATATTAATTTAGAAATTATGTCGTCGTCGTCGTTGTTATTGGTTTTTACAGTAGACAAAGGTCATTCCTGAGGTCATGCATAGAGACGACAAGAAAGAGTAGAAGGAGAAGAGTGTTTTTCTTCTTTTTAAATGGAAATTGAATACAAGAATGTCTCGAAGGAAAACTTTTATGTGTATTGCTTTGTGTACAGTTTGTTTGTGGAAAGGGGTTTTGGGGGGGGATGGGGGCGGAGGCATAAGTTTTATTTATTTTTGAAAGCCAATGCTGTTAATATACCATGGAGAATGGGTCACACTTTGTGAAGATGCGTGGTCTGTTTACTGGTGGAATGGTATGGAATGGAAAAGCGTTTGATGTTGATGATTTTAGAATGACATTTTCCTGGAGCTGTCCACTGTCATGTATTTTAAAGGACTTAACTGAAAATAAAAAGTCATTTTGGAAAGGATGGGGGAAATTATTTCTTCGAAAACATCTCGACCTTATAAGTGGCGTATAGGGTTGTCCATATTCGACGGACCCATCTGGCAACGCCATAACTTTTGACATAGATGTCACATCGCTTAATGACATACCGCGTTTGAAGCGTCAGTCCAAGCAGATTTTTACCATGAACCAATAGCGCTTTCAAATAGTTGAAATTTACAAGAAGTTAATTTGAAAACTTAACGTGCTTTTAAAACGTTAAAAAATGTGAGAAGTGCGCCTTCTAAGAACACCATTAAGCGTTTACACGAAAAAAAGAGGCAATATAAAAGTCGACCAAGGCGATCGGCCGAGAATATCGCTGACGTACGAGCCAGTGTTGAGAGGTCCCCAAGAACATCCCAAAAAAGCCGTTCTCAGCAGTTGGGCACGGTGCACTTTACAACGGATTATTCGCATTGATTTGCATTTGTTCCCGTACAAAATTCAATTGACGCAAAGAATGTTGCCTGGGGACAAGCCTCGTCGATTGGAATGGGCCCTACAAAGTATATATATTGTGGATCAGCGTAAAATTCTAAGACGATCTAGCGATGTCCGTCTGTCTGTTGTAATCATGCTTTCTTTCGAACGAACTGAGATAGAAGGCTAAAATTTTTCATACGTGCATAATTTACACTGTAGGCAGGACGTAAATGGGCAAATTTCGTACTGGAAGATCATAATGGGTACTAAAACTTAGATATAGGTCCCATATATATCTTCGTCCGATTTGCCTTTTATTGTGCACCAAACGTGTAATATCAGCCCGAATAGTATGGAATTTTGCACATACACCCAAATTAGGCCTGAAAATAAGTATGCCAAATTTGATGGAAATAGGTTCAGATATAGCTATAGCTCCCATATATATTGTTCATCCGATTTGTTATTTTTGTCCACCGCAGCCGTAATATGCATGATGCAACAACAATATTTGGGGAAATATATCAAATACAGCTCAGAAATACATTTGCTAAATTTTATCGAGATCGGTTTAGATTTGGATATAGCTCCCATATATAACTTCGTCCGATTTACCTTTTATTGTGCACCGAACGTCTAATATTTGTCCAAATGGGATAGAGTATGCCACTTACGACCGAATTGAGTCTAGAAGCTAGTATGTCAAATTTGGTGAAGATCGGTTCAGATATAGCTATAGCTTCCATATATACTGTTCATCCGATTTGTTATATTTGTTACCCACAACCGTAATATACACTCCGTAACAACGATATTCAGGGAAATATATCAAATGCCTCTCAGAAATATCTTTGCCAAATTTTATCCAGATCGGTTCAGATTTGGATATAGCTCCCATATATATCTTTATCTGACTTCAAATTAATTGTGCACCAAATGGGCAATACAATTCCTAATTTAAAAGATACAAAAGCTTCGGCATATTTAGTCCTTTGAACTTTAAATTATAAGTGTAATCATTGCGTGTATGATTGAATTCTCCCATAAAAACTTTTAATTGTTATGTGGAGCTCTACTTAATTAGCAAAGTGGTGTAGGGTATCATAAAGTCGGCCTCGCCCGACTTTAAGACTTTCTTTACTGGTATATTCTTGGCGTCGTCCATCTGTCTCTCTGTCTGTTGTTAACACGCTACTTTGGAACGAATTGAAATAGAAGGTTACCGATATTCGGTATTTTGATGATTTTAGCGAGATAATTTGCCGGAATTATTTCCACTTTCTTATTTGAAGTTCGTAATGGGTACTACAGACTGTGGTCCACATCTTATAAGCCGGAATTGTTTCAAAATTCGTATTTGTAATTCAAAATCGGCCTATGACAAAAAAATTACCTATGAAGGACCACGTATAGGTCCAGTATAATGCGTTTCATTTTTCTACGGAATTTTGGAAATTTAGTTTAGCTGCTTATTTACTTTTTTATTTGTTTTTCCTTCAGGGCCGTAAACAAAGAAATCTGTCGGGTATGCCAGGCTCAGCTAACCCTGAGATAATCAAGACCGATTTCAATATAATTGGTCAAAATTTATTTTTACTCCAAATTTCATTGAAATCGGCCGAAAATATGTAGCTCCTATCCAAATATGTACTGATTTCAAATATAATTTTCAAATTTATTTTGAGATCAAATTTCGTTACCCATTCCAAGTTTTATTAAAATTGGAGATACATAGCGTGTTTGGTGCATTAAATATACGAAATCGGCCGAAAATATGTATGGAAGCTATATTCAAACCTTAAACGATTTCCGTATAATTTCGAAAAAATTTTTTTAACAAAATTCCGTCACACATTCCAAATTTCATTGGTATGGAATCGTGTTTGGAGCATCAAATAAACGAAATCGGTCAAAAATGTGTATAGGGGCTATATCCAAATCTGAGCCGATTTCAAAATAATTTGGCAAATTTAGTTTTGTACCAAATTCCGAATTCATTCTGAATTTCATTGGAATCGATCGAAAATATATATGGGAACTATATTAATATTTGAAGCGATTTCAATATAATTTGGTAATTTTATTTTTGTACCAAATTTCGTCACTCATTTCGAATTTCATTGGAATCGGACATACAAATATGTGAAATCGGCCGAAAATATATATGGTAGCTATATCCAAATCTGAACCGATTTCAATATCACTTGGCAAAATGCGAACATTTTTTTATTGAAAATTTCCAAATTTTAGAATGGGTTGGAGTACAGCGATATTGCTCATGGGTAAAAATATTGCGATATGAAAAGTTTAGAATATATCAAAAACACCCTTGGAGATTTTTCGTCAGACAAACAGACGCACGGACATGGTAAGATCGATCTGCATAGAATCGCATTCTGAGTCGATTTATGCATGTCCTTCCAACCTGCCTGTCCATGTATTTTTGTAAGCAACGGACATGTATTTTTGTAAACAAAGATGAAATTTTGCACAAAACATTCGTTTTTTTTTTCAAGGACGAACCCTATTGAAATTTAGGTCAAAATTGATATGTAGCTCCCATATAATAATAATTAAGATATAGCACCTAATGTGTAATATTAGTCCGAATATCATGTAATTTGGCCCAAACGACTAAATTGAGCCTAGAAACAAGTGTGTGAAATTTGGTGGAAATTGGTTCAGATATAGATATACATATCTTCATCTGATTTCATGTTGTTTGTGCCTAAAAGGTGTAATATCAGCTCAAATATGATGGAGTTTGACGAATATCGGTTCAGACACAAATTCCTCCTTTAAATTTAGTAGAATATGATAGAAGCCTGCTACATATTAGTTTCTTTCGTAGAGCGTCAATATTTAGCAGAACAATTTGTTTTGTGTCTAGGATGGTTGGTATTGAAAATGAGATGTATCAGTTCACGTCCCCATATAACGGTACCTCCCGATATTCGCTATTTTGATTATTTTTGCCACATTTTCCTACGAATTTGTTTAAAAATTGGTATTTGTGGGTTATAATGGGTTCTAATGCTTCCTTTGCCCTTAGGTGGAGGGTTAGTTAATTAGTTAATTATACCCGGCCGAAGTTAATTATACCCTACGCCACAAGGTGGTCAGGGTATTATGTCTTGGTGCATTTGTTTGTAACAGGCAAAAGGAAACGAGATAGACCCATAGTTCCCTTTGATGATCTTCATAGAATCACTTCCTGCGTTGATTTATGCATGTCAGTCCGTCTGTCCGTACGTCCGTCCGTCCGTCTGTCCATGTATTCTTGTGAACAAAATGCAGGTCGCATTTATTATCCGATTGGGATGAAATTTTCCTAACAACATTTGTTTGGCCCAAGGACGAACCCTATTGAAATTGGAGATAATCGGTAAAAATTTAGATATAGCTCCCATATATATCTTCGTCCGATTTGCCTTTTATTGTGCACCAAACGTGTAATATCTGCCCGAATAGTATGGAATTTTGCACATACAACCAAATTAGGCCTGAAAATAAGTATGCCAAATTTGATCGAAATCGGTTCAGATATAGCTATAGCTCCCATATATATTGTTCATCCGATTTGTTATTTTTGTCCTCCGCAGCCGTAATATGCACTCTGTAACAACAATATTTGGGGAAATATATTAAATACAGCTCAGAAAAACCTTTGCTAAATTTTATCGAGATCGGTTCAGATTTGGATATAGCTCCCATATATAACTTCGTCCGATTTATATTTGATTGTGCACCAAACGTCTTATATTTGCCCAAATGGGATGGAATTTGGCACATACGACCGAATTGAGTCTAGAAGGTAGTATGCCAAATTTGGTGAAGATCGGTTCAGATATAGCTATAGCTCCCATATATATATTGTTCATCCGATTTGTTGTATTTGTTACCCACAGCCGTAATATGCACACCGTAACAACGATATTCAGGGAAATATATCAGATACAGCTCAGAAATATCTTCGCCAAATTTTATGGAGATCGGTTCAGATTTGGATATAGCTCCCATATATATCTTTATCTGATTTCAAATTAATTTTGCACCAAATGGGCAAAACAAGTTCGAATTTAAAAGATACAAATGCTTCGGCATATTTAGTCTTTTGAATTTTAAATTATAATCATAATCATAGCGTGTATGATTGAATTCTCCCATAAAAGCATTTAATTGTTGGCAAAGTGGTGTAGGGTATCATAAATTGGCAAAGTGGTGTAGGGTATCATAAAATCGGCCACGCCCGACTTTAGGACTTTCTTTACTGTTTTTTTTTTTTTTTTTTTTTTTTTTTTTTTTTTGTAGCACAGTGTTATTATTTTCTTTTATTTTACTACTCATAATATCTTGCAACCACTTCAATTTGCGTTACATTGTAAAAATATACCAAACTACAATTTATAGTTAGATTTTGAATATAAATCATCAATAAAAAATGCAGGGGAAGCATTTAATCATCCATCAGCCATCTGCATGACAGTTTCCCAGTTGGATTGAAATTTTCCGCCAATTTGCGAGACAATGTTTCATTGGATGACTCCATATGCATGTCCTTGCGTAACAATACTTCAATGCAGTTGGGGAAAACATTGTTGTCGAGTCTCGTTCAATACTTTCTAAGACTCTATCTAAGACGAACAAAATTCCCAAATACTTTGTGCAATGTAGGTCTGATGTCACTCTACCATGTCTGCCAACAGAGAAAAAGGGAGATGGGTAGCGGGATGATGGTGCTGATGCATTCCGTTCATTGTCTGACCCAAATGATGTAATTCCAGTTAGTAAAACATTAGGAGGTTAAATTTCCAATGACTATTTTATGGTCAGCAGTAAAAGCAAGTAGAAGAGATTGGAGATAGAGAGAGGGAGAGGGGAACATTTTGTGTGTGTTTTCCCATGTTATGGTTGTTGCATTTGCATCATGGTACATGGTAAATATAACTATGCAGCGTGTCCTAGTTTAACATGTAATCGCAATCCATTTCAGTTGTTGGTTCGATCTATGACAACTGCAATCATAAAAAGAGGATATCAATAAAATTTTACTGTAGTGAACATATTAGAGAATTCATGTTCATTTCTTTATTTTGGAATGGCTTAACATTTATGATTATTATTTTTAGTTGAGTTTTAGAATAAATTACATGTTTGTTGTTTTTTACAATTTAGAAATGGGCGTATGTGCACATGTATATGTTCCCATTTACAGTAATAATAAAATATGAATTACATAGAAGTAATCAAAAAGAGTAATAATTGGGTAAAATTTATTCAAATATTTTTCAGCAATGTTGAAAAATTCTGAAAAAAATTGTAAGATTTAAAAAAAATTGAATTTTTTCTAACTTGGTGAAAAGCTCCCAAAGTAAGACTCTGAAGTGGAGAGTCTACAGGGTGAGATAAAAAAATCTGCAACCTACTTCAGACTGCTGTCATTTCTAAGCTGAAATAAAAATTATATTGGATTCTAAGTAAATCATAAGTAAGACAAGAAATCTAAGCATCGGAAACATTTAGTAAAATATTCAATTTTACATAATGCTATGAATCAGTTGAAAAATTGATTAGAAAAATTAGAAATTTTTGAGTCTTTTTGTCAAAATGGACACAAATAAAGGGTGAGATAAAATGACTGCAACCAACTTCAGACTGCTGTCATTTCTAAGCCACTAGTCCGACAGCTGTTAAAATTATTCCAGTGACAGCTCATTATATTGTTTACAAGCGTACAAAAGCATTTTGGTCAGAATTTTCCAGAAAAAAATTTATTCGTGATGGAATTCAAGCGTGACATTGTGATTTCTTTATATTTGGCTGGAAAACCACAAGTGGCTATCGTTAGATAGGCACTCCAGCATTTAGATGTGAATAAATCTTTTGTGGTAGCGAAGCCCGACGTCAAGGAAGTGGACGAAGGAAAACAGCAACATCAGCAGAAATGTTTCGAAAAGTAAAGAAGCAACTTGATCGAAACCCGCGTCGCAGTGGCCGAAAAATGGCTCGTGTGCTGAACATATCGCAATATTCCATTCGGTAAATATTGAAAAATGAGCTTGGGCTAAAGCCATTGAAATTCCAAAAAGTGCAAGAACTTACACCGCAACAGAATGAAAATAGACTCAAAAGAGCTAAGGAGTTGCTTCGCTTGGCCGAAAGTGGTGAACTGCCGAATTTGGTTTTCTCCGATGAGAAAACATTCGTTGTCCAGCAGTTTGTAAACAAACAAAATGATCGTATTTACTTGCCAAAGTGGTTAGCTGAAAATGTGCACCTTCGGTTGGCCACCAGAACTCAAGCGCTGGCCATGGTGATTGTGTGGGCCGCCATAACAGCCGATGGTCGCTCTCCGCTCGTATTAATCGACCGTGGCACCAGAATAAATGCCGAATATTATCGCGAAAATATTCTGGAGGGTGTATTAAAGCATTGGGCACGCAAATATATTGGCCGCAGACCTTGGACATTCCAACAGGACTCAGCACCATTGCAAACAGCACGCGCCGCCCAAGAATGGTTACAAAATGAGGTTCCTCGCTTCATTTCCAGCGCACAATGGCCACCAAAACCTCCGGATACCAATCCGTTGGACTATTGTGTATGGGGTATTCTGGAAAACAAGGTTGGTACTAAAAATACCAAAGTGTCGACCACCTCAAGCAAGCGCTTCGCTGGGAATGGCCCAAAATACCGTAGAGCAACATTCGGGCAGCGTGTGACGATTTTATTGGTCGTTTGAAGGCCATAATTCGTGACGAAGGTGTCCAATTCGAACGAATCTAAACTTATTTTAAAATTGTATCCTATTTCCAACATTTTTGGCTTTTATTCATTAACTTCCAAAAACAATTTATACATCAAGGTTTGTCGTCTACCAAATCTTTTTAAATATCAAATTTGAAACAATTTCGTTGGTAAATGTGACTAGGATTATCAAAATACCGAGTATCAGAAAAAGTGGACCTATATTTTCAATGTTCTGTCGCCGGAAATCGAAGCCATTATGAACTACAAATACCAATTTTTTGACAAATCCGTGGAAAAATGTAGAAAAAACATCCCCGTTATGAGGGAGCTATAAAACGAAAACGTGGACCTATACATATTATATTCGACCACAGGAGTTAGAACCCATTACGAACTTCAAATACCAATTTTTGGATGGATCCGTGGGAAACTGTGGTAAAAATCATCAAACCACTGACTATCGGGAGGTATCGTGATATGGGGGCTATACCAAAACGTGGACCTATACGTACAATGTTTCTCCGCCGTAGCTAGAACCCATTACGAACTAAAAATACACATTTTTTAAACAAATCCGTAAAAAAATTTGCAAAATCATCAAAATACTGAATATCCGAGATAACCTTTGGACTTAGAATTTTATGCTGATTATGAATATGTATATATACATATATCATCTTTACAACAGATATTTTGTTAGCAAAAATGTTTGTATGTTTAAATTTTTTTTAAATCTTGAAAATTATGTGGGGGAGGTACCAGAAGACATAGTCCCTTCATTTTTATAAAAAAATCTGATGTTGATGGAAATATTGAGATGTACCCAGTCTGGATGGAATCGGATGTTTACTTGGCGTTTTATGAGTGTCATTAATATTAAATATTATGTGGGGCAGGTGCCAAGTCCGATGGAATCGGATGTTAATTTCGCATTTTACGTTACCGTAGGTACTGGTAGCGTAGCCCGACGGCAAGGAAATGAACGGAAGAAAACGGCAACATCAGCAGAAATGGTTCGAAAAGTAAAGAAGCGATTTGATCGAAACTCGCGTCGCAGTGCCGGAAAAATGGCTCGCGAGCTGAACATATCGCAATATTCTATTCGGCAATTATTGAAAAATGAGCTCGGGATAAAGCCATTGAAATTCCAAAAAGTGCAAGAACTATCTCACCCTGTATTGCCCATCTCCGAACTCGATCTATGTTTGACAATAATATTACGATGTACCATGTTTGGACCAAATCGAATAATCCCTTCGAGAGTTATGGGGCACACCAGCCAGACAGACGGACGGACATCGCTATATCGACACCAAATGTCCTGAAACGGATTTGGTCCAAAGAGACCAAAGGTCTAAAACCATTATTTTGATGAGGCACCTGTGGCGTAATCAAATTTTATATATACTCTCTAGCCATATGGCTAAGGGTATAAAAAACAATAAAAAAAAAACATTAAGATCGGCCGGGCCAAACTTATACCATCCACCTTAGGGTAAAGGAAACATTAGAAGAAATGTGACAAAAACCATTAAAATGCCGAATATCGGGAGGTACCGTTATATGGGGGCTATACCAAATCGTGGACCTACACATGTAAGGTTCCGCCAACGGAGCTAGAACCCATTATGATCTACAAATGCCAATTTTCAGACAAATCCGTGAAAAAATGTGGCAAAAATCATCAAAATATCGAATATCGGGAGGTACCATCATATGGGGGCTATACCAGAACGTGGACCAATATATCTCATTTTCAATACCAACCATCCTAGACACAATACCAATTGTTCTGCTAAATTTTGGCGCTCTACGTCAAATAATGTGGGCTGTATCGTAATTTCAACAGACAGACGGACAGACAGACGGACATCGTTAAATCGACTTAGAATTTTATGCTGATTATGAATATATATACTTTAAAGGGTCTACGACGAATATTTAAGGATGTTACAAGCGGAATGACAAAGTTAATATACCCTCCTTTCCAAGGTGGAGGATATAATAATGTAACAAGGACAAACTCAAAGAGCACACAATTTTTTAGCGAAAAACTGTGACGAGGATGAATGGTTAAACATTGAAAATTAAAAATTATAATTTATTGTTTTTGGGTACAAAAAAGTTCCGTCTTTCCAATATTGGTTGTACTCCCATGCCCAGGCTGGCTTTCATTACCAATGTTATGAACGAGTTTAATGAATATTTCCGAATTATTTTATGTGGTCAACGCTAACAATCCAAACATTTCAATGCAGTCTTAATTTATTTAAATATTTTCTCAATTTACCAAATACATTGTTGCCATACACATACACACACGGTATATTTACTTAAGCTTTATGGTTTATTTGGTGTTCTTTTTTTCCATTTTGCAGATAGCAGTTATACACACATAGAACAGAGACCAACAGCAGGAGCGGCAGCAGCAGGGTCATTCAATCACTCCATGCAACGTGATGTCAACAACGAATCAGTGGATCAGTCACCACATCTGAGCGCGGACAACAGTTTTACAATCAATGGAATCTAGGCCTGCAGAAATGACAACCATCTCCAACTATCTACACTGATGTGGGCGGAGGAGAGGAGGCTGTGTGTTGTTGTGGCTACGCGGTAATTTCAACTTCCCCCCACCACCACCACCACCACCACCACATCCATTGTCGTCACCACATAGTATGTCATGTTCGCGAGTGAAAAAGCAAAAGCAGCAAGAGAAGTTTTTTGAATGTGTTGTGTTGTTGGTCATCGTTGATGGACTACTACTACTACGACTACCACTACAACTACTAGGGAAATTGCAGCCACACATACTACATTCACATTCGGATTCGGATTCAAATTCAAATTCACATACAGCAGCGGCAACACACACACATATGTATCATTAATGCAGCTCAACTCAACAGCATTGTGTACAACCGAAACGTGCCACAAATACGCCGTCGTGTCGTCGTCGTCATCACGTTACCAATACCACTAAATGCAGTGGAAGAAGAAGTTTACTCGATTGAAAGCAGCTACAGGACATTCGCGTGCGCGAAGAATGCTTTGTTGTGGACGAAGAAAGGTAAGTCAAGTTGTCATCATCATCATCGGCAGCATCATGCTTGCAATGAAGAAGATTATCTTATTGAGGTTGTATTTTAATTAAGAAAGGAGCCTAATAAGGATGTTGAGAGGGGGGGGGGAGGAGGGGATGTTGCTGGCATACATTCCATACGAGAAGGAACTGTCAATAAAACTCGCAAATATTTGGAATATGTAGCTATCTTACAACAGAAATCTATCCCAGATCCTAAAAGATTAGTAATGTGACATGAAAAAAAACTTAAAGTTACGTTAAGGAAGGGGAGGGGGGGGGGGGGAGGTGCTGAAGACAACCGCTCATCCTTGTCAAGAATATTTGGGATCTTTTCATCATCGTCCGGCCTTGTAAGACTCACTCATACTCAGATGCACATCTAAACACATATATGTAGTGGTGTTGTTGTGTGGTCTCTGTATGCATTTAGTTTTGATTCCGTTTAGTTGTTAATGCATCCCAAATCTCTGTACAAGCGCTCAACCGCATTCGTACATACATACAGACCGACCGACCGACCGACATAAAACATTCATGTATACACGCACGCCGCGTATACACAATAGAACTTCCCACCCGCCAGTACAAGTGTACAAGGATTTGGGTCAACTTTGTTAGAATTTCCTCATTATAGGGATGTATGAGAGATGATGCATCTGACATATGTATAAGCGAGTGAATGGATGAACAAATGTTTGGCTTATATGCGTAACGTACGTGCGGATGTATGTGTTGTGTAAATACGAAAAGAAATGAAGAGGGGGAAGGGTCGACTTGAAATGTAGCTGCTGTTGCAGCCACTAAAAGAAATAAAAAATAGAAAAAAAAACGAGTTCAACTATTCTAATGTTTTATTCATATCAAATATTCGTCATAAGATTGCCTTAAAAAGGACGCACACACACCAACATTTAAATACATAGACCAAAAAATGTACGTACATACATATGCATGTGACCCTTTGTAGTGTTGTTTCTAATGTTCTGTGCAAAAACTCCATGTATTGCTGCTGCTGCTTCTGATGTGGAGAGCCATAATTGGGGTTATTGTTTGAGATTTAAGCTTAGGCTCCATACATTTGTTTGTATATGTATTTACAAACATATATACATATAGTTTTAAATATTATTATTAATGTGAAATATGTGTGTTGTAGCAGAAGCATGTTTTCAATAAAGGACAGATATTTTGATTGCCGACAATCGTAGTTGTATAAAATATGTGGGGGGAGGTACAAAAGTAGACTATCTTAGAATGTGATCTAACTTTAACAGTTTAGTGTGTGTAATCCAGTAAAGAAAGTCTTTAAGTCGGGTCTTAAAGTATTTCCCCGAATATCGTTGGTACAGAGTGCATATTACGGCTGTGGAGAACAAATATAACAAATCGGATGAAAAATGTATATGAGAGCTATAGCTATATCTGAACCGATTTGCACTAAATTTGACACACTTGTTTCTAGACTCAATTTGGTCATAAGTGCCAAATTCTACCCCATTTGCGATAATTTTACAGATCTGGCGCATAAAAAAAGGTAAATCGGACGAAGATATATATGGGAGCTATATCCAAATCTGAAACGATTTCGATAAAATTTAGAAAATTTCTTTCTGAGCCGTACTCGATATATTTCACCAAATATTGTTGTTATATAGAGCATATTACGGCTGCGGAAGACAAAAATAACAAATCGGATGAAAAATATATATGAGAGATATAGCTATATCTGAACCGATTTCGATCAAATTTGGCATACTTTTTTTCAGGCCTAATTTGGTCGTATGTGCAAAATTCCATACTATTTCGGCTGATATTACCTGTTTGGTGCAAAAAAAAAAAAAAAAAAAAGGCAAATCGCACGAAGATATATATGGGAGCTATATCTAAATTTTGAGCGATTATCTCCAATTTCTAGAGGGTTTGTCCTTGGGCTAAACAAATGATTTGTGCAAAATTCATCTGGATCGGACAATAAATGCGACATGTACTTTGTTTAAAAAATACATGAATAGACGGACGGGCGGAAGAACGGACATGCATAAATCGACTCAGGATGTGATTCTATGCAGATCATCAAAAGGAACAAATGCACAAATACATAATACCCTGACCACCTTGTGGTGTACGGTATAAAAACTGGCTACATACATATATAGAAGAGTAGAATGATTGATTCACTAACTGATTCATAACGCCCCGACGAAACGACAGAAGTTGGAATCTTGAAATTTTAGGTAAAAGTCTCCCTTGGAACAGATGTACTAGATAAGGGCAGTATTTTCGTAAGTCGTCCTGTAAAGTTACGAAAAGTGCTAATTATGGTACCATTGATATTGATCGATTGGGAGATGCTAGAGCTCTGAGGTATGTAGGTTTGTCTACGATTGACTGATTTAACAACGCCCAGGCAAAACGGGTGCAACTGCAAACTCCGGTGAGAAGTTTGGACCCGTTATATGTGGGCCATACTAAAAAAGGAGCCTATATCGACAATTTCATACTACAAAGATCGTAATCTATTGCGAGTCTTAAATACCAAATTTTTCATAATTTCGTAGGTAAATGTGCCTAGGATGACTAGGACCAATATGGACAATGTTTCGACACCGATTTTAGAGCCCATTATGAAGTACAAATAGCAAATTTCACACAAGACTCTTAGAAAATGTGACTTTAATTGTAAAAATACTGAATATCCGAGGGAACCATTATATGTGCGCAATGGGGAAACGTGGAACTACATATTCAATATTCTGCCACTGGAGCTAGAAATATGGGTAAAACCATCAATATACCGAATAACGGGAGGTACCGTTACACGGGGGCTATTCCAAAATGTGAACCGATATATCTCATTTTTAATACCAATCATCCTAGACACAATGCAAACTACTGTGCCAAATTTCAATGTGAGTTGTATCGTGATTTCAACAGACAGACGACATCGTTCGACATAGAATTTTATGCTGATCATGAATATATATATTTTATGGGATCTATGGCGAATATTTAGAGGTGTTACAAGCGGAATGACAAATTTAATATAACCTCCTTTCCAACGTGGAGGTTATAATAAAACGTACTAAAAAATTAATCAATTGTATTGGGCATACGGTAGACCAAATGGCTACAGGGGGTATATATCATTTGACACGGCCAAAACGTGCCTCATCGAAATACCGGTTTTAGACCCTAGGTCTCTTTGGACCAAATCCTTGTCAGGACATTTGCAGTCGATCTAGGGGTGTCCACCTGTCTGTCTGTCTGGTTCAAACTCTCACACTCAAAGTAGTCTCAAAGTGAGAGTAGTCTCAAAGTGAGTATCCGATTTGGTCTAAATTTGGTATGTCTTAATATTATTATCTATCTTAGATCAGGTTCGCACATGAGCAATATCGATCCACTCCTTCTGGTACCTCCCACACAAAAATGTTACATTTTTCACAGAAAATAATACATTTTATTGAACAAAAAAATATCAGAAGTCTAGATGTGGTATTAAGAACGAATAGAACGGACCACTCCTTCTGGTACCCCCCAAAACGGGTAAAGATTTTCAATCATTATAACTCTCTAAAAATGCGAAATAAGCATCCGATTATCTTCAAATTTCACACACCCTATTGCTTTTACTAACACAATATATGTTGCGGAAATGGAATATATCGACCCTTCTTCTTCTGACATTTTTTGTCTAAAACAATTTTTATACCCTACAACACTATGTGTTGGGGGTATTATAAGTTTGATTGGGCCAGAATTTATGTAACACCTCGAAATATTGGTTTCCCATATAGGAAAGTACATATGGATCTTCCTAGCTCACCGAGCTGAGTCGATCCAGCTATGTATGTCCGTCCGTCCGTCTGTCCATGTTAATTTGTAATCACTCTACAGGTCGCAATTATGGCCCGATCTTCACGAAATTTAAAATGTAGGTGGGGTTAATGTCAGAATAGAACCCTATTTCTTTTGGAGATGATCGTCAAATGTTTAGGGGTTAAAATGGACCAAATACTGAAAAAATGTCGGATTTTGCAGTAGCTATACAGGTCGCAATTATAGACAAATCGACGCGGAATTTCGCATGTAGCTAGAGTTTAGGGCGGGGAAGAAGCCTACCAATTTGGGTGGTCATCGGATTATATTTAGCGGGTAAAATAGACCATATCTTTTGTATTGAAAAAATTCGAAATTGACAGGGTTACTTCTGATCTTTACACTGATGTTAACATCCAACAAATCGGATATATAGCAAAATATGTGCGATATATATGTCTATCAAAGAAGATATGCTTGAAAGATCTATTTTATGTCGAGAATGGCTGAACTGATTTCGACAGTTCTCATTAATTCAGAATGGCCTTTGGCAGAAAAGAAAAAACGCCTAAAAATCACATAAAAATATCTCTCTAAAGATGAAAATATTGATTTTGTAAATTTTCTCATATTTTTTCAATTTTGTCATATTTTTGGTATATTTTCATTTTGAATTAAACATTTGGTAATATTTCTACAGCTAACAAAACTAAGTAGTTAGGATATCAGGATATCATATACAGATCGCATTTATGGTCCGATCCTTACGAAATTTTGCATGGGGATAAGATGAGGGTCAGAATAGAAGCCTACTCGTTTTGGAGATGATCGCCATATATTTAGGGGTTGAAATGGACAAAAAAACTGCAAAATTGTAAGCATGTCGTAATTATCGCCCGATCCTCACGCACATTTGAATGGGGGTTACCGGAGATTGCAAAAGCCAAGCAGTTTTGGATGGCCATCCAAAAATATTCAATGTGTGAAATAGTTTGTCAACTTTTGTAGACAAAATACGAAAATGTCCATTACAGTGACTTCTTGGAGAATTCACAAATACAGGAAAGACGCACTTCTGACTATTTCGTTAACGCTGATTTAGTTGAATAATATAGTCAAATGGCTGTATCTCATATAGATGCGTTTCAGTCAAAAACCAATAATAAATGTTAATCTTTTGCCACTTCTGAGAGATTATGGGTCTTTGGGAAATATTGGTTCCAGATCTAGGAAGACCATTTACGTACAACATCTACCAATAAATTGCAAATGAGCAAATTAGTTTAAGTTGCTATTATTCGAAAATTATTTGTCACAATATCTTGTGGAATTCTTTCGAGTATCTCGCCTACATAAACTGTATCGTTTATTGTGGTGTTGTAGGGTATTCAACGGTCGGTCCCGCTCGACTGTAGCCTTTGCTTACTTGTTTTTTTTTTTTTTAAGATATAATCCATGATAGTCCTTCAAAAATATTTTTTTCAATAATTTTTTAATGCGCTTTAAAACGCTTCAAAACGTACAACAAGTCTTCGAAAAGAATTCGAATGATTCAAAAAAGGGTAGACATAACTCCCTTTTTTAGAATAAACTTAAAGTAATCTGAGCTGTCAAAATACAGATTATTTCATTATCTACCTTTACCTAACCTCAGTTCAGGGTGTCTATAAAAACTACAAAGTTAGTCTAGAAAGATTACGTTAAGGTCGTAAATCAAAATACAAATTCTTACGTTACCTTTTTTCTGTTACCTAAATTCTGTATTAATTCAATTTAGTAAACCTCTCACAGAAAGATTTAGTGAATTTTAGTCTGAACAAAAATTTACAATACCTCCCACCTAGAAATGTAATTTCACATTTCACATTGACGACATAAACTTCCATTTTCAACCACATTTTCATTTTATACGTTTTTCTTCATCCACACATCAGACCATGGTTTAAATTACCGATGAATTTCCAATTTACACGTTTCCCTCATGTTGTCGTGTTTTTGTTTATTTGTCTCTGTCAAATCATGACAATTGCTACATGAATCCACAACGAAATACAAACAAAATCAATTTTAATAATAGTATTATTCCATTATCATTTATTTCTATAACATAATTCTATTGTGATTTCTACTCTCTTTGACTGAATGTAGACTTGCTGTCTCTCTCCCTCTCTATATCTCTCGTTTCGTTTTCGAAAAATCTAATCAATTTTGTAAATTGTCTCATTTTATTTCAATTTCGTCCTTACACAATAAATGCTCGGTGGCTACCTTTTTACCAGCAGTTAGCCTACCATCATCGCCACCGTCATCATTATCATCATTATCGTCCTATACATAATTATCATGTTCTTCTTCATGGCTGGTAGTGGCCGTAAATTATCTCACGTCTATTTTTGGGGTTTGACTATTTGACAAATTTCATTATGTTGTTGCTGTTGTTAATAAATATTTTTCCTCTCCGGATACATGTTATTATCCGAACACTTCCGTTAGTTCATTCGTTCTTTTTAGACAGTAATAATTGTGTATTCGGCTCTTTTGTAAGTGGATGGATGCTCTCTTTGTTATCAAAGAGAGAGAGAGAGCCGACATGTACAGAAAGATACGAAATGTCGGCAAAGGATATACTTATTTTATCCTGTTGGCATAGCCATCCACACAGCAAAAAGTGTAGAGCCTGATGACAGTTATTAATTTGCGTGCTAGTGAGTGTTGTACAATAAGAAAAAAAAATATGTAGGGTAGAAATCGTGTCCCTGTATCTATTTTTTGTTAAAGGAGTCTGTGTGGTAGTTTTTGGTAGTGCGTATCAACTAGAATTGGTTATTTTTCGCTCTCTTTGATTCATGTTCTCTTAAAAAAAAACTATGCTCTTTTCATTTGATGACAAGGGCGCATGTCGAATATTGCCACTTTGGGATTTTCCGACCAATATATTTTGGGGTATTTTTATACCCTTCACCTTGAAAAGGAGGGTATATTAACTTTGTCATTCCATTTAGAACATTCCTAAATATTCGTCGTAGACCCCATAAAGTAAAATTCTAAGTCGAGTTAACGATGTCCGTCTGTCTGTCGAAATCGCGATACAGCCCACATTTTGTGACGTATAGCGTGAAAATTTAGCAGAACAATTTGTATTGTGTCTAGGATGGTTGGTATTGAAAATGAGATATATCGGTCCACATTTTTCCACGGATATGTCTAAAACTTGGTATTTGTAGGTTATAACGGAATCTAGCTCCGGTGGCGAAACATTGTATATAAAGGTTCACGTTTTGGTATAACCGCTATATAACGGTACCTCCCGATATTCGGTAGTTTAATGATGATTGCAACATTTTTTTCAGGGATTTGTCTAAAAATTAGTACTTGTACTTCATAATAGGTTCTAGCTTCCGAGGGGAAACATTGTATTATAGGTTCACGGTTTTGTGTAGGCCTCATATAACGGTACCTCTCGATATTCGGTATTTTCATGAATTTTGCCACATTTTTACCGATTTGTCCAAAAATTGGTATTTGTAGATCATAATAGGTTCTAGCTCCGGTGGCGAAACATTGTATATACAGCTCCAAGTTTTTGTATAGCTCCCCCCCCCCCCCCTCCATAAAGGTATTTTCCGATATTAGGTAGTTTAATGATTTTCGTCACATTTTTCTTATTTTTTTTTTTCTAAAAATTGGTATTTGTAGGTCTTAATGGGTTCTAGTTCTGGGCGAAACCTTATATGTATAGGTTCACGTTTTGGTATAGCCCCCACACAATGGTACCTCCAGATATTCAGTGTTTTGATGCTTTTTGCTAGCTCTGGTGGCACAACATCGAATATTTAGGTCCATATAATGTACCCACCGATATTCGGAATTTTGATAATCCAGGTCACATTTACCCAAGGAATTTTTTCAAATTTGGTATTTAAACTTTATGGTTTTTATACCCTACACCACAAGCTGGTCAGGGTATTATGTCTTTGTGCATTTGTTTGTAACAGGCAAAAGGAAACGAGATAGACCCATAGTTCCTTTTGATGATCTGCATAGAATCACTTTCTGAGTTGATTTATGCATGTCAGTCCGTCTGTCCGTCCGTCCGTCCGTCTGTCCATGTATTCTTGTGAACAAAATGCAGGTCGCATTTATTATCCGATTGAGATGAAATTTTGCAAACAACATTTGCTTGGCCCAAGGACGAAACCTATTGAAATTGGAGATAATCGGTAAAAATTTAGATATAGCTCCCATATATATCTTCGTCCGATTTGCCTTTTATTGTGCACCAAACGTGTAATATCAGCCCGAATGGTATGGAATTTTGCACATACAACCAAATTAGGCCTAAAAATAAGTATGCCAAATTTTATCGAATTCGGTTCAGATATAGTTATAGGTCCCATATATATTGTTCGTACGATTTGTTATTTTTGTCCTCCGCAGCCGTAATATGTACTCTGTAACAACAATATTTGGGGAAATATATCCAATGCAGGTCAGAAATACCTTTGCTAAATTTTATCGAGATCGGTTCAGATTTGGATATAGCTCCCATATATAACTTCGTCCGATTTACCATTTATTGTTCACCAAACGTCTAATATTTGTCCAAATGGGATGGAATTTGGCACATACGACCGAATTTTGTCTAGAAGGTAGTATGCCAAATTTGGTGAAGATCGGTTCAGATATAGTTATAGCTCCCATATATATTGTTCATCCGATTTATTGTATTTGTTACCCACAGCCGTAATATGCACTCCGTAACAGCGATATTCAGGGAAATATATCAAATACAGCTCAGAAATATCTTTGCCAAATTTTATCAAGATCGGTTCAGATTTGGATATAGTTCCCATATATATTTTTATCCGATTTCAAATTAATTGTGCACCAAATGGGCAATACAAGTCCGAATTTAAAAGATACAAATGCTTCGGCATATTTAGTCCTTTGAATTTTAAGTTATAATTATAATCATAGCGTGTATGATTGAATTCTCCATTAAAAACTTTTAATTATTAAGTGGAGCTCAACTAAATTAGCAAAGTGGTGTAGGGTATCATAAAATCGGCCCCGCCCGACTTTAGGACTTTCTTTACTGGTTTACTTATTATAATTAAAAAGTAGGTCTCCCTTCAAGGCATCTAAAAGACTCCCTTCGAGGATTTGCAAAGACTCACTAAAGACGTTAATACAATCTCCATTCAGGGAGTCTGTAATGACTTTAGGGTCCCTATAAAGACTGGCATTAGGTATGTCAATAAACACTCCCTTTAGGGTGTCTACAAAGACTCCCTTAAGGGTACACTAGAATACGTGATTAAGGGTGTCTTCGAAGACTCCCATTAGGGTGTCAATAAAGATTCCAAGACTTCTAAACAGACTCCCTTTAGAGCGTGAATAAAGACTTCAGTCAAGACTTTACAACGGCTTATTTTCCATCAGGGCATATATAAAAACTACGTTCAGTCCATCTATTAAGGCTCCATTCAGGCCGTTTTTCCAAGTCATCTATGGGGACTCCACCCAGTAGTCTATAAAGAGACTCATCAGGGCTTATATGAGGACACACTTCAGTTAAAAGGACTTCCTTCAGGGTTAGGGTGTCTAGAAAGATTATCTCCAGGCTTTATGGACTCCCTTTAGGGCGTATTTAAAGACAACCTTTAGGCTGTCTAAGGGGACTCTCATTAGGGTACCTATAAGGACTCCTTTTAGGGTGTCTATAAATACTCCATTGAGGTCGGCTGTAATGACTCCTTTTAGGTCGTCTATAGGAATTTATCTTCCTCCGTTTTACTGCCTCCCAGTCTCTTTTTTAATTATTTCCCTTAATCTCGGCGTTTTAAGGGTCACTTTTTCTTCGTTTCATTTATTTAAATTTTAGACTTTTTTTCTTAATTTTTAGAATGTCCTAAAGCAAATGGCAACTCTGCGCATGCCTGTACCTAATATTTTTTCACTCAACATTTGTATTCCAATGTTTTTACATCTTTTTTTGGATTCAATTTTTTTTGTAACTTAAAGACCGAGGGTTGCATTTGGTTTTTCTTGTACATTGTGCTGTTGGTCAGAAGGATGTCATTCAGGTGTCCTGTATAGGAATCCTTTTTACTACTTTATGTACACACATGTATATATACTTACCAATACACACAAACTTGTATACGCATTTAGTATTTCTATACATTTGTGAAGCTGCGTTGATCTTGTTTAATAATAGATGTCAGGTTGGTCGTTCGTTCGTTCGTAACTTTGATTGTCCGTCTTCGCCAGTTGGTCTGCTGTCGTTGACCCATTTGCCAAACTGTTGTTGCCTGCTTTCATGCATGTTCTAATGAAGTACAAGAGTACGCATTATGGTACACACATTTTTAAGTTTTCGCAATTGTTTTTTGTTGTTATTCGCTGTTCGAAATTGTAAATTTGAAATATCGACAGGGAAATTATTACGAATTGCTCTAGTCGGGATTATTTTTTGGAATGATAGGGGATATAAAGAATAACAAGTTTTAAGGAACTCAACATCTTTTCAAAAGACACATGTGTCGACTTTTTGAAAGTTTACATCGCAAAATAACCTAAATAGAGGTAATTCCTTGGCATCCGTTCGTTTTTGATATATATATGGCCTCTGGCAATGTTAATGATAATAATACGACGATTGCTTCGGTGGAAAATGTATGAGCATTTTGTTTTTCAAAATCTTGAACACTATGTGGGGGAGGTACCAATAGGAATGGTCCGATCTTAATCATCTTCATGACAGATCTTCTGTTGATGGCAATATTAAGATGTACCAAGTCTGAAAGGAAACGAGTGTTAATTTCGTTTTATGAGCTTCATGGTTATTCAAAATTTTGACCTTTTGTGGGGGAGGTACCAGAATGAATGGACCGATATATTCAATCTTCACATCAGATCCTAAATTAATAAAAATATTGTGATATTTGACCCTCTGTGATGCTCATAAAATACGAAATAATCATTCGATTCTATTCTTTAGTTCTACCAACATATATAATATACATATTAAATACAGAGGGAGATAGAAAAATTGCAACAAAGTCAACGTCATAATTTGTACATTTTTTTTTTAATTTTATTGAATGAAAGCAAAAAATGTCGGAAATAGCATCAAATTTTAGAATAAGTTTAGATTTGTTCGAATTGGTCACCTTTGCACGAATTATGGCCTTCAAACGGCCAATGAAACCGTCACACGCTGCCCTAATGTTTCTCTACGTTATTTTGGCCTATTCCCGGCGAAGCGTTTGCTTGAGGTGATCGACACTTCGGTATTTATACCCTACACCACATAGCGGTAAGGGTATTATGTCTTTGTGACCCATAGTAACTTTTGAGGATCTCCATAGAATCACTTTCTGAGTTGATTTATGCATGTCAGTCCGTCTGTCCATGTATTCTTGTGAACAAAATGCAGGTCGCATTTATTAAATTAAATTTTCTAAAGATCCTTGGTCCAGACAAATACCAAGGACGAACCCTATTGAAATTGGAGATAATTGGTAAAAATTTAGATACAGCTCCCATATATATCTTCGTCCGATTTGCCTTTTATTGTGCACCAAACGTATAATATCTGCCCGAATATTATGGCATTTTGCACATACAACCTAATGAGGCCTGAAAATAAGTATGCCAAATTTGATCGAAATCGGTTCAGATATAGCTATAGCTCACATATATATTGTACATCCGATTTGTTATTTTTGTCCTCCGCAGCCGTAATATGCACTCTGGGACAATAATATTCAGGGAAAAATATCAAATACAGCTCAGAAATACCTTTGCTAAATTTTATCGATATCGGTTCAGATTTGGATATAGCTGCAATGTATAACTTCGTCCGATTTACTTTTTATTATGCACCAAACTTCTAATATTTGCCCAAATGGGATAGAATTTGGCACACAGAACAGAATTGAGTCTAGAAGCTAGTATGCCAAATTTGGTGAAGAACGATTTAGATATAGCTTTAGCTCCCATATATATTGTTCATCCGATTTGTTGTATTTGTTACCCACAGCCGATATTCAGGGAAATATATCAAATACAGCTCAGAAAGATCTTTGCCAAATCTTATCGAGATCGGTTCAGATTTGGATATAGCTCCCATATATATCTTTACTGATTTCAAATTAATTGTACACCAAATGTGCAATACAAGTCCGAATTTAAAAGATACAATTCCTTCGGCATATTTAGTCTTTTGAACTTTATATTATAATTATAATCATAGGGTGTATGATTGAATTCTCCCATAAAAACTTTTAATTGTTATGTGGAGCTATACTAAATTAGCAAAGTGGTGTGGGGTATCATAATGTCGGCCCCGCCCGAATTTAGGACTTTCTTTACTGGTTTTTAGTTCCAACCTTGCTTTACAAAATACTCCAGACACAATAGTCCAACAGATTGGTATCCGAAGATTTTGGTGGCCATGGTGCTTTGGAAATGAAGCGAGGAACCTCATTTTGTAAACATTATTGGGTGGCGTGTGCTGAGTGTCCAAGGCCTGCGACCAAAATGTTTGCGTACACAAGGCTTTAATACACCCTCCAGAATATTTTCGCGATAGTATTCGGCATTTATTCTGATGCCAGGGTCGATTAATGCGAGCTGAAAGAGACCATCGGCCATTATATCGGCCCACACCACCACCATGGCTGGCGCTTGAGTTCTGGTGGTCAACTGACCTCTTTGGCAAGTAAACATGATCATTTTGTTTGTTTATAAACTGCTGGACAACGAATGTTTTTTCTACGGAGAAAATCAAATTCGGCAGTTCACCACTTTCGGCCAAGTGAAGCAACGTTTTAGCTCTTTTGGGTCTATTGTCTTTCTGTTGCGGTGTAAGTTCTTGCGCTTTTTAGAATTACAATGTCTTTACCCCGAGCTCAATTTTCAATATTTGCCAAATGGGATATTGCGATATGTTCAGCTCACGAGCCATTTTTCGGCCACTGAGAAGCGGGTTTCAATCAAGTCGCTTCTATACTTTTCGAACCATTTTTGCTGTGCTCTAACGATAGCGCTCTAACGATAGCCACTTGTGGTTTTCCAGCCAAATATAAAGAAATCACACTATCACGCTTGAATTCCATCACGAATAACTTTTTTTCTGGAAAATTCTCACCAAATGCTTTTGTTCGCTTGTAAACAATATAATGAACTGTTACAGGAATAATTTTAACTGCTGTCGGACGAGTGGTTTAGAAATGACAGCAGTCTGAAATTGGTTGCAGTTTTTTCATCTCACAAGTTTTACTTTTTGTATTGTGTTGAATACCGATTTTCTGAAGGCATAGGAAACGGTTGGAAGTTTGTTTTTCAATATAGTTTTGTTTACCTTTCCCCCAAAACGAAATATTAAAAGCTTCACTTTATTATTCAGGACTAAGCAAATTTTATTTGGATTAAAATTCTGGAGTCCTTTATTTTTTGCATTTCCTTTTCTTACCCGATTTATTTACAGGTTATTTAAACACTTTTCAAACTTTTCTCCCTAATAATGCCTGAGGTACATCTAAAATTTTGTAATCTTATTAACTAATTCCGTTTTGTTTGTCCCTGGGGCCTGATTTGTTAAATAGCCAAGATTTGTTACTTTTGTTTGGCATTTTATTATAATTCGAGCATGTTTCCTAACCTAACACAATATTCAAATGCTGCGTGTTGTAGACAACTCTTGCATTCGTTCTCTTTTTGGTTGCAAATGGTAATGACATTACTCGTGCTCTTTCACAAACAAATTTCTCTTCTCGGGAAGTGTTATGTTCTCTTTTTGTCTTTATTGTGTGTATGTCAAAATTTCTTTTTTATGTCAAATTTGAATAACGGTTTTCGTTAGTTAGGCCTACGCACCATGAGTTTGTCAAAAAGCTTTGGCCAACATTTTGTCATAGTATTGGTGATGGAACAATGAGAGTATTGCCAGAACACCATTATCCTTAACATCGTTATGTTGTTGTAGTTGTTGTTAATGTATCTCTCGCCATGCTACGCGTTTGAAGGAGGAGCTTTTGCTCCTGTTTTAATGGGAAGCCTTGCTCTACTTTTTGTCAACGATGTTGCGGGCTTTTAATACAAAAGATTTTGCCGAGTGCGTCGGGTCGGTTTTTGGTGTTGAACGGCATTCGCATCGTGTCGTGTGGATGGAAGTGGAATGGGCGAATCGTACCGTTGTTTGTTTCCTCTTTTTTCTTAATTCCAACAAAAACGTTGTATATTCGTGTGTGTGTGTGTGTCTGTTTGCAGGCACTGGTATATGTGTAGTTTATAGGCCTTTCACACATACCGATACATAGACCAAAACGGCCATATATAGTAGTATATAATAGTAAAAGTTGTGAAAGAAATTCGGTTGTAGTGAAAGGGCATCGAACAAAAAACACCAAAAAAATTCAAATAAAAAGCTATAAATTCAAATTTGAAAACTAAAAATGTAAACGAATAATTAAAAAAAGAAGAAAAATAATAAAAGTATAATAACTAAAAATGAAAACTTAGCAAAGGAGAACAAATTCCCCGCTTAATTTAACAAGTCAATTAAATGTGCAATTAAAAATAAAACGTATATAAATCCCAAAGTGTAATTAGTGTTTACATATATAGAAATAAATATAATAAGGTGAAAAATAATACAAAATTAAAAACAAAAAGAAAAATCGAAAGATGAAAATTCTTTTTTTTTATGTACTTTTTGGTTATTACAAGAAACTCGAGTAAACAGGGTGTACACAGAAACCTACACCTACAACAGTTGCGTTATCCTGCGTTTTCTTCTTCTTTCAATTTCCAATTTTTTGTATTCTACTTTTTTTCTTTTTCGGTTAGTCAATCAACTCCCCCGCACACAAGGAGCAGTGAGCAGGTCCTGCTCAATTTTTTCTCTGGTATACATGCTGGCTGCTATATTATTTTCTTATTTTTCCAACAACCCCCCTGTCCCCCTCCTCAGTAGAACACAATGAAATCAAGGAATTGGGGGGAAGTTTGTGTATGGTAACAATGTTAATCTTATTAAGCATTCCTGAATTGGGGTTGTAGACAGAAACGATATCTTAAGATTTTGCTCTCCAACTTATCTGTTGTCTGCTATTGTGACATGGGAGAAGAAACATAAAAGGCGCCTAAAAATATACAACTCTCCGAAAAGAAAACAGGATATTAGTAATGTAGCCGAAATGTATCTTTTGGCTTATCCTGCTATTGGCAGCAGCAGCAACAACAATTTTGTATTACATTTAAATGTCTATACCCCCAAACGAACAAACAAAAAATTTGTTTCGAAGCAAACAACAACTCAAAAACCACGTCACACATTGTTCCAAAAATAACAAATTATCTTCCTGTGTGTGAGTGAGTGTGTGTGTGTTCGTATATTAACGCACATGTTCCACCGTATGTGGCGCCAAACTTTGGCATTCTACTTCCATACATTTTGTTTATTGACAACTAACTCTATGACCAAATAGCCACTGGCAGGTAGGCAGGCAGCTAAAGGACATACAGCCATGGCCATATCGAGGATATTAACTGTCATTATAATATCCTTATCGATATTTCTATGAACTCCCACTTTTATACAATGGCACGTTTTAAAAACTAAAGTCCATTAACGGCTGGTCATTAGTTTCGAAACCAAAAAAAACTAACATTATACTACACTGGTTTACAAGAGATTAAAAACAGAAAAGACAAAGTACCAGCAAAAATAAACAATGTGGGTCCTTACAGAGGAAATTTAAAAAAAAATTAACGATCATGGCCTGGTTGGCCTTTTGAATTGATATTCTTCGACAATACGCCATTAAATAATTTTTTTGTCCTTGAAAAAATAACCTTCATTAAATATCCACTATTATATCCTTGCTGATCTTTAAAAAGATGTCCATGAAATATTCACTATTATATTCTCGATGATTCTTGACGACAGCTATTCAAAAATCCACAAAACAACCTTGCTGGTCTCGGATAAATATCCTTGCAAATTTCACAAATAAATCCTTGAAAAAAGAAATGATTTGTGCTTGAAGAAATACTCTATCTGTCCTTGAAGAATACTTCTTGAAAAATGCACGATTACATCCGTGCTGATGCTTCCCAAAAATATCTGAAAAATCCACCATTATAACCTCGACTCATTAAAAAATCCCTTTTATGTTAATGTTGGTCCTTAAAGAAATTATCTTGAAAAACCAACATTTGCTGGTCCTCTTGAAAAATGAACGATTATACTCTTGATGGCCCACAAAGAAGGCAATTGTAGCTTTTTGGTCCTTGCAAAAAATAATATTAAAAAAAGGTTTATTTCCTTTTTGGTCTATGAATAAGGTTCTTAAAGAAATTCACTTTTATATCCCTGATGGTCCTTAAAGTCTGACCCTTACTAATATAAATCTATTGAAGAATTCAAGGTTTTGGTCCTAGAAGTTGGTCCATAAAAAAGGATCTTGATGTTCCTCTTGTTGTTACTACTGAAAATCTACGGCCTTTGTCGTTTTTTTTTTCTTAGGGAAAATCCTCGAAAAAGAAATAAGGCATTCTTTTGAAAAGTAAAATCGTTATACCAGTTTTTGTTCTTTCTGGTCATTTAATAATATTCTTAAAAGATCCACGATTATAGTCCTTATGGTCCTTTAAACAAATCTCTTACAAATCCTTGGCCCTGATCTTTAAAGAAAAATTCTTTAAATGTCAAGGAATAAAGTCCTTTCGGTTCTTTAAAAGAATTATTAAATATTCATCGTCCTGGTCCTTTCAGAAATACAAATCCTTGGTCCTGATCCTTTAAGAAATATTCTTAAAATATCCACAAACAAAGCCCTTTGGTCCTTTAAAAAAGTTATTAAAATTTCATGGTCCTTATCCTTAAAGAAATGTTATTAGAAAAATAAAAATACATAACACGTACAAAATCCTTTTGGTCCTTTAAAAATCCTTTGACTTGCTCCTTTAAGAAGTGTTCTTAAAAATCGATGAATAGAGTCATCTTGGTCCTTTAAAAATTTTTTAATAATCTATGGTCCTTTAAACAACAACTCTTAAAAATCCACGAATTAAGTTCTGCAGATCCTTAAAGAAATATTCTTAAACATCTACGTTTAAAGCCCTGTTGGTCCTTTCAACAATTCTTAAAAAAATCACGATAAAAACCCTGCTAGTCCTTTATCCCTAAAAATCCACGAAATCCTTAAAGAAAAATGTTTAAAATATCCTTTTGGTTCTTTAAACAAAAATTCTTAAAAATGCACGATAATAATTCTGCTGGTCTTTTAAGGAATATTTTTAACAATTCCACAAATATAGTCCCTTTGGTTCTTTAAACAAAATTCTTAAAAATCTTCAAAAAAATATTCCTAAAATATCCACCTATAAAGTATTTTTGGCTCTCTAAATACAAATTTATAAAAATTATTGTTAATTGAATTGTGAATTCGTGAAAATTTCTAAAAAAATTAAACAGATTACATTGGTCCCTGAAAAAATTGTTTAACAACAACGATTATGGAGTTATTGACCCTTGTAAAGAATTGCTAAAAAATCCACGATTATGGGGTTTTTGGTTCTTGGAAAGAATTGTTTAAAAAATCCACGATTATTAAGTTATTGACCCTTGGAAAGAATTTAAAAAAAAATCCACTATTATGGGGTTTTTGGTCCTTGCAAAGAATTTTTTAATAATCCACGATTATGGAGTCATTGACCCTTGAAAAGAATTGTTAAAAAACCACTATTATGGGGTTTTTGGTCCTTGCAAAGAATTTTTTATAATCCATGATTATGGAGTTGTTGACCCTTAGAAAGAATTGTAAAAAAAAATCCACGATTATAGAGTTATTGGTCCTTGGAAAAATTGTTTAAAAATCCACGAGGAGTTGCGAGTCCTTGAAAAATTTCATTGTTATTTGGAAGCTCGTACTTTTAAAAATAAATTAAAAATCCAAATTTATGTAGTTGTTGGTCCTTGGACTAAATTGTTTTAATATAACAATGATTATGAGTATGTTATTCCTGAGGAAAATATGTTAAATAATCCATGATTACGGCATTTTTGATTATTGGGAAAAATAGTTAAAAAAACACGATTATGACGTTGTTAGTAATTGAACAAAATTACTCTATTATTTGGTTTTTATTCCTTGAACATTTTTTTTAAAAAATCCAAGTTTTGGTTCTCGAAAAAATATTTAAAAAATCAGCGAATTTTCGGTTGTTGGCCCTAAAACAATGGGTCCAAGTTTATGAGGTTGTTGATTTTTTGAAAAAAGCTTAAAAATTTCACGATCGTGGAGATGTTGGTTGAAAATTCCAGAGTTATGAGGTTGTTGATCCATGTTAAAAAATCCATAACTATGTGATCAAAATAGTTAAATTGTTGTTGGTCCATGAAAATGGTTGGTAAAAGAGTCACCGTTATGGGGCTATTGATCCTCCAAAGAAATTGCTTAAAAATCCATGATTATAGGATTTTTGATCCTTAGAATAAATAATTTTAAAAATCCCAAAAAAACGCAATTATTGGTCCATTAAAAATGCTTCAAAATATATACAATTATTTGTTCTTGTAAAGTCAAAAAAAAAAAAAAAAACAAAATTATACCTTAGTTTGAGCTTTGAAAACATTGTTTGAAAGGCCCACAATTATATCTATATATGCTCCTCTTTGTTTTTGAAACAATTATTTAAGAATCCACTACTACAGGATGATATAAAAAAACTGCAACAATGTCAAACGCCATAATTTTTGCTTTTTTAACTGTTATTGAAGGAAAGCAAAAAACGTCGGAAAAATCAAATTTTCATCATCAAATTTTCGAATAAGTTTAGATTTGTTCGAATTGGTCGCTATTGGCAAGAATTATGGCCTTCAAACGTCCAATGAAACCGTCACACGCTGCCCGAAAGTTGCTCTGCGTTATTTTGACCCATTCCCGGCGAAGCGCTTGCTTGAGGTGTATCGTATTTTTGGTATTTTTTAGTGCCAACCTTGCTTTCCAAAATAGTTCAACGGATTGGTATCCGGAGATTTTGGTGGCCATTGTTCGCTGGAAATGAAGCGAGGAACTTCATTTTGTAACCATTTTTGGGTGGCGCTTGCAGAGTGCGATGAGGTTGAGTCCTGTTGGAATGTCCAAGGTCTGCGGCCAAAACGTTTGCGTGCCCAAGGCATTAATACACCCTACAGAATATTTTCGCGATAATATTCGGTATTTATTCTGATGCCGCGGCTGTTATCGCGGCCCATACCATCACCATGGCCGACGATTGAGTTCTGGTGGCCAACCGAAGGTGCACATTTTCAGCTGTCCTCTTTTGAAATGAACACGATCATTTTGTTTGTTTACAAACAGCTGGGCAACGAATGTTTTCTCATCGGAGAAAACCAAATTCGGCAGTTTACTAACTTCGGCCAAGCGAAGCAACTCTTTAGCTATTTTGTCTTGCGGTGTAAGTTCTTGCACTTTTTGGAATCTCAATGGCGTTACCCCGAGCTCATTTTTCAATATTTGCCAATATGTTCAACTCACAAGCCATTTTTCGGCCACTGCGACGTGGGTTTCGATCAAGTGGCTTCTTTACTTTTCCAACCATTTCTGCTGATGTTGCTGTTTTCTCCCGTCCACTTCCTTTACATCGGACTACCAGTATCACGGTAACGAGTGATGGTACGAGACACAAAATATTTATTTACATTTAAATGCTGGAGTGCTCTAACGATAGCCACTTGTGGTTTTCCAAATCCATCACGAATAACTTCTTTTTCTGGAAAATTCCCACCAAAATGCTTTTGTACGACGTTTGTAAACAATATAATGGTCTGTCACTGGATTAATTTTAATAGCTGTCGGATGAGTGGCTTAGAAATGACAGCAGTCTGAAGTTGGTTGTAGTTTTTTCATCTCACCCTGCATAGGTTTGTTTGTCCCTAAAAAGCTTTATGAAAAAATCTCGATTATAGGTTGGTGCTTCAACAAATTTCTTGAAAAAAAAAAAACATCTTGTATGCCAGTGTAGCATACCCACATGTATTTTGTATCGCAATTCAACATCAAAAGTTCATTAGTGTCATTTATTTGGAATTGTAGTTGCAATCAAATGTCCTTTTTGTGAATTGAGTTGGAAATACGAAACATGTGTCTATATGTATGTACAACTGCCTGTGTGGAAATTATAGGTCTAGGACAACAAAAAGCATATGAATGATTACTACTCAACCACCGAATGAATATTTAATCAATACATTAACAAATTAGTAATACGATACACAAACTAAACAACAACAACAACATGAAAACAACGCAATAAACAAAAAACCAGAACAACGCTTTAAAAATAAACGAATATCGAAACAAGCAAACAAACTAAAATTACAGCAACAGTAATCAATAAAACAACAAACATATAAACTAAATTACAAAATTATACTCAGGGATATTCAAAAAATAAAAAAAAAAACTTATCATCATCATCATCTAAAAACACAATATCCGTCCACAAAAATAATAACAACAACCAAAACGCCCCAAGGAAAAACTATACAGGAAAAGCAGCTAAAAGGCAAAACTACACAGTTAACACTTGGCCCTAAAAAAGAGGAGAAAACAACAAAAATAAATTACCAAAAACGTAGTGAAAACAAAACGCAGCAAAATGCTAGCCATTTAATTATAGCCCCCAGAATATAACCAAATGTTAGGTTCTGACATTAACACAAACAAACAAACAAACATAGAAAAAGATTCAGTTTACCATTAAATAAACTCAAGCTTTGGCCACAACTGTGCAGGATGGGAAATTCATAAGCATGAAACGACCATAGCTGCAAGGACAACAGTGAAAACAAGAACCATGGCTAAAATTAAAGTACGCACGCGTTGTGGAAAATTTCTTCAAATCCATTGACAATTTTTTCTTCGCTGAGCACCTAGTGAGGGTGTTGGGAGTGTTGCTCTCACTCTCTCTCTCCACCACTCCTCTTCCAGCATACAATTTGTGACGTGAAATATAGTTTGTTATTTGAAGGCGTCTAGAGAAAAAAACTTCCAAAATTTTCTCCTCACACACAAAGTTAATGTGCGACAGCACATCCACTGGCTGTTTTCTGAGCAGAAACAGTGGCCGCAAGGTAAGTTTACAGGCTAGGAATGTAATCATTTTGTTAAAGAAAAAAAAAAACAAGATTTTTGGCCATAACATCAAGATGACTGTAATGAACGGAAAATGCCCGAGGAGTTGTTTGGTATTTTCTTCGGTACTTTTAAGTGAAGTAATTTTTAATTGTTGGCATATCGAAAAACTCTATAAGTTTAATAGTTCTTCTAAGAAAGTTATGAATATCCTTGAAATTAGTTGGTCATTTGCAAAAAATAGCTTAAAATCCACGATTAAAGGGTTGTAGGCAGGTCCTTTGAATAAATAGTTAAAAAAGATCCACGATTAAAGGTTTGTAGGCAGGTCCTTTGAAAGAATAGTTTAAAAAATCCACGATTAAAGGGTTGTAAGCAGGTCCATTGAAAAAAAAGTTTAAAAAAGTTCAAGATTAAAGGTTTGTAGGCAGGTCCTTTGAAAAAAATAGTTTAAAAATCGATGATTAAAGGTTTGTAGGCAGGTCCTTTGAAAAAAATAGTTTAAAAATCGATGATTAAAGGTTTGAAAAAATATTTTAAAAAATCCACAATTAAAGGTTTGTAGGCAGGTCCTTTAAAAAAATAGTTTAAAAAATCCTCGATTCTACTAAGAAAGTTATGAATATCCTTGAAATAAGAAAGAATAGTCGCAAAACAAATATTTATAAAAATTTAAACGTTGGTCATTTGCAAAAAATAGCTTAAAAATCTACGATTATAGGGTTGTAGGCAGGTCCTTTGAAAAAATAGTTAAAAAAAGATCCACGATTAATAGTTTGTAGGCAGGTCCTTTGAAAGAATAGTTTAAAAAATTCTAGATTAAAGGTTTGTAAGCAGGTTCTTTGAAAAAATAGTTTAAAAAATCCACAATTAAACGTTTGTAGGCAGGTCATTTTAAAAAAATAGTTTAAACAAGTAAGCAAAGGCTATAGTCGTGCAGGGCCGACCATGTGATACCCTACAACACTACAATATGTTAGAAGTCCCCTTATATCCAGATCGATTTTGGAAGATTTCGCTTTTGAAATTATGTCACGAGACATTCACCAGAGAAATTCGCCCAATATTTAAGCACTCCGTCATAGTGTTGGTTGTTGTGGTCCATTTTTCATCCAAAATGCTAGAATAATTCCCGTTCCTTAACTCTCTTCTCAATTGTGTGATCAGGAATTTTTTTTTTCAGTTTTTGTTTCATTTGAACCCCTAAATATTTTGCGATCATCTCCAAAAGGAAGAGGCCCCTCTGTATCTCCAAATTTAGACCCATTTATATGATTTGATTGTCTACGATATTTGGCTATATTCGTCAAGGAAATCAGCATAAAAAATCCAGAAGTTCGGCTTTTGTGTATTTCGGATATCGCCTGTAAGTAATTCTGGTACTTTTTTAACACAAAAGTCTATTCTACTCGCTGTCCTAAGCTCTAACTTCATGCGAGATTTCGTGTCCTTTGCTTTCTATTTGTGACCTTTATAACGGCTGCAAAATCAGGAACATTTTTAGTTGTTGGTCCATTTCAACCCCCAAATATTTTGCGGACATCTTTAAACCCAATAGGCCTAGCCCTTTTGAGCCCAACCCTGCACTTATGAAAATTTTCGTGAGGATTGGACGATAATTGCAATCTGTATATAATAACCCCAACCTGTGTTGTAAGGTGAAAAAGTATTACAAAATATACACTTCAATATTATAAGTCAAATTGAAAAAATCGCATGCGATAAAAAATATGAAAAAATATAAAAAATGTCACAAAATACTATTTTTATGCGTTTTTTTTAGATTTTATACTTTTATGCCAAGAGGGCATTCTGAATTGACAAAATTTGTCAAAATCGGTCCAGCCATTCTTGAGATATAAGCATTATAGCTTTCTATATACACATTGTATATATTTCGCTATATATATCCGATATATTAACTATTGGCATCGACCTAATGGTCAGAATTGACCTGTTCATCTGTTTGTGATTTCGTCGGGATTAAAAATTTTCGCGGTTTAATGGAAAATATGACTTTCATTTAACACAAATGTTATGGTCTATTTCACCCACTAAATATTACCCGATTCCAAAATTGGAAGGCTTCTACCCAGCCCTAAGCTCTAGCTCCATGCTAACTTCCACTTCGATTGGTCCATAATTGCGACCTGTAGAGCAACTGCAAAATCAGGAAATTTTTCAGTTTTTGGTCCATTTCAGCCCCTAAATATTATGCGACCATCTCCAAAAGAAATAGGGTTCTATTCTGATCATAACCCCACCTCCATTTTCAATTTCGTGAGGATCGGACTATAATTGCGACCTGTAGAGTGATTACAAATTAACATGGACAGACGGACAGACGGACGGACGGACGGACGGACATACATAGCTAGATCGACTCAGCTCAGCAAGATAGGAAGACTCTTATATACTTTCCTATGTGGGAAATCAATATTTCGAGGTGTTACATAATTTTTGGCCTAATCAAACTTATAATACCCCCATAGCGTTGTAGGGTATAAAAATCCACGATTAAAGGTTTTTAGATAGGTCCTTTGAAAAAATATTTAAAAAAATCCAAGATTAAAGGTTTTGAGGTAGGTCCTTTGAAAAATAGTTTAAAAATCCACGATTAAAGGTTTGTAGCCAGGTTCTTTGAAAAAATAGTTTACAAAATCCAAGATTAAAGGTTTTAATGCAGGTCCTTTGAAAAAATAGTTTAAAAAATCCACGATTAAAGGTTTGTGGGCAGGTCCTTTGAAAAATAGTTTAAGAAATCCACGATTTTGGGGATGATGACCCTTAATTTTTTTTTAATCGATAATTTTTGGGTTGTTTGTCCTCAGAAAAAATTGATTAAAAAATCCATGGCTATGGGGTTCTTGGTTCATTGAAAATTCTGTTTAAACAATCTACAATTTTAGTCCTTACATAATGTTTAAAAAATAATCCACAATTATTGGTACTTAAAAGACCATATATCCTTGAAACAAATGAAAACCCAAGATAACAGAGTTGCTAAACTTAAAAAAAAAAAACATATAAAAATCAACGATTAAGGGGTTAGTGGCTCTCTGAAAGGAAATTGTTTAACAAATTCACAATTAGGTAGTTGGTCCTCGGAAAATGTTTTTGTTAATCCATAACATGTTTGCAAAAGCTATAGTATATAGCTATAGCGGGGCCGGCAATATGTTGGAAGCCCCCTTATGTCCAAATACGTTTTGCAAGTTTTCGTTTTTGAAATGGTATCAGAGAGCCCTGGCCGGGACATTTGCCCTATACTTACGCAGTCCCTTATGTTGTTAGGTATCCAAAACTATTTCACACGAAAGTTGTGGTCCATTCTATAGCTAAATATTATCCAATGGTCATCCAAAATGCTGTCCTTAACTCTCTTCTCATGGCAAATTCCATGTCGATTGGTTTTCAATTGTGACCTGTAGAGCGACTACGAAAAAAGTTTTATTTTTTTTTTGGTCCATTTGAAACCCTAAATGTGCATCTTCAAAAAAAAAAAAAAAAAAAAAAAAAATAACAGTAGGCTTTAATTCTGACCCTAACCCTTCCCTTAAAATGCCGAATATCGGGAGGTACCTTCATATGGGGGCTATACCAAAACGTGGACCTATACATGCCATGTTTTGCCACACGTACAGGGACCCATTATGACCTACAAATACCAATTTTCAAACAAATCAGTGAATCGTCAAAATACCGAATATCGTGAGGTACCTTTATATGGGGAATATACCAGAACGTGGACCGATATATCTCATTTTCAATACCAACCATCCTAGACCGAATACAAATTGCTCTGCTAAATTTTGGCGCTCTACGTCAAATAATGTGGGCTGTATCGTGATTTCAACAGACAGACGGAAATCGTTAAATCGACTTAGAATTTTATGCTGATTACGACGAATATTTAAGGATGTTACAAACGGAATGACAAAGTTAATATCCCCTCCTTTCCAAGGTGGAGGGTATAAAAATGTTTTACTTCTATCCATAGACAGAAGTCTTTTTACACGTTCTCTATGGATTAAAGTTCTTAATCAGGCCTTTTACAGAACAGAATACCTTTAACATTCCATGGTTTTAAATCGTTCGTTTTAAAGGTCGTTATGGTCATTTATGGACAGGAGCCCTTCCATAGGTCTTCTGTGGATATAAGTCCTTTTACATGGAATGAAACCCTTTTCACAGGACTACTAGAGATAGAAGACCTTTTAGAGGTTTTCCATGGATTGAAGTCCTTCAATAGACATTTTATGGAGAACATTTTTAACAGGTTTTCACGGGGAATAAATCCTTTAACAAGCATTATTGCAGTTCTTCTATGGATGGAAGTACAGGGTTGCCCATATTCGACGGACCCATCTGGCAACGCCATAACTTTTGACAGAGATGTCACATCGCTTAATGACATACCGCGTTTGAAGCGTCAGTCCAAGCAGATTGAAATAGTTGAAATTTTCATTCAACAGAAGAAGTCAATTGTGAGAAGTGCCCCTTCTAAGAACACCATTAAGCGTTCATACGAAAAATTTTCGACTGGTAAGGCTCTTTCTAATCCGAAGAGGCCATATAAAAGTCGACCAAGGCGATCGGCCGAGAATATCGCTGCCGTACGAGCCAGTGTTGAGAGGTCCCCAAGAACATCCCAAAAACGCCGTTCTCAGCAGTTGGGCATGGCTCGGTCCACTTTACAACGGATTATTCGCATTGATTTGCATTTGTTCCCGTACAAAATTCAATTGACGCAAAGAATGTTGCCTGCGGACAATCCTCGTCGACTGGAATGGGCCCAAAGAGTCATCGAAAAAAACATGGGTCCGTCGAATATGGGCAACCCTGTACTTGCATAGACTTTCTACGGAAAGAACTCCTTTCACAGAATACAAAATCTTTTACTGCTCATATGTGAATAGGAATCATCTTGGTATCTGCATAAAAGTCCCAAAAAGAAGTCTAAGGATATATAATTAAATTTTTTGGCAGACATTCTATACGTAGAAGACCTTTGACAAGCCTTATATAAGGAAAATACAGTAGACCGTTTAAGGGTATTTCCCTTATATAAGGCTTGTCAAAGGTCTTCTACGTATAGAATGTCTGCCAAAGACTTCAATCCATTAAAGACTTATGGGTATGAAAAATTCTCAAATGCTTTATGTGGGTCAAATACTTTTGTCAGATCTTCAACGTATACCTCTAATCTCTAGTAAGTCTTCTTAGTAAGAATGGTCTATGGATCTATGATTTTCGATGGACACGAAATTTCTAGTTTTACTGGGAGCTCATGGACTCATAAGTCCATATGTAGGGTAACTTCTATATGTCGTTTATAGAATGTATTTGACAGATTTTTTACAATTCTTTGTAAGTGTAATAATTTTTTATGTCCATCAATGCCTTGTCTTGGACAATACAATATTCCTAAGAAAACAATTACTTTGTTATTTCGTTTTTATAACTTCATACGAATACGAAAGATGTTAAAAAATCACAATTCACTTGTCGCTCCTTTGATTTTGAAATAACGAAAAAAAAACTGGAAAAAAATAATTAAAATCCTACATTAAGACCTTGAACGAATTCCGGGAACTTTGCAAATGTCATGTCAGCATTTCAAAATGCCAGACGATTACAATGGACTTACACACTTGTTGTTAGTGTTGTTGCAAATCTCCTTGTCGCAAGCAAGTAAGCAAGAAACACGCTACCGCTACCATACCGCCCACTTTTTTCCAGGAATTTCAGAAAATACAAAATCCAACTACTTGGAGCAGCAATTGAGGTAGGATTATTTGGTGCCGGGTCCGCAGGTGTGGGTGTATGAATGTGAGTGTGTGGGCCGATGTTGGTAAATAATGTATGACATTTTTGTAAATCCAAGTAGTACAAACACGCAATAACGACAACGAAAACCGAGCAGACCAGGTGACTCATAACAACAATAATAGAAAGTACAAAAAAAAAAAAAAATAAATAAATAAAACAAAGAACCACTCAAACGGACGCACATACATGTATGTGTATGTATCTATGTGTGGATATTCGTGGCTACATTGTATTCAATTGTTTGCATGGTGATGACAACGTCTGCCATTGATGACGTGTGTGCGGGAACTTTATGACAGCCAGTGAATTAATGTTTGCCAAAATGTCTAGCCAAATGCAGCAGAGTCTTCCGATGATAATGAATGAGCGAAATGTAATGGGAAATTTTTGAAGAAGCGGTTAAATGGAACAGCAATCTTCCCTTAGATACAAATATATGAATGACTAAAAGGGGTTTACAGGGTGAGATAAAAAAACTGCAACAAAGTTAAACGCCATAGTTTTTATACCCTCCACCATACTATGGAGGGTATATTAATTTTGTCATTCCGTTTGTAACTCCTCGAAATACTCACGTCAGACCCAACAAAGTATATATATTCTTGATCAGCGTAAAATTCTAAGACGATTTAGCCATGTCCGTCTGTCTGTCTGTGTGTCTGTCTGTCCGTCTGTCTGTCTGTCTGTCTGTCTGTCTGTTGTAATCACGCTATCTTTCGAACAAATTGAGATAGAAGGCTAAAATTTTGCACACATGTATATTTAGCCAGTAGGCAGGTTAAGTTCGTAAATGGGTCATGTAGGTCCAAGTTTTCATATAGCCCCCATATAACTGTACCTCTCGATATTCGGTATTTTGATGATTTTAGCGACATTATTCACCGGAATTGTTTCAAATTTGGCATTTGAAGTTCGTAATGGATACTACAGCCTAAGACAGAAAATTATCTGTGCAGGTCCACGTCTTCGTATAGCCCCCATATAATGGTACCCCCCGATATTCGGTATTTTGATGATTTTAGCGACATTATTTAACGGAACCGTTCCAAATTTGTGTATTTGAAGTTCGTAATAGATACTGCAGCAGAAAACAGAAAATGGGCCATGTAGGTCCACGTCTTCGTATAGCCCCCATATACCGTACCCCCCGATATTCGGTATTTTGATGATTTTAGCGACATTATTTAACGGAACCGTTCCAAATTTGGTATTTGAAGTTCGTAATAGACACTGCAGCAGTAAACAGAAAATGGACCATGTAGGTCCACGTCTTCGTATAGGCCCCATATACCGTACCCCCCGATATTCGGTATTTTGATGATTTTAGCGACATTATTTACCGGGATTGTTTTAAATTTCGCATTTGAAGTTCGTAATGGATACTTCAGCCCATGCCAGAAAATTGTCTGTGCAGGTCCACGTCTTCGTATAGCCCCCATATAACGGTACCCCCTATATTCGGTATTTTGATGATTTTAGCTACATTATAAACAAATTTTTCTTCAAGTTTCGCATTTAAATGTTGTAATAACTTATGAAAAAAGTTGCCTATGCAGGTATACGTCGTCGTATAGACATTCGGTATTTTTAAGATTTTAACAGAATTTTTAAAGGATTTTTTTTTATTTTATTTATTTTTTTTTTTTTTGGAAATTGCCAAATTTATACCAAATGGTGGAGGGTATTAAAAGTTCGGCCCGGCCGAACTTACAGCTTTTTTACTTGTTTCATTTATTTTTATACCCTCCACCATCCTATGGAGGGTATATCAACTTTGTCATTCCGTATGTAACTCCTCGAAATACTCATGTCAGACCCAACAAAGTATATATATTCTTGCTCAGCGTAAAATTCTAAGTCGATTTAGCGATGTCCGTCTGTCTGTCTGTTGTAATCACGCTATCTTTCGAATGAATTGAGATAGATGGCTAAAATTTTGCACACATGTTTATTTTTCCAGTAGGCAGGTTAAGTTCGTAAATGGGACATGTAGGTCCACGTTTTCATATAGCCCCCATATGACGGTACCTCCCGATATTCGGTATTTTCATGATTTTAGCGACATTATTCACCGGAATTGTTTCCAAATTGGTATTTGAAGTTCGAAATGGATACTACACCCTAGGACAGAAAATTGTCTGTGCAGGTCCACGTCTTCGTATAGCCCCTATATAACGGTATTTTGATGATTTCGGTATTTTGATGATTTTAGCGACATAATTCACCGGAATTGTTTCATATTTGGCATTTGAAGTTCGAAATGGATACTACACCCTAAGACAGAAAATAATCTGTGCAGGCCCACGTCTTCGTATAGGCCCCATATAACGGTACCTCCCTATATTCGGTATTTTGATGACTAGCGACATTATTTAACGGTATTTTTTCAAATTTGGCATTTGAAGTTCGAAATAAATACTACACCTTAAGACAGAAAATTGTTTGTGCAGGTCCACGTCTTCCTATAGCCCCCATATAAGGGTACCTCCCAATATTCGGTATTTTGATGATTTTAGCGTCATTATTCACCAGAGTTGTTTCAAATTACGTATTTGGAGTTCGTTATGAGAACTACAATCTGTGACAGGAAATTGTCTATGTAGGTCCAGGTCTTCGTATAGGCCCCATACATCAGTACCTCCCTATATTCGGTATTTTGGCGATTTTAGGTACAATACCCATCGAAATTGTTTGAGATGTGGTAGTTGAAGTTCGTAATGGATGCTACAGCCTGTGACAGATGATTGTCTATGCCGGTGCAGGTCTTCGTACAGCTCCAATTTAACGGCACCTCTTTATATACGATATTTTGATGATTTTAGCTACATTATTCACTGTTTATTTCAAGTTTCGAGTTTGAATATGGTAATGGCTTATGACAAACACTGCCTATGTAGGTCCACATCGTATAGACCCCAATAGACGGCTATATTTGGTATTTTTAAAATTTTAACAGAATCTCTTAAGAATTTTATTTTTTGAAAATTTTTAAATTCGTTCCAAAAGATGGAGGGTATTCAAAGTTCGGCCCGGCCGAATTTACTGCTTTTTAAATTGTTAAATATTATTGAATGAAAGCCAAAAATTTCGAAAAGAGCATCAAATTTTAGAATATATTTAGATTTGATCGAATTGGTCATATTTGGCACGAATTATTGCCTTTAAGCGGCCAATGAAACACGCTGCCCGAATGTTGCTCTGGGGTAAGTTGGTCTATTTCCGGCGAAACGCTTGCTTGAGGTGATCGACACTTTGGTATTTATTAGTGCCAACCTTACTTTCCAAAATACTGCAGACACAATAGTCCAACGGATTGGCCACCGGAGATTTTGATGGCCATTGTACGCTGGAAATGAAGCGAGGATCTCATTTTGTAACCATTCTTGGGTGGCGCGTGCTGAGTGCGATTGTGCTGAGTCATTCCAATGAGTCATTGGAAGGTCTGCGGCCAAAATGTTTGCGTGCCCAAGGATTTAATACACCCTCCAGAATATTTTCGCGATAATAGTCGGCATTTATTCTGATGCCACGGTCGAGCGGAGAACAACCATCTTCTGTTATGGCAGCCCACACCATCGCCATGACCGGCGCTTGAGTTCTGGTGGCCAACCGAAGGTGTACATTTATAGCTGACCCTTTAGCTCTTTTGAGTCTATTTGCGTTCGGTTGCGGTGTAAGTTCTTGCACTTTTTGGAATTTCAATGGCTTTACCCCGAGCTCATTTTTTAGTATTTGCCATTTTTCGGCCACTGCGATGTGGGTTTCGATCAAGTCACTTCTTTACTTTTCGAACCATATCGGCTGATGTTGCTGTTTTCTTCCGTCCACTTCCTTGAAGTCGGGCTACGCTACCAGTATCACGGTAACGGGCGATGGTACGAGACGCAAAAAATTTATTCACATTTAAATGCTGGAGTGCTCTAACGATAGCCACTTGTGGTTTTACAGCCAAATATAAAGAAATCACACTCTTTCTTTTTTATACATTTTTCCTCCGTCTTTTTTGGAGATTCCGACTGAAAGTAAAATAAAATTTCGTTTTAGGCTAAAGGTATCAAAAAAAGAAAAACAAAAATCTAGAAAAATTCACTGTGGGCTTTGGAAAATACCAATACCAATCTCAGGCCAAAATTTCTTGAGGTCCTTATATAGACTTGGTGAAGCAAAAAGGGACCCCAATATGTTGAGATATATTTCGCAACATTTAATTTAGAGGTTTGAAAACTTATATATGGATATACGATATTGTGGACCTATATAGACAATACTCATCCAAGAGGTAAAGTACTCAGAAGTAACTCCTCGTGTGGATTTCCAGACAAATTTGGCTACAATCATCAAAATAACGAATATCGGGGGGATACCGTTATATGGGGGCTATATGATATCGTGGACCGATATAGCCCATCTTCAAACTTGAACTGCCTACAGACAAAAAACTGATCTGTGCAAAATGTTAGCTTTCTATCTTAATTCGTTTTGAATTTTACGCTGATCAAGAGTATATATACTTTGAAAGTTCTAAAATTATTATTTCGATAAGTTACAAACGGAATGAAGAACTTTATATACCCTGCATACTATGTATGGGGGAGGGTATACAAATGAATTCCCACTGATTGAATTGCATATTTAATGAAATATTTATTTTTTAATTCCTTTTCAGGAAAATGGAAGATCAGTTCCTGATGTTACGGCAAGCCCGGGCCGTGCGCCGCCCGGACCATTGCCATCAAATCAAATGCAAACGATGGTCAATCAGCAACAACAGCAGCAGCAACAACATCAACAACAGCAGCAGCAACATCATCATCAACAACAACAATCACAGCATCAACAACATCATCAGCAACGACAGGGCGGTTCCAAAGAACCGGTACTACTGCAGGGTGATTTCCGGAAGGTCTCGGGTATTAGTTCAGAGATTTTCCGGCAGATAGAAGCTGTTGAAAATGATCACGATCCGAATACAGCGGCCGCCTTGGAGGTAGAAAGATATGTTTCTAAACTCGAGTTAAAATTAAAATCTTGCCTTCTTTTTTTAGGCGGTCGAGAGACGGGGTGAAATGATTGTACGCATCTTGGAGCCCCATAGCATTGGAGGCAAACAGGCCGTAGATGCAGCCCATAAATTATTGGCCAAGAAAGATAATCGACACATAGTACAGGTGAGATTTTTGGAACTTTGGGAAATTTTTCAAAAAAAAAAAAATCTCATTATTGTTGCAATTTTGTTGTAGTTGGTGGAAATCGTCAAGAGACCCGGTCAGACCTTAGGTTTATATATTCGCGAGGGAAATGGTGCCGATCGTACAGATGGTGTATTCATTTCACGCATTGCCATCGAATCAGCGGTGTCGAATAGTGGATGCCTGAAGGTGTGTTGGTACTCTCTTTCCTTGTACCTCTCTCTCTTTTTTGAGAAATGAGAAACACCCAAATATTTACTGATTTTCTTTAACATTTAGGTGGGCGATGAAATTCTGGCCGTGAATTTAGTCGATGTCACACACATGTCCCTGGACGACGTTGTCATAATAATGTCAATTCCACGACGTCTAGTGTTGGCCATACGACAGCGTTGCGGCAATCGTGGCACCGGTTCACCGGGCCCACCTTCCATGTCCAGACCCGAGCAGAAGCCACCACCGGTTGTTGTCATGAAACGTGACCTGCGAGACGAGGAGCTAGACGAGACTGATCACATGTCAAGATCCCGTTCATCACGCGAAAGACGTACAGGTATTTGATATTGTTGCTTGGTTGTGATATATTAAGTTTGGTCTTTTTCTCCTCTCTCTCTTTTTGGGGGTGTAGGTGATGGCCGTGAGATGTCCGAGTCACGTTCCCGCCTAGGTCTGGGCCTTAACAACTATAGTCCGCAATCGGAACAATTGGATATGTACTATAATACACGCCCGGGCATGGAACCACCTAATTGGGGCTATAAACCACCACCACCGCCATCCTCAGTCATTACGGAACAGCCGAAGGGTCATCAGTTTGCTCCATCACATGCGTATTACAAGAATGCCGGTACGCTAGAGAGTTTGGCGGAGAAGGTGCATTCTTTCTATCCAGGAGCACCGCCATCTCGTCGCTTGTCGGTGGGTAATGTACCGCAACGGGCACGTTTCCCTCGATCCGGTTCCGATCAGCATTTGCCTCGCGTAGAATATGCCGACTATTCGAATTCATTGGGTCGCCACTCATTGCTAAGGCCAAGTTTGAAACCCAGCGGTGGTTCGGTGATTATGGGTCCGGGTGGCACACTGGGCCGTTATGGACGATACGATCCACATTCAAATGCCAAATATGGGCCGAGTGGTACTCAGTCCCTGACCCGACGATCAAGACCCAATTTGGATTATTCCAGTGATACAGAGGCAACGGTTGGACCGCGGCCCAATTATTACTACTATAACCGGCCTGCCATCGCCAGTATGCCTCGTGGTGCCGGGGCACCGGGCGGTGCTTCTGTACTGGGTGGAGGGCCAGATATGGCTAAGTTCAATTCACTGCCAAGAGATCGACCCGGTGTACGTTTACCGGGTATACGGTCACGTATAAGCGATCGCATAATGGATGAAAGTGATGGCAATATTTCGGCGCCCGAGTTCAATGCCAGACGGGATCGGGATTTGAGATCACGCATCACAGCCAGTCCCCAGTCCATATTTACATCGGATGAATATCGAGCCTGGTTACGAAGGGCACCCAGCAGTTCTGCCATAGCCGAACAGATGCGTATGACAAGGGATTTGTTAAATCAGCCGAGGTCACATCGATTCTCATGCAGTGCCGAGAACATACACGATGCTCTGAGAAATGTAAGTCAGGAAGTCGTAGCGCTGTTAAGATTGTGTCCTAATCAATTTTCTTGTTTTTCTTTCAGACGGAAAGCATTTACTCCAGTCGAACGGGTATACTGGGAGCCGGTACCCTGGATCGCCACTTGGGTATGCCCCGGCCCATTTCTTCACTGCCAGTGCGTTCCATGTCATCCCAGCACATAGGTGGCCCCAATTCAATACGTTCCCCCAGCATTCGTCGCATGCGCCAACTACTCGAACTCTCAGCTGGCCCAGCCAGTCCCAGTGGCAGCATTATGAGTACCGGAGGCCATCAAAGTCCGGCGCCCACCCCCAGTGCCACACTGCCGCGACCACATCGACAAATCGACATTAATCCTGCAGAGTTCAGCAAATACAAGCTAGACAAACCAATAGTTGATATTGGCGGTGTATCAGGTATGTTGTGGATTCACCTGTTAGCGGGCCGTGGCCTACGTTCGGCACCCGAACTGGGACCACAGCACGGTGCAGGAGGACAACATCTACCGGCGCCCACACGTGATCTGTACTGTGTGATAGAGTGCGATCGCGTGCACAAGGCCCGTACTGTGGTACGTTCCGGGGACTTGCAATTCGATTGGGATGAGTCATTCGAACTCGATCTGGTTGGGAATAAGCAACTGGATGTTCTCGTCTATTCATGGGATCCACAACATCGACACAAGTTATGCTATCGTGGAGCCATATCACTGTCAACGATACTACGGCAATCACCTCTACACCAACTCGCCCTCAAGGTGGAGCCACGCGGTACCATCTATATACGTATGCGTCACACCGATCCCATAGCTCTGTACAAGCGTCGTGGTTTGCCTAGTTTACGGGCTGGTTATCCCACCCTATTCGGTGCTGATCTTGAGACTGTGGTGAATCGCGAGTCGAAGGGAGCTCCCGGCTGTGCCCCAGTTCCCATAGTGCTGCGACGATGTGTCGAAGAGGTAGAGCGACGTGGTCTGGATATAATCGGCTTGTATCGTCTCTGTGGATCGGCCACCAAAAAACGTTTGCTGCGCGAGGCATTCGAACGTAATAGTCGTGCCGTGGAATTGACTCCCGAACATGTTCCTGATATCAATGTCATCACTGGTGTGCTGAAAGACTATCTAAGAGAATTGCCCGAACCGTTGTTCACGCGATGTCTCTTCCAGATGACAGTCGATGCATTGGGTGAGTTTATATCTAAAAATTTGTTATTGAATACGTCTGTGTACTTGATATTTTGAACTTTTCTGTCTGGTTACTTTTCCAGTAATATTTACTCAGTAAACTCTTTCGAGAGAGAAATACACTTTTTACTCATTACGAGTTCCCCCCTTCCATACTTTGGTAATTTTAGGATTTAGATTAATCGAAATCTGTTATGTTCTTTGCAGATAAAATACGAGGAATATTTTTTCTAGAGATTTTTAAACCTCAAACAAGTCAAGAAAGTGGGTTTTTAGCCGTTTTTATACCCTCCACCGTACTATGGAGGGTATATTAACTTTGTCACTTCGTTTGTAACTCCTCGAAATACTCATGTCAGACCCAACAAAGTATATATATTCTTGATCAGCGTAAAATTCTAAGTCGATTTAGCGATGTCCGTCTGTCTGTCCGTCTGTCTGTTGCAATCACGCTATCTTTCGAATCAATTGAGATAGATGGCTAAAATTTTGCACACATGTTTATTTTTCCAGTAGGCAGGTTAAGTTCGTAAATGGGCCATGCAGGTCCACGTTTTCATATAGGCCCCATATAACGGTACCTCCCGATATTCGGTATTTTGATGCTTTTAACGACATTATTCACGGGAATTGTTTCAAATTTGGTACTTGAAGTTCAAAATGGATACTACACTCTAAGACAGAAAATTGTCTGTGCAGGTCCACGTCTTCGTATAGCCCCCATATAACGGTACCTCCCTATATTCGGTATTTTGATGATTTTAGCGACATTATTCGCCGGAATTGTTTCAAAATTGGTATTTGAAGTTCGTTATGGAAACTCCAGTCTGTGACAGAAAATTGTCTATGCAGGTCCAGGTCTTCGTATAGGCCCATATACCAGTACCTCCCTATATTCGGTATTTTGACGAGTTTAGGTACAATACTCACCGAAGTTGTTTGAAATGTCGTATTTGAAGTTCGTAATGGATGCTACAGAATATGACAAAAAATTGTCTACGCAGGTTCAGATCTTCGCACAGCTCCGATATAACGGTACCTCCCTATATTCTATACTTTGATGATTTTAGCTACATTATTGGCGTTTATTTCAAGTTCCGAATTTGAATTTGGTAATGACTCATGACAAATAATGCCTGTGTGGGTCCACGTCGTATAGGCACCAATATAACGGCAATATTCGGTATTTTTTTAAAATTTTATCAAATTTTTTTCAGGATTTTATTTCCAAATTCGTTTCAAATGGTGGAGGGTATTCAAAGTTCGGCCCGGCCGAACTTACTGCTTTTTAACTTGTTATTCATTACGAGTTCCCCTCTTCCATACTTTGGAAATTTTAGGATTAAGATTAACCGAAATCCGTTCTGTTCTGTGCAGATAAAATACAAGGATTTTTTTGTCAAGAATGTGGGTTTTTAGCCCTTTTTAAAATTTGGTTATAAACATCCTTCCTTTTTACTTCACATTTTGGGAAAGGTGTCAAAATAAGAATTGTTCTACACCAAATTTCATTGTGAGTATACAATAGCCAGTCTGGGTTGTGAGAAAGGCCCTATAGACTCGTTAGTACTCGTTTATAGATTAAAAACCCACAGGAGTTTTGCGTTCTTGGGCCAAATGTTATTAAGGCTATTATATAGTTTTGACCATATACAGGAGGACCCCAATGGTTTGAGTCATATTTCACAATATTTCGGATAGAGCTTTGAAATTTAATAGAGATCATAGGATTACATTCACAGAAATAGGTCAAAAATCGCCTCGTTTTGAAATAATCCCACTGCAAGGATAAATCCGATTTCAAGTATTTTTATAATTAATTAATTTTGCCAAATTTGGGCAAGTTTTTACAAGAAATTATGAATATAAGTCCACCTTTTGGTACAGCAGTTATAAAATGATACTCCTGGTTTTAGTTATTCCAAGGGTGTTGGTCGACCAAATTATTCCTCATATTGTTATCTGAAATATTGCCGAAGATACTATATACATATAGGGTGAGATAAAAAACTGCAACAAAGTCATTTTATTCAATGAAAGCAAAAAATGTCGGAAATAACATCAAATTTTAGAATAAGTTTAGATTTGTTCGAATTAGTCACCTTTGGCACGAATTATTGTCTTCAAACGGTCAATGAAAACGTCACACGCTGCCCGAATGTTGCTCAGCGGCATTTTTGCCCATTCCCAACGAAGCGCTTGCTTGAGGTGATCGAGACTTTCGTATTTTTTAGTGACAATATTGCTTTCCAAAATACTCCAGACACAATATTCCAACGGATTGGTATTCGGAGATTTTGGTGGCCATTGTGCGCTGGAAATGAAGCGAGGAACATCATTTTGTAACCATTCTTAGGTGGCGTGTGCTTAGTGCGATGGTGCTGAGTCCTGTTGGAATGTCCAAGGTCTGCGGCCAAAATGATTGCTTGCCCAAGGATTTAATACACCCTCCAGAATATTCGGCATTTATTCTGATGCCACGAACAATAAATACGAGCGGAGAGCGGCCGACACCATCACCGCTTGAGTTCTGGCGGGCAACGGAAGGTTCACATTTTCAGCTGATCTCTTTGGCAAATAAACAAGATCATTTTGTTCGTTTACAAACTGCTGGACAACGAATGTTTTCTCATCGTAGAAAACCAAATACGGCAGTTCACCACTTTCGGCCAAGCGAAGCCACTCTTGAGCTCTTTTGAGTCAATTTTCTTTCTGTTGCGGTGTAAATTCTTGCACTTTTTGGAATTTCAATGGCAAGGTGGTCAGGGTATTATGTCTTTGTGCATTTGTTTGTAACAGGCAAATGGAAACGAGATAGACCCATAGTTCCTTTTGATGATCTGCATAGAATTACATTCTGAGTCGATTTATGCATGCCCGTCCTTCCGTCTGTCCGTCCGTCTGTCCATGTATATTTGTAAACAAAGTACAGTTCGCATTTATTGCCCGATCCAGATGATATTTTGCACAAATCATTTGTTTGGCCCAAGGACGAACCCTATTGAAATTAGAGATAATCGGTCAAAATTTAGATATAGCTCCCATATATATCTTCGTCCGATTTGCCTTTTATTGTGCACCAAACGTGTAATATCAGTCCAAATAGTATGGAATTTTGCACGTACGATCAGATTGGACCTGAAAATAAGTATGCCAAATTTGATCGAAATCGGTTCAGATATAGCAATAGCTCCCATATATATTTTTCATCCGATTTGTTATTTTTGTCCTCCGAAGCCGTAATATGCACTCTGTAACAACAATATTTGGGGAAATATATCAAATACAGCTCAGAAATACATTTGCTAAATTTTATCGAGATCGGTTCAGATTTGGATATAGCTCCAATATATAACCTTGTCTGATTTACCTTTGATTGTACACCAAACGTCTAATATTTGTCCAAATTGGATGAAATTTGACACTTACGACTGAATTTAGTCTAGAAGCTTGTATGTCAAATTTGGTGAAGATCGGTTCAGATATAGATATAGCTCCGATTTGTCATATTTGTTACCCACAGCCGTAATATGCACTCCGTAACAACGATATTCAGGGAAATATGTCAAATGCAACTCAGAAATATCTTTGCAAATATTATCGAGATCGGTTCCGATTTGGATATAGCTCCCATATATATTTTTATCCGATTTCAAATGAATTGTGCACCAAATGGGCAATACAAATCTGAATTTAAAAGATACAAATGCTTCGGTATATTTAGTTCTTTGAACTTTAAATTATAATTATAAGTGGTGTAGGGTATCATAAAGTCGGCCCCGCCCGACTTTACGACTTTCTTTACTGGTTTTTTTAATAATCCCTCTGCAAGTGATATCATGCACGCTATAGCAAACCATAACAGATTTAAAGCCAAATGTTGATAGGTGGTATGATTTACTTGAAATAAATTCTTTTGTTTACGTGAGCTCTTCCAAATATGCATAGTGGTGTAGGGCATCATATAGTCGGTCGCGCCCCACTTTTGACTTTTCCTTACTGGTCTTTATTAATTCTTTGAAATAATATATTTTTTTCTGCAGCTGTATGTCTACCTGATGATCCCGAAGGCAATGCAAAATTGATGCTTAGCATATTGGATTGCTTACCTAGAGCAAATAGGGTAAGTTCTGCAATTCAAATGATCGTCACTGGATTTAAAATAAATACATTTTTATATTTTAGGCCACCTTAGTATTTCTCTTGGATCACTTGTCGCTGGTCGTTTCCAATTCCGAACGCAATAAGATGTCAGCTCAAGCTTTAGCCACTGTCATGGGCCCACCGCTAATGCTACACTCGGCCAGCGCCCAACCCGGCTCTGAGATCGATCATGCCCAGCCCATTGCTGTGCTGAAGTATCTCTTGCAAATCTGGCCCCAGCCACAGTCGCAACATCATCAGAGTGCTGGTGTCGGAGCAGGTGGTAATCTCATTAGCAGCATGGCTGTGGGTGGCAGTACCATGGGTATGGGCCTCGGTATGGGTCTGGGCATGAATGCTGGCAGTATGAATAATATGCCGGGCGTTGTTTCAGGTAACGTAATTCTAGTATATTTCTTGTGTACGAAAAAAAAAAAACAGATTTTCATTTCTTTTTGTTACGTTTTGATTTTTGGGTCATAAACAAAAACTCGTTTGGACACATTTTGTGGCACAGAAATAAATAAATGAAAAAAAAAAAAAAACTCGTCACCACAACAAAAACACAGAAAGAAACTTAAACGTTTACTTAAATGCAATTTTATTTGAATTTTTTTCCTAAAGGGTTCCTATTTTTTTTTTTTTTTTTTGAATAGAACACCACCTCCACCACAACCCAAAGCTCACTGACAATTTTTTCACTTTTACACCAAACCGAATAACCAGAGAAAAAAATGCTCCAACACTGTTCCGTTTCCATTTCGTTCCGTTAACTTTTTCCTTGATTTTCGTTAACAACACAATGCAAAATAAAAGAAGAGAACTTTGTATTGGTTGTTTTGCGTGTTTTTCTCAATCTATCTATCTTTTTTGGCTCTCAACAACCCCTATCTCTTTCTATCGAACCATCTCTTTCAAAGAACCCATCTATCATTTTCCATCCATTTTTTATTAGTTTTTGAGTTCACACATATGTATACCACTTAAGTGTATAGTTAACAATGAAAATTGCAATAATATTGATTAATACAGAGTCCTATGTAGACAGGTCGGCGCGGCGAGTCAACAGGGCAGCGTGGAAGCAAAGTCAGTGCGTTGCAAGTGGACAGGCAGGCGTTCCTCATGGCGCAGCAGCAGCAGCTCATGGCGGCGGGCAATCTACTACGCTCGTCCACTTCGGTAACCAACATACTTTCTCAAGGCCAACATCCGCTCTCAGCCACAGTCAACAGTCATCTGTATCAATCAGTAGTGGGTCAGTTAGCTCAATCGCATCGAGCCTTGCAACAAGCGGTGCAACAGGTAACAACAAAAACACCACACACATCCTAATTTCCTTCTCCAAATAAAAAAATTCTTAACTTCTACTACTACAACTATAATTACAAAGTAAATAATTAATTTATTTTATAATTGTTTTTAAAACAAAACGAAGAAGAAAAACAGTATCAAGCTGGGGGGACAATGACACCGCCAAATACTTGACAAATGTTATGTTATAAGTGTCTAATCAAAATGACATAATATTGGTGTAATTTGTGTCTATTTATAGCCAATGAGAAAAAAAAAACCTAAACCCCCTATTCAGTTCCCCTCCCCAGGAAGGTCCACCTGTGACCTAACCTCAATCCAAATAATTATTAAATACCTTTTACGCAGCCAGACGAACATATCTAGAAAAAAATGTACAGTACTTTTCATGTAAGTAATATTTGGGCAATATGAGACAATTTTTACGATAAGATCTTACTTTTAGGGAAACCGAACTCCTTCGATCATAACATGACAGATTACTAGACATGTTCAAAATGCAAAAAATACAGGGTTGCCCATATTCAACGGACCCATGTTTTTTTTTTTAATCAAAGAAAAAATAAAAATTTGGCCGTTGGCAATGTTAATCATTTAATTTGTTCCAAGTAGATTTGTTTACATCAATTTTTGAATATTATATCTCTCAAATGGCCGCCTCTGGTGTTGATGACGTATTGTGCCCTTTTTGCTGCATTTTCCATCGTTTTTGCCAACATTTCGGCCGGAATAGCGGCTATTTCTTCACGAATGTTGTCCTTGAGCTCTTCTACGGTCCTTGGCTTGTTAACGTAAACCTTTGACTTCAAATATCCCCACAAGAAGAAGTCAGGCGGCGTCAAATCGGGCGAACACGGTGGCCAGTCCAAATCTCCACTTTTCCACATCAAACGGCCCAGAAACAAATTCTTCAGAAAATCGATTGTTATGCGACTTGTGTGCGGTGGAGTGCCGTCTTGTTGAAACCAGAACTGCCTCATACGCTTTCGACGAATAATTGACATCACAAAATTGGCCATCATGTCGCGATAACGCTCCTGATTGATGGTAACAGCATGGCCATTTTTATTTTGGAAGAATAACGGCCCAATGACCGTTTTCGCACTAACGCCGCACCAAACTGTGACTTTTTCGTCATGAAGAGGCACTTCTTGAATCTGCTGAGGATTTTCAGTGGCGTAAAAACGGCAATTTTGCTTTTGCTTACGGTCCCATTCAATGTGAAATGGGCTACATCGGACATGATAATTTTGTTACAAAATTGCTCGTCATCTTCGGCCATTTCGATGACTCTTTGGGCCCATTCCAATCGACGAGGCTTGTCCGCAGGCAACATTCTTTGCGCCAATTGAATTTTGTACGGGAACAAATGAAAATCAATGTGAATAATCCGTTGTAAAGTGGACCGAGCCATGCCCAACTGCTGAGAACGGCGTTTTTGGGATGTTCTTGGGGACCTCTCAACACTGGCTCGTACGGCAGCGATATTCTCGGCCGATCGCCTTGGTCGACTTTTATATGGCCTCTTCGGATTAGAAAGACCCTTACCAGTCGAAAATTTTTCGTATAAACGCTTAATGGTGTTCTTAGAAAGCGCACTTCTCACATTTCTTAATGTTTTAAAAGCACGTTGAGTTTTCACAATTGACTTCTTCTGTTGAATGTAAATTTCAATTATTTCAGAGAGCTCGCGAGGCGTGTTTTGGTTCATGGTAAAAATCTGCTTGGACTGACGCTTCAAACGCGGTATGTCATTAAGCGATGTGACATCTCTGTCAAAAGTTATGGCGTTGCCAGATGGGTCCGTCGAATATGGGCAACCCTGTATACGAAACCAAGAGGTTCTCTTTATAGAAGATCAGAAGGTATTTTTCGTTATAGAAGCCCAGAAGGTATTTTTCGTTATAGAAGGCCAAAATTTCTTCTCCGTTAAAGAGTAATATAAGACCAAAAGATCTTCTTCGCTATATAAGCCCTCCTTATAGAAGACCAGAATGTTTCCTTTGTTATAGAATACCAAGATGTTTCCTTTTTATATAAGGCAAATTCAGGGTGAGATAAAAAAACTGCAACAAAGTCGAACGCCATAATTTTCATTTTTTTTTAAATTTTATTGAATGAAAGCAAGAGATGTCGGAAGTAGCATCAAATTTTAGAATAAGTGTAGATTTGTTAGAATTGGTCACCTTTGGCACGAATTATGGCCTTCAAATGGCCAATGAAAACGTCATATGCTGCCCGAATGTTGCTCTGCGGTATTTTGGTGAAGCGCTTGCTTGGTATTGGTATCGCTTGGTATTTTTTAGTGCCAACCTTGCTTTCCAAAATACTCCAGACACAATAGTCCAACGGATTGTTATCCGGAGATTTTGGTGGCCATTGTATGCTGGAAATGAAGTGAGAAACCTCATTTTGTAACCATTCATGGGTGGCGCGTGCTGAGTGCGATGGTGCTGAGTCATGTTGGAATGTCCAAGGTCTGCGGCCAAAATGTTTGCATCCCCAAAGCCTTAATATTCCCTCCAGAATATTTTCGCCATAATATTCGGCATTATTCGATCGATTAATGCGAGCGGAGATCGACCATCGGCTGTTATGGCGGCCCACACCATCACCATTGCCGGCGCATGGGTTCTGGTGGCCAACGGAAGGTGCACATTTTCAGCTGACCTCCTTGGCTAGTAAACTTCGATCATTTTGTTTGATTACTAACTGCTGGACAACGAATGTTTTCTCATCGGAAAAAACCAAATTCGTCAGTTTACCACTTTCGGCCAAGCGAAGAAACTCTTTAGCTCTTTTGAGTCTATTTTCTTTCTGTTGCGGTGTAATTTCTTTGGAATTTCAAGGGCTTTACCCCGAGCTCATTTTTCAATATTTGCCGAATGGAATATTCAGCTCACGAGGCGTTTTTCGTCCATTTCGACGAGGGTTTCGTACAAGTTGCTTCTTTGCTTTTCGAACAATTTCTGCTGATGTTACTGTTTTAAGCCGTCCACTTCCTTGACGTCGGGCTACGCTACCAGTATCACGGTTACGGGCGTTGGTACGAGACACAAAACATTTATTCACATTCAAATGCTGGAGTGCTCTAACAATAGCCACCAAATATAAAGAAATCACACTATCACGCTTGAATTCCGTTACAAATATTTTTTTTCTGGAAAATTCTCACCAAAATGCTTTTGTACGCTTGTAAACAATAATATGAGCTGTCACTGGAATAATTTTAACAGCTGTCAGACGAGTGGCTTAGAAATGACAGCAGTCTAAAGTTGGTTGTAGTTTTTTCATCTCACCCTGTATATACTGAAGGGATTTCCACCATTTATTTAGCAAAACAGCCATTTTGTTGAGATCTACGTCTGAGAGCTTCGAAATACTAAAAATTAGTAAATACTATTGCAGATATAAAGTCTACATTTTTTAAAAACGAACTTTATTTAAAAGAATAATACTGAATTCTGCAAATTTAATTTAGAATTATAGCTGATATATGGGATTTATCAGGTCTTCTATAGACTCTCTTCAGGTTGGCTTAATATTCCCTTCAGGTTGTTTTTAAAGGTTTCCTTCAGGTCGTCTATAAATACTTTCTTCATGCCTTCTATAGACTCTCATCAGTTTGGCTATAAATATTCCCTTCAGGTTGTTTTTAAGGACTTCCTCCAGGTCGTCTATAAAGACTTCCTTCAGGTCGTCTATAAAAGAGTTCCTTCAGGTCGTCTATAGACTCTCTTCAGGTTGGCTATTAATATTCCCTTCAGGTTGTTTTTACAGGTTTCCTTCAGGTCGTCTATAGACACTCTTCAGGTCGTCTATAGACTCTCTTCAGGTATTCTGTAGACTCTTGTCAGGTCGTAACTTGTAAATATTGTATCTATTTATTAAGCTCTTTACACATCTTTATAATCGGATGAACATTGCAAAACTTTAATGTTGGGGTTTCCAACGAATTTGAAAAAAAAAAAACCGAAAACTTGAAGCCCTATCCTCATATTGACTATAACACTACAATTAATTCGTCTAGAAAAGTACTGTACACTTTCCTTGTTAAACTCCAATTCTCACACCCATTCCCTCAACAATAAAAAAATACCTGTTGACCGTTTGAAGAAAAATACCAAAGAAACCTAAATGTTGCTTTTAATTGATAACTAATAAGACTACTAATATTTTACGCAAATCAAATATTGAAACTTTCATAATGTTACTAATAACAATAACAATAACTGAAGCAAATTTGATGTGATGTGATGTACGACTGCAATCGGATGTAAGCATGATTGGCCCACTACTGGTAAACTTGTTGAAACAAATCAATCAAACAAAACTATCAAACAATCAAAACTACACATTAGCATTAGTATTCTATAAAAAAAAACAAAATCAGCAAAATAAACTAAACAAATATTTATCATTCCAAAACAAACTCAAAAATCATGCTAAACCAAACAAAAAAACCAACGCAACCATTTTACCATTTTCATCTATCTCAATGCCAAAATAACAAACAAAATCCACAAAAAATCATATCGATCAGACATCGATGTAATGCTTCAAATCCTTTTGTACATACATAACTGTCTAGTCCATACATATACATAGCTAGCGTTGTGCGTTAATGTTTTCTTTAAAATGGAATATGAAGAAAAAGAAAAACAGAGAACGCATGTTTTTTCGTTTTCTTTGCTAAAACACACAAAAACCAAACATCCATACATCCATTCATCGGTCCTTTTCGAACATCAAAATCACAAAATTTTGAAATTAAAAAACAAAAAAACAAATTTTTACTCATCTCAAGTAGTTTTAGATCCATTCAACTCATTCGAACATTGACATTAAATGATAATGTAAGAGTCGGAAAATTAAGTATTTGTTCACAAAATTCACTATTTTGTTTTTGCAAAATGGTCTGGCTTTATCCCTTTATTGTTGTTTTTATAAAAACAACGTTTGTTTATTAGTGGAGAACGATGGTAATGTTTACCAGGGGGTAAGGCAGGGAATACCTAGGTTTCGGAAAGAGCCACCAATCCTCATCAGTTCCCTTGTTTTTGCCTGGGATATTCTCCCCAGAAGTCATTTTAAAAATAACTTCTATGACAAAAAACTTTTTTTACCCAAGTGACGAGATCGTAAGCTCAATAGAAGAGGAACCAAAGAATTAAATAAAACTAAAATTCTCTTGGAAAGTCTTCTAAATCTTACAACCGCACTTATAAACATTTACATCTTTTCTCCACTTGTTATGCTTTCGTTCAGCCTGAACGAAGTAGCATAACCATGTAAGTTGGTTTTGTCTGTTACAACAAAAACGCCTTCGTCGACCGTGCCTTGTCTATTAATAGAACAGTGTGGCTTGTTTGTTCGGGATACCGTAGTATTTTGTTTTTTGTTGTAACAGACAAAACCAACTTACATGGTTATGCTACTTCGTTCAGGCTGAACGAAAGCATAACAAGTGGAGAAAAGATGTAAATGTTTATAAGTGCGGTTGTAAGATTTAGAAGACTTTCCAAGAGAATTTTAGTTTTATTTAATTCTTTGGTTCCTCTTCTATTGAGCTTACGATCTCGTCACTTGGGTAAAAAAAGTTTTTTGTCATAGAAGTTATTTTTAAAATGACTTCTGGGGAGAATATCCCAGGCAAAAACAAGGGAACTGATGAGGATTGGTGGCTCTTTCCGAAACCTAGGTATTCCCTGCCTTACCCCCTGGTAAACATTACCATCGTTCTCCACTAATAAACAAACGTTGTTTTTATAAAAACAACAATAAAGGGATAAAGCCAGACCATTTTGCAAAAACAAAATACTACGGTATCCCGAACAAACAAGCCACACTGTTCTATTAATTCACTATTTATAGTGAATTTTCACAAAATTCACTATTTACTATTTCACAAAATTCACTATTTATAGTGAATTTTCACATAACTAAATTTTTATTGTGAATATTCACAAAATTCATTATTTCTAGTGAATTTTCACAAAATTCACTATTTCTAGTGAATTTTCACAAAATTCACTATTTCTAGTGAATTTTCACAAAATTCACTATTTCTGGTGAATTTTCACAAAATTCACTATTTCTAGTGAATTTTCACAAAATTCACTATTTTTAGTGAATTTTTACAAAATTCACTTTTTTATAGTGAATTTTCACAAAATTCACTATTTATAGTGAATTTTCACAAAATTCACTTTTTTATAGTGAATTTTCACAAAATTCACTTTTTTATAGTGAATTTTCAAAAACAAATTCACTATTTTTAGTGAATTTTCAAAAAAAATTCACTATTTTTAGTGAATTTTCAAAAAAAAAATTCACTATTTTTAGTGAATTTTCAAAAAAAATCACTATTTCTAGTGAATTTTCACAAAATTCACTATTTCTAGTGAATTTTCACAAAATTCACTATTTCTAGTGAATTTTCACAAAATTCACTATTTCTAGTGAATTTTCATTAAATTCACTATTTCTAGTGAATTTTCAAAAAATTCAATTAAACCGTGGGGAATCTAGCAGATTATGAAAGTAGAGATAATAAGTAAAGAATCAGCTAAGTTCGGCCGGGCCGAACTTTTAATACCATCCACCATTTGGAAGGAACTTGAAAAATATAAAAAAACGGGATCATAGCAAGTTAAAATATTCCAGAAAAATTATTTCAAACAAAATTCTACTATAGGTCAAAATATACTAGAAGTCATCAACATATCAAAGACACATTTTAGGTTTAAAGCCGTACTTTGTGTGAGTTTGTGCAAAAATCTCCAACAAAGCATAACTTCATATATCAAGAAAATGTTTACATTAATATTGCAAAAAACATTTTTCCTTTGTCGTTTTTTGTTCGTAATAAAACTTTACTATAAATTTCAGGATAAACCATATCTCTAATCCTATTAGTCCTATTAGTTTAAACAAAAAAAAAAAAAACAAAAACAAAGGGAATAAATTCGAAATGTATGTAGTACTAGTGAAAATTATGTACGGGTGAGATAAAAAAAAAACCTGCAACAAAGTCAAACGCCATAATTTTTACATTTTTTTAATTTCATTGAATGAAATAGTTAATCAAACAGGATCAAATTTTTAAATATGTTTAGATTTGTTCGAATTGACCACCTTTGGCACGAATTATGGCCTTCAAACGGCCAATGAAACCGTTACACGCTTCCCCAATGTGGCTCTGCGGTATTTTGCCCCATTCCCGTCGAAGCGCTTGCTTGAGTTGATCGAAACTTTGGTATTTTTTTGTGCCAACTTTGCTTTTCAAAATACTCCAGACACAATAGTCCAACGGATTAGTATCCGGAGATTTTGGTGGCCATTTTTTAACCATTCTTGGATTCCAAGAAATCTAAAATCCAAAAATATCCAAAATGTTGTAGAGGGGTGAATTTGTCTGCTCTTGGCAATGTGAACATTCAAAACACCGATACACGTGTCTTTTATTTTTAGCTCAACTTTCATAATCTGCTTTATTTTTCACGTAATTATTTTTTGTGTTGCTAGTGTTAGCATGTTTCAAACGATCATTCATCCATCTAAACATTTTCATCTTCATCTTCAATTGGAAAGTGGATAAAATTGGCACTAAACCTAACCTTGTGACTGGCACCAAACCGACATTTCTTAACAATTCCCCCACCTCCATTTCGTACGTTGCACTTGTTTCTCTTTTTATATGACGTTGCTATTGTTGTTGTCTGTAGTAAATAGTAAATTGTGTTTTTTTTTTATTGGATATGGTTTTCTTCCCAACACCAACAACCAACCTTGCGGCTGTAATGTGCAAACAAACAAATAAAAAAAATTGGGAAATTAAAAAAAATATTTATTGAAATTTTAACACGCATTTGTTTTGTTTTTATAATGCACCTACTGTGTAAGCTTTACAACCAACCAACCAACCACCACCACTTCCACTTTTTCCACCACACTCATTTTCCTTTAGTTGTATTTCGTTATAAACATTTGCCTGCGAGTTTGTAGCTAATATTTTGCCTTTCTTTGGAATATCTCAATTTCATTACAGCCCCATCCATTGGTGGACTCAGTGGTCTCGGCAATTCCCGACCCATCGCCACTGCCCATTCCCGGCACACCCTCCCCCGGCAGTAGTTCAGCGTCAACAGCATCGGGATCCGGTTCGGGCAAAAGTAAATACAGAAGCCTGAAAACTCCATACGGCGACTCATAACACTTTCCCTTTACTCTTTTTCCCTTTCTCATCAGGTACGGATACAATAAAACGAGGCATCTCACCGGCTTCCGTTAAACAAGTCAATATCCAGGAGTCCGTCAGCTCGTATTCGCTCAGTCAGAAAAAGTCCGATAGAGATTCACTCGATACCCAACACACTACAAATAATGGCCACCACCTACAAATCAACAGCAACAATAATAACACCAATCCATATGCAACACCATCACCAACAGGCACATCATCCGGCGGCACAGCTGCTCATGGGGCGGCATTGACGGCGGCAGGTAGCAGCACGCGCAAAGGTGTTGATTTTTACGAACCGCACAAATCTCAGACCAAGAGCGACGATGACAATAATGGTGTGGTGAGCAGCAGCAACAGCAGTGGCGGCATCGGCGGCATAAGCAGTAAATATGGCGGCGATTCGGCTTACAAGTTACGAAGTGCCTATGCTTCGTCGGGGGGTAGCGGCCTGGACCACAAGCCCACCAGTTCGCTCTCCACCGAAGAGTACAAGGCCATGCGCAACAAGTCCAGTGCATCGTCATCATCGGCCTCGTCCCAGGCCACGGTTTTGAGTGCTGGTTCGGCAGGCACTTCGGCAACGACCACCTCTTCGGATGATTCCGATGATTTGGTTTCATACAAATCTTCAGCTTCGACCAATGCCCTATTGGCCCAGTCCCAGGCCATGACCACGACACAGCTAATGTCCAAATATTTAAAGCGGGAACCTAGGGTACAATTTACACCCATCAAATCACCGGATTCTCCCTCGCCACCAGGTGGCAGCAGTCTACCCAGAGGTACGTACCATCTTACCAATAGCAGCCGAAATATACACAGCGATATCAGCAGCATTGGTGGTACGGCCACTTCGGCCAGCTGCAACAGCCTGGGTGGAAAATACACTCTCGACAAAAGCGATAGGGCAGCATCTCCATCGAAGTCAGCACTCTCCAGTAGCCTCAAGGAAACGCCAGCACTGGGTTCATCAGTCTCGGCCACATCGCCAGGATCTGCAATGTCAACAATTTCAACTGGACGCCGTCTATTCGATAGCCTGGCCTCCGAAACCTCCGACTCAGCAATCAGCCGTTCGAGGACAGCTACATCCACCACATCATCATACAATAACGACATTAGACACTCGGTAGCAAGTAGTAGTACTCATATTAGCAATAAGTCCACAACAAGCTCAGAACATCGTTCATTCGGTAGTAGTCTCTTTAGCAGCGGCACTGAACGCAACAGCGGCAGCAGTGCCGCCTATTCGAGCAATGGCTCAAATGGCTCGACCCACTATGGTACATTGCCCAAACAAAGTATCTCGGGGGCGACTCTGTTCAATACATCGGCCTCAACATCATCGGCAACGGTCGGTGGTGCAGCGGGTGCATCTGGCACGGCCAGCAGCAGTGGTGTTAGTTCCATGTCTGGCTCAGCCAGTAGTTATGATTTTTATACAAATAATTCCTCCTCCTCCTCCTCGGCTTATTCAGGTTCAAGTAGCGTATATGGCACGACATCTCGACCCTATGCCAATGGTGGTAGTGCCGCCTCATCGAATGGGGCTGGTAACTATCACACATTGGGTACATATCGTGTCCAGTATGCTGCCACAAATCCATTTCTAGATGCATTTGATGCTCCCTCGGAAAGTACGTCCACCACCACCACGACGACGGCAACCAATGCCAGAAATGGTAATGGTGGAGGTGGTAGTGGCACGGCCAGTAGCAGCGGCAGTGATCATCGTTCATCAGCGATGGCTGCTTTCCATTCGAGTGGTGGTGGCAGTGGCAGTGGTAGTGGTGGTGAGGTGAAAAATGGTAGTGATGAATATGACGATCTCAAATAGGTAACAACAACGACGATGGAAAAGAGACGATGGCATTCTCCAATTGTTCCTTGTCATTTATCACAACTAAAAAACAGTTACAACAACATTAACAAATAACAAACATGACTCAACGGCAACAATAACAACCATCAATGTAGTAATCAAATCAATTAGTAATCGTTCATATATTCCAAAAAACACTCACACACACACATCTAAATCAAATCGAATTTCATACAACATATTTGCTCACAGAACTTCATTAATAGAATAAACTCATCAACAGAGGCCGCTGTAAAAACATGGTAAGGGAAGTGACAAAAATGACTCATTGTGATGTCATTGAATGTGTGACAAAAATGTTTCTTCGTAATGAATAATATAACGCTAACATTTTGAAGATCGGTCCATCTTAGGGCTTTTTTTGTAGCCCCCACCATTCTATGGAGGGTATATTAGCTTTGTCATTCCGTTTGCAACTCTTTGAAATATTCATAATAGACCCTACAAAGTATATATATTCTGGATCAGCGTAAAATTCTAAGACGATTTAGCGATGTCTGCCTGTCTGTTCTAATCACGCTATCATTCGAACGAATTAAGATAGATGGCTAAAATTCTGCACAAATTTGTATTTACAGGTTAAGTTCGTAAATGGGTGGTATCTCCCGATATTCGGTATTTTGATGGTTTTAGCAAAATCATCCAACCCAATTGTTTTAAATTTCGTATTCGAACATTGAAATGGGTACTACAGCCCATGCCTAAAAATTTCTTATGCAGGTCCACGTCTTCGTATAGCGACCATATACCGATACCTCCCTTTATTCTGTATTTTAATGATTTTTGCGACATTATTCACCGGGATTGCTTCAAATTTCGTATTTGAAAATTTTAATGGGTACTGAAGCCTAGGGGAAAAATTACTAAACAAAGTAAAGTTCGCATTTATTGCCCTATCCAGATGAAATTTTGCACAAATCATTTGTTTGGCCCAAGCACGTACCCTATTGAAATTGGAGATAATCGGTCAAAATTTAGATATAGCTCCCATATATATCTTCGCCCGATTTGCTTTTTATTGTGCACCAAACGTGTAATATCCGAATTGTATGGAATTTTGAACATACGATTAGATTGGACCTGAAAATAAGTATGCCAAATTTGATCGAAATCGGTTCAGATATAGCTATAGCTCCCATATATATTATTCATCCGATTTGTTATTTTTGTCCTCCGCAGCCGTAATATGCACTCCGTAACAACAATATATTTGGGAAATATATCAAATACAGCTCAGAAATACATTTGCTAAATTTTATCGAGATCGGTTCAGATTTGGATATAGCTCCCATATATAACTTCGTCCGATTTATCTTTGATTGTGCACCAAACGTCTAATATTTGCCCAAATTGGATGAAATTTGGCACTTACGACCGAATTGAGTCAAGAAGGTAGTATGCCAAATTTGGTGGATTTGCTTTTTATTGTGCACCAAACGTGTAATATCAGTCCGAATTGTATGGAATTTTGAACATACGATTAGATTGGACCTGAAAATAAGTATGCCAAATTTGATCGAAATCGGTTCAGATATAGCTATAGCTCCCATATATACTTTTCATCCGATTTGTCATATTTGTTACCCACAGCCGTAATATGCACTCCGTAACAACGATATTCAGGGAAATATATGAAATACAGCTCAGAAATATCTTTGACAAATTTTATCGAGATCGGTTCCGATTCGGATATAGCTCTCATATATATTTTTTTCCGATTTCAAATTATTTGTGCACCAAATGGGCAATACAAGTCCGAATGTAAAATATAAAAATGATTCGGCATATTTAGTCCCTTGAACTTTAAATTATTATTATAATCACAGCGTGTATGATTGAATTCTCCATAAAAACTTTTCATTGTTATGCGCAGCTCTACTAAATTAGCAAAGTGGTGTAGGGTATCATAAAGTCGGTCCCGCCCGACTTTAGGATTTTCTTTACTGGTTTAATTTGTTTTATACAAATAGGCTGTTATTTTACATTTGTTGATCTTAATGGATGGTTGATAGCATTTGATATAACTCCCATAGAACCCTACCAACGATTTGAGTTCTTTGAAGGATTTTTACTATGTTTTAATCGATTTTACGGAAATTTCATCTTCAAGTTTTGGATTGGCTAAAAATGTTTAACATTGGATATATTTTTGGTATAGCCCGCATATAACATAGAATAACATGGAATTGAAATATTAAACAGTTTAGATAACATTTTTGAATGAAAATCGAGGCATCTCATTTATCTTTCTCGCTTCTTAATCTGTTTTAAAAATGAGGGAACATATCAAATAAATGAGAACCATTTGTTACATTAAATTTTTAATAACTCTGAGAGGTAGCGGACATAGCATTAAGGCAGTATTTCAGTTGTTTTACGAGACAGCTTTAACTCTTTGTTGTACCATGAGAAAACATCGAGGAAAAATTGAAACCTATTCAGAGTCTCACTTGGTTTGGCTAGTGCCAAAGATTTTATGATATTGATGGACTTTTAAGTGTTGGGTCCCTCAAAGGGATGTAAACGTCTAAGCAAAATATGTACATATTCTTGCCAATAGACCAGCTTTTATTTCAGCTCAAGTCTACTGAATATGCAAAAATTTTTAAATTTCTTCCATTTATCTTTCCCATTAAGATTTGGGAAAGGTAGAAGGTTTTACGTTTATCTTCCTCAGAAACGAGATATTGTGACCGTCATTTGAAATAAAATTTCTGAAAAGAGTCTTTTTTCACAAAGTCAAAGGAAAATTTCGAATAATTATAACTCTTATAAATGGTGAAATAACGAGTCCGATTGTCTTCAAATATCACTTACCCCAATATTATTGTTGACAAAAGATCTGGTGCGAAGATGGTATACATCGGTATACTCCTTCTAGTACCTCCCCCACAACGGGTCAAAATTTTGAATAACCATGAAAGTCGCAAAACGCGAAATGAGCATCCGATTCTTTTAAAATTCCATACATCGCAATACTTGTAATTAAGCAAGATCTGGTATGAAGATGGTAGATATGGGACCACTCCTTTTGGTACCTACGCCACAACGGGTCAAAATTTTGAATAAATATAACGTTTATCAAATTTGAATTAAGATTCCGATTATCTTCAAATTTCGCACGTTTAAATACAGGGTGAGATAAAAAACTGCAACAAAGTCAAACGCCATAATTTTGAATAAAAGCAAAAAATTTCGAAAATAGCATCAAATTTTAAACTAACTTAAGATTAGTTCGAATTGGTCACCTTTGCCACGAATTATGGCCTTCAAACGGCCGAAGAAACCGTCACACGCTGCCCGAATGTTGCTCTGAAGCAACTCTTTAGCCCTATTGAGTCTATTTTCTTTCTGTTGCGGTGTAAGTTCTTGTACTTTTTGGGATTTCAATGGCTTTTTCAATATTCTCCGAATGAAATATGGCGACATGTTCAGCTTACGAGCCATTTTTTTGGTCACTGCGACGCGGGTTTCGATCAAGTCGCTTCTTTACTTTTCGAACCATTTCTTCTGATGTTCTGATGTTTTCTTCCGTACACTTCCTTGACGTCGGGCTACGCTACCAGTATCACGGTAACGAGCCATGGTACGAGACACAAAAGATGTATTCACATTTAAATGCTGAGTGCTCTAACGATAGCCTCCTGTGGTTTTCCAGTCAAATGTAAAAAAATCACACTATCACGCTTGAATTCCATCACGAATAACTTTTTTTTCTGGAAAATTCTAACCAAAATGCTTTTGTACGCTTGTAAACAATTTAATGAGCTTTCACTGGAATAATTTTAACAGCTGTCGGAAATGACAGCAGTGTATTGTAAATGTTTTAAAAAATAACTCTCATAAAACGCTAACTTTTCGAAATATTATCAAATATCTAATATAAAGTCGATATAAAATCCAAATGTGATACGTTTTAATATTTTCATCACATTGTCATGTCAGATATGATATTAAAAACATTGGTCCACTTCTTCGGAACCTCTCCTATGAAGGGTAAACAGTTTAAAAAATCATAGCGCAAGTCAAGATATATTTAAATCACCGAACATTGGCTGAGGGCTGTCGGAAATATCGACTGATTCCATTTAACTTGTTTCTCAAAAATATTTAATTTTTTTTTTTCATTTTCTCCAAAAGCCACGTCATTATTGTCACTTCCTTTTTCTTTAGGGTAATTCCATATTTCCATAAAATTTCTCATCAAAAAACATTACTAGCATTGCAAATGACATCATTATACCACATTCATCTGAATTTCAGAACTTTACACACGCACACTCCACATTCCACTCATTATTATCATAATCATCAAGAACAACAATAAACACCATAATACGAAAATAAATCAGCCCAACAACAGAGAAAACAATAATTTTTATTCGTTCATCTAACAAAGAAAATAAAAACAACTTAAACTATAATAACAACAATAATAACAAACAAACAAAAGAATGGGAAAAATGCTAGTATTACATTTTGAAATAATCTCCTTTTTTAAACATTTACAATTTACATACAAATTTACAGTAAACATATACGAATAAACAAGCAAAACAAATATTAATGAATAATATTTAACGTAATGTATTGTAATCTTTAAACAAAAACAACAAAAAAATTACAAAAGAAATATTTAAGGCAGCAAATTTAACAATTCTAAAAAAACATAAACATCATAACTTTTTTTATTTAAAAATATATATTAAAAAAATTAACATTCAAATCACATAACAATACATAACAACCACAACAAAGAACTGACTCACACACATTAACACATACAAAACATTCCATACATCCATAATTAAAAATATATATGAAAAAAAATGACTACAGTAATTGAAAACCAAAAATAATATGAATTATAATAAGAAATGAAAACAGAAACGAATTAACGAATTTTTCAAATAGGTAATATGATGATGATATGTGGCAATCCAAATCAGACAACTACTACTACTACAACTAATATTCATACTACATACAAACAACAAAATGACAAACAGAAATACAACAAAAAACAACAACAGAAACTACTACTATTCTAATTATGATTATGCATTATTACTACTAACCATTACTTACAACAGTTGCATATTTTTATAATATTGTCCCAGTGTATATATATATGTATAAACGTCATACATATATATTTACCGGACAATTATTGTAATTATATTTAACTGTTTGCTTATCTATGTATATGTATAAACAAAGCAACAACAACATTCTCATTATAAACCGACTTTTTTATATAATCCTATTTTTTTCTCCCTCCCAAACGAAAAAAAAAACTAAAAGAAAAAAACTCTCTTAAAACTCTTTACAAAGCTGAATTTACAAAGGATATACACTGAAACCAAAAACAACTTATATAACAAATTTATATAATCTATATATATGAATATATTATTGAGAATATAAATTAACGGCAAGTATTTTGTGAAAATCAATTCATCCACAGTCATATTTGATTAAAATTTCAGAAAAAAAAATAATTGGCTTTTCATAATTTTTTCCTCCTGGGTTGCACTTTTTAAAATCGTAAATTTGAGCTATTTTTCCGTTATTTTGCCTATAAATTTTTGTGATTGATTTATTTAATTATATTTTTTAGTGGCCAGAGGGGACAGAGGTGTCAATATACTCGTATTCTGAAACAGAGTACTTTGTATTACGTATATCCCCCATATAACGTTACCCCCCATATTCGGTATTTGGATGATTTTAGCTACATTATAAACTGATTTTTCTTCACGTTTCGCATTTAAATATTGTAATAACTTATGACAAAATTTGCCTATGCAGGTCCACGTCGTCGTATAAGCATTCGGTATTTTTAAGATTTTAAAAGAATTTTTAACGGATTTTATTTTTTTTTGGAAATTGCCAAATTTGTACCAAATGGTGGAGGGTATTAAAATTTCGGCCCGGCCGAACTTACAGCTTTTTTTTTGTTTTTTTTTTTTTATTTTATTGAAAGAAAGCAAAAAATCTCGGAAATAGCATCAAATTTTAGAATAAGTTTTAATTTGTTCGAATTGGCCATCTTTGGCATGAATTATGGCCTTCAAACGGCCAATGAAACCATCACACGCTGCTCGAATGTTGTTCTGCGGTATTTTGGCCCATTCCCGGCGAAGCGCTTGCTTGAGGTGATCGACACTTTGGTATTTTTTAGTGCCAACCTTGCTTTCCTTTTGGAAGATTTTGGTGGTCATTGTGTGGAAATGAAGCGAGGAACTTCCTTTGTAACTATCCTTGGGTAGAGCGTGGTGAGTGCGATGGTGCTGAGTCCTGTTGGAATGTCCAAGGTCTGCGGCCGAAATGTTTGCGTGCCCAAGACTTTAATACACCCTCCAGAATGTATTCGGCATTTATTCTGACGTCGATTAATACGAGTGGAGAGCGACCATCGGCTGTTATGGCGGTCCACACCATCATATGGTCGGCGCTTGAGTTCTGGTGGCCAACCGAAAGTGCACATTTTCAGCTGACCTCTTTGGCAAGTAAACACGATCATTTTGTTTGTTTACAAACTGCTGGACAACGAATGTGTTCTCATCGGAGAAATCTTTAGCTCTTTAGAGTCTATTCTCTTTCTGTTGCGGTGTAAGTTCTTGCTCATTTTTCAATATTTGTCGAATGGAATATTGCGATATGTTCAGCTCGCGAGCCAGTTTTCGGCCACTGCCGATATTCGGTATATATCATTATATTATATATATTGCTTAAAATATCGTATTCGAAGCTTTCAATGGGTACTAAAGCCTATGCCTAAAAGATTAAGATTATCATTTAAACGGAATTTTTCGGATTTTTTTTTAATTTTTTACGTTTCTCCCAAATGGTGGAGGATATTAACAGTTCGGCCCGGTCGAGCTTAGCTGCTTTTTTAATTATTTTTACTAAAATCTACCATTAGAACTTTAATTGGTTTGAATTTCCAAAAAAGGTACCTAAACGTTATCCCTTTTTTTCTCTTTTATTTTTTATTCACCTCAATTTTTATACCCTACACCACAAGGTGGTCAGGGTATTAAGTCTTTGTGCATTTGTTTGTAACAGGAAACGAGATAGAATCATAGTTCCTTTTGATGATCTGCGAGAATCACATTCTGAGTCGATTTATGCATGCCCGTCCGCCGGTCCATGCATTTTTAAACAAAGTTCAGGTGTGCACCAAACATGAAAATTAGTATGCCAAATAGAAGCTAGTATGTGAAATTTGGTGAAGATCAGTTCAGATATAGCTATATCTCCCATATATACTGTTCATCCGATTTGTCATATTTGTTACCCACAGCCGTAATATGCACTCCGTAATAACGGTATTCAGGGAAATATATTAAATACAGCTCAGAAATATCTTTGCCAAATTTTATCGAGATCGGTTCCGATTTGGATATAGCTCCCATATATATTTTTATCCGATTTCAAGTTAATTGTGCACCAAATGGGCAATACAAGTTCGAATTTAAAAGATACGAATGATTCGGCATATTTAGTTCTTTGAATTCTCCCATAAAACCTTTTAATTGTTATGCGCAGCTCTACTAAATTAGCAAAGTGGTGTAGGTTATCATAAAGTCGGCCCCGCCCGACTTTAGAACTTTCTTTACTCGTTTTATTTCCAAAATAGTTTTTGGGTCACTACAAGTAGGGTCATTCACATTCCCTACAAAGAACATATTCGGGATCAGCGAAAAATTCTAAGACGATTTAGCGATGTCCGTCTGTCTGTTGCAATCAAGCCACCTTTCGAATAAAATGGAGATAGAAAGCTAAAATTTTGCACACATGCGTGTTTTGCCAGTAGGCAAGATAAGTTCGTAAATGGGCTATGTTTACGTTTTCGTATAGCCCCCATATAACGGAACCTCCCGACATTCGGTATTTTTATAATTTTATCGACATTATTTTCGCGAATTGTTTAAAATTTCGTATTCGAAGCCTCTAATGGGTACTACAGCCTTTGCCTAAAAATATTGTATGCAGATCCACGTCTTCATACAAAGTGAGATAAAAAAAAAAACTGCAAAAAAGTCAAAAGTCATAATTTTTATTTTTTTTTAATTTTATTGAAAGAAAGCAAAAAATCTCGGAAATAGCATCAAATTTTAGAATAAGTTTTGATTTGTTCGAATTGGTCATCTTTGGCACGAATTGTGGCCTTCAAACAGCCAATGAAAACGTCACACGCTGCTCGAATGTTGCTCTGCGGTATTTTGGCCCATTTTCGTATTCGAAGCTTCCAATGGGTACTAAAGTCTATGCCTAAAAGGTTAAGATCATCATTTAAACGGAATTTGTCGGATTTTTTTTTAATTTCTAACGTTTCTCCCAAATGGTGGAGGGTATTAACAGTTCGGCCCGGTCGAACTTAGCTGCTTTTTTAATTATTTTTACTAAATCTACCATTAGAACTTTGATTGGTCCCTTTTTTCTCGTATATTTGTTATTCACCTCAATTTTCATACCCTACACCACAAGGTGGTCAGGGTATTATGTCTTTGTACATTTGTTTGTAACAGGCACAAGGAAACGAGATAGAATCATAGTTCCTTTTGATGATCTGCATAGAATCACATTCTGAGTCGATTTATGCATGCCCGTCCGTCTGTCCATGTATTTTTTAAACAAAGTACAGGTGGGCACCAAACGTGAAAATTACTATGCCAAATAGAAGCTAGTATGTGAAATTTGGTGAAGATCGGTTCAGATATAGCTATAGCTCCCATATATATTGTTTATGTGAATTGTTATATTCGTTGCCCACAACCGTAATATGCACTCCGTAACAACAATATTCAGGGAAATATATCAAATACAGATCAGAAATATCTTTGCGAATTTTTATCGAGATTGGTTCAAATTTGAGTATAGCTCCCAAATTGAAAATATACAAATGCTTCAACTTTAAGTTATAATTATAATCATAGCTTGCATGATTTAATTCTACCATAAAACTTTTAATTGTGAGGTGAAGCTTTAATAAATATGCAAAGTGGTGTCGGCCCCGCCCGAATTTAAGTCTTTCTTTACTGTTTTTTTGTTTTTTTGATAATGTAGGGAGAAAAAAAATCTAGTGTATGTTAAAAATATTTATGGCCCCTCTGGTTTATTTTTTAATTAATTAAAAACATTATACCTAAGAATTGGACATCTTCATCATCATTGCATTGCATTTGTACTGAAATCTTTACTAAAATTACAAAAGTAATAATAATACAAAAACCTAACAGTATTCTACTAAAGTTTATACACATGGAGAGGAGAGGTGTAATAACAGCAGCAGCAAAGAACAACAACAGTGAAACAACAATAATAAGGTTGACTTAATGCATTTAATTATTAACACAGCAAAACAAAAAAAAAACAAAAAAACTAAATGAACTTTATTAGATTACGACTAAACGATTATGCAGATTAAAATTATAATACATAATTATAATAAACAACAACATAAAATAAATAAACATTTATAAGCATTGCATTACCAACCAACCATTTAGCTAGGCAAACTAACCAACCAACAAACCAATCCATAACCACTTCCTCAGAACAAATTATGAAATATAAAGAAATTGAAAAAAAAAAAAAAACAAAAACCAAAAATCCTTAAGCTCTCCTTTTTCGATCTATATACAACATACAAAGCAAAACCTAACCGAACCTAAATGCACTGTAATTTTTTTAAATGAAAACAAAAGCAAAGCAAACCAATCACAAATTACGACCAATATTATTATACCTACCATATACATATATACAACATACAACAATACAATACAAAACGATACCATACTTATACATACAAACCCAAAACAAAATACCTACCATATACATATATAGCTATACATAAATAGTACTACTAAACAAAAAAAACTCCCCCAAAAAATATTCCAATTGCTCTATTATGCAGATACATATAAATATGAATATATATTTAATATAAATATACATAAACCACAACAAATGAACAAAGAACAAACTCCATATAACATTCCAAAGCAAAGTAAGAAGCAAAAAAGAAAATTAAAACCAAAAAATACTAAATATAATATCTTTAAAATAATTCAACTATCTAATCAATAAAATGCTACTATTCTCGTATGTACACAAAAGGCGAATTAAGTTAAAAAATAACAAAAACAAAAAAGCTAGTCATGGAAAACTATTTTCCAAAAACTACATTTTTGCAGATCCCATATTTGTTGCTAAGATCTAAATTTAGTTTTTATTAATCATGACACATTTCTACATTTCTTTTATTTATTTCATATTATTATTATTATTTTGTATATACGTATAATTAATCATGTTAAAATTGGTATTTAAAAATCGGAACTTATTATGGCGTTATATAAGCTTTTATTTAATTTATTCCTAATTAGAAAATAAATGTATTTAAATGATCTAAAAATTGAATTCGAATAAACTGTTGAAATAGTTAAACGCCGATTTTGTACTCTGTCTCCCATTTTTAGACAACATAACTCAGTGTGAGAGAGAGAGAGAGAGAGAGAGAGAGAGAGAGAGAGAGAGAGAGAGACGCGACCTAATAGACATCGGTTTAAAATACCTTACAAGGCTATGCCGTCTACCACATAGTTAATTAATATACCCATTCTATGAAGGGTATATTATCTTTGTCATTCCGTTTGTAAAATATTCATAAAAGACCCTACGAAGTATATATATTCCGGATCAGCGTAAGACGATCTAGCGAATTGAGATAAAAAGCTAACATTTTGCACACATAGTTTACCATTAGGCAGATTAGATTCGTAAATGGGCCATGTCTGTCCACGTTTTCATTTAGCCCCCATATAACGGTACCTCCCGATATTCGATGTTTTGATGATTTCTGCAACATTATTCACCGGAATCGTTTCTAATTTCGTAATGGAAGATCCTAATTGGTACTACAACCTATGGCAAAAAATATTGTGTTTGCAGGTGCAGAACTTCGTATATCACCCATATAACCATATCACCCTGATGTTCGGTATATTCATGATTTTAGCGACATTATTTACCGGAATTATTTCGAATTTCGTATTTGAAGTTCGTACTAGGTACTACAGCCTATGACAAAAATTGTTATATGCAGGTTCACGTCTTCGTATAGCCACCATATAGCGGTACCTCCCAGTTACCAGTAGGCAGATTAGGTTCGTAAATGGGCCATGTCGGTCCACGTTTTCGTTTAGCCCCCATATAACTGTACCTCCAGATATTCGTGGTTTTGATGATTTCTGCAACATTATTCACCGCAATCGTTTCAATTTTCGTATTGGAAGATCCTAATTGGTACTACAACCTATGGCAAAAAATTTTGTATGCAGGTGCAGTTCTTCGTATATCACCCATATAACGGGTATATTCATGATTTTAGCGACATTATTTACCGGAATTATTTCGAATTTCGTATTTGAAGTTCGTACTGGGTACTACAGCCTATGACAAAAATTGTTATATGCAGGTTCACGTCTTCGTATAGCCACCGTATAGCGGTACCTCCCAGTTACCAGTAGGCAGATTAGGTTCGTAAATAGGCCATGTCGGTCCACGTTTTCCTTTAGCCCCCATATAACTGTACCTCCCAATATTCGTTGTTTTGATGATTTCTGCAACATTATTCGCCGGAATCGTTTCAAATTTCGTATTGGAAGATACTAATTGGTACTACAACCTATGGCAAAAAATTTTGTATGCAGGTGCAGTTCTTCGTATATCACCCATATAACGGGTATATTCATGATTTTAGCGACATTATTTACCGGAATTATTTCGAATTTCGTATTTGAAGTTTGTACTTGGCACTACAGCCTATGACAAAAATTGTTATATGCAGGTTCACGCCTTCGTATAACCACCATATAACGGTACCTCCCGATACGGTCAGTATTTTGACGATTTCAGCAAAATTATTCGCCGAAATCGTTTCAAATTTCGTATTAAAAGATCTAAATGGGTACTACCACTTATGGCAAAAAATTTCGTATGCAGGTCCATGTCTTCATAAAGTCCCCATATTACGGTTTTCACTTAAGTGATAGTTTTCGGAATTTTTTTTTTAGTTTTTTAAATTTCCTTCGAAATGGTGGAGGGTATTAAAAGTTCGGCCCGGACATAGCTGCTTTTTTACTTGTTAAACGTCAAATACCTAGTCAAACCATACGAGATTTGACAAAAAATAGAGGATGGTTCTTTCCCCTCATCCTGCTCAAACTGGAATAGATTCTTTACCAATACCAAGTATTGCCGATTTGTTACTCTTTCCACATTGTCCAATAATTTATGCTTCAATTGTGACGTATTATATGCGATAAGGTTCGATCTGCGAGTAACTCAATCCAGGTGTTTACATGTGTTGGGATTATCATAATATGTTCCATATGGGTCTGGTGTTCCCGTTCCGCTGCTTATACGCTCATTTCATTTTAACCTGTTGTCAAAATCCATAAACCGATCAGGTTTGATCGGTGAGCAACGCACTGAAACGAAAGTTGAACAATGAAACTGAATGTTCTATATGAAAAGCGATTTTCATCCACTGAATATGGAGGTCTTATGAATTTGCCAACTATGTGTGTTTCCTTTTTTTCCTAGTGTTAATGCTTCCTTTGTTCGATAATTTCTCAATTTATGGTTAAAAGCCATGACCTTATTAGGTTGGATGGGTGGGCATCGCAGTAAGACTCTTGGTGTTCGTGTATGCATCGGGTCAATCTGTAAATCTGCAATGTGTACTATTTATTAACACAGTATGTTGCATATGAACCATGTAGACCCAATTTTCTTGTTTCCGCTTAAAAATTGAAATAGTGTTCACTTTATCAGATTTTTTCTCTTTTTCTATTATGATATATAACTTAAAAACTATGAACCGGTCTGGTTTTTGGTTAACAACAACATCTTGGAACTGTTTTGAAGAATGTGAACTTTGGGCTCCTGTAGTTTTATCTGCCATTCCCCAACGTTGTAGGAATAATGCAGAATATACTAAATATCGGCACGACTTTAACGGCCATATATCAAGGCCCTCTTAAAAAAAATACTAGGACGTACTGCTCTTGTTTTTATATCCTTCACCATGGATGGAGGAAATATAACTAGTATTGCAATTTTTACCCGTGAAACCCGTCTCTGCACACGAAGATCTAATAAAACCATAGACAAATAAAGGTATAGACTAAAAAGTTTTGAAATTTACCCCTTTCGGCAGATGTCACTATGGTTGATCATTGGGACAGTAAAGCCACTCAGGGCTAGTGAAGTCACTCGACTTCGAGAAATATTTATTAATTTTTCTACTATTTAAGTTGTATATTTTAATACAATACAAGCCTATTGATACCTTCTAACTAAGTTATATTGAAAAATTCCTCCTTTTTGATACCCTACACCACAAGTTTTTATACTCTACACCACAAGGTGGTCAGGGTATTATGTCTTTGTGCATTTGTTTGTAACAGGCAAAAGGAAACGAGATAGACCCATAGTTCCTTTTGATGATCTGCATAGAATCACATTCTGAGTTGATTTATGCATGTCAGTCCGTCTGTCCGTCTGTCCGTCCGTCCGTCTGTCCATGTATTCTTGTGAACAAAATGCAGGTCGTATTTATTATCCGATTGAGATGAAATTTTGCAAACAACATTTGTTTGGCCCAAGGACGAACCCTATTGAAATTGAAGATAATCGGTAAAAATTTAGATATAACTCCCACATACATCTTCGTCCGATTTGCCTTTTATTGTGCACCAAACGTGTAATGTCAGCCCGAATAGTATGGAATTTTGAACATACAACCAAATTAAGCCTGAAAATAAGTATGCCAAATTTGATCGAAATCGGTTCAGATATAGCTATAGCTCCCATATATATTGTTCATCCGCAGCCGTAATATGCAATATTTGGGGAAATATATCAAATGCAGCTCAGAAATACATTTGCTAAATTTTATCGAGATCGGTTCAGATTTGGATATTGCTCCCATATATAACTTCGTCCGATTTACATTTGATTGTGCACCAAACGTCTAATATTTGCTTAAATTGGATGAAATTTGGCACATACGACCGAATTTAGTCTAGAAGGTAGTATGCCAAATTTGCTGAAGATCGGTTCAGATATAGCTATAGCTCCCATATATATTGTTCATCCGATGTTTTGTATTTGTTACCTACAGCCGTAATATGCACTCCGTAACAACGATATTCAGGGAAATATATCAAATACAGCTCAGAAATATCTTTGCCAAATTTTATCGAGATCGGTTCAGATTTGGATATAGTTCCCATATATATATAATAATCTGATTTCAAATTAATTTTGCACCAAATGGGCAATACAAGTCCGAATTTAAAAGATACAAATGCTACGGCATATTTAGTCCTTGAATTTTAAATTATAATTATAATCATAGCGTGTATGATTGAATTCTCACATAAAAACTTTTAATTATTAAGTGGAGCTCAACTAAACTAGCAAAGTGGTGTAGGGTATCATAAAATCGGCCCCGCCCGACTTTAGGACTCTCTTTACTGGTTCTTTTTGTAGTTTTTCCAGAAGCTATCTACTCCATAGCCATATTAAGTTCCGATGTTGAAAACCTAAAACTTATTTATGTAAATTGCAAATTAAAATCCCAAAAAGATCTTCTTTATGTTGACATAATTTAAATACATATTATTTAATAGTAGAAAAAAATATGGAAAACCAGGAAATTGGAAACGATAGAGAATACATCTGTATGTAGTTTAATCCTGAGGACATACATAACCATGATGATGATGATGATGATGATGACGAACGATGATGATGACTTTAACAAAACAACAGTAGTACAATTAATTCTTTCAACTCCAAACAAGCAAATAACAAAAAAAATAACAACAACAAAAAAACAAAATCCTCCAGTAAACCCCCAAGGAATCCTTGAAAAAAAATCTTCCTTAAAGCTCCCCTCCCCCCCCATACACATAAAAAAGGAAATGTTAAACAATTGATTTTAATTAGAAAAAAATTGTTAATTGTTATTTATTGTAATTTTAAATATGATGATGATTTTTATGATAGTACCAATTATAACTTGTGCAAAGTTTAGAGTTTGAGTTTTAAACAGACACACTCACACAAACCAAACACATACAGACAAACTAACAAACAAACAATTCTAATGTAACTCAGTAGGCTGTAGTTCCCAAACCAAAGACGAACCGAAGGATAAAGCATAGAATACCAAACAAACCAAACATTAGTTTAGCTATAAAATACTATACAAAAAAAAATTTATACTACTCCTATTATATAGTAATAATTTTGTTAGTTTTTGTTTTGATTTTGAAACATTTCAATTGACTAAAAATTAAAAGAAAAAAATCTCAAAAAATATGCATTGTAGGTGTCCTTAAACAAAAAATAAACAGAGAGAAAAAACCCCAAATTCAGCTCGTTTTATGTATTAACTAAATAATAAAAAAAATAATATATTTCATGTCAATTGTATTGGAATCACATTAATGCCATTACCAACTACTACTACTACAACTACTATTACAACTACAACTAATACATACATGCTACTTACAGATTAAAACAGAAACATCTATACATAATTAAAAGCATAAAAAATTCATAAATATTTAAAAAATGGAAATATTAGTTAGTTCTTAGGCATATATAAATACTTGCATACATACATAAATATATATATACATATACATGGCATATTATACACATGTATACCATAAGATACATACATTCATAGAATACCGCATTGCTATTTAATTATTATTATTATTATTATGATTGTGTATTACTATTCAATTTACCTTGGTTTAATGAAAATGAAAACAACAAAAAACCAAAAAAAAAAAAAAAACAAACAGAATGAAAGCAGTATTCCCAAAACAAATAAAGAAAAAGAAATCAACTAAAAGAAACAAAATGGAATAAAAAATTAACAATTATTGGTTTTTTAAGCTTTAAAATGTTGAAATATTCAACAACCAAAAAAAAAAAAAAAAAAAAAATAATAAATTAACAACAGCATTTAATCATCATTCAAAAAAGGGACATCATATAATTGTAGGGAATCATGATTAGTAAAGGTATTTCAAAAGGAAAACGATACAAAAAAAATTGAATGAATAAATGTGTATTCCATTGCCACACATTAAAGGACAACCAGACATATGTTTCACTAATTCCACATAATCCTGTATAGCAAAATATTTAGATAATTACATAAAAAACAAATAAAAAGAATAGTTAAATACAGACAGTTCAAGAAATATAAAAACAAAGCTGTAAAGAGATATTTTTATCATTGCATCACATTTTACTCTATGTTGGATTATCGATCATGCAACCACTCAAACCTTTACGTCATATTCATTTTAAAACTTTTATTTAATTTCCAATAATAACTACAGGGTGTTCCAAAATGAAATCATTTTTTATACCCTACAGCACAAGGTGGTCAGAGTATTATGTCGTTGTGCATTTGTTTGTAAAGGAAACGATATAGACATATAGTTCTTTTTGATGACCTGCATAGAATCACATTCTCAGTCGATTTATGTGCATGTGCGTCCGCCAACCGTCTGTACATGTATTTTTGAAAACAAAGTACAGATCGCATCCAGATGAAATTTTGCGCAAATAATTTGTTTGACCCAAAGACGAAGCTTATTAAAATTGGAGACAATCAGCAAAAATTTAGATATATCTCCCATATATACACTTCGTCCGATTTGCCTTTTATTGTGTACCAAACGTGTAATAATGGCCCAAAATGGAATGGAATTTGGTGCTTACGGCCAAAATGGAGTCTAGAAACAAGTATATCAAATTTGGTGTAAATCGGCTCAGATATAGCTATAGCCTCCATATGTATTGTTCATCCGATTTTGTGAATTTGCCCTGCACAGCCATAATATGGACTCCGTAGTAACGATATTTGGGAAAATATATCAAATGCAGCTCAGAAATACCTTTGCTAGATTATATCGAGATCGGCCTCGCCCGACATTAAGGCTCTCTTTACTGGTTTATTCTTAGCTTTGTCTCAGAACGTACAAGAATCAATCACTATTTACAATAACCCTACCTCCATGGAAAATTTCGTGAGAATCGAATGATAATTGCCACCTGTACTGGGTGAGATAAAAAACTGCAACAAAGTCAAACGCCAGAATTTTTACTTTTTTTTAATTTTGTAGAATGAAAGCAAAAAGTGTCAGAAATATCATCAAATTTTAGAATAATTTGGATTTGTTCGAATTAGTCACCTTTGGCACGAATTATGGCCTTCAAACAGCCAATGAAACCTACACACGCTGCCCGAATGTTGCTCTGCGGTATTTTGCCCCATTTCCGGCGAAGCGCTCGCTTGAAGTGATCGAGACTTTGGAATTTTTAGTGACAATCTTGCTTTCCAAAATACTCCAGACACAATAGTCCAACGGATTGGTATCCGGAGATTTTTGGTGGCCGTTGTGCGCTGGAAATGAAGCGAGCAACCTCATTTTGGAACCATTCTTGGGTGGCGCGTGCTGAGTCCTGTTGGAATGTACAAGGTCAGCGGCCAAAATGTTTGCATGCCCAAGGCTTTAATACACCCTCCAGAATATTTTCGCGACAATATTCGGCATTTATTCTGATTCGACAGGCGATTAATACGAGCGGAGAGCGACCATTGGCTGGCATGGCAGTCCACACCATCACCATGCCCGACGCTTGAGTTTTGGTGGCCAACCTAAGGTGCACATTTTCAGCTAACCCCTTTGGCAAGCAAACACGATCATTTTGTTTGTTTACAAATTGCTGGACAGCGAATGTTTTCTCATTGGAGAAAAAAATTCGGCAGTTCACCACTTTCGGCCAAGCGAAGCAACTCAAGTCTATTTTCTTTCTGTTGCGGTGCAAAAGTGCAAGAACTTCACTTTTCGGAATTTCAATGGCTTTACTCCGAGCTCATTTTTCAATATTTGCCGAATGGAATATTGCGATATGTTCATCTCACTAGCCATTTTTCGGCCACTGCGACGCGGGTTTCGCTTATTTACTTTTCGAACCATTTCTGCTGATGTTGCTATTTTCTTCCGTCCACCTCCTTGACGTCGGGCTACGCTACCAGTAACGAGTGATGGTACGAGACACAAACGATTTATTCACATTTAAATGCTGAAGTGCTCAAACGATAGCCACTTGTGGTTTTCCAGCCAAATATGAAGAAATCACACTATCACGCTTGAATTCCATCACAAATAATTATACCCTATACCACAAGGTGGCCAGGGTATTATGTCTTTGTGCATTTGTTTGTAACAGGCAAAAGGAAACGAGATAGACCCATAGTTCCTTTTGATGATCTGCATAGAATCACATTCTGAGTCGATTTATGCATGTTCGTCCGTCCGTCCGTCCGTCCATGTATTTTTGTAAACAAAGTACAGTTTGCATTTATTGCCCTATTCAGATGAAATTTTGCACAATTCATTTGTTTGGCCCAAGGACGAACCCTATTGAAATTGGAGATAATCGGTCAAAATTTAGATACAGCTCCCATATATATCTTCGTCCGATTTGCCTTTTTTGTGCACCAAACGTGTAATATCAGTCCGAATAGTATGGAATTTTGTAAGTACGATCAGATTGAACCTGAAAATAAGTATGCCAATTTTTTCGAAATCGGTTCAGATATAGCTATAGCCCCCATATATATTGTTCTTCCGATTTGTTACTTTTGTCCTCCGCAGCCGTAATATGCACTCTGCAAAAATAAAATTTGGGGAAATATATCAAATACAACTCAGAAACACATTTGCTAAATTTCATCGAGATCGGTTCAGATTTGGATATAGCTCTCATATAAAACTTCGTCGATTTAACTTTGATTGTGCACCAAACGTCTAATATTTGTCCAAATGGGATGGAATTTGGCACTTACTACCGAATTGAAAGTAGAAGCTAGTATGTCAAATTTGGTGAAGATCGGTTCAGATATAGCTATAGCTCCCATACATACTGTTCATCCGATTTGTTATATTTGTTATCCACAACCGTAATATGCACTGTGCAACAACGATATTCAGGGAAATATATTAAATACAGCTCAGAAATATCTTTGCCAAATTTTATCGAGATCGGTTCCGATTGGATATAGCTCCCATATATATTTTTATCCGATTTCAAATTAATTGTGCACCAAATGGGCAATACAATTCCGAATTTAAAAGATACAAATGCTTCGGCATATTTTGTCCTTTGAACTTTAAATTATAATTATAATCATAGCGTGTATGATTGAATTCTCCCATAAAAATTTTTAATTTTTGTACAAAATGCTTTTGTACGACGCTTGTAAACAATATAATAAGCTGTTACTGGAATAATTTTAGAAGCTGTCGGACAGCAGTCTGAAGTTGGTTGCAGGTTTTTCATCTCACCTATAGCAATGTTAATAAAATCCAGGACTCCTAATTTATAATGGAACACACAAATATCGTACATTTTGGTATATCGCCCATAAAACTCTCGTTCTCTGGATCTCTCAGCAGGAAGAAACGCGCTCTTGTCATTTCTTTCATTCATCATGTTTTTAGCTCAACGTAGAACTTCTTATTCATTCATTTTTGAACTACCTGTATGTCTTATTATTATTATTATTTTTTTTTTTTTGGTTCCCTATTTATTCCTCAGGTTACATAATTTAATCATAAATTCAAATTTTAAAATCACAACAACAGAAAAACTCATAACCGAAAAAAACGGCTAGTGGCCAAATTGACTTGACTGGATAACACGACTGATAAAATATGATGGCGGTGGTCACGCTTTAGAAAGAACACTAAGAAAATATTTATAGAAAACTATATAGAGAAGAGCCACCCGCTGCTCCCCGAGAGATACAAGGTGCAAGAGTGTGTGCTCCTCGATTTGACATTTGTTTACATTCTTTGGGTGCTGGTAAGTTATGGGGCGTTTAGTTTTCACAAAATCGTGTTTAATTTTTGTAATTTTATCAAAAATGAAACAAAATGATTCCACGGAATTTAAAAAGTGTAACTGTTTTACTTTTAATGAACGAATGCAAATAAAACTCAGTGAATTCGTTTATAAAATTAAAATTATAAAATTATGTTTTGTTTAGAAATTTTAAATTTGAAATAACAATATGTATGTATATACGTGTACGTGTTAAAGAGACTACAATAACCAAACTCAAAATTATATGTGTTACAACTGGCTTAACAAAAATTAAACAAATTTCGAATGCAATCAATTGTTCAATGTTCTGGGCTTGCTTTAGTTATTACGGCAAAAGAAATTATACAAAATTATCAAATTGCAAATTAAAAATAAATGAAAACAACAACAACAACAAGAAAACAAATCTTATAACTTAACATAATTATATCATTGTGTCATATCGTAATGCAATTATAATCGAAATAAAATAAATCTAATGACAAGTAGAATATGGAATGAATGAAGTAGAAAACAAGATGAAGTCGAAAATAACATTTAAAATGGAAGCCGAACGAATAATCCTAAAAAGCTATAATTTTCAAAAATAAGAATTACATACAGAAAAACTATAATTAAACAATCCACACACACACAGAGTCTCACAACCACAGACACATACTCACTCACAGTCTTTCGAAATAAAGAAGAAATTAGGCTACAAACGAACAAACGAAGTAACGAATGATGAAAACAATTGTAGGCAAGAAAATATCAAGCATTTGGAAGAAGAAGAAGAAGTAAGCAAAAGAAGAATACGAGGCAAAAAACAGCACAATGTGTGTAGCACAGTGTACAGTGGCAGGTTTAGCTTGGTTACACTATGGTAAACATATACAAACAAACAAACAAACAAACAAAAGGAATTATTTTTCACCAAACCCCTGAACCCCCAAAACTCCTTAACTTAAGGAATTCCAATTCGTTCACTCGTGCAACTAGTTATTTAACCAGTTAATTGTTATTTAATTTTTACAATAGTTAAAAAACGACATACAACAAGAAGAACAACAACATATAACAACAAACTTAACTTAGACTAATTCTAAGAAGTACATATATTTATAAATATACAAAACATACATACTTACATATACGTTAATTATAATTACATAATTAAGTTAAAAAAAAAATTAAGAAGGATGAAAGGGGTCAGGGTAGTCCTATATCTTTGGGGAGTAGTTTACTTCAAAGATAAAGCATTTCTTTTTGAAAATTAAAAAAAAAAATATATATATATATATATATCAAAAAATTAGGTCTACCCTGTCCCTTAAGCCCCTTACGAATTCAAAACTAAACACAAACCAAAAACACAATCAATACTCGTTTCAATACATATGTTTTTCAAATTCAAATGTTACATCCTGTATTCCGAAAATAATATTAAAACATGAAGAATATTTTCTTTTTCTTTCCTTCACCCGCCCGATACGCATATTTATGTATTTACTTATTGTACACTAGTTAGCAAAAGTCTGAATACAAGAAAAACAAAACAAATGTAATATTATTCTTTTGTTATAGTCTTCTCATTCACAAAATGAAATGCAAAATCGAAAATTTACTGTTCCAAAAACAAAAAAAATAAATTTCAAATAAAAAAAAAAAATAATAAACAAAACCCAAAACAAAAACCCAATCCCTTTGAAACCCTATGTAGATTTTGAAAATCGCAGCTGAAGGTAAATATGTTCAATTTTTTAGCATGACAAAAATATTTAGTTCTCATTATATGTGTGCGCTGTTCTTGAAGCAGACATTTCCTTAGAAATGTGTAGAACGTGTTATATGAATTTGTTATAACCTTCACAATAGTATAGAGGGTATATTAAGTTTGTCATTCCGTTTGTAACACCTCGAAATATACATTTTAGACCCCACAAGGTCTATACAGGATGAGATAAAAAAAAAACTGCAAAAAAGTCAAATGCCATAATTTTTACACTTTTTTTTTAAATTTTATTTGCCTTCGCTCAAATGTCGGAAATAGAACCAAATTTTAGAGTACGTTTAGATTTGGTCATCTTTGGCACGAACTATGGCCTTCAAACGGTCAATGAAACCGTCACACGCTGCCCGAATGTTGTTTTGCGGTATTTTGGCCCATTCCCGGGGAAGCGCTTGCTTCCAAAATACTCAAGACACAATAGTACAACGGATTGGTGTCCGGAGATTTTGGTGGCCATTGTGCGCTGGAATTGAAGCAAGGAACCTCATTTTGCAACCATTCATGGGTAGAGCGTGCTGAGTACTCTTGGAATTTCCAAGGACTGTGGCCAAAATGTTTGCATGCCCAAGGCTTTAATACATCCTCCAGATAATTTTCGCCATAATATTCGGCATTTATTCTGATGCCACGGTCGGAAATTAAGAGAGGAACCTCATTTTGCAACCATTCTTGGGTGGCGCGTGCTGAGTGCGATGGTGCTGAGTCCTGTTGGAATGTCCAAGGTCTGCGGCCAAAATGTTTGCATGCCCAACGCTTTAATACACACTCCAGAACATTTTCGCGATAATATTCGGCATTTATTCTGATGCCACGATCGATTAATACGAGCGGCTGTTATGGCGGCCCACACCATCACCATGGTTGGTGCTTGAGTTGTGGAGGCCAACCGAAAGAGCACATTTTCAGCTGACCTCTTTGGCAAGTAAACACGATCATTTTGTCTGTTTACAAACTGCTGGACAACGAATGTTTTCTCATCGTAGAAAACCAAATTCTGCAGTTCACCACTTTCGGCCAAGCGAAGCAACTCTTTAGCTCTTTTGAGTCTATTTTCTTTGTGATGCGGTGTAAGTTCATGTACTTTTTGGAATTTCAATGGCTTCAGCCCAAACTCATTTTTCAATATTTGCCGAATGGAATATTGCGATATCTTCAGCTCACAAGGCATTTTTCGGCCACTGTGACGCGGGTTTCGATCAAGTCTCTTCTTTACTTTTCGAACCATTTCTGTTGATGTTGCTGTTTTATTCCGGCCACTTCCTTGACGTCGGGCTACGCTACCAGTATCACGGTAACGAGCGATGGTACGAGACACAAAAGATTTATCTACATTTAAATGCTGGAGGGCTCTAATAACCACGATAGCCACTTCTGGTTTTCCAGCCAAATATAAAGAAATCATACTATCGCGCTTGAATTCCATCAAGAATAATTTTTTTTCTGGAAAATTCTCACCAAAATGCTTTTGTACGCTTGTAGACAACATAATGAGGTGTCATAATTTTAACAGCTGTCGGACGAGTAGCTTAGAAATTACAGCAGTCTGAAATTAGTTGCAGTTTTTTCATCTCACACTGTATGTCTGCAGTACTTTGGGTATTGAAAATTGACCGTTATGGTATAACCCCCATATAATGGTACCTCCCGATATTCGGTATTTTTATGATTTTAGCGACATTATTCACCGGATTTTTTTTCAAGTTTCGCATTTGGATATTGTAATGGCTTATGATAAAAGTTGCCTATGCAGGTCCACGTCGTCGTATAGCGGCTACATTCGGTATTTTAGGGATTTAACAGAATTTTTAACGGAATTTGTTTTTTTTTTTTTTTTTTTTGAAAATTACCAAAAACGTTCCAAAGGGTGGAGGGTATTCACAGATCGACCCGGCCGACATTTTTTACTTGTTTTTAATCAAGTCTAAAAAATAAGCCAACAGAAGATCGTCTATCCATAAATAAAGATTGAAAGAATGAAATAAAATACATATGGACACATTTTGTGACTTTGAAAAAGGTTTTATATTCATGAAAGACCTGCTAAAGAAATTTGTAAAGATGGTCTAGTAGCTAAATGATATTTGCAGTTATTATTGTATCTGATAAGAAGGAGGCTTCAGTTTGCAAAAAAGCCGAAAAAAGTTGTCTTTAATTTTTAATTATTTTATGCTAAAAGAATTGCATGTGCATCGGCAATTCGCGGAGATTCTAACAACCATCTTTAGTATTTGTTGTTGGATGTGCCACTGTTACACATTACTGGGTATAGCAAAAATAAATTACATGGTTTTGTAAATTTTGCTGATTGTACGAAGTTGTCGTACTGTTCGTAATACTGGTAATGCAAACTGTATGTGGTATTCAAACTAATGCTGAAAGTGCCACCAAACTTTGCATAGAAAAATTAGTTTTAGCGATCTTGTCCAGCTTTTTCTTCGGTAAAGGTTTCATATTTTCAATCATATCGCAATTTGTTCCCAAAATACGTACATATCATATATATCACAGACATTGGTTCGGTAGTATGGCTGAATTTGAAACGGCTGGAAAATGTTCAGGTTTCGGTCAGCCTCGATTTAATAAGATGATTTACCCACGATTCGGATGTATAGGGATAGTTTGAAGCTATTCGAGTTTGTTGTCGACTTAAATGTGCTCGGACTACCATTAGCTTGGAAGCAATTGGGTGGTTCGCTCTCGACACGGATGTATTCGGATTCGACACTGAAGAGATAAAAAATGTCAAACCATCAGAGATAAAAGTATATAGCTCCGTCGGTCGTTTTGGCTGGATAGAATCTTGGAGAATTTGAGAGACAATAGAGAAATATAGAGAGGGAGTAAGAGAGAGTGAGATACAGAGAGATTTAGGGCATTTATCCAAACCGACTGTTGGTTGTTGAATGTTGCTGTCGACTTAAATGTGCTCGGACTACCATTGGCTTGGAAGTAATTGGGTGGTTCGCTCTCGACACGAATGTATTCGGATTCGACACTGAAGAGATAAAATATATCAAACCATCAGAGATAAAAGTATATAGCTCCGTCGGTCGTTTTGGCTGGATAGAATCTTGGAGATTTAGGGCTTTTATCCAAACCGACTGTTGGTGGCTGAATGTGGGTGTATTTTCCAAACATGATACGAAGAACGAGGTCTAATGTAAAGAAAAAAATCAAAAATATTAAAGGTCGATTTACTAGTGTTGATTTATTTCTTATAATAAGCATGAATCGGTTTTGTACAATTGTAAAATTGCAATTTTATTTGTAAATCTTAATAACCTACTATATAGGTTGGGGCTAGGTCGGGGGAAGAGTAAAAGTAACCCTAGTTTCCAGTCGATTGATCTAACTGTATATGAAATCACCACAAATAAGCTATTATGTGAGCTGACACAAAAAAGGATCTAATCGAAAAAAACCGCTCGAATGTGAACCCTTTAAAAAGTATATAAAGCCATTTGGCCTCGGTACGATGTTGGACCGAACTCGGTTAGTTTGGTTCACTGGTCACTGGTACATAAGATATCTCATTCAAAGGGGGATAGCAATGCTCCTGACTACTGTAAATTATGTGCGGTTGAAGAAGAAGTCGAGTCGATTGAACTCCTGCCGCGCAGGAGTCTTTTGTTATCAAAGAGGAGACGTAGGCTATTTGGTTAGTGGAAGATATGAAATCTAACGTTCTTCTCATACATAGAACCCATTATCATCAACGGTCTCCGAGTGAAACAGCTGCCGACTCAAATGTAGCTGTGCATCCTTTATCCTAAAATAAGGGTAACGCCATGATATAATTATTACAGGTAGCAGCAAACCCCAAAACCGACTTGCCCTCGATTTAAATGTCCCTCATGATGGGAACATTAAAAACGCAGTCCGGCCAAAAGTCTTCTATAAAAATCTGACACTCCTCTGGGAGAGTCTCTATTTTAGTTCCATTTTTATAAACTCCACCATACATAGTATGGATGATATATTTAGATCGTTATTCCGTTTGTAACTCATCGAAATAATATAAATATTCTTGATCAGCGTAAAATTCTAAGACGTTCGTCCGTCTGTTGTAATCACGCTAGATTTATAACGAATAAAGATACGAAGCTAACATTCTGCTCCGATTTGTCTTTTGTCAGCAGGCAGGTCAAGTCTGAAGACGGGCTATATCGGTCCACGATATCCTATAACGGTATTATATTCGGCATTTTGATGATTTTGCCCACATTTTTCAATGGAATTATCTGAAATTATACACAACAGTTCTTCTTGACAATTTTACCCCTTGAGAGAGAATTGTTTACATATGTTCACCATCTCTGGGAGAAATTGTATGCCAAGATATACAGGGTGAGATAAAAAAAAAACTGCAACAAAGTCAAACGCCAAAATGTTTACATTTTTTTAAATTTTATTGAATGAAAGCAAATGTCGGAAATAACATCAAATTTTAGAATAAGTTTAGATTTGTTCGAATTGGTCACCTTTGGCACGAATTATGGCCTCCAATGAACCCGTCACACGCTGCCCGAATGTTGTTCTGCGGTATTTTGACCCATTCCCTGCGAAGCGCTTGCTTGAGGTGATCGACACTTTGGTATTTTTTAGTGCCAACCTTGCTTTCTAAAATTCTTCAGACACAATAGTCCAACGGATTGGTATCCGGAAATTTGTGGCCATTGTGCACTGGAAATAAAGCGAGAAACCTCATTTTGTAACCACTCTTGGGTGGCGCGTGCTGAGTCCTGTTGGAATGTCCAAGGTCAGCGGCCAAAATGTTTGCGTGCCCAAGGCTTTAATACACCCTCCAGAATATTTTCGCGATAATATTCGGCATTTGATGCCACGGTCGAATAATACGAGCAGAGAGCGACCATCGGCTGTTTTGGCGGCCCACAGTTCTGGTGGTCAACCGTTCTGGTGGCCAACCGAAGGTGCACATTTTCAGCTGACCTCTTTGGCAAGTAAACACGATCATTTTGTTTGTTTACAAACTGCTGGACAAGGATAGTTTTCTCATCGTAGAAAACCAAATTCGGCAGTTCACCACTTTCGGCCAAGCGAAGCAACTCTTTAGATCTTTTGAGTCTATTTTCTTTCTGTTGCGGTGTAATTTCTTCCACTTTTTCGAATTTCAATGGCTTTAGACCAAGCTCATTTTTCAATATTTGCCGAATGGAATATTCTGATATGCGATCCGAGTCTCGATGAAGTCGCTTCTTTACTTTTCGAACAATTTCTGCTGATGTTGATGTTTTCTTTCGTCCACTTCCTTGACGTCGGGCTACGCTACCAGTATCCACGGTAACGAACGATGGTACGAGATACAATAGATTTATTCAGATTTAAGTGCTGGAGTGCTCTATCGATAGCCACTTGTGGTTTTCCAGCCAAATATAAAGAAATCACACTATCACGATTAAATTCCATCACGAATAACTTTTTTTCTGGAAAATTTTCACCAAAATGCTTTTGTACGATTGTAAGCATTATAATGAGCTATCACTAGAATAATTTTAACAGCTGTCGGACGAGTGGCTTAGAAATGACTGCATTCTGAAGTTGGTTGTAGTTTTTTCACCTTACCCTGTATATATATCTCTCGAAACACTGACTGATATTTTCTGAATTATGGCTTAGAAAATTGAGAAATTAGATAATTTACTCATCCGATAAGAATTTTTGGAATGATTTTAACTTGGTTTCTGCTATATTTGCATTTCTTGTATTCAGACTCTTTCTTAATTTGTTTTTTCATGTTCGGTGTACAATCTATACTCTAAGATTTTTTATTGCTTTAAGCGAATTGTGTTCCATATTAAACAGATATCTATGTAAACCTTGTTATTTTAATTATAGACACTAGAATTGTAATACTTAAAACTAATTAAATATTATCTAAAAAAAAAAAAACAAAACCAAAAACAAATATTTGTGTGTGCCTCTTTATATTTTAATTTTATTCATTTTCTCTATATAATAAGTCTACATATAATTAATTTAAAATTTAATTGCCTTGAAATAATTATATCGGGGATTTTATATAACCAACAAAATTCATCCATATTGGGTAATCAATCTTATCCTTTCTGCCACATACAAAAAAAAAAAAAAAAACATTCGCAACCCGGAAACTTATTGGAGACCAAATGCTCAGGGCTTTTATGAAAACAAATCATTGGGTTTTGTTTCAATGTAGATGATGTCATTAAGCTCTTAAGTCTGTGTCGAGATGACATTTTCATTTCCCTCTTAGATATTTATATTAACATTTTCAATTGCAAATATTTTGCCATATTTTTCTCGCATTTCATATCACCTAAATCTTCAGATATCCATTTCAAAAGAAACATTCAACATATTGACTTTTTTCATACACCAACACCACCACCACCATTCATGTGGTAGCACAAACCCATACCCAAACCCATATCGATAACCATCTGTACGAAAAACAATCCTTCATGTGAAAACTAATTGAGAATTAACACTAAAATGAGACTGATGAAGAATTACACAAAGAAAACGAATGATATTAAACCGCATTCATCAAGATCACAGGTCATAGCTGAGAAAATTTAGTTGCCTTTTTTTGTGTTTGGATAAAAAAAAATTGTCAAACAATTGAAGATGGAAATTTTCTGAACCATTCAGAAAAAAATCACTTTAAATAAGATCTACACTTTTTCATGTATTTTGAGGATTCAACTGTCAAATCCATTCGGGACACGGAGAGATTTGGAGAAAACCTTCAAAGAAAACCCTTCTTTTACTGTAATAGAAACGAAGGTTTTTTACCAAAGACTCTGAAAAAAGTTATTATACCCTCCACCTTGTAAAGGAGGGTATATTAACTTTGTCATTCCATTTGTAACATCTTTAAATATTCGTCCCCATAATGTATATATATATTCATAATCAGCATAAAATTCTAAGACGATTTAACGATGTCCGTCTGTATGTCCGTCCGTCCGTCTGTCTGTCTGTCAGCCGACATTATTTGACGTAGAGCGTCAAAAGCAACGCAAAGAATACCAGAATAATTTGTATTATGTCTAGGATGGTTGGTATTGAAAATGAGATATATCGGTCCACGTTTTGGTATAGTCCCCATATACCGGTACATCCCAATATTCGGTATTTTGATGATTTCTGCCACACTTTTTCACGGATTTGTCTGAAAATTGGTATTTGTAGGTCATAATGGGCTCTAGCTACGGTGATGAAACTTTTTCACGGATTTGTCTGAAAATTGGTATTTGTAGGTCATAATGGGTCCTAGTTCGTGCGGCGAAACATTGTATGTATAGGTCCACGTTTTGGTATAGCCCTCAAATAACGATACCTCCCGATATTCGGTATTTTGATGATTTTTTCCACATTTTTTTACAGATTTGTCGGAAAATTGGTATTTGTAGGTTATAATGGGTTCTAGCTCCGGTGGTGAAAGTTTGCATATATAGGTCCACGCTTTGGTATATCCCCCATATAACAGTACCTCCCGATATTCGGTATTTTGATGATTTTTGCCACATTTTTTCATGGACCTGTCTAAAAATTGGTATTTATAGGTCATAATGAGATCTAGCTCCGTTGGCGAAATATTTTATGTATGGGTCCACTTTTTTGTATAGCCCTATATAGCGGTACCTCCCCATATTCGTATTTTGATGATTTTTGCCAAATTTTCCCACGAATATGTCTAAACATTTTTATTTATAGGTCATAATGGGTTCTAGCTCCGGTGGCGAAACTTTGCATGTTAGGTCCACGTTTTGGTATAGCCCCCATATAACGGTATCTTCCGATATTCCGTATTTTGATGGTTTTTGTCACATTTTATTGCGGATTTGTCTAAAAATTATAATTTGGAATGAGTTCTAGCTCCGTTGGCGAAATATTGTGTGTATAGGTCCACTTTTTTGTATAGCCCTATATAGCGGTACTTCTCGATATTCGGTATTTTGATGATTTTTGCCACATTTTCCCACGAATATGTCTAAACATTGGTATTTGTGGGTCATAATTGGTTCTAGTGTTTCCATTACCCTCAGGTGGAGAGGATTAAAAATTCGGCCCAGCCGAACTTTATGTTTTTTTACTTGTTATATATTAGGGTGGTTTTATTATCGTCACCATGAGTCCCCAATCTGTTACTGCAGCAAAATTAAGCAAGTGAGCAAAGGCTATAGTCACACTACAATATGTTGGAAGCCCCCTTATGTCCAAATCCGTTTGGGAAGATTTCATTTTTGAAATAATGTCATTGAGCCCTGCCTAGATGTTAACCTCAAATTTTTGACCAGGGGCATTTGCCCAATATTTGCGCACTTCGTCGTGTTGTTAGGTATTCAAAAGAATTTCACTCGAAAATTGCCTCCATTTTACAGCAAAATACAATCCAATGATGCTTTCCTCATGCTAAATTCCGTGTCGATTGGTGACTGGCGACTTCAAAATCAGATTTTCAAAAGCAATAAGCTAACATTCTGACCCTAACCCTACCCTCATGCAAAATTTCGTCTGGGTCGGGCGATAGTTGCGACCTGTATATAGTACCCTGAAGACATTGTGCTGTAGGGTGTAAGCCCCACGTTTTGGTGTAGCTCTGATATAAAGGTACCCCCCGTATTTAGGTTTTCCCCTAAAGCAAAATATATGTTCAAATGGATTTTGGAAAATAGGAAGAAAAAACATTGCCAGATAGGTCGTAGGTGTAATAGTTGGACGCGCTCACTCTGTGCTGGAGTTAATAATTTCTTGGAAATTCAATAGGAATTAATCATTATATTTTAGCTTACTGGTAATGCCGAGGGTTTGTAGTTGTAAAGATTCCTATATCGTTAAAAAAAAATTTGATGAATGCTCTAAATGAAAGTACCTACCACAAATTTCAAGTGTAAGAGATTATTCTAACGTAAAACAGTTTTTATGGGTGGGTTTTGGACATTCGTAGTGAATGAAAATAATAAGCCCTATGGGTACACAAACTGGAATAGAGTTCTAAACTGTAAAATGTGTCTTCGACTTTTATGGCTGGGTTTTGGACATTCGTAGTGAATGAAAATAATAAGCCCTATGGGTACACAAACTGGAATAGAGTTCTAAACTGTAAAATGTGTCTTCGACTTTTACAAATTGGCAAACATAAGATAAAAATACGAAGAGCTAGATCTCTTGATATTTGTATGTAGCGTCAAGATGAAAGAAGTACTTGAGTGTCCCGTACACCGTCAAAATGCATGACATCAAAATCGAGCATTCATTTTTATACCCTCCACTATAGTATGGAGGGTATATTAAGTTTATCATTCCGTTTGTAACACCTCGAAATATACATTTTAGACCCCACAAAGTATATTTATTCTTGATCAGCATAAAATTCTCTGTCGATTTAGCGATGTCCGTCCGTCTATCCGCCTGTGTAAATCACTCTATCTTCCGAACGAAATGAAGTAGGTTGATAAAATCTTACTCAAATATATATTATGTCTGCAGGACTTTTGGTATTGAAAATGGGTGATGTAGGTCCACGTTTTGGTAAAGCCCCCATATAATAGTACCTCCCTTTTTCGGTATTTTAGTGATTTAAGCGACAGTATTCACCGGAATTGTTTCAAATTTGGTATTTGAAGTTCGTAATGGGTACTACAGCCTTAGACAGAAAATTGTCTGTGCAGGTCCACGTCTTCGTATAGCCCTTATATAACGGTACCTTCCGATATTCGGTATTTTGATGTTTTTAGCGACAGTATTCACCGGAATTGTATCAAATTTGGTATTTGAAGTTCGTAATGAATACTACAGCCTAAGACAGAAAATTGTCTGTGCAGGTTCACGTCTTCGTATAGCCCCAATATATCGGTACCCCCCTATATTCGGAATTTTGATGATTTTAGCTACATTATTCACCGAATATTTTTATTCAAGTTTCGCATTTGAATATTATAATGGTTTATGACAAAAGTTGCCTATGCAGGTTCACGTCGTCGTATGCAGGTTCACGTCGGCATTTTTAAGATTTTAACAGAATTTTTAACGGATTTTATTTATTTATTTATTATTTTTTTTTTTTTGAAAATTGCCAAAATCTTCCTAATTTTTTTTTTTTTTTTGGGAACTGTAGTACGTTGCTAGAGACGGATTTTATTTTTTTGAAAATTGTTAAAATCGTCCTACAAAATTTTTTTTGGGGAACTCTAGTACATTGCTAGGAACCCGTATTGGGACGTATAATACATTGACCAAATATAAGCAGAAGAAAACTTATAAGCTCACTATGATCTTGGCATAAATTCCCCAGGGTATAAAAAGATAAAACCAACTTTTACTTCATTTTTTTTTGTTTTTCGTTAAACTTTTTTTTACTACAACTATGTTGACTATACAAAAAACCAGTATGTACTTCACCAACAACAAGAACAACACCACCAACAAATACAACATAGCAAATTGTTAATTAAACCCACACATACACATACAAACAAATACAATAGCAAGACACGTGCAGAAAACGCTCTACTCTAGAACGCTCTCTTTCTCTATATATGAAAATATTTTTAACCACTGCCACAGAAATAAGAAAAGGAAAAATTATTCAACAAAACAAAAAATACGATATCAATATTATGCGAAGAAAAAAAAACATTATTACTAACGATTATTATAATTATACATAACGGAAATAAAAAAAAATATTTAAGAAATAAAACGAGTACTTAACTAAAACGATACGACTAATAGCGAAAAAAAGAAAACAAAACAAAAAAATATTAAAAATAAATCGAATTAGCAAATGAACGGTAATTAAAAAAAATAAAAACAATTAATTAATTATTATAATTATTAAATATATACATATATAAATATATTATATATACAAACAAAACGTATAAATATATGCAAGTATTAAATACATAAATTATTAACTAATTCGAAAACAGAAAAATTTGCAAAAACAAAAAATAAAAACATATTTAAAATATAAGGCATTAGCATAAACACAAAAAATACATAAAAAATAAAAAAAAATATTATTAATAAAATTTCATTACATGACGGGCGCAAACAAAATAAACAAAACACTAGTTTATTGTATGTGAAAGAAAAAGAAAAACAAAACTCTAGTTAAAAATAAATCCCCAAAAAAAAAAAAAACATACAACCAATAAAATAATTAATAAAAAAAACAACAACAACAAACGATACATAGTTCAGTCCTTCAATCATTCCATTTTAATTATTAAAAAACAAAAACAAAACATTCAATCGATTCTTATTATAATTTGTTTACTATTTATTATTATTATTATTATTATTATTATTATTATCACTACGACGATTCATAGTTATATTATTATTTATTAATACTCGATATAACAACAAACTGAAAAGAAAATATTATTAAAAATAATAACGAATATTACAACTATAGCATATACATACAACCAAAATAAAACCAGAACAACAAAAACAACAACAAGAAAAAAACAATAGTTCTTTGCGTGAGAATTAAACAATGTTAAATTATTTACTGAAAATATACGAACAGAAAAAAATTAACAACAACAAAAAAAAATTGAAAATCATTCAAATCGCTGGTGCATTGTTTTATTTGAAAAGGTTGGTGGTTGATTGGGTTATATCGGGTATGCTGAAATCTGCTTGAAGAGTTTTCGATAGTTTGTACGAAAATCTGTATTGTTTTGTAAACAAAACACAATACAGCACAATAAATTATGAAATCCCATTTTTTTTAAATTTTTATACCCTACAACACTATGTGTTGGGGGTATTATAAGTTTGTTTGGGACAAAAATTATGAAACACCTTGAAATATTGGTTTCCCACATAGGAAAGTATATATATGGATCTTCCTATCTCAGCGAGGTGAGTCGATCTAGCTATGTCCGTCCGTCCGTCTGTCCATGGTAATTTGTAATCACTCAACAGGTCGCAATTATAGCCCGATCTTCACGAAATTTAGAATGGAGGTGGAGCTAGGACCGAATAGCAGCCTTTTTCTTTTGAAGATTATCGCATAATATTTAAGGGTTGAAATGGACCAAATTTTTATACCCTCAGCCATATGGCTACAGAGGGTATATATCATTTGATACGGTCTCTTTGGACCAAATCCGTTTCAGAACATTTGGAGTCGATCTACCGATGTCCGTCTGTCTGTCTGGCTGGTGCGCACTATAACTCTCGAAGGAAGTATCCGATTTGATCCAAACTTGGTACATCGTAATATTTTTGTCAAACTTAGATCGAGTTCGGAGATGGGCGATATCGGTCCGCTCCTTCTGGTACCTCCCAAACAAAATGTCAAAATTTTCAATGAAACGAATTTATTGCACAGAAAGAGAAAGGATAATCCGATTTTTCGCGAACTTCGCAAATCCTAATATTTGTGTCAGTCCTAGGTCAAGTGCTGAAATGGACAGTATCGGTCCACTCCATCAAGTACCTCCCCCACAAAGTTTCGAAATTTTGAATAATTATAACTCTCATAAAATGTGATGTAAGGATCCAAACGTCTTCAAATTTCACACATTCCAATATTTTTATAAACCCAAGATCTGGTGTTGACATGGAATGTATCGGTCCACTCCTTCTGGTACCTCCCCCACAAAGTGTCGAAATTTTGAATATCCATGAAGCTCATAAAACGCCAAATTAACATCCAATTCCATTTAGACTTGGCACATCCCAATATTTCCATCATAAATATTATGAAGGTGGTATAGATCGAACCATTTCTTCTGGTACCTCCCCCATACATGGGGTTCAAGATTTTGAAAAACAAAACACTCAAATGAAGCGAAATAAGCATCCAACTCTCTTCAAATTTCACACATACAAATATTTTTGCCAACACAAGATCTGTTGTGAAGTTGATATATATCTGCGAACCCCTTCTGGTACCTCACCCACAAAGGGTCACAATTTTCAATAAATTTATCTGTTATAACTTTCGAAACAATTTAGCAATTCTTTACTACTTGCTATACTCAAATATTTCTCTCAATAAGAAGCCTGATATGCATATGAAATTTATCGGAATTTATGATTTCGCATAGAATTGGAAATAAATATCCTTTCTTGTAATTTTGCCCAATATTTCACTCAATATTTTTTATTTGTATCAGATTAAGTATAAAAATGGAATATTTCGGTAGACTCTATTTGGTACAACACACACATTTTAACATTTTCTAAAAATTATTACATATCTCATATAAAGTGAAGGAGTGAGTCGATATAATCCATACCAGGAACGTCGGAATGTTTATATCATATTTTTGGGTCCAATACGAAATGGACAATATTGGTCCATTCCTTCGGAACCTGCTCCATAAAGGGCCAAACGTTTGAATAATTGTAACACTAGTCAAATATATTTCGATTGTTTAATCGAACATAGGCTGAGGGTATATATCTGTCGGCAATACCGACTGATACTTTTTAACTTGTTTTTTTTTTAATTTTCCGATTTTTTCAATTTGACTTATGAAGTGTATATTTTGTAATATTTTTTCACCTTACAACACAGGTTGGGGTTATTATATACAGATTGCAATTAAAGTCCGATCCTCACAAAAATTTTTCCAAGGGTAGGCTTAGGCTCAGAAGGCTAGGCCTAGTGTTTTCAAAGATGTTCGCAATATATTTAGGGGTTGAAATGGACCAACAAAAAATGTTCCTGATTTTGCAGTCGTTATAAAGGTCACAAATAGAAACCAAAGGACACGAAATCTCGCATAAAGTTAATTTAGGACAGCGGGTAGAATGGATCACTGCATTTGCATGAAAAATACCAGCAGGCGATATCCGAAATACACAAAGGCGAACTTCTGGCTTTTTTATGCTGATTTCGTGTCGAAATTTGGAGATACACAGGGGCCTCTAGCTTTTGGAGATAATTGCAAAATATTTAGGGGGAAGAGAGAAGAGAGTTAAGGACAGGGAAGTATTTTAGAATTTTGATAACCATATTTAGCTCTAAAATGGACCTCAACAACTAACAGCACGACAGAGTGCGTAAATATTGGGCAAATGTCCCCGGTCTAAAAGCTAAGAGTAATATCTGGGCATTGCTGTATGACATAGTTTCAAAAGCGAAATCTTCCAAAATGGATTTGGACATAAGGGGGCTAACATATTGTAGTGTTGTAGGGTATCACATGGTCGGCCCCGCATGACTATCACCTTTGCTTACCTGTTTTATTATACCCTCCACCATACATAGTATGGAGAGTATATTAAGTTCGACATTCAGTTTGTAACTCATCTAAATAACAATTTTAGATCCATTAAAGTGTATATATATATATATATATATATATATATATATATATATATATATATATATATATATGTACTTTAATGGATCTAAAATTGTTATTTAGATGAGTTACAAACTGAATGTCGATACTTAATATACAAAGACACAGTTCTGTCTTTTGTCTGCAGGCAGCTCAAGTTCGAAGATATCGTATAGGCCCATATAACGGTACCCCCCGATATTCGGTATTTTGACGATTTTAGCCACATTTTCCAATGGTATTGTCTGAAAATTCTCACAAGAAGTTCCATGTGAGTACTTTATCCCATAGAAGAGAATTGTCTACATAGGTCCACGATATCGTATATCCCCCATAAAATGGTACCCCCCCCCCCCCATATTCGGTATTTTTGTGATTTTTTGCGACATTATTCATCGGAGTTGTTTCAAATTTCGTATTTGCAGTTCGTAATAGGAACTACAGTCTATGACAGAAAATTGACTATGCATGGTACCCCCATGCATATGACTATCCCCCATAAAATGGTACCCCCCGATATTCGGTATTTGTATGATTTTTTGCGACATTATTCATCGGAGTTGTTTTAAATTTCTTATTTGCAGTTCCTAATAGGTACTGCAGCCTTTGACAGAAAATTGACTATGCAGGTCCAGATCTTCGTGTAGGTCCGATATAACGGTACCTCCCTTTATTCTATATTTTGATGATTTTAGCTACATTATTAACCGGATCTTTTTCCAAGCTTCGTATTTAAATATTGTAATGGCTTATGACAAAAGTTGCCTACGCAGATCCACGGCTATTTGTGGTGTTTTTACGATTTTAACAGAATTTTTTACGGATTTTATTTTTTTTTTTTTTGAAAATTTACAAATTCGTTCCAAATGGTGGAGGGTATTCAAAGTTCGTCCCGGCCGAACTTACTGCTTTTTTACTTGTTAATCATATAATAGGAATATTATAAATTTATTCGTCAATAAAAACATAATATCTTTCTGTCTCAATAAATAAAATTTCTGTACGAACCCTTGGACCGCGACCAGCTTTGCTAGCCCAAAAGAAGAAATCCTGTCGTTGTTAAGTTCCCCGGTCAAAGAACAAACGTAACATTTGTGCGGAGTTGAATGGCATTATTTCAAAAATGAGATCTGGCCAAATGGATTTTGACCTAAGGGGGCTTCCAACATAAAGTAGTGTTATAGGGTATCACATGAAACACTTCTGTCATAATTTATGTTTTTTATACCCTACACCACAATGTGGTCAGGGTATTATGTCTTTGTGCATTTGTTTGTAAGAGGCAAAAGGAAACGAAATAGACCAATAGTTGCTTTTGATGATCTGCATAGAATCACATTCTCAGCATGTCCGTCCGTCCGCACAAATCATTTGTTTGTCCCAAGGACAAACCCTAATCGGTAAAAATTTAGATATACCACCCATATATATCTTCGTCCGATTTGCCTTTTATTGTGCACCAAACGTGTAATATCAGCCCAAATAGTATGGAATTTTGCACATACATCCAAATTAGGCCTGCAAATAAGTAAGCCAAATTTGATCGAAATCGGTTTAGATCTAGCTATAGCTCCCATATATATTGTTCACCCGATTTGTTATTTTTGTCCTCCGCAGCCGTAATATGCATTCTGTAACAACAATATTTGGGGAAATATATCAAATACAGCACAGAAATACCTTTGCTAAATTTTATCGAGATCGGTTCAGATTTGGATATAGCTCCCATATATAACTTCGTCCGATTTTCCTTTTATTGTGCACCAAACGTCTAATATTTGTCCAAATGGGATGGAATTTGGCACTTATGACCGAATTAAGTCAAAAAGTTAGTATGTCAAATTTGGTGAAGATCGTTTCAGATATAGCTATAACTCCCATATATATTGTTCATCCGATTTATTATTTTTGTCCTCCGCAGTCGTAATATGCACTCCGTATTAACGATATTCAGGGAAATACAGTTCAGAAATATCTTTGCCAAATTTTATCGAGATCGGTTTAGATTTGGATATCCGATCTTTATCTTTAACCGATTTCCAAATAATTGTGCACGAAATGGGCAATTAGTCCTTTGAACTTTAAATTAGAGTTATAATCATAGCGTGTATGATTGAATTCTCCCATAAAAACTTTTAATTGTTATGTGGAGCTCTACTAAATTAGCAATGTGGTGTAGGGTATTGTAATGTCGGCTCCGCCCGACTTTAAGTCTTTTTTTAATTTTTGGCATAAATCCAATAACCGTTCAAACAAGTTCAGATATTTTGAGTCAGTATTAAATTTACCAAATTCGGAGTTTAGGAACCCCTACAAAATTATCAATGATTCTTGGCATTTCCAGCCTTGTCCTACGACCATACTTACTTATTACGCCATGAAAAATAAAACAACAACATATATTTTTCAATATTTTTTAACACAATTAATTCTTTTTCAATTTTTTGTTTTTTGAGAATAGATTTAAAAAATACAAGTTCATGTTGCAGAATATTAAATTTAAAAAATTACGACAGTTGAAATATATTTTTTTATTTGGTTTTTCTCGTACATTATTTCGACACTGTGATGCAAATATAAATGTAAAATTGAAAAAAAAAAAAACAAAATATGTGTGGTAAATATATTTATATGTATATAAGACCATTGTTTAGTATGTGTGTATTTGGTTCAGAAGCGTGTGGTTGTTGGTAGCTACTAGTTGCCGAGAGGGAGTTGAACAGCATTTTATGTTCATGGGCAATAAATAAGTTGTGAAAAGAATCTGGTAAAATATTTAGGATTATTTAATTTGCAAACATTTTCATTAATACTTATTTTGGTAATTTAAAACTTAACAATGTAACGTAGGCTGTATAGCTATTTCTTGCTGTAATTTGATTCAATTATGCATTTTTTGCTGGCCTTTCTAATATTGTTCTTATTTTTTTTTTTTTTTTTGTTCATAATTATTTGAATAATAAACCAAAAGTAATTATTTTCTTATACATACATAATTAAATTATGTTTTGGAATTTTGAAATAATTATTTGACAATTTTATAATTAAAATTAATTTATAATTTATTATTAACATTAAATAATGCGTATTTATTGTTTCAAATTTGTTAACAAAACAAACAAATTTTGATATTTTATTTCTAATTTTAGTTTATGTTTTTTTTTTTACCAAGAGCTTGTTCTGTGTTATTTCTCGTAATGACAAATTACTCCATCAATTTTTGTATTTTTCTACATTTTATGACAGAATTCAGTTTATGATAGCTCAGTGTTATTCAATCTCATTTTTTGATTGTTCCATTTTCCAAACAATATTGTGTGTGTGTAATAAGATGGGGTGAAGGAACATATTTACAATAGTAGCCAAATATAAATAAAATTATAAAATGCATAGGGGCTGATAATCTTTAAATACCAAACACTACTACACCTGCCTTGACATTTATTGCTGCATGTGATATTCTTCTTCTGGTATTAAGAAGCATACAGAGACTAGACATAAAAACTTGGGAATCATAGGTGCTACATTATCATGCTCCTGGCGAGCAGTTAGAAAACACATAAAATAAAACAGTGTAACACATACAATAATCAGAAAAAAGGAATTCATATGTAAGGGTGTTTTGAAAGGTTGCATCAAAAAGTAACATAAATAGATGGTGGCAATTTCCCCCACTTCCTTGGAATATTTGCATTTTTGGTATATATAGGATGAGATGATAAAACTGCAACCAACTTCAGACTGCTGTCATTTCTAAGCCACTCGTCCGACGGCTGTTAAAATTATTCCAATTCAAGCGTACAAAATCATTTTGGGGAGAATTTTCCAGAAAAAAACTTATTCGTAATGGAATTCAATCGCAATAGTGTGATTTCGTTATATTTGAAGGAAAACCACAGGTGGCTATTGTTAGAGCTCTCCAGCATTTTGTGTCTCGTACCATCGCTCATTACCGTGGTACTGGTAGCGTAGTCCGACGTCAAGGAAGTGGACGGAAGAAAACAGCAACATCAGCAGAAATGTTCCGAAAAGTGGCCGAAAATGAACATATCGCAATATTCCATTCGGCAAATATTGAAAAATGAGCTCGTGGTAAAGCCATTAAAATTCCAAAATGTGCAAGATCTTACACCGAAAAGAAATAAAATAAACCCAAAAGAGCTAAGGAGTTTCTTCGCCTGGTCGAAAATGGTGAACAGCCGAATTTGATTTTCTCCGATGAGGTAACATTCATTGTACAGCAGTTTGTAAACAAACAAAATGATCGTGTTTACTTGCCAAAGAGGTTAGCTGAAAATGTGCAACTTCGGTTGGCCACCAGAACTCAAGCGCCGGCCATGGTGATGGTGTGGGCCGCCATAACAGCCGATGGTCGTTCTCCTCTCGTATTACTCGATCGTGGCATCAGAATAAATGCCGAATATTATCACGAAAATACTCTGGAGTGTGTATTAAAGCCTTGGACACGCAAACATTTTGGCCGCAAACCTTGGTCATTCCAACATGACTCACAACAATCGCACTCAGCACGCGCCACCCAAGAATGGTTACAAAATGAGGCTCCTCTCTTAATTTCTGACCGTGGCATCAGAATAAATGCCGAATATTATGGCTGTGGCATCAGAATAAATGCCGAATATTATCGCGAAAATATTCTGGAGTGTGTATTAAAGCCTTGGGCACACAAACATTTTGGCCGCAGACTTTGGAATTTCCAACAGGACTCAGCACGCTCTACCCAAGATTGGTTACAAAATGATGTTCCTCGCACAATGGCCACCAAAATCTCCGGATACCAATCCGTTGCACTATTGTGTCTGGAGTATTTTGGAAATCAAGGTTGGCACTAAACAAGTAAAAAAACATTAAGTTCGGCCGGGCCAAACTTTTAATACCCTCCACCTTAGGGTAAAGTAAACATTAGAAGAAATGGGGCAAAAACCATTAAAATGCCGAATATCGGCAGGTACTGTTGTATTGGGGCTATACCAAACCGTGTGCCAAAGGAGCTAGAACCCATTATGACCTACAAATACCAGTTTTCAGACAAAACCGGTAAAAAAATGTGGCAAAATTCATCAAATTACCGAATATCGGAAGGTACCGTTATATGAGGGCTACACCAACACGTGGACCTATAATTACAAAGACTTGCCACACGAGCTAGGATCTACAACTACCAATTTTCAGAGAAATTCTTGAAAAAATGTGTCAAAAATCATCAAAATACCGAATGTTGGGAGGTACCGTTATATGGGGACTATATCAAAAAACATACAATGTTTCGCCACACGAACTAGGACCCATTATGACCCACAAACACCAATTTTTAGACAAATCAGTGAAAAAATGTGGCAAAAACCATCAAAATACCGAATATCGGGAGGTACCGTTATATGGGGGCTATACCAAATCATGGACCCATACATGCAATGTTTCGTCACCGGAGCTGGAACCCATTATGACCAACGAATACCAATTTATAGACAAATCCGTGAAAAAATGTGGCAAAAAAAATTAAAATACCGAATATCGGGAGGTACCTTTATATGTGGGCTATACCAAAACGTGAACCCATACATAAAATGTTTTGCCACACGCACAGGAACCCGTTATGACCTACAAATACCAATTTTCAGACAAATCCGTGAAAAAATGTGGCATAAATCATCAAAATACCAAATATCGGGAGGTACCGTTATATAGGGACTGTACCAGAACTGGGACCGATATATCTCATTTTCAATACCAACCATCTTAGACACAATACAAATTGCTCTGCTAAATTTTGGGGCTTTACGTCAAATAATGTGGGCTGTATCGTGATTTCAACAGACAGACGGTCAGACGGACAGACAGACGGACATCGTAAAATCAACTTAGAATTTTATGCTGATTATAAATATATATACTTTATGGGGTCTACGACAAATATTTAAGGATGTTACAAACGGAATCACAAAGTTAATATACCCTCCTTTCCAAGGTGGAGGGTATAAAAATGACAAAGTCAATATACCCTCCTTTCCATGGTGGAGGGTATAAAATGTGGCAGAGGGGGGAACTTGTCTTATATATTCAGGTTATTTTGCGATGTAAACTTTCAAATCGCTTCAATTTTTCGCTCTACTTTTATAATTTAATATATTTCCCCCGTAATTATTGAAAAAAAATATGTTGCCAAGTTTTAGACAAGATAATTGTATGCTGGGAAATCTCATCAGTAATCTGCTACTTATTCATCAATATGTCCTTTCTTGTATACCGATTTCTGGCTTAGTGTGAGAAAGCTTCCGGTTCCTCTTATGTCAAACAATAGGTTGTAGTGGCGTTGGTTAAAATCAAAATGTAGCTTAGATTTAAAATAATTTAATATCTTCAAAAGAAAATCAGATATATATCCTATGATATTAGTTTCTACAGTATTTCTATTAAAGAGTGATAAATATGAGATAGTAATTTACAGCTATTAAGTGTTATAGTGAGATTAGTTTATGAATAGATAAGATTGTTTGTCTGAAGAGTTGTAATTTCCATGTTATGTAAGTACATTTTCAATATTAAATTTACACTGGAATTAACAAAATAATGCATACATTTATTTAATAAAATCAATAAATAAAACGAATTCAAAATATTTTTTTTTTATTTTAAAGGTCCTTATAAAGCGTTTATTATGGCGAAAGCTTACAGTCTCGAACAAAAACGTTCTCATTTAACTGACTGACTGTCTGATCTGTTGAATTTAGTTTAACGATTTTTTTCCGTTTCATAAAATTTGTTTTTCTTCTTTGTTATTTTTCTTATACAGTTTGGACCCTAGTTTGTATAATATGTCTGTATGTGTGGGGGGATACGTGTGTATGTGTAGTTTTCAATAATAAATGTAATAATGATGTAAACTGCATTTTTAAATATTATTTTTAATAAATATTTATCGACGTTTTTAGTTTGGTTATTCATTTCTTTTTTTTCTTATTTAAACTAGAATATTTTATTTAGATTTTTTTTATTTCATTTGATATATTTTATTAAATACTATAGACCACAGTATACTTGGTGAAGAAACCGGAAATTATCGAATACATTTTTTTAAGAAAATAAATTTAATACAACATTCATTAACAATAAAACATAGAGAAAAGTTCAACGCCGTTGTATCAAAGTAGGAACTTTTTCATACATTTTGTAAAAAAAAAACTGTATTCATAAATGTTTGTCTGTATATGAGTCTGCTTGTACGAGTTTAAAATATATAGATCTTGTTTTATGTCAAGAAGAACGCAGACACGTTCTATGAGTGGGCTCTTGTTATCTGGGTGGGTATTAGGCGATTTCATCTTATTCTGGATCATGATTTTTATTAACTATTTATAAGTTCCCGAAAAATTAGACGATAAGCATATAACATATGTAAGTAATACTGTAGGAAGTTCTTATATATGTTTTGTCATATACATTGTGTTATTAATATGGAGAACATAATTATTTAAACTCCTGAAAAATTTTAAAGACAAACTTGGGGCAAATACTATTTTCAAAGGCGGATACAATTATTATCCACAAACGACGATAAATCAACAAGCGTGCATGATCGTATTATCCACAAGAGTGGAGGATAACGTCATTATCCATAAATGTATATAATATATACATGGTTATGTTTTATTTAATTCTTTGGTTCCTCTTCTATTAAGCTTACGATCTCTCTCACTTGGGTAAAAAAAGTTTTTTTGTCATAGAAGTTATTTTGAAAATAACTTCTGGGGAAAATATCCCAGACAAAAAACCAGTAAAGAAAGTCTTAAAGTCGGGCGGGCCCGACTTTATGATACCCTACACCACTTTGCTAATTTTATAGAGCTCCACGTAACAATTAAAAGTTTTTATGGGAGAATTCAATCATACACGCTATGATTATAATTATAATTTAAAGTCCAAAGGACTAAATATGCCGAAGCATTTGTATCTTTTAAATTCGGACTTGTATTGCCCATTTGGTGGAAAATTAAATTAAAATCAAATAAAAACATATATGGGAGTTATATCCAAATCTGAACCGATCTCGAAAAAATTTTGCAAATATATTTCTGTGCTGTATATAATATATATCCTGAAATATCGTTATTACGGAGTGTATATTACGGCTGAGGGTAGCAAATATAACAAATCGGATGAATAGTATATATGGGAGCTATAGCTATATCTGAACCGATCTTCACCAAATTTGACACACTAGCTTCTAGACTCAATTCGGTCGTAAGTGCCAAATTTCATCCCATTTGGGTTTGGTGCGCAATCAAAGGTAAATCGGACGAAGTTATATATGGGAGCTATATCCAAATCTGAACAGATCTCGATAAAATTTAACAAATGTATTTCTGAGCTGTATTTCATATATTTCCCCAAATATTGTTGTTACAGAGTGCATATTATGGCTGGGAAGGACAAAAATAACAAATCGGATGAAACATATATATGGGAGCTATAGCTATATCTGAACCGTTTTTGATCAAATTTGGCATACTTATTTTCAGGCCTAATTTGGTTGTATGTGCAAAATTCCATACTATTCGGGCTGATATTACACGTTTGGTGCACAATAAAAGGCAAATCGGACGAAGATATATATGGGAGCTACATCTAAATTTTTACCGATTATCTCCAATTTCAATAGAGTTCTTCCTTGGGCCAAACAAATGATTTGTGCAAAATTTCATCTCAATCGGATAATAAATGCGACCTGCATTTTGTTCACAAGAATACATGGACAGACGGACGGACAGACTGACATGCATAAATCAACTCAGAAAGTGATTCTATGGAGATCCTCAAAAGTAACTATGGGTCTATCTCGCTTCCTTTTCCATGTTACAAACAAATGCACAAAGACATAATACCCTTACCACTATGTGGTGTAGGGTGTAACAAGGGAACTGATGAGGATTGGTGGCTCTTTCCGAATCCTAGGTATTCCCTGCCTTACCCCCTGGTAAACATTACCATCGTTCTCTACTAATAAAAATCGTTGTTTATAGAAAAACAACAATAAAAGGATTAAGCCTGACAATTTTGAAACAACTAAATACTATGGTATCCCGAACAAACAAGCCAACACTGTTCTACTGTATATATTATATTTTATCCACAAACGTGGATTATATTATAAACCAAAAGTATGCATTATCTTATTATCCATAAACGTAGATGATTTCACAAAAGGGTATAATCTTACCATCCACAAAAGTGGATACATTAATTATCCACAAACAGGATATGGATACATTTATTACGATTAACGTGGATAATCTCGAACAATTCCAGTTTAGTAAAAACTGTTCGACTTTTTCAATTTTTTTTCCAGGGTTAGGTATTTTTACCCTGATTTCGGCAAACTATTTTTGGTGGGGCAACAGAAGGGGTTCGCAAATATATGTCATTTTCAAAACAGATATTTTGTTAACAAAAGTATTTGTATGTGTAAAATATTCAAAATATAGAACCTTATGTGGGCGAGGTACCAGAAAAAATCGTCCGATCTCTACCATCTTTATGATAAATCTTGTGTTGATGGAAACATTGCGATGTACCAAGTCTAAATGGAATCGGATGTTAATTTCGCGTTTTATGGGCTTAATGGATATTAAAAATTGGACCTTTTGTGGGGGAGGTACCAGAAGGAGTGGACCGATGTATCCTTGGGTTAATAAAATTATTGGTATGTGTGAAATTTGAAGATAATCGGACTCTTACATCACATTTTATAAGAGTTGTAATTATTCAAAATGTTGACCGTTTGTGGGGGAGGTACTTGAGGGAGTGGACCTATTTTGTCCATTTTCGCAGCTGACGTAGCACTGACGCAAATATTAGGATATGCAAAGTTGGAGAAAATACGGATTATCCTTTCTCTTTCTGTCCAAAAAATATATTTTTTTGAGAGTTTCGACCTTTTGCTGGGGAGGTACCAGAAGGAGTGTACAGATATTGGCCATCCTAACACCAGACCTTGGGTTAATATAAATATTGAGATGTGTGAAATTTTGAAGATAATCGAACTCTTACATCACATTTTATAAGAGTTGTCATTTTTCAAAATTTTGATCATTTGTGGGGGAGGTACTTGATGGAGTGGACCGATATTGTCCATTTTCACACCTGACCCAGCACTGACGCAAATATAAGGATTTGCAAAGTTGGAGCAAAATCGGATTATCCTTTCTCTTTCTGTGCAATAAATATATCTTTTGAAAATTTCGACCTTTTGTGGGGGAGGTACCAGAAGAAGTGGACCGATATTGCCCATCTCCGAACTCGATCTAAGTTTAATAAAAATATTACGATGAACCCAGTTTGGACCAAATCGGATACTCCCTTCGAGAGTTATCGTGCGCACCAGCCAGACAGGCAGACAGACGGACGGACATCGCTAGATCGACTCCAAATGTTCTGAAACGGATTTGGTCCAAGGAGACCTAGGGTCTAAACACGTTTTGACCATATCAAATTGTATATACCCTCTGTAGCCATATGTCTGACGTTTAAAAATGTAAAAATTATGAGGTTCGACTTTGTTGCAGTTTTTTTTATCCCACCCTGTATCTTATCCAGAATCTTGGACAAGTTTTTATATCGGCAAATGCGGAAAAATTTATTTTCCACAAAAATGAATAATTTTCTTATCCACAAACGTGTATAAGTTCATTATCCACGTAAACTTGAAAAAAATGATAAGTTTCTTGCACTACGAGGAATACAAGAGTTACCCACTGTTGAAGAACCCGACATCAGTGCATTTGAGAATGAAGATATTTTCAGGCAATCTATTAAAGAACTTCCTTCAAGTATATTTTTAAATAAAAATAAAAATCTACAAAAACAAAACAAATGTTTTTGAAAATGGAGTCCTTTAAAATTACACATCAATTCCATAAATTTACAATAAATATTCTCTATAAACATAATGTTATATTGAATTTTATGAAAATAAGTTAATTTTTTGTTTTTATTTTGCAAATTGTTCTATCGACAGCTAAATGTAATTTATGCAAGTATGTATGTATGTCTTAATCAAGAAATGCAATTGACTTTTAAACATTATCTCATAATAATTTGTTAGTTTTGTTGACTCTGTCACTTTGATATTTCATAATAATTATAATTATCATTTAAATTGTTTTATTAGTTACCTGGCGATTTTGTTACTTGTTGACACTGACATGCATGTTGTTTCGCTAACATTTTTTTTTATTTATTTCTCAATTTTGTCATTTTTAGTTTTTTATAATTTTTTCATAAATAATCAACACTCAGTTATAATTTGAACTACATGCTAAATGTATGATTTTATTTGTTTAATTTTATTGTATATTTTCTTTTTTTTTTTGTAAATTGTAGAATTATTTTTTCTCTCTTTTTTTAATTTTTTATGTGTAATTAATATTTTTTTTGTAATACTTTATATGTTTCATTATTACATTCTCTTTGCATGTTAAAATGATTTGTTTTAAACGATTGTTCTATACTTTTAAGTTTTTTTTTATTTCATAACAACCCTGTGTGTATTTTTTAATTAATTACTTTAGTTTTTTAATCGATTTTAAAAATTTCATTTTTTTATTTAAATTTCCGTTTGGTTGCTTAAGGCAAATCAATCGAATTGAATAAATCAAAGCTGTAATTTGTTTTCATATTTATATGGATTACAAGACCATACAAATAAATAAATTTGAGGAACAATGTAATGTTGGTTTTTTTTTTTTTTTTTTTGTTTTCTGCCCAAATAAACCGTAAAAAATTAAATTCACTATAATTATAACGTGATATGTTGTATATTGAATTGTTTGACCCAATAATTGCCAGCGATTTTTTACAATTCAATGCTTGGGAAATTCAAATATTAATTTTAATAAATAAATAAAAAAATTATATTCTATTACAGCTACTTTCTCCCAAAATTTCTATAAATATAAGACATGGTGTAATGATGGAATATGGTACCCTGATATTACACGTTTTTGGGTACAAGAAACATGAAATTGGATGAGGATTATACAATTTAGCAGAGGTATTTCTATGCTCTATCTCATAGCTAGGACCGTTGTAGCTGGGATCGTTGTGATAGATGTGATTTTACGGGTGTGAGGGACTTAAATACAAAATCGCATGGAACGTATATATAGGACCGATTTTCACTAAATTTGATACACTTTCTTTCAGGCTGAATTCGTTTGTATGTGCCAAAATCTATCCAATTTGGGCTTATATTAAACATTTGGTGCTCAATGAAAGGCAAACCGAACGTAGATATATGGGAGTTACATCGAAATTTGAACCGATCTCGAACAAATTTGGCAAACGTATTCCTGAACTGCATTTGATAAATTTCGCCCAATATCGTTGTTACGACAGTGGAGGACAAATATAACAAATCGGATTAACAATACATTTGGGAGCTACAGCTATATTTGAACCGATTTCCATCAAGATTGACATAATTGTTTCCTGACTCAATTTGGTCGTATGTGCCAAATTCAATCCTATTTGGACTAATATTACACATTTGGTGCACAATAAAAGATAAATCGGATGAAGATATATATGGGAGCTATATCTGATTTTTTACTGATTATCTCCAATTTTCATAGGCCTTTTGGATCGAGCAATAAATGACATTGAATAAATCGGCTGTGAATGTTATTCTATGCAGATCATCAAAAGGGAACTATGGGCCTACTAGCTTCCTTCTCTTTGTTACAAACAAATGCACAACGACATAATACCCTGACCACAGTGTGGTGTAGGATATTAAAAAATGAAAAACTGTTCCCTATAATCTACGCGAACAATTCATATGGCGTAAGTAATTTTGGAATCAGTTAAAAAAAATTAACTGAAATGATAAATGAGTCCCAAATTTAACAAGTTAAAAAGCAGTACTTTGAATACCCTCCACCATTTGGAACGAATTTGAAAATATTCAAAAAATAAAATCCGTTAAAAATTCTGTTAAAATCTTAATAATACTGATCTTAATGATACCGACGTGGACCTACATAGGTATTGTTTGTCATAAGCCATCCATCACCAACTTCAAATACGACATCGAACAATTTCGTTATGTATTGTACCTAAAATCGTCAAAACACTGATATCTGGGGCCTAAACGAAGACCAGGACCTGCATAGAAAATTTTTTGTCACAGACTGTAGTTCCCATTCCAAACTCTAAAAACGTAATTTGAAACTACTCCGGTGAATATAGACGCTAAAATCATCAAAATACGAAATATCGGGAGGTACGGTTATAGGGGGGGCTATACGAAGACGTGAACCTGCTCAAACAATTTTCTGTATTAGGCTTTAGTATCCATTACGAACTTTAAATACCAAATTTTAAACAATTCCGGTGAATAATGTAGCAGTAATCATCAAAATACGGAATATCGGGAGGTACCGTTATATGGGGGCTATACGAAGACGTGAACCTGCTCAAACAATTTTCTGTCATAGGCTGTAGTATCCATTACGAACTTTAAATACCAAATTTTAAACATTTGCGGTGAATAATGTCGCTTAAATCACCAATATACCGAAAATAGGGAGGTACAGTTATATGGGGGCTATAACAAATCGTGGGTCTACGTTTTGGCCCATTTTCAATGCCAAAAGTCCTGCAGACATATTAAATATTTGAGTAAAATTTTATCAATTCCGCAGCTAGAATGATTTCCACAGACGGACAGGCGGATAGGCGGACGGACATCGCTAAATCGACATAGAACTCTATGCTGATCAAGAATATATATATATTTTGTGGAGTCTAAAATGTATATTTCGAGGTGTTACAAACGGAATGACAAACTAAATATACCCTCCATACTATGGTGAAGGGTATAAAAATGGGGAGGTTACAAACTATTATCATACGATATACAATTTTTAGAAACTGTAACTTTAAACAAGTAAAAAAACATTAAGTTCGGCCGGGCCAAACTTTTAATACCCTCCACCTTAGGGTAAAAGAAACATTAGAAGAAATGTGGCAAAAACCATCAAAATGCCGAATACCGGGAGGTACCGTTATATGGAGGCTATATCAAATCATGGACCCATGCATGCAATGTTTCGCCACCGGAGCTGGAACCCATTATGACCTATAATTACAATGTTTCGCCACACGAACTAGGACCCATTATGACCCACAAATACCAATTTTTAGGCAATTAAGTTAAAAAATGTGGCAAAAACCATCAAAATACCGAATATCGGGAGGTACCGTTATATGGGGACTATACCAAATCATGGACCCATTCATGCAATGTTTCGCCACATGAACTAGGACCCATTATGACCAACCAATACCAAATTTCAGACAAATCCGTGAAAAAATGTGGCAAAAATCATCAAATTACCGAATATCGGGAGGTACCGTTATATGGGGGCTATACCAGAACGTGGACCGATATATCTCATTTTCAATACCAACCATCCTAGACACAATGCAAATTGCTCTGCTAAATTTTGGTGCTCTATGTCAAATAATGTGGGCTGTATCGTGATTTCAACAGACAGACGGGCAGACAGACAGGCAGACAGACGGACTTTAAATCGACTAACAATTTTAAGCTGATTATGAATATATATATATATACTTTATGGGGTCTACGACGAATATTTAAGGATGTTACAAACGGAAAGACAAAGTTAATATACCCTACTTCCCAAGGTGGAGGGTATAAAAAGTAGTTGTAATAAAATAAAACTATTTTCATTTTTTTAAGGAAAAATTATTCCTTGGTCGAAGGAACTTTTTAATGTTCAAACAATTATTTTACTTATTTTTTATTACGGATTGAAAAAAAAAAAACCAAATCTAGTTTATGTGTTTGTTTTCTCTTTCGAGACGAGCTTAATGATCAGGAATTTGCAGTGAAAAGGAAAGCCAGATAGACACTATCACACACTCACCACTATGCGACGCGTTTCGCCGTTGGTTAAGCGGCTCATCAGGCATATTTGGTGTGGATGATGGCTTACAAGGGCCGTTCTCTGGAAAGTAGTATTGCAAATTAGCATATGCGAATTATACACTAGAAACTCTCCAGGTTCGATTCAAGTTCTATTGGCAGATCTTTTTCACAGCAATGTTTTTTTTTTTTTTTTTTGTTAACATTTTCATTGCGACATTCGATTTTTCAAGTCTTATAATTGTAAATCATTTAAACGCGCTAATTTGTTTATTTAACATAATTCTTCTAATTTATTTTTTTGGAATTTTTAGAATGCCTATAATTGTTGTTTAAATATTTATATATATTTATTTGTATATATATGTCAATACGCTTTAATTTCAATCCAGTTAAATTCTTTGCTTTTACATTAAGATTTAGCGTTTTTTCTTATTCTTTCTCTTAATTTTCTTTGCATTGTTTACATTATTTATTTTTTGTTTCTCTCCATTATATTAAAAATTATTATGCAAATACAATTTTCGGTTTAAATGTGTGTGTATGTTGTAAGTTATTTTCCTTAATTGTTTTTAATAATTTACAAATATTTGATTACTTTCTGCTTTTGTTTCTTAGTTCGTCCGTTTAAAATACGTGTCTGCATATATCTATATGTATATATTTACCATCGTTGGGATAAATATTTCATTTAAAAAAAATGTTTTTCTTGTATGAACATTTTTCATTTTAGTTTAATATTTCCCTTTGGAAGGTTGAAGGTCATTACGAATGTTTTATGTAATTACATAATCCACTTAATGCTAAGTCTAATTATAAAGCATCATAATGCATATGTTTTGCATATAACATTCAATGGCCTTTCGTCCTAAGGTTTTTGTATGTTCATGTTGTTTTTGTTATTTTTTCTAAATAATATAAAGTGCAATTCTTCACAAGCCTTTAAAACTGATGGATGTACATAAATGTTTTGGGCGATTTGGTTTGTTTTTGTGGTATTTTGAATTTGGGTTATCTTTCTTTATCGAGGAGGGGTTACAAAATAAAAATTACTATTTTTTTTGTTTTTGTGAAAACAGCACTTTTTTTCAATTGTTTCCTTTCGTTCTCAATAAAATCTTTTCCACTTCTTTTAGGTATGTATATAATACTATATATATGTCTATGTATAATTATGTATGTATATATTGTAAGTTTGATTTGTCATTAGTTGTAGTTTTCTTTTTTCTTGTGTTAAGTCAATAAATTTTCTTTTTCATTTTTTGTATTTAATAGAAATTCCTTTTAATCCTTAAATGGGTTTCACATTTTTTGTTTTGTGTATAAATTGGCCTTTTCCAAAAGCCAAAAATTCTATTCTCTATTCTTCACATTTATATTGATTTGTACAAATTATATGTATGTAGTAGTACTATATAACAAGCTCTCTTTTATATATATATTTTTTTTAATGCAAACCAATTTTTTTTTAATAACACAAATAAAATTTTAAATAATTATTCAGAATGTCATAGTAATATTTATTGATAATTTTAATTAATTAAATATTAAAATAAAAAATTATGAACATTTTATAAATCTAAACAAAACTGAATATATTTTTCTGGGTTCTTTTTATTTTTATTTTGAAAGCGGGAATTTTGTCTTGCATGACTGCAAAATTTAAGCAAAAATCATTTTTTTAAATTGTATTTCGCTCTATTCAAAACGTGCAGCATACTTCAGCGTAATAAAAGAGAATTTTGTAACACATAGAAGAGTGTTAAATTATTAAATTGAAGATTGTATATTATAATCTTCATATGTACAATATTTAATAGTTGAACTGGTTGAAATCTATTTGCATAAATAACACAAATATCGATGAGGAAATTTTTCACATATCGCATTTTTGGAAAGCGAAAAATAAGAAAAAATAGAAATAATTAATTATTTTATTCAAAATGTCAAGCGACTTAAACTAAATTGTTGAACTGTACATAGAATCTGTGTATCTGTATATGTATTTTTGTATACTCCACCATAACATGGAGGGTATATTAAGTTTTTCATTTCGTTTCTAATTCATCGAAGTAATCATTTTAGACACAACAAAGTTTGTATATTCATCGGCATTTGATTTGATATTTAAATATTGTTAGGGGTTCCTACCCATCTTGCAGAAAACAGTTAATATGAGACCACATTGTGGTATACAGGATGAGATGAAAAAACTGCAACCAAATTCAGACTGCTGTCATTTCTAAGCCACTCGTTCGAAAGCTTTTAAAATTATTCCAGTGACAGCTCATTATATTGTTTACAAGCGTACAAAAGCATTTTCGTGAGAATTTTCCAGGAAAATAGTTATTTGTGATGGAATTCAAGCGTGATAATGTGATTTCTTTATATTTGGCTGGAAAACCACTAGTGGCTATCGTTAGAGCAATCCAACATTTAAATGTGAATAAACCTTTTGTGTCTCGTACCATCGCTCATTACCGTGATACTGGTAGCGTAGCCTGACGTCAAGGAAGTGGACGGAAGAAAACAGCAACATCAGCAGAAATTGTTCGAAAAGTAAAGGAGCGACTTGATCGAAACCCGCGTTGCAGTGACTCGTGAGCTGAACATTTCGCAATATTCCATTCACCAAATTACAAGCTCGGGTTAAAGTCATTGAAATTCCAAAAAGTACAAGATCTTACACCCCAACAGAAAGAAAATAGACTCAATAGAGCTAAAGAGTTGCTTCGCTTGGCCGAAAGTGGTGAACAGCCGAATTTGGTTTTCTCCGATGAGAAAAAATGAATGAGCCGCAGACCTTGGACATTCCAACATAACCTAGCACCATCGCAGTCACGGTTACAAAATGAGGTTCCTCGCTTCATATTCAGCGCCCAATGGCCACCAAAATCTCCGGATACCAATCCGTTGGATAATGTGTCTGGAGTATTTTGGAAAACAAGGTTGGCACTAAGAAATACCAAAGTGTCGAGCACCTCAAGCAAGCGCTTCGCCGGGAATGGGCCAAATTACTGCAGAACAAAATTCGGGCAGCGTGTGAAGTTTCATTGTTGATATAGGTGCTACTTATTTACTACCATGGTACAATCATATCAAGGTAGGGCTATGATACCATATGATTTCAATTTTTTTATTTTCTTGGCTTAAATGTCATCTTTATTTGTCTATGTATGTGTTTTCTTATCGATAACAAAAAAAAATGTTCAGAAAACGTTCAAATTCGGATGTTTTCAAAGTGTTTATTTCATCGTATGCATAGACAAAATCTAGAGTTTTTGTAGCGAAATAATATATATAGAACCTGGTTTTGAAAAGAAGTGTTGGCCTTTCATTCAGTTTTCGCGGTTTTCAATTATTTATTCAATTTGATACTATTTCTGATATTACAAGCCAAACAGGTAGTCCTCTATACTTGCAATTTTTTCAAAGTTGACCTACCTTCTCTTCATTGTACCATGTTTACTACTATGGTAGAACGGAACGGAATTGTCTAAAATTTTGTATTTGAAGTTTCTGATGTGTGTGTAACTGTCTTAAAATAAATTGTTGACAAAGGTCCTACTTATTTACTACCATGGTAGAAGAATATAGGTAGACGCGTCGACACAGCTGCTGGGACAATGAACTGTCAAATCAATTTTGGAATCGAAAATGTTGAATGAAAAATTATTTAAATTTGTAATAGCCTCCGAATGACATAGTATAAGAAAACATCTAAAAATCTACTTATATTTGAAAAAAACATTTAAATTTTTTGACATATCAATGCAAGCGTTGATGCATCTACCTGTATTCTTCTGCCATGTTTACTACTTATTTAATATAACCTCGTGGACAAGAGAGCAAAATGTCCCAAAATGTACAACTGAGAATATAGAATAAGCTAAGTACTATATTGTAGCATACTCTCAGGAGGCTGTAAATATTTTCTTTCATATTCCTTAAATTTATTATTAGAAATGCAATTAGCTTTGCGTAAAAAGAATTTTTACGAATGTTGACTATTTCCAAATAAGTCATACATTTTTCAACGTTATTATCGGATAAGATAAAAGAAACATAAGTATCATACCGATAGAAAAAGTGCCGTCAACTTTAATTTATAGTTTTCATACATAATTTTGCGTTTTACTATTTGTCGATATTTGATGATCATTCAAAAAATTGTTAGAGAATGCAACTTCAGATATTGATTCGAAATAGTCCAATTAAAAAGCGCTTTTGTCATTTGTAATTTTTTTCAAAAATTGTTATTATGTTTCGAATAATATTAATGGTCCCACTCACAATACAATAGTTTTGACAGCATTTGAAAATGTATGTATAAATTTTATATAGTTAAAGAAAAAATTAAAGAAAGATTTTTTCTGTCGGTGAAAATCAAAAGGCAAGGAGTAAATGTGATTCTCATTGACTTGTGAATGCTCGACACACACACCCTAGAGATTGCTTTTCACGGACGTAGTACTGTCAATAAAAGGTGAAATAGCCAAGTTACAATTCCCTTCGCAGGGATGAAATCATGATATTGATAGCGATCAGTAAATACTGTCAAGCTGTCAGTCTTGTTAAAAAAACTACTCTCTGTAATAGAGAATATTATGAAGTTAAGCCAATGGGGGATTCAGCTTCTGATTGGATGATTTTCGATTTGAAGGATTGCCATAAAATTGTTTAGTTTTTTTATTAATCTTTGTTCTCCCGTAATATCTGCTCAAAGAAGCTGGTTTGACCATTAGAAAAGTACGGAAATACTACATCGACTTTGTTATTGTTATATATTAAAATATTGAGAATTTCGAAAATTGATATATTAAAGCTATTTGTCCCGAAATATAAATTATATTTCTTTTAAAAGCCTTTTGGGGGTTTTTTAATGTTTTTAGATACATATTTGATACAACTGTTAGCTTAAATTCTCAATGAAATTAATATTGGGAAAATTAAATATTTGTTACAGTTGTCACACAGTGTTATCTCTTAATTTAATAATTAAAAAAACTTATTTATTTTTTTCAAGCAACACTTGTGCACTTTCAGTGTAAACGACAAATAATTATATTATAATAATTATAATTCTTGTGAATATTGTAGCATACTTTACGGCTGTACAAAAAATTAAGCAAACCAAGTGAATAAAAACAAATAAAAAACTTTTTCCTAGAATCCACCATAAGACAAAAAAAATATTAAATATCAAGATTTCTGTACGTGAACCAATATAGTACCACCGGAAGTCGATTCAATAACAAACTACAACTACATTTAGAAATGTTGTTAAACCCATGAAAACACCGAATATATGGGGCCATAGGAGAGCGTGTACCTATATGAACATTATTAGAAATCAGTACAAACTCTTTTTCGTTAAAAATTGTAGATAAAATCACAAAAAATGCCTACACAGTCCAAAGGTCTAAAAATCAATTTCGTAACTATTTCATAGGAAAATGTGGTTTTAAGCATCAAAGTATCGAATATCGGGAGGTATCGTTATATAGGGGCTATATGAATATGAGGACAGATATACTTTAACTAATATAGGCTATACGTTTTATAATATGGGATGTATCCAAATAAATTTATTTACTTAGGCAGACATATAGTCGAACATAGACATAGATCGACTTAAAATGTATTTTGACGACGAACATATGCACTTTATGCAGTCTCCGACAAATGAAACGGTATGACAAATTAAATATATCGTCCTTCCTATCGGGGAAAGCATAAAAAAGAATAAAAAAATAGTTGAGAAATCGGCTCCGATATTATAAGGAGAGAAATATATTAACCTCCGATAAACTTCCCGAGTTTCCTGATGTTTATCACGATTTTTATATACCAAACTCTGTAGGAAAGCGGTACGATATTTCACAACACAGTATTTATTGACTGTATTCCGTCATAAGGATGTTGTTGGAAAAGAAACAGCAGCAGCAGATAGTCTTAATTCTGCTCTAAATAAATCATGTTTGGGATTTTTTGACAAAATATTTTTATTGGAAGTATAAAAGGAATTTTTATTTAGTTTTTTTTTCTTTTTTCAGAAAAACTTTTTAATGACAATTAAATTTAATTATTTAATAGCCCAGAATCAATATTAGGACGTATCACGTTAAAGTATATTGTGTAATACTAAATATCTATTTGACAATATTTGCACCAAAAGTAAGTAATAAGAACAAAAAAAATCTCCTCGTAGTGAAGCAAATCTACTCAGTCGAAATGTTCAGAATTGGGACAGCCTGAAATTTTTCATAAGAAAGGTTTATTGAAAATTTATCAAACCTTTTAATGCCGCTTAGAAATATTAATACGAAAAATTCAATATTTAATATTTAACATGTTAAAAAGGACAATTTGGAATGAATTTGGAAATTTACAAAAAAAAAAAAAAATCCATTAAAAAATCTGTTAAAATCTTAAAAATACCAAATATAGCCGTTATATTGGGGTCTCTACGACGTGAACAAACATAGGCTTTGTTTGTCATAATGAAATAAACGAAATTGAAATAAACGGTGAATAATATAGCTAAAAGCATCAAAATACCGTATAAAGGAAGGTACCGTTATATCAGAGCTATACGAAGACCTGGACCTGCATCGAAAATTTTCTGTCACAGCCTGTAACATTTACATTACGAACAATACAATACAATACAATATTTCAAACTATTTCGGTGAGTATTGCACCTAAAATCGTCCAAATACCGAATATAGGGAGGTACTGATATATGAGGCCTATACGAAGGCCTGGACCTGTATGTATAGACAACTTTCTGTCACAGACTGTAGTTCCCATTAGGAACTCTAAATACGTAATTTGAAACTACTCCGGTGATTAATGGCGTTAAAATCGTGAAAAGTACCGAATATAGGGAGGTATCGTTATATGGGGGCTATACGAAGACGTGGACCTACACACGCAATTTTCTGTCTAAGGCGGTACTATGCATTTTGAACTTCAAATACCAAATTTGAAGCAATTCCGGTGGGAATAACGTCGTCAAATTCATCAATATACCAAATATCGGGAGGTACCATTATATGGGGGCTATATGAAAACGTGGACCGACATGGCCCATTTACAAACTTAACCTGCCTACCGGTAAACTATGTATGTATGCAAAATTTTAGCCTTCTATCTCAATTCGTTCAAAAGATAGCGTGATTACAACAGACACACGGACATCGCGAAATCGACTTAGAATTTTAAGCTGATCAAGAATATATATACTTTTTTTGGGTCTGACATGAGTTACAAATGGAATGACAAAGTTAATATACCCTGCATAGTATGGTGGAGGGTATAAAAATATGTGAATGACTAAAGACTGTGCTCAAAAATATAGCATTCTGTCCGAATTGAAATATTTAAGAATTTCCGTGATTTGCTCAAGGACAAAATGATTTTGTCTAGGTGTTTGTATCCGTATACGCCACATTTTCTATGACATTATTTAAAAGTCATAAAGTATTCGACATTCGAATAACCTGTGTTATCTCCTCGTCCTAATGAATTATAACGATTAATCTAAAGATTAAATTTCATTATGGCTAAAGCACACACTAACTAATAAAATCCCGTGTTCAATTATCAGATACAAATAATATACGTGTCCAATTGCGTAAAAGTTTGTACAAATCGTTGCTAAATGTCGTGTATTTACTTAACAGTCTAATGTAAACTACCTTTTTCGCCTACAAGAAGTTACTGAGCAGGACATAATTTTAGCGACGCACCGTGGCTCTGCACTTACCTTTAATATTATACAAATGGAAATTTGCGGATATTAACAAAATAACACATCCACCCAAAAAAAAAAAAAAATCGATAAAATTAATATATGCCAATCCCTAAAACACGCTATGGTCTGAATTGATAAAAACAATTTGAAATAAATTGGGACAAACAACAAATTTCTTGTTATAATATTTATTATTATATTTTATTGTTCAAAAAAAAAAAAAACTTGTATTACGACTTATACAACAAAAATTAAAAATAAAACTGTATGTTTTGTAAACAGTTTTACAGCACAAAAAACACATACGTTTCCATTGTTTCTGTTATTTCTTTTTTTTTTTAATTACTATAATTTACAACAACTAAAATATGCTACAATATTCATATAACTATGTTTTCATTTTGCATGTTTGTTATTTCCGTTCTTTTTTTTGCCTTTTAATAATAGTAATGATAGTAATAATAATTATATAAGAATTAAATGTTAATATACAATATGTTTGTGTTTTGAGAGATGTTTTGACGAGGCGCGACATGGCGCCCAACATTACAATAATCTCAACTCGAGAGAGGAGGGTTTTTTGCTTTTCGGTCTTTTTTTTAATTGTATTTTGCTTTAAATAGGATCTCAGTTATGTTTTGTTAATCTGCTTTCCTCGTTTGATATGAGAGAAACTAAGTCTTCCCGCTTTATTTGTTTGTTTTCCTCTGCTTCTTCTTCTTCTTCTACTACATTATCTAAACTAGTTAACGCTTGGTACAACAGTACAATTGTGTTTTTTGTTTGTTTGTTATGTTTACTTAACATTTCAAGTAGCTTACTAAATGCTTTCATTTTGTTATGTGCGCTTTGGCGCGCATACGATTTCATTTGTTTTTTGTTTTTTTAATTATTTTACTTTAAGTCAATTAATGATTGTTGTAGTAGTTGTTATTTGTTTGCTTTTTTATTTTGTAGAAATAGTTGTTGATTGTTAATGTTTTACAATAATAATATTCCTGTATGTAGTTTGCATGTGTTCTTTTGCATTATGCTTGTAGAATTGAATTAAGAATTTAAAATAAATTTTAAAAACATAATTTTAAAGTAGAACTAATGATGTGAGATTGTAAAGCAAGGTTAATTAGATAGAAAGGTTTAGATTTTAGAAATCATGGCTAACAGTTTTGATGTTTACATTGAGAAATGCTCAGTCATAAAAATTCGAATTTCTGAGTACAGATTAGAAATCTAATGCGATTTTATTTTCAAAATATGAAATGATGTCGACCACTCTGTTTTTTTTAAAGGGGTGTGTATCCAATGAGCCGACATCTTTCTGTAATTTTCAATTTTCCTTTGAAAATTGAAGACTGCCAATTTCATTTTTTTTTGTTTTTGAAAAGTGAATATATTAATAACAATTTGTGCCGATTTGGCGATTCGAATGTAAAACATCAATTTCAAATGTGTGTGTTTTTTTTTAAATTTTTGAAAATCAAAAATTTGAAAAGCTTATGAAGAATTCAAGAAACATGTTCCTTGCCTTTATTAGATATCCACTACCCATCCTCTAAATACCTAGCCCTTTGTCGAAAATATTTACCTAAATCAAACATGTTCTAAGCAACAAATCACCTGAAGTAAAATTCTATTTGAAATCCTCCAAGAAATTATTGTGATAATATTTGGGCATTGTTGATTTCTCTTAAATTCTGTACACAAACTGTTATGGCCAAAGACTAATAGAAAATAACTTCTGTTTCTGCAAAATTTGAATTGAGAGATTTCCTAACCATTATTTTTTTAATATTTTCATGTTTTTATTGATTTGACACAATCGATTAATTTTGAAGACAAAACCATTCAATTCGAATTTCACACAAACCGAACCATAGATATACTAGTTTGAAAATACTATTTAAATCTTTTTAGGTTGTTAAAATTTGCAAAGCAAAAGTTTTGCTTTGTTTCATTATGCCAATATTTCTATTACACCTAAAAGTATGCAACACATTTTGTTTTAATTATGTTTTGTTATCTTTAAATTCTCTTAAGAAATTCCTGCCTTCAAGACTATCATTCTTATTTAAAAAAAAACCCATTAGTTAATAAAAATATATTCAGCGAATGTCTGTGTGTGTTTTTTTTTTTCATAACAATTAACATAAAAAACAAATTTATATTTTTAATATTTTTTTTTCTTCTAATAAAATTAAATTATTTAAAAACTAGTTAAAAAAATTGTCTTATTGATTTCATTTCTCATATAGTTTTTTTGTTTATCATTTATTATTTTGTTTTTTTTTTTCTCTTAGCTCTTGGTTTGCATTTGAATGTAGTAGAGTTTTTGTTTGTTTTGTTGTATTGATAAATTTGAATTTTTGTTTGTTTCTTGTTGCTGTTGTCTTGTATTTTCTTGTTGTTGTTCTTAATTTTCTAATAAATTGTTTGTTTTTTGCCATAAAAACTAAGTTGTTTTTTGTTTTGTTTTCTCACTTATCCTTAGGTATGTATATATATGTTTTAAGATTCCCATTTTTTTGTATTTGTTTAAAAATATATTTATAATAATATTAATAATAATATAATAATAACACTATATCAGCAAATACACAAAAAAAATTTGTTCATTTCATTTTTTTTCTGTTCTTCTCAGTTTTGTGTGGGGTTGTGGTTTTGTTTAAAACGAAACACAGTTGATATTCTCATATATATATATATATGTATGTATATATTTAGGTAGGTTCTTCCTTATTTCCATATTATTCATTTTTTTTGTTGGTTTGTTTTGTAGTAAACGTATGTAGTTGTTTTATTATGCGTGAATATATGTTTTTGTTTTGTTGGTTTCATATATATACTACACAATTATGTATGTATGGTTATGTATAGTTTTGTTTTAGAAATATGTTTATGTTTTGTTCAATAGCTTAATTATGTATTAAAGTTCAGTTTTTTTTTTGTTCATTTTCCAGCTACTATAAAAGAAAAAAATATTCTGGTACTATAATTATATTCATTTTCAAAGAGGTGTTGGGTGGTGGGGTTATGAAATGTTTTATTTTTGTTATTTTGTAGAGATCTTAATAACATTGTACTACAAGCCAAAAAACTAATTTCTGTAGAATTAAAATGCCTTTCCATGTATGTTTTTAGAGATGTGATATGGTAGCTGGGATGTTCATGACTATTTTAGAATATTGCAGATTTTTAACACAGCAAAAATTATTAATTTAAAATTGCCTTTTAAGTTTTAATTCCTTTAGACTTTTCAAATTTAATGTGGACCAAATTTTCTTTAAATTTAATCGAGATCGAAAATAAATTGATCGTTGCCGTTAGCAATACCTTTATAAATTCCTGTCTCAAGTCAAAAAAGTCAGTAAAAAACTCAAAGATATTGGGAGAGCAATCTTTCAAGAAAATCTTTTATCTTTCTCATTTTGATTTTAAACATTTTGGGTCAAATTATGCCAATTGGTAAGGATTAGACCATTTTTCATAGACGCTTTCGCTTGCAAAACCTATTTTATTAAACTACCTACCTACCTGTTTCTTTCATTCATTTCTAATTTCATGAGAGCATTTGTTCATCATCAAGGACTATGATTCGAATCGGCTTTAATGATTCGGAATAAGAATATCACGTCTTACATAAATATTTATGGTAAATTCAAAAAAAAAAAAAAAAAATAAAATAAAAGGTTATAGGATCTCTAATTGAAAAATATTGCGATTCGACTTTTTATTCTTCCCGCCAACAATAAACATATTCGTATCTGAAAATTATTTATTCCTTTAACCATTTTGCTCGTGTAACAAAGAATTTCCCAAATGCACGTTTCTTTATCCTTCTGAGAGATGTCAATTTTTATTTAAAAAATATAATTTCATAAGAGCATTTTTTTATCATCAAGGACTATAAAATCGAATCGGCTTTAATGATTCGAAAAAAATATCGCGTTTTTTTAATGTTTAAAGTAAATTTGAAAGACATTTAATCGGATCTCTAATTAAAAAAACATTGCGATTCGACATTTTATTCTTCCCGCCAACAACAAAAAACGTATCAAGTCTCAACATTATTTATATGTTACAAATTAGTCTAGGGTAATGCGGAGGGAGGGAACAAATGACCTACCCATTATTCAAAAATTAAAAGAAAAGGAGTCATGGAAACCAATTTCACTTTTCTAAATCTCACATTTGAATTCAGATTCCAAAAATCGAATCGGGTTTTATTACACACCAAAAAATCTTCAAATATGGGTTTATGTGGGGGGAATGTCACTTGGCAAGTTACCATTGTTATGATATAATGTGAAATTAAACCGTTTATAACTTGCAACTAGTTCATTGAGGATATATAAGACTCATTTTCAACATTCTAATCCTACAAAAACCAGTCAAGCAGTACCATATCAAAATCAATTTTAAATCAAAGGAAAGAGTATTTAATGATCCTATGCATGATAGCATCCGATACTCTTTCTTATGCAGACAAACCAGAGAAATATTTTTTGAAATAAATGTGGTCGGAAAATGAGTTTGGATGACGTTCTTTATCTCAAAGCTTAAATTTGTTCCAAAAACTACAAGGAAATGTTTCACCCACATTTTTTCTTTTTCAACACTTTGTAATCCTAATTTTGATTTGATTTGATGATTTGAGAATATTACTTTCATGGCAATTTTTATGAATACGGTAATTGAGTCCCATCCTACTCAAAATAATCAATTAATAGGTCATTGGGTCTGTTTTTCAAATTTGAAATTTAACTAGAAAAACAATGAAAAATTGAAATTGTGTTTTTCTTTTGCATTCACTTTAATATCGTCATACAGAAACAGGCCCTCATGATTTAATGTTATGGAACTTTTTATACAGAACATTTTAACGGTCCATTAAAAAACTAAATTTTATTTTTCAATTAAGAACAAGTTGCTGCAATTATTGATAATATTTGGCACACAACAAGTGTTTCAATATTACCCTTTTAAAAATAGAGTTGAGACTAAGATTTTGCGTGTCAGTTTTAAACAAAAGCAGATTCTACGATTATAAAAGGTTCATATGCAGTATGACATACTTTGAACCATTTTATTTCGAAAAAATCTTGTTCGAGTTTTTATTAAAAATATTAACTGAATGATAGTTAGACGATCAGTAGAAAGTTATCAATGCTCTACAACTAACATACCCAAATAATCTCATATTCGAAAATTGTGTTTTTAGTTTTCAGCCTTTTCGAAAAAAAAACTAATTCAGACATTCGATATCGCATAATTTTCTTATCTAGGTAAATTTGTGCTACATGAAAAAGTTGATTGAAACAACTCGAGCATTAGACCCTTCTTTCAATGACTATTGAGTTAGGGGGCAGATAACAATTTGCTTTTATCCAAATGGAAATATTGCTTGAAACAAATTCAAATGTCTATTGACATAAAGGGCAGATTACAAGTTAAAAATGAAAAAAAAAAATACTTTTTAAAATGGTCAGAAAATGTTAATGGCGGCACAATTTAAAGCAATACATACATATGTTATTATATTCTGAAAAGTGTAACAATACACATTTTATAAAAACATTCATGAAAAAAAAAAAAATATATACAAAAGGATGGGTTACATTATGGGACCAATTACTTTATTTTAACTTCTGAGAATTAGCGCCTTCTTTGGAGGACATTCTAACTTGTAGGACAGATTACAGATCAAAAGAATATTTTCAGAAGAGATACATAGTTTTAGTTGAGGTGTATGCATTTAAAGCAGCAGATTAACATATTTCTAGATTTTGAAACGTTTAACGAAATCACATTTTAGGAAAACCGACATGAAAGAAATTCTACCATAACCTCACTCTACAAATAGATTTACCAATTTTATTTTTTCTAACCTGTAGTTCAATGCCTTTTTTCTCTCGATCATTCTATCGGCCACATAAAACTGTTTGCTGCTATTGCAGTAGTGTTCATCTTCTTGTGGCTGTTGTTAGCTGCTGGTAGTATTATCGAATAATATTCTAGTCATAAAGTGCTTTTGTTTTATTAAATTGGGGTATATTTGATTTTTGTTTGTTTTTTTTTTATTTGTAATAAATTGTTTTTGTTTTATTTTATTTTTTTATTCATATCCTAAACTTAAGTTCACATCCAGTAAATTGAATTATAATATGTTTAAAAAATAATGATATTTAAAAAAAAATAAAACGAGAATTACAAATTAATAATAAAAAATAATTTCACATTGTTGTTGTTGTTGTGTTTTCATAAAAAATTATATATAAAATATTATAGGCTTTTTTGTTGATTTATTTTTGTTGTTGTTGTTTCTATATGTAAATATATAAAAATATGTAAGTAGTAGGTAGTAGTAATAGTAGTATGAGAATAGAAATAAAAGAGAGGAAACAATTTAGTATGTAGTTTTGTAACTTCTTCTATCCAACGACAACTTGCTTAATACTTTTACACAATTTAATAATAATTATAATAATAATAATTAAAATTTATACAGTAGAATTTGTTTATAACTAATTTGTTATATAAAGAACATTTGGGTGACCTATAGAATAAAATACTTATAAACAAATACTACTGCTGCTGTTTTAATTTGATTTGATTGTTGGATTCCAATATTGTTGCTGTTGGTGGAGGTGGTGGTGATGATGTTGCTAGATTGGTTGGTTGGTTGGTTGTTTAGTTTCTTGGATTGGCTGCTTTCTTTCTTTTATTTTGCGAGGAGTTGTGAGAAAGCCTTTGAAGAGAAGCAAAATAGAAAATTTGCTTTGCATTTTCCGATGGTATGTTTGTTTGTTTGTTTCAGTTTGTTCTCTGTTAATCTGTGTAAATAATGTGGTGGCATTTGTTCGCATTACATGTTCGCCTTTGATTGTTAACAATTTATTTACTCCTACAATTAACTTCTTCATCTTCTGCTACGGCTGCTCCTTTAGCTTTGTTTTCTTTAAAAATTTGTTCTTTTCTTTTTCTCTATACTAATCAGATTTCCTTATATTTGTTTTGTTAAATTTAAATGATTTGTTTCCAGTTTTATAATTTTTATATTGTTTGTTGGTTTTTGTTTTTTGTAGCAGTATTATATACTTTGCTTAGCTTGCTGCCTATGTTCTTGTTCTGGTTGTTTTCCTTTTTTTAGGGTTTCTTTATTATAGTTTAAATTGTTTTTTTGTTTTTAATATATATTATGTAGATTTTTTGTTTTTTAAATGTTATGGGTTTCATTTTGCTTTTTTGCGTTAATTAATAAATCTCTCAGATTCATGCAGGTTTATTGAACAGGTTGTTGTTGTTGCTGGTATTGTTATAGTTGTTGCTTCAGATATTTGATTTAGAGAAACTGACACGTAAATGATTCGATTCAGATAACTGATGATTGTGCATTTTGATTAAAGCCAAGACGGCTTCTTCGACAGTGGAGAGCTGTAACAAGGCCATTTTGCGATCCCTACTGGAAGTTTTTGAAAAGAGAACAAAAAAGAGAAAATTATTTAGTAAAATTTGCAACAAATGCGATATTTGAAATGAATACTTACGGGAAAAATTTAAATGCCTTAACTTCAAATTTGTTGGAGGTGAAGGCTTCTTTTATATCTTCCTCGGTGCAGGATGATCTGGAAGATGGAAAAGAAAACAAATATTTAAGTAAAATTGGTATCAAATTTTAGAGTAAAATAACTTCTAGTCTAATTTTTATGTATTCTCTAGAATGAGAAGATATGCCAAAAAAAATTAAAAATAAAATATCAGAAAACAAAGAAGAAGCATTTTTGACCTCCACCACAAGATGGGGCTATATAAAAAATTTCAGTTTGTTTGCAGGACTGGTCTGTGACCTCTTTTCTCTGTCAATTGGATTTTTCCCGTTTTTTTGGGTGATATTTCATATTTCGTTCTCTGTGTAAAACATTCGCCATTTTGAAGTTACTGTTAATACAGGGTGCGAGAAAAAACTGCAACCAAATTCAGACTGCTGTCAATTCTAAGCCACTCGTCCGACAGCTGTTAAAATTATTCTAGTGACAGTTCATTATAACGTTTAGAAGCGTACAAAAGCATTTTGGTGAGAGTTTTCCAGAAAAAAAAGTGATTTGATTTCTTAAATGAGTGATTTCTTTATATTTGAAAAACCACAAGTGGCTATCGTAAGAGCACTCCAGCATTTAAATTTGAATAAATCTTTTGTGTCTCGTACCATCGCTCGTTACCGTGATACTGGTAGCGTATCCCAACGCCAAGGAAGTGGACGGAAAACAGCAACATCAGCAGAAACGGTTCGAAAAGTAAAGAAGCAACTTGATCGAAACCCGCGTTGCAATGGCTGAAAAATGGGTCGTGAGCTGCACATATCGCAGTATTCCAATATTCATAGAAATTCCAAAAAGTGCAAGAACTTACACCGCAACAGAAAGAAAATAGACTCAAAAGAGTTAAAGAGTTGCTTCGCTTGGCCGAAAGTGGCGAACTGCCGAATTTGGTTTTCTTCGATGAGAAAACATTAGTTGTTCAGCAGTTTGTAAACGAAAATGTGCACCTTCGGTTGGCCACCAGAACTCAAGCGCCGGCCATGGTGATGGTGTGGGCCGCCATAACAGCCGATGGTGGCATCAGACCACAGAGTTCGTACATTCCAACACCATCCACCCAAGAATGGTTACAAAATGAAGTTCTTCGCTTGATTTCCAGCCCACAATGGCCACCAAAATCTGGTCGGATACCAATCTGCTGGACTATTGTGCCTAGAGTATTTTGGAAAGCAAGGTTGGCACTGAAAAATACAGAAGTGTCGATCACCTCAAGCAAGCGCTTCGCTGGGAATGGGCTAAAGTACCGCAGAGCAACATTCGGGTAGGGTGTGACGGTTTCATTGGCCGCTTGAAGGTCATAATTCGTGCCAAAGGTGACCAATTCGAAGAAATATAAACTTGTTCTAAAATTTGATGCTATATCTGAGATTCTTTGCTTTAATTCAATAAAATTAAAAAAAAAATGTAAAAATTATGACGTTTGAATTTGTTGCAGTTTTTTTACCTCACCCTGTATACTTTATGGGGTCTACGACGAATATTTATGGATGGAAGACAAATTTAATATACACTTCTTTCAAGGTGGAGGGTATAGAAATGACCAAAAAGACGCCCTTTGTTGACTCGTATTTTTATCTACAATATTGCCTATGTACCTAAAATGAACAGATTTCGAGAAATCTGAATCCCAATATTTGCAAAGGTGTGTGGTCACCTTGTAAAAACATAGATAGACCTTCAAAATATTTTCATAAAAAAACACAGTCTTTATAGCTCTAGAATTTTAGTTTTATTTAAATCTTTGGTTCCTCTTCTATTGAGCTTACGATCTCGTCACTTGGGTTAATTTTTTTTGTCATAGAAGTTATTTTTAAAATAACTTCTGGGGAGAATATCCCAGAAAAAAAAAAAAACAAGGGAACTGAGAAGGATTGGTGGCTCTTTCCGAAACCTAGGTATTTCCCCCTGGTAAACATTACCACCGTTCTCCACTAATAAACAAACGTTGTTTTTATAAAAACAACAATAAAGGGATTAAGCATGACCATTTTACAACAACAAAAAAACTATGGTATCCCGAACAAACAAGCCAACACTGTTCTATGCTCTACCTAATATTCCTAAAAATCCGCATTTTTTTTTTTTGCAAAAATTATTTTATTAATTCTACAATTTTGTCTGAATGCTTCCTTACATACAACCCGATGAGAGGATATTTTCCAAAATCCTTTCAATATAATATTTATAATTCAAATTGTTTATATTTGAATTTTTAAAAGTTACAAAGCTGCCTCTTAAACTTTTGCATATTATTTTTGTTCTTTATTTATTTATTTATTTTGTTTTACTTACGGAATGTTACTTAAATGCAATGTTGCCGATGGCGGATAGATGTTTTGATAATTTTTGCTGCCTGGTTTCTTGAATCGATGCAATGGATTCTGGGAATAGTCACGTGTTAGACCAGCATCAGGTTGTCCCTCTTTCGGCAGTTGTACGGCTTGATGTTTGCTGGCCATAACACGTACTGCCTTACCCCACAAGCGTAATTTGTCAAGGTGATTCATAGCTGTAAATGAAGACAAAAAAAAAAGACAAATGTTAGAAGGAACAGACAAATAAATAAAAATTCTAAATTATAAAGAGACAGGGAATGGGTTGATTTGTGGAGAATTTTAAGAATAATGGTTGAAAAATTCCAAGTGTTAAATGGCGAAGGAAGAACTTTAAAACGAAAGAAACATTTTTGGAACACCAATTAAAAAAAAAAAAACTTTATTTTAAGTTTCCTCCCGATGTGACTTTCTCTGAAGCCCATAAATATCTAGTACCTTTATTATCAACTCTAACTAATTCCTATTTATTTATTCTATAAATTTTCAATATTCAATTTGTTAAACTCATTTTCGTTTATATTGTCTTATGGGTTATTTTCCCCAGAGTTTGGTCAAAGTGTTGTTTTATTAAAATACAACAACAAAAACGAAACGAAGGACCATTTCTCGGCAAAATGTCTCTGTATTTTCACTGCAAAAAAAGGCAAGGCAAGCAAAAACAATTTAAATTTTCTTTCAAAGTAATTTTCAGGGTTATCGCATTAAATAAAGTGTAAATGAGTTGTCGGTTGGTAGTTGTCCTTTTCTTTGGGCATTTATTTGCACAATATTTATGTCAGAAAGAACGAAGGCCACAAAAGGGAAGAGGGGAGGTGGTGGATGCGGAGGGTAGGGGAGCAGACTCCCTCAACATACAATACACCATACTACGTATTTTGGTATATAAAATTGAAATAAATGGAAAAAGAAATGCGATATTATGTGACCGACACTACCTACCGACATTGACTACTAATGTGCCACAAGGGTAGTGAAATAATGTTTATCCTTTTCAGTGGCAGGTCCCAAAGCTTACCTTTGCAAGAAACAAACCAAAAAAAAAAAATGAAATGGAAAATGGGCGAAAAAATGGCACATGCCGGCATAAAGCCGTTTTCGTAGTCACACATGGAAAATGTGCTCTAGAGGAGGGGTGGGGGTGCAAAAAAAGAGGCTGGGAGGTTGGTGTTTGGCAGTTGCATTTTTAATAGAGCTGTAAAACATAGTCAGGCTGACAGACTGTAGCAGTTGTAATACATACAAATGTATTGTGTCCGTATATTTGTTGCAAAAAAAAAAAAAAAAATGTAATCTCTGAATGAATTCTTGTGTGACTATCGAACAGGTAAAAGAATACAATAAATGTGTTTCGTTTTTTTTTTTCTTTTGTACCTTGGTGTGCATCTGTGTGTGTTTTGTCTGTAATAAACTATGTTCTACAACATCATACATTATTGTACATATTATATGTTGGGACCTACTGCAAATGACTGAGCGAACCAGCCAGCCAGCCAGCGAGCGGGTGAGTGAGTGTACTCTCAATACAAATGTAGCTTTTTATTGCATATTCTCATAAAATATTAACAAATTCATTTGTTACATCAACGAAATGGCAAAAATTGTATCCAGCCAGCGTGGGGAGTGTGAGAGAGAGAAAGAGATGCTAGCCATGCTATAAAAACATATGTGTGTGTGTGTTGTGTACTGCCATAGTTTAAAGGCAAGACACATACGTTTTATACGCCATTACAAAGGGTAATACCTTTATGTTTTTGGTGTTTTCTTTTATATGTAAGTATGTGTTGTTGTTGTTGCCACAACAATACAAAAGAAGGAAACTACAATTGTTGAAGCGGTGTAATAAAAACAAACATAAGATTGACAGAAAAAAACGGAAACAAAGGGATATAAAAACAATACTGAAAACACCAAACAAAAAGAATAAAAAATTCTTGATGTGAAAAAGAAAATCACGAACAACTTGTAAAAATTGTTTATAGAAGTAAAGGTAAAAACTTTTTTCTCAAAGATCCAACAAAGTGACCATTACTGCGACTAAACTTTAAACGGATTTTTTGTTCTAAAGTTTATTGCAAAAAAAAAAAAAAAAAAAAAAATATGTTCTTAATATCCGTAAGCATAGCCTAAAGTTTGGAAAAAAATTAAAAAAAATCGACGCTTATTGTACCCTCCACCACAGTATGTAGAGTATATTAAGTTTTTCATTTGGTTTGTAACACCTCGAAATGTACATTTTAGACCCCACAAAGTATATACAGGGTTGCCCATATTCGACGGACCCATCTGGCAACGCCATAACTTTTGACAGAGATGTCACATCGCTTAATGACATACCGCGTTTGAAGCGTCAGTCCAAGCAGATTTTTACCATGAACCAATATAAGCCACGCGAGCGCTCTAAAATTTACATTCAACAGAAGAAATCCATTGTGAAAACTCAACGTGCTTTAAAACATTAAAAAATGTGAGAAGTGCGCCTTCTAAGAAAACCATTATGCGTTTATTCGACTGGTAGGGCTCTTTCTAATCCGAAGAGGCCATATAAAAATCGAACAAGGCGGTCGGCCGAGAATATCGCTGCCGTACGAGCCAGTGTTGAGAGTTCCCCAAGAACATCCCAAAAACGCCGTTCTCAGCAGTTGGGCATGACTCGGTCCACTTTACAACGGATTATTCGCATTGATTTGCATTTGTTCCCGTACAAAATTCAATTGACGCAAAGAATGTTACCTGCGGACAAGCCTCGTCAATTGGAATGGGCCCAAAGGGCCCAAAGGCCCGTCGAATATGCGCAACCCTGTATATTCTTGATCAGCATAAAATTATATGTCGTCTGTGTAAATCATTCTAGCTTCCGAACGAATTGAAGTAGATTGATAAAATTTTACTCAAATGTATGTTATGTCTGCAGGACTTTTGGTATTGAAAATGGGCCATCATGTAGGTCCACGTTTTGGTACAGCCGCCATATAACGGTACCTTCCGATATTCGTTATTTTGATGATTTTAGCGACAATATTCATCGGAATCGTTTCAAATTTGGTATTCAAAGTTCGAAATGGATACTACAGCCTAATGTAGAAAATTGTCTGTGCAGGTTGGTTCACGTCTTCGTATAGCCCCCACTTTAACGGTTCCTCCCGATATTCGGTACTTTGTTGATTTTAGCGACATGATTCAACGGAATTCTTTCAAACTTGGTATTTGATGTTCATAACGGATGCAACAGTCTATGACAGGAGATTTTCTGTGCAGGTTCACGTCTTCGTATAACCCCCATATAACGGTATCTTCCGATATTCGGTATTTTAATGACATTAGCTATAATATTCACCGATTTTTTTTAAGTTTCGCATTCGAATATTGTAATGGATTATGACAAAAGTTATCTATGCAGGTCAATGTCGTCGTATAGACCCTCACATAATAACAACATTCGGTATTTTTAAGATTTTAATAGAATTTTTAACGGATGTCGAAAAATCTTTTTTAAAGTTTACATCGCAAAGTAACTCAAAACTTTTACTCTGTTGGCCCTTGACAAAATAATTCATAAAAACCCACAATTATTACAATGTTAGTCCATGAGGAAATATTGTTTTTTTGAATCGACGATTAGAATAATGTTTCTAGAATTCCCTCCACCCTTGTATTTCTGGACAAATATTTTTCTTAAAATGCCCTTTTGTAACGCTGCAAGTCCTACATTTTTAGTACAAGAAAACTCTGTTAGCCCTTGAACAAATATTTAAAAAAACCAGAATATTTATAATAACCTGCGCTTGAAGCTTCGCTAGTCTCTAACTCTTGACAAAATAATTCTTAAAAATCCACGATTATTATAATGTTGGTCATTGAGGATTTTTTTTTTAAATATCGACGATTAAAATAATATTTCTAGAATTCCCACCACCCTTGTATTTCTGGACAAATATTTTTCTTAAAATACCCTTTTGTAAGGCTGCACGTCCTATATTTTTAGCACTAGAAAAAAATTTAAATTCTGTTAGCACTTGAACAAATAATCAAAAAAAAAAAAAAAATCAGGATATTTATAATAATCTGAGTATGAAGCTTCGCTAGTCAATGGAAAATATTTTTACCTCTTCTGGTCGTTGGCATAGTGATTATAAGACTCTTTATGTATTCTTATTTGAAGCCATGTAAGTCCTGCAAAATTCTCTTTCTCAAATCCTCAAAATCCAAAAATATTTAATAAAAATCTGAGTTTCCTGGATAATGGAAAAATGTGTTTTAAGATTTAGGTTGGTGTCTCTGGTTGAACCTAAAACTAAAGTTAAGATAGTTCTTAAAAAACCACTATAAAAAAGGTCGTGCCAGTTCTTAAAATATATATTTATAAAATCCAAAATTACAGCTCTGTTTGGTCCTTGAAGAATCTCTTTAAAATTTCCATTGTTTAGTTCAAAAGGATTACAGATCTCTTAAGAAATTCTTTAGACCCCAATAAATATTTTTATTATTTCAAGGTTTTAGTACTGAAAGCCCATAACAAATCCGTTTGAAGTTCCATATTTATAGATTAAGGTTTAATTTACACTTTCCCGTTTGTAGATCTATTAATACTTGAATACGTTGTTTGTAAAAAAGGTCACATTTGTAAGAATTAGCATTTATAACACGGCCCAATAAAAACTTTTCTTTGATGTTAAGTCTGAAAAATATTTGAAATATTGTTCTTAAAAAATATTTAAAAACTGAAATTTTAAAATAAATTAAAAAGTGCATCTCACAATCCCACTGTCCCTGCCAAACTGAACAACAAATTGCCACACAAGTTCTCATAAATGCTGTCTGTTATTAAGGATTTGGGATTTAGGTTTCAAAACATTGCAACATAAGAAGAACAAAAATATTATTATTTTACCTAGAAATTATTTTACAAAAATATTTGCAATAATATTTAATGAAGTCTGGGAGGACATCAATACACATACATATACAGACAGCCACACCAACAAGTAAGAATAATACCATAATATTTTTCACACAAACAAACAGAGGCTAAAGACTATGGTAAATATTTTCATTTGCAGGATATATAATGAAATTATCGTGTGTTTGGTACAAAAATTATCACATGTCAAGCACAAAAGGACAGATACTGTTCAGAATATCCCTCTATCTCTCTCTCTCTCTCTGTCTCTCAATGGCAGTGTTTAAAATCCTTATTTTTGTGGCAACTAAGGTCAATATGTTTCAAATCTCAAAAGTATTTCAATTTCAATAATATTCCGAAGAGGGTCGAAAAGTATTTCTATTTGGAGAAAAGTATTTCTATTTCTAATCGCTTTGAAATTGTTGAATATATGAAATAGGTTTTGATAATATGTGATATTGTCTGGTGTTTGTGGAAAATGAAATATTTGAATGACCCTTGGGTTCGTTTTGCTTTATAAAGGCTGTTTCAATTGCAGGGAAATGAAAAAGAAAGAGACCACAACGAGCTTTGTAAGTGAACAAACAGTTCATTTTGTGGTCAGGAAAATGGCAATAAATCAATTTCTAACTTTCAAAAAAAAAAAAAAAAATAATAATAATAATAATAAAAAAATAAAAAACATTAATTTCGGCCGGGCCGAACTTTGAATACTCTCCACCATAAGGTAAATGAAACATTTGACCTACAAATACCAATTTTTAGACATATTCTTGGGAAAATTTGGCAAAATTCATCAAAATACTGAATGTCGGGAGGTACCGCTATATGGGGCTATACAAAAACTTGTACCTATACATACAATATTTCGCCACCGGAGCTAGAACCAATTATGTAGTGGCAAAAATCATCAAAATACCGAATATCGGGAGGTACCGTTATAGGGGGAATACATCAAGGTGTGGACCTATACGTACAATGTTTCGCCACATGAACTAGGACCCATTATGACCTACAAATACCAATTTTCAGACAAATCCGTGAAAAAATGTGGCAAAACTCATCAAAAATCCGATTTTCGGGAGGTACCGTTATATGGGGACTATACCAAAACGTGGATCGATATATTTCATTTTCAATACTAACCGTCCTAGACACAATACAAATCGTTCTGCTAAATTTTGAAGCTCTATTTCAAATAACTTGGACTGTATCGTGATTTCAACAGACATACAGACAGACAGACGGACATCGTTAAATTGACATAGAATTTTATGCTGATTATGAATATATATACTTTATGGGGTCTACGACAAATGTTTAGGGATGTTACAAACGGAATAAAAAAGTTAATATACCCTCCTTTTCAAGGTGGAGGGTATAAAAAGGAATTTCCTTCGTTCCTGCGTCACCCAAATAAGTAGTTTATATTAGTACAGCCTCTAACAATTGTTTTAACTCAATAATATCTAAAAACAATATTAGAATCCCGTGAAGAAGAAAATCCAATATTCTAACAACATGATATCATCATCAACAACATCATCATTAAGGGTTTATTTACTTTTGGCTCACACCATGAACCATCACCGTCACCGCAATGATATGCCACCACAATAACGAACGAACAACTGTTGACAGTGTGAAGTTGATGATAGAACAACACACAGCAAACAAACAGTTTGTGGTGATATATATTTAACAAATGTATTAAAGCCACATGTCATCAACGACGACGACGACGACAACACTTCTACCCCAAAATGGGCATCCTTTACCAAAACGCATTTTGAAACCCACACAGATACACAGCATGGATGCAGTATTGGTGGATTACATTCTGCATACATGGTGGCTTGCTGGCTCCTCTCTGTGCCAGAATAAATAACAGCAACAATTGTGACAACACATGTTATTCCATTACCACACGTGGTGTTGAAGGATAGTTTAACTATAGTTTTAGTTTAGAATGCTGCTACACCAACACCAACACCAAATGCAGTCACCAAACATTTTAAGTGAATTGGAGAGAGAACGAGCACGGAGGAGTCTTTGTTAGCTGTATTCGCGGCATTGCGACTTTTGTCACACATTTACACTTTGGGTTATTTATTGGTGTAAACCTGAAAGCTTCATAAATATTCAAGTGAAGTGGTGATAAATTTTGGAATTCAGTATTTCCATACATATTGTCAAGAAAATATTTTCGAAATCAAAGATTCGACGGACTTTTAAAAAATATGATGCGTTTTGAAAGTTATTTTTAAAACAAATATTTTGAAAAAATCGAATATCTAGGTTGTGGAAAATTTTAAGTGAATTTCATATCGCAATATTCCATTCGGCAAATATTGAAAAATGAGCTTGGGGTAAAGCCATTGAAATTCCAAAAAGTGCAAGAACTTACACCGCAACTGAAAGAAAATAGACTCAAACGAGCTAAAGAGTTGCTTTGCTTGGACGAGAGGGGTGAACTGTCGAATTTGGTTTTCTCCGATGAGAAAACATTCGTTGTCCAGCAGTTTGTAAACAAACAAAATGATCGTGTTTACTTGCCAAAGGGTTCAGCTGAAAATGTGCACATTTGGTTGGCTACCAGAAGTCAAGCGCCGACCATGGTGATGGTGTGGGCCGCCATAATAGCCGATGGTCGCTCCCCGCTTTTATTAATCGACCGTGGTGTCAGAATAAATGCCGAACATTATAGCGAAAATATTCTGAAGGGTGTATTGAAGCATTGGGCACGCAAGTATTTTGGCTACAGACCTTGGACATTTCAACAGGACTCAGCATCGCACTAAGCACGCGCCACCCAAGAATGGTTACAAAATGAAGTTCCTCGCTTTATTTCCTGCGCAAATTTCCGGATATCAATCCGTAGGACTATTGTGTCTGGAGTGTTTTGGAAAGCAAGGTTGACACTAAAAAATACCAAAGTGTCGATCACCTCAAGCAAGCGCTTCACCGGGAATGGGCCAACTTACCGCAGAGCAATATTCGGGCAGCGTTTGACGGTTTCATTGGACGTCTGAAGGCCATAATTCGTGCCAAAGGGGACCAATTCGAACAAATCTAAACTTATTCTAAAATTTGATGATTTTTTCCGACAGTTTTTTTTTATCTCAGCCTGTATATGGGAGCCAAAGCTTTATCTGAACCGATTTTCACCAAAATTTGAAGCACTTGCTTTTAAGTTCAATTTCGAAGGAAGTGCCTAAATTCAGTCCATTTAGGGGGGATATTACCCATTTGGTGCTCAATAAACCTTATATCGGATAAAGATATATACGGGAGTTATATATTTTAATCTGATCCGATCTCGATGAAATTTGAAAGAGGTATTTTTGAGTTTCATAAGTTATATGGTAGTAAATTATATCACTCTTGTGGAGTGCGTATTACGTATGTGAGAGACTTCAAACCCCAAATCGGATGAAACATATATATGCGCGCTATAGCTATATCTTGATACATTTGCTTCTAGACTGAATTCGGTCGGATGTTCCAAAATTCTGTTTGTTTGAACTGATATTGGCCATTTGGTGCACAATTAACTCGGTTGAAGCTATTTCTAAATTTGAACCGATTCGCACTAATTTCAATAGGGTTCGTCCTTGGGCCAAACAAATATTGTTTGGAAAATTCCATCTCAATCGGATAAAAAATGCGAACTGCATTTTCCTTACAAAAAACAAAAAAAAAAAAAAAAAAAAAAGACAGACTGACATGCATAAATCGACTCAGAAAGTGATTCAATGAAGATCATCAAAACGAACTATGGGTCTAACTAGCTTCATTCTCTATGTTACAAACAAATGCACAAAGACATACAACCCTACTACAGTGGTACAAAATGGATCAAGTCAGTACAATTTTTTGTATAGAACCTATAGAAGGGTGAACCCCGATTTTAGGCAATGTTACATTTTCCTAATATATTCCATTCAGACATCGGGAGCACCAATTGAAACGTTGTTGCGAAAAGTATAACACGTCCTAACGTATAACACGTCCTAAGAAGCCACGTTAAAGCCCCCACTACAGCTGTCTTCATTACAAGTAAGATATTTTACCAAGATGTTGGATGTTTGAGAAAGAATTCCTTTCGCAAGATATCAATAAGGTACAATATTACCATTTAATTTAGCCATATTTGTGATTCACCTAAGTGGTAGAGGGGCTATTAGAAAGACTACAAAATTTGATTTAAAAAAAAATCCGTACAAGGACCTCCAGATTTACTATTTGGGATTTTTTTTAATGCTTCTCACCCTGCGCCTTGTGAATATTCTATTCAAGGGAATTTAGAGTTAAAATGGTGTTTTTCTGAAAATAGTTTTTTTTTTTAAATACCGTCAACGCTACAATTTGTAATTTTTTTGGAAATACTTAACCAAGGACTATATATTATATAGAAAATATCTTAGTACAAAACCCTGATTTTAACAAGAAAAACATGATGATGCATACTTTTAGGCGTAATAGTATTATAAGACCATGTGATGTATTCATAATATATGCGGCTTGAACCTAATATAAATATTTCTTTAGTAGACAACTCAAAAAAGAAAGATAGTTTAATTTGTTTTGAAATTTGCCCGATTATCTTGTCATAATGAAAAAAGTTGTTATCCCTAACCATACATCATTATTATTATCTACATCATGTGTACAAAAGTCCTGGAAGATTTAATATACTTGGCCAAAACAAAAAAGAAAATATAACAACAATATTTTAAAATAAATCTCAGTTTTAAACCTCAAAAACTCATCAACAATAAGGATATGGACATGCATTGCACAGCACTTCACACACACTCACAATAACATATTTCAACTGCAAATGTATGCAATAATAACAGGACAAATTGCTGGTTTCTCTCCATGGGTGGCTCTGTTGTCTTTTTGTTTCATATTAAAGATTTACAGTAGGTTCTATATAAATGGAAAATAACTAGTAACTTGGCCAAAATAAAAACTACAGAAGGATAAGGACGAAGAATTCATGAAAATCGATTTTGCACCCGGACCTCAGGTTGTCAATGTAAATTATACAGAGCTGACAGAAAAAAAACTTTTTTTTCTTGTAAAAAAACTAAACGTTTAATAATTTTTTTTATTAGAATATGAGTTGCATAATTGACAAATTAAAGTATTCTAGCTTTTTCTCCTCTTAATCTCTGCAGTTTTTCTTTTTAATTTCGAACTGATTGCATCCAAACCGTAGTCAACTGTATGAATAAAATGATGAATTAATCTACTAACCACAAACATATGAATGTGACATTCACATAAAATATGTACATGTGAACGTATATCATCTCCCTTACGCATATATATGTATGTATATTATAAAAGAGAATATATAATGGCTGAATTCTCCTCAAAAAAATAAGGAGAAAAAACAATTACCACACATTTGTGTATGAATGTTGTAATCAATATTTATTAATTGTACAACAATATTAATAGAGTTGTCTTTTTGTTATAATTGAAATTGACACTTGTGTGTTTTTTTTTGTGGGAATGATGAGGGTGAAGGGGAGCACAGGTGGTTTAAAATTATTCGTTATATGAACTTACCCAAATAAGCTTGTTGTGGTTCGGCCATTTGTATGAGAGCTGAATCCTTTTTATTATATAGTATCTTTACACGTTGCACATCGCCATAAACACCTGTATTTGAGAAAAAAAAAAAAAAAAAAAAAAAAAAAAACAGATATAGAAAAAAGAGAAAAGTCAAAAATGAAATTTGATATTGTTATAAGAGTTATAATTTAATGAAATTTATGTGATTTAATATAACAAAATAAATTTCATAATGAATTAAAAAGAAGCTACTAAAATTGAAATAATCTAAAAAAATTAATAATTATATTAAAAAGAAACTATTAAAATTTGTTATCAATTAATCTGCAGAGAAGAAACGGAAAGATTATTGGTTTCAATTTTCTTCAATTAACTAAAACTTTTTTACAAAGAAAAGACGTCTCAACGCCATATAAATGGGTTTCCTTCAATATAAAATTACTTTAAAGACTTTCTATATTAATTCTCCTTAAAAGTTACTTTGCAGCAATATAAACGTTTCAGAAGATTTTTACTTCCACAGAAGATGCTTACAAATGTATTCATTCAATGTGATATATAAAGAACGGCTCGTCTAACAGAATGAACATATCAAAATCCTCCTTTCGAAAAGATCTTTTGAAAAATCCATTTTAGGACAATGCCAGTTGGAAGGCTCTCTCTTTTGTAAGAATGTATCTGTATGTATCTGTATCCCAACAATTTAGTGCATACTTTTCGGCGAAATTGTAAAGAACGTAACAAGGAATAACAAATACGATCTGCAATGATTCTTTTTTATGAAATATGGATAAAAAATTAAGGGTTTTATAGATAGACATCATAAAGGTGACATTCAGACCTATATAACGTACATTTCCGAAAAAATTTTTAGTAAACATTTTAGAGGTTGTACGAAAATTGCAAAAAAAATTGTGCCTATTTTTAGGAGCAATAATAGAAAAAATGTTAATTTAGTTTTGAAGTCTTCAAACTTTTTTCTATTTTTCACATAAAAATTTAAACGTTTCATATTTAGCCCATATTATGTCTCCTTTGAAAAGGTATATTAACATTGTCTTTTTATGATACAAAACGTTTTGAAAAAGAGCTTCTATTTTAAATTTTATAATATATGTGGGTGAGATGAAAAAACTGCAACCAACTTCAGACTGCTGTCATTTCTAAGCCACTCGTCCGACAGCTGTTAAAATTTTTCCAGTGACAGCTCATTATATTGTTTATATTTTGGTGAGAATTTTCCAGAAAAAAAAAATTATTCGTGATGGAATTCAAGCGTTTCTTCATATTTGGCTGGAAAACCACAAGTGGCTATAGTTAGGGGACTCCTGCATTTAAATGTGAATAAATCTTTTGTGTCTCGTATCATCGCTCGTTACCGTGATACTTGTAGCGACGTAAGAAAACAAAAACATCAGCAAAAATGGTTCGATAAGTAAAGAAGCGACTTGATCGAAACCCGCATCGCAGTGGCCGGAAAATGGCTCGTGAGCTGAACATATCGCAATATTCCATTCGGCAAATACATTGAAAAATGAGCTCGGGGTAGAGCCATTGAAATTCCAAAAAGTGCAAGAACTTACACCGCAACAGAAAGAAAATAGACTCAAAAGAGCTAAAGAGTTACAGCTTCGGTTGGCCACCACAGAACTCAAGCGGCGGCCATGGCGATGATGTGGGACGCCATAACAGGCGACGGTCGTTCTGGCATTAGAATAAATGCCGAATATTATCGCGAAAATATTCTGGAGGGGGTATTAAAGCCTTGGGCACGCAAACAATTTGGCCGCAGACCGTGGGCATTTCAACAGGATTCAACACCATCGCACTCAGCTCGCGCCATGGAATGGTTATAAAATGAGGCCCCTTGTTTCATTCCCAGCACATAATGGCCACCAAAATTTCCGGAAACCAATCCGTTGAATTATTGTCCCTGGAGTATTATGGAAAGCAAGGTTGGCACTTAAAAATTCCAAAATGTCGATTACCACAAGCAAGCACTTCGCCGGGAATGGACCAAAATAAAGCAGAGCAACATTCGCGTAGCGTGTGACGGTTTCATTAGCCGTTTGAAGGCCATAATACATGCCAAAGGTGACTGATTCGAACAAATCTTAACTTATTCTAAAACTTAATGCTATTTTCGACATTCAATAAAATTTTAAAAAATGTAAAAATTATGCCGTTGATTTTGTTGCAGTTTTTTTTTATCTCACCCTGTAGAGTGTTTAACATCTAGAGGAATGATTAGAACTGCATAGAACCCATTCGTTTATAACAAAAAAGTTTAAAAACTGACAAGGTTTCAACATTTTACTTCGAGGAGGCTTAAGAGAATAAAATACAATTATAGTTCGACCCATTGCTCAGAGTGTCTAAAATAACGAAACTTTAGCTAATTTCCTTCAGTTTCCTCAATTGTTGTTAAAAACACAATTTTATTTAAAAAAAAAATATCTAAACTTAAATTTCACATAACCTGTCAAGGCTATTTAAATAACTTGGAGGTAAAGGATACAGCAATCAAAAAAGAAAAAATATATATATCAAAAACCGTTTTAACCTCAGCCTCTCTGGAAAATTACGTTTTGGTTTTCTTGTTCTTTGCCTTCATTGCTCTCTCTCTCTGACATTCATTCACTGCATAAAATGTGCAGAATTTATGATTTGCTTCTTATTTGCTTTAAAAAAATTGTTGTTGTTGCTGCTGTGGTCGTCATTTGTAATGATGAGGGTGGTAGATGTAGGCAGGATAAGTCCAAGTGCTTGGACTCACCTTCGCGTTTTGTTTTTTTGAGTGCAGAAATTTATTGATGGTAATAAGTTGCGCGTGGTTGCAGCAAGTTGGGTGAAACGGGTGTGGTGGGTGGCTCGGTTTGTTTGGCCCAGTTTTATGTTAAATAGTCCAGAGTCAGTGCAACTGTATTTTATTGTTTTACTTTTAACAACACAAACTTTCTTTCATAGCCGAAGCTTGTCAAAAAAAAAAAAAAAAACCCTTGACCACATCCGCACAAAATATTGATGCAACGGCAGAAGCATCATACAACGGAAGTTCCATGATGCCAACGACGATGATGATGAAAATTCACCACCACCATCTCTCTTCCTTTCTGCCGACCAACCAACCAACCAAGTCCATTTACCTGGCCACTGTTAAATTATTGATTTTACCGCTTTTCTGCATTAAGAAATCCATTTAAAAAGCAAAAGGAGCAGCTTGTGAAGGAGTATAGATTAAACATAAATTGTATCCTAGATATAAACTTAACATGCCATAGTCGTAAAAATTGCTAAAAGTTTTCGGGAGAAGAATGTCAGAATACGAACATGTTAAGAACTATATATTTTACTGGTCGAGATGCAGCAGCAACAGCAAACGGTAGGAGAAAGGTGGGAGTTGGGGGGCAGGAGAAGTGGACATAGCATAGACCTTTATATGATGAAAACATGTTGCTGTTGCTTTTGTGTTGAGAATATCGAACACAAATTGGCCCCCAAGCACCATGGCCAATGGCTTAAAGTGCAAATTGTGGCCATTTGATGCTATCAATGGTGCCGTTGCACTCACTTCTACCAACAAACCGACTACCAACTTCATTCTTATCAAGGGAATTTTTGTTTTGGGCATAACTTCGATTGCAGTACATTGCAAAAAAGAGTTAAGCAAGTCGGCCAGGTAGCCAAGCAGACATCTAAGGAAAATCTCTAGAAACAAATTGCCAGAATATTTACAATCAAATAAACTGAATTGCAAATTTAAAACAAACAAAATACAAGTCATGAAATAGAAAGAAAATAGATGTAGAAACCGTAACAAGTCGGAAACTTACATGGCATTACTAAAACTAAAACGTCAATACCCTCTTCCATTCCAATGGACAGGGAAAAAATTACAATTGCAGTTGGGAATAGGAGATGGATGGGGCACAGTGTTCCAAGTTCAGCATCGAGACTGATTTATGATCACTAAGGTCGTATTTCCACACAAGAACTCTGGAGGAAATGGCAGAATCAGAATTATCAGAATTATGCAGAATCACTATTCCAATTTTGTTGAGGAATCATAGACAGGTGGAGAAATGGTTTTAGAGCTAAATACAATTTTCCATTGTAGAAGCATTTCATTCATGAAATATCTTCCTAAAGTTAAACGAGGCCAGTTAGAATCGTTCTTAAATATTTCTACAACTACAGCCGACTTTTAGGTAAGCTACCGGAAAATATCTTATCCAGTTAATAGAATATTTAATTATTTTTCGAAACCCGTTTGAAAGGTCTTAAGTGCATAGATAGAGAATGTGGATGGAAAATCTTTAGAAAAGTCCATTTACATAGATTACCACTATAAATAGGTCTTTCCTTTTAAAGAAAACCTTAAAGCGAATACTTTTTAAAAGGGATTTCAAAAATATTGCCCAATTTTAGGCGAGATCACAGTAAAAATATGATTCGATCATAGATTGTACAATAATATACAATTTTCTATCGAATTTTCAATTTTTTTAGTCTGGTTAAAGAATATATTTATGCGAATAAAATGTAAATTACGAGGTCTGTTTTGAAAGGAGGGCATTGGTAAAAACTTTACAACAAATACTATGCATGCCATATATGAACAAAAAATTACAGTATACTTTTAGGGGACACCATAAAAACATATAATCTAAACCGCTTAAAGCACTTTTGCAATATTTTTTTTAACAATTTCAAAATATCATGCATTTTGAAAAATTGTTATTTTGAGACTGCCAAGGATGTTATCGTTATATTTTACGAATACTTAATAATAATAAACAATGTTTTTTATAGTATTGCTATAAATATATATATTTTTTTACTTTTTAAGAAAATTTTCTCCAGGACTGTTTTTTTTTTCCGAAGACATTGATTTTGTATTTTTATACCCTCCACCATTCTATGGAGGGTATATTAACTTTGTCATTCCGTTTTTAACTCCTCGAAATATTGATAATAGATCCTACAAAGTATATATATTCTGGATCAGCGTAAAATTCCAAGACGATCTATCGATGTCGGTCTGTCTGTTGTATTCGTGCTATCTTTCGAACAAATTGAGATAGAAGGCTAAAATTATGCAAGTCCACGTCTTCGTATAGCACCCATATAACGGTACGTCCCGATAGTGGGGTATTTTGACGATTTCAGGAACATTATTCACCGGAATCGTTTCAATTTCGTATTGAAAGATCTTAATGGGTACTACAACATATGGCAAAAAATTTCGTATGCAGGTCCACGTCTTCGTGTAGCCCCCATATGACGCACCTCCCGATACTCCGAATTTTCGTATAACAAATTTCGCATTAGAAGTTCGTAATGGACACTACAGCCTATGACAAAAAATTTCGTATTCCGGTCCACGTCTAAGTATAGTCTCCATATAACGGTTTTAATTTAAGTAGTTTTCGGATTTTTTTTTTTAAATTTTTCAAGTTCCTTCAAAATGGTGGAGGATATTAAAAGTTCGGCCCGGCCGAACTTACCTGTTTTTTTGCTTGTTTGAACTATCCGTTCTAGATTTACCAAGGATAAAATGGCCTTTTGTCTGGAACTGCCAAGGATATCTTTGTCAGTTTAAGGAGTAAGAAGGATCAAATTTCATTTATACAAACATATTTTAGGGATATTTTTCCAGGAACTATGGTAGATAGTGAATTTTAGAAATATGTTGTAAGGATTTTCAGATATAAATCGTGTTTTTTAAATATTTCTGAAAAGACTTAAAGCAGTATTTAAGCATGTTTTCTCAAGGCTATAATTTCTGATTGTTTAGGAATATTTTCTTATGGCCTACAAGGACACCGTAATTTTTTAAATATTTTTTTCAAAGTCCGAGAGAAGACGTTGATTTTGTATTTTTTAAACTATCCTCTCTAAATTTACCAAGGATATAATGGCCTTTTGTCTGAAAGTGCCAAGGTTATCATAGTCATTTTGAGGAGTATGAAGGATCAAATTTCATTTATATAAACATATTTTAAAGATATTTTTCCAAGAACTATGGTAGATGGTGGATTTTAGAAATATGTTGTAAGGATTATTTTATAATATAATTATTAATTTAATTATACTTTATTTAATTTATTATTTAATTCATGTTTAAAAAGCAATAATTCTGATTTTTAAAAGAATTTTTTAAAATAGTCCCAATTTTATTGTGGTAGATTGTTTCAAAGGATTAGCATGGGATTTATGTTGGATTTTATATGAATATTTTCTTAAGGACTACAAAGGTATAAGGATACTCTAATTTATAGAAAATATGCAATTTGAAATTTCTGAGGTATTCGGATTTCGCATGGGTTTTATCATTGCTACTATTTCACTTTCCAAACACTGTAAACTGAAAAACGTATAATCCCATTCAACTCCATCTTAGGTAAAATCTACGACTCTAAACATCCACATGCGGAAATTGCAACAAAAAAAAAAAAAAAAAAAAAAAAAAAAATAATAATAATAAAAACTAAAAAACGTACTCCCCTCCAATGCACTTCTAATATCAATAAAATATTTGTAGCAGAGTTGTTCCCAAAATAAAAAAACAAATCCATTACTTTTAAGTCCGAAAAATCCGTCGGGCATAAATTATTGGCAACAATAACTCTTGACACGACGGAAAACAGGTTACAGCTTGTTTGTTTTCCAACCAACCACAAATAAATTGCAATTGCATTAAATTTCGAAAGAAAACTCTACTCCCCTCTAAAAAATACAAAATAAATTTGACTATTCAAGGAAAAGAAAAAAAAAAATTGAAATAGCGAAGGAACTTCACCTTCCCTCCAAAAGACCTTGCTAGCTTTCCTCAAGTGCTTATCATCAGCAAATAAATATCGAAGCATTCAATAGTAAACTATTGACGTTTTGTTAGTGGAAACCATATTCTGATAATTTATTGGCATACAGAAAAACGAAAAAAAGAAAAAATAAACCTCCCACAATAAAATGCCTTTTGGCCATGTATTGACGATGATGATGACGACGACAACGACATTGAATGAATATCCTCTATTGGATTCTACTTCATGTTCAGTTTGAAAATCTATTCTCCAGAGTCACATTAGAATGCAAGGCAATGGCTGAGAAGAGGATGATGATGATGATGTGTTCTATGGTGAATACTCTGCAGTCGAAGAGCAACCAACAACCAATTTGTTGCTAAATATTGAGGGAATGTAAAAAAAGTGTTGCCGGATAAGTCGAATCAATTCGACCATTTCTTTTTTTTTTAATTTTGAAATAATTTAAATAATAACTTTGAAATGCATTGTCAAGTGAGATTTATTTTGATTAAATAAATTTTTGGGATTTTTAAAACTACAGGTCAAATATTAAAATGTTTCATACTTTTGGGAATATTTAAGGGCTAAAAATTTAAAATTTTTAAAAAATTGCGTGAATCAGTAGTTCTAATAGTTTCAAGAATTACAAAACCGAAGAATTAAAGGTTGAGGCTAATTTCAATCAATCGTAAGGCATATTAAAAATACAGTGTGAAATAATAAAAACTGCAACGAAGTCAAACGCCATAATTTTTACTTTTTTTAATTTTATTTAATGAAAGCAAAAAATGTCGGAAATAGCATAAAATTTTAGAAAAATTTTAGATTTGTTCGAATTGGTCACCTTTGATACGAATCATGAAATTCAAAGGCCAATGAAACCGTCACACGCTGCCGGAATGATGCTCTACGGTATTTTGGCTCAATCTCGGCGGAGCGCTCGATTGCAGTGATCGACACTTTGGTATTTTTTAGTGCCAACCTTGCTTTCCAAAATATCGGGATATTTTGGTGGCCATTTTGCGCTGGAAATGAAGCGAGGAACCTCATTTGGCAACCATTCTTGGGTGGAGCGTGCTGAGTGCGATGGTGCTGAGTCCTGTTGGAATGTCTAAGGTTTGCGTGCCCAAGGCTTTTATACACCCTCCAGAATATTTTAGCGATAATATTCGACATTTATTCTGATGCCACGGTCGATCAATACTAGCGGAGAACGGCTATCGGCTGTCATGGCGGCCCACACCATCACCATGTTCGGCGCTTGAGTTCTGGCGGCCAGCCGAACATTTTCAGCTGACCTCTTTGTCAAGTAAACACGATCATTTTGTTTGTTTACAAACTGCTGGACAACGAATGTTTTCTCATCGGAGAAAACCAAATTCGACAGTTCACCACTTTCGACCAAGCGAAGCAACTCTTTAGCTCTTTCGAGTCTATTTTCTTTCTATCGCGGTGTAAGTTCTTACATTTTTTGGAATTTCAATGGCTTTACCCCGACCTAATTTTTTCAATATTTGCCAAATGGAATATTGCGATATGTTCAGCTCACGAGTAATTTTTCGGCCACTGCGACGGCTTCAATGGCTTTACCCCGACCTAATTTTTCAATATTTGCCAAATGGATATTGCGATATGTTCAGCTCACGAGTCATTTTTCGGCCACTGCGACGGGGGTTTCAATCAAGTAGCTTCTTTACTTTTCGAACCATTTCTGCTGATATTGCTGTTTTCTTCCGTCCATTTCTTTGACGTTGGGCTACGCTACCAGTATCATGGTAACGAGCAATGGTACGAGAAACAAAAAATTTATTCACATTTAAATGCTAGAGTGCTCTAACGATAGCCATTTAATCACCTTTAAGTGCTAGAGTGCTCTAAAGATAGCAACTTGTGGTTTTCCACCCAAAGATAATTATCACGCTTGAATTCCATCACAAATAGCTTTTTTTTGGAAAATTCTCGCCAAAATGGTTTTGTACGCTTGAAAACAATTAAATGAGCTGACACTGGGTTAATTTTAACAGCTGTCGGACGAGTGGCGTGGAAATGACAGCAGTCTGAAATTGGTTGCAATTTTGTCATCTCACCGTGCATTGTCAACCTTAAAATATTGCATACTTTTAGGATATATTAAAACTACCCGAAATCTGAAACGTACTGAAATCTATTCACGTGACTGCCGAAATAAAAAATAGGGATCAGTTTATTCATATTTAAGGACCAAAATTACGATTTCTTTTCTTAAAATTACGAGGTTTTTCTTATTAATGTTCAGTTAATCATTTTCACATAATGGATATTTGTATTAAATATTGCCTACTTTTAGCATAGAAAATAGCCATTAAATTTAAAATCGATTATATTCAAATAAATATTTTGTGAATCAAGTTTAATTTCAATATTTAGGTATGACAAATAAACAACCCTGGTAACCTCGTTGCTGATTTCTTAACCGCTTGTTAGCTGTTAAAACATACATTTTGTTCCCAGTGGCTGATACTCCTCTTATATTTCCAAGACTTCCCAAAGTTTTATTTTCTCCCATCAACGAGGATGTACGAAGATTTTTATGTTCCCAACCATTATTGAAAACTTTAGGGGGAGCGGAAAACAAGAAAACAAAACATTAAATTGAGTGCAAATTTCCTTTTCATTGCTTAGATATATGTATACATCCAACCCCATGCAACACATACACACACGACTTCGTCAACATTATTGCATGCCAAACAAATTTGTACACATAGTCGCGCAAGGGTGGCTAAAAAGAATCGTGTCGTATATGTGTGTGTGTACACATAAAAGAAAAACTACAAATATTGAGGAAAATTATGCAGGTTATGTACGCCAATATCGTCGATTGATTTTACAAATATTTAAAAGGGGAAAAAATAATACGTGGAGAATAGTGGTGGCTGGAGATACGAATTTTGTATTAAATTGAAATAAATCATTTCTATGGCAGTAGCGGCATTTGAAATTGAGAACCATAAGTGAATTGAATGTACTTGACGCTCCTATTTTGTCTTTGGAGGAAAAAAAAACTGAGGGCAGATATGTTATAATAAAAACGTAGGAGAAAAATGAATGAGAAAAGAGAAGGTACGATTTGATAATTTAAAAAAAAAAGATTTTGGTTTTCTAGTAACTGCAGGTCATATATGAATAGGTACAATTGGGCGCCACCACAGAAGCCGAATAACCCATGGCATGGTAATGCACATAAGCTAAATTTTGCATTACTAGAGGGTTGAATATGGATTGGTAGTTGATTTGTTAGTTGCTACGGCTCCCAAAAATTTGTAAGGTGATGTGGTTTTTTTATTTTTTTATGGTAGAAAATTTGGATAATGAAAAATGGTTAATCTTTAAAACCATTGATTGGATCCAGATTTTGAATTTATTTCAAGAAATCAAAATACAAAAAATTTACAAAATCGAACAAAAATGTACGGTTCGTCTTTGAATATAAAAAATAGAGCCGAATAATAACCCATTGCAAATTAATGTAAACATAATACTTTTGCATACCGGAAGGTAGATTATCAGGGTCTACATCTTATAATGGATAAGTAGACGGATATTTAAACGGTCACGACTGTCAAAAATTGCCACGGAAATTCAATATTTGCTAAAAGGAATTTTTGCTGGGCCTTTTTTCAGCAACAAAAGGTTTCCAAAAAAATCTCTCACGAATGAAATACTTTTCAAGGTCTTCTAAAAATCTCAGGGCAATCTTTCCTGGACACAGGGTCTCTTAAAGAAATAATAAGTGTTTACTGATAAAATATCTTCCATTGCTGGGATATTATCTGTGTGTTTTCTATGATAAGGAGGATTTCATTGGATCATTTTTGGACTAAATATTTTTCAAATGTTTTCTTTCTTTACATGTTTACACAGATTCTAGAATCGATAATCAACAGTATTTCGATTTTTTCCTGTTAAAAATATTTTAATTTAATTTATTTTTTTTAATTTTAACTTAACTACTCAAAATAAAATCTAAAAAGCTACCCAAAATTTAAAAAGTAAAAAATTTGATTAAACTGTTTATAGAGGGGTTTCAGTGGACCAGATCAAAAAAACGTCAGTGAATAAAAATAGCTAGTCACATTTCCGAGAATAAACTCGAATTAAAATAAAATCTAAAAAATATCGAAAAATTTAAAAAATCACAAGTTGGATTAAATTGTTTGAAGAGGGTTTTCAGTGGACCAGATCAAAAATCTTCATTGAATAAAATCAATAATCTGATTTCCGACAGATCTAAGAAAGGGTTCATTGGGGAGGATTCCCTCAGTTACCTATCTGTGAAATTCTTTCTAGCTGTTTTAGGCCTTTAAAAAATCAAAATCAGAATTTTATCTTAAGTTTTAGTTTGACTGTAATTTAAGATTGTATTGATAAATTATTCCGATTCTTAGCTTACCTTCAAGATAGAAATCCTAAAATCCATAATCTCCCTTTAGAGGAATTTACAAAAAGTTTTTTTTTTCTAGAAGCCTGCTTATATTTGGAAACATGACACACCCATACCTTTAAAAATGTTGAATCAAAAATATGGCAAAAAATCTTTTGTGTCTCGTACCATCGCTCGTTACTACCAGTAGCGTAGCCCGACATCAAGGAAGTGGACGGAAGAAAACAGCAACATCAGCAGAAATGGTTCGAAAAGTAAAGATCGAAACTTGATCGAAACCCGCGTCGCAGTGGCCGAAAAATGACTCGTGAGCTAAACATATCACAATATTCCATTCGACAAATATTGAAAACTATGATCGGGGTAAAGCCATTGAAATTTCAAAAAGTGCAAGAACTTACAACGCAACAGAAAGAAAATAGACTTAAAAGAGCTAAAGAGTTGCTTCGCTTGGTCGAAAGTGGTGAAATGCCGAATTTGGTTTTCTCCGATGAGAAAGCATTCGTTGTCCAGCAGTTTGTAAACAAACAAAATGATCGTGTCTACTTGCCAAAGAGGTCAGCTGAAAATGTGTAACTTCGGTTGACCACCAGAACTTAAGCGCCGGCCATGGTGATGGTGTAGGCCGCCATAACAGCCGATGGTCGTTCTCCGCTCATATTAATCGACCGTGGCATCAGAATAAATGCCGAATATTATCGCGAAAATATTCTGGAGGGTGTATTAAAGCCTTGGACATTTCAACAGAACTCAGCACCGTCGCACCCATGAATGGTTACAAAATGAGGTTCCTCGATTCATTTCCAGCGCACAATGGCCACCAAAATCTAGGGATATCAAACCGTTGGACTATTGTGTCGGGAGTATTTTGGAAAGCAATGTTGGCACTTAAAAAATACCAAAGTGTCGAGCACCTCAAGCAAGCGCTTCTCCGGGAATGGGCCAAAATACCGCAGAGCAACATTCAGGCAGCGTGTGACGGTTTCATTGGCCGTTTGAAATCCATAATTCGTGCCAAAGGTAACCAATTCGAACAACCCTAAACTTATCCTAAAATTTGATGCTATTTCCGAAATTTTTTGCTTCCATTCAATAAAATTAAAAGAGAAAAAATGTAAAAATTATGTCAAACGCCAGTTTGCAGTTTTTTTTTCATCTCACCCTGTATATCTCTCAAAAATAATTAATGAAAAAAAACTCGATATTAGTAATTACTTCCGAGAAACAACAACGAGGGACCCTCTCAAGAATTTTTTAGAAGCCTCTTTATTCTACAACACCCTTGCCTAGATCAATTGTTCTCCATTTGTTCAAATATTTTAATCTATTTTTTTTGGTACGTTATGTACGTTTAGTAACGAGTCACATCAATATTTCGCAAAATGGGTGATAAAAGATATTACAATTTTGATCAGTAAAGATGAAATTTGATCCACTCCAAAAAAAAAAAAAAAAAAAAAAAAAACATTTCCCATTTTCAATTCATGCAATTACTAAAAAAATTAGAAATAACTGGCTTAACTAATAAACCAAAAAAAAAAAAAAAAAAAAATAAGTAATTCAACACTCGCACAAAGCTTCAAGTTATATTGAATTTTATTTCGAACAATCAAAGAAAAAATAAAATAAAATAAAAAATCTAATTACAGTTTGAAAAAACATTTTTTTTCAACTTTACTGCAATAAACTTTGTTAAATTGCATTGGCAATAAAATAACACACACACACAACAACAAAATCCGTAGTTTGTTCTCTAATTCACATTATCACTAAATTTCTTTTTTTTTTTACTGTTGTTGTTGTTGCATTGCTACAGCTTGTCTAGATAAAGTAATTTAAAACTATTAACAATTTATATTTTACAATTCAAGGGTGTTTTAATCTATGCACTTAAAATCCCTTAACTAAGCACATGTTATAAAACTATAATCAACTAGTAAAAACTACAAAAACACACACACACATAGAGATACTGAAAATAACAACAAATGGTGGAGATGTTTATTGTTTGCAAAACAATTGTTTTATACATATACATACTCGTATATAAAAATGCTAGAGAGATAGGATATTGCCATTCTCATATCCTTTTAAGCGGTAGTTATCCGAACTATTTGAAAATGTTCTCGTTGTTGTTGCTGCTGCTGCTGTTGTTGTCGTCCAACAAGTTGCTATGTTTGCAGAAGAACAAAAACAACAATAAACAGACATTACCAGCAACCGTGCATGAATGCATGCAGTCATTATTTGAGAGTTAAAAGTTAAACAAGCGAACAACAACAAAACAGCCAGTCAACCAACCAGCCAGCATCCAAAGCAAATACTTGGCACAAATCGCCCAAAAGATAAAAATGCTTTAACTAATTTCTTTTTTTTTATTCTATACACAGACACACACATTTACATACAGATTACTTGTAGATATGTAGTTTATGTGAATGTGTGAGAGTTTGAGTATGTATTTGTAAATTAAGTTAAAACTGTTGTAAAACAAATACTTGAAGCTTTAGACGTTCGTTATGTTTATCACAACTGTGTATGGTAGAGGGAGAGTATTTTACATTTGTATTGGCTTGGACTTAACTTTCATATTAAAGAATCGGAATCAGTGGATACGGCGTTATATAAGCCCGATCGAAGTTCTTTTTTGGCAAGATAGAAAATCTTTAGACATTGCTCATAGAGTCCGTTCCACAAAAAAAAAAAAAAAAAAAGCGTTGCTTTTGATTTCTGGAGTTGCACTAAGTAAAAATCCAGTAGACCATAAAACGATGGTGAAAATCGAGACCACCAATTTTGAGGAAACGGAGCTATCTACTAGCTCTACCAGTCGAGGTTTGCAAATACATACACATACACTCAGCACGCGCCACCCAAGAACGCTTACCAAATGAGGTTCCTCGCTTCATTTTCAGCGCACAATGGCCACCAAAATCTCCAGATACCAATCCGTTGGACTATTGTGTCTGGAGTATTTTGGAAAGCAAGGCTCTAAAGGCTCTAAAAAAACCAAATTGTCGATCACCACAAGCAAGCGCTTCGCCGGGATTGGGCCAAAATACCGCAGAGCAACATTCGGGCAGCGGGTGAGGGTTTCATTGGCCCTTTGAAGGCCATATTTCGTGCCAATGGCAGTTTTTTTTTATCTCTCCCTGTATGTTGTTATGATATAATAACAACAGAGGTATTTTCACAGGGTTGCCATATTTTTATACCCTCCACATTAGCTTTGTCATTCCGTTTGTAACATCCTTAAATATTCGTCGTAGACTCCATAATGAATATATTTTCATAATCAGCATAAAATTCTAAGTCGATTTAACGATGTCCGTCTGTCTGTCTGTCTGTTGAAATCACGATACAGCCCACATTATCTGACGTAGAGTGCCAAAATTTAGCAGAGCAATTTGTATTGTGTCTAGGATGGTTGGTATTGAAAATGAGATACATCAGTCCACGTTCTGGTATAGTCCCCATAAAACGGTACCTCCCGATATTCGGTATTTTGATGATTTATGCCACATTTTTTCACGGATTTGTCTGAAAATTGGTATTTGTAGGTCATAACGGGTCCCTGTGTGTGTGGCAAAAAGCATTGCATGTATAGGTCCACGTTTTGGTATAGCCCCCATATAAAGGTACCTCCCGATAATCGGTATTTTATTTTTTTGCCACATTTTTTCACGGATTTGTCTAAAAATTGGTATTTGTTGGTCATAATGGGTTCCAGCTCCGGTAACGAAACATTGCATGTATGGGTCCATGATTTGGTATAGCCCCCATATAACCGTACCTCCCGATATTCGGTATTTTGATAGCTTTTTCCCCCTTTTTTACCCAATTTTGTCTGAAAATTGGTATTTGTGGGTCATAATGGGTGCTAGTTCGTGTGGCGAAACATTGTATGTATAGGTCCACGTTTTGATATAGTTCCCATATAACAGTACCTCCCAATATTCGGTATTTTTATGATTTTTGACACATTTTTTAAAGAATTTCTCTGAAAATTGGTAGTTGTAGATCATAATGGGTCCCAGTTCGTGTGGCGAGTCATTGTAATTATAGGTCCACGTTTTGGTATAGGCCCCATATAACGGTATCTCCCGATATTCGGTAATTTGATGATTTTTGCCACATTTTTTCACAGATTTGTCTGAAAATTGGTATTTGTAGGTCATAACGGGTTCTAGCTCCTTTGGCGAAACATTGTATGTGTAGGTCCCCGATTTGGTATAGCCCCCACATAACGATACCTCCCGATATTCGGCATTTTATTGGTTTTTGCCACATTTCTTTTAATGTTTCCTTTACCCTTAGGTGGAGGGTATTAAAATTTTGGCCATGCCGAACTTTATGTTTTTTTGCTCTGTCTTGTTCTATTTTTGTACTTCTATTTCTTTTCTTAGGTTGTAGTACCCACTACAAACTTCGAATACGAAATTTGAAATAATTCGGGTAAATGAAGTTGCTAAAATCATCGAAATACCGAATGTCGGGAGATACCGTTATATGGGGACTATACGAAGACATGTACCCACTACAAACTTCGAATACAAAATTTGAAACAATTCGGGTAAAACGTGGACCGACATGGCCCATTTACAAACTTAACCTGCCCACTGGCAAAATACACATGTGTGCAAAACTTTAGCCTTCTATCTTAATTCGATCGAAAGATAGCGTTATTACAACAGACAGACAAACGGATATCGGTAAAACGTCTTAGAATTTTACGCTGATCCGAAATATATATACTTTGTAGGGTCTATCATGTATGTATCGAGGACTTACAAACGGAATGAATTTTCTATATTTCCACTATTTGGCTATGAAAACGAAGTCGTTTGTGGGTAATATAGACAAAAAGATTAGCTACAACTATTCTTTGATAGCACAGTGGACTTTTTTGTTCAGTGCAACTCCAGGATTCAGAAACGCAACGCGTCCATTAATTTTTTTCAAATCGCCTCACCCTAATGTATAAACACGTACATGCTATCCATTGGTTTCAAGTTTTCCACGTAACATCCAAACGTACCGATTTATATATTTCTGCCCTGCAACTAAAGCGCACACACATATGTTTTCCTATTCACTACATATATATATTCAAATGTCCAGAATGTAGATTTTAGATTTCAAGTCCTGCGTTTTGTTGTTATACTTTCTGTGAACAAAGTAACAATCGCATAAATGTTAACTAACTAATGCAATAAATGTACCCATGCACACATGTATGGAACTGTCTGATTTTTACTTTGAAAAAAAAAAAACGAACACCCTTTATCCTCCCCACCATCTAGTTTTTGTAAAAATATCAGATAACGAGACAGCTACAAACGAATTCCCCTATGAACAAAAGTTTAACACTCATATATCCTCTCGACACATATACGGAGAGACATACAGACGCATGGATATATGGAGAGTACAACAACTAAATAAAATGAATGAATGGATGGATGGATGAGTAGTAAGTGAATAGTGAATGAATAAAAGTTGAATGTATGCAAAGATGTGGAACCACCACCACTACCGCTACACCATTACCAACACATTCATTATTGGAACGGTGTTTTATTGTGCGCATCTAATGGGGAGAAAAAAGTCCTTTTGTAACATTTATTTCTCGTTTTTGTCTGCTTGTTCTCCTGCTGTAGTTATTTTTATCACTGGACCCAAAAGCTAGTTAGCCATGATTGTAGATTTTTGCTGATGTTGTTGTTGCTGTTGTCTTTAATACCTGAATTACACTTACAATTAGAATTGTAATAAAATAAACCCTTGTAACACAAAACAGGACACACTGAGTTCAGCTACTTTAGAATATTTTTATGTTAGACATTCGTTCTATTTGAGTGAGTCCTCTTTGGTCCCCCCTGTCTCCTTCCCCATTGCTATTGAAATCACATCACAAAATGTGCTTCCATGGTTTAGGACCTTTGAATAGTTAAGTTAATTTAAAGTTATTGTTGTTCTAGTTGCCACTTAGCTTTGAAATCAGCATCAGAAAAATGAGGAGTGAGAGAGGGCGGGATTTTCAAAATGGCCATTATTTTAAGCAACTGGAGAACATTGTAGCACATTTTTTTTGACAATGAGTTCAGGTTCGTTAACAATACAATGTACAAATAGTTTACATGAAGTTTTGTTTTGTTTCAATTTTTTTTTTTTTTGGATTTTTAAAACTTTATTAATAACTAATGGCTTAACGTAAGAGTACAATATAAAAGCTAAAAAGTTCATTGAAAATGTGCTATGAATTTTATATGGCATATTTTATATGCGATTCTGGAAAAAAACGAACTATTTATGAAGGTGAATTTTTAAATGAGGAAAGAAAACATTTTAAATATGTTCAATAGCTTTTTAAAGGTTAAATCGAATGTTGTAAAACAAAAATAATACAACAAATGAAATTTTAAATTATGCAAATGCATATGTGGTGTATGTGTTATGGCAGCACTTATACGAGCTGTAGTTTTATTTTGTATTTCAATAAGTTATCCAATTTCATATGGAGAGTTTTCAGTTTGTTTGTGGTGTAACTGGAGATATATATGTGTCGAAAGAGTGAACACACAACTCATACCAATTATTGGAAAAAATAAAGGCCACATTATTTTATGTAATTTGGCAAAAAAAAGTTTTTACTGAAAATTAATAACATCGACCCATGGTAAGGTATTTTCAGGTTTTCAATCGATATAAGATATTTTCAGGTTTTCAAATGTTTAAGGAGAGATAACCTTTAATTTTTTAATGGTTAAATACAATATTGTAGAACAAAACATAAACAAGATATGAACTTATATTTAAAATTATTCAAATGCATACGTGGCGTATGAGTCATGGCAATACTCATACAAACTGCGTCTTATTTGGTATTTTAAAAAATAATTATGTAATTTCATACGGAGAGTTTCCAATATGATTGTGGTGTAATTGTAGATACACATTTGTGGCGTATGAGTAATATCACAACTACTACGAACCATGGAGCATTTGCTAGTACTGGAGAATATGGGATGTGTGAGTAACATAAACACTGATTCGCATCATTATGATTTATGTCATTATAAATATAATTTGAACCCATGCAGCACTAAATTGCTAAGTCCTGGCAGTGCATTTTCTTATTTTATTATTATTATATATTATTTTTATACCCTCCTCCATAGTATTGAGGGTATATTAAATTTATCAAACCCCACAAAGTATATATATTCTTGATCAGCATAAAATTCCATGTCGATTTATCGATGTCGCTCCGTCTATCCATCTGTGAAAACCCTAGCTTCCGAACGAAATGAAGTAGGTTTATAACATTTTACTCAAATGTTTATTATGTCTGCAGGCCTTTTGGTATTGAAAATGGGTCATTCGTTCCAAATGGTGGAGGTTATTCAAAGATCGACTCGGCCGAACTTTTTTACTTGTTTTTACTTGTTTTTTATGAAAAGATGATGTGTGAGAGCACCGTGTCGTATGAATGACGACAATACTTATACGTACATATGATTCACAAGCTTAACTCCGAGAAGAGGAGTATTCGTCAGAGACCCCAAAAAGTATATATTCTGACCTGCTCAATCGCCCCCCTCATCACATAACGATACCTCCTCATTAAGGCACCACAATATTGTATGTTCTCATTATAATTTTTCTCCTGACTTCGTAGTTTTGAAATTATCAGAAAGAATTTCGAATGTGATGAGAGGATCAACAATGTTCAGTAGCTTATTGTTTTATCTTATATTTGCTCAATATCAATGATTTTCAAATAGGTATACGATTCGCACTCTCTCGTATTATTGTGTTCTACACGTATGAGTTATGTCGTTACTTATACCACAAAGAGGGAATAAATGTATTTCTATATTTTAATGGACAATTTATACTATACCAAAGAAAAGTGGGAAAAGAGGAGAACTTTTATCGTCTTCTTTCTTGCCTATGGTTCTAAAATTAGATTAAGAGTATGTGACACCTTACAGATTTTATTGAAGACGGTTCACCTCTGTCCGAATGCTCAGAATTCGATATTAATGGCCAAAACCCTCGTAGAACAAATTCAAAATTTAGAAGATTATTAAATATCTATAAAATAATAATATCATAAGAAAAAATTTATCTGAAAGTCGCTATAAATTAATAAAAATGTCAAATATGTGAGTTTGATTTCCTGGACTGATTTTGATAAAATCATCTTGAAGTTAGCCCAATTACTTAAATTGTTTCTGAGAAAATAAAATTTAATTGGCCCGCTTAGCAACAGAGAAAAAATTCAGGTTGTTTTTTTTAGTTCAACTTTGAATAACAACATTGCAACATTGTGTCATTCCTCGATATCGTGATACTGGTAGCATAGCCCGACGTCAAGGAAGTGGACGAAAGAAAACAGCAACATCAGCAGAAATGGTTCGAAAAGTAAAAAAGCGACTTAATCGAATCCCTCGTCGCAGTGGCCGAAAAATGGCTCGTGAGCTGAACATATCGCAATATTCCATTCGAAAAATATTGAAAAATTAGCTCGGGGCAAAGCCATTGGAATTCCAAAAAGTGCAAGAACTTATACCGCAACAGAAAGCAAATAGTCTCAAAAGAGCTAAAGAGTTGCTTCGCTTGGTCGAAAGTGGTGAACTGACGAATTAGGTCTACTCCGATGAGAAAACATTCGTTGTCCAGCAGTTTGTAACCAAACAAAATGATCGTGTTTACTTGCCAAAGAGGTCAGCTGATAATGTCCACCTTCGGTTGGCCACCAGAACTCAAGCGCCGGCCATGGTGATGGTGTGGGTCGCCATAAAGCCGATAGTCGCTCTCCGCTCATATTAATCGACCGTGGCATCAACTGCCGAATATTATCGCGAAAATATTCTGGACGGTGTATTAAAGCCTTGGGCAGGCAAACATTTTGGCCGCAGACCTTGAACATTCCAACAGGAATCAGCACCATCGCACTCTGCTCGCGTTACCCAAAAATGGTTACAAAATGGGGTTCCTCGCTTCATTTCCAGCTCACAATGGCCACCAAAATCTCCGGATACCAATCCGTTGGACTATTGTGTCTGGAGTATTTTGGAAAGCAAGGTTGGCACCAAAAAATACCAAAGTGCCGATCACATCAAGCAATGCTTCGCCTCGAATGGGCCAAAATACCAGAGGGCAACATTTGGGCAGCGTCTGACGGTTTCATTGGCCGTTCGAAGGCCAAAGGTGACCAATTCGACTAATCAAAACTTATTCTAAAATTTGATACTACTTCCGAAATTTTTTGGTTTCTGCATTTTCAATTTTCATTTTGAGAAATATTTTTGAGTAGCGTATAAGCAATGACTTTAAACATACGCAGTAATGTGTCATTGCCTATTCTTAATATTGCCATAACCAACTAAGATTTTGGCAGGATAGATATTAAGATTGTCATCAATCCCGAAAAAAATCTGAAAATCTTAAAATGTAAGTAACAAGTGCACACGGAAGATCAGGAATGAATCGAAAAAGGGTACATTTGAGTATGAGTGGTGTTAGTGCTTGTACGACCCATAGCAAAAATTATGGGTAAACGAGGTTCATAAACAAGGCTAAAAATTCATTAAAAAATCTAGACCTTTGGGGAAGGGAAAGAGAAAATACATGATCCTCTAATTCATAAAATCTGATTCGTTTCTAATGGCTTAAATTCAAATTCGAATAAATTATTTACAATTTTCCTTAAATGGCATACCATGTAGTAGGGTTTTTTTAAACTAGACTGAACATTAAAGATTTAATGGCTGACAACTCATATTCGCAGTAGATTTTTGCAAAAAGAGTACGGCATTCCACTTTAGAAATACTTAGGAAGTAAGAAAAAATGCGATAATTTTTTGTTCAATGATAAGAGGTAAATAACAATTTTGAGGTATTGTTTTTTGTTTTAAAAAATCTGTAAAGTTCTAAAAAATAAGCAAAATCTCTCTTTTATTTCTTTTTCTTCTTTTTAAAAAGAAAATATCATTCATTTTCAACTTTTAATGGCCATCAATTTATAAACGAGAAATGAAAAAGAGAAAAAAAAAACAACACACGAAAACATTGAGAGCAAACTACTAAAGTATTTAATTTAAATGCTTATCATCACACCAACAAAAATAACAATTGTTTATGGAATATGCAAAAGCAACAAGGAGAAGAAACAGGAAACAACAAAAAAACGAATTGTGTTCACAATATGTTTTACACTCTTAGTTGATTGTTTTTCCCCACGATGCTGTTTAAATAATTTATTTAACACTGGAATTGATTTCGATATTGTAAAGGCGAATGTACTTTGTTGTTCATTTTTTTTTTTGCTGGTCTTTGTTTTCCGCAGTTGTTTTTTTTGTCTTTTGGAGTACGGTTTTTCCAATGTTTGCATTCTCTTATTTGTCTTGCCTTGCATGGCACAGCTCAGCTATCCGACAAAGTTGTTCAAGTGCAAATTTTATGGAGCAATAATATTTTTTAAATATTAATCGCTTCATTTTGGCAGAAAGAGGATTTTGAAAAATATTTTATAGTTCTTTTTTTGTTGCTCGCTTTTAAGAATGGTTTATATTTTAAGCAGCTTAAAACTAAGTAAATGAAATGTATTTTTTTGTGTCTTCTTTTCACTGGAATAACTAGAATATAATTCTTTCCATTTCTTGCTTTGCAGTTATAATTTTTTTTAAGTTCTCTATACAAAAGGATATTTAAGGAAATTAATAAAATATCAATAATTTGGTTTTATGGTATGCAAAACTAAAAGAAGAAAAATACTTAAAAATATGAGAGCAATGATATCACAGGATTGTTTTCTTATTCAAAAGAAAAAAGGAGAAAAAAAAAAAAGGATTTAAAGTAGTCCATAAAAGTAAATGTATGAAAAAATATGCTAGCCATGATAATCAAAAATCTACATGTATCTTTAGAGTAAATCGATTATGGTTTTAGTTTTGGTTTGTTTCTATTCTTTTTTGTTTTCATTTCTTTCTGGTCTTTCTAAATTAAATAAAACCAACAAAAAAGTAATAAATTTCATGTGCAGACGTACCAAAGAGGGTAAATAGAGCATCAGGCGTGACCATCTACAGAAAAAAGAGAGAAAAATAGAGATTTAGTTAGCCAGAGTTGATGTAAAAAATTAAAAAACAAAATATAAATATAAAAAAGAGGAAAATTCTTAAAGTTATGTTTTTCTCTAGGTATTTTTCAGGTAAAGTAAGTCAATTTCAGAGAGTTTGGAAAATATAGGGGAAAATGAAAATTGTTGAAATTGACTCACTGTACCTCAGTGTGTTTTCATAGAACAAAAAAATCTCTTACTCATAAAATAAATGTATGTTAAGTCATATGGCAAAAAATGGCCAATGATATTAACAAATGACTGCCCATAAGAGATAAACGAATACCCGCAACACAAAGACTTAACCATAAACAAGATGTGTCAAGTAATTTTCCCAAGATCAATTCATTTACATGCTCAAATTGTAAACCATTACTTGTGCGTATAAGTAATGACGACACTCATACGCAGCATGGTGTCATTGCAATTTAATTTCATGTTAATTTTCTTTGTGAAAGACAAGATATTTTTATGGGGATTTTTTTAAGGACTTTAAACATTTTTTAAGGAATCTTGGATATTCTAAGGTTTTTTTTTTTGAAGAAATATCACAGAAATAATTTAGGATATTTAAAAAAGCTCAATCATGGACTTTTAGATTTTTTCGAGGGAATCTTGCATATTCAAAGTTCTTTTTTTTTTGAATAGTTTTCATAGGAATAATTTAGGATATGTTAAAAATCTCAATCGTAAAGTTTTAAGTATATATTACTATCAGAGAAATAAAAATTTTCAAATAAAGCCAGTTGTGGATTTTTAAGAAAATGTTTTTGAAGGGGGTTTTTTCGTTAAATAATAAAAGTTTTAAATTATGAAGTTTTAGTTTTTTTGTTATAAAAATATATAAAATAACTCTACAAAGATCTTGGAGTTTTAAGTAAACGTTTAAAGAAACCTCAGTTGCCGATTTTTAAAAATGTTGTTTGAAGGGTGTACAAGTAATGACATTACCTATACGCAGCACGGTATCAGCGTTTAAACATCGAGGATTTCTAAGGATATTTTCAGAGATATAGTCCCAATTTTTTTAAGAATATTTTTTTCTATCATATAAATAATCCTAGAATGCATAATTGATGTCAAAGGTGAAGTTTTAAAAATATTATTTTTAAGGATGAATAAGTAATGAAACTTCTCATGCGAAGGATGGTGTTGTCCTTGGTCTGAGAAATTTTCTCTCTTTGGTCTGAAATTAATTTTTAATTTTTGGGATATATTTTATTTGGAGGACTATAAAAAATTATCGTGGATTAGAAATAACATTTTTCGGGGAGCTATATTCGTGGATATTAAAGTATATTTTTTAAGGACGTATAAGTAACGACATAACACATACACAGAATGGTGACATTGTTATGTCTTGATATGGTCATTTTTTATGCATGTGTTGAATATTTCAGAGGCATTTTTAGAAGGAAAATTATGGGGATTATCAGAGAAATAATCCAGAATTTATTAACGAATGATAACACATTTTTAGAGGTATTTTAGAAGAGCGTAGAAGTAATGACACTACTCATAGGTAGTAGTGGATATATTTCGTATATCCAGAATAAATTTTTGTGTCATCCTGCGTATTTTTTCCGTAGGAGCTAAAAATTACAGAGGACATTTTTTATAGGGACAACTCCATCGGACGTTTAAATTTAATTTTTGAAATGCTTCGTTTTAGAGATTATTCAAAGAGAGTTCTACAACCTATGCTTTAGAATTTCGTATGCAGGTCCACGTCTTTGTATAGCCCCCATATAACGGTAGCTTCCGATTTTAGGTATTTTGATGATTTTGCGACTCAATTCTCCCGAATTGTTTTAAATTTCGTATTCGAAGTTTGTAATGGGTACTACAGCCTATGCTTAAAATTTTTTTTATTTTTATTTGGTATTTTGCTGATTTTAGTGACATTATTCGCCGGAATTGCTTCAAATCTCGTAGTTATCTTAATGGGTACTACAGACTATGACAAAAAAATTACTTATGCAGGTTCAAGTCTTCGTAGCCTCCGCATAAAGTTATAATTGTATTTTTCGTAATTATTAATTATGAAATTTTTCAAGTTCTTTCCAAATGGTGGAGGGTATTAATAGTTCGGTCCGGCCGAACTTAGCTGTTCTGTTATTTCTTTCTATTTATTTAATATATGGAAGTATGTTTAAAAGTTACCGAGGATTTTTATAGAGATTTTGATGGAGAGCAATAGTGGCGAATTTTTGAAACTATTATTTGAAGACTTTTTAAATTTCTTTAGAATATTTTTTGGAGGACTGCCAAAGAAATTTTTCTAGGATATTTTAACAAACCATACCGCGTGTTTAGTAAATATTTACTTGAAGGACTGTCCAGATTATTAACGCTCTTGCGTGCCTTTTTTTTTATTCATAAGGATCAAAGCCTAAATCCTTTATTTAAAAAATATATATTTTTATTGACTATTAAAATGTTGAAGTAAAAAGTAGCAAGTTTTGTAATGTATTTTGAAGTATTATCGAGGTTGTCAAAGCCCTTGTGGAATTTTAAGGTCCCAATCGTGGGCTTATTTTTTTTTTAGAATATTTCAAAGAATTATCAAAGTTGAAATCCCGAATTTCCAAGAATATTTTGAAAGAACTATACACATTTAATAACGGAGATATGTGTTTCAGTGCTCATTAGTGGATTTTTAATAGTGGTCTTCAACAAAAAAAAAAAAAAAAAAAAAAAAAAAAAAAATATTTAACAATATTTTTTAACTACATCCAAACATATAATTATGAATTTTAAATGATTTTTTAAGACTATCAGTAATTTTTTGAAACTTTTTATTGGAAAGCTGTTTTTATACTCAGTGAGATTTTCTTAAGGGCGTAGGAGAAATGACACCAACGTATAAAATATGCGGGGCGTATGACTGTTGCAAATACTTGTATCATATTTTAAAAGAAACAATACCGTCTTCTTAAAATTTGCCATCTCGACAAAAATACCTCCATATACTTGGAGCGTATGAGTGTTGCCATTACTTATACCCAACAACGCAATATTCATATTTTACAGCAATAATTGAATTGATCTAGGAAATTTGATTGAAAACTAATTTTTGTAATTAAACACCTTTTTCGCGGCACAAAGTTTGCCTCAATGTGTGCAATGTTAATTGCAGGGAGCAGGCAAATTTATTTTTCGTTTATTAAAAAATCACAAAAAAAAACATGAATAAATTGACATTGTGAAACTCAGAGAAAAAGTGAGAAATAAATATAGCATGAAATATGAAATGTTCGATTGATGGTATATAGTTTGGCCAAAGCAAAACAAAAAAAAAAAAAAAAAAAAAACAAACGAAAAAAATGGAATGATGAAATTAAATTCAATTAGAAATGTGAGAAAAAACAAAAATGAAATGCATACACACGTCGCTATATGAAGTTAAATTAAAAATTATATATATTTTTTGTGTATAATTGAAAGTTGCAACAAATTTATAGGATATTTTATTGTTTTGTATGTTAAATATTTTTTTATTTTTTACATATAGTTTGTAATTTTTAAAAGTTTATGAGTTGTTTATACTCTATAGCTAATAATATTTTTAATTAATTCATAACAATAAAAAAATACTTCATTTTATTTTGTTAAAAATATACTAAAAAGATCACTATTATTTATTATTACGAGGATTTGTATCTAAAAATACGACATTACTTTAAAAATTGAAAAATAATTTATATTTAAAAATTAGTTTTGTACTAACCTCCTCATTTAGATTTGAAACAAGCAAGACATTCGAGAAACCACGCAATGCAGGAGCAGCTGTCTGGAGGGCGCCACTGTTGGCCAGGGCAAAGGCGCCTAGATTTGGTATGCCGCTGCTGTAGCCACCGGCCAATGGTGTGCCGATGCCCAATGCAAATGGTGGCAACACTCCGGGTGCACCAAGACCATTCACTGTTTACATTTTTTTTAGAATAGAAAAGTAGAAATAAAAAAAAAAGAAAATTAAATTTATTAAGAATGTAAATTTTAATATAAAAAAAAATATATTTTAATTAACATTGCTAAATGATTTATTATTACAATCTATTGTTTTGTTAGCATCCAAAATGTATTGATATTTTTTTTTTTTTTAACAAGATGCACATGTCATGTTATGTTCTAGTTGGGGGGGTTAGTAAATAAATATTCAAAATGGTTATGTTGGCAAAATAACAAAAAAACAATTGAATTTAATTATTTATTTCTTATTTTAAAGCAAGCTTAAGAAAACGAAATATGTAGAATTAGATTCAAAACATAAAAAAACCCAAACGGAAAAAATGAAAAGGAAAGTTTAAGTGTTACCTATTTTATCACCTGTTAGAGAGGGCCGTTGACGGGCCGCAATCAATAGCAAATCACTTGCATTCACTAGACCGCCAGCGGTGGGCATAATGTCGGCGCCCGGTTCGCCCGGTGGCAATGAGGGATTTGTAAAATCACGTGACTTATCATTATTGTATTTGACATTGAGCGTTGTCATTTTACTGTTGTCAATGCGCAGCGTACAACAGCCATTGTAGATATTCTGCCCGTCCAATATGGTTTTGGCGTGCTGGGCCGAATGGGCATCCGGATATTGTATGAGGGCCTAGAAAACAAAGAATAAAGGAAGAAAATGTAAAGTGAACGAGTGAGGAATTTATTAAAAAATAAATATAAATATAGAAAGTATTTTTTGGACATTTTCATGATGAAATGTTGATGGAAAATTCATATAAATTAGAAAATCAAAAAAAAAAAAAAAAAAGTATCAGTCCGTTTTGCGACAGATGTATATCCTCAGCCAATGTCAGTTTATTTAAATGTATGGATATTACAAGGTGCCAAATTTGGACTATATCGACTACTTCCCTCACATTATGTGGAATATGGGATAATTTTCGGAAAATTTTGAAAATGTGGGCCGAAGTATTCCCCTTTATCAAATGCTTATAGAAAGAAGGAGTAGGCCGATCAATTCCATATTCACATAGGCAGTCTGGTTAACAGGAATATTTATAAAACAATATCATTCAAAATTTTGATCCGTTGTATAGGAGTTACTAGAGGAAGTGGTCCAATATATTCCATCTTTACATTAAATCTTGAGTTAGTAGAAATATTGAGATTTGTAACATTTGATGAGACCCGGGTACTTATTGTGCAATTTATGAAATTTATAATAATTCAAAATGTTGACCCAGAAGCAGTTAAGCGATATCTACCATCTTCACTTCTGATCTTGTGTTGGAAGAAATAATGGGATGTGCCGATTATAAACGAATACTTATTTTGCATTTCATCAGAGTTTTTATCATTCAAAATGTTGACCCCTTCAGAGGAGGTACCAGAAGGAGCGGTACGATATATTCCATCTTCGCATCTTATCTTCATTTATAGAATGTTAGGATATGCCGAGTTTGATAGTAATCGAATGCTCATTTCGCGTTTTATAAACTTCATGGCTATTCAAGAGTTTTACCTGTTATGGGGGAGGCAAAAAAAGGAATGGTCCGTTCTATATATTCTTAATATCAGATCCTGCGTCGGTAGAAATGTTGAAATGTCCGTAGTTTAGGAACAATCGGACTCTTATTTCACATTTTATAAGATTTATAATTATTTTGTCCGATTTTGTCTATCTTTGAAATCGATCAAGTTTGGACGAAATTGGGTACTCTCTCTTCGAGAGTTTTCATGTGTATCAGCCAGACGGACGGACGGGCGGGCACCTCTAGTTCGACTAAAAGGGATTCGGTCCATAGAGACCTAGGTTCTTAACCAGTTATATACAGGGTGAGATGAAATAACTGCAACAAACTTCAGACTGCTGTCATTACTAAGCCACTTGTCCGACAGCTGTTAAAATTATTCCAGTGATATCTTTTTATATTGCTAACAAACGTAAAGTAGAATTTTGGTGAGCATTTTCCAGAAAAAAAGTTATTCGTGATGGAATTTATATTTTTTATATTTGGCTGGCAAGTGGCTATCGTTAGAGCACTCCAGCATTTAAATGTGACTAAATTTTATGTGTCTCGCACCCTCGCTCCTTACAGTGATACTGGTAGCGTAGCCCGACGTCAAGGAAGTGGGCGGAAGAAAACAGCAACATCAGCAGAAATGGTTCGAAAAGTAAAGAAGCGACTTGATTGAAACCCGAGTCGCAGTGAACGAAAAATGGCTCGTGAGCTAAACATATCGCAATATTCCATTCGGCAATTATTGAAAAACCATTGAAATTCCAAAAAGTGCAAGAACTTACACCGCAGCAGAAAGAAAATAGACTCAAAAGAGCTAAATAGTTGCTTCGCTTGGCCGAAAGTGCTGAACTGCCGAATTTGGTTTTCTCCGATGAGAAAACATTCGTTGTCCAGCAGTTTGTGAACAATGTTCACCTTCGGTTGGCCACCAGAACTCAAGCGCCGGCCATGGTGATGGCCGCCGATGGTCGCTCTCCGCTCGTATTAATTGACTGTGGCGAAAATATTCTGGAGGGTGCATTGGGCAAGCAAACATTTGCCCGCAGACCTTGGACATTCCAATAGGACTCAGCATCATCGCTGGATACCAATCCGTTGATCTATTGTGCCTGGAGTATTTTGGAAAGCAAAGTTGGCACTAAAAAATAACAAAGTGTCGCATTGCAACATTCGGGCAACGTGTGACGGTTTCATTGGCCGTTTGAAGGCCATAATTCGTGTCAAATCTAAACAGGAGTCAGCACCATCGCACTCAGCAAGCGCCACCCAAGAATGGTTACAAAATCTCCGGATACCAAACTGTTGGACTATTGTGTCTGCAGTATTTTGGAAAGCACGTTGGACACTAAAAATACCAAAGTGTCGATCACCTCAAGCAAGCGCTTCGCTGGGAATGGGCCAAAAGACCGCAGAGCAACATTCAGGCAGCGTGTGACGGTTTCATTGGCCGTTTGGAGGTCACAATTCGTGCCAAAGATGACCAATGCGAACAAATCCAAACTTATTTTAAAATTTGATGCTATTTCCCACATTTTTAAATAAAATTAAAAAAAATAAAAAATATGGCGTTTGGCTTTGTTGCAGTTTTTTTTATCTCACCCTCTATAATATATATTCTTCGAAATTTTTCTTAAAAACAAATTTTTTTTCACTTACCTGGAATGTATTGTTCTTCGTAAAGGTGACAATTTTCAAAACCTTGCCGAAACGCTGGAATATCTGATGTAAAATATCCAACGAGACTGGATACAATTGAGATTCGACAATGACGCGCAAGACTGTATTCGGGCCACCGGCTGAATTGGCATTGCCGCCCGTTAATGAATTCACAGCGTTGGTATTGTTCTGTAAGACAGCAACAGCTGTACTATCGGCATTGGTGGCACTATTTGCATTGGCAGCGCCGCACAAGGGCAATGGAGAACCGGAGGCCGGGGACTGTATGCGGTATTCACATGGTACCAAAGCACCCTGGAAAGAGAACAAGCAAAAAAGGAAAAACATAAATTTAAATTTTCATAAAAAAAATGTAGAAAAAAGGATTAGATTTTTCTTTCGCTTTTGTTTTGTTTTTGGAGGAAAACATTGAGCAGCATTTCATGTTTTTGGCAGCTTCAATGAAAAAAAAATCATTTCGTTGTAATGTTTACTTAAAAGCTTAATCTACTTTTCCAAGTGATTTCATCATTTCCTAGATTTTTTAAAGGCGAGGTTTCCCACACCATCCTCAGTAGAACAATGTAGATATTAGCACTGGAAAACAGCAGCAGCGAAAAAAAAAAACTTTTATTTGTTTTGTGCGGTCAAGTCAAGAAAAAAGTTATTTAAGGATTATAAGGGTCCTGTTCCTTCTTTCGTTCAAATCAAACAAAAAACCCGGAGCAAAGTTTTCTTTGTCTTTGCCAAAGTTTCGATTTTTTGATTCGGCCAAAAAAAAAAATCTTGAAAATTTGAGACATGCCTCCTACTCCAGGAGACGAGTCGAGAGTGGCTTCATAAGAAATTCCATAATCACAGCATGGCGCCATGTTGATGTGGCACAACAGGAATAGGAAACAAATCAATCACACCTCAATATTGATTTAAAGGCGGCATGCTGGTAAGGTATCTTGTCTGCCATAGAATCCAGTAGTGGGGGGCAGGCGAGAGCAATGAATAAGACATACGAAAAATCATGTCCCTTGATCGGAAAACAATTTAATGGAAAACGGAAGTTAAGTTATTCCCCATTGCGTGTGTTGATTTTCCAAACGCCTCCGCAGCCGGAAAATGGTGTCAAACTGTTAAACTTTAAGGTGAACTTGACAGAGAAACCACGTACCAGCCATCGGGTGTTAGCAGAAAGTAAACATTCCAACCTACACACGCACACTTGTACTCACATACACACTTAGAATTCAAGGTATGACAAAATGAACGCATGAAGAACATATTACCCAAGCGTGTGATTCCCGTTTTACGCACAGACATGATGGCGCCAGGAATTGAAGCTTGAAAATAAATAAACACTAGAACAGAAAAGGACGGACGAACAGGCAGACAACCATCCAGCTAAGCAGCTTTGAACTGTGATAAAGGATCCCAAGTCCTTTCTTGAGTGTGGTGACAACGAACAACGCAGCTCATGCCAAGGCATAGAGATACAAAAGTGTCAGTGAGAGAGAAAAAACAAAAATTGTACGTGATGTGTTTATGTAAAAATCTCAAAACTTGCTAAAAACACACAAACGTACAGAGAAAAGCTTGGAGACATAGAGACAAACGACCAAATCTCACAAGGAATGAAAGGGGATGATAGTTGGAACGATGAAAATGATAGAACTTCCTCGTGGCTTTAACTTTTCGTGAAATGTTGTTCTTTCCGTTGAAGCAATAATAAAAATTGATTAGAATTGCAAAAGAGATGACAACGGCAACAACAACAACAACAACACCATCAACAAACGAAAATCGTTGACAGCGCTGAGATAACAATGCGAGATTGTTGTTGCTGCTGGCTGCTCCTCCAATATTTACCTGTCTTGGCATTTTTTTCTGCACGCCTTCGTTTTTCTATTTTCCGTTTTTGCCGTTTTGTTGTATCATCTTCTTCGGACCATAAATGCATCCGCAAGGATTCATTTCGTTGGCATTCGCCATACATTTTGTGTGTGTGTGTGTGTGGTTGTGTATGTGCATGATAAAACATGGCAAATTGTTTGGCCACAAACATACGTCCGCCTTATTCGTTTTTCCATTTCGCAAGACAACCGAACATAACGAACGCGTAATACAATAAAAATGGATGATTTCATCTTCGGGGGATTCAATTATGTTTTGGAAAGCTTGAACGGCAAACTATTGGGAGTGAAGGCAAGGGGGAAGATTTGGAATTCAAGGAAGACTTGAAATTGGAAAAACTAGGAAATACAAAGCAATGAAACATTTCTCCCGTGACTCGAAAGGACCAAATTGTTATTTTTACAAACAAATATTTCCCTGAAGATCTAAGATATGGTAAAAAGGGCCTTTTTAAAGCGATCATATCTCATAGTCAAAAAATTCTACTCTAAGTTCCGGAATACATCAAATGCCTAAATCTTACCAAAACACCAAAAATACATACATATTAAAAATACATTTTAGGATTGACGCCGTTCTTTAAGTGAGTTCCTAACAAATATTCCTACTAAACATCATCTTCGAAGGATGACGCCAAAGACAAAAAGGTTCTTTATCAAATTTCACTATAAGTTACCAAAGAAAATAAATCTCTATTTCCATTATGAAAAATATATCTGCATCAATGTTGCCGAAAGTAACATACAATTTCCTATTCTCAGGAAGAAATATTCTACACAACATTATACTAAAAATCTCAAAACTAACCGTATATCTAGGTATAAAAGTTTTCAAGAAAATTAAATTCGACATTTATGTACTTCTAGTGAAAATTATGTTTCCATACAATTTTGTTTTTGGTATTTTTTTGTGAAAGTGTCAAAGCAAGGATTATTCTGGATCAAATTTCATTGTGAGTTTCCGAAGTAAAGAAATATGTATACTTTGTAAGAATCATAAAAACACCATTAATTTAGGTTAATAAAAAATCGATTTTCAAAAAATATAGCCCTTATTTCGATCAATTTTTCCTCGGCCTTTTTCGAATGTTAGAGTTTTCAAATTACACACATCCCATTATTTTCACTAGAACAAGATTTGCTACGAAGATGGGTCATACCGGTCCACTCCTTGTGGTACCTCCCCCACAAAGGGTCAAATTTTTAAATAACCATAAAGCTCAAAAATCGAAAAATTAACATCCGATTCCATTGAGACATTTGGTACTCTCAATATTTCCATTAAAACCAGATATGTTTTAAAGATGGTAGAGATCGGACCATTTTATCTGGTGCCTCCTCCACGAAAAGTCATAGTTTTGAATACCCAAAGCGAGGGTAAAATCCGAAATAAGCATCCGGTTCTCTTCATATTTTACACATCCCACCATTTCTACCAACACGAAAGGGGGTATATCGGTCCAACAGTTCCGGTACCTCCCCACACATATTTCCTTATACAAAATCTTTTGTGAAGATGATATACAGGGTGATATGAAAAAAACTGCAACCAAATTCAGACTGCTGTCATTTCTAAGCCACTCGTCCGACAGCTGTTAAAATTATACCAGTGACAGCTCATTTTATTGTTTACAAGCGTACAAAATTATTTTAGTGAGAATTTTCCAGAAAAAAGTTATTCGTGATGGAATTCAGCATCATCAGCAGAATAAGTTGTGAACTGTCGAATTTTGTTTTCTCCGATGAGAAAACATTCGTTGTCCAGCAGTTTGTAAACAAACAAAATGATCGTGTTTACTTGCCAAAGAAGTCAGCTGAAAATGTGCACCTTTGTTTGACCAGCAGAACTCAAGCCCTGGCCATGGTGATGGTGTGGGCCGCCATAACAGCCGATGGTCGCTCTCCGTTCGTATTAATGGCATCAGAATAAATGCCGAATATTATCGCGAAAATATTGTGGAGGGTGTATTAAAGCATTGGGCAGGCAAACATTTTGGATATTTCAACAGACCTCAGCAACATCGCACCCAGCACGTGCCACTCAAGAATGGTTACAAAATGAGGTTCCTCGCTTCATTTCCAGCGCACAATGACCACCAAAATTTCTGGATACCAATTCGTTGGACTATTGTGTCTGGAGTATTTTGGAAAGCAAGGTTGGCACTAAAAAATACCAATGTGTCGATCACCTCAAGCAAGCGCTTCGCCGGGAATGGGCCAAAATACCGCAGAGCAACATCGGGCAGCGTACGACGTTTGATTGGCCGTTGGAAGGCCATAATTCGTGTCAAAGGTGACCAATTCGAAACAAATCTAAACTTATTTCAAAATTTGATGCTATTTCCGAAATTTTTTGTTTTCATTCAATCAAATTAAAAAAAAAATAAAAATTATGGTATTTAACTTTGTTGCAGTTTTTTTATATCTCCCTGTATATCGATCCAATCGTTCTTGTACCTCCCCCACATGGGTGTAAGATTTTGTAAAAGCTAAAACGCTCAAAGAAAGCGAAAAAAGTATCCGAGTGTCTTCAAAATTTCACACATATTTACTTACACCAAGATCTGTTATGAAGATGATGTATATCTTCGAACCCCTTCTGGAACCTCACAATTTTCAGAACTTTTATCCTTCATAACTTGTGAAACAAGTCAGCGATTCCTTGCTTATCTAAATGTTCCTCTCAACCAGAAACCTGAGATGAATATAAAATATATGATTTCCCATAAAATTGGATATAAGTGTTCGATTTTTTTTTTTAATTTTGCCAATACCAATAGTTTTATCTGTATTAATCTCATACTTCATAAAAATGGAATACTTCGGTCTGGTCTGGTAACTCAGGCACATTTTTACAATTTCTAAAAATTATTACATATCTCAAATAAAGTAAAGGAAGTAACCAGTATAGCCCATACCTAGCACGTCGCAATAATTATATCATATTTATTAAGTTCCGATACGAAATGGACAATATTGGCCCATTTCGTCGGAATCTACACCATAGGGCGTCCAAAATTTGAAAAATCATAAAAGAAGTCAAAATATTTTTTAAATAATCGAACATTGGCTGAGGGTGTACACTTGTCGGAAAAACTGCTTGATACTTTTTAACTTGTCTTAGCTTTATTTCCATAGTCTGCAGAAATATTAAGTAATTATTGAAAAATATGAATTTTGTCGCACAGTGTATTTTTGAAAATAAAAAAAATTAAACAAAAATAAAAAAAAAGATAAATTTAAAAATTAAAAATTAAAAAAAAATCAAATATTTTTGGAATCTAAGAAATTTTTATCTTGTGTTAATAAAAACCTACTATACCTCATGTCATAAATTGAGAAATAGGAGAAAACTTTCTGGAAAAATTGTGTTTTCCAAATTTCTGTATTAAGACATTAGCCAAGTGATTATTTATTCACCTGTTTCGTTTTTTCTTCTTTTTTCCAACAATATTAATATTACTTTATTTTCTTCAATAACACATCTATGACATGTCATAACTTGGGCTCATAATGTTTTCATAGGAAAAAGAGGCACTGGGAATGTTTTTTTGCATTTTCTATGAGAATAAAGAAGAAATACCTGAGAGATTTACTGTCATAGTTAAGTTAATGGTTTAAAGCTAATGTTAAAAGCATTTATTTTTTGAAATAATATTTTCTTTTATATTAAAAAAAAAAAAAAGAAACAGCAAATGTCACATCAGCTGTCCAATTTGTTGCCTACTGTCATGGAGAGAAAATGAGAAAAAAAAACGAAAGAAACAAACTCCTTTTCTAAACAAGAGCATAAACGTGTGGCGGCCGCCACATCACCAGGGAATATCCTTGGAAGAAATTATATGAAAATAAAATATGAAATGTATTTTTTGTTTTCTAGAACCAAAGGTGGTTAAGAGACCTTTTTAGAAAACCCAAAACCCCTTTTGTCAAAAATTGTTGCACAAAAATTGAAGTATGACATATTTTTCCTTGTGACAAAGAAAAGGGAAAACAACGCCATAGTCCATGGAAGTGAATAAACAAACGCTGGTTTGGAAATGATTTTCCAAATGAAAATACACTTTGGGGGATTCAAAACCTGGTAAAGGCAAGCGTTGGGAAAATGAAAAAAAAGAAATACAATTGTTGACTTTAAAGTCCTTTTTATACCCTCCACCATACTATGGAGGGTATATTAATTTTGTCATTCCGTTTGTAACTCCTCGAAATACTCATGTCAGACCCAACAAAGTATATATATTCTTGATCAGGGTCAACTTCTAAGCCGATCTTTCGAACAAATTGCTATAGAAGGCTAAATTTTTGCAGACGTGTATATTTTGCCAGTAGACAGGTTAAGTTCGTAAATGGGCCATGAAGGTCCAAGTTATCATATAGCCCCCATATAACGATACCTCCCGATATTCGGTATTTTGATGAATTTAGCGACATTATTTAACGGAATTGTTTGAAATTTGACATTTGAAGTTCGTAGTGGATACTACCGCCTAAGACAGAAAATTATATCTGCAGGTCCACGACTTCGTATAGCCCCCATATAACGGTACCCCCGATATTCGGTATTTTGATGATTTTAGCGACATTATTCACGGGAATCGTTTCAAATTTGGTATTTGAAGTTCGTAATGGATGCTACATCCTAAGTCAAAAAATGAGCCATGTAGGTCCACGTCTTCATATAGCCCCCATATAACGGTACCCCCCAATATTCGGTATTTTGATGATTTTAGCGACTTTATTTAACGGAATCATTCCAAATTTCCTATTTGAAGTTTGTAATAGATACTGCAGCAGAAAACAGAAAATGGGCCATGTAGGTCCACGTCTTCGTATAGCCCCCATATACCGTAACCCCCGATATTCGGTATTTTGGCGATTTTAGCGACATTATTTACCGGAATCGTTTTAAATTTGGTATTTGAAGTTCGTAATGGATACCTCAGCCCATGCCAGAAAATTGTCTGTGCAGGTCCACGTCTTCGTATAGCCCCCATATAAAGGTACCCCCTATATTCGGTATTTTGATGATTTTAGCTACATTATAAACAGATTTTTCTTCAAGTTTCGCATTTAAATATTACGACAAAAGTTGCCTATGCAGGTCCACGTCGTCGTATAGATATTCGGTGTTTTTAATATTTTAACAGGATTTTTAACGGATTTTATAATTTTTTTTTTTTTGAAATTGCCAATTTGGACCAAATGGTGGAGGGTATTAAAAGTTCGGCCCGGCCGAACTTACAGCTTTTTTACTTGTATATACTCAGTGCCATGGCTCCATTGTCATCATCATCATCATCGCATCGTCTTCGTTGTCGTCTCCATTGTCAAAATCATCAAAAAAGCCGAAAAAATGTTTTCTTTTTTTTTGAAGAAGAAAAACTATGACAACAATAAAAGCTTTTAAGCGGAAGTTTGTGTGCCAAATGTACAAAGTTTTGCCTTAACTTTCAACTTGTTCATTCATAGGAGGGTGGTAATTTTTTTTTTAACCCAAAAGATTTCGTGAAAAATCCTTCTTAAAAAAATTATGGAAAAAAACACGAAATGTAAGGATAAAACAGATAATCCCAGAACATTAAAAAATGACGGACAAAAAAAAGAAACCCCAAAACAACGGCATAAATGAACGAATGAAATTTGTGGAAAAACGTTGTGTTCCATACTTCACTTCAAAACTCTGTTGTGGATGATGATGATGTTGGGAGACCAAACGCCAGGGTGGAAGAATAAAACTGTAGTTTGTATGTATAAAAATAAGTGGGAAAAATAAGAACAACAACGAAAAAACCTTAGTTATTTATGCAAAGAGCATTAAATAAACCGCAAGCAGTAGCGGCAAAACTTAATACACACTTAAGTTTGGCAAGACCATGGAGAAAGGGCAGCAGTCCATGTGGTGGGGTTTGGGTGCGATTGTGTGTGACTGTGTCTGTTTGAGGTGCAGCATAACAATAATGCCACTACTCAGTTTCTTTGAAGAGTACTTCTGCCATTATCCCATCAACAGATATGAAATAAAGCCACAGCAGCAGCAACAATACCGGGTGAAACAAACGAAGAAGAAGCAACAAGGACATGTTGCTGCAATACTTTTTAACTCGGCCAACCAACAACACCGCCATCAACAAATTGATGGAATTGTTACCCCCATCAACAACAAACAAACACAACAATATATATTTTTCCTTTACTTTGCCAAAACAATATCAACAAAGGACAAGCAAAGAAGCCAGCCAGCCAGCCAGCCAGCCAGCCAGCCGGCCTGACTGGCAATCTGAATTGGAGGTAACAAATGCCCAACCCACCCCTTCTTCGGAAAACAAAAACAATGACAAGTGGATGCTTTTATTTAAAGTTTCATAAATGTGATTGTTTTATGCTTTTGTTTATCATGAACCAGAAGGAAGCGTGTCGACCAAGTGACAGGAATAATAGTAAAAGAAAACTACAAGAACAACAACAGCAGCATGAAACAAGGCAACAAGTTGTGAGATGATAATAATAAAATAGAAACAAATGGCGAAAGAAAAAAGTTTTTTTTTTTTGTGAAACTAAAACAAAATATTTATTTTAATAAATAAAACAATAAATTTGCTTGGGAATAGTGTCAGATTGTGATGAAGGTCTGAAATATGGAACAAGTCGCCATTAAAGAAAAGGGTTTTGAAAATTAACTTTTCAATTTTTCTTTGGTTAATAAATCGATAAAATTTTGATCTATGGTAGAGGGAGGTTTATATGTAACATAAAAGGAAAATAGGTTTTAAGGGGTTAAATGCAATGATATTTAAGTACTAATATTCAGGTTTTTATCGCAAAAATGGTGTTAGCGAAATTCTCCCACAAAGCAAAAAAAAAAAAAATAAAAAGATCCAGATGAAATTTTGCACAAATCCCTTTTTGTGGCCTAAGGACGAAGCCTATTGAAATTAGCGATAATCGGTCAAAATTTAGATATAGCTCTCATATATATCTTTGTCCGATTTGTCTTTTACGGTGCACCAAATATTTAATATTAGTCGAAATATTTGGTTGACACGCGCAACCAAATTGAGCCTCGTATGTATTTATTATATGTCAATACATAGCTCCCAGATATATTGTTCGACCGATTTTGGTTGTTGTCACCCACCGCCGCAATATAAACCCCATGACGATGATATTTGCTACTAGATATCACATACAGCTCTGAAATACCTCTACCAAATATTGTCAAGATCGGTTCAGACTTGTATATACAGGGTTGCCCATATTCCAAGCAGATTTTTACCATGAACCAATTCACGCCACGCGAGCGCTCTGAAATAGTTGAAATCTACATTCAACGGAAGAAGTCAATTGTGAAAACTAAACGTGCTTTTAAAACATTAAAAAATGTGAGAAGTGCGCCTTCTAAGAAAACCATTAAGCGTTTATACGAAAAATTTTCGACTGGTAAGGCTCTTTCTAATCCGAAGAGTCGATCAAGGCGATGGGCCGAGAATAGAACAGGACTCAGCACCATCGCACTCAGCACGCGCCACCCAAGAATGGTTACATAATGAGGTTCCTCGCTTCATTTCCAGCGCACAATGTCCACCTAAATCTCCGGATACCATCCGTTGGACGATTGTGTCTGGAGTATTTTAGAAAGCAAGGTTGGCACTAATCACCTCAAGCAAGTGCTTCCCCGGGAATGGGCCAAAATACCGTACAGCAACATTCGGGCAGCGTGTGACCATTTCATTGGCCGTTTGACGGTCACAATTCGTGCCAAAGGCGAACAATTTGAAAAATTCTAAAATTTAATGCTTTTTCCGACATTTTTTACTGTCATTCCATAAAATTAAAAAAAAAAAAAAATTGTATAAATTATGACGTTTGAATTTTTTGGAGTTTTTTATCTCACCATGTATTGTTCACCCGATTTGTTATATTTGTCCCCCACAGCCGCAATATGCGCTATATGACAATGATATTTGCTACCAGATATCAAATACAGCTCTGAAATACTTCAACCAAATATTGTCAAGATCGGTTCAGATTTGGATGTAGCTCCCATATATACACACACACACACACTTTTTTATTGTTTTTATGACAATGTTCCATACTCCCATAAAAACCCACACTTACACATCATTAAGTTCTAATTTACCCATAAATAATAAACTTTTTTTATCATAAAATTTACAAAATATAAGTTAAGGTATTTTGCCACACCCCCCATAGAATGTCCTTCAATCTATGGCCTGCAATCAATAAATTACCCACACTTTTGGAAACCTATTTTCCCCTTTACCCTGCTCTTAAGAAGTGCGCAAATTCCCAGGCATACAATTTCGTGTCCTTTTACATTTTTCGTAATTTCCCTTAACTATTAAATAAATTATATGATTTGAGATTTTTGCTAACCTAAACTAAATGAAACTAGGTTAAAATACAATGTATATTCTATATGCCGACTAACATACATATTGATATTTCCTAAACATGATTATCTATTATTGGTTATTTATTTACTACCACAAAAGGCAGCATCAGATTCCCACACACGCACACCGTGCACACACACATGCTCGTCATGGACAAACAAATAGAATATTAGCATAATACATTGTTGCTCTGGCTCTGGCTGTGGCCATGGATTTTGGTTTTGAGTCTCGGAATGATAAAGATGCCGTGTGGTCGTTTGCTATGTGATACATAGACATACACACAGCAATGCCACTTGAATTCCTAGACATACCACACGCACACATACACACATATGATAAAAATGTAATTGAAATCCATTTGCTCACGTCATCCAGAAATCTCGTGATATTTGTTGAAGCGTGCGTGCCTGCGTGAGGGGATCAACAATATCATCATCGTCGTCGTCGTGATGGCAGGGGGCGACGAAAACACCAACAAAAGTAACAACACGTAGCTGTAAGTGTAACCAACAAAACCTCTGAGGTTCACACACACACCCACACTCTCACATCGAGGCAGAAACCAAATCTCATAGAAATAAAAAAAATCTATGCTAGAGAAATAGGGTACCTTCTTCACATGTGAAACAACAAGAACAACAACAATGTATCGAAAGTCAAAAAGAAAAAGGAATTGTATATAAATAAATATTTGTACACACACTTACAATAATATTAGCGTTTATTATTATTTGCCCGAAAGAGGAATAGCATAAGCAAAAGAAAAGGAAACTTCACACACACACACACATAGAAGTAAAAACACAATTGTTGTTGAATAAACAAAACGTACATATAAATAGAGAAGAGCGGTGCGCAACAATTGTTCCCAACAAAGAACGCCAACATACACACACATACATACTCCGACAGCAACAACAACAATCCACGTCGAATGAATGACATTATACAGCCAATCTAACAAACAAAGACTATTTGAAATGAAAGTATAAAAGTCACAATGAATATATTGCCACTTGTGGTGCCAATAGAAAAGGTAAGCAGAGAGAGAGAGAGAAAAAAAAACGATGTAGGAGAAAAAAAGTGAAACGAAATCACCCTGCATCCTAGGGGAGGAAGTGGTGTAATAAGTAAAGTAAAATAAATTGAATGATTTATTCATATTTGGAGTTTGATTTTTATTCAGGCAGGTTTTTTTCTACATAATGTAGAAGATCGAAGGACCAAATGGGAATCGTAATCGGGCAAAAATAAACGGAATAGTTTTTGCAAATATGATTGGATTTTAATGAGTTGTGGCTTACATGGTACAATAAGGAGGTAGAACAGCTTCGTAAATCTACAGAAATGCAGCCCTGAGGCTATGTCCGCCTTCTGTAAGACTCATTACAAAATTATATACAACAAGTTTTTTACATATTTTTCACATTTTTCCTCATTTTTAAAATGAGTTAAATAGCGCGAAAAATGAATTTCGCTGGATTTTCTCTTTCAATTTTGTGGCTAAACTGATTAATAGCTTTAATGCGCGAGCCGCAATATACGTGTCTTCCAGTCATTGGTTTTAAAAATATTTTGTTTTCTGTTTTTAAAACAATAAATACATACACAAAATTGTCAGAAGTCGGGCACACATAGAAAAAAATTGTAATCAGCTGGTAGCCCTACCTTACCTTTTTATTGTACCATGGTGGCTTATGAGCCAAGACAATTTTACCATCTGTATTACTTATTAAGTTATTATATTTCCATTTCCCGACAATTTTAAATGATTCTATGACGATTCGAAAATTTGATGTACAATTTGATGAGTTATTGAACACAGATAGTCCAAGATATTCAGATATATCAAAGTTGCCTAAAACAAGGACCCATGTTTGGAGACGCTTCGTAGAAACAAGTTGTAGATCTTAAGAGTCCCCCCCCCCTATATTAAAGAGGGACAAAAATGGTAAAAAACAGTTTTTATCCTTTTTTGACTGATGATTTTTGATCTACTTAATATTTTAAAACATCTTAAACAGTTTGTAGTGTTCGAAAATCCGTCAAACAAGTGCTAAAATTTTTTAAGTTTGTTTTGCGAAAAAATGGAACTGATATTATTTAGCTCGAGAGGCACTTTTAATGGCCAATTGCGAGATAGAGGATTTTTTTCAAAATTTCGTCCAAACTTTCGTCGAAGTTTGAAGATTTGTGTATTATATTTGTATTTACATAAACGTTTGTTCTTTCAAAATAGAGCTATGAAAACAACAATACAAAATTGTGGAGACATTGGTTAAAAATGTGATTTTAGATTTTTTAAGAAAAGTTGTAAGTCCTTTAAGCCGCAAAATGTAAAATGAGGATTTATATTTCTAAATTTACATTAAGAACTAAAATTTCCCAATTATTTACAAAATGAAAAGTTAGAAAGTATCAGTTGGTTTTGCAGAAAGTTGTCTTATCCTCAATCAATGTTCGCAAAATTAAAAGAAAAACGAACATTTATATCCAATTTAATGGGAAATCATAAATTCCATATTCATCTCAGGTATCGGTTTGAGAGAAATATTTGGATATTGAAAGTTGTAAAGAATCGCTGACTTGCTTTGCAAGTTATGACAGATACAAGTATTAAAAATTGTGACTCTTTGTGGGTGAGGTACCAGAAGGGTGTCGCAGATATATATCATATTCACAACTGATCTTGTGTTAGCAAAAATGTTTGTATGTATGAAATCTGAAGCCAGTTGGATGTTTATTTCGTCTTCTTTGAGCATTTTTTTAATATTGAACCCTATGTGGGGAGGTACCACCAAAAATGGTCCAATCTGTACCATATTTTTTATAGATCTTGAGTTGATAGAAATAATGCGAGTACCAAGACTGAATGGAATCGAAGGCTAATTTCGTGTTTTATAAGCTTCATAAGTATTCAAGACTTTGACCCTTTGTGGGGGAAGTGCCAGAAGGAATAGACCAATATATCCCATCTTCACATCAGATATTGTCTTAGTAGAAATAATGGGATGTGGGAAATTTAAAGAGAACCTGATACATGTTTCGGATTTTAAAATTGTTTTGGTTATTCAAAACATTTACCTTTGCGGGGGGAGGTACCAGAAGAAATGGTCCCATCTCTACCATCTTCATAACATATATTGTGTTGATTGAATTATTGAGATGTACCAAGTCTGAATGGAATCGGATGTTAATTTCGTGTTTTATTAGCGTCATGGATATTCAAAATTTGGACCCTTTGTGGGGGAGGTACCAGAAGGAGTGGACCGATAAATTTCATCTTCACAACTGACCTTGGGTTAACAAAAACATAAAGATGTGTGTAATTTGATTATAAGAGTGAAAATTATTCAAAAATTTCACCTTTTGCGGGTGAGGTACTTGATGGAGTGAACCGATATTGTCCATTTTCGCACCTGGCCAGCACTGATGCAAATATCAAGATTTGCAAAGTAGGAGCAAAATCGGACTATCCTTTCTCTTTCTTTGCGGTAAATTTAATTAACACGTTGTTTTTTTTTTTTTTTTTTTAAACAACAATAATGGGATTAAGCCTGACCATTTTGCAACAACAAAATACTATGGTATCCCGAACAAACAAGCCAACACTGTTCTATTTTATTTTTTTTTTATTGGAAAATTTCGATCTTTTTTGGAGTATGTACCAGAAGGAGTGGACCGATATTGCCCATCTCCGGACTCGATCTAAGTTTGATGGTACGTTCTACCAAGTTTGGACTAAATCGGATACTCCCTTCGAAAGTTATAGTGTGCACCAGCCAGACAGACGGACGGACGGGCGGACATCGCTAGATCGACTGCAAATGTCCTGAAACGGATTTGGTCGAAAGGGACCTTGGGTCTAAAACAGTTATTTCGATGAGGCACGTTTTGGCCGTATCAAATGATATACACTTTTTATGGCTGGGAGCATAAAAAGGACAATTGTTAAAAGGCTTCGTAAAAATGTTTTAAGGTCGAAAACAAATATTTGGAGGTTTTGTAAATAGATTGACAATATAATCATGACCCCATCTTCTGGTGGATAAAATATATATAATTGACGTAAACTTCATATCATATATATTGGGGAACGATTTCAGACAGATGTGCGGATTTATTATCCATTGATGGTTTTTTTAAGACAAATTGTTAAGTATATTGTATCTCTAGAATATGCATTTGTATTTTCTGTTGGGAAAGACAGAAGAGAAGATATCTCTCTATTTTATTTCTCTATCTATTTTTGGCATTACATTTTCCCGAAAGACGTGCAGAGAGTGCGGGCCCAAATACTTGGTTTGGAACGTTACTCTCAACGGGCGAGCATTCAAAAAACACGCACCCTGTTGGCAATTGGAAGCTGGAGAGCAGATGAAAGGCTCATATTACCTTTTTTGTAATTTTATTAAAGTCAAACGCTTCCTAAGTCCTTTCTTCGGAGACTGTGCGTAGCTTTAAATAGAAAAAAAAAGTCACTGAATTTTCCAATTTAAAACCAAAACAAACCAAGCAACCCTAGACTAATGGCTTTAAGCCATGCCACCGCCACCATTCTTTTGCAGATGTAGCTAATATATCAATGTAAATCCCATTTTATTTCATCAAACAGCAGCCCGCCCCAGCACTTTCATGTGAAATCAGCTTGTTGATTTTTCTATTTGCGATATTTGTTTTTGTTCTTGTTTTTGTTGTTGTTTTTTCATTATTATTACTTTTGCCCTAAAACCCAACATGTAATCTAAGAAATGGACAAGAATGTCTAGGCAAAACTCGCAACGAGTTGTTGCATGAAGATGGCGGTCGTAGTGGTGGTGGTGGTGGGGGGAAATTACTTGCTTTTGGCAAGACAGCTAAAATCTTTTTGTTGTTATGTGGCTTAACTGCTTTTCAGAGTTAGCTGGCATTAGATTGAAATAAAGCAGAAAATTAAATAAACACAAAATTGTGTTAAGTCAAAGGATAACATCATTAGCGTGCAGAACACACCACACACAAACACACACACACATCATACACAATGTACACAGCCAGGCGAACAAACAAACAATCTTCGAATAGAAATACTTAGACATATGTGGAATGAGGAGAGAAGGGTGGGGGATACATTCCACAGATAGCTGTGGCATACATGTGTATCTTTCATACAAACTCCAACAACCATGGCCATATATCTGGCACAGTACTATGACAACAACGAAATATTTCATGTCTAGCCTGATGTTATTAAGGACACTTTGTGTTTTTATTTTGCACCTATGTCTATATCAACAGGAGGAGGCTTGTTAGAATGCCGGTGTGTACATATGTGTGTGTTACCGTGTATTGGTCGGCTGTCTGACAATCGAATTTTGTTGTCTAACAAAAACTTATAAATCCATTTGTTGTTTGTATTTTGTAGTCCTTTAGGCCTTTTTTCTCCACAAAATGAGAAAAAAAAACGAAATCAAAAGCAACACCTGTCACTTGGCTGACGTTTGAATGCCAATCTTTCACACGAAGTAAATCTCTGTGTGTTTTTGCGTGTGTGTTAGCCAAAATACCCATGCCAGGTGGGAGGGAATGTGTCGTCGAATTGTTTTTAGATTGATTTTGGATGGCAATTTTCATCACTCATCGAAATGTGTTAATCCTTTAGTTGATTAACAAAGTTTCGATACGATTTAAATGTGCTTAGACTTGTCATTTGTATTAAATGTTATTTCACATTGACACTGTCATCGGACGTGTAAATGGGTGTGAGGGCGATTGTGTGTGTCTCTCACATTCGAATAGTAGTTTGATGATTTGAGTTAGCTTTGAGATTTAATACAATTTATTGTTGATTGAATAAGTCAATGTGTGAATGCGGTTTCGTCGAAAACAAAAAAAAAAAAAAAAAAAAAATAGAACAGAAAATAAATGTTAATAAAAAAGTTTGTTATTCAACAAATTAAAAGGATTTTCTGTTTGTCAGGTAGAAAACTATTACGGAATGTTATTTTAATTTAGCAGATTTAACTTTGTTTATAAATAAATTGTATTTAATTAAAACAAAGTTATTTATTTGATTTATACCAATTCCAAAAAAAAAAAAAAAAAAGTGGAGCTACGTATGAGCGTTGTGATAGTTATACGATATCATATACTTCTTTAAGGGACAAATGAGGAACATATAACTTAGATGCTACTATACAAGGTGAGATGAAAAACTGCAACCAACTTCAGACTGATGTCATTCCTAAGCCACTCGTCCGACAGTTGTTAAAATTATTCGAATGGCAGCTCATTATATTGTTTACGAGCGTGCAAAAGCATTTTGGTGAGAACAGAAGAAACAGCGGAAGAAATCGTTCGAAAAATAAAGAAGCGACTTGATCGAAACCCGCGTCGCAGTAGCCGACAAATTGCTCGTGAGCTGAATATATCGCAATATTCCATTCGGCAAATATTGAAAAATGAGCTCGGGGTAAAGCCATTGAAATTCCAAAAAGTGCAAGAACTTACACCACAAAAGAAAGAAAATATACTCAAAAGAGCTAGACTTGCTTCGCTTGGCAGAAAGCGGTGAATTGCCTAATTTGGTTTTCTCCGATGAGAAAACATTCGTTGTCCAGCAGTTTGTAAATAAACAAAATAATTGTGTTTACTTGCCAAAGAGGTCAGTAAACAGGGTTGGCCACCAGAAGTCAAGCGCCAGCCATGGTGATGGTGTGGGCCGCCATAACAGCCGATGGTCACTCTGCGTTCGTATTAATCGGCCGTGGAATCAAAATAAATGCCGACTGTGTATTAAAGACTTGGGCACACAAATATTTTGGCCGTAGACCTTGGACATTCCAACCGCCACCCAAGAATGGTCACAAAATGAGGTTCTTCGCTTCATTTCCAGCGCACAATGGCTACCAAAATCTCCGGATACCAATCCGTTGGACTATTTTGTCTGGAGTATTTTGGAAAGCAAGGTTGGCACTAAAAGTACCAAAATGTCGATCACCTCAACCAGGCGCTTCGTCGGGAATAGGCCAAAACTCCGCAGAGCAACATTCGTACAGCGTGTAACGGTTTCAGTGGCGGTTGAAAGGCCATAATTCGTGCCAAAGTTAACCAATTCGAACAAATCTAAACTTATTCCAAAATTTGATGCTATTTCCGATTTTTTTTTCATTCAATAAAATTAAAAAAAAAATTAAATTATGACCTTTTACTTTGTTGCAGTATTGCAAAAACCGAAAATACTTTCCAATTTTATTTTGAAACATATTTCCTTCTTAATGCGTTTTCGGTCCATTGGGTGTATACGGGCGTATAAGTAATATAATAATTATAAAAAATGTGTTGCTTATACGCTTCCCTAAAATAAGTATTTAAAAATTCAACAAAACTAACAAATTTGCAGCAAATTCCCGCAACAATCTTCTCAAGCCATAACTTGTGTATATGCTTGAAAATATATTTCCAAAAAAAAAGACAACCTACGAATCCTTTAGGAATTTCCAAACACAGTGCTGCATCAAACGGAAAACCTCAACGCGCAATCATCATCCACATCTGTTAAAATTCAAAGTGACTGATTGCAGTGAAACTTCAGTCATGCCGTCATGATGCCATTCACGGGTTGATACCTTAGCTAGCTAGCTGGATCATGTGATTATAATAAAAGAAAAATGAATACAACGAACAAAAAATCGAAATATAAGACGGTGAAGAAACAATTCAACAGATATCTGGTATTCAGAGACACACACACACACACACGCACACATGAAAGAAGACAACAATGCACACAAAAGATGAAAGGATGTGTACTGCTACTGCTGTCAACTCAAAGACGCATTTAAAGACATACACATGGACACATTGGCTGCCTGACATTTTGTGTCTGTCTGGTGTTAAGCCAAGAAAGGCATGAGAGCACACACGAGGAAGTTGCGAGCGGTGGTATTGGTGATCACGGTGTTACACTTACTTCGCCAACACAAATAAATGCTTTAAACAGACATTCACACACAGGCACTCGCAGCAGCACACCGGCTTTCTATGCGTGTGTGTGTGCGAGAGAAAAAGTCCTAATACAACAAAATAGGACAAACAACAATTGAAAACTGAAATGTAACAAGTCTTAATGTGTCAAAATAAAAATAACAAAAATAAGAAAACAAATACAAAAACACACACACACACACTAACTCGGAGAGAATGAATGGATAAATGTGTTGGATGAACACGAGCATGAGCATGTGTCAAATGAAGGAAACACACACACACAAGGACTGTTGTGCTATTCTTATGGTGTAGAAAAGCCAGCTGAAAAGGGGGAATCCAACATAGAGCAGTGTGGGGGCAGCAACAAAAGGATTTAATGCATATGCTACTTTAAGGTACGTGTACGGGACACAAAATTCGTACTGTTGAAGGGGATGGATGACAACAGTAACAGTAAGATGACTGTTATGTGTCATCCTTTTCTTATTAGGAGTAGTAGAAGTCTCGCAAGAAGAAGGCGAAGAAACAGGTCTTAGACGGGACAAGAAAATAGGGAGTATAAAAAAAAAAAACGAAAACCACAAAGTAGCGGCAGCAAAAGATATATGTTGTGGTAATTTTGATGTATTACCTGTGGTAATTTTTTAGTAAGAGATGGGGGTGTAAATTCTTTAATGGTGAAATTTGAAAGAGTAGCATGCGATTTTGTCTTATCTTTGCAATCAGTTATATACTTTTTGATTTTCTATATTCTTTCGATATATTGTGATAGTGAATAGCATTCTTTTGTGGTTTCTTAAGAAATTAATGTGTGCGATAGCCTTTGACGTATAAGTTATTTATCTTTAACGGAGATGAATGATTTGAAAATGTGATAAATATTTTTGTAATGAGTTAAAAAGCAAGTGATGAATTAGAAGTTAATTATGAAAATTGTGTAATTATCATTTCTAATAAATATAGTAGAGGTTATGCTATGGTAATTAAATGTCAAGTGAGTGTGTGTGTGGGCGTATGAGTAACATTATCAACAATAAGACATGTTACAAGTTTTAGAAAATTTAAACAAAAATTATTTCACAGATGATTTTGGAGACGTATGATAAATGTTGTTGCTCATACAACACCTGGGTATGGTTTTAATTATTTAATTCATTTAATATGAATTGTCATATTTTAAATAATTTTATTTGCATAATTCGGTATATTGTAATCTCAAGGTCCAATATTAATGTTGTTTATTGGCTAAAAAAATTAAAAATCTGCCTAGATACTCAAAATGCAAAATTTCAGTCATTTTCTGGGTTTCGGAAATTTTTGTAGACGATATCAATTTTTTTAAGCAAGTAAGTCATGTACTAAAATTCAGATTCTAATTCCTTCTTTTGACAAGATACATAATATTTTATAACAAATGGTTTATCGATCCAATAAAATGTTTTGCAGATTATTTGAAAAATTCCACAGCATCTCAGTGAAGACCTATTTTCAAGATTCTAGATCAAATCGTACACGTTTATGCTCCTAAATTTCAATTTTGAAATACTTTTTCCAATTAGTTCTCATTTTTACACTTACTGTGATGTTCAAACCAAACTGTAGAATTTTAGCTCGACTACTTCGTCTTTGGTAGTTTTGGTACATTTTTTTTGTCAAATAGTACGAATTTTCTAACCGATGTTTTTTGTTTGATAAAACCATATGCCCGATACCGTGATGCAGGCCTTTAATTATATAAATATTTAGTACTTTACAGTACAGTCTCGTATAAATTTCCAAGACCTCCACTTTTCTGGGTTGCCCAAATTATTGTATTTCAGATGTTATGAAACTTTTTTAGTAGCTTTTAATACAATGATACAAAAACTTTACCTTTTTAAAGTTTCAAACCCAAGTAATGATATACATACAATATCGTAAAATTTAAAATGGAACAGTACCGAATTTTAGCTCCAAAGATGCAGTTTATAATGACTTTAGACTGCTGTCATTTCTAAGCCACTCGACAGCTGCTAAAATTATTCCATTGACAGCTCATTATATTGTATACAAACGTACAAAAGCATTTAGGTGAGAGTTTTCCAGAAAACACTATTAAGAGTGATAGTGTGATTTCTTTATATTTCTCTGGAAAACCACAAGTGGCTATCGTTAGAGCACTCCAGGATTTAAATGTGAATAAATCTTTTGTGTCTCGTACAATCGCCCGTTACCATAATACTGGTAGCGTAGCCCGACGTCAGGGAAGTGGACGCAAGAAAACAGCAACATCAGCAGAAATGGTTCGAAAAGTAAAGAAGCGACTTGATTAAAACCCGCGACGCAGTGCCCGAAAAATGGCTCGTGAGCTGAACATATCGCAATATTCGGCAAATTTAGAAAAATGAGCTCGGGGTGAAGCCATTGAAATTCCAAAAAGGCAAGACTTACACCGCAACAGAAAAAAATAGACTCAAAAGAGCTGCTTCGCTTGGCCGAAAGTGGTAAACTGCCGAATTTGGTTTTCTCCGATGAGAAAACATTCGTTGTCCAGCAGTTCGTAAACAAACAAAAAATTATCGTGTTTATTTGCCAAAGAGGTCAGCTCAAAATGTGCACCTTCGGTTGGCCACCACAACTCAAGTGCCGGCCAGGGTGATGGTTTGGGCCGTCATAACAAGCGATGGTGGCTCTCCGCTCGTATTAATCGCCCGTGGCATCAAAATAAATGACGAATATTATCGCGAAAATATTCTGGAGGGTGTATTAAAGCCTTGGGCACGCAAACATTTCGGCCGCAGACCTTGGACATTCCAACAGGACTCAGCACGCGCCACCCAAGAATGGTTACAAATTAAGGTTCCTCCCTTCATTTCCAGCGCACAATGGCCACTAAAATCTCCGGATACCAATACGTTTGACAATTGTGTCTGGAGTATTTTGTAAAGCATGGTTGGCACTAAAAAATACCAAAGTTTCGATCACCTCATGCAAGTGCTTCGCCGGGAATGGACCAAAATACCGTAGAGCAACATTCGGGCAGCGTGTGATGGTTTCATTTGCCGTTTGAAGGCCATAATTCGTGGCAAAGGTGACCAATTCGAACAAATCTAAACTTATTTTAAAAATTGATGCTATTTCCGACATTTGTTGCTTTCATTCAATAAAGGTAAAAAAATATTTCAAAATTATGGCGTTTGACTTTGATGCAGTTTTTTTTTATCTCATCCATTACATTTATTTAATGTAATTGATCTATAGTATGTTTAAGTATTCATAAAATCCAAAAAAACTCGTTCTGGTGACACATGTTGATAATATTTATCATACGCCACCTTAAAGTAAATGGGAAAATGTATATCTACGTTTATTTAATTTTTTTTATTCAACCAACTTCGAAAAAAAAATCCTTTAACTCAAATACAGAATGAAAATCATACCAATACCAGTTTTTGACGTATCTATGTCTAAACACAGGAATGCAAATTTTTAAAATGCTGCCAAAATTTCATAAGACAAATATTTTGTACCGAATTCGGAAGAAAGTTATTTACAATCGATTTATACAACATATTAAATCTATAGTGTATATGCAGACTAAAATTCTTTAAACTGGTACTGCTGGTGTATTATGACGATATTTATCATACGCCACCTTTACCCACATTTAATTAAATGTGAAAAAATTAAGTCTACATTTATTTTAATTCATTTAAAATTAAGCACTACATTGTAGCCTATAATAGCTGCTATTATCATAGCCCATTTCTAGACTACATCAGGCTTTTCCACATAACATGTGGATATTATGCCTCCCATCGATTTCAATCATCAATAAGCCTTATTAATATTGGTACTTGATTTTTTAACTAATAAAATAGATTATTTCAAAACCCTCCGCAACTTGGTGATGATGCACTAATAAAATCAATTCGATAAAATTCTAAGCCTATAAAATGTAAGTATTATGAAATTGGTAATGGGTTAATAGGTTTTAGGTCGTATAATATGCGTATATACAGACACACACACAGAGACAAATACATGAACAGCATACAAAACCATGTTTAGAGGATAAGTAGTACAATTTTATGTAAACGAACTAACTAACTAAATGGTTTGGTGGTGAATAACAACGTTGATAATGATGCCTACCTACCTACCTAAATACATACAAACAAACCTACCAACCTACTTAACTAATTTCTGTAATCATTCTAATTGGCAGTTATGCAAGTTAATGCCAAAATTTCGAGTTCTTAAGCAGGGCACAGCTCACAAATTACAGAAAATTGTGGTTATGACAAGATTTCATTGGCTGCTTAAGATTTCATTATACAAGTCAATGTTTTGCCAAGAAGTTGAGATGGGTGGGGGGTAAATAGTTGAATATGATTTGAATTCATTAACAAAACAAGAGAGGGGGATGCTAGCTAATTATGGCTTTAAGTCTGTTTTTTTTGGGTTAATACAAAGATGCCAAAGAAAATTCATGTGAAAACTTTGTAGGCCAAAATGTACCTATGCCTTGTCTCTCTGGCCGACGACTCATTTACCCTTGGCTCACAAACGGCAAGGAAACAACATATGTTGTTCTCTTGACTTTATGTCACACAAAAAATGTGTTTTTTTCTTTTATTGAAAAGGCGGAGAATGTCAGCCACAACAACAGCGACAATAATACTTAAAGAAAATATGAAACCTTGTCCTTTGAAATTTGAAAGGTACATAAATGTTTGGGGGAGGAAAGGTAAGGAAGGAAGGAAGGAAATGGCAATCATATTGTCAGTCAAACATTAATGTTATATGGCAACAACAAACAGAACGTGATGGCGATGATGCCAGGAATGTGGAAAGTGGACATATGTCATCAGGCTTATTGGTGTTACCTAGCCTAGGTGATGGTCAAAAACATACACAGATACAACAAAAACACACTCACCACCGTGCTGCCCGCCACCTTATTTAACAGCAGCAGCCTCTTATCGAGGCTAAAAATGTTATTAGATGGAAGCTAAGATGAAACGATAACAACGCAAAAATAGAACTAACTTCCTTTATGAAATCTGAGGATTTCTAGTTTCATTTTTTCATTCAGAAGTCAACATCTAGGACATACAAAAAAATGTATAAAAATAAATATCCTTGACACATCTTGCAATGTTACTTGGGGTTTTCTTCTCTTTTTTTCTTCTTTTCAAACATAAGGAAGTGTGTTCATATGTACGTGTATAGAGGGGATGAGAATTTTTCTATTGTGGTTTTGTTTGTTGATACTGCTGTGATGACGATTGTCGTCCCTTAACTAAGGATTAAACTTAGTTGTGGTTAAAGATAAGCCCTCAAAGACATTTATAGAAAAAAAAAAAATCACAAAATACCAAAAAAAAAAAAAAAAAATAAATAAAAAAAAAAAATAGTCAAGTGGGCGTCTGTGGCTTTCGTTTCGTTTAGGGGGCTAATGAAAGCCATCATTAGAACAATGTTTCAGAGAAAGGAGGGTTATTAAAAATGAAATCTTTGCATTCTTCAAAAAAAAAAAAAAAAAAAAAAAAAAAAATAAATAAAATAAAATAAAATAAAAAATAACAGATTAATAAATGTATAAAGTTATAAAATGAAATAAAAAATAAAGTAATTTAATAAAATAAAAAATAATTAAAAAAAAATATTTAAAAATAAATAATAAAAAAATAAATAAAAAATAATAATAAAATAAAAAATAAATCAATAAATAAATAAATGTATAAAGTTATAAAATGAAATAAAAAATAATGTAATTTAATAAAATAAAAAATAATTAAAAAAAAAATTTTTTTTTTTTAATAATTACTGAAAAATCTAGTAGGGCTAAAAATAGAAGACACTTGCATCGACGTTTTGAAAGTTTACACAGCAATGCAAAGAGCTCAAATTTCCCTCTCGTCCACATTTTTTTTTTTTTTTTAGTTTTCATTTACGCTTTGACCATATATTGTATTCGGCAATATTAGAAACATAAATACGAGATTTACTTTGTTAAAAATGTAAACTCTCAAGCGAGTCAGCAAGGTGATCCTTTGGTCGTAGCAAGTCAAAATGTTTCACAGAAATATTACGTCTTAAAAACTTTTTTTTTAATTTTCAGATTAAGACTCAACGGAATCCTTACGAAAATTAATTTGTTAAAAAATGTTAACTCTCGAGTCAGCAAAGGGGTCTTTTTGGTACTTTCTTCATAATGTGAGTAAGAAATCCGCTTAAACGGCAGATTAGCAAGTCAAAATGATTTTCACAAAATTATATTATAGGTCCAGAATACATCAAACGTCTAAATAGTACTTAAAGGCCAGGAAATCATAAATATTCAAAACACATTTTTGCATTAAAACCGATTTTTATACCCTCCACCATAGTTGCATGGATTTGAGCGACATTATTCACCGTAAATGTTTCAAATTTGTTATTTGAAGTTCGTAATGGATATTACAGCCTATGACAGAAAATTGTCTGTGCAGGCCCACGTCCTTGTATAGTTCTCATATAACGGTACCTCCCGATATTCGGTATCTTGATGATTTTAGCGACATTATACACCGGAATTGTTAAGAATTTGATATTTGAAGTTCGTAATGGATACTACAGCCTATGGCATAAAATTGTCTGTGTAGGTCCACGTTTTGGTATAGCCCCATTATAATGGTACCTCCTCCCTATTTTCGGTATTTTGGTGATTTGAGCGACATTATTCACCGCAAATGTTTCAAAGTTGGTATTTGAAGATCCAAATGGATACTTCAGCCTAAGACAGAAAATTTTCTGTGCAGGTCCACGTCTTTGTATAGCCCCCATATAACGGCACCTCCCGATATTCGGTATTTTGATGATTTTGTTTTTGAAATTCATAATGGATACTACAGCCTATGACAAGTTGTTTTTGCAGGTCCACGTTTTGTTAAGCTTCCATATAATGTCACATCCTTATATTTTTTGATGAATTTAGCTTAATTATTCATCGATTTTTTTTCCATTTTCGCATTTGAATATTATAATGACTTATGACAAAACTTGCTCATGCAGGTCCACGTCTTCGTTTAAACCCTAATATAACGGCTACATTCGGTATTTTTAAGATTTTAACAGAATTTTTAACGGATTTTTTTTTTTTTTTGAAAATTGCCAAATTTGTTCCACATGGCGGAGGGTATTTAAAGTTCGGCCCGACCGAAATTACAGCTTTTGTTCTTTTTTTTTGTTTGCAAAATTCTCTTTTAAAATATAATGAAGTCAGAGACAAAATTATTCTTCGCCAAATTTCACCAAAGATAACAAATTTTTATTTCCATTATATATCAATATATTCAAACATATTCCCATTTTTTTTTATATGTGTATGTATATGTATGAAAATATGTATTAGACAGAAAGTGTCAAAGTAAGAAATGCTGTACACAACATTTTACATTAATTATCTGAATAAACCATATATCTAGTTTCAATAGTTCTTAAGAAAAAATTCCAAGATAACAAATGAAAATTTGCTGCTAATTTAACACGCTTTAATTCTAGGCCTTGGTATCCTAAAAATCATAATTTTAGAAGAATATCGTCAAGGACAATATTACTCTTCATTCAATTTTAAAATTAGGTTGCCAATGAAAAGAAATTTCTATTTTAGTAATTTGTCAAAGAAATATGGCAATAATGTTGCCAACAAAAAACAAAAAGAAAAAAACTCTAAAATATTACCCATTGTTTTTTTTATAAATTTTTACGGATGTATAAAAGTAAAATAAAATTTCGTTTTAGGCAGAACGCTGCAATGGAAGAACATTTCTTGGTAAAAATTCACTATATATCTCAGAATAAACCATATGTCTAGGTTTAATAGTTTATAAGTAAATTACACTCGAAATTAGAACATTTCAAGTGAAAATTATGTGTTTACTTTTTTTTTTTTTTTTTTTTTGCTGCTAGTTTTTCATGTTTTCATTCTAAGTCAAAATCTATCTTAATACTTCATTTTTTGTGGAATGTGTCAAAGAAAGAAATATTCTACATCAAATTTCATTGTGAGTCTCTAAACAAAAGAATATCCTATATACATTCTATATCCATACAAAATACCATTTTTTTTTTAGATATTTATTCTCAGAATTTTTTATAATTTCACTGCCAAACGGTCAGTCTGGGTTGTGGAAAGCCCTAAGTGAATGTGTTGGTACTAGATTTGTACATCAAACCTAAAAAGGTTTCTTGGGTCCAACTTTGTGAAGGTCTTCAAATGTAGCCTCAAACATATACGAAGGAACCCAACAAAAAAATTGTAAGTTTATTTCTTAATAGTTTGCTTGGTTTACAAATTTATTGAGGCATATTCGCTTTTTCACTCCATTCACCTTTTTTTTTGGTTCAATAAACCTGGGGCGTATGATGAATGTAAATATAACAATTATATTTATCATACGCCATCTGATACATTTGTAAACAGCTTCTATCTCTCGAAAATAATTTCATTCTCATTTAATAACCCATAGCTCATATCGTCCTCTCTCCACCATCCACCCACAAATTGCAATTGAAGCACGACCGCAACAACAACAACAAAAAATATGTCATTAAGAAATAATCACAGAAATATAGTATCATCAAGAAAACATCACAATGACCTTTTTATCAAAGGTATTTCTCCGGTGGCAAGACGTTTTACTTACAAACTTCACAACTGCTACGGCATCCTAATCTTTAAAAGGTCGGTCAGACTAGTTCGTTCTCAAGCACATTATAAACAAAAAAAAAAAAATATGAAAGAAAAAATTGTTGAGCTTAACACGTGCTGAATTCCAAGTTACACATAACCCATAAGACCATAGGAGTCAGGGAGCCATCCAGCCAGTCAACCACTCATCCATTTGCCAACAAAGGTAATGATAACAAACCTGAAATTCTGTTTAGCTTGGATGGTTGGTTGGTTGCTTAGATGGGAGGAGACGGAAAACTTTTTAAGTATGGCATTTTCACAAAATGCAATATCATATGACATGTGCAGCAGTAACAGCAACAGCACGGCACGACAACGATGACAACAATGAATGAATGCACGAAAAAGGGGGCAGGCAAGGGTAGGGAAGCTGGGTAAACCCGCATTTCTTTTTGCCCAGAGTTTAAGTGGGTTCAAGATGAAAATTGAATTTTTCAAAATTGCTTCTCTTACTGAAGGCATTTCAATGGCTGTTGTTCTTTTTATTGTTGAGGGAGGAGGAGGGCAGGATAAAATGCACATGTTTGCAAGCAAAAGGATCATATTCGAAAACTAAACCAAATGTAAGGAAAATTTTCCGAAACGCACATAGAACAACCAAACGAATTTCTCAAGTATTATAATGGAAAAGTCTGAATGTGATATCATTTTAATTAATTGAAAGAAAAATGTATAAACCAATATGCCAGCCAGCCAGTATCTTCTTAGGAAAAGCTTTGTACCAACAAAACCAACAAGTGCTGTCATTTTAAAAGGGTTTGAAGGAGTTCAAAAACTGGAATTTTTCGTTTTTTTCAAATGAAAAAAAAAATCTTTAAAATAAATTAGAAACGTAGCAAAGGTATGACTGGAAGTTTTGGTTGTAAGTCATTACAAACTGGCATTATTTGTCTGTGATATCTTGAAATTACAAATTTTAGGAAGTCTTGGCATGCAGTTTGCAGACAGAGGCTGTTTAATGGTGCAACTGAAGACATGCGAGATAAAGTATGGTAAATTGAAAATAAATAAAAGACATCAATAAGGAATGACTGAAAAAAAAAAAGATTTTAAGTCGGAAGAAGGTGTAATGAACAGGGTGAGATGAGAAAATTGCAACCAACTTCAGACTGATGTCATTTCTAAGCCACTCGTCCGACAGCTTTTAAAATTATTCCAGTGACAGCTCATTATATTGTTTATAAGCGCACAAAAGCATTTTGGTGAAAATTTTCCTGAATAAAAGTTATTCGTGATGGAATTCAAGCGTGATAGTGTGATTTCTTTGTATTTGGCTGGAAACCACAAGTGGCTATCGTTAGAGCACTCCAGCATTTAAATGTGCATAAATTTTTTGTGTCTCATACCATCGCTCGTTATCGTGATACTAGTAGCGTAACCCGACGTAGAATATAGCAACATCAGCAGAAATGGTTCGAAAAGTAAAAAAGCGACTTGATCGAAACGCGCACAGCAGTGGCCGTAAAATAGCTCATGAGCAGAACCTATCGCAATATACCATTCGGCAAATATTGAAAAATGAGCTCGGGGCAAAGCCATTGAAATTCCAAAAAGTGCAAGAACTTACGCCGCAATAGAAAGAAAATAGACTCAAAGAGTTGCTTCGCTCGGCCGAATGTGGTGACCTGCCGAATTTAGTTTTCTCCGATGAGAAAACATTCCAGCAGTTTGCAGTTTGTAAACAAACAAAATTATCGTGTTTACTTGCCAAAGAGGTCAGCTGAAAATGTGCACATTCGGTTGACCACCAGAACTCAAGCGCCGGCCATGGTGATGGTGTGGGCCGCCATAACAGCTTTCCGCTCGTATTTATCGACCGTGCCATCGGAATAAATGCCGAATATTATAGCGAAAATATTCTGGAGGGTGTATGGCACTAAAAAACACCAAAGTGTCGATCACCTCAAGCAAGTCTTCACCGGGAATGGACAAAATACCGCAAAGCAACATTCGGGTAGCGTGTGACGATTTCATTGGCCGTTTGAAGGCCATAATTCGTGCCAAAGGTGACCAATTCGAACAAATCTTCACTTATTTCTTGCTATATTTTTGCTTCCATTCAATAAAATTACAAAAAAAAAAAAACAAGTTAAAAAGCTGTAAGTTCGGCCGGGCCGAACTTTTAATACCCTCCACCATTTGGTACAAATTTGGCAATTTCCAAAAAAAAAAAAAAAAAAAAAAAAAAAAAAAACAGAAATAAAATCCGTTAAAAATTCTGTTAAAATCTGAAAAGTATTGAATGCCTATACCGACCTTTTGTCATAAGTTATTACAATATCTAAATGCGAAACTTGAAGAAAAATCTGTTTATAATGTATCATCAAAATACCAAATATAGGGGGTACCGTTATTTGGGGGCTATACGAAAACGTGGACCTTCACAGACAATTTTCTGTAGTATCAGTTACTTCACATGCGAATTTTGAAACAATCCCGGTAAATAATGTCGCTAAAATCATCAAAGTACCGAATATCGACGGGTACGGAATATGGAGGCTATACGAAGACGTGGACCTATATGGTCCATTTTCTGTTTTATGCTGCAGTATCTATGACGAACTTTAAATACTAAATTTGGAACGATTCCGTTAAATAATGTCGCAACAATCATCAAAATACCGAATATCGGGGGGTACCGTTATATGGAGGCTATATGAAGACGTGGGCCTACATGGCCCATTTACGAACTTAACCTGCCTACTGGCAAAATATACACATGTGCAAAATATTAGCCTTCTATCTCAATTTGTTCGAAAGATAGCGTGATTACAACAGACGGACACACAGACAGACCGACATGGCTAAATCGTCTTAGAATTTTACGCTGATCAAGAATATATATACTTTGTTGGGTCTGACATGAGTATTTCGAGGAGTTACAAACAGAATGACAAAATTAATATACCCTCCATAGTATGGTGGAGGGTATAAAAATGTAGAAATTGTGGCGTTTGACTGACCCTGTATATTGTATGTAATGTGATTTGGATTATTTTTGACTCTAAAATAACATTTCATCCATAATATTCTCGAAATTTTCTAAAAAAGAATTCAACTCTTTAAAATCTGTTATAAAATATCTGGGAGTAAGCCATGAGGAAATGCACGCAATCCCTTAAAATTTCTATTGGAGTTACCAAAAATATAATACCTCAGTAATTTTAGTAGACTTATTACTCAACTCCCTTTGCGAATTCATATGTGTGTTGAAGACCATTTGGAATCATTGCCCCTCCTAATATAAATATTATATGTAATTTAAATAAAAATATTTTCCACTTACCGTTGGATTCTGATCCGTTTTCAATTCACGATGATTTGAAAACTGTACATAGACCATGCGTCCGCGCATTTGTGGTGGATTGACATTATAGCACGATACCATTGAGGTGGCCGACACCTCATCGGCCATTTCTAAGAAAGCTTGATTTTTACCCTTTAGCACCAACACATTTGTAACACGACCAAATGGTACACCCAAGGCAATGACATCGGCATCACTCGATTCGTTGGGAATGTTGCGCAAATGTATGACTTTTGAGGGTTTACCTGCAAGGAAAAAAAAGAAAGAAAACATAACAACATTAATAATGGAAACAAAATTAAAGTTCGAGGGGAAGGGGATGGGGGAGTGAAAATAGTTTATAAACAATAAGAGATTTGCTCATTAACTTGGCTGATTTATAATTTAGTGGTTATTACCACCCTACAAGCTAAAAGTTCCCTTCACGTAATTTGCTGGCGACAAGCAACACTTTAACACCTTGCTGGAGGGGAACTATTTTATCTTCGCATCCTCAGCACCCCAACCAAAAATAAGGCAAACAACAATCTCAATAAATAAATAAATTTTTCATTTTAAGCTTTAGATGGTAAAACTAAAGTCCAAAACTGCATCAAAATTGTTCATAGGGAACAGTAGCAGAAAAAACTACCCCAGCTTAGTTACAGACATGCACACCTAGCTCGCTGGGTGGAAACAGCATATTCTCAAAGTTTAGTGAACCATGGTGCCACACAACAACATCCCTACTATGAAACTTTTAAATCCCATTTGTTTTTATAAAACCAAGGGGATTTCTCTCGACTCTGTTCTTTGTCTGGTAGTTTCATTTTACCAGAGAAGTTTGGTTGAAGGCCAATTGTAAGTTGCACACACACACACACACACACACACACACACACACACACAGGTAGGAGGACGAGGAATGCACTATTACATTGTGTTGCCCAAAAACAAGGTGGGAAAAATACAGAAAACATGCAAACAAACAAATTGTAACAAACAACCATTTACAACACTACCACCACCACCACCACTATCGCCACCAATTCAACTTTGGCCGTAAACGGATCTATACCCTTGTTCATAGTTACTAAACTTGGTCTACTACGGTTGGACTACTGGCAGATGGAAGGACATCAAGACTGGCATAAATTAAGTAAAACAAGATTTGGCCTTAATGTTGTACACTGGAAAAAAAAAATATTAAAAACTGGAAGGATGTTGTCGCAGTCTTTAAATATACTTTAAATATTTAAAATCATTTAAAAAAAAATGGAATGTTTTTTCATGTTATAACATAATTCGTTAATTCGTTCTACCTCAAGGTATGCAACAGTTTTAATAGTTCATTTTCTTAACAACACTGTGCGACAAAATTCAATTGTCCAATAAGAGTAAAAGTAACCTAAATAGAGGGAGCAAAAAATTCCGTCCTCTTCTACATATTTAGCCTTCAGACGAGTCGGCAAAGGGGGTCTTTTTTCGAAAAATACGTCTCAAAACTCCCTTTAAACGGGAACTTGGCAAGCCAAATATCCAAAAAAAAAAAAAAAGAATTGTCATAAAATGCTACTACAGTTTCCAGATCTTACCTAAACATCAGGAATTCGTATAAAACAGCAACAAAGTCAAACGCCAAAATTTTTAATTTTTTTTTTAATTTTATCGAATGAAAGCAAAAAATGTCGGAAATAGCATCAAATTTTAGAATAAATTTAGATTTGTTCGAATTGGTCACCTTGGCACGAATTATGGCCTTCAAACGATCAATGAAACCGTCACACGCTGCCCGAATGTCGCTCTGCGTTATTTTGGCTCATTCCCGTTACTTGAGTTGATCGACACTTTGGTAGTTGTTAGTGCCAACCTTGCTTTCCAAAATACTCCAGACACAATAGTCCAATGGATTGGTATCTGGAGATTTTGGTGGCCATTTTGCGCTGGAAATGAAGCGATGAACCTTATTTTGTAACCATTTTTGGGTGGCGCGTGCTGAGTGCGATGGTGCTGAGTCCTGTTAGAATACCCTAGGTCTGGGGCCAAAATGTTTGTGTGCCCAAGGCTTTAATACACCCTCCAGAATATTTTCGCCATAATATTCGGGATTTATTCTGATGCCACGGTCGGCTGTTATGGCGACCTACACCATCACCATGGCCTGCGCTTGAGTTCTGGCCAACCGAAGGTGCACATTTTCAGCTGACCTCTTTGGCAAGTAAACACGATAATTTTGTTTGTTTACTAACTGCAGGACCACGAATGTTTTCTTATCGGAGAAAACCAAATTCGGCAGTTCAACACTTTCGGCCAAGCGAAGCAACTCTTTAGCTCTTTTGAGTCTATTTTCTTTCTGTTGTGGTGTAAGTTCTTGCACTTTTTGGAATTTCAATGGCTTTACCCCTAGGAGCTCATTTTTAATATTTGCCGAATGGAATATTGCGATATGTTCAACTCACGAGCATTTTTTTGGTCACTGCGACGCGGGTTTCGGGATTACAGAAATGAGCAAAAACTTGTGCCACAAAATAGGCAATATTACACTGAAAGCCCCAAAAATTATGCTTTAGAATAATCAAATACATTTTTTCTCTTACTGTATTCAATTTTTCTCCTACCACCACTAACATGATTATAAAAAATGTTGCATGTTGCAAATGCTGCTGCAAATAGACTCTGCAGTACGTTCTCCACTACCTGTAAGAGTATTAGCTGTAATATTCTCGCAATGAATTTATGATTGCTTTGGGGCCAAACAACACAACAACTAAGCCAGGAACTATGTGCAAAGACCCTGAAGAGGATGCTTCGAAAATATAAAACAAAAAAGGGAAAAACGAGCATGCTAATGTTACTAGCCCTCCTACAAATAGTAACAAATTTGTTATACAAATTAAAGAGGACAAATAGAACAGAATGTTTGGAAATAATAAGTTTTGACAAAAAGCTATCATAAAACATTGGTCGGTCAAGTCAGGTAATATATGTATTGTTTAATATTTTTAGATATTTCTATTTAAACTACAACAACTTTTCTTGTTATTGGTTCACCCCCAATTTGTTATTATTAGTATTTTCCTCTCCTGCCGTTGGAGAGGGAGGGCGGCTTCAAGAGAGGTCAATGTTTGCTCTTCATTTTGCAGAGGCTGGGCTGTTTTAAATTCGTTTTTTTTAATATTGCTCTTGTTGTGTGTTTTTTTTTTTAAATATCAGAAAAAATCTCAACTCAACTGAACTACTACCAAAAGAGGCTGTTCAGTTGAGAAACAAAAAGAAAATATTGTGCTGCATTCAATACCAAACGGAAATTACACTTTCTGATTAGTTCGTAACGGAAATAAAACTGAAAATAAATTATGCATAGGGCGGCGGCTCATGAAAAGCTAGCTGGCAAGTTGAGCATTGGACACAAGTGGAGAGAAACAAAATGAAAATGAAAAGTAAAGGCAAAGGCAAAGGCACAGAAAAAAAAAAAAAACAAACGCCGAATGACTGTTACAAACAACCGGTGACGTGAATGAAATGTGACTGTTTTTTTTTTATTTCAACTGGCAAAGGAAACTGGAAAAAATAATACATGTCGAAATATAACACAAACACAGGAGCAACAACAAATTCATATCGATGTTCATATTTCAACACTTTAAACAAGTTTTGATATACGATGACATGCCATAACTAATACATCAATTCTGTGACAAAAAAAGAGGAAAAAAATATTAGAAACGTTAGTGGTCCAAAGTGGTTTGATAAGTGCTCGTTGTTATTTATTGAAAGTCGTTTATAGGAACTTTTTGATATGTTAATATTTTCAAGGGATAAGTGTGAAAAAGGCAAGGAATTGATCACATCTATTTTAATTTCATTTGAGTTATTTAATACATTTCCGTAGACCTTCGGGATTTTTATTAGAAATGGTTGCAAATGTTGTGCTATCTTCAATCAATTGATATATTATATCAAAAACGCCTAAAAGTATGCATCATTCTTGGTATACAAAACGACATATTTATCTTCGAACATTTTAATTAATGTGTCACCTCACGTCTACGGTTCCCTAATAGTCCGTGAAGAAAAAATATTTGGAAACTCTATTAAGATCTATGAAAAATCGTTTAAAAACCATTTATACACCACTGTGAATGCTTCAAAACTTTTAAGGAAACACTGTTTTTTTTTTTTTTTTTTTTTGTCAAAATATCCTTAACATTTCCTTGAGAAAAATAAAGAACTCTATAGAAACCGCACTTCTACACCATTAAAAAAGGGTTCATTTTTTTTTTTTTGTAAAGAAATTGCGTTAATAATAATTAATAATCTTTAAATAGTCCTTCAATAAATCAAAATAGCACTTTACGTTATATCCTTATAAAAGAACTTTAACGGCCAGATTAATAGTCGTCTTTAGGCCATTGAAACCTGTAAGTCTATGAAAGTACTCTAGAGGAGCCAATTTTTAATTGTCTGCGAGTCCATGAAAAACACCTACAATGTTCCTGCATAAACTCGAGTAAATATCCAAAATTTTTTTTTAAAAAATAAGGATTATTTTTTTCTGCGAGTTCTTAAAATTCCTAAAAAACATACATTTATAGCCTTATGTTAGGCTAGAAAAACGTTGAGTTCTTAAAAAAAATTTCCACGCAACTTGACTCAATGTCACCCGCAAGTCCTTAAACAAATCACTATTATTGTTGATTGTGAGATCTTGGAGAAGTCCTTAAATATCTCACATTTAAAATCTCATGTATGTCCAGGAAAATCTTAAAACCTTAAAAAATCTTCTACGGAACAAATTCTTGAAAAAAAAACGCCTTAAAGGAATGACAGTAACAGCTATGCACGGGTCCTTAATAAAAAAACGGGTCCTTCATAAAAAACATAGAATCCTTAAAAGGACAAAGAATATGAACCTTCAAAGGTACTTTACAACTCTGGAATAAAATACGAGTTTTAGATGCCTGAAAAAGGTCTTAAAGTCCTTTGCGTCCTTTAAATAAAACCCAAGTAACCACTATTATAGACATTTAAGAGTCCTTGTAAATATTAAGCACTTAAATGCAACTAGGTTTAGGGTCGCTTTTGAGCTCATATATTTTTTAAGGAACCCGAATTTTAACCAATTTTAAAGGAAGCAGGTTAGTTGTCATCTGGAAGTCCAGAAAAATCCTTATTAGTAGAAGGTATATTAATGTCCTTGGATCCTTTAAAAATTCCAAATGAAAATAGGTTTTAATCGTCTCTGAGTTCTTTAAGAAATCCATAAAGAACCCAGGTTTATAGTCGCCTGTGGATTCTTGGAAAAACCTTCAAAATTATGTTCGAAAAACACGTTTATCATAGCCTGTGCGACCTTAAAAGTAGGTTTAAGGAATCAGGTTAATAGTCATCTAGATGCCGAAAATCCTTATTAGTACAAGGTATATTGACGACCTTGGATCCTTTAAAAATCCTGAATGAAATTAGGTTTTAGCCGCCTCGAAGTTCTTTATGATATCTATAAAGAATTCAGGTTTATAGTCGTCCGTGGATTCTTGAAAAATCACTTAAAATTAGTTTAAAAAAACACGTTTATCATAGCCTGTGAGACCTTGAAACTAGGTTAAATGAAGCAGGTTAATGGTCATCTGGAGATCCAGAAAAATCCTTATTAGTGCAAGGTACATTAATGTCCTTGGACCCTTTAAAAATTCTGAATGAGTTTGAGTTTTTTAAGAAATCCATAAAGAATTCAGGTTTATAATCGTTTGTGGAACTCTTAAAAGTAGGTTCGAGAAACACGTTTATCGTAGCCTGTGAGACCTTGAAAGTAGGTTAAAGGTCGCAACAATAGCAGTTGTATGAGGGTCTTTGAGATTTTTTTTTAACGGTAGCAGGTCTATAGAAAAATCCTTAATAGTACCTAGAAGAGTCTGTAAAATATCCTGAAAGAAATGTGATGTTTCTGCGCTTAAAAAATCCTGAATTCCTGAAAGGGACTTTGTGTCCAAGAACAATTCCTTATATAGCTAAGTATTTGGTGTGCAAGTCCTTGAAATATTATTTATAGTAACGAGGTTTATATTAGCCCAAGAATCTTTGAAGAAATTTCTAAATAAATTAATTAATGCAAATACGTTAATAGTCGTCTGAGAGTCCTTGAAAACATGCTCAAAGGATCCAAGTTTATCTTTACATTAAAAAATGCCTCAAAGGAACCATGTTTAAATATGTCAGCATGTGCCTGAAAATGTCCTAAATAGTTCTGAACTTTTTCTGTAACTCCTTCAAAGAAACGTTAAATGTTTATTGTGGCACACGTTTGTGAATCCTCGACCAGCCCTTCGAAAAACAAGGTAAATAGTAGTCTATGAGAGCTTTAAAAATTCCACAAAAGAAATCAATCCTCTGAACAAAAATTTCAAAGCAATAATCATTACATTTTTGCGAGTATTCCTGAGTCTAGTTTTTCGTCTGCGAGTCCTTTTTTAAGTACTTGAAGGACTCCCTCAAAACAATTTGTGAATCATTAAAAAACTCGTTAATTCGAATAGTCGCTTTTAAGTCCTTGAGAAGCAAGGTTTACAGCATTCTAACAATCCTTTCAATAATCCCTTGGAGAACCATGGGGGTCCTTTGAAAATTTCTTTGAAAAAACAATATTTATATTAGCTCGCTTTTTTAAAAAACAAAACAAGTTATCATATGGGAGTACTTGAAAAATCCTTCAAGAAACCAGAAAAAAAGTCCTCTGTTAGACCTTGAAAACCTATGGAAAAGTCTGTTTAATAGTAGTCGATGAGTATTTGAAAATTATTTTAGAAAAAGAACAATTTATAGGGACGTCTGAAAGTACTAGAAATCTAGTCTTGTATGCTCTTAAAAAATCCAAGAAAAAACCGCAATTGTCTTTAAAATATGCCACCCATTTAGACTCTTTGTGATCCGATATCAACACCTTGGATCACAAAAAACGTACCTTTGATCCCTCCAAATCCAAAAAAAAAATATCCTAACTAGAGATATTCTGTACTCAAACATATATTGTTCTTCAAAGTCAAACTTTTCATTCTCTAATCCTTTGGAACACTTAATGAAGATCTTTTCTTCTTTTTGTTAGAATTGTTTAATTGTAAATCTAGCTCTTAGAGAATCACAGATTTTTGTCTAAATCCAATGAAGAATATATATTCTACTATTTTTTCAAACGGATATGATAAAATATACATCTACATAAGCGGCAATCTACATGCATTACAGTCGAGGCTAGGCGACTGGGATGCATTTATGCAAATGTTGAAAAAAAAGCAAAACAAAAAAGCACAGAGTGAAAGAAAAACTCACACTTTTTTTATTACTTCTTAGTAACGCATTCTATCAGTGAGGGTATGTGTGTGCGCGCGGGAATGAATGAGGAAAAACCTATTTTCCTAATTGAAATGCAATTAAAAACTGCACTTCGTTTGCGTTCCCGCACATTTGCTGGGATCCCAGCCATGTCGCCCCCCGCCTCTCCCCAACAACAATTCCATATTATAAGCCATGGTAATAGCGTTGTAACAGGCAAACGGCATCTTGGCATCCTTGTGCCGAATACACACAACGACAAAATCATTTCATACAACATGACAGCTAGGCTATATGGGGCAATATCACTAGGAATTACTACAACTACTACAAAAACATCGAGACTCACTATGCCGAGAAAACGAGCGAGAGAGAGAGACATACAGTCAGGCAGACTGGTTGGCAGAAAGCCTGTGAAACGATGACTATATTTTAATGAATTACATTTCTTAAGGGCATTAGAAAAGTAAACGATATTTTTTCCCAACTTTCTTCCTTGCTTGCTTTCATTCACTCTGGTTTGAAACAAGTAAACTGAAAAAAAGCAAACACACACACAAAGATATGCATACATACATACATAGACCCCGAACGCAATTCAAAAGAATAAGTAAGAAATTATTAAAAATTAAATTTGTAACCAATGAAATGTGTGTGTGTGTGTGTGTGTGAGTGTGCGAATTTGGCTTGCAGTCGTGTGTCGGACGAAGAAAATGAAAGCCAAAGACCCGGAAAAACTGTTACGGCTAAAGACAACATTAAATACCCCTAGAATATTTAAATTGTATTAATTACATTTAGTATGGACTCTTTTTTAATAGTTTCTACATGGTTGGACATCTGCTTGGGGTCCCAACCAATACTTGTATTTTATTATCCTTGTTTTGCTCCTTGTCTTGAGTTTTTTTTCCACCCCAACAAGTGTTTAATGAAGCAACACATGTAGTTTCGCCACACTTAAAGGTGATGGCTTAGACAGTTTCCCCCCCCCCATTCTCAGACATCCTTGAAATGAACCCGATGCCAATAGTGCGGCAACATGTTGCGTCCATTATAACAGTGTTCGAGGGAAGGGCGGAGAGGTGTTGTTGGTGTTGCAATTATGCAAATATTTTCTTTAATAACACAAACATTGCAAGTGTCGTGCCGAGTAAACATTAAATATTGTCATATTTTCTTAATGCAACAACAAAAACACGACCCTCCCAACCAAAACATACGAGCGAGTGAATGAGTGAGTGAGCGAACGGGCGTGCAACCATTGAATCGAATCCGCTCACCAGCCATTCATATCAGCCTGGCAGGTTGTCCCTTTGGCCGATTGAAAACACACATACACACTCATACCCCCCCTGGCTGCCAGCCAACCTGATGATATAAATTGTAGATTTTTCGCACATATGTTTACGTTCTCACATAAATGTACACGGTGTTGTCGACGACGATGTTTATTTGTGCCTATAGGTAGCCCCGGTTTTTCCAATAGACCAATTCATGGCATTTATATATTTGAATAAAAATATATACACACATATACACATACATAAAATTTCTATAAAAATGAATAAGTGTATCTCTCCCTCGGTGTATGTGCATTAATCTCTTGATATGTTTCACACAGAGCGATTTTCAGCGTAATTGCTGTGACACCATGTCACAAACACACACACATACATCGGCAAATGCCGAAAGGACATTTCACATATAACACATTCATATGTGACACAGTGTGTGCAACATACATACGTATGTACACAGCAAAAAAAAAAAAAAAATACAGAAAATTAAATCGATTTCAGATAATTAAATTTGTATACGATTTGAAAGCAATTACAAAAAGTGATAATATTAATTAAGTATTTTTCCACTCACACATATTGAGAATAAATTGTAAATATTTAAATAAGAATAAATCAATGCAAAATAGTGAAAAAAGCGATCGCAGCATGGCCGTTGAAACGTCACTATTTGACAGGTGATAATATTTTTTTTTCTAATAAAAAATTACTTTAAAAAACGGGTTAAATAGGGATAGTAGGACATGTTATGTTGACAACATCGTCTATGATTCCTTCAAAATATCTTTCAAAAAAAAACCAGTTAAATAATTGCCTGTGAGTTTTTTGAAAAAAAAAAAAAAAACACATTTATAGTCATCTGTGAACCCTGAAAAAATATTTTTTTTAAATCGTTGAAGTAGGTGGATTGTAAGCCTGTAAAAGTCCCTAAGATGGATCATGTTTTAGCCTACGTAAGTTATGCGATATTTTCAAGGGACTTTGGCAAATTGAAACCTTCAAAAATTTACCAGACCATACGAGACCTTGAAAAAGTGTTCTCCATATGAAGACCGTACAGAAGAGTAGGTGATTTGGAATTCCAGCAATAAACATACATTTTTTGAAAAGGTTTTTAATAGACGAAACACTTTTGAAAATTCTAAATGGTTTCCTTTAAAACTTTCAAATGTCGTTGATAGACAAAATACTTCTTCAAAGTCTCTTCTAGGGAGAAGATCCTTTGAGAGTGTCCTTTTGACTGAAGTTCTCTTGTAAGTCTTCTATAGAAAGATCTGTTAAGCGTTGTGTATAGAAAGAAGACTTGCTATAGAGAGAAGTCCTATGGAGGTGTTCTATATTTTGTGTATAGACGATCTATGGGCTTTGTGGGGTCATCTTAAAATAGAAGACCTTCAGGATGTCTTCTATGGATAGCGGGTCATTCATAGAGAGAAGTCTTGGAAGTTTTTCAACAGATGGAAGATCCTTGTGATTCCATCTATAGATAGAACATCTTTGGGTGGTCTTCTTCGAGAGGGCTTTCTTAGATAGAAAATCATTGGGAGGCCTTCAACATATATAGAAGATTCTTGATATGTTTTCAACTGATAAAAGTCCTTTGGAAGCTCTTCCATAGAGAGACAATTTTTCGTATCTTTTTCACACATAGAGAGAAGGCCTTTCGAAAGACTTCCGTGGGCCTTTTTTCGAAGGAAACCTTATCGAAGGTTTTTATATAGAAAAGACCTTTAGAAAGTGGTCTATAGGAGACACTTTGATGGTCATCTTTAACGAGTAGACCTTTTGATGGTCTTCTATAGAAAGAATACCTTTTGAAGGTCTTCGGTAGAGGGAGGACATTTTGAAGGCCTGCAATATAGAGAGGTGTCTTTTATAAATATAAGACATTTGAAAGTCTTATATAGAAGGAAGACCTCTGAATATCTTCTACACACAAGATTGATGGTCTTCTATTGACAGAAGACCTCCTGAAGATCTTCTATAGATAGAAACTTTTGAAGCCATTCTATTGAAAAATGACATTTTTAGAGTTTTCTTATTCTATAGAAAACTCTTCTTATTCTATAGAAAACTCTCAATAAGTCATTTCTCTGTAAAATGACTTCAAAAGTTTTCCATCTATAGAAGATCTTCAGGAGGTCTTCATCAATCCTGTGTATAGAAAATCTTTAGAGATCTTCCTTCCATAGAAGGTCTTATTTTTAATTTTTTTAAGCAGGTCTCCCATAGAAGAAGACCATCTGCAGGCTGGATACCTTTAAAACTTCTTTTTAAACAGACGGTTTTTAAAGTTTGTCTAGCGTAGATACATTTTGAGTTTTGATCTTTTAAAGCTCTTCTATAGGGAGAAGATCTTTTGAAGGTCTCCTATACAGAGAATTTTTTAAATGTCTTCCATAGAAAAAAGTTCTTTGGAAGAATTTCTTTTGAAAAAGTCGAGATCCTCTAAGGGTCTTCTGTTGTGAGGAGATATTTTGAAAGTCTTCTGTAGAGAAAATATATTTCGACGGTTTTCTACAGAGAGATGTAGGTTCAAAGGTCTTATATTGAATGAAAATCCATCTTAATGTATCTACAGACAGAATATTATGCGTAGGTCTTCTATCGGACGAAGGACCTGTTCTTGGGATAGAAAAACTTGCAAAGGTTTCTATTGATAGATAGCTTGTTGCAGGATTGATAGATAGCTTGTTGCAGGTTATTCTCTTGGACTTAAATATGGGAGACCTTTTGAAGGACTACTTTGGCGACTTATTATTTATTTTTGAGGGTCCTCTATAGGCAGAAATATATGTTCAAAAGATGACCTTTTATCGGTCTTCCATTGGGCGAAGACTATTAGAATTTTTTTCTCTAAATAGAAGTCTCTTTAAAGGTCTTCCATTGATGGAACCTCTATTAAGGGCAGAGGACAGTTTTGTATATGTATACTAAAGACATTTTACAAGTCGACATATTTTAAGGATTTTTCTATTTAGGTTCTTTAAGCGAAGGCCTTCTTAAAAAAAAACTTTCTGTGGTCGTTTAATGGCTGAACTAAAGGTTCCCTGTTTATAACTGCCCTATGGAAGTTCATTGATTTATAAATGACTGCGAATAGACGTTATTACCTACCGCGAACATTCCGGTCGCACATAAAACTTAAATTTATAGATAACGAAATTTTTCGGTTCATTTTAAATTATTTTCCATGCAAACTACGCAAAGGAAAATCCTTTTTTAATTACACCTGTGTAATGTGAAACCATTAAGCAGCCTAAAAGTATGCTCCAAAATGTATTGAAATCTATGGCAAAAACAGCTGATTGTTTTTATATATTCATATTTAAATATTACGAATTAAAATAACATTCATTTTCCCCCCAAAAAAGTAGGAGAAAAAGAAACATGCTAAGAGTTTCGATGTTTCCAACATAAATTATTTACAGATTTAAGTTATTTTTTCGCGTTCTTCTTTTCGGCTTAAATGCATTCAATTGGATTGTGAGAGCACATATTTTTCGGGCATACCTGTGAAATCACATTATGAGCAGATTCCACAGCAAAAAAAAAACTCGTTATTCTTTTGCACATCTGACATAAATATTAATGCGATAAAACTGTTCATAGGCTTTTCGCCCCTTGTATTTGGGCTTTACAATGAAGTAGCCTAATGGATTTTTGGCTTTAGTATGCAGCCAGTCGGCCAGTCTTATTTATGCCCAGACAAACCACAAAAATCAGCAGAAGAGTGAATAAAATAAAAAACACAAGAACAGCAATCTGTAAACTACTTATAAATGAATGGAGCAAAAGAATAAATGAGTCATTATTGTGTCTGAGTAGGCTTCATGAATTTATTTAATTCTTTCATATAAAAAAATTCTTGTGGGGTAGAAAATATTTTTAAAAAATATATACAATTTTTTTGCGTACAGTGTAGAAATACAATTCCATTTCACATGTTCGCATATATCTGACCAAAGGCAAAACGTTAGGCATGTCAGCAGCCATCAAACAAACGGGCAACAGGCTAAAGGCTTCATCAGCAAAACTTACTGATGATAAACGAATGGACGACAGACAGACAGGTTGTGTTAAATACCAATTATTAAGTCTTCTCATTTTATTTAATCGGATACATATGGCGTTGGTGGTGTTGATGATGATTTGGGGCAAAATGAAAATGATTATATGAATGAATTGTAAAAATGTGTTTGGCAGGCGAGGCTTGCCTAACAGGCAACATGGTTTTTTCTCATAGCTTCAACATACACACACACACACACTCACACACACACTAATACACATATGTTGGTTATAACAAATGGAATTTTTAATTAATATTTTATATGAATTTGCATAAAATGTAATGATGATAGCCCTCTGATGTTAAAGCGAACAAACCAGGCCACAATGATGGGGCCATTGCTTGGAGAAATCAAGGGGAAAGGTAAAAATCATCAACAGCATCATCATCGTCATTGCCGGCAATGGCAGCGGAAGGATGGACGGCAAATGAAACAATGGCAACATAATAATAACACAGCAAAGGTATTTAAAAACGGTTGGTCGCCGCTACAACTATTATTATTTTTATTCAGGCATTTTCACACACACACACATTTCACATACACACCGGGACAACATATGTTATTTTATACTTTTACCCATAAATAAACATAAGGCTGGCGTAATAACAAAACCATTTACGCCTTTTTTGTTTTAATAAAGGAAAATAAAAACAACACCTACATAGCTTCCATTGCAATTTCCCAGCCCTTGTTGTTGTTGCTGTTGTTACTTTACAAATCAAGCGATAAACTTTTAATTGTATGCAATATTATTAACAAATTGTTGTCATCAATGCAATTCTACACCGGCAACCGAGTCAAGGCACTACCGCACACACACCAACGTCAAGTGGATGATGATGGCGGCATTTCATCCGTCGTGTCATTTTTATTGCCATCACTCATTGATCGACCAATAAACAAAGTGTTTGGCCAATTGAATTTACCGTTTATTTATTCATGCAATCAATTTGTTGATATTCATCAATATCATCATCACCGCCATGGTCGTAATCATCATCGACAATTGCTCTTTTGTCAAATGGATAAATTACTCAGCTTTCGTCATCCAGTGTTTGGTTTTTTTCTCTCTGTCTTTGCCTAAGGGTTATGGGAGGCCATCCATAAAATATATTTTACAAAAAAAAAAAGAGTTTTTTATTGAGTGGAGACTGTTGCATTTCAATATTCCATAAAATTTGAATATTCTATAAAATAATAATTTATGGCAAAAAATAGAAAAAATTAATGTGATTTTTGTATATTAGCTCCTAAAAGTATGTATTAAGAAATTAAAAATGAAGCATTGGAACTTCGAATTTGAGCCAACTATTTCCTTAGCCAATACAAGATAGTAAAGGGATTTTACCAACCAACTTTTCACATTTTTAAATAGTACTCATGTTTTAAAAGGAAAAACTTCAGCTACAATATCTTCTAAACAGTTTTTTTTACGTGGAATAGACTAGAAAACAAAAGATCTTGGCAAATGTAAAGATATTTTATTTCATGTTTTGATATTGTAGCTGAAGTTCTCCCTTTATGAGACATGGGTAGTATTTAAAATTTTGAAATTTTGTCGGCAAAGTTTAAACCGACAGAGAACTTAGATTATTATATTAATGCCCAAAAGCTGAAACCTTAAATATCCGAAAATGATAAAATATCTTAAAAGTAGGCTATACAGGGCGAGATGAAAAAAACTGCAACTAACTTCAGATTGCTGTCATTTCTAAGCCACTCGTCCGACAGCTGTTAAAATTATCCCAGTGACAGCTCATTATATTGCGTTACAGCGTACAAAAGCTTTTTGGTGAGAATTTTCCAGAAAAAAAGTTATTCGTGATGGTATTCAAGCGTGATGGTGTGATTTCTTTATATTTGGCTGGAAAACCACAAGTGGCTATCGTTAGAGCACTCCAGCATTTAAATGTGAATAATTCTTTTGTGTCTCATACCATCACTCGTCACCGTGATACTGGTAGCGTAGCCCGACGTCAAGGAAGTGGAAAACGGAAGAAAACAGCAACATCAGCAGAAATAATTCGAAAAGTAAAGAAGCGACTTGATCGAAACCCGCGTTGCAGTGGCAGAAAAATGGCTCGAGAGCTAAACATATCGCAATGTTCCATTCGCCAAATATTGGAAAATGAGCTCGGGGTAAAGCCATTGAAATTCTAAAAAGTGCAAGAACTTACACCGCAACAGAAAGAAAATAGACTCAAAAGAGCTAAAGAGTTGCTTCGCTTGGCCGAAAGTGGTGAACTGCTGAATTTGGTTTTCTCCGATGAGAAAACGTTCGTTGTCCAGCAGTTTGTAAATAAACAAAATGATCGTGTTTACTTGCCAAAGAGGTCAGCTGAAAATGTGCACCTTTGGTTGGCCACCAGAACTCAAGCGCCACCCATGGTGATGGTGTGGGCCACCATAACAGTCGATGGTCGCTCTTCGCTCGTATTAACCGACCGTGGCATCAGCTAAATGCCTTGGGCCGCAGACCTTGGACATTCCAACAGAACTCAGCGCCATCGCACTCAGCACGCGCCACCCAAGAATGGTTACAATATGAGGTTCCTCGCTTCATTTCTAGCGCACAATGGCCACCAAAATCTCCGGATACCAATCCGTTGGACTATTGTGTCTGGAGTATTTTAGAAAGCAAGGTTGGCACTAAAAAATACCAGTGTGTCGATCACCTCAAGCAAGCGCTTCGCCGGGAATGGGCCAAAATACCGCAAAGCAACATTCAGGCAGCGCGTGGCGGTTTCATTGGCCGTTTGAAGACCTTAATTCGTGTCAAAGGTGACCAATTCGAACAAATCTAAACTTATCCTAAAATTTGATGTTATTTCCGACATTTTTTTTTGCTTTCTTTCAATAAAATTTAGAAAAAAATTCAAAAAATTATGGCTTTTGACCATGTTGCAATTTTTTTTCACCATATACTTTGGATAATTGGATTCTGTGGCTGAGAAAGTGCCATCAATTCTTACTCATTTTTAAGAAGAATTTATTGAAATCCAGGTCGAACAAAGAATTTGTGTTACTCGTAGTTTCTTGAAAATTTTTAAAATAGTATGTCGGGTTTTTGGAAAATATTCAAAGAAGTCGCAATTAATTCCAGCGTACAGTTTAGCCGTTACGAATTTTGGACTAGGTCACTTACCTAAACATAGGAATAGAGAAACTATCGATGGTAGACTCTATGGATATCACGAAAAGTTTGCTTCATGAATATGAATATTATAGATACAATGGGATCATTTATAAAGGATTTTAAAGATTTTCTTTCCAAGAAATCATTTATAAAGGATTTTAAAGATTTTCTTTCCAAGAAATCCTTTTAAAAATTACAGGTAAATGATATGATATGCCTGAATTTCATTGCATGGGTCTACATAAAAATGTGAATTGGTTTGAGAAAATATTCTATATATATAAATGTTTTTTTTTGTCAAAGGAGTTATTTTAAAATAACTTCTGGGGAGAATATCCCAGGCAAAAAACAAGGGAACTGATGAGGATTGGTAGCTTTTTCCGAAACCTAGGTATTTCCTGCCTTACCCCCTGGTAAACATTACCATCGTTCTCCACTTATAAACAAATGTTGTTTTATAAAAACAACAATAATGGGATTAAACCTGACGATTTTTGCAACAACGAGAAAACCATAAATCTCAAAAACCCCCTTAAAGTATGCACCACTAAACAACAAATATATCTTTAAACAGCTGATCCCCCCAAACCCACCAATTGCCAAATAATGCAATTACATGAAAAATCAATTTACAATTACCTTTTAGGAAACCATGGCGTAAACACTCTAAAAGTTTACAACTAAAATTCAAGTGTGACCAAAGATTTTCCGGGGAGATCACCACACACACCTCAAATTTTCGCCCACAGACACAAAGCAAACAAAAAATCACTAAACCAACGTAAAAGCAAAGCAAACGAAAAAAAATAAGAAAAAAATTCAAAACACTTAAACACATTACATATTATTTAGGGGTGTTAAAAAATAAACACCTTCCTGCCACACCGAGAAAGGAAACTCTAAAAAAAGGGAAGAAAGAAATAAAGCAAACTTGTGATGGTAACATTTGAAGCCGGCAAAAGCAAAAAAAAAAAAAAAACAAAATTAGGAAAGCAACACATGTTCCTCGGCAACAAAGCAACATAAAGTTGGCAGTATTGTGGAAAAAATCACTTTGCAACGCAGAAAGTTCAAGTGAAAGGATATACATACATACATATGTGTGTGTGAGGAAAAAAGCAACAACTACAAATAAACAATTGACTGTTGCTTTTTTTTGGGTTAGTATGTGGTACATTTCTTTGGTCATTCATTGTTGTATCGCCTGACCATGAACAGCAAACAAAAGAACAAAAAACCAACACACACATGCACAAACTCGAAAACGGTACTTTGCTTTTCTTGGCTGTGGAGAAGGACATCTATTGGTGAGGACGTTGGTAGGGTTATATTTGATTTTCGGTATTGTGTTTGTATTAACAAGAAAACCACCATACTGACCATAAACACACTCAAAGCTCTCGCAAACACACACAAAAAGAACTTCCTCTCTCCTCCAACTCTTCGTACATCTTTCAGCCAAGGGTAACGTAAACATAAACTTCAGTTATAGCCAAACTCACACACACACGTGAACGTTTATATTTTTTGTCCTCTTCTACACAATAAACAGTGTTGCAGGCAATGCCGCTTTTTTTTCTTTTGCAAATTTGTTTGCTTTTCATGATCGCAAATTCAAAATGTTTCCTTCGTTTTATTGGTTTTACATGTCTGAGTGCTATGCTGCTTGTTTCCGTTTCGTTTCCAGTTTTGGTTTGTCGTATTGTTGTTGTTGCTCTTCATTTCGAGTACCAATTCGACATTCATTGGCATTTCTTTTGAAAGAACCGTAAAATGTTGATGGTATTTCGTGGCAGGAATAGTTTGTTTGAGTTTGGTTGGCCATGGGGGTGCTTAAGGTACTACTAATTCCCTATTTTTTTACAGGTATCCTATAGATGGGAGACTTTTTACAGGTCTTCTCTAGAAAAAATAAAATTTGCATGTTTCTCCTCTTTTCGATATGGAGAATATGTTTTACTGGGTTTCCTTATGCGAAAAATAACTCTTACCGCCCTTCTCTATACGGCTAATACCTTTTCCAGGAATACACTATACAGAGAAGACCTCTTGTCGATCTTCTCTTTATGGAGATATTTTCCATTAATTTTTTATACGGAGAAGATCTTTTACAGGTCTTCTATACGGCGAAGATCTTTTACTGGTCTTCCCTATACGGTGAAGACCTTTCGCCGGTCTTCTTTATACGAAAAGACCTTTTCCAGGAATACTCTATACGGAGAATATTTTTTACAGGTCTTCTATACGAGGGGACCTCTTACTGGCTTTCCCTATGCGTAGTAGACCTTCTCCATACTGAGATAACCTTTTAATTCTACCGCCTTCCTCGGATAATACTTTTTACAGGTCCACTTACATGTCTATTGTTTGAAGAAGACCATTGACAGATGTTCCCTACGGAGAATATCACCTACGGGTCTTTTATAGAGAGAAGAATATTTATTGGTAGACCTTTGGTCTCTTTACTAGTCTTCTATGTGAAGTAGACCATTTACTGGTTCCTATATAGAGAAGGGCTTTTTCATGTGTTCTATATTGAGATGAGTTTGCGCAGGTCTTCTATAGATAGAAGGTATTTTAGAGCCCTTCTTTAGACGATTGCTATTTGTAGGCTTTCTATACATCGTCTTTATAGATCATTTTGTTGGATAAAGGGCAGGCCTTCTTGGGATATAAGAGTATTCAAAATACTTCTTTGGCCTTCTTTGAAATAGAATACCTTCCAAAGGCCTTCCCGCTAAAAAATACCTTCCACAAATATTTTTTCCGTTTTTGGAAGGAACACCTTCTAGTGGTCTTTTTGGGATAAAAGATATTTAAGGGGTCTGCTGCAGATAAAAAGCTTTTTCTAGATACAAGATCTTCAAGATTTCGTGGAGATTTTCTTGAGTAAATGACCTCCTTGAATTAAAGACCTTCTAGGAGTCTTCTTGAATAGAAAATATCTTCTATAGATTATGGATTTCTTCTCGGGATAGAATTTCTTACAGAGGCATTATTGAATAGACTACTCTTCTTATATAGAAACCTTCGTAGGGATTTCTTCTAGAGATACTCTTGAATAGGAAACCTCTTAGGGATCTTCCTGAGTAGAATAAGTCTCCTTAAATAGAAGATCTTCTGGAGGTGTTCTGGAATAGAAATGATCCTAGAGAACTTTTTGAGTATATGACGTACAAGTGGTCTTCTTGAATAGATGACCATCCTCAGAAGACGACCTCCTAGGGGTCTTTTCGAATAAAACACATTTTGATACAATATTATCATAAGAAATTCCTTGGGGAAAAGATTCTTTAAAGTCCTTCTTTGGAGAGAAGTACCTTTGAAAAAAACTGATTTTCTTTGACTCAAATACCTTTCAATGATGTCTTCTTAAACCAGAATATTTGTAATAAGGCTTTATTTGTTCGGAATATCTTCCGATGGTATAATTCTTATAGAAAGCCTTCTGGAGGTCTCCTTTTGATAAAAGTCCTTTTTAATGCTTCTTTTGGGGATAGAAGATATTCTAAATGACTTCTTTTGATAGAACCTACAAAGGTCGTTCAAAACTGCTGATTAAAAAAGAAATATTCGTTCTTCTGTAGGGTACTTTTAACTCAACCAAGCGGTTATGACGACTATGTCCTTTCATTGTGTGTTCAACATGTATGGCAGGCAAGTTTTTTTTAACAAATCGCGAAAAAATATGTCGATAAAAAAAATATGAATAATCAAAACTACAAAAAAAAAAAAAAAAAAACAAAACCAATAGACCAACTAGTAGTCCGATAAACCAAGAGACCGACAGACAGATAATGCTTGGAGCCAAATAAAACGCACCTTTGAAGCTACATCAAGAGGATAAAGCGGCAAGCAACAATAGCAAACCCAACGTTATGATGGCAATACAGGACTTGGGAAACAGGACGACGACTCAACGTTCGTTAGTAACTGGTTTCGAAACAAAACGGCCAGTAATAAATGAATGGATGGGAAACGCGACACATAAGTGTTTGCATGTGTATGTGTGCTAGCGAGGGTGGGTGTGTGTGTGTATGTGGTACAGCATTGTGTATTGAACATAAAGCGTAGGTTTGTTGCTTTTTAATTAATAGAAAAGTCCTTTGTAAAGTAATAAATAAATATTATGTTTTTTGTGGTTGCAAAAATACCAAAGAGTCGAATCCAACCAAGCCAGCCAAACAAGCATTGAACAGCACCATACACACATACGAAATATAAATACATATGTAGATAGGTATCTGAGTGGTGGCTCTGGACAGGGAATAGAAACTTTTTTCACACACACACAGACAACAAAAAATACATACACACATATGGAAATGTTGTAGACCCTGTGTGTGAATATGGATGGGTGTTTAAGTCCTTTTTAATCCGAAAAGGAGATGTATTGTAACAAATGTACGTAGCACAAATAAATAAAACCTGGTCGAACATATGAAAAGCTGACCAATTTTTTTTTTTTTTTTGGTGTTTTCAATGTTTTTAGAAGCTCCAAATGGAATTTGAATAGGCAAATGCTGGCCAAACAAAAACCATTACAAATAAAATCGCAAACAAAGCCATAACAAATAGACATTGTCATCCTTTTGTTATTGACCAAAGGACGCTACCGCCAGCCCCCAACCCAAAAACAATAACTAAGCCACAATACAAATTATGAATGAATTACATTCCAAATTAACTGAAAATTAGATGGGAGAGACAATATATTTTTGTTTATTTTGGTTAAATTCCGCACAAAGCAATACTTCCGCACCTTTGCACAATGGGCCAGTGAAAAAAAGGTAACATTGGAAACCCCTTGGTGATGCCTGTGTAAATTATAATGAATGAATGTGAACGTATGAATATTTGTGGCTTCCAACCATTGTTTTTAATATGAATCACCATATGTGGTACTACCCAGGGACAAAAAGGCCACCATGGACAGAATACACGCAGTTCTTTTTTCAACGGGGGCACAAAAAATTGTTCCCAACATGCAAGCTATAGTGGATGGCCAGGACAATTTTCGTTTCCTCCCTGCTCCCAATAATATTTATTGATTGGATGAACACACACACACACCAATACACTGAAATATTTCAGGTGCACAAAAGTATGCTTTAGTGCGGTTAGGCAATGCAATAAAATCCGCTAGTTTGGGTTTTTATGCGGTGCAGAAGCTGAATCGGTACGCCAGCACACAACAGCATGACTGACCACCATATGCATGAGAATATTATTTCCATGAATTTAAATTGAATTGTGTGAAACATGAAATGAATAAAACTATGAATATGGCGAGGGAGGGGTGCGGGGGAGGGGTTTGTGTGTGGATATGTTGTACACATATTGGCATCTGTAGATTATCGATTATAATTGGTTGCGCAAATTCGCAAAGAATGGACAGGTAGAGGTGGAAAACAATAGCTGCCAAAGTGACCTCTAATCATTCATAACGGACAAATAAATGTTTTGGTCCCAACGAGGACAAAAAAAAATAGTACAAATTGCCAACATGTTGTTTTGGCATAAATGCCAATGATTTTTATGAGATAAATATTGGATTTTCTGATGATGAGAATATCTATTGGAAATGGATTTCAATAAAGAGGCGGACAAATAAAATAATGTTTTATAAACATATGATCATATACAATGCATAATAGAAACGTTATGAAAAAAACAAAAAAAAAATGATAAAAATTGTTCCAAAGAATATATTATTGATAGCGGTATATTTTTAATAATAAAAACAAGATATACAGGTTGAGATAAAACAAGTAAAAAAAACATTAAGTTCGGCCGGGCCAAACTTTTAATACCCTCCACTTTAGGGTAAAAGAAATATTAGAAGAAATGTGGCAAAAACCATTAAAATGTCGTATATCGGGAGGTACCGTTATTTGGGGGCTATGCCAAAACGTGGACCTATAATTACAATGTTTCGCCAAACGAACTAGGACCCATTATGACCCACAAATACCAATTTTTTGTAAAATCAGTGAAAAAAATGTGTCAAAAACCATTAAAATGCCGTATATCGGGAGGTACCGTTATGACCAACAAATACCAATTTTTAGACAAATCAGTGAAAAAAATGTGTCAAAAATCATCAAAATACCGAATATCTGGAGGTACCGTTATATGGGGGCTATACCAAAACGTGGACCTATAATTACAATGTTTTGCCACACGAACTAGGACCCATTATGACCCACAAATACCAATTTTTAGACAAATCAGTGAAAAAATGTGGCAAAAACCATCAAAATAGCGAATATCGGGAGGTACCGTTATATGGAGGCTATACCAAAACGTGGACCTATAATTACAATGTGTCGCCACACGAACTAGGACCAATTATGACCCACAAATACAAATTTTTAGAAAAATCAGTGAAAAAATGTAGCAAAAATCATCAAAATACCGAATATCGGGAGGTACCGTTATATGGAGGCTATACCAAATCATGGACCCATACATGCAAAGTTTCGCCACCGGAGCTGGAAACCTTTATGACCAACAAATACCAATTTGTAGACAAATCCGTCAAAAAATGTGGCATAAATCATCAAAATACCGAATATCGGGAGGTACCGTTATATGTACCAGAACGTGGACCGATATATCTCATTTTCAATACCAACCAGACACAATAAAAATTGCTCTGCTAAATTTTGGCGCTCTACGTCATCGTTAAATCGACTTAGAAAGTCGAAAAGTAAGGAAGCCACTTAAATGAAACCCGTGTGGTACTGGCCAAAAAATGGCTCGTGAGCTGAACATATCGCAATATTCCATTCGCCATATATTGAAAAATGAGCTCGGGGTAAAGCCATTGATATTCCAAAAAGTGCAAGAACTTACACCGCAACGGAAAGAAAATAGACTCAAAAGAGCTAAGAGTTGCTTCGCTTGGCCGAAAGAGGTGAACTGCCGAATTTGGTTTTCATTAGTTGTCCAGCAGTGTGTAAACAAACAAATTGATCGTGTTTACGTGCCAAAGAGGTCAGATGAAAATGTGCACCTTCGGTTGGCCACCAGAACTCAAGCGCCGGCCACGGTGATGGTGTGGGCCGCCATAACAACCGATGATCGATCTCCGCTCTTATTAATCGACCATGGCATCTGAATAAATGGTGAATATTATAGCGAAAACATTCTGGAGGGTGTATTAAAGCCTTGGGCACACAAACATTTTGGTCGCAGACCTTGGACATTTCAACAGAACTGAGCACCATCGCACTCAGCACGCGCTACCCAAGAATGGTTACAAAATAAGGGTTCCTTGCTTCATTTCCCGCACATAATGGCCACAAAAATCTCCGGATACCAATCCGTTGGACTATTGGAGTATTTTGGAAAGCAAGGTTGGCACAAAAAAATACCAAAGTGTTCAAGCAAGCGCTTCGCCGGGAATGCACCAAAATACCGCAGAGCAATATTCGGGCAGCGTGTGACGGTTTCATTGGTCGTTTGACGGTCATAATTCGTGCCAAATGTGACCAGTTCGAACAAATCTAAACTTATTCTAAAATGTGATGCTATTTCATACATTTCTTGCTTCCATTCAATAAAATTAAAAAAAATGTAAATATTATGGGGTTTGACTTTGTTGCAGTTTTTTTTATCTCACCCTGTATTTTCTACAGAAATATAGTCGATAACAAAAAAAAAAAATTGTCGATAACAAGATTTCCTATAGAGAATATTGTCAATTAATTTAAAAAAATCGATAACATATTTTTTTTGGAAAATACTTTCGATAAAATGATTCGTGATCAAACATTTTTTCGATAACTAGATTTCCTTAGAATCTATTATCAATAAGCAGGGTTTTCATAGAAAACATTTTCGATAACAATATTATAGATACAAAATATTTTCGATAACAAAATGTTTAACAGAAAAGTTTTTAATAATAATACTTTCGATTTTGCGCAGAAAATATAAGCGATAACAAGGTTTTGTATTGAAAAAACAGCGTTAACAAAATTTCCTATAGAAAATGTCATAGATACAGGATTTTATGTAGAAAGTTTTGTCAAAAACTAGATGTTCTATAAACAACTGTCCTCAAATGTCGATTTCGCCTTGGACATTGTATCGACAAAATAATTTTCTATAGAATCCCTAATTTTCTATAAAATTCTTATTTTTAATTGACAACATATTATTGAATTATTCCTCCGGCTCTTATTTCCACAGTTATTTCATTTTGCTACAGTTTGCTTTTTATGCCCTTTAATTACCAGAATATAACTTGTTATAAAGCACACCCCCCCATTGGTCTACAATATTTTCCCTGCCATGACTCAATGTAATCCAAGTCAAAATATTTACCTTCCTATTTAATTCCGATGCCAAACGATTATGATCAGCTATCCTTTCATATTGTATAGTCCTGGTTGTTTTTTTTTTCTTTTTTAAGTTGTTTATTTTAAGAGCCTGCGTTAAGAATTGCAACAGTTTTAATCCAACCTACCTGCCTGCCTGCCAAGCTTTCACAACATAAATCCCTTTCCCTATGGTAATTTTGTAACATTGCTGGTATTAGTTTGGTTCACTTTGTTGTTTTTCCGAGCTACTTAAGCGAAAATGTAAATAATAAAAGATCATAAACCGCCCTTAATTGCTTTTAAGTGTTTAGTTAGTGAGCAAATCCTACAAAACAACTCTGTAACTCGGCTCCTCTGAGCGGTCAAGTAACCAGCAATGAGGAAGGATATACAATGAATGTCGGTTCAAACATACACACGCAAAACCCCATTCAAAATCTTGAATGGACGATTGTGGAGTAGGAGGGAGGTGGGCAATGAGCAAATTTAACTTACCAACTCCACCAAGTACGGTGCTTGGCTCCAATTTGGCTTTCTTTGTGGCTAAATCCTGATTATTATTGTCCGAAGCGGGCGCCATAACTGCTGCTTGACTTAAAAGTTCGTCACTACCACGCTGAAAAGACAGAAGTAGAAATGTAAGAAGAGAATTATAAATATTTGTTTATTTTCTGGCATTACACTGAAAATCTGAAAAAGTAAAAACAAATTTCGTTGTAAATAAAATTAAGCAACAGATTTGTAAAACCAACAATAAAAAAATGTAAAATAAAAGTACAAAAGAACGCATACCACAAAGGGAATACAAAGAAACGGAATTGTTGCCTACTTCCAGGCTGACTTGAGTGGCATTCAACAACATCCAAGTAACAACAAGTGCGTAAATAGTGGTTAGTTGTGCTGTGTGAATGGTTCCTGTTACCCCCTGCCGACTAATTAGAATAACAATTATATTTAGGAAGTTATGTTGCTCACTTCCCAAAAAAAAGTTGGTGCTAGAGGAAGGGAGAGACGCCCATGTTGTTGTTTTTGAATAAAAATTAAGGAACTAACGTCTCGACTAAGTTATGCATTAAATAAGAATGTTTTTTTTTTTGTGTTAAGTGTTTACACAAGAAACAATTGTTTCGTGATAAGCATAATAACACCGCCCCTTTCATAGCCTGGCCTAGAAAAAATAAAAACGCTGACAAAACATGGCGAGAACTTGTTGAAAGACTAGAAAACAAAAAACAATAGTTGGTGTAATAAATTGTTGATGGGTGGTTTTTGTTTTCATGGCAAATGGGAAAACAAACTTCAAACATGTCAGAAGTTTCGTTAACACCTACTAATAATGACAATCAATGGACGTTCTGTTTTCACCCCTTAGTGAATGGTATAGACAAAGTTTTGTTATTAATATTTCAGATCTAGGGGGAGGTGCTGTAGATAAAATGTAAGACAATAAATTTATGCATAAGAAATTGATTACTACAGAAATTCAAGGTAAGCCTAAAAGTATGCAGCAAAAATGTGTTATTAATAATTCTTAAGGATTGAAGCCCTGTAAAATGTTTCCGAAATATACAGGGTTTGTAAAATGACTTCTAGCCCGAGGGGATTAGTAAAAAGGTTTCCCAACCTTAAAAAACCTAAAAAATAATTTCTACCTATGGAAGAGCTGTTACTATTTCTCTATTCTCCCCGTTATTTAGATATTTAAGATTTCGGGAGAAGAGCTTCGCATAAATTCCAGGCAAGCCTAAAGGTATGCAGTAAAGATGTCTCTGCATACTAAAGTTATGTAAAATGTATTCGAGATATAGATGGCGTTTAAAATGTCTTCTAGCTGTCAAATATATGAAAAAAAGTCTTCTATAAAAGTTCTGTATGAATGGTTCTGTATGAATGGTCTTCCAGGAATGGAAGACTTAAGGAATTATTTCTAGCTAACGAGAACGCGACCTATAAGATCTCTTTGAGAACTTCAAGCCATAGAAAACCTTCAAAACGTAGTTTAGCCAAAAATTCTAAAGTTTTAGAATAACTGCAAAAGGTCTTCTAGACTTGGAAGTTCTGCAGAAAAACCTATAGCCTTGGAGAACCGAAAGAGGGGGTTAAGCCTTAGAAGAACTATAAAAGATGTAGTGGTCTAAAAGGATCTGTAAAAGCTCTTTTGGTCATAGGGGGCCTGTGAAGTAATAAAATACTTGTAAAATATATTCGCATTATGGAGGACTTGGAATGAGCTCTAGCAGGAGCTGAAATTCTTCAATATTGGAAGACCTTAAAAGGACTCTCGAAAAAAGTCGTCCAGCTTTAGAAGAGCTTTGACAGTTCTTCTAGCCTTGGAAAACCTGCAAAAGGTATGCTTGCACAAAAGGTATGCTTGTACAGGTTCTCTTACAACGCAAGAATTCGAGGGCCTCTAAAAATATACATTGTCTTCAATGTCCTTTAAATAGACTTGAAGGCTAGGAACGGGGCTCTAGCATTAGAATAAAACACAACTGAAGGGGATCTCTTTGTCAAGGCAGATAGGCTATGGACCTTAAACTTGTACTTCCACCTCAGAATTCCTGAAAAAATATCTTCCAGAAATGCAAGTCCTGCAAAAGGAATGTTTCCTAAATAACACTGGTCTTCGAAATTTTAACATCTGAATTTTGGGCTTAACTACCCTTATGTTTGGGGGGGGGGGACGAACCCGGATATTTGAGCCGAAAGTCCGTGTTTTGGCTAGACCCGACTGTGGTCAATATAAGTATCGTTTGAAAGCTAATAAGTGTAGCAAGTTATAACACAATGGAGTTTTTTTAAAATGGTTCGGGAGTTATATCAAAACTCTCGATTTTTGGGAACAGGAATAAAAAAGTCAAAAAAAAAATCGAAAAAGGCCCATTTGGATGTCTACGAAACATATTATAGTTGACACTATAATCTTTCCAAAATTCTACAAAATACGTTATTCACTTTCCTGGGTCTTTGAATCCGGTCGGTTTTAGTATAAATTTTTCTTCGCGTAGCCGGTGTTGGATATCTTCAGAGGAGGAAATCTCAAGCTCCGGCCGAAGGACGACTGCTTAAAAAATGTACAATACTTAGAAAAACAAGAAAAAAAAAAAACATTAAGTTCGGCCGGGCCAAACTCTTAATACCCTCCACCTTAGGGTAAAGGAAACATTAGAAGAAATGTGGCCACAACCATCAAAATGCCGAATATCCGGAGGTACCGTTATATGGGGGCTATACCAAATCGTGGACCTACACATGCAAGGTTTCGCCAACGGAGCTAGAACCCATTATGACCTACAAATACCAATTTTCAGACAAATCAGTGAAAAAATGTGGCAAAAATCATCAAAATACCGAATATCGGGAGGTACCGTTATATGGGGGCAATACCAAATCATGGACCCATACATGCAATGTTCGCCACCGGAGCTGGAACCCATTATGACCAACAAATACCAATTTTTAGACAAATCAGTGAAAAATGTGGCAAAAACCATAAAAATATCGAATATCGGGAGGTACCGTTATATGGGAGCTATACCAAAACGTGGACCTATACATGCAATATTTTGCCACACGTACAGGGACCCTTTATGACCTACAAATACCAATTTTCAGACAAATCCGTGAAAAAATGTGGCATAAATCATCAAAATATCGAATATCGGGAGGTACCGTTATATGGGGACTATATATCTCATTTTCAATACCAACCATCCTAGACACAATACAAATTGCTCTGCTAAATTTTGGCGCTCTACGTCAAATAATGTGGGCTGTATCGTGATTTCAACAGACAGACAGACAGACAGACGGACAGAGGGACAGACAGACTTAGAATTTTATGCTGATTATGAATATATATACTTTATGGGGTCTACGACGAATATTTAAGGATGTTACAAACGGAATGACAAAGTTAATATACCCTCCTTTCCAATGTGGAGAGTATAAAAATTGATTTGTGTAGCCGGTTTTGGACGTACTAGGAAAAGGTTGATAATCATATAAAATTTCAAATTTAGGTTTTTTTTTTTTTGAAAGGGCACCATGGTACCAAGTAAGACATTTTAGTACTTTTCGTACTAAAAAGTCTCATTTGGTACCAAATATCCGAAAATCCATTTGCTTCAATTATGCCTGTCCCCCGATTTTTGTCTTCATTGGCTTATCCAGTACAATGGATTTAATTTTAGTACCTTTACTTTAGATTGAATGTCCAAAAGCCCATTCACCCCCACCAAAAATAAAATTGACCCACATGCAAAATTTCAGAGTTTTCTCTTCGGACGTTTCGCCTGGTCCTTAATGAATCAGTCAGTCGCCCATTCATTCGATACATATTACTGTACTATTTTTATATATAAACAAATCTGCTCACTGATGACCTTCATTCCATGGCAACTACTGCTCTGATTTGACGTCCTCGCAATACATACCCTTGGGTTTGGAAATTTTTCTAATTTATCTAATATTTCAACACCAACAAAAGTACTCGGTAGGTTTTTATTCTGGTATTTGTTTTTAGTGGCCTAGTTTTCAAAAAGAAAATTTGTCGTTGCTCATTCATTGTTGCCAGGATTAATTAACTTGTGGCAAACAACAACAACAACTTGGGAAATTGTTGTAATTTCCGGTTGACATATTCTTCCGCAACTTGCATCGCCACAAACATGCATATTTTGCACTAACGAAAATCTAGATGAAGATATGAACGAGGCAAAGTAGAAAAACAAAAACGAAAACAAAAAACTCAACACAGAGTGGAAAAGTTTCAGTCAAGACAACAACAACACGGCAAAGAGTTTTAAAATAAAAACTTTTTATGGGAAATAGGAGAAAGTTTGTTTTTGTTGACTTCTTCCTCGTTGTCGCCATCGTTGTGGGCAATGATGATGACGATGACGATGACATTCATTCATACTTGTTCTCAAGAACTTGTGTTACACTTAAGAAAATGGCTTATTGGTGTTTGTTGTTGCAACTCTTTAGCATGAAAGGATTGTGTGAAACAAAAACAACAACAAAAAATAGTTCCCAACTCATTTATGCAAATACATTTTCATTTAATATATTTTCTTGGGTTAGACTTTAATAAAAATTAATTGTAATATTCCTTTAGTCACACAGTAAATTATCAAATCATAGTTGGGACGTTCTAGAGAACCACTCTTTAGCTCCATTAAAAACTTATTTCTCAATTAGTTTAAACCCTTTAAAAATTGGAAGAAGTTGTGTTACCCTCCAAGACTTGCCAGCCAGCCGTCCGTCCGTCTGCCTGTGTTTCCGGAAAACATTTAATTAAACTGTCATATTTGTTTTGCCACATTTGTTGTTCGGCCATTTTCCCAAGGAGTACAAGGGGGACCCCAGTAACATATGTTGTATTCATTCTAATTTCGTTTACTTTTAAATCCTTTTTCTCAATTAGAAGACCTTCTCCTTCGTTTTCGTCCCTAGTCGGCTTTTGTCTCGCTCCAATGAGTTGTGCTCCTTTAAAATGAGGGTCGGCCAGAACAATGGCATAGGAAAAAGCAATTTCTTGTAGACAAATACACACATTTCTTCATGTGTTTTTTTGTTGTTGTTATTTTTTTAATATGTGAATCCTAAATGTATGCTAAATATTTGATAAGTCCATATGTTTGTTTATAAAACGACGAATATGACGACTGGCTAGCTTGCTTGGTTGGCTGGGCTGTATGTGACGTACGTACCGACTTTCATTTTTTCCAGTTTTAATGATGCTTCATTCATCTTATTTTTTCATTTCCCTCTCATCAGTTGTTGTCCTTGTTGGTTGGGTCGTTTTCTAATGTCCTCCTCCCCAACTATTGCTTCTTGTTCTTTTGCCTATTCTAATGACCACTTTTACCATGTGTGTGTGCAGTGGCCCTATTATTCATCTTCTGCTTCTTCTGTTGGTCCTTTGATTTTATTTTATTGTCGTTTGTTTCGTCTGAGTGTGTCTTGATGACAGTTTTAAGTAGGGCATTTTGTGGATTTTTTTGAAAGTAAAATGAGCTCATTAGGTAGGTCAGTGTTGTGGTGATTATCTCAGAATGTTTCTAAATTTTCTTTATAAAATACTTGGAAAATTTAAAATCCGGTTGGTGTGACATTTTTAAATTCTGAAAGAGAAATAGAGCAGAATTTTTATGTAGCGTTACATAAAGGGAGAGATGGAACTGCAACCAACTTCAGACTGCTGTCATTTCCAAGCCACTCGTCCGACAGTTGTTAAAATTATTCCAGAGACAGATCATTATATTCATATTATTTTCGCGAGAATTTTCCATAAAAGAGGCTATTCGATGTGGAATTCAAGCGTGATAGTGTGATTTCTTTATATTTGGCTGGAAACCACAAGCGGCTATCGTTAGAGCCTCGTACCATCTCTCGTTACCGTGGTACTGGTAGCATAGCCCGACGTCAAGAAAGTGGACGAAAGAAAACAGCAACATCTACAGAAATGGTTCGAAAAGTAAAGAAGCGACTTGATTGAAACCCGCGTCGCAGTGGCCGAAAAATGGCTCGTAAGCTGAACATATCTCAATATTCCATTCGGCAAATATTGAAAAATGAGCTCGGGCTAAAGCCATTGAAATTCCAAAAAGTACAAGAACTTACACCGCAACAGAAAGAAAATAGACTAGAAAAGAGCTAAAGAGTTGCTTCGTTTCGCCGAAAGTGGTGAACTGCCGAATTTGGTTTTCTCCGATGAGAAAACATTTGTTGTCCAGCAGTTTGTAAACAAACAAAATGATCGTGTTTAACTGCCAAAGAGGTCAGCTGAAAATGTGCAGCTTCTGTTGGCCACCAGAACTTAAGGGCCGGCCATGGTGACGATGTGGGCCGCCATAACAGTCGATGGTGGCTGTCTGCTTGTATTGATCGACCGTGGCTTTAGAATAAATGCCGAATATTATCGCGAAGACATTCTGGAGGGTGTATTAAAGCCTTGGGCACGCAAACTTCGGCCGCAGACCTTGGACATTCCAACAGGACTCAGCACCATCGCTCTTAGCACGCGCCACCCAAGAATGGTTACAAAATGAGGTTCCTCGCTCAATTTCCAGCTCCGGATACCAATCCCTTGGACACTAATAAATACCAATGTGTCGATCACCTCAAGCAAGAGCTTCGCCGAGAATGGCCCAAAATACCGCAGAGCAACATTCGGGCAGCGTGCGACGGTTTCATTGTCCGTTTGAAGGTCATAATTCGCTCCAAAGGTGACCAATTCGAAAAAATCTAAACTTATTCTAAAATTTGAAGTTATCTCCGATATTTTTTGCTTTCATTCATCATTTTTGTTCATTTCTTTTTATCTCACCCTGTGTACTACATATTTAATATATGTATTTTTCAGTTTTTTCATAATTCAATTTTTATTGGCATCAAGTTTTATTTCTGGCCGAACATTTGGAAATAGGAACTAATTTTTTTTCTTTGGATGTTGGGGCAGAGAAAGGTTTCCCTCCCTGCTTTTTTTTAAAAAATGCTGCTCAAAGACTTCTAGGAAACACATCTTATCTATGCTAAGCTAGAATTTACAAATAAAATATTTTAAATATTTTAATCCTCCATATTCTCCCTTTTGACTTCTCGTGTTTGAATTTGTAATATGAGTCACTCACATTCGTTTTTTTTTAATACTCAAATTTTATTTTATTTTTTTCATATTCTCGTTCTTATGGCTTTAATATGTCTATTTTAGCTGTCGGACTGGCTGTCTCAAATTTTTTTCCTATGGAGAAATATAACAAAATTGCTGAATTTTCTTAGGAAAAACGGTAAAGTGGCAGTTGCATGGGGACCTGGGAAATGGCATTCGTTTTATAGCTCTCTCTCCCTCTCTCTCTCTTTTTTTTCTCCCTCCTTTTTTATGTTGTTTAATATTTAATGTAATTTTCAAATTTTTATACTACTTTGTGGATAAATAAACTGAGGAGTACTAACATTTCTATTTCTATTTGTTTTTTTTTTATTTTTTGCATTTGCATTGTTTTGTATCCTTGGAGAATTGTGTTATGAAGTTTGTGGGGTTTTTATTTATTTATTATTTTTTTTTTTGAAAATATTATTTAAATGAAAAATCTAGTTTCATTTAATTTATTTAAACAATTTATTATATTTCCCAAATTAAGTAGCTTAACACACAACGACCGACACATAAATGTATCAATTGCAGCTCTGTGCAAAACTAGGATAATGGTTAGACACAAGTACATACTCAGACATGCTATGGTGACGACGGCAATTGTTTGTTGCTTTTGCCTTGTGGTAGACCAAAATTTAGGACATGGACAATGATTTTATACTAATTCAATTCAAATGGTGGTGATATGATGTGACAGCTAATTTATTAAAATTTTAGAAATCCGTCATCAACACTGTAGGCCAGTGACAATGGACGGCTCGCTCATGAGAGCAATGGTGGGTGATGATGACCATCAACAACTCTAATATATATTTGTGTGCAATTTATATATAAATACATCTTACCATTGTTATCACTTACACAGAGATAACTGGTTAGTTAGGCCTATCATCACACAAATTACGCCTAAACATATGCTATAGAAATGCGTACAAATAAATACTGCCTCCGATACCGGATATTTTTGTCATCAACACAGTCAATCACTGCTGCCCATTTAAACTCCCTTCCCCCACTAGATAATCTGACTGGCAAACAGTGATTTCGTTCTCCCCATTGAAAATAAAATATTTACTCGGTAGTATATCTCTCCGTAGAGTTGCATGTTTTGTTGGCTGGCCAATATGGCTAGGTCGCTGGATTGTTGCTTAATGTTTACACTTTATTCTGTGTAAGACAGCTTAAAAACGTTGCACTTTTTTCCATCGAAATAATTGATTTATTTAAATACATGGTTGGATGTGTGTATCCATTTGTCTGCCAGGCTGGCTGCATGCCGGTCACCTTGCATGTCTGCCTGCCAGCCAGCCTTACTGACGGACTGACTGTGCAAACAACACCATCCAACCAGCTAGCGACGACATGTAAAACCCCCAAACCCAACCAACAAAAAAAAAAAAAAAAAAATCGTTGATGGCCACAATAATGGTATCTGACTGCAGCGGTAACGGTAACAACAATGGCAAGACTAACATGGCATTTAAGCTGTCATTATTTTTTTATATTTGTCAGTTTGTGGTAGCTCTGTTGATGAATATTTGGCCATGGTAGTAGTGTAGTGTTGATTTAATGATAACACATGTTGCTTGCTGCATATTTTTGGGGGGCGTTATAAAAGGCCTCTTTGGTGCATGCTTTCAGGTTTTGTTTTAAAAGCAAGTAATTTATTAAAGAACTTGACAATTTTCTTTATATACTATAGAGAAAGGATACAGGAAAAATATTGTTAAATTTTTTAGTGGAAAATTTGGTAGAAATACTGAAATTTACTCAAAGCGTACAATGTCATTATAAATTCATAAAAATTATGCATACTTTTAGGCAGCAGCAAAATAAGGGAACAAATGTTTTTTATAGAGAACAAATATTAAGCAATTTCTTAGAAAACTTTTCTAAAGTTGACTATAAAACATTGCGAACGCATTTAACGTTAGCCTTAGAGTATGGTCCATATGTCGTAGAAGCGCCATCTTTATGTCACACATTATTTGCCTCCTGTTTTCCTGTTATAAATTGATAATTAAACCAACTTTAAGGCAGGAATGGAATATTGAACCTCACTTTTTCCTGAATTGAGCCACAAAATACAAAATGCTCAGTAGTTTTTTTGCAAGTTCTAGTCTAGAGGAAATATGCAGCTATGAGCACGTCTAAATTCTAAATTTCAGTTGTTGTATAAGACAAAGACATATGTATCAAGGAACGCCATCTGTACGACAAATGTGATGTAAGTATTTTTCTCTTTATTCGTGATTAAAATACTTTTTTCCCTAAATTCTACATTTTTCATGCGCAGTTTCCCTCAATAGGTTAACAACTGAAGATACTTCTGCCCGGAAATGTAAATTTTTACAGTACTTTCTTTTCTTGCATGTTCTTAAACCGTGCTCCCAGATTATTACAAACGACATCTAGATTGCTCATGAGACATATAGATGGCGCTCGTAATATAATGATTTGACCGACTTTTAGAGCAATGTACTTATAAACTACGTCAACGTCAACAATTATGGGAAAACTTTTTTCTTTGGAAAATGCTTGAAAAGTTAAGAATATCTTACATTATTCGTATAACGAACGCCATCTATACTTCATATACAAATTTCTCATGAGGAATATTGATGGCGCTCTTAATATAATTTTGAAATTTTGATTTGGCCGACTTTTAGAGAAATGTACTTATAGACTATGCCAACGTCGACAATTATGAGAAAAATTTTATTTTGCAAAATGCTCGAAAACTTAACAAGCTCTTACATTTTTCTTATAACAAATGCCATCTATACCTCACCGTTACCATGTGTAGTTTATGAAACTATTAGAAGTAATATGGACAAAAGCAAAAATAGTATGCAGAACACACCAGTCCGAGAGATCTTCGCCGTTTCAGCAGTGGCATTAGATAAGACCTCTACTTTTTTGTGTAGTTTCTTGTAATTTCTGGTACAGAGCTAACGTGTTGGGTGTTAGCGCCCTCTATTGTTCATATTTAAAGTGTGTAGTTTTTTACTTCTGATTAATTATGTTTTCATATTCTATACTTTTGACTGTTAAAGAAAGTTTCCACAATTTTACAACAAAACCACACAAATGAAAAATTAAGTATAGATGGCGGTTGTGGTAACTGGTGTACCCTTTATTGACATAATTGAATTGAAAAATGAAGTACAGATGGCGTTTGTGGTAACAGGTGTAACCTTTACATACCACACCAAGAGTGTTAAATTTCAATGACAGCAATTACAGGAAGGAGTTGTTTTTATAATTGACAAAAGTAAAACTCTGACTGACTATGTTGAAAAACAAACGCCATCTATACTTCATATTTATGTGTGGGTGTAGTGTTCTGAATATGCGTAGAGTAAAGGCGGAAGAAGAATGGGACGATGGGAAGCACTAAAGGCTTATAAAGGAATTCATCAAATATTGATCCCTGTAAAGCTATTTGAAAGCTTTAAAACTGATGCGAAATGTGAATTATAGATGGCGCCTATAATAACATGTTCCGCCGTGTTCATTATAGGATCGTTCAATTTAGCAATTTTTTTAAATTTGTTTAACATCCTGATCTCTTCAGGGGTAGAAAACATATTAACAAAAAAATAAAAAAGCAACTAAGTTCGGCCAGGCCGGACTTTTAATACCCTCCAACTATTGGAACGAACTTGAAATTTTTCAACAAATTCTGAAAAATACCGTATAAATGATTACCCTTATACGGGGGCTTTACGATGACGTGTGACCTGCATACGAAATTTTTAGGCATAGACTGTATTACCCATTACAAACTTCGAATACGAAATTTGGGTGAATGATGTCGCTAAAATCATCAAAATACGGAATAAAGGGAGGTACCGTTATATGAGGGCTATACGAAGACGTGGAAATGCATATGAAAATGTTTTGCATCGGATGTAGTACCTATAACAATCTTCGAATATGAAATTTGGAACAATGCGAGTTAATAATTTCACTAAAATAGTCAAATCAAAATACTAACCTAACCTGCCTACTGGCAGAATATACATGTGTGCGGAATTTTAACCTTCTATTCCAATTCGTTGGAAATATAGCGTGATTACAACAGACAGACAGACGGACATCGCTAAATTGTTTTAGAATTTCAAGCTGATCCAAAATATGTATAGACCTATCATGAATATTTCGAGGAGTTACCAACGGAATGACAAAGTTAATATGCCCTCCATAGAATGGTGGAGGGTATAAAAAATGCTATTCAGCAGAGACCTATACAACACTGCTTTACTTTTCTCCAAAAAAATATCGACAAAATTCGGAGATTTCTTAAATTTCGGAGATTTCTTAAATATCATATATTTGTTTCGAGACGCCCATACTTTCTTTGTCAAATGTCTATTTAAAGTATTAACGCGAGTAAAGTATTCATCATTTAAAATTCACTATATATTTTCCTCTCTAACCACTTCAGCCAACATCTGAAGAAATTATTTACCTCTGGCTTTATGGCAAGGCGGCGAAACAAAAAAAATCCTGGGTAATACTTTGCGTCAGAAAAAAATGCCATACTCTTTGAGACATTATGTCGAATAACATAAAATTGTCTGGCTGTCGCTACGTTTTTGTGGCTCCCTAGCTGGCATCATGTCCTTTTTCACGATTTGAACCGAAGAAATAAAGAAAACCTCTTTTATTTCAATTTGTTTGTTTAAATATTTAAAACATTTGGCATACGAAATGAAGAACTCAAAACAAACGAAGAACAATAACAACCGGAAGCTAAAGCTAAAACAACAACAGCTAGCATTTGTTTGTTGGGGGCAAAAAAAAGTGTTTTTGACTCATTTTTTTAACAATTCAGACGATTTGTTATGTCTATGTGTGCATCAATAAAACAAAAGAAAAAAAGAAACTGCTACAAACGAATGAATGAATGAATAAAGACGAAACCAAATTTCCAGCATTTTTCACATTTTTTATGTCAATTTTCTTATATCCCAAGAAGGCTGCAATCTTCTTCCTTTACATTTGTCTACCATTCATATTAGATGCATAAGGTTTGTGTGCCAGGCAGGCAGGCAAGTTGAATCCTCTTGGATGTAGTATAAATTATTCAAAACATGTGTTTCTGGTACCCTCAGCAGCCAGGAATCCAGCCCCTTGATTGAGAAGTCAAATAGGGAGGAAGGAGAAGGAGGTTGCCGGGAAGGGGATAAGAACCAAGTGCGAATTTGTTTAACCCTCTATTTCTTTGGTATTTTTGTCGTCATATTCCTCCTTCCTCGCTTGATCACAACATTTATCCGCTTGCCATTACACATAATCGCTATATTTGTCTTAAGATGATGATGGCTTTGCATTGATGTGATAGCTGTTAAGGCTTAAAGTTATCAATTCTTTGAGTATTTCCATTTTGGCTTTTTCGCAATGATATCCTTCCCTTCCATTTTATACATTTCTATGTAAATGTATGGGTGTCATTGCAAGAAATTTAATCTTTTTCTGAAAATGGTTTGTTTTGTAGAAAATGCTACTGATTCTAAATCCATTTGCTTCTGTTTACTAAGCATTTAAATTTCATTTACTGTCTTGAAATATTTATAACAAATGTGTCCCTTTTTCAGGGATAGATTTTCATTGTCTCTCATTTTGTGAAGTGTAAAAAAAGTTGGAAATTTAATTTGGCTTTAATATGTTAAGGTTTACAATAAATATTGAGAATTTCAAAAAAATATAAAAAAAAGAATTTTAGAAAAATATATAAAATGACAAAAAAATAAAAAAATATTTATAACAAATGTGCCTCTTTTTCCGGGATAGATTATCATTGTCTCTCGTTTTGTAAAGTGTAAAAAAATTGAAAATTTAATTTGGCTTAAAAATGTTAAAGTTTGCAATAAATATTGAGAATTTCAAAAAATAGAATTTTAGAAAAATATATAAAATGGTAAAAAATAAAAAATATTTATAACAAATGTGTCCCTTTTTCCGGGATAGATTTTCATTGTCTTTTATTTTGTGAAGTGTAAAAAAATTGGAAATTTAATTTGGCTTTAATATGTTAAGGTTTACAATAAATATTGAGAACCTCAAAAAATAGAATTTTAGAAAAATATATAAAATGGCAAAAAATAAAAAATGACAAAATAGGAAACATAGGTTAATTATGAAAAAAAAAAACAAGTAAAAAAACTGTAAGCTCGGCCAGGCCGAACTTTGAATACCCTCCACCATTTGGAAGAAATTGGCAATTTTCAAAAAAAAAAAATCTGTTCAAATCTTAAAAACACCGAATTTAGCCGTTATATTTGGGTTTGTCCGACGACGTAGACTTGCAAAGGCAACTTTTGTCATAAGCCATTATTTATAACAAATAGTCAAATGCGAAACTTGAAAAACAAATCGGTGAATAATGTAATTAAAATCATCGAAAAACCGAATATAGAGAGGTACCGTTATATGGGGGATGGACATACCGAAACGTGGATCTGCACAGGCAATTTTCTGTGACAGGCTGTAATATCCGTTGCGTGGAACAATTCTGGTGAATAATGTCGCTAACATTACAATACCGAACATCGGGAGGTGCCGTTATATGGGAGCTACACGAAGACTAGGATCTGCACAGACAATTTTCTGTCTTGGGCTGTAGTATACATTACGAACTTCAAATACCAAATTTGAAATAATTCCGGTAAATATTATCGATAAAATCATCAAAATACGGAATATTGGGAGGTACCGTTATATGGGGGCTATACGGAGACGTGGACCTGCATAGACAATTTTTGTCATAGGCTGTAGTATCCATTACGAACTTTAAATACCGAAATAAAAACAATTCCGGAGAATAATGTTGCAGAAATCATCAAAATACCGAATATCGGGACGTACCGTTATATGGGGGCTACACGAAAACTAGATCTGCACGGACAATTTTCTATCTTGGGCTGTAGTATACATTACGAACTTCAAATACCAAATTTGAAATAATTCCGGTAAATATTATCGATAAAATCATCAAAATACGGAATATTGGAAGGTACGGTTATATGGGGGCTATACGAAGACGTGGACCTGCATAGACAATTTTCTGTCATAGGCTGTAGTATACATTACGAACTTCAAATACCAAATTTGAAACAATTCCGGGGAATAATGTTGCAAAAATCATCAAAATATCGAATATCGGAAAGTACCGTTATATATGGGCTACACGAAGACTAGGATCTGCACAGACAATTTTTTGTCATAGCCTGTGGTATCCATTACGAACTTCAAATACTAAATGTAAAACAATTCCGGTGAATAATGTCGTTAAAATCATCAAAATACCGAATATCGGGAGGTAGGTATGAGGGCTATACAAAAACGTAGACCAAATACCAAATTTGAAACATTTCCGAAGAATATTATCGCAAAAGTCATCAAAATACCGAATAACGGAAGGTACCGTTATATGGGGACTATACGAAGACGTGGACCTGCACGAACTATTTTCCGTCATAGGCTGTAGTATCCGTTACGAACTTTAAATACCAAATTTGAAACATTTCCGGTGAGTAATTTCGCTGAAATCACCAAAATACCCAAAATAGGGAGGTACCCCTATATACCAAAACGTGGACCTATGTGACCCATTTTCAATACCAAAAGTCCTGCAGACATAATATACATTTGAGTAAAATTTTATCAACCTACTTAATTTCGTTCGGAAGCTAGAGTGATTTCCACAGATGTACAGACGGACGGAAATTACTAAATCGACATAGAATTTTATGCTGATCAAGAATATATACTTTGAGGGGTCTAAAATGTATATTTCGAGGTGTTACAAACGGAAGGGTGGAGGGTATAAAAACAAATAAATAACATAAGTCCCTAAATAAATATAGAAGAAAAAAAGGAAATTTTGGTAGATTTCCGAAGTGATGCCCAGACAAGAAACGTGTATCTGTTTACCATATGTACCCCATTTCCCCCATGTTTTGTCATCTGCCAATAACAAAAATCCACCAATTTCACTACACATCTTTCCAGCTTGTTGCATGGTCCTGAATACGTATGACTACAATGTATGACTATGCCCGTTATTATTATTATCTGCCTATCTGTGCTAGAATATTTGTTGGTGGTTTATTTAAGGCTTGTCTTGTGGTCTCATTATTGAAATTTATAACGACAGCGATGACGCAGCGAAAGAAGGACAGGAAAAAATAGAAACAGCAGAAAATGTTAATATTTCCGGTGTTTGTTTTCTATGCTGGTGTTGGTGTTAGTGCCTGTGCCTGTTTATGTGAAAAGTTACCGTAATCGTAAACGATATGAAGAAGAATTGTGTAACCTTTTCTCTCTGTGCTCGCCAGAATCATTCCTATATCACTAAACATGTATCTTCATCCCCCCTCCCGCGCTTCAACCATCATTTACGAACAACAAGCATTTTACCTTAAATGTATCATTGTTACAGAAGTCGCTGGTTACGGGAGTGGGTAAATAAGGGTTTTTTTGGGGGGATACGGTGAAACTGTGTCTAGCTATGAATTGTATGTCCTGCGTTTATGAAAGCGCCAGCTGTTACCTGTTACAGTTGGTCCTGCCATTCTTGCTGCCGCTGTTGTTATTGTTGTCGTTAACTAAGAAGGATATATCGTACTCAATAGACATCCAGCAGAAGCCGAAGCAGCACCATCAGCAGTAGCATCATTGTGTTTAGCATTTGTTTGGGGCGGTAAAGTATTTTAGTCTATTTAAATGACGATATATGACTGCAAAAGGGTTATGACAAAGGGGATATCAAAAATTTCCGGGACCGGGATTCATTTTGATAAAAGCCTATTTTATGCTGATTTATAGATGGAAGTCCTTCTTGAGGTTATTCATGAATTCCTACAGACAGTAGGCATTGTGACGGTCTCCTAGGGACAAAAGATCTGGGTTTTTTATATACATATAGATCTGGATCAGGGTCTTATATAGCAATACAAACAGAAAACCTCTTCTATAGAAACTTTTGTGAGGTACCAGAAACCCCTTTTAATTTTTGATAATTCATTAAAATCCATATATACCGAGAAGGCCTTTTAAAGATCTTGCATTCTGAATACAAAACTTTCGGTACATATCTCGGTCGATCTGCTTGACGTCTTCTATAGAATAAAAACCACTTTCTGGGTCTCTTAAAGAGGAATTTTTTCAAAATTAAATCTAAGGCTATTTTTACTTGTAAAGCGCCACACGACCATTTAAAGGTCTTGTAGACAAAGACGATCCTTAGAAGCCCATCTATAGGGATCTTGTATACAGAAACTTTTCAATAAAGGTGTTCTATACAATCAATATCCCCTGGAGGGGGGGGGGGGGGGCAGAAAGGACATAATGAAGGCCTACTAGAGAGAAAAAAACTCGAGGATGTATGCATCATTCTGTACAGATAAGTCCGTTTCAATGTCTTATGTAAGGTAATCACGTTAGGAGCTCTTTCGCACAAAAAAGGAGTTTTTTCAATGCAAGGACACTTTAAGTTTATATAGATAAGACATACGTAAACCCCTTTAGAAGTTATTTTTATAAAGGAAGGGGTTTTAGAAATTCTTCTATTCAGGGGATAGGTGTGAAGACCATTTAGGAGTTTTCTATACAGATCGAACTTTTGAAATACATCGTAGAATACCTACGATAAGAATATGAAAATCTCATGTATAGAGCAACTCTTTTGAATGAATACTCTTCAAGGTTTCTTATACAGGAGTATACATTCTGAACATCTCTAATACAGAAGAGATCTTTCACTGTTGCCTATGCATTGGAGATTAAAAAATCTTCTTTGAGAAGATATTTTATATAGAGAAGACATTTAGAATGTCTTTTATGCCAAGAAAGCCTTTTCAAGGACTTATAAGCAGAAATTATTTATAGCAGGCCCTTTTGTAGGAGTAGGTACTTCGCAGGCCTTCTAGGAAGAGACGTGCTTTTCTATAAAAATAATACCTTCAAAAGATCTCCTATACAAAGATCACATTTTCAATTTTATATTAAGATGAGATCTTTTGCTGATCTTCTTCCATAAAAAGAATACACTTCTATTCAGAAAAACTATTCTCTATAGAGGCGAGATAAGTGACCTTCTGTATGGGAGACTTCTAAGGGACTCCCAGAAGTCTCCCAATGGAACAGATCTTTCTTTTGCAGGTCTTCTATAAAAATAAAACTATTTTAAACTCTCCCTATATAGAGGAGTCTTTCTGAAGGTCTCTTATACAGAAGAGATCTTAACAGAGACCGAAAAGTCTAATATAAATGTTTTCTTTTTATTATTATTATTTTTTTTTTTTAACATCTTCGGTACATAGAAGGACCTAGCAATTCTTTCCAAGTCGTCTCTAGAGCTTTCCAGAGAATCCTCAGAGGTATTTCTTTAGGTCGGAGGGTCCTTTATAGAAGGGTAACTATTCTTGTTTGAGCAGATAATATTTCATATCCCCCGAAAATAGTAGACTTTGTGTAGATGGTTGAGGTTGTCTACAGGAACAATATGCTTTCAAGACTTCTGTTGAGTCCTCCAGAGAAGTTATTTAAGAGTGTCACTATAGCAGGGCCCTTTATGTTCTCATAATTTTGTTACTCTCTGGGTAATTTGTTATTCAATGTTTCTGATTGTGAGAGTGCAAACAAATGTACTCATTTAAGGCACCCGTGTCTGCTTTTTCATGGCCCTGTTGTGGGGATAGCTGACTGAGAGCGTCCTATGAAGAATGCGTTTATTCCATAGGTACCAGATTTTTTTCATATGACCTCATCTATAAATAAGTTAGATTTTTGAAGGTCATCTCAGGTTATGGTTTTCTATTGATAGAATATGGTTATTTGTAGAGCTTTCCAGAAAAGGTATCTTTTTCAGATTCTTGAGGTCTTTTTCAAGAAGCCTAAATCATGCTCGTTAAGAGAAAACATACTTTTACAGTGTTCTGTCCTCCACAAATAACCCTTTTTACCCGTCCATACTGTCTAAGTTGAGAGAATCTGGACGCAGATTTTTTTTCCTTTCTCTTATTTTGTTTATGTTTTGCGGAAGCTCTTTGACAGATAATTTATTACATTTTCTATATTACCTCAAGTGTGTTGCAACTTTGGGTGTGCGCGTGTATACGTGCGGTCGTGCGTGAGTTCGTGTGTGTACAAGCTTTGATGGTATGAAGGTGGGTGGGTCCGTCCATTGTTATTTCAAGCGTTCTCCCTAGTGCGTGCCGTGGAAGCCTAGAGGAATTTATGTAATAGCATTTGCCAGCCAACGTTGTTAAAGTTTATTGTCGGCCACCAAAACGAATCCTTTTGGTCTCTACATAATGCTCTGAGATTCAATTGAAGCATTCGCTGTTGTTGTTAATTTTGTTTGGCCAAGAAAGGGAGGGGCGTAATATTTCCGTTTCGTTCTTTTTTTTCACTTAGCCATGGAGGCCTTACATAAATATTCCAAAGATATGATATTCAGACACTACACTTGCCACATAAATTGAAAAAGGTAAAAGTTACAGAACACATGGTTTAAGAGGAAATCATTAACAGGACTCAATGTCCCTTTTGAGGATGAGGGAATAGATTTTCAAAATCTTTAAAATAAAGCCTAAAAATTCATAAATCCCAAGAATTGTTAAATCTAAATTAAATTCTGATTTTTAATATTTTCTAATTGACCTCTCTCCAGTTGCCGCTCGACCTATTTATTTAATGAAATTAAATTATCTAATTTGAATGAGTGCTGTCCTTGATATTCTATTTTTTTTTTTTTTGCATTGCTGTGTAAGTTTACATTGGGGAAAATTAAATATTAAATAAGAAAATTATTACATTAAGGCTAATAAAAGCCCCGGGGCATTTATCAACAAACCAACAAACATTTGCTTATTTTTTACTTCCCTACTTCTGTTCTAGGCACTTGACACAATAACAGATTAGCTGATGTCCTCGCTGGCTAGCTAGCAGCGTTAAACATTCATCTCCATTTTTGCGGAGCAACAGCGAAAAAAAATAAACACATCAACGCTAACAAATGGTCACAATTGAAAACAAGGATGGCGGTTTGGGTTCGAGTCCAAAGAAAAGGAAAATCATAATAACACACAAATTAAGAAACATTATGGCTAGCTGGACGACAACTTCAAAATTGCCCCTTAAAATGTTCTAATAAAATAAGCAGAAGAGAAAAAAAAAATCGTCACCAAGGTATGGGCGACCACAAAACGGAAACATCAAAATGACATCCATTAGCACACCTATTAATCACAACAATAACAGCAGAAGCAAAAAAAAATAAAATAATGAAACCAAACGGAAATTATGGCAGGGAGACGGCTATGGTGGTGGAGGGTGATGATGGTCAACGTACACATTTGATGAAACAACTGAGGAAACAAAAAAACAGGCAAATTGTCAAAAATATCACAAACTTTACAAATGAACAGGTGTCACATTGCTTATGCCTAGAAAAATAAACATTTTTTACTTAAGGTCCAATATGGGGTTTCTTTCTCTTCTTGTGGCAGGAGCCGGGGTGGACAGTTTAATATTGAATTTCCCATTCAAATTACTTAGGACACTCCCGAAAAAAAAAATTGGGTGGGTGACAGTCGACCAATTGCAGGTGATGAAATTACAATTACCAACAATCTTCTTCCAAAGATGTGTTGGGGAGGGGAACAAATTATATATGACATGGAGAAGGTATTTTGGTCGGACCAAGGCAATATAGCTTTCATAATATTATATTGATGGAATTATTGATTATTAATTTGTAGCTATAACATCATTTGAAATTAACAAATAGAAGGACCATTCCATGCCGTCTACCTTAGAGGATATGGGCCGGTAGACCGTCTACTGTAGAGTAGATGGACCGGGAGGCCGTCTACTGTAGAGTAGATGGGCTCGGAGACCGTCTAATGTAGAGTATATGGACCGGGAGGCCGTCTACTGTAGAGTAGATGGACCGGGAGGCCGTCTACTGTAGAGTAGATGCACCGGGAGGCCGTCTACTGTAGAGTAGATGGACCCGGAGGATGTCTACTGTAGAGTAGATGGACCCGGAGGCCGTCTACTGTAGAGTAGATGGACCGGGAGGACGTCTACTGTAGAGTAGACGGACCCGGAGGCCGTCTACTGTAGAGTAGATGGACCGGGAGGCCGTCTACTGTAGAGTAGATGGACCCGGAGGCCGTCTACTGTAGAGTAGATGGACCCGGAGGCCGTCTACTGTAGAGTAGATGGACCCGGAGGCCGTCTGCTGTGGAGTGGATGGACCCGGAGGCTTTCTACTGTACAATAGATGGACCCTGAGGCCGTCTATCGTGGAGAGAATGGACCCGGATGTCTCCATCTTGGAAGAATTACTCCTAATAATAATGTTATTTTAAAAAATATATTTTTTTTTAATTTATGGTCAATTCAAAGCGGCGAAGGACTATATTTCGATAAAACATTTCATTGTCATATTTTCCTCGTTTTAAAAATTCCTACAAATTTTCCAATTATCCCCTTGCAAATAAATTTTAATTGACACATATCGAACTTTTGAGAAAACAAGAAATATTGATTGGCTACCAGAAAAAAGAACTTGAAATTTTTTGACAAAACCTCAAGCCATCTAAGCAACATAACTGTTCAAGATGAAAGTACGGACAAGTGTGGCACTTAACAGGACATAACATTAACATTTTCTCCCCTTCAAAACACAAACAAAAAAAATGTCGAAAAAATTTGAAGGCCATATTTCGTTAATGCTGGTGTCTTATGGCAACTGTCTTTGGAGTGAGGGTTAAGTAGCCATGGACACTGTAATCCACAATGTACATCTAGTGATGGCTAGATTACGAGCAGACACCTAGGATGATTTTGATGCAGATGATGAGGATGGCTGATGGCTATGACTATGAAAATGAAATTTAAGTAATGTCATGAATTTTTATGTTACTCAGTGTTCATTGGCTTGCTTTTGGCTCACTTTATACACTTCAAATGTAACCAGAAACGATAATGTTAATGTTGGTGACTGACATTCGAGGAACGCCAGGTAGAAAAGTAGTAGAAGAAAAAAACAAGGAGAGCAGGACTCGGACCGCCATCACCCCCACCGAAAGTCATAAAAGACAAACCGCAAGGCTAACTTGGTTGGTTGGCTGTTTTTTTTAATTTTTTGTTAGAATCTTGAAACAATTTGGCAAGGGTGGACGACATTAGAAATGGCTTGTTTTATTGGTGGCTTGGCTGGCTGGCTGGCTAATAGCCAAAAAAAGGTACAGCAAATACATGGAAAGAAAATATATGTACTTGTATAAAACGTATGAATGTATGTATGTGTGCACACCAGGTGACTGAACCAATTAACAAAACAAAGTTTTAGTGCCGTCAACGAAGGCAGCAAGTGACATGTTGATGTGATGTGCCGGCAACTGGCATCAACGCCATCTCCATAAGTACCAAAAACAAGCAACTACTACAACAAAGTTGCTAAAATTCCTCAGCAAGAAAGTAATATTACTGTCAAATGCCGGGATATGTGTGGAGGAGAAACGACAGGGCGGCCATTGAGAATTAAGGATGCTGTTGTAGGTGTGCAAGAAATAATTAGCAGGTTTTTAGTGTAGATTAGAAAAGGTTGTCATAAAAGTGCCAACTGTAACAGATGTTGCCTAGAAATAGCCACCAAGGCTCATTCCCCTCTTCTGCCAAGGCCTCTCGCCACCACCATAAAAACAAACCACAAAAGTGTCAAAATATAAAATATAGCCACCAGCCAGCCACCAAAACAAGGCTCATAGAAACCTCAAAGAAAAAGTTACCAAAAAAAAAAAAAAAACCAAGCAAGGACTTTGGAGTAGACAAAAAAAAAAAAAAAAACAACGAAATGTTTTAGAATGTACACACACTTACAAAGTAGCAAAGTTAAGATTAGAATAAAAAACTGTCTCACAAGTTGCAAATTAATTTCTCCAAGGAATCAACCACAAAAACCAAAAATCCGGCCAACATCTTTAGCACGAACTAAAATTGGAAGGAAAATTTGTTTCTAGAAAGATAGACTTTTTGCTCTTCTATAGTAGAAGATCTTGTGGTCTTCTATAGAAGAAGAACTTGGGGGCTTCTGTAGAAGAAGACCTTATGGCCCTCTGTAGAAGACCTTGTGGTCCACTATAGAAGGAGACCCTGGGGGCTTCTATAGAAGAAAACCCTTGGGGCTTCTATAGAAGAAGACCCTTGGGGCTTCCATAGAAGAAGACCCTTGGGGCTTCTATAGAAGAAGACCCTTGGGGCTTCCATAGAAGAAGACCCTTGGGGCTTCCATTGAAGAAGACCCTTGGGGCTTCTATAGAAGAAGACCCTTGGGGCTTCTATAGAAGAAGACCCTTGGGGCTTCTATAGAAGAAGACCCTTGGGGTATTCTATAGAAGACTTTGTGGTCTTCCATAGAAGAAGACCTTATTGTCTTCTATAGAAGAATTTGGGAAGACCTTATGGTCTTTATAGAAGAAGACCTTATGGTCTTCTGTAGAAAACCTTGTGGTCTATTATAGAAGAGGAACTTGGGAGCTTCTATAGAAGACCATGTGTTCTACTATAGAAGAGGACATTGTGGTCTACTATACAAGAAGACCTTGTGGTTTACTATAGAAGAAGACGTTGTGGTCTACTATAGAAGAAGACCTTCAGGGCTCTAGAATACGACCTTGTGGTCCTCTATAGAAGACGAACTTGTGGTCTTCTATAGAAGAAGACCTTGTTGTCTTCTATAGCAGAAGAAAACAGTTTGGTCTTCTACAGAAGAAGACCGTGTGGCCTTCTATAGAAGAAGAACGTATGGTCTTCTATAGAAAAGACCGTGTGGTATTCTATAGAAAAAGACCTTGGGAGATTCTATAGAAAAAGACCTTGAGAGATTCTAAAGAAGAAGACCGTGTGGTCTACTATAGAAGAAGACGGTGTGGTCTCCTATAGAAGAAGACCGTGTAGTCATCTATAGAAGACGACCGTGTGGTCTTCTATAGAAGAATACCTTGTGGTCTAGACTTCTATATAAGAAGACAACCTACGGCATTCAATAGAAGATGATCTAGAAGAAGACCTTGTGATCTATAATTTTATATAAGAAGAAATCCTTTTGGCATTCAATAGTGTAAGGTCTTCCATAGTAGAAGAAGGAATTCCATAGTAGAAGAACTTCTGGTCTGGAAGAAGACCTTTTGGTATAGGGTAGTGGAGGACCTTCGGGTCTTCTATATTAGAGGACCTTGTGGTCTTATATGGTAAAGGACTTTGTGTTCTTCTATAAAAGAAGACCTTGTGGTTTTTATTGTAAAAGACCTTGTTGTTTTCTTCTGTCTTTAAACCTGAATGGCCGCAACAATAATCAAAGCAAACAAAAGATAAAAAAACCTGAAGGCTGTCTGGTTGCTGACTACATTTACTCACATTTCTTTGCTTACCCTCTCCCTCTCTCTATCTCTCTCTCTCTCTCTCTCTCTCTGTCTTGCCCATAAGAGTAAGCCAAAAAATGGGCATTAAAAATACATCGTTTTAAATCCAAAAAAACCCAGCAACATTTGTAAGGACTAGAAAAGTAAAATACCAGATCAAGTAAATTCTTCTAAAAGCCATCTCCTCAGAATTGTGGCGGCAATGTCATAGCATATTCTATTAGTAATTACAAATATGGAAGTGCACTTGGCACTTGAAGTAGCTTGTTTTGTATAAAAATAATGGTCACTCAAGAAGAAAATGTTAAAACCGAAAACGAAAAACAAAAAAATACACAGCCAACATTCTAGGATAATAATCTTACTGGAAGGGAGCTTATCATACATAAGAGCATGACAATGTTCATTCAAAATGTAAGATGAGCATTTTGCGAAATGAATGACACCGCCGCATTTATGCGGCTAATAAAAAAACGCCACGACAAAGCTACACTGGACAGGACGTCGTTTATGTTAATGGTTATAAACGGCAGCAGCTTTAATGCATTAACAAATGTCTAGGTAAAAACAAAAACCGAAAGGAAAAAATTGTGGCATTTGTGCCAGTAGGCGGCCGACATGCACTTAGCATTGGAGGCCGAAGCTTTAAATCTTAAAAGAAGAAGTGATTATTTTCGTTTAAATGTAAATTGCTCAGAAAAGGATCAAAGAAGCGAACGACATTATGTTCTCTTTGAAGTGCTTAATGTGGATAAATATTTTGAGATTGTATTGAAATATTCAAGTCAAAGGCAAAATGGATAATTGAGGTTGAAGACCAAAAGAAAATTAAGAAAAACAGTAGTGAGGTATTTTCTTTAAAGACCTCCTATACATATATACATAGGAAACCTTAATACACCTTTAGGTATACCTCTACCTAACAAAAAGCAGCTTTTATAAATAAAACTTTTGGCATTTTATGGAATAAGTTCTTATGACAATAAGCGAAGTTTCGCACTAAACCGCCTTATACCAAAACCTACTTCCCAATCTATATACTTAAACCAAAATCGAGGTTTTTAGCTCTGCCCGTTCGCAAAATAGCGAATGGTACCAAATTTAGTGCTTACTAGTACTTTTAATGCAAATTCATTTGAATTTTCAAAAATAACAAATCTGTGGCGATTTTTCCAAATTTAACTTCTATTTGCCAAAGATCGTGAATTCAATTTTAAGATTAAAGCTTCGGCCGTTTCACCAGGCCTTTGATAAATCATACAATCACTCCAAAGTCCTTCGGAAGACAACATGTCAGTTCTTTTTTTAATTGAAAAAAAGTCCATTGAATTTTTATTGCGAGAGAGCTTTTGGTGTTCAATTCATAAGAAATATTTGATTTATAGAAGAAATTTTAGAGGTTTTCCTCACATAAAAGTCCTTTCTAGCATAAGGGATCCATCATTCTGAGATCCATAAAAATGCCTACTCTCTATTTCTCTAATAGGGTGTCTCCCTTACATTTTTATTGAAGAAGACCGTTTTCTACTGAAGATGACCTTCGTAATTTCGACTGAATATCTCTTGACATCGTAGTTAAAAGGACTTATTGTTGTCTAGTAAAGAAGTCCGCCTGGGATTCAAATGAAAAGTTCTCAAGGCTTTGTAGTAAAGAAAACCTTCTGATTTTTTTGGTGAAGAAGATATTCATATCTTCCTTTAAATTTAGGATTTTATTGAGGAAGCCCGCTTAATATTCCATTGAAGAGGAACTCTTGGACTTCTATTGAAGGAACATTTCTGGCCTTCTCCTGATTTTACACGAGGACCTCCTGATTTTCTAGTAAATACGTCCTCCTGGTATTCAAGCGAAAGAGACCTTTCGGCATACTCGTAAAGAAACCCTTTTCGACTTCTAGTGAAGGGAAACTTTTGTCCTTCTATAGAAGGAAATATTCTTGTTTTCCAGTAAAGAAGGGTTTCTGGTCCTTTCGTGAATAAGACCTCCTGTTGTTAAGTCCTCCTGGCATTCAAGTGAAAGAGTTCTCAAGGCTTTCAAGTAAAGAAAACCTTCTGGTCTTTTGGGTGAAGAAGAATTTCATATCTTCCTCGAAATTTAGGATTTTATTGAGGAAGACAGCTTAATATTGCATTGAAGCGGAACTCTTGGGCTTCTTTTGAAAGAACATTTCTGGCATACCTCTGATTTTATACGAGGACCTCCTGATTTTCTAGTAAGAGGAACTCTTGGTCTTCTATTGTAGGTAAATTTCTGATATTCTAATGAAAAAGACATTCTGGTCTTCTCCTGATTTTGCACGAGGTCCTCCTGATTTTCTAGTAAATACGTCCTCATGGTATTCAAGCGAAAGAGACCTTTCGGCATTCTCGTAAAGAAAACCTTTTCGACTACTAGTGAAGGGAAGGAAATATTACGGTTTTCCAGTAAAGAAGTTTTTTTGGTCCTTTAGTGAATAAGACCTCCTGATTTTAAGTCCTCCTGACATTCAAGTGAAATAAACAACATGGTATCCTATTGAAGATAATCTTCTTCCTTAAAATTTTAAATTTTTTTTGAGGAAGTTTCTTGGTATTGAAAAGATCTAAATCCATGGAAGATCAACTTCTGGGCTTCTATTGAAGAAAATTTAGCGGTCTTATAGTTGACAAACAATCTGGAGCTTAAGCGAACAAATTCTTTTTTCTCTTTCGAGACGAGCTTAATGATCTGAATTTTGCAGTGAAAAGGAAAGCCAGATAGACACTATCACACACTCACCACTATGCGACGCGTTTCGCCGTTGGTTAAGCGGCTCATCAGGCATATTTGGTGTGGATGGCTTATAAGGGCCGTTCTCTGGAAAGTAGTATATATTTCGAACTTATTGCAAATTAGCATATGCGAATTATACACTAGGAACTCTCCAGGTTCGACTCAAGTTCTATTGGCAGATCTTTTTCACAGCAAAGTTTTGTTTTTGTAGTGATGGATTTTTTGTCCACAACAACTACATTGCTTCCAATGCATACACTTGTTTTAGGGCTGCTTTAGGAAGACGGGTTAATGGCTCTGAACGTAGAGACGGCAACTTCTAGTTGGCTGCACACCGAGGTCCGCGGTTCAAATCCCACAGCCAGGCTCGGCTGAATTTTTGAGTTTTGCCTTGTTAAGGCGAAGATCATATGTTTTATGATTTATGTGTTTGTTTTCTCTTTCGAGACGAGCTTAAGCCTTAACAAGGCAAAACTCACAAATTCTTTTTTGTTTATTAATAAAAAATGACTTCTTGTTGTCTAGTAAAGAGGCCAAGTGATGAAATCCATTTTGGTATTAAAAATTTGTGGTTAAGAAAACTTCCTGGTATTTTATTAAAAGAAATCTTTCTGAAAGTCTATTTGTGTCTTCTATGTACTGAGGAACATTCTGAGAGTTTCTTTTTAAATAAATAACTTTTCTTCTCAAAATATATGCTCTCTAATATCTCTAATAGGAGATGTCCTTTGAAAACTTCCTAAAAAAAACAAAATTTTTTTATGAAATTTTTATGGAATTGTCATTTAGCCGGTCTCTCAGTCAGTGATTAAATATGTCCCATACTTCCTGTTGCTGCTCTTGCTGATACTTGGCTTTTTTCCGTTTTGTTTGTTGTTATTCTTTGGTGTTCATTGGTGGTAATTTCGCTCTCTTCTTTTCTCTATTACACTGAATGACCACGACACGATTGTGGATTGAAGCTGCTGTGACGGGTGTGTGTACGTGTGTGTGTGTGTATGCGTGTAACCTCAAACAAAAACCGTAGTTACAACAAAACAACAAAAAGCAAACACGTATGCAACTGAGAAGACTCCATCGGTCATTATGCAGGACGACAACAGGATACAGACGACACATATGTTCTGGTTAGAATATTCAACGAATGATACTGGGTTGATAGTCACAGCCATAGCCCTGACAAAAGGGACGCGAGAAGCACGGAGCATAATGTGTAATCGCCACATGCAGTACATTTCAGAAGCATCCGTATCCGGTTTCATCCGTTTCCAACGTCATCATCGCCAACATTATCATCATCATCATCATCATCATCGTTGTTGGCGGCAGCATCCTCCACTGATGTCCAGAGTTACCAATGCTGTCATTCACCATCCACACATCCTATCGCAAAATGACGTCATTGACGGTGAAGCATTATTGACCAGAGCTCTATGTGTATATTTGTGATGGTCGCCACGTTGCACGCTTATCCATTGCGCCGCTAAACCATCATCATACATATTTCTGCTTATGACGACTACTGACTTCAGGTTTTGTCATGATCGTGATGATGGTGAAAATCTGGTGGTAATGGTGGTCTAGCAAAATACTTCAAGCCCATTAACGCATGTGGCAGCTAGACCAACAATAGACCCGCTGTACCCTCCTCTCCTCCACCCATTACATGGCCGTTCGTTCAGCTTTGCCCAAAAATACACTCAAAAACCAAAACGAACACACTCGCGTTGCCATTGTCGCCTTGGCGTGGCAAACAGTCATTGCTACTACTTGTTGTACGACAACACAATGGCTGGCCTGGGTCAACTCCTTCATTTGTCCTGGCCAGCTAAAATGCCATCACCTGACCTGGCCTGAAAATGGCCAATGTTTGTTCGTTCGTTCAACACAACGATGTGTGGCATTCACTAACATGCTTTCACTTGTGTGTGTGTGTTGTCTGCTGTGCATGACCATTGTGACCGGATGTACATTTTTATACTGCTCCCGCGGAGCGCTAATTATGGGATTTATTCAGTCAACCATTGTTGCCTGGTTATTGGGCATTTCGTTGGACCCTTGTGTGTCCAACGCATTTACCAATAGCATTACAACTGGCTGGGCAAAACTGGTATGAACGACAGGCAGGTGGTGGGGGCAGTCATTTGGTCCGTTCGCCGGTTGGCATGGTCAATTGTGGAGTTAGTTATCCTTTGGTCAAGGTTTATTTACAAAAATGTATGTTTTTTTTTTTGTTTATAATTAACTACGTTTGCCTTTGACTGCAACAGGATGTGAGTTGTGGCAGCCATGTGAGGTTTATGTTGCTACCAACTCCATGCCCATCTCCCACCTTCCCCCCCCCCCCCCCACACCAGACTACAGCAAACTCAACTTTTTGGCATTTATATGCACAAATGTGCAAAAGTTTAAATGTAGCAATTGTATTTGTTGCTGTTGCTATTGTTGTTATGGTTGTTGTAAAGGATTGTATTTCGGTTGGTGGCCGACCGTGTGTATTTGTGTGGCCGGTCATTGGGAAATTAGTTCCGTTTTGCTTGGCCGTGTTTTTGGATAGACATTGTAGTTGTTGCAACTCATAAAAACACATTTGTATCTACTTAACGGCTTTTGTGGCCCACAACACAGCTCTCACACACATGCATACGCACACACCGACAGAGACCCATAATTTCAATACTAACAACAACTACTACAATACAACAAAGAATAATAACAAACAAATGAATGAATGGCCAACTTGAGAGAGAGAGAGACATAGAGAAGCGAGCATATCCTTATTATTGCCATGGCCTGAATTGTCATTAAATTGCATTTGCAAGTTAGTGTATTATAGTGTAGGTGTGTGTGTGTGTAAACGTGAGTGTATTTATGTGAGCATTACTGCGAGCGGCGCTGGTGTGCATATTCAAACAAGGTTTTCATCATTTGTCAGATAATTACATCCGTTTTTCACTTGTGTATATGACCAATGTCCTCATAATGGCATTCGTTAGGATTTTTGCTGTGGAAAAGAAAGGGAAGAGGTGGAGGAGGAGGATGCAGAAGGATTTGACAAACTATAGGTAAATGGCAACATAGTTGTATAAATTTTATAAGTTTGGCAAAAGAATTTGGAAACTTCGGAAGACTTCCTTATATATTCATTCAGATCAAAGGCTATTAAAAGATTTTCTAAGGACAAGAGACCCTTGGAAGGGTTTTAAAACATAAGCCCTTTTGAGAAGTCGTTTTAAAATGTTTTGAGAGTAATTTTACGGAGCAAGTACTTTTTGAGAGGATTTAATCGAAAGAAGGTCATTCTACAGGACAGGATTTTACCGTATTGACGATCCGTGAAAGGACCTTTTGTCGTTCCCTATGGAAGACATACCAAAGACCTTCTCCGTTTAGAACACCTGTAAGAGGTTTTCTCGGAACAGAAGAAATCTGAGATCTTCTCCGTATAGAATACATGTTACAGGACTTTTCCATATAAGTTCTTCTGGCAGGACTTTTCCGAATAGAAGCTCTGGAAGAGGTATTCGCCTATATAGAAAATCTGGGAGAGGTCTATATAGAGAAGACTTCTTTCGTATATTACATCTTTTCGATGTCATCACCATATGGAATACCAGTCAGAGGCAACTCCGTATGAAAAACCTGTGAGAGGTCTTTTCTCTCTAACTGGACTTGTTGAAAAGAAGGTGTTTTCTATCTAGAAGACCTGTGAGAGGTCTTCCCCCCTATAAAACCAGAGAGATGTCTTTCTCGTAGAGGAGATCAGGAGAGGTCTTCCCTGTGTAAAAGATCTGAAAGAAGTCTTCTCTATATAGAAGTTCTGGGAGAGGTTTTTTATGTCTACATAAGTTCATAAAGATTTTCTCCATACGGAAAACATCTCAGCGGTCTGCTCTGTATAAAAGACATGTCACAGGTATTCTCCATATAGAAGAGGTGCATGAAATTCTCTCCGTATAGACCAGACATATCAGAGACGTCTTTCGTATAGAAGACTTGTAAGATGTCTTCTCGGCATATCAGATCTGTAAGAAGTATTCTCTGTAAAGAAGACCTGTCATAGGCCTTCTCTCTACAGACGGTCTTCTCTAGATGGAAGACCTTTTAGTGGTCTTGTCAATGACAGTAGACCCCGTAAAGGTCCTCTGAAAGATATCCTCTGAAAGATATTTTTCCGTATTGAAGACCTCTGAAAGGCCTTCTTCCTATTGAAGATCTGGAAGAGCATTTCTTCGTATAGAAGACTTCTTAAAGGTCTCTCTTTATTGAAGACCCCAAAAAGATTTTCCTCTTATTGAAGAACTACATTCTTCTCCAAATTAAGGATATTTTAGAGTTCTTCTCCATATTAAAATCCCCTAAAGACCTTCTTCGCATAGACGGTCTGTAAGATAGAAATTCAAGTCCACACAGAAGACTTGTGGAGCAAGTCGTCTTCTCCGTATAGAATAATTCTTTTTTTCAAAGACCTGCCTAAAAAGTCAAAGATATGCTTTTTTGTCATAGCAAATTTCTTTCGATATGAAATATCAGAAACATTTTCCATATGGAACATTTTGAGTTTTTCTCAGATAAGAAATCTTCTGGGTTCCTCTTCAGAGAAGTTCCGGCGATTTTCTTCTGATTTCTTGTCTATATGAAAGTTCATAGATATTCCCTGTTTAGAGGGTATTCGTAAAAAACAAAAGATTAAAAAGGGTATTTCATGTGAGGAAGAGCCTTTTCTTCGCATAGAAGAACTATTTTTGGTCTTTTTATAGAGAACACATAAATTCGTAATTAGCATTTTTTTTTAATTTGTCCACATTTAATGACAGATGGTGGGCATATATTTTTTTAAGTTATTAATTTTTTTTATGTTACTAAAATCCCTACACAAACATACTTCATTAATTAAACACACAAGGAAAATATGCCCACATACAAACAAGAACAACTTCCTGTTGGCCAACAAAGCTTAAAAGCAATACATTAATCTCCACCACCTTTGGTCGCCGTTAAAAGTTATCATCATATCTAGGAATACATTAGCCTAGGTGAGATTATTTTCAGGTGAAATCTGAAACTCGGAGATTTTTTATGTTGTTTATTATTTTGCTACTTCCCCTTCTCCGCAAGCAGAAAGATACTGTAAACTTTTTATGAGCACGATTAAGGACGATGATGGCGATGATGGTGGGTGCTGGGGTGCTGCTGATGAATTATTAAACGATATGACTAAATTCAGGAATACTTATTAAAATCTAATTAAAAATTCTGTTTTTTGTTTTGGAAATTCATAAACTCGTGGCGTTAAAATGTAAAAAAGGAACAAATGGATGAAAAGTGAAAACCCAAAGCTATGGCGGCGGATTTTGCAGGGATTTTGCCACCTATGTTTGCCGGTGTTTACTAGAATCCATGGAGCCCAAAGCAAAAAATCCAACAAAAAAAAAAACCAGTGTACCCACAGCCGATAATGAGTAGCATTAACCAAGCAAAAAACAAAGGCAATGCATGAGCGATATGTAGCAAAAAAAATCAACAAAAATGCTATGAATTTTTGTTGTTGTTGTTGGCCGCTGCCGCCATCATCCTACCCCTTTGGCTAAGGACAAAAAGTATAAACGAAAAAAATTGGATATTATTCTAACCTGCTTGTTGCTGCATATGTAATGATGTTGGTGTTGCTGGCGAGCGGCAAAATTTCGTGGCAAAGCCGCTGATGCTGACAATGGCAACGACTGTGATGGTGTTAATATTATAATCACCAAATACTTGTTTTTGTTGTTGCTCCTGTGCTCTACCAGGCTAATAATGTGTAGGTGGTGGTATGGTTGGAAAGGGTTGGTTTTTGAGCTAAAGGCCAGAGCTGAGTAAAGCATTAATTAAAAATGCTATTACAGCAAACTTTACATAAATTTTTAATTAGTAATTTTTGCTATTTTGCTACTCTGCCAACAAATGATCCCTTTTCCCAGTTTTGCTGGCTTGGCGCTTACTTGCCGCCGCTGCCGCCATCATCAAATGCCAGGCAGGCCTCGTCTCTGGAACGCCAAAGGTAAGCAGAAAAACGCAACAAACACCCACAGACACACAATAAACAAGGTAAGGCGTTTTTTTCCGCAACAGAATTATGTTTTGTGATAACACGTTTTTTTTGGTTCGTTGCTTGGGTTTACTTTTTCTTGCTGAGGCTGAATCGGCCCGAGCTAATGTTTGGTAGAAAGGTTTTTCTCTTGCCTCTGTTTGATAATGTTAAATTAACACTTTGTTAACACCCGCAACAAAAAAGGACGAGAGGATTTAAAATTGTTCTAAAACTCCAACCAACGCTGGGCTCGGAAAAAACACAAGAAGGTCAAACAAGCAACAGGGAAAATACCCATTAAAAATGGAAAATAAAATTCTGTAGGCATTTTTACGCTGGCGGCTGTGGCAAAGAAAACAGAAAATAAAAAAAATGTTTATATAAAAAAGGGATTCCAGCCTTTGGGCGGGTTTGCGCTAGCTAGATGCAATCAAGATTTATTAACTAACATTGTTAAAATCATGGTTTATTAACTGTTAAACAACAGAAAAATTGGCCATAAAGGCGATTTTAATAAGTTCTTTGCGGTTGGGGTTTTATGTTCTCGCAGGTGAATTTGGTCAGCATAAAAGCTTTAAAATGAAGGAAGGAAGGATTATTTTGTTGGGTAGTGGAAGCAAGAATTTCCATCAGTTGTGAAATCCTCACTCTTACAACTTACCATAGATGGTATAGATGGCATATATGGTTTATTGGCTTCGAGACTTACCTAAAATAGAGAAAATAATTTTTTATTAGTATCGAAGTTAATATATTTATAACATATTCCAAAAAAATATATATAATAAATAAAATGTATGTGATATAAAAGCAAAGAATAAAAGGTGAGAGTTTTAACCGGGCCGAAATTTATTTACCCCCACCCACTCGTTTAAAAATATGTCCATTGTTATCAGGTCTTTGAATCTCTCTACGACCCAAAATTTCAAATATTTAAGGATGCTTTGAGTCAATTGTAAAACCGAAAGAAATTTGACGTTCTTCAAATGTGGAGCTTGCAAGGATATTTCGAAGGCTTCATAAGAAATTTAAAGCGTAAAATCTTTAAGGATATTTGGAAGAAAATTCAATCAACTCGCAAATGTAAAATTTTGACTAGTTTTTTTTTTGAGGTCGTCCAGACGGAGCATTTTAAAGCGCATTTTTAAGGTTGCATTAAGTCGTCTAACTATGGAGTCTTAAAAACGTTTAAAAGTCTCTCCAATAATTCATTTTAAGGATATCTTGCAGGTATAGCTAAGCTATGCAACTGTGCTGTTTAAGGATATTTTAAAGACATCTTCAAGCAATTGAAATGTGAGATCTTAAGAATATTTTTTCAATTTTGATTTTGAGAATATTTCTGACCCATCTAAATTAGACAGATGATCTTTCGGCAAATCTCTTTAAGTAATCGAAAATGGATATTTTTACGATTACTTTGAAGGGCCTTCCCATCCCTCAAAGATATTCAAAGTGCAAATTTTAAGTCATTTTAACGTGGTGTTAGGAGGACTTTCGGTAGGAACTTTCTCCAAGTCATCCGTCGGATTTTGAGAATACTTTGAAGATTATTTTAAGGGCAATGTAAAAATCCCTCAAAGTCATAGTAACGTTAAATTGCAAGGATACTTTGAAGACCTCTCCAAGTGGGATGATTTTGAGGACTTCTCAAAAATGCACAGAAGTGGAACTTTTATGTTATTCAAACTCATTATTCATAGCATTCTAAGGACATTCGGTAATACATTTCAGATCACGTTTGGGTGATTTTTTTAAGATTGCTTAATTATTGGGATAACTCAAATTCAAACTTGGAATTTTAAGGATATTTTGAAGAACTCTTCAACCTGGAATTTTATGAAGATTTCGAAGGCTTCTCTGTGAAATGTTAAATATATTTTCAAAGCCTTTCTAAGCCGCCTAAAAATGGAATTTCTAGAATATACGGGAGAACATCTGTAAGATGATCAAACTGAAATTTCTATGGATATTTTTAAGCCTTTTGAGGGTTACTTTGAATACTAAAGATATTCAAAAGAGGATTTCAAGTTCCCCATACGTGGTCTGAAGACTATTCAGTTGTCTCAAGGTGGGTTTTTAAAAATATTCTTTTTTATATTCCTATTCGCGGATTCTTAAGGATATTTTGAAGGAAATGTAAAGCCTTTCAAATGTGAATTTTTACGGATGTTTTGAAAGATATTTCAAAATTTCCAATCGTCGATTCTTAAGGATATTTCAAGCTTGATGATGCTTAAGGATATTTGTTGAGGAATATTCCAAGCTTCTTAAATGTAAATTTTTAAGGACATTCTTGAGGGATATTATGTGGATTCGTGAGGATATTTTGAGAGATATTTCAAGTTTTCCAAAGTGGATTCTTAAGGATATTTCAAGCTTCGCAAAACTTGGATTCTTACGGGTACTTAAAGCTTCCCAAAAGAGGATTCTTAAGGCTATTTTTGAGAGATATTTCATGCTTTTTAAACTAGAATCCTAAAGAATATTTCAAGCACAAATCTGGACTTTTAAGGATATTTCGAGAGATATTTCATGTTATTTCAAGTCATTTCATTTTTTCCAATGTGGATTTTCCAGCTACACAAACTTGGATTCTAAGGATATTTTGAAAGATATTTTATATTTTCCAAAATGGATTTTTGAGGATATTTCAAGCTTCCCAAAAGTGGAATATTAATAAATCAATCTTTCCAAAAGTGCATTCCTAAGGATATTTCTTGAGGGATAATAGTTCAAGCTATTTAAAGAGGATTCTAAAGAACATTTCAAGCTTCGCAAGCCTGCATTCTAGAGAATATTTCAAATTTCCGATTGTGGATTCTTAAAGGTATTTCAAGATTCCCAAAAGTGGATTCCAAAAGATATTTCAAGCTTCCCAACTTCAATTGTTAAGGAGATGTTAAAAGCAAATGTAGTTTGTATTTTTTTATTTTAAAATTGAAAACTACTTAAAGCTCCTATATTTTTGAAACAATTCATAGTTAGGTTTTTTTTTGCGGAAAATCTCCAAAAAAAAAAGTTAAATTAATGGCAACAATTATACAAGTCAAATTACTTCCACAACAGGAGCTTTAAATGAAACTATTGAATACTATTTTATTTTTTTAAGATATTTACAAGACATTTCAAGCTTTCTAAATGTGGTCTTAAGCCCATTAAAAGTTCGATAAAGGTGGATTTAAGGAATATTATTGAAACGAACGAAACAACCTAAATATGCAATACCTAAGACTTCAAATTGAGGGATTTTTAAAGAGTTTTTAAGATATGTATTATCTTGAAGCTTTTAGGATAAATTTGAAAGTCTCTATACATTTTCCAAAATAATATGAAGTTTTTAAAAATTATAATTTATAAAAATCCGTATTAAATTGCAATTTTTTAAGATAATTTAAACGCTTTTGCAACAAAGGATTTTCCAGGCCAAAAAAAAAAATAATAATGTTAAGTATGCTTTAAAAACTTTGAAAACCTTTCAAAAATGATATTTTTTTTGATATTTTTATGTCGAATTTTGAAGAAATTCAACTGAATAAATATTCAGATATATGAAAAAGTAGGATTTACGAATGTAACTATGACTACAAAGAATCTAAACCTCAAACTAATCAATGATTTAAATGACTTCCATAAGCCGTATGAGTAATGACAGCAATTATACGCCACAAATCGCTTTGAAGAACTTTAATTATACTCATATTTTTAGGTGATCATTTTAAGAGTATTTGAAGTGTTCAGAGTAACTTTCAACGCATAATTGTTAAATATATTTCATAATGGAATGTTTTAAGGAATTTGGAAATGTGCTAATTTTATAAGAATTTTCGGCGCATTTTAAAGTCATTTTAAAGTGAGTTTTGAAGATATTCCCAAGTTTCTTCAAGCTCAAAACGGATGACATTTTTTAAAGAATTACCAAAATCATCCCAATTTAAAACAATCGATTTACAAAAGATATTTGTCCAACTGGAAATCTTTCAAAATATCTGTAATATAGATGCCTCATTAAAAAAACCAACAAAATCTTGAAACGAAATTCTTAAGTCTCCCCTATGTGAAGCATTATCCTTGTCACACCTTTATTTTCCTCAAAGATTTTTCCATTTTCTTCAAATTAAACATTTGTGGATTGTGGCAAGTTATGACTAAACCATTGCTCGCTATAAAAAGTCATTAAAATGTCGACTAATATTTCAAGCTACTACCAACCCAACAACCAACAAGTCAGAAAAATATGACCATTGAAACACACACACACACACCAACATAACTACAGGACAATAAAAAATATGTTTATTTTTCTACAACGATGATGACGACGGCTACAACAAATATTGACATTAGAAATACATGTTCATGATAAATAAAACAAAATCTAGAATGACATCAAAAAACAAACCACAACAACCGAGTAATTACAGAAATGGAAGATGGAAAAAAAAACAAGAGAGAAAGAAAAATAAAAAAAAAAAGAATAAAAAAAGACCATATGTTTATAAATGCAAAGCAGAAATGAGATCGAAAAAAAACTCATAACAATAAAAAATAAGAAAAAATAAAATTTCAACGTCTAGCCGTATGTCTAAAAATATTTAAAACCAAGAAGAAAAAAATTGAAAAGAAAAAAAGAGAAGCAAAAAATGCGATAGTCATAACTTTAAAATAAGTGTCATGCTGTAGATTTGTTTATATATTTCTCGGTTTTCATTTTCTTATTTCTCTTTTTTTTTATTAAATTTTATCCATCATGCTTTTTTCTGTTTGTGTCCTTTACTTTATATTTGCCTTTAAAATGTAGGCAATATAGGTCGGTTAAACAATACAACAAGGCAAACAGTACTGTTTTTTATTTCATTTTTTTCTCTCTCTCTCTTTCTCTTTTTTTTTTGTCTTCTCACATTTACTTAGTAGCTTAGGGCTCACACGTGCAACAATTGTGGAGTTTACTATTCGTTAGCATAGTGTAAATGTAAATGTGTGTGTGTAGTCACGGCTATGTGGGTGTGTATTCTCCATTAACGTAAACCTGCTGATGTTGCTTATTGTCACATATAACCACCGGAGCAGTAACATTACATTTGCGAATAACGACAAATGCATGGTGTTTGATGCGGTTAGCGAGAGAGAGGGAGAGGGGTGGAATGGGATGGGTCGGTGTGAGATGGAAGGATGGTTTGTTAATGCTTACGTTTTGGTAACTACTACTACCACTTGCCGGCAATCATGATGATGATGACGATGACGACATACAAAACAAACAATTACACGCACACAGACACACATCGTCTAACCTACCACTACTAAATCGTACATGATTTTCTTTTCTCACTTTTATTTTAGACACTTTATGTTGGCCATACACGTGAATGTGTTTGTTCGTCTGTCTGTCTGTCTGTGTTTTTGTCATCTAATGTTAACGTTTAATTGCATACATGTCCGTCCGAAACACATCCTGCCAGCCAGCCAGCAATCCAACCTGCCTGCCAGTCTGTCTGTCTATCTATCTTTAGGTTGTCTACGGATAATGGAAGAAGAAAATTTGCCTAAGCATATGTGCAAGTAGGTGGGTATGTGTGTGCAGCAGCAGTATGCTAGTGTGTGTGTGTGTCAATTTTTAATGTGCAAACGTTTGTGTTTTCTCTTAACACCGCCTTAATGTATGCAAAGCTTTTGTTATAGTTTCACTTCTCAACGATGACAACAAGAACCATGCTGATGTTGTTGTTGTTGCTGCTGTTTTTGTTGATTTTCTTTATTCTCCCATCGTTGTTTTTCTTTTTGGTGTCACTGCAAAGGCAAGCAATTTAACTGTTCATTGCACACTTCTGTCGGGTTGTATAAGTATTCTAATATATGAAGAAGAAGAGAGAAATTTGATATGTGAAAAATTTCCAATGGAGAAAATTTAAAACTCAGGCCTGTTCAAAACTGTTCAAAAGCCATTTGAACAATACCAACAATTATACGCCCCAAATAACTTTCAAGAAGGTTACTCATTCGCATTTCAATAGGAATTTTAACTTAACTTTTGCAGGTTAATTTCGATTTCTAAACGATATTCCAGTTTCCATAAACGAGGATTTTTAGAGGATAAGCTATCTAAACGAGGATTTTAAAAGAATATTTCGAATAGCCATCAAAGCCTCAAAAGGGTGTATTTTTTTAAATTTTGGAGGATAATTCAGTTTTGTAATTTTGGATTTTTATGGAGTTTTTAAAATCAACTTTGTTTTCTTATTTTATTTTTGTATTTTTAAGGATATTTTGTATCTTAATTAAAGACTATCATATTTAGGAATTTAAAAATATTTTGAAGGAAATTTTAAGCCCCATATTTCATGTAAATTTACCTTAAACATGAAATTTTAAGGGTATCCTTACGTCGTCTCCAATCTAAATTTTAAGGTTGCAAAAAACTCTGCAAAAGTGTTTTTTTTTTTTAAGAATATTTTGAAGGTATCACTAAGCTTATAAAATATTGTTATTTAAGGATTTTTAAAGTTCTTACAACAAATTCGCAAGGATATTAAAGACAAATTAAATTTTTCTAACCAGAAATTTTAAAGGACATTATGAAACTCATTGAAAACTCTTCGATACCGTGGCATTTTTAAGGGCATATTCAAACTCTTTCAGTGTAGAATTTTCGAAGATACGTTTAAGGCAAACATAAAGTAATATTCAAGGACATTTGTATACCACCAATACCAGCTAATAATAAAGGTACTTCGAAGATCGTAAAACAGGGATTTTTCAAGAATATTTTAAAGACCCAATTAAGCTATATAAACTTGCAATTTAAGAGATATTTAATTTTAAGGTTTCTTGAAGCTCTTCGAACGTGCACTTTTTGAAGGCAATTTAAAGCACTTTATATGTAGGCTTTTGGAGAGTAAATTTGAAGCACCACCTTAAAAATATTTTAAGGCATTAACTTCTCATCTCTCTAAACGCCTAAAATGCTCGGTTTTTAAGAACTTTTGAAGGAAATTATGAGTTCTCAAAATACGAACTATACGCAGTTTTTTAAGATTTTTTAGGACTCACCAAAAGTGGAATTTCCAGTGAAATGTTGAGGGCCTCTCCAAGAAATGCTTTGAAAACAATATGAATTTGAGAACAAGTGGAATTTTAAAGAATATTTTGAGCTCGCCAAACGGACTCTTTTTAAGGCTATGTAGAGCTCCTCAAATACAGTATTTATAAGAATAATTTGTTACTATCAACTGAGGAATTCTTAAGGACATATTGAGCTCTCCAAGCATGGTGTTTAAATTATTTTAGAACTGGAATTGTTAGGTGTACATTGTTCTCTTCAATATTTTGATATTGTATCGGAATTTTTTAAGTACCTTAAACGTAATTCTTTTTTGATGGCCTCTCCAAGAAGTTCATTGAAAACAATATGAATTTGAATACAAGTGGAATTTTTAAGAATACTCTAAGATATTTCTGAGTTGTATTTGATATATTTCCCTGAATATCGTTGTTGCGGAGTGCATATTACGGCTGTGGGTAACACATATGACAAATCGAATAAACAATATATATGGGAGCTATAGCTATATCTGAAGCGATTTTCACCAAATTTGACATACCAGACTCAATTCGGTCGTAAGAGCCAAATTTCATCCAATTTGGGCAAATATTAGACGCTTGGTGCACAATCCAAAGTAAATCGGACGAAGTTATATATGGAAGCTATATCCAAATCTGAACCGATCTCGATAAAATTTAGCAAATGTACTTCTGAGCTGTATTTGATAAATTTCCCCAAATATTGTTGTTACAGAGTGCATATTACGGCTGCGGAGGACAAAAATAACAAATCGGATAAACATTATATATGGGAGCTATAGCTATATCTGAACCGATTTCGATCAAATTTGGCATACTTATTTTGAGGTCCAATCTGATCGTACGTGCAAAATTCCATACTATTCAGACTGATATTACACGTTTGGTGCACAATGAAAGGCAAATCGGACAAAGATATATATGGGAGCTATTTCTAAATTTTGACCGATTATCTCCAATTTCAATAGGGTTCGTCCTTGGGCCAAACAAATGATTTGTGCAAAATGGATAGGGCAATAAATGAGAACTGTACTTTGTTTACAAAAATACATGGACAGACGGACATGCGTAAATCGAATCAGAATGTGATTCTATGCAGATCATCAAAAGGAACTATGGGTCTAACTCGTTTCCTTTTGCTGTTACAAACAAATGCACAAAGACATAATACCCTGACCACCTTGTGGTGTAGGGTATAAATATGATTCATGAAGTCGAATTTTTAAAAGAATCAGAGCCCTCTAACCCTTAAGCTGCCCATTAAACTCAAAGTTTTAAATAACATTTTCAAGGCTTCTGTAATATAATCCCTTATATTTAAAACCATTATTTTCATTTTTGTAATCTTTTGATAGAGTTTATCTCAGACGAAGGTTCTTTCCCTATACAAAGATTCCTTGGTATAAGCACGAGTTTCTTGGCCTCTATTTTACACCGAATTTCCATTGGCTTCCAATTGTTATGCCACTGTGACCCTTTGCTAGTTGTTGTTAACATTCTCTTAATGTTTATTATTATTTTTTTTTTTTTTTTTTTCTTTCGGTTTCGTTCATTTCATTCGCTTTTCTGGTATTTTAGGATTCATTCCCCAACACTTTGAACGCTGGTGTCGGCTCTCAAGATAATGCCGTTGTGTTGGCATTGCTAGGCATGCTTATGCTAGTGTTCATCTTCTACTTCTTGTCTGCAAAGCTGTTAAAACAGGCTTAGACCAGAAAATAGAATTCATCTACCACATGGTGTATGAGAAACAAGTGAAAACAATTTCCCACTAACACACACACGCACATACTCACACTGCTCACAGCCAAAGCCCAGTGAGTATAGTCATCATATACGTGAAGTGGATTCTTATGATAACATTTTCACTTCTTAGTATATGAGTCGTGTTTTTTCGTTCTTAGTATGAATGTGAGTGTGTATGACTAAGCCCATGTATGTGTCTGTGTGCCTTTTTAAACACAGCCATAGTGTGTGTTTAACGAGCATTTAAGTGTGTCAGCATCTCATGCATGTTCTGAAAAGTGTTTATGAATATTTAAATAACGTTTGCTATTTTTTCTGTTTGTATAATGTAAACATACATACACACACACACACACAACCGCTCATACATATAGTCTTTAAGACAAACATACATCTCTTAGAGGATGCATATCCTACACTACATCATACCGGCATTACGACTACTTAAATATTTGATGGCATAGTCTCTCTTAACTGTTGTTGTTGTTGTAGCCGTTGCTGTATGTTTAAAACTTAAGACCATAAATGCATACAGATTCCTAACAACAATATACTATATATTATCAATGTCTACAAATGTGTGTATGATTGTGTGTTCGACGGAGACATGTTGGCGTTCATGTATGCCAGTCTGTAAGTAGTTAGTTTTAAATTGAAATAATTTCTCAAAAAGAATGCTAAAGAACTACTAACTCGAATCCGATTGAGAAAATTATTTTATGAAAATCATAGGAATTATTGAAATTGTAATAAATTTGTGAATTAATAATAATCATACGCATACCAGACATATTTTGAATGCATAATAATAATAATAATTATATGTTCGGGGTTTCCAAGAATAAATACGGCGCGCATGCAGGGTTGAGATATGCAATAATTGGAAATAAATTGAAAATAAATTTATAACGAAATTAAATTTTTAATGAGCTTTAGTGCATACCTATTATGTAGCACGTAATTTAAAGGGATTTTCATTGCAGAATTTTTAAACTTCATTAAGGCCTTTCAAGTAATACAGGATGAGATGAAAAAACTGCAACCAACTTCAGACTGCAGTCATTTCTAAGCCACTCGTCCGACAGCTGTTAAAAATATTCCAGTGACAGGTTATTATATTGTTTACAAGCGTACAAAAGAAATTTGGTGAGAATTTTCAAGAAAAAAAGTTATTCGTGATGGAATTCAAGTGGCTGGAAAACCACAAGTGGCTATCGGAAGAGCACTCCAGCATTTAAATGTGAATGAGTCTTTTGTGTCCCGTACTATGGCTTGTTACTGTGAGACTGGCAGCGTAGCCCGACGTCAGGGAAGTAGACGGAAGAAAACAGCAACATCAGCAGAAATGGTTCGAAAAGTACAGAAGTGACGCAGTGGCCGAAAAATGACTCGTGAGCTGAACATATCGCAATATTCTATTCGGCAAATATTGGAAAATGAGCTCAGGGTAAAGCCATTGAAATTCCAAAAAGTGCAAGAACTTACACTGCAACAGAAGGAAAATAGACTCAGAAGAGCTAAAGAGTTGCTTCACTTGGCAGAAAGTGTGGAACTGCCGATTTTGTTTTCTCCGATGAGAAAACGTTCGTGGTTCAGCAGTTTGTAAACAAACAAAACAATCGTCGGCCATGGTGTGGTCCGACATAACAGCCGATGGTCGCTCTCCGCTCGTATTAATCGACCGTGGAATCAGAATAAATGCCGAATATCATCGCGAAAATATTCTGGAGGTTGTATTAAAGCCTTGGGCACGCAAAGATTTTGCCGCAGACCTTGGATATTCCAACAGGACTCATCACCATCGCACTCAGCATGCGCCTCCAAGAATGGTAACAAAATGAGGTTTCCAGCGCACAATGGCCACCAAAATCTCCGGATACCAATCCGTTGGACTATTGTGTCTGGAGTTTTTTGGAAATCAAGGTTGGCAATAAAAAACCAAAATGTTGGTTTCATTGGCCGTTTGAATGTCATAATTCGTGCCAAAGGTGATCAATTGGAACAAATCTAAACTTATTCTAAAATTTGAGGCTATTTCCGACATTTTTTTTTTTTTTTTGCTTTCATTCAATAAAATTTAAAAAAAAAAATTAAATTAAAAATTATGGCGTTTGAATTTGTTGGAGTTTTTCATCTCACCCTGTATTTAGCTAGGCTTTATCATATATTTTTGGTACTTGAAATGTGGATAATAAGGATATTTTGAGAAAATCGAAGGCGACCCTTCAAAGATATGCTGAGCTTTCCAAATATGTGATTTCCAAGTATATGAAGTTTTCTCCGAACATGCGATATTTAAGATCATTTTCGTTCAATATTTATTAGGCTCCCTGAACAAAGAATATTTTCTAGTATTTTCTCTGTACTCGAATGTATGGATCATTAAAATTTTTATGGAATTCTTACAAGGGTTTTTCTAGGCTCTCTAAATGTGGATTTTTTAAAAAAATATTCACAATTATTTTAAAGAATAGCTTATAAATACCTCTCATCTCCCTTGCTTAAAATTTTCTCAACTTCCTAGACCTTGATTTTTTCCATCCTGGCATTTTCGCTTAATTCTCCCATGCAAAAGGAAAAAAAGACCTATAAAAACAGCGTTGCAAAAAGTTTTTTCTTCCCACCACCCTTTTTTTTTGGTTGTTGGTGTTTAACTTAATTTGCTGCCATGTTATGTGCAACAAATGAGTAGAAAGTGAAGGCAAAAGAAGCGCACAAAAGAAACTCCAAACAAGAAGCAAGCAACAGGTTGCCAGGAATGATATGCCACCAATAATATTCTTCTACTTTCTTACTAACACACACACACACATGTACACAGATTTAATGCCACCAACACCATCATCATAATAAAGTAAAAAACCTCTGGATTCCAAAAGTATTGAAAGATAAGGAAGCGAAATGAATGGAAACGTTTATTTTGTGTAAGGTTTCTTAAGAAAAGAAGAGGAAAATTCCAAAGACGCACAAGAGAGATATTGCATTGGTTTTTTTCTTCCTATGGCACAGCATCCTTGTAAAGATCCTTACGTTTGCATTGCGGGATTTGCTCTGGTCTGGGCGTCTTTTCCATCTGCACAAAGAATGAAATTCACCAGGAAGAAACCTTTATAGTTGATTACAGCAGCTCAGGTGAGTTATGGGGTGGAAGGTGGGGGTTGGGAATGATGTAAATATATATCCTGGATTCTTTGGCTGGCCATTGAAATTTTCTTTTAATGTAATATGCAGGGCATGATGCAGATGACGTTATTGGTGTAGAGGCGTTGGGGTAGCGCCCATTGGCTGACTGGCGGTTAAAAGTTGAGGAAATTAATCTCCTTTACTTAGCATTGCTGATGCTACTGCTCTTTGGTTGGTTGGTTGGTTGGTTGGTTGGCTGCAGGAACATCATTGCATTCACATCATCGTCATTATCATTTAAAAGCGCATTAAAAACTTTTTAGATTAATTTTTGTTTTTTCTTTTCAGCTTCAACTTCTGTATGCCATCATATCCTCGGCCTGGTTTTATTTGTGTTGTGTTTCGAGGTTTTCCTGCATAACCACTACATTGTTTAGACAGGAGAAATGGGAAAAGTGAAGAGTTAAAGAGGTGTGGATTTGAAATGGGTAGTGGGAAACGATCGGCCTGGTAGAAAATTTTGGAAGTTTGGGTCTAAAAGGCCCAAAGGATGGCCAAATGATCTTCATCACTTAGCATTAGCAATTAAAAGATCATACGCCCTGTGGTACCCCAACCTGATTAATAATCATCGTCATGATAGGTCTTCCTCAAAAAAATATCTCAAATAAATTAAGAATAGTCAAAACCTGTTCAAAATTTATTGACAGACTTCGCAAAAGGCTTCCCTTAAATCCGTTTTTTGGAAACAAGTCTCTTAATTTCCTGATTAATAATCATCGTCATGATAGGACTTCTTCAAAAAAATATCTCAAATAAATTAAGAATAGTCAAAACCTGTCCAAAATTTATTGGCAAACTTCACAAAAGGCTTCCCTTTAATCCGTTTTTTGGAAACAAGTCTCTTAATTTCAAAACTATTTTAATACCACTAACCGATTGCGTATGAGGGATGAATATATCACATACGTCCCACCGTACCCAATATATTTCTTCGTTCACCATTGAATATGATCAGTTACAAGCTCATACGCCCTCAAATACCCAGAGGACTTACTTTTATAACTTATAAAAATTAACTTTCCTTATCCAAATGCTTAAAATGTTCATACCTTCCTCCCTCACCAACTTGGAATTCGTCTTTATTGTAATAAGTCTTTACCATAAAAAAAAGGATTTCATTCACTTTTCCTCGGAGATAGAGCTGGAGCATTAGTCGTCGTAACTGTAACTATGTGGCAAGAGTTGTGGTTGGCATCACAGCACAAGCTCACTATGAATGAATGAACGAACGATTCTAAACAAAATCTTAACTAACTCAGTTGTAGACATTAAATTGCTAACCAGGAGCATGCCGAACACAACAAGAACAACGGCAACAACATTAAACCGGAACCAAAGGTAACATTAAAATAAAAACAAATATAAGAGGGAAAGACAGGGAGCTCTGGCTGGTGGCAGGCAGCAACATTGATGTTATTTTTTAATTTAAACTTTGAATTGTAAATTATTTCATTTTGAAAGGTTGAAAGGTGCAATGATTCCAGGCAAATAAACATGATAGAAAGACGAACGAAGACAAAATAAAAAATAAAAAAAACGAAAAGTAGGAACGCAGCAAACAACAAAAAAACGTGCCGCATGAAGATATTCAAAAACCCAACGTCTGCCGGGGCCAGGTCTGGCCAACAAATGCAATATACTTTCCCGCAAGAGAAGGGAAGAAGGAAAGAGATCGGAAGGAAATGCCTCAGTTAAAAATGTAAATGGCTGGTAATTTGCATGAAAGCTTGAGTGCAATAATGGTGGTCAGAGTCCGGCGCAGTTATTCAGTTATTCTACGCCCAGCAGGGAAGGGTATGTGTCTAGCAAGTCAGCCAGCTAGCCAAGTCTGCTTTATTGTGTGCATCACTTTAGTTCCAGTCAAAAACCTGTTGAAAGCCCAACCAACACAACTCCAACTCCTTTCGATAAAAAAGCAACAACAACAGCAAAAATCTCTCATGTACAAACCATTTACTTCAAGCATGATTTTTGCCTGGTTGATTTTGAATGAGAAGCAAAAAATCAAAAAAAAAAAAAAAATAAAGTTGAGAAAAATAAAAAACACCGGCTACAATAACCACCGCCAAACCATTTATATTCTCAACTATTTTAATTTATGTAAATTGTTGGGCTTTACTATTTTTTAGGTTGTTGTTTCTTTTTTCTCTCGTTGAAAAGTGGGCGAGACGACATCATTGCTTAGGAAATTGCCGGCAATCAATAAAGAGTAAAGGTTGATGGTTTCAAGAGGAAATATTTGCAGTTAAGTAATAGCAAGGAATTGGGTCATAAATCGAGATTATGAAAGGGTAAAAAAATGTTTTAAGTCTGGAAAAAGAAATTAAGCTAAAAAGTCTTAAATGGAAGACGAGTGTGCGTATACTTTGTAAAAAAAAATTAATATTCAGTATACGCCCGAAATACCTTATTTATAATAATCATACGCTGTCGTGTGTAAGAAGAAAAATATTTGGCTTAATACAGGGTGAGATGAAAAAAAACTGCAGCCAACTTCAGACTGCTGTCATTTCTAAGCCACTCGTCCGACAGCTGTTAAAATTATTCCAGTGACAGCTCATTATATTGTTTACACGCGTGCCAAATCATTTTGGTGAGAATTTTTCAGAAAAAAAGTTATTCGTGATGGAATTCAAGCGTGATAGTGTGATTTCTTATATTTGGCTGGAAAACCACAAGTGGCTATCGTTAGAGCACTCCAGCATTTAAATGTTAATAAATCTTTTGTGTCTCGTACCATCGCTCGTGACCATGATACTGGTAGCGTAGCCCGACGTCAAGGAAGTGGCCGGAATAAAACAGCAACATCAGCAGAAATGGTTCGAAAAGTAAAGAAGCGACTTGACCGAAGCCCGCGTCGCAGTGGACATTCCGCAAATACTGAAAAATAAGCTCGGGGTAAAGCCATTAAAATTGCAAGAACTTACACCGTAACAGAAAGAAAATAGATTCAAAAGAGCTAAAGAGTTGCTTCGTTCCGCCGAAAGTGGTGAACTGCCGAATTTTGTTTTCTCCGATGAGAAAACATTTGTTGTCCAGCAGTTTGTAAACAAACAACATGCTCGTGTTTACTTGCCAAAGAGGTCAGCTGAAAATGTGCACCTTCGGTTGGCCACCAGAACTCAAGCTCCGGCCATGGTGATTGTGCCATAACAGCCGATGGTCACTCTCCGCTCGTATTAATCGACCGTGGCATCAGAATAAATGCCGAATATTGTTGCGAAAATATTCTGGAGGGTGTATTAAAGCCATGTACATTCCAACTCAGCACCATCGCACTCAGCACGCGCCACCCAAGAATGGTTACAAAATAAGGTTCCTCGTTTCATTTCCAGCGCACAATGGCCACCAAAAACCCTGTATACCAATCCGTTGGACTATTGTGTCTGGAGTTTTTTCGAGAGCAAGGTTGGCACTAAAAGCTACCAAAGTGTCGATCAATTCAAGCAAGCGCTTCGCCGGGAATAGACCAAAATACCGCAGAGCAACATTCGGACAGCGTGTGACGGTTTCATTGGCCGTTTGAAGGCCATAATTCGTGCCAAAGGTGAACAAATCTAATATATCTAAACTAACTCTAAAATTTGAGGCTATTTCCGACATTTTTTGCTTTCATTCAATAAAGTTAAAAAAAAAAATAAAAATTTTGGCGATTGATTACTTATTTTCTTCCAAACTATTTAACCAAGATATATAATTTATTCTGAGATTTATATTAAAATTGTATGTTCAATATTTCTTCTTTTGACACTTTTTTGTTCAATTGAAAAAAATATCGAAATACTTTCATGTTTTCTTTTGGGAATTATTATTATTTTTTTTTTTATTTTATTTATTTATTTATTTATTTTTTTTTTTTTTGGTTTTGTGAAATGGGATTTCTTCTCTAGGGTGACTTATATGGAAATGTGACGAATAATATGTTTGTCTTTGACGCCATTCTTGCAATTCATTTGCATGATGCTTTATAGGAGAATCGTACCCAAACACACAGGAAGTTCAATTTTAGCCATAAAATGTGTTTCTTTTAATTTTTTTTAAATTCTTTGCGTTTAGGTTGGATGCAGACTCTTGATGTTTTTCGGAACCTATAGCAGAATTGTATAACAAATAATTTTGTAAATTTTTTTGAATTACTACGATCCCGTTTAAAAGCAGTTGTTTACCATATTTAAAAAAGGACCTAGAAGGTCCGTTAAAAATTCACAATATTGTTATCAGTAATATTATAATATTATCAGTATTATAATAATATTATCAGCACTTCACATCTAAAATGCAAGGATATAAGGAATCTTAATCGGAAAATAAACAAAAAAAAAAAAAAAAAAAATTGGAAGAGGTTTGCTTTGCGAAAAATGCTAGGTTGCATGTAGACTCTTGATGTCTTTCGGAACCTATAGCAGAATTGTGTTACAAATAAATTTGTATATTATTTTCAATTTCTACGATCCCGTTTAAAAGCAGTTGTTGACCATATTAAAAAAAAGGAACTAGAAGGTCCGTAAAAAAATCACAATATTGTTATCAGCAATATTACTGAAGGCACCTTACATCTAAAATGCTATATCTTTACATTTTAGATGTAAAGTGGAATCTTAATCGGAAAACTAAAAAAAAAGAAAATAAGGGAAAGAGGTTTGCTTTGCGAAAAATTCTAAACTTTCTTTTTTTCTTTGGAATTAAGAAAAAAAAATAAATTTGGTCGAATAGAAAAGTGTTGCAAAATACTTCTACAATTGCGTATCTACTTTGTATTTCATAAGCAATAGTTTAAGAGCGTATAATTAATATTACCATGTGGCGTTGCTCATACGTTAGTCGCGCAAAAACGTAGAAAGAACATATTTTTCTTTTAATATAAAATCTATACACTTTATTTCAACAAAAATACATCTATCTATCTAACCACCTGCCTAAAAACAAAATTCCAACATCAATTAATAAAACATTTAAAATAAAAATTAAAAAAAAAATCTGGACGTAATTAAAACCCTAAAAGCTATGCAAAGAGAGAGAGAGCGAGAGAGAGAAAAAAATAATTTATTTAGGTACATAATTATTGAAAAATTCCAAAAATATTTCCAATGAAAACCATACCTCAAAGTCTGACCTTTGTTCAATTAAAATAAAATTGTATGCTTAATTTACTGCCCAGCAGCTGAAGACGATGATGATGGATAGTGAGGAGGAAAAATATTTCAATTACTTTCATAAATTCCTTAAATAAAAACAACGACCAGGATAATGGAAAGACGGGCAAGGGAAAGCAAAGAAAATTCTAAGCTAAAATGAATCACCATCACTACTAACTAACAAATTCCTTTAATCAAGTACATATTTGTCAAAAAACCCAAAAAAAAAAGAAGAGAGAGAGAGAGAGGGAAAATGGAATGTTGTTCTGCTTGTTATTGCTGCAGGAACTCAATGGGAAAAAAGCAACAGGACTCTGATAAGAAAATGTAAAACAAAATTCTAAATAAATGAATAGTAAATCGAAATGATTGCTCAAGTAGAAAATTTGTTTTTTTTCTAGTTTCAGACAAGCTGAAAATGCCTGACATGCTCTGTAAAGCGCATTTGTCCAAAGAAAGGGAGGAAGAAAAAAAAATCGGAATGAAAACTCTTGGCCAAAAAAATTGGAACAGGAGTAAGTTTACACACAGAGAGAAAGAGAAAATCTCCCATTGAGAATCAATTGCTGAATTAATTTCAATCTAACCAGAAATATTGTGCCAACACAGAGACTTAGTTCATGTATAAAATACAGCTCAACAATTGTTGAACATAACTACAAGAACGAAAGAAAAGGAACAGAAACGGAAATGCCAAAGGAAGAGCCATAAACCAAAACAAAAAAACAAACCAGAAAACAAATCGACTAACTGGTGCTGCTGCTCCAGGACAAAAAAGCATACTGCAAACTTTCAACCATGATTTCAACACAAAAAGGAGCAAAACCCCCACCCAACTCAGTGCAGATCCTTAAATGTAAACATAAAACCATAAAAACCAAAATGAACATTCAAAATCAACAGGGGAATAAACCAAATGAAAATACGGCAACTCCCTCTGACCCCTCTTGGCCCAGGCACAATAAAAAAGCCAACGAAAAACAACAGCCATATGCACTAGTACCAGAACTATAAGGCATAGGGGAGGTGGAGTGGGAATATAAAAATAGTTTATTGAATTGTGGATGCTTCAACGGTAAGAGGTTGTCAGCAACTCAACAACCATAGAAAAATTAAAAAACAAAAAAAAAACAAAAACGAAGCAAAAACAGGGAATACCGCCGCCAAAAACAGAACAAAAAAAATCCTGCAAACGAAATGAATCAGAATAACAACAGAAGAAGTATAACAACTGGCAAAAATTCAACCGGAAACCGGAAGTGTTGCTGAAACACTAACGATGATGAAAACAACAACGACTTAACCGACAGATATGCTGTTCAGACAAAACCTATGTTCCTTTCTTTCGGGTTTACTTTTTTGAGGGGATGAATTGTCGATTTTTTTTTTGCTCTGTTCCTGATGTCTGTCACCTAGCATAAAAAATCGAGTGGCGAAAAAAATCAAATGATGAATGTTGTTGCCTTCAATTTATGAATATTGAACTGGCGGGCGAGAAAAAGTCATCATCACACTGTCTCTTAATATCTCAACACAACCGTCACAAATTGGCCAAATGCCAAAGCAAAGGAATTATGAATGTTCTACGGATTGTGTTCGTTTACTTTAAATAACAATGAAAACAGAAAATCCAAAAAATCATAAAAAAATGTCGAAAACATGTAAAGAAGAGTTGATTAAAAATAACTATTGTTCAGGGTCTTACATTTGAAAGCGAGAGAGTGAAAAATACAAAAAATAAAACTAGAATATATTTATATTGAATTCTTAAAATCAATTCATTCATGGACATTACTTGAAAATAGTTTTAAAACTGTAAGTTGTACACAATTACGTATGAGTGTTATTATTCAAGAAGACCATGAGGGCGTATGATGTACATTGTATGCATCATACGCCCCGTGCTCAGATTTTACGATTAAGCAGCAAATAGTAAGGTATTATAAGAGAGTTTCAACATTTTTATACCCTCAGCCATATGACTGCAGAGGGTATATGTCATTTGATACGGCCAAGACGTGCCTAATCGAAATAACGATTTTAGATGCTAGGTCTCTTTGAACCAAATCCGTTTGAAGACATTTGGGGTTGATCTAGCAATGTCTGTCCGTCCGTCTGTCTACTAGCTGGTGTGCACAATAACTCTCGAAGGGAGTAGCCAAGTTCGGAGATGGGATCGGTCCACCCCTTCCGGTACCTCCCCTAAAAAAGGTCGAAATTTAAAAAAAAGAGAGAAATTATGTTCCGATTTGGCTCCAATAGTTGCATCACTGTTACATCACGTGAGAAAATTGAGAATATCGGTTCACTCCATCAACCACGAAGCGGCAAAATTTTGAATAATTTTAACTCTTCTAAAATGTGTGTGTTGTCTTCAAAGCACACACATCACAATATTTTAATTAACCCAAGGTCTGGTGTGAAGATCAGTCCACTCCATCTGGTACATCCCTTACATAGAGTCAACATTTTAAATATCCATAAAGGCCATAAAATGCGAAATTAAAATCCGATTCCATTCAGACGTGGTACTTCTCTATATTTCTATTAACACAAGATCTGTTATAAAGATGGTAGAGATCTGACTAGTCCTTCTGAAGGGAAGAGAAGGAAACAAAGAAACAGAATTTAAAATAACCATAAAACTTCGGATTTCACACATTTCAATAAGATCTTCACAAGATCTTCTGTGAAAACGGGATATATAGGTCAACTACTTCTTGTACTCGCCCCACAAAGGGTTAATTTTATGAATATTCATGAAATTAACATCCGATTATATTCAGACTTGGTACATCTCAATATTTCCATCAACACAAGATCTGTTATGATGATGGTAGAGATCGGATCATTACTTCCTATGCCTCCCCACATAGGGTTAAAGATTTTGAAAAACAAAATGTTCAAAAAAAAAAAACAAAAAAAAAAAAAAAAATCGAACTAAGCATCCAAATCTCTTCAAATTCCACACACACAAACCTTTTTGGAAACACGACCGATAACCTACTAACCGAGCATTGGCTGAGACTATACATCTGTCGATAAGACTGGCTAATAATTTTAAACTTGTTTTTATACCCTCCACCATTCTATGGAGGGTATATTAGCTTTGTCATTCCGTTTGTAACTCCTCAAAATATTCATAATAGACCCTACAAAAGCGGAGTGGGTACTACAGCCCATGACAAAAAATTTGGTATGCAGGTCCATGTCTTCGTATAGCCCCCATATAACGGTACATTCCGATATTCGGTATTTTGATGATTTCAGAAACATTATTCACCGGAATCCTTTCAAATTTCGTATTGGTAGATCTTAATGGGTACTACAACCTATGGCAAAACATTCTGTATACAGGTCCGCGTCCTCGTATAACCATGATTTTTGCGACATTATTCACCGTAGTTTTAACAAATTTCGTATTTAAAGTTCCTAATAGGTGCTGCAGTTTATGACTAAAAATTTCGTATGCACGTCCAGGTCTTCGTATAGTCCTGTTTTCATTTAAATTGTAGTTTTCGATTTTTTTTTGAAAATTTTCTAGTTCCTTCCAAATGGTGGAGGGTATTAAAAGTTCGGCCCGGCTGAACTTAGCTGCTTTTTTACTTTTTCCATTTTTTTTTTTTTTTTTGGTAAATTTTGAAATTTTGAGTCATTCTAAAAGAGATGATAGAAAGATGCTTCCCTATAGACGTTTTTATTCGTAAAGATTCTTGGGAAGTCACAGTTAAATCAAGAAAAGAAAAAATCGAAGTTCATAGAGTGGCCCCAATTATTTAGGAATCATCTGTGATGCTTTCCAACTTCTTTATACCAAATAATTACAGATTTTTTATGAAATGACCACAGCTCTAATTTTCTACACATACTTGCTAGCTACTATATTGGTTTCTTTTTTCGCCATAATTTTGAAAATGTTTTCCCTAATTTAAATAAATTTTAAATTTACAATATCTATGGAGGTACCCAAAAACACCGTTCATTCCCCACTCTCCTCCCCTCCTGGAAAAACATTAACCAAGAATTTTAAACAACTGTTTGGTGGTTCCGTATCGGTCAGGCAAATAACAATAACAAAACCACATGTCAATATTCTGTTACGGTTAGCAGCAACACACACACACAACTTTGTCTAAGACAACAACTGAGAGAAAAACTTAAACAAAACTTTTGGTGGGAAAAGTTTACAAATCCCAGTTACTTTATTTCACTTTCTGTGTGTGTGTGTGTGTATATTCTATTTTATTGTTATGATTTGGAGAAAACCGCCCAGGCGATACTACCGAAACAAGAAAACAAAAAAAAAATAAATAAAGGAGGTATTTGGAAAACCACCATAAGAAAGAGAAACCACCACTAGGCAACAGCGGCATGTTAAATGGACCTAAATTTGTAGGCGGCTCTTTGGAAATGTTCACAAACAATAGAAGAAAGAGTTGGAGGGAAAAGACAGCCATGTTGTGTGTGTTTCCCACACAAAAGCCTGGCAGGATTTTTTGGACATCTTGTTGGGGTTCTTTGTGAAATAAATACCCACCCATCCACCACAGAATTATACACGCACAATGAATGGCGTTAGATTGGCCTAGTCAATCAGCCAGGCAGGCAACCAACAAACCATCTGCCAAACATAAGCTACTGCTAAGCATTTACCTCTTTACCAAAAAGCCCTTAAGGTGAGTGCTGTTGTTGGCATGATAGCTTTTGTGTTTACCGCCACCACATCACCCTCCACCAAAAACCCAGCTATGGCTCTGCTATTGTAATATTTGCTTAAAGGAAATGTGGCAGGGGCTTTTTAATTAGACTAAACACAATATATACCAATAAACACACACAGGCACAGGCACAGATTGATCAGAAAGTAATTTGCATAAATACTTGGAAGTAAAACGAAAAAAAAAAAACTGTTTAACATCAGCAACAAATGGAGCACTCTCCCCACCCTCTTCTATCTGCCGCTTCTCCATGGCCTGTCATAGCAGCTAAGCATGTTTCATTAGATATGAGTAGCTGATTTTGCCAACCAACCAACCATCCTCAAAAAATTTTCCCATAGACATGATGCTGACAACGTTGATAGCCATCTTATCTAGCTCTTCAGCTAAGAAGCCTCCCAAGAAGTAGAGAGAAAAAAAAATGATTTGAAATGCTTTGAAAAGCCATTTTTCCTTGTGATAAATTTTCTATGATAACCACGAAGACTAAGAGACCACCATCACCACCACGACGACGACCAACATCACCTGCTGGCTTTTTTGCCTAGATCCCCAGGCTTTTCCAGGACCTCATAATAACAATCAAAATAATAAGTGGTTAAGTGCTACCACAAGGAATATTTTTGAAGCTGGCTCCTTTGTGTGTTGCTCTTGGAAAGCAACAACAACACCAACAACAATTATCATAATTAGCGTGCGTTTTTCGATTATATGACACATTGTCTATGCCAGAAACAATAATGTAAATTAATTCCTTGGCATTTAACATTTACCCTTCTCAGAGCTTCGGTGCTAAGCTCTTTGAATACTAATTAAGTTTGTGCTTAAATAGGCATAAAGTTTATAAAACAAAAACAAAACAGCAACACCAACAACAACAAAGAGTTATTGTTCGGGGTATTTCACAAAGAATAGGTACCCCATAAACAATTACATCTATAATTGATAATAAACGGTAATGAATCAGAGGGGAGAGGGGGACAAAGGTAAAATTGTAACAGGGATCAAATAATTTCTAGGATACAAAGCTCAGAAAAAGTTTTTGTTGTTGTTTTTGCTTTTTTTTGGAAAAGATTTCAGACCGTAAATGCTGGGATATATCTTCTAGGTTACAAAAAGAATACAGAAGATTTTATATTTTTGTTATGGTAATATGCCCAGGGGTTTTCAAGGAAGCTTACAACAAATCACTGAACAGGAAGAATTTAAAAAAATTCCAAAAATTTGAAATTTTTTGAAAAAGCCAAAAGCTTTTTTGGATTTGGCCACATTTTCCATTTCTGAGAAGGAGTGCTATTTGCCGAAACATGGACTTGTATTACCCATATTTTGCCAGGAGGTCCTTTCCATGGCTGGTTTGTCAAAATATAGATCAATAACAAACAGAACAAATAAAAAAGCTGTAAGTTCGGCCAGGCCGAACTTTTAATACCCTCCACCATTTGGTACAGATTTGGCAATTTCCAAAAAAGAAAAAAAATAAATAAATAAATAAATAAAATAAAATCCGTTAAAAATTCTGTTAAAATATTAAAAATACTGAATGCTTATACGACGACGTGAACCTGCATAGGCAACTTTTGTCATAAGTTATTACAATATTTAAAAGCGAAACTTAAAGAAAAATCTGTTTATAATGTAGCTAAAATCATCAAAATACCGAATATGGGGGCTATACGAAGACGTGGACCTGCACAGACAATTTTCTGGCATGAGCTGAAGTATCCATTACGAACTTCACATGCGAAATTTGAAACAATTCCGGTGAATAATGTCGCTAAAATCATCAAAATACCAAATATCAGGGGGTACCGTTATTTGGGGGCTATAGGAAGACGTGGACCTACATGGCTCATATTTTGACTTAGGATGTGGTATCCATTACGAACTTCAAAAACCAAATTTGAAACGATTCCGGTGAATAATGTCGCTAAAATCATCAAAATACCGAATATCGGGAAGTAACGTTATATGGGGGGCTACACGAAGACGTGGACCTGCACAAATAATTTTCTGTCTTAGGCTGTAGTATCCATTACGAACTTCAAATGCCAAATTTGAAACAATTCCGGTGAATAATGTCGCTGAAATCATCAAAATACCGAATATCGGGAGGTACCGTTATATGGGGGCTATATGATAACTTGAACTACATGGCCCATTTACGAACTTAACCTGCCTACTGGCAAAATATACATGTGTGCAAAATGTTAGCCTTTTATCTCAATTTGTTCGAAAGATAGCGTGATTACAACAGACAGTCAGACAGACAGACGGACAGACAGACAGCAGACAGATACACAGACAGACAGACGGACATTGCTAAATCGTCTTAGAATTTTACGCTGATCAAGAATATATATACTTTGTTGGGTCTGACATGAGCATTTCGAGGAGTTACAAACGGAATGACAAAATTAATATACCCCCCTCCATAGTATGGTGGAGGGTATAAAAATATGTTAGTACAAAATGGCAATATGATTTTAAAAAACTTAACCAAAAACTTACTAATTTCGTTGTCATTGCAATGTGATAAAGTTCGAATGGACTCACCTGAAAATGAAAAAGAAAAAAAAACAAAAAGAATATTTATTATTAAACAATTACGGCATTAACATTTCAAGGGAATACATTAACATATTAAAAAATTTGTTTATAAATAAATGTACATACATTAAATAATAATATATGTTGCGATTAATATAAAATACATATAATATAATATGACACATTAACATAATCCATTTGCAGTGGCCACACACACACACCAGAGTAAGTATTGGCATTAAAAGGTTATTATGGTGGTTGAGTTTTATCATTAGTTTGAGTACCATAAACTACTCTATGGTCGATTAATCAGTAGCAACAGCATATCAATCATAGAGAGAGATTAAATGTACTGAACTAATGAAACCAAGTAGACTAAGTAACGGATATGGGAAAAATGTGGAAATTAAATTAAAGTATGGTTTTTTGTTGCGATCCATGTTTTCATCTGCGATATTGTGAGGTTGTTACCCAGGGGACGTATAATTAATGTAAATTAAAAAAGTTAAATAGTATCAGTCGGTTTTGCCGACAGATATGTACTCCCAGCCTTGACTAATGATTATTCAAAATCTTTGCCTCGGCGAGGTTCCGAATGGTTGGCCAATATTGACCAATTCGTATTCAACCTAAGACTGGTATAAATATTACAACGTGACAGATTTGGACTATATCGACTACTTCCTATACTTTATATGAGATATATGGAAATTTTGGGAAATTGTGGAAATATGTATAAGATAATAGATATAGCGGACTGAAGTATTCCGTTTTCATACTTCATCTAGTACAGATAAATTATTGGTATGTGCATTTTGAAGGAAATCGAACATTTATATCAAATTTTTTGCGAAATCATATATTCTTATAAATGTCATATTCATATCAGATTTCTGGTTGTGCGACTTGTTTCGCAAGTTATGACAGATATAAGTATTGAAAATTGTGACCCTTTTGTGGGCGGGGTACCTGAAGGGGTTGGCAGATGTATATCATCTTCACAAGAGATCTTGTGGTAGCAAAAATGCTTCTATGTGGCAAATTTGAGGAGATGGATGGATGGATTTAGATACTTATGTCGCTTTCTTTGAGCGTTCTTTAAGCGATTTTGAGGTACTTAATGGAGTATATATAGATATATACCCTCTCTAGCCATATGATGAGGGTATAACTAGCCATACGGCTGAGGGTAAATATTACAAAGAAGAGGGCAACTTTCCCCTTTCATTTAGGTTATATTGCGATGTAAACATTCTAATACCGATGAAGGTGTATTTTAATTTAAGGTCTGCATTCATATTTGTATACCCTCTACCATTCTATGGAGAGATAGAAGGTAGGTAGGTTAAGTTCGCAAATGGGCCATGTCGGTCCACGTTTTCGTATAGCCCCCATATGACGGTACCTCCCGTTATTCGATATTTTCATTATTTTAGCGACATATTTACCGGAACTATTTCCAATTTCGTGTTTGAAGTTAGTAATGGGTACTGCAGCCTACGCCAAAAATTTTTGTATGCAGTTCCACGTTTTCGTATAGCCCCCATATAACGGTACCTCCCGATATTCGGTATTTTGATGATTTCAGCAACATTATCCACCGGAATCGTTTCAAAGATCTTAATGGGTACTACAACCTGTGGCAAAAAATGTCGTATGCCGGTAGACGTCTTCGTATAGCCCTTATATAACGGTACCTCCCGATATTCGGCATTTTCATGATTTTAGCGACTTTTATTTACCGGAATTATTTTAAATTTCATATCTGAAGTTCGTAATGGGTACTACAGCCTATGAAAAATTTTTCGTATGCAGGTCCAGGTCTTTGTATATCCCCCACATATCAGGGTTTCATTTAAGCGGTAGTTTTCGGATTTTTTTCAACTTTTTAAGTTCCTCCAAAGCAACATTATCCACCGGAATCGTTTGAAATATCTTAATGGGTACTACAACCTATGGCAAAAAATTTCGTATGCCGTTAGACGTCTTCGTATAGCCCTCATATAACGGTACCTCCCGATATTCGCATTTTCATGATTTTTTTTACGGGAATTATTTTAAATTTCATATCTGAACTTCGTAATGAGTACTACAGCCTATGACAAAAATTTTGGTATGCAGGTCTACGTCATCTTATAGCCCCCAGATAATGGTTTCCATTCAAGTGGTAGTTTTCTGTTTTTTTTTTTTTTTTTTGAAATTTTTCAAGTTTTTCCCAAATGGTCGGTCCGGCAGAAATTAACTGCTTTCTTACTTGATTTTTGCTATGCTGTGCAATATTTTTTTTAACAAATTGTTGAAACAATGAAAACCCCCAAAATAATGAATTTTAAATGAATTTTCTTTTTTTTTAATATTTAAATTATTTAATTTTCACATGTTCTTCAATGTTAAATTTTTATAAAAACTAAAAATAAATAAAACTATGGTTTGATATTTGCCCCAGATTTGGTAGGACAAACTAGACCAATTTTTATATTTAAATCTATAAAGAAATTCGCATATTTTGGCTTTTCGAAACTATTAAAGCTCTATATGTTCCTAAACCTGCAGAACTTTTCCCACATTTAACGCTCCTTATTCCCTGTATTCGGGCCAAAGATCTCTGTAACACTCTATTGCCGATTATCGCTGCTATTTAAGCTACAGTGTCAATTAAGTCATTTTCCGCTATAATATTTATTTATCTATTATATTTATCCACCATATTTCATTGTTCATTTATTGAATGGACAACTTCATCCATGCAACAACACACATAATGTGAACGAACACAATGTGTCTTTTTGTATCGTATGTATGTGTGTGTATCGCCATGCAATTACACACTAAACAAATACATAATTGAACGGTGATGAGTGTTGACCTCAGGTTATATCGAGTTAATTAAAAACTCATAAATTTTTAAGACAAACACAAATGAAATACAATGGTCACAAAGGCTTTGTTGTCCAACAAACTATGGTGGTAAGAGCTGGACAGGAGACAAAAAACAACAAAAAAAAAAAAATCGGAAAATAATGACCGGTTAACCCAGGTGAGTCAATATTTATAAACTCTGCACACAAATTGGATGCTGTTGTTAATGGCGGTGAAGTGGTCAATACCAACCAAACCAGACTAGCTAATTTAATGTTGCTGACATATACAGATATTAAATAGAAAAAGAGAGGACGTTATGTGTGTGTGCGGTTTTTATACAAAACAAAATATGCTGTGACCACATCAAATGTTAACAATTTATTGGGCGAAGGCGCAGGGTTAATGATGCAGGCCAAGACCCTCAAACAAAACCTCATCTCCAGAGATCACATTCATACGCAGAAATACAACAAAAATAATATGAATACATAAATCCCATATTAATTAAGTGATAAGTGAAACAATTAAATAATTAATTAACATTTAACGCAGCAGCAGTAACAACAAAAAACGCATTACTATAAAATCATTGTATATGCATGTATATGTGTGCAATCATTACATTAAAATAATGTAAACATTATAAATATTCATTTAGAAGCTGATCTGAGATGGAGTGAGTGCGAGAGAGAGAGAGGGAGAGCAAGATAATTGCAGGCATTGATTTTTCCTATTGTTGTGTCTTAAAGACCGATGACGAAAAGTCTACGGCTACGGCCACAATATTTACGTATCATTGTTTGCATAGGGGGGTGGTTAGTATTTGCTTGTTTAAACATGCACAATAATTATAAATATGCAAATTGTTATTGATGAATATATTGACACAATTTGCATTAATTTGCAATTGAAAGCAAAAACAACAAATAAATGAAAAATAAATCGAATAACCGAATACGAAATCAAAACAATAAAAGGCGTAATTATTTGAGGTGAAGAAGTCAAAATTATGAAACGTGAAGACAAAATAAATGGTCCGTTGGGAGTTGAAGAACATGGAGAATTTTTAGAAATCCAATGATGAATTTTTAAGGATTTTTGGTTTTCAATTAGCAAAAATGTAAAAGCTACTAGGACAGTGTTGACATGTTTGGTCGGGATACCGTAGTATTTTGTTGTTGCAAAATAATCAGGCGTAATCCCTATTATTATTGTTTTTATAAAAGCAACGATTGGTTATTAATGGAGAAAGATGGTAATGTTTACCAGGGGGTAAGGCAAGGAATACCTAGGAATGGAAGAGAGCCACCAATCCTCATCAGTTCCATTGTTTTTTCTGGGATATTCTCCCAGGAGCTACTTTTAAAAATAAGCCCTATGATAAAAAAAAAACTTATTTTTTATACCCAAGTGACGAGATCGAAAGCTCAATAGAAGAGGCACCAAATAATTAAATTAAACCAAAATTCTTTTGGAAAATCTTCTACATCTTACAACCGCATTTAAAAATTGGTGTCTCTTTTCGAAACCTAGGTATTCTCTGCCTTACCCCCTGGTAAACATTGCCATCTTTCTCCACTACAAGAAAAAGATGTGTTTATAAAAAAAGCAATAAAGGGGTTAAGCCAGACTATTTTGCAACAACAAAATATAATACCTATTTCCTTAGAGGCATGCAGAGCTGAAATAGTGAATTTTACACACACATGTTATAGGCAAGGTAAGTTGTATTCATGAACTTCAAGAAAAAACATAAGAGAAAACCTATTGGTCTTCTATGAGAGAAGGCCTTCTGGTCTTCTATGAGAGAAGACCTATTGGTCTTCTATGAGAGAAGACCTATTGGTCTTCTATGAGAGAAGGCCTTCTGGTCTTCTATGAGAGAAGGCCTTCTGGTCTTCTATGAGAGAAGAGCTTCTGGTCTTCTATGAGAAAAGATCTTCTGGTCTTCTATGAGAGAAGATCTTCTGGTCTTCTATGAGAGAAGACCTATTGGTCTTCTATGAGAGAAGACCTATTGGTCTTCTATGAGAGAAGACCTATTGGTCTTCTATGAGAGAAGACCCATTGGTCTTCTGTGAGAGAAGACCCATTGGTCTTCTGTGAGAGAAGACCCATTGGTCTTCTGTGAGAGAAGACCCATTGGTCTTCTGTGAGAGAAGACCCATTGGTCCTCTTTTAGAGAAGGCCTTCTGGTCTTCTATGAGAGAAGACTCTCTGGCCTTCTATGAGAAAAGACCTTCGGGTCTTCTATAAGAGAAGACCTTCTGGTCTTCAATGAGAGAAGACCTTCTGGTCTTCTACGAGAGAAGACCTACTGGTCTTCTATGAGAGAAGACCTACTGGTCATCTGTGAGAGAAGTCCTATTGGTCTTCAATGAGAAGACTTTCTGGTCAACTTTGAGAAAACCTTCTGGTCTTCTATGAGATTACCTTCTGGTCTTCTAAGAGGAGACCTGGTCTTCTATGAAAAGACCATCGAGTCTTAGAAGACATTTTGGTCTTTTATGAGAAGACCTACTGGTCACGCAAGGGAAGACCTACTAATTTTCTACGAGAAATTCTAGAAGACCTTCTGGTCTTCTATGAGAAGACCTTCTAGTCTTCTATGAGAAGACCTTCTGGTCATCTATGGGAAGACCTTCTGATCTTCTATAAGAGAAGATCTTCTGGTCTACTATGAGAAGACCTGCGGGTCTTCTATGAAAAGAACTTCTGGTCATCTATGGGAAGACCTTCTGGTCTTCTATGGGTTTCTGAGAGAAGATCTAGAAGTCGCTCTTGTCTTCCATGAGAAAACCTTCTGGAATCCGAGGAGAAAATTGTGTATTTTTAAATATTTTTCAAATATTATCTCTTACTTTGGATTAAAAAAACCAACGACTTCTCTCTCATTTGGAGTTTTTTTTTTTTTTTTTAACATTCTAAAGGCTATCTAAATAACTAATATCATTCTCTATCCCAATACTTTATCAAACTTCCATATCGTACCGCATCCTTATAGTGATAATTTGATATACGATAATACCTTAACTATCTACAAAATTAGAAACCACATAATTTGCCTATTTCCTCATTTCATTGCAAAATGCCTGCGACAGCCATTCATATATGACAGCCTTTTAAATTCAACAGGGTTCATTTTCTTGCATATTTTCTTTGTATGATTGTTGCATTTGTATATTTCAATTGTATCATTACCCAAAAGAATTATGGCCCTTGGCACTACGTGCTCCCTCTCTCTCTCTCTCACACACTCTTTTCCTACCTTACTCTTCGTCTCTTTACTACATTTTGGGTCCTTGCACTTTATTTTCGGTATGACTTCAAATATTTGTCATTGTTGGTATGATTCGTTTATCTGTAAAACACATAATCGAGGTGGCAGTGGTTTGTTTCATGCATTTTAAGGCATTACTGGCTACTATACAAACACACACAGGAATACACACATCCATACCTGCTGCACGCAGATACATATACAGCATACGGAAACCACATTTACCTTATACAGACAACTCCAATGGTATTTGACACACAGGAATCTCCAAACCATATTTTCCATATGAAAGGCAGAGACAGAAAGAGAGGAGGGAAAAGGGGTTAATCCCACTCACCAAACAAACATACCTTCAAAAGGGATTCGGCGATAAAGGACCAAAGTACCGGAGTACGATGGATGTGTGTCTGATGATTGAGTACAGTGTGCCACAACTAGACAGATGAAGAGACAGTAATAAGAACGGACGAAGGGACGGACGGATGGCAAAGGTACACAGGTGACATTGTATGCAGCTGATGTGGAACCAAAATGAAAATTGCATTGAATGCAATTGCAATTGAATTGTGATTGTATCGTTCTCCCTCTTTGTGTCCGTCTGTGTGTGCATGTTTGTGTGACAACAAACAATACCACAATTATATCGAATATAGACTACCGACAATACAAACATAAGCAAATTGTTGTTATTGTCATCATTTATCCTCTATGGCTTTCATATGGAGAGTTAACACTCAAAGAAAAAAATGCATAAATAAAGAAATTATGAAAGGTAGGTTCTTGTGTGAAAGTTCTCTTCAAAGCTGGAGAGAGATGTGAAAATTTCTCCAATTATCTTGAAAAGGAAATTTCAAATTGTCAAGGAATTGTTTGTTTTTATGTTCAAATTTTAGGGGGAAATGAAAACGTTCGATGTGCCAATGAAATGTCAGTGAAGAGTCAAAATATTGAATTAAGAAAAAAATCCGACAAAATATACTAAGAAAGTATTAAATCTACTAAATATCGATTAATAAATAAAAAAAAGAAATGCATAAAAACTAAAAAACAAATAAATAAATTTCAAAAAACAAATTTCATATAAAAAAAACTTAAAAAATTGGAAACTTTAGAGGAAAAATTACAATGCGACCAAAAAAAAAGCCTTAATGAGATTTTCGAAAAAAGGACATACTGGGTGAGACGAAAAAACTGCAAGCAACTTCAGACTACTGTCATTTCTAAGCCACTCGTCCGACAGATGTTAAAATTATTCCAGTGACTGCCCATTATATTTTTTACAAGCGTACAAAAGCATTTTGTTGAGAATTTTCCAGCAACAAAGTTATTCGTGATGGAATTCAAGCGTGATAGTGTTATTTCTTTATATTAGGCTGAAAAACCACGAGTGGCTATCGTTAGAACACTCCAGCATTTAAATGCAAATAAATCTTTTTGTCTCGTACCATCGCTCGTTATCATGATACTGGTAGCGAAGCCCGACGTCAAGAAAGTGGTAGGAAGAAAACAGCAACATCAGCAGAAATGGTTCGAAAAGTAAAGAAGCAACTTGATCAAAACCTGCGTCGAAGTGGCCGAAAAATGGCCCATGAGCTGAAAAATGAGCTCGGGGTAAAGTCAATAAAATTCCAAAAAAGGCAAGAACTTACACCGCAACAGATAGAAAATAGATTCAAAAGAGCTAAAGGGTTGCTCCGCTTGGTCGAAAGTGGTGAACTGCCGAATTTGGTTTTCTCCGATGAAAAAACATTCGCTGCCCAGCAGTTTATAAACAAAGAGAATTATCGTGTTTACTTTCCAAAGAGCTCAGCTGAAATTCTACACCTTCGGTTGGCCACCAGAACTCAAGCGCCGGGCCGCCATAACAGCCGATGCGGATACAGCTCTCCGCTCGTATTAATCGACCGTTGCATCAGAATAAATGCCAAATTATATGGGGAAAATATTCTGAAGGGTGTATTAAAGCCTTGGGCATGCAAACATTTTGGCCGCATACCTTGGACATTCCAACAGGACTCAGCACTATTGCACTCATCACTCGCCACCCAAGAATGAGGTTCTTCGCTTCATTTCCAGCGCATAATGGCCACAAAATCTTCGGTTACCAATCCGTTGGACCATTGTGTCTGGAGTATTTTGGAAAGCAATGTTGGCACTAAAAAATTACCAAAGTGTCGATCACCACAAGCAAGCGCTTCGCCGGGAATGGGCCAAAATACCGCAGAGCAACATTCGGGCAGCTTGTGACGTTTTCATTGGCCATAATTCGTACCAAAGGTAACCAATTCGAAGAAATCTAAACGTATTCTAAAATTTGATGCTATTTCCGACATTTTTTGCTTTCATTCAATAAAATTAAAAATGATGGCGTTGCAGTTTTTTTTATCTCATCCTGTACACACTGTTTATCTTGGAAACACGAGTAGTCATTGTTAAAAAAGCGAAAACTTTTTTAATTCTTTTTTAAATTATGTGAAAATCCAAGATTAGACCTTCAGAAAAAGTCATAAAAAATTCTTGGAAAATTTTCCTAAAAATTCCGATCAGACAGCCCACGTTTTTTTTCTAAAAAAAAAACATTAAAGTGTACACGACTGGTCTTTGACAAAACACACAAAAAAAAACATAGCTCTTCAATTCCCAACACTTATTTATTCATAATATTATGTTAAAGCTATAACTGTGACAATCTCCTCGATATGTTAAAAATATTGCAGGTTGCAGTCTAATTTAAAGATTTTCTCGTCTCAAACAAATAATTTAAATCTAACACAGAAATATCTCTTTTAATTCCTGTTAATTTTCTAATTTCTCTGGCATTCAAAGCAAATCTCTTCCCTCCTCCTTCCCCATACCACACCACATTCATGATCACATTCATTCTGAGATTTCCATTTAAATAGGCTTTGGAAAATGATTTCTTGTTGCTTTGCAGCCACCATGAAAACGAAGGATAACGAAAAAAAAATAGAAATTGAAAGAAATGACAGCTCAGCTTGGCATGAAACCTACTACTCGGCTGTTTGATGACCCATCATATGGCGTATCAATATCCATTCATGTTCTCTTTCATGTCGGTGTGACAATATCTCGCACACAACGTGATTGTGGTGCAAGTGGTGATGCGGAGTATCTCCAATGAAATACAAACGACAATCACATATATGGAGAGTTCAATCGCCTACATGACAGTTTCGCATCTAATGACATTAGACAACACAGGCAGAGACAGAGAGAGAGGGAGACGAGCAAACGGCTACAACAGCATCGTTGTTGTGAAAAGCTAATGAATATTCGATGAAGAGCAGAGCAGAGGAGACGGCAATGAGCGACAACAAAAATTGTTGAGCTTATTGTGGTGGTGGTGATATGACAAAAGACAAATTGATTTGGCTTTTGCAGAACACACACACACACACTGACACTGACCACAAACCAAATACATTAATATGGGCCAAATTGTACATCATCATCCTGGTTGGAAAGGCAGGTACGATACAAATGATTTTGATGGTGTTGCAGGTGAGGGGCGAGTAGGTGGTCTTGTTTTCTTAAAGTCCCCCAAGAGCTGACATCCAACAGCTCATTGGCAACATAACGCCCTTTACCACACAGTTCAATGGACAATGTCACTGGACGGATGATTTACATTGCCATGGCAAAAACATTAATTCACACTTTGGCCCTCCTTGGCCAATGCTGGAAAAAAGGAGGGCATTAGTTGATACTTAAACGCCTTAACGAATATGGTTTTTGTTAGTTTGACTTGATAACACTGGTCAAGCATCCCATCCAACATCAACTGGCCAACTCACTCACAACAAAGTTCGGAAGAAGATGATGGGAGGACAACAAGTAGCTCAGAACACACACACAAAAACTTCATCATTCTGGCTGGCTAAAAATAGCAGCGGTGGTATCTTCTGTCAGTTTGATGTGTTTCTAGTTGAGTTGTGGTATGGTGTGCGGGAGTCTGTTGCTCTGGCTGTGTGCGTGTGTTTTTGGTGGTATTAACACAGTGGCATTTACACAGTTATTTGCTTGTTTTGATGTCAGGAAAACTGATCCTTGTGCATCATCACAACATTTTTTGTTTTGTGGGGCTTCCTGGCCACACTAGCATATGTTGCCAAAAATATACAACAGCAACAAAGTGGGATTCTCCAGTTGCCGGGAACCCGGGATAGCCTGGCCAACTTCTGGCATGACCAACATTTTGTGATGATGCAGATGAAACATGACCATTAAATTTATGCTACCAAACAAACGAGCAAACAAAAGAGACCTAGGAAATCACTTTGCCAATGACCGCCACCACCACTATCCGCCTTCATGGACCGGCGGTGTGATGACAAACCATCATGTTGTTGTTTTTGCCGTTGCTGTTGTTGTTTTGTAAATAGTGTGTTTTTATCTGTCAGCGTTTGGCTTGGTGGTGTGTGTTGTTTCCCTGTTTGTTGTCAGTTGGTCAGAGCTGTAGATGATGATGATGATGCTGTTGCTCGGCCTGATGATGATGGCATTGTCGGTTGGTCGGTTGTTTGGTTGGTTGGTCTGCATATTTGTTTCAATGGTAATTTTTTGTTTGGTTGGTGGGGGTGTAATTCGAAAGGGAGAGAGATAAGGGTGCGTGTTTGGAAGCCAAAACAAATCTACACAAAAATCCACAAAATTGTGGCTTAAAATTGCATTCAGATAGACAAAGAGCCAGGATGGTAACACACACACATATGGACATGATGCATTATAGCCATACAAGAGTAAATTACTGCACAATCTCTCCCCTTACCTCTTCCAACTTGTTTGGAAACAAAGGCTACCGGTCTAGTTGGCTTTGGGATTCTGGCAATCGAAAACCAACAAAACCCGCCAGCCAGTCATGACTGAATGAGATCCGGGGGTAGCTAATAGTTGCAAATGCATTTGAGTGGTAAACCCCCTTTCCCTTTTCTGCAGATAACGTTGACACCAACCGAAAATTTCGCCAAAAAAAATTCAATGCATTTTCGTTATGACAATGTCAAGCATCTTCTGGGAACATCTTAACTAGATTGGCCTTTGCATTCCACACACACTCAACCATCACGCCATCCACATGGCTGGCTGCTAAACATAAAAACACTGTTGCTTTCATCATCCTTAATCTCTTGGCTTTTTTTTTTTTTTTTGTTCACGTTGTTTCTTTGAGAGCTATGCCTCTCTCCAAGTACTTTGTGTTTAACATTTGCGGTCACAGTGCATTTGCATCTTCTTTGGCCAAGGATTAAAAGGCAATGATTGGATCGGCCACCAAACAAGGTCCAAAAAAGAAACAATTTCTCTTCTCATCTCCCCACCCTCCTTCAGAAGAACACAAAAAGCCTCCATGCATAAAGGGAACATTGGAAATTGGGCAACTTCATCAGCATCCTGATAGGTTCTTGTTTACGCTTTGGTTTGACTTGTCTTCTTTTTTTCGTTGTAGTTGCTTCTGCTTCTATTGTTTGCCCATTGCGGTTGGGTTAGTCGTCGGCATATTAACATTTTGCCACCTGCCCCCTGCCCAGCTCCGAGGAAGGCCAAAGGGATATAACAAACAAATCACTGGTTGGTTTAACTTTTCTAACAAAGTTTCAATTTTCTTAATTAACTTGAAACAAGAAAGATTAATTGTAAGTTTGGAAGAAAGAAGAAGGAAGGGTGGTTGTGGTAGGTATGGCCCAAGGCCAAAAGGGCGATAGGTTAAATTGTAATATGAATAAAGGCTGGCTAGCTGGGCTAAGTTGGCTATTAAATGCTGTTCACATTTTCAAATTAATCTTAAATGTTAGATGGTCTGTACAAATAATGTGGCCTTTAAAGAGCCTTGAAATGTTTTTACAAAGGAAGAGAAAGTAATTCTTGGGTTTCATTTAAAGGCGTATGAGCCATGAATAGTCGGTGAGAAATTATACGCCACCATGGCCAGAAGATAAAATTACAATGTGAAATTTATCCAAGGAATATCTCGATATCGTGATTATTTATTTAAATATTTTAGAAGAATAGATTTTTTCAAAGGGCCCTAATCGTAGATGTATTTTTTAGAGCAAATCTAATCATAGTCATAGTCTCATATTTTAAATAAGTAGCGAAACTTTAGCTAAAATTGTAGGTTTTTAAAGAATATTCCATGTTGATTTCTTATTTTTTTAAATTATAGCTATTTCTGCAAAAAAAAAAAAAAAAGATCATGCCTTTTAAACTAAAATTAAAAAAAAAAACATTTTTACTTAAATCACAAATTTTTTAAGATATTTTTTAAGGACCATATCTGTTACATTTGTGGATTTTTCATTAATGTCTTGCAGATGATTTTTAAAAATTTGTTTATAAAAGTATATTCCATCTACATACGTGGACTTCTTGATGAATTTTTTTCAGAACTTCTAAGCAGTAATCGCGATTTCTAAATAATTTCAAGGACTTAAAAGAATATGTGTCAAGGACTTCTTAGCGGCAATGGTCTTTTTACAGGTTTTTTTAAGGACTATATTATTCGTGGATTTTTGTTAACAGCTTTTGAAGGGATTTCTAAGCAGCAATCGTAAATTTCTTAAAAAGTGTTTTTTAAGACTATTTCTGAAGGCGATATTACTCATAATCTTGGATACAATAATGTCTCAAGTTTGAATTTTTTTAAGGGATAGAGAATTTATTAAAGGTTTTTTTACCTATTCTCTAAGCAACAGTATTAGATTTTTAATAATCATGGACTTAATAAAGAATTTGGTCAAGGATTTTCAAAGCAGCAGTTGTCGATTTTTAAAGAATATTTTCAAGTTGCGATCATTGCATCAGCAATTATGCATTTCATACAGATTGATTTCAAGGACTTTCCAAAAAGCAACCTATGATTTTTTAAAAGCCATTTATTAACATAATCCCGGCTTTTTAAAATAATTTTTTAACGATAATTTTAAGGATAATAATGAATTGTCTTTTTTTTTCAATATTTTGCAAGGACCATTTCAGGAAAAAATCGGAACTTAACATATTCTTTTTCTAGGAACATTTCATTCATAATCGACAATTTTTCAAAGATTTTTTTAGTTTATTTTAAAATTTTTTTCTTCAAGGATTATTTCATTGGCAGTCGTGGATTTTGAAACGTTTTTTTCAAGGAATTTTCTGTAGACAATCGTGGATTTTTAAGAGAATTTTCTTTCAATGACTTTTCAATTTATAATCGTGGATTTTTAAGAGAATTTTCTTTCAAGGACTTTTCAATTTATAATCGTGCATTTTTAGAAGAATTTTCTTTGAAGGATTTTTCAATTTAAAATCGTGGATTTTTAAGAGAATTTTCTTTCAAGAACTTTTCAATTTTAATCGTGGATTTTTAAGAGAATTTTCTTTCAAGGACTTTTCAATTTATAATCGTGGATTTTTAAGAGAATTTTCTTTCAAAGGACTTTTCAATTTATAATCGTGGATTTTTAAGAGAATTTTCTTTCAAGGACTTTTCAATTTATAATCGTAGATTTTTAAAAGAATTTTCTTTCAAGGACTTTTCAATTTATAATCGTAGATTTTTAAAAGAATTTTTCTACAAGGATTTTTAAATTTATAATCGTGGATTTTTAAAAGAATTTTCTTTCAAGGACTTTTAAATTTATAATCGTGGATTTTTAAAAGAATTTTCTTTCGATGACTTTTCAATTTATTATCGTGGATTTTTAAACGAATTTTCCTTCAAGGACTTTTCAATTTATAATCGTGGATTTTTTAAAGAATTATCTTTCAAAGACTTTCCCGGGGGTTTTCAAAAGAATTTTTCCAAGGACTATTTGATCGATAATCGTGGTATTAAAAAGGAATTTTTCTAAGGAATATTTGATCGATAATCATTGATTTTTAAATGAATTTTCCAAGGATAATTTGATTGATAATCGTGGATTTTTATATGAATTTTTCTAAGGATTCTTTCATTGAAATTCGTGGATTTTTAAATGAATTTTCCAAGGATTATTTGATCGATAATCGTGGATTTTTAAATGAATTTTCCTAAGGACTCTTTCATTGAAATTCGTGAATTTTTTTAATAAATATTTCCAAGGACATTCCCATTCATAATCAGATTTGAACAATATGGTCTATTTCCTTGACTTTATAAGAGTTATGTGATAATTTTTGTAAATTTATGAAATGTGCATTATGCGTATCCGATAAATTGGACTTAAGAATTCCTCTTCAGCTAATACAGAAAATTGCGATGTACACAATTTAATGAAAATCGAACATTTAATTCCAAATTTAAGCGAAAGGTTGTTAATCAAAAATGTAACCACTTGTGGGGGAGGTATGAGAAGGAATGGGCCGATAAATTCCATATCCATGCCACATATCTTGTAGAGATACATATTTGTAAATAAAAAGTTTGACAAGAGTCGCTGACTTGTTTCGCAAGTTGTGAACGATTGATTGTGAGTGTATTGATGGGCCGATTTTGCCAATCTTTGAACTCGATATAGGTTGGATAACAATATTACGATGTACAAGGTTTGTACTAAAACGGAAATTTTCTTGGAGTGTTATCGTGCCATTGACCAACGCTAGATCGACTTCAAATGCCCTGAATTAGTCCCAAGAGACCAAGGTTCTATTATTTCGATGAGGCACGTTTTGACCGTATTGAATGATATATATCCTCTGTATACACATTGCAGAGGGTATAAAAATGTCAGTACTAATCCCAGATTTTTGCAAGAATACTTTATAAATTCTCATAATTTAATACAACAAAATATTCAAATTTCTTAAAATTCCCAAAAACTCTTTTAAATTCCAACATCCTTGAGTTTTGCAATTTTCGAAATTATCTTAAGTGAACATTAATTTTAATCTAGGCGAAATATGTGTGTTAATTGATTACAATACTTAAACAGCAAAAAAAAAAATCAATCTTTACAGACATTTCTCATATGTTACTATGCTCTGAATAAACAGACATACACACATGCAAATATGCCATACATATACATTTTCATCAAGGCTGATGGCCTCCACAGTTTTTTTTTTTTTTTTTTCATTTCATTCTGCACTTCATTCATCAAACTTGGCTACGCACAATTGGGTAAATACGAGTGAGCTCATAAAAATGAGAACGAAAAAAAAACAAACACAAACAAAAAATAGAGGAAGAAGATGAAAATAGAAAAAAAATCCTTTTTGTTACCTTCGTCTACTTTTCACAGAATCTCACACACACAGCCACATACACAAATTCCAGCACATAGAAACCAACTAATATTTGTAGATGCCGACTGTTGTTTGGTTGTGTGATGTGGATGTTGCTCTATATGAAATTCTCATGTTGGTTTTACATACGTTTTGTACCGTTATTTTTTATATGTTTCATCATATGTTTTTTTTGCTTCTTTTCGTTCTTCTTCATCCTACAACACTTATACAATGGCATTATGAGTGTGGGGGCAGGGAAGGAAGGAAGAGTAGCACATCGACGTCACCACTCATTCATAGAGAAAAAAACAACAACAACAGCTGTAGTGTGTGGCAGCATTTCCGTTGGCACATAAATCCTGCCACTTTTCTTCTCTCTCGCCATATCCCCAGCGTTATCTAACAACGACAACAACAAAGATCTCAGTCTCTGTTGTGTGTAAAACCGTGTTGGGATTTTGTACACATTTTTTTTGTTAAAGGTGAAATAAAAACCGCAATTACCTTAAAAAAATAATAATAAATTTTCATATACTGCCACGTCGACGTCGTCACCGTCACCAGCGTCATCCTCAGAGCCATGGGTACTTCCAGCGCGGAAATGCCAAAAATGAGAACAAAAATTATTCACACAACAAGGGAAACAAACAAGAACACAGTTAAGGCACTGACAACGGCAAACGTGTCTTGGCGGTTGCTTAGAGTAACATGGGAGAAGACGGCGAAGAACGTGCGTGTGAGTGTGTGTGTGTTGGCGGCGCTATATTAAAAATAGAACTCATCACAATAGTACTTAAGCTGCTGCTGGCAAAGTAACAACGACAACGTAGACGTTGACAAAGTCCACAACGACAGCAGTGTCTGTCTGTATGTCTGCCTATTTGACATAGTGTTAGTTTGTCACATTTTGCAGTGTCAGCTAATGGTGGTGGTGGTGGCTGTGGCATGGTGGTATTGCAATGAGAACGACGGATGTTGGCCGTCGAGCCGGTTTAAGACATTTTAAAAGGCAGTCAAGTGAGGTTAGATTAGGTTATGTGCTTGCTTTTAAGGTGGTTTTGAATCTTTGAAAAACTCACACACACACACACAGAAGCATTTATAGGAAGAAGAGTTGAGGACATTTTGTAATTTAAATTGTTTAAAGATATACAGATCAAAGTAATGTTAAACAAAACGGCGATTCATGACTATTTTAAAGAGACAAAGTAAGTGGCGCCCAACGTAAGGGTTGTAAAAATACTTTTTGAGTTTAACGGATATATTGCCGAAGGATTTGCAGAACATTTAAGATTTCAGATTTTTGAAATATTTTTAAAATGTATTGAAATAACTTAAAAGTGAAAAGAAATTGGCGCCCAACGTGAGGTCTTTACAAACGCTTTGTGGGTTTTGATGATCATTTTTTATAAACTTTAAAAAATAATTGTGTATTTTTCGGGAACCGGAAGAGCTACAATCTTTGGCTCTCTGAGCAAATGCTCTTTAAGGAATAGTAGAATGAGTTTGGCAAAAAATGGATGGTGTATTTCTAAAGAAAAGATATAAAGATATTTATATTGTAGAGCTATTTAGGGAAGGACTTTCAGGAAGTGTACCTTTGAAAGGGGGAAAATAAAGTGGCGCCCAATGAGACCTCGAAAACTTTTTCCGAGCAAAAATATATATATTTTTTTTGAAGAACTATTAGGACTGTAGGTCTGATTTTTATCGGGTTTAGAGAAAATAATCGAATAGAATGTTACTTGAAGGAAATATGATGGCGGAGACATCCATACACAATTTATGGGCTATCAGAAAGTGGACCACGCCAAAATAAAGTGGCGCCCAACGTAAAGCTCTTAAAACACTTTCCAAGTTTAAAGGTTTTTTTATTTATTTATTTATTTATTTATTTTTTTTTTTTTTTTTGAAAAACTTTCATGATCTGTTTTTATGAAACGTAGATATCGATGGAATATTTGAAGGAAGGGTCATCAGAAAGTGAGTAAAAATCATGAAGGAGAATAAGAAAGTGGCGCACAACGTCAGACATTTTCTGCTTTTAAAGGATATTTTTTGAAAAACTATTGGACCTGTAATTGTGATTATTTTTTTCAAATATTTCTCAGGGAGTATTGGAGCAACAATTTCGTGTTCTTTGATAATCCTTTCTAGAGGATCACAAAAATGGGAATATTTTTTTAAATGCTAACAGAATGAATAATTCGATTCAATATTTTAAGGAAGGATTATCAGAAGAATTGCCATGGTAATTTAAAGAGGAAATATATGTGGCGCCCAACGTGAGGCACTAAAACACTTACTTAGCTTTAAGAATATTTTTTGAAAAATAATCAGAACTATAATTGTGTATGTCTTCGGTACATCTTTAGGGACTTTTACAGCAGCAACTTCTTTTAGAATTTTAAATCGTGGAATATCCAAGTGGGTTTGAAGAGAGGGAATGGTAAATATATATAATGAAAATGATATTAGAACGTGGATTTTCATGAAACATATAAATTATCAGAAAGTGGGTAAATATAGATTTTTTTAGCATTTTTCTAGAAGGTCTGATAAATTTTTAAGGAAATACGAGAAATTATTTTTTTAACATTTTTCTAGAAAGACTTATAAAATTTAACGACATTTTTTTCAGGAACTATCAGAACACGATGGTTCTATAAAATAGTTTTGGAAAGGACAATAATAGAATGGGTTTCTTTCGAATACTTTTTACACGCCTTTTTTAAAGGCATTACCAATGCTTGGTTTCCAGCGTGGAACCTAGTTTTTATACAGAAAAGAAATGGAAGGACTGTCAAGAGTTATTTTTACGGATCGGATTAAATGTTTTATAAAAAATGTTATAAAAAATATTTAGTTAAAGGACCATCATAGCCCGATTTTTAAATAAAGAAATTTTTAAAATTATTTTTTTGATGAAAGGACAATCAGAGTTCGTCTATTATAACGAATATTGTTAGGAAGGGTCTTTGAAACGTTGTCCCATAATGACAATATACAATTAGTATGATAACTTTTAAAATGTTTAATTTTTAGCAATCTCTATATTTGTAGCAATTTCTCTCAATCTCACATATTCCATTCTTAAGCCTTGAAGTCAAAGTTCATACCATCTTTTTTTAATTTAACCATATGCGAAATTATTTTTATGCAAAGTCAATGAAAGGGCATGGTGCTGAAAGTTCATGTTAAACTCTCATCACTGAAAATTTCATCACACATTTATAAAGTTTTACATATTCACAGTTTTTGGTAACAAGAGCAGAACATGAGTTTTATGATTGCAAAGAGTCGGACTTTAGTTAGTAGTTGACGCTGCCTGGCTGACTGACTGACTGAATGCCAGTGTTAAGTGCTGGTATTTGTCATGGTAATAAGGTGTCACACTCACTCAGTCTCCCACATAGCATTAATGCACTCATGTGAACCTTGTGTGTACTGGACTGCATGCAGCAGCAGCCGTCGTAACACATTTATGCATTTTTAATTTACAGAATTTATAAGTTAAAAATATTAAATATTAATATTTACACCCTCAGTGCTTGGCTTTCCAACCGCATAGTTTTGTATGCAAAAAAAAGGATATTCCTACATGAGCTCATCCCTACACCATTCCACCCTTTCCCCTCTTTTTATACAAACTACATATTCTGTTCATGTCACACAGGACTATTTCAACTTGATTCGGTTTTACGAATTCAACCACATGTTTTCCATATCAATCATGACCATCATCATCAGCAGCAGCAGTGGGAGGGAGAGATTCAGGATCTGATCCTACACTCCCCCTCACACGCCAAACCAACAGTTATTTGTTGCAGTAAAATGAAACTTTGTTACAACTGTTTGTTTTGTAGTTGTAAAACAGCCCCAAAGTAAGGCGAGGTGCACACACAGTGTATGTGTATTGGTGTTTCTGTTGTCCAGGGTTTATGTTTTGAATAAATATATAAATAAGTAATAATGGCCAGTATTCACAACATCCATCCCTGGTATCCCCCCATAGACCATTTGGCAACATTGTCATCATGGAATTTTTAATTCCATTGTAGACATTTTCGGCCACCCCCTACCAGGTAAAATCATCTGTCATCTACATTACTTTCCTTGTGAACATGAACTGTTTTTGGCCAACGCATTAGCTTTGCAGAATTTGTCAGTAATCTGTCATTTTTAATAAAACGTTTCACAAATGGAATCTGTTGGGAAATTTTGAAATTGAAATGGCAGCAATATGAGATGCATGAGTGTGACTGAGATATTAAATAAAAAAATCTTTGAAAATAAAAATCATATAATTCATAAGCTAGAGTGAACCCAAAGAACATATAGAAATAAAAATAAATAAATTCATGAACATATATTTTAAGGTCTTTCTAGATTTTTTTATGGAGACCTGTTCTGTAATAACAAGTAAAAAAGCAGCTAAGCTCGACCAGGCTGAACTTTTAATACTCTCCACAAAACCTAAAAAATTAAAAAATGCGTCGAAATATTCAAAAATTAAATTATGAGGGAGCTAAAATTAACCGTTAAGAGAGAGCTATACGAAGACGTGGACCTGCATAAGTAATTTTCTATCATAGGTTGTAGAACGCATTATGAACTGGAAATACGAAGTTCCGGTGAATAATGTCGCTAAAATCATCAAAATACCGAATATCTGGAGGTACCGCTTTATGGGGGCTATACTGGCAAAATACACAACAGACGGACATTGATGAATCGACTTAGAATTTAACGCAGATCCAGACTATACCAATCTGTTTAAATATTGTGTCTGGAGTATTTTGGAAAGCAAGGTTGGCACTAAAAAATACCAAAGTGCTGATCACCTCAAGCAAGTGTTTCGCCGGGAATAGGCCAAAAAACCGCAGAGCAACATTCGGGCAACGTGTGAAGGTTTCATTAGCCGTTTGAAGGCCATAATTCGTGCCAAAGGTGACCAATTCGAATAAATCTAAACTTATTCTAAAATTTAATGCTATTTCCCACATTTTTTGCTTTCATTCCATAAAATTAAAAAAAAAAATAAATTATGGAGTTTGACTTTGTTGCAGTTTTTTATCTCACGCTGTATGTAGGGTCTAATATGAGTCTTTCGATGAGCTACAATCGGAATGACAAAGTTAATATATCCTCAATTTTTCCTCTTATTATTATATTTACAAAAGGGTATTCTTTCAAAGACTTGTAGAAGGGGAATTTTTAATTATTTCGAATTTTTTTTATATATATTTTCGAAAGAATCTCAGAGCCTTGTTTTCGTAAAGAATATTATTTTTTTCGGAAGGACTCTGAGAACCTGTTTTTTATAACCAATACTTGCTTTACTTTGAATGAGATATTTTATAATATTCGACAAGTTTGCGTTTTATGAGAGTTATTAGTTAAAATTTTGACCCGTTGAGGGGAAGGTTCCAAAAGCAGTAATACGATATTGTCCTTGTTCACAATATATCTTAAGTAGATAGAAGTATTGGGATATGCCGAGTTTGACCGTAATCGGATGCTTATTTTGCGTTTTACGAGCTTAATGAATATTCCCAAATTTTGACTCTTTATGAGGGAGGTACCAGATGGAGTGGACCGATATATTCCATTTTCACATCAGATCTAGAGCTAATAAAATATTGCGATGTGTGTAATTTGAAGACGATCGGACTCTTATATAACATTTTAGAACAAAAATTTTTTATTCACAATATTGAGCCTTTATGGGGGAGGTACTTGATGGAGTGCACCGACAAATATTAGGATATCCTAAGTTGAAGTCAAATCGGATTATCCTTTCTCTTTCGGTGCAATAAAATATTTTTTTGAAAATATCCAACTTTTGTGGGGGAGGTACCAGAAGGCTTTATGTTAATAAAAATATTGTGATTGAAGACAATCTTACTCTTAAATCACATTTTATAAGACTTATAATGATTGAAAATTCTGACCCTTTGTGGGGGAGGCACTTAATGGTTTGAACCGATATTGTCCATAAAAAATATTTGGATTTGCAAAGTTGGAGCAAAATCGGAATATACTTTCACTTTCTGTGCAGTAAATTATTATTTTTGAAAATTTCGACTTATGTGGGGTATGTACGAGAATAAGTGGATCGATTTTGCCCATCTGCGAACTCGATCTAAGTTTGACAATAATATTACGATGTACCAAGTTTGGACCAAATCAGATATTTCCTTCGGGAGCTATCGTGTGCACCAGCCAGACAGACGGATGGACATCGCTAGATCGACTCCAAATGTCCGGCAACGGATTTGGTCCAAAGTGATCTAGGGTCTAAAATCGTAATTGCGATGAGGCACGTTTGGACCGTATCAAATGATATATGAAGGGCTCACAGCTATACCGAACTAAGTCATAAAAACATAATTCGAAGATATTTAGAGGTAAAGTAAATGCACTGCCATTAATTTCTAGAAGGAATATTTTAGTCTACCAAAAGAAAATCTAAAAGTCTATATTCAAAATTAACTAATGATATTAATTTAAAATAAAAATAATTTAAATATGTAACTAAAAAAATATTCAAAATTAAAAAAATCTACTTTGGTTCATCATTACTCTGAATAAAATGTCAAGGTTTCATAGCTAAAGCGAACCAAGTCAAAAAAAATAAAATAAAGTATTCGTTATATGACTAAACATAGTTAACTTTAGCGATTAATTTCCCACTAGTTTCGGAGTTTTATTTTAAGTCATGTCTTGGTTTGGCAGCTGGCAGCTGCGGGTGCGGGTGCTTCTATTGTAATTGACAATTATTGTGTAAAATAAATTATTTTTTTTAAATAAATTAATATTAACAAGGACAAAGGAAAATTAAAGGTTTCAACTGTGGTAGAAATAAGAGGGTAAAGTCACACTATTATATGGTTACACCATAGTATGCAGGGTATATTACATTTGTAGTTCCGTTTGTAACTCCTCAAAATATACTAAAGATATCACTCTAGCATCCGAACGAAATGAAGTAGATTGATAAAATTTTACTCAAATGTGAATTATGTCTGTTGGACTTTTGGTATTGAAAATGGGGCATGTAGTTCCACGTCTTTGTATAGCCCCCATATAACGGTACCCCCCGATATGCGGTACTATTGCCGGAACTATTTCAAATTTAGTATTTGAAGTTCGTAATGAATACTACTGCCTATGACTGCAAATTGTCTGTGCAGGTGCACGTCTTCGTATAGCCCCTAATATATGGCTACATTCGGTATTTTTAAGATTTTAACAGAATTTTTAATGGATTTTAATTTTTTGAAAATTGCCAAATTTGTACCAAATGGTGGAGTGTATTCAAAGTTCGGCCCGGACGAACTTACTGGTTTTTTACCTTTTTTGTCAAAGTTATGCATTTGACAACATTTCATTGTCAAAATGTATATTTATAAATCCATTGTACATATAAATCAGATATGGGAATCTGCTTTCTAGGCAGGGAAATTTGACAGAGTAAATTACACAGAATTTAGAGTTGGATATGCTTATTTGAAATGTCTTTACCTTCCTAATTTTACCATGGTTTCAACAAATATTTACACATAAAAAATTCGTCATTTCCGTCTTCATCATTTTTGGGGCTGGCAAATATTCCTCATCTTCATTACTGGAAAAATCACAAGCACTGCTATTATTACTATCCATTTATAGAAAACACTGATTTTTTTTTAATATTGCTGAAAACTGAACGACAGTAAACACGTGCTCACTAATAGTACTGATTCAAAGTGAAACACACTGACTTGGTTCATTTTTGCTTTGAAAACAGTCGAAAATGACAGTCGTTGACTTAGGTTTTTTACCGTCATCTTTGGAACGAAAGACTTTTTGACATTGTGCCTTACAGGGTAAACAGAGTTTCCATATACGGGGACATTGGCACTAATTTCGGCATTTTTTATTTTTCATGACTTGGTTCGGTATAGCAGTGAGCCCTCCATATACCCTCTGTAGCCATATGACTGAGGGTGTAAATAGGATCTTCAACGTTGAACACAATCCTAGGTGCAGTATGATTTTCGCCATTTTCATGCCGCATAACTGTGGTATAACTTATACGCCACAGAGGTTGTTGACTGTGGCACAATCTTCTGCAATGACGTATGAGCAATGTCAACAGTCATAAGCTCCAATGAACCTTAAGGAAATATGAAAACCAATTTGCTGTGCGTTTGACCCAAAGGTCCAATATTTCTTTCCCCTATCATTAGTAATAAAAAAAATCTTCAACAAATGCTTACTTCATATTTTGTTGGTTTGCTAACAATATTAAAATCATCATTGTCGTCATCAGCAGCAGCAGAGATTGACAATGTTGGGGCAAAAAAGAGTTACATATTGTCGTCGTTATCATTGATGTGAAGTGATTTAAACAACAAAGTCAAAGGAGAAGCACTGATTTAAAAACAACAACATTCTCATGCACACATAGCGACGCACAGCGATGTCCTCAAAATGCTACAAACGATGTGCAACAATGTGCATAATTTTTTGTTAGTGTGCGACACAATTTTCCTCGTCTATGCTGCTGGAGGAAAAAAAAACACGAGAGGAAAAATACACACAGAAAACAAAGTTTGGATTTATGAGTGCTTTGGCAAATGGATGAATGTTGCATGAGTTGCTGTTGCAACTGCCACTGCTGCCGATGCTGTTGCAAAGCAAATAAAAAGTTAACAACATTTTATGTGTTTGAATTGAGTTGGCTGGCTGGCTTGCCTTTGGTTTTGATTTTCTAACCAAACAATGGTTGAAATTAAATTATTTGGACGCGACAAAATGCAAGCAGTTGAAACTGCAACAAAACTACGAGTATTGTAGTGGCAGCAGTCGTAGTAGCAGTAAGTGGTCGATGCTAGTTGTCTACAAACTGCTAGAGAAAAACACGGAGCAGCAGGACTATATCAAAAGTCCAGAGGCCATTGTGAGCAAGCGACGTTTTTTAGTTTAGTTTTTACCCCTCTCTCTCTCTCTCTCACTCACTCAACACAATCACAGAGTAAGTATTAGAAACTTTGGGTGCACTACAAACACTTGTTTCAGTTGTTGTCTTGTTTCTGTGAGTTTGTGTGCATTTACCTCCTTTCCAACAAAATAAAGCAAATATAAAGTTAAGAGTTTTATTTGTTTATGTTGCAATCCAGGAAATGTTGTTGTTTTTTTTCACATTTCTTACCTAGATTGGATTTTTTCTATTTTAATTTATTTTATTCAAAGGAAGGTGCATCCGGGAGCCTATGACCCCAAGATAGAACCATCAATTAGAATATTTAATTATTTCTCTAAATGGATTTCTTAACCAGTAGCGAAGTTCAGAGGCAAGAGGTGGAACGTTCTTTTACTTATGCAAGAAAAATTAATAATAATAATAATAATAATAATAATAATAATAATAATAATAATAATAATAATAATAATAATAATAATAATAATAATAATAATAATAATAATAATAATAATAATAATAATAATAATAATAATAATAATAATAATAATAACAGTAATAATAATAATAATAATAATAAAATAATAATAGGTTTATAAAATTTTAGTCAAATGGGTATCTGCAGGACTTTTGGCATAATGGAACCCCACTTTTTCGGTATTTTGATGATTTTAGCGACATTATTCACCGAAAATGTTTTAAATTTGGTATTTGAAGTTCATAATGGATACTATAGGCTATGACAGAAAATTGTCTGTGCAGGTCCACCTCCTCGTATAGCCCCCATATAACGGTACCTCCCGATATTCGTTATTTTTATGATTTTAGAGACATTATTCATCGGAATTGTTTCAACTTTGGTATTTGAAGTTCGAAATGGATACTACAGCCTATGACAGAAAATTATCTGGGCAGAGAATTGCCAAATTCATTCAAATGGTGGAGGGCACTGAAAGAATGGCCCAGTGATGATTTCATGAGAATTTAGTTTATTCTTCTTTGAATTTAGACCGTTTTCCGACCACAAACTCTGGGACCTTCTCAACATCTGAAATATGAAATGATTCCCTTGAAAAATAATATTCCAAAGAAACAAAGCAAAACTTGAACAATTTGCGACTCAAAATCTTTCAACGAAATTGGCTACTTTAAGTAGCAAAACTCAATTTGCTTCACTACCCCGCAAAGTTATAGTTGTGACTTTGGTTCTCTAGTTTTCAACAGCTTACAAAGCGTGGGACAGAGAGAGAAAGAGTGCAAGCGGACATCAAGTCGTTGGCCTCGCCAACATCACACATTTGTGAGGGGTAACCAAAAGTCAACTGTTTTTGTTTCCTTTTCTGCTGTTGAAAGAAAGTAAATACTTGAAACCCAAAGCCAGAATAGTAACCAGCATCAGTCAAATGTCTCTATATATATGTGTGTGTGTGTGTGCGTGGAAAGGAGAATAAGTGTATGTGTGTCTGTGTGAAATAAGGTTTCTGTTTCAATTTTTTCCCACACATTGTTTGTAAGCATTTGTTTGTTTACTACTTTCATTCATTCTCGTTTTGTTTTCTAGTTTGCCTTACATGTGTCCCCATGTGTCCTTGTAGTCATGAACATCCATGCACATGTGTATGTGTGGACGTGCATATGTATAGGATATATATATGTATATACATCTCTACTAGTGTTCTGTCCGTGTGTCTGTCTGTATGCATGCCGTTTTCTTGAAATAGTTTTTAATACTTTTTGTTAAGTTCTAACAATGTTTGTTTTTATTTGCAACAAGTCAACAGTAGTTAGAAACTAAGAGGGGTAAATATGCGCTTTCCTTGTTGCTGGCACTGTGTTGTTGTTTCTCCTCTGCTTCTTCTTCTTCTTTCCGTAAGCTTTTTTATTTAAGTTATTACAATTGTTGCTGTTTCAAGTTTTCTTTCTCAACTCTTATTCAATGTTGACAATTGATTTTCTGAATACCATATAAATGTTAACTTTATTGCTTTTGTTATTTAATTTTGCAGATTAGAATTTTGTAAATAAAAAAAGAAGAAAAACGGGCAACAAATGGTTGAGCAAAAGTTTTCAGTGGGTGATAATTTTGAATAAATGCAAATTAAGAAATTTGAATATGTAAATAAAAAAAAAAAAAAAATATGAGTAGGGGATGGTTGATTAAAAGTTGTATTTATTGTGTATGTGAAATACTTAAATGCTACACTAACACACCCAGAGTAATCACATTCGTCGGAAATTTTAATGGAAATTTCAAAAAGGCTGTAGGGCAACAGCCTCTTTACTCTCCAATCTTTGTTACAATACATCCCTAAATGAGTTAAAAACTCATTGTAGCAATTACTCTGGGTTTCTTGATTATTCTGCGTTGGGCGCCATTTCCATTTATGGAATTAGAGGTATTTGGCCACCTCTCACTATGTTTCACATTAGACATAGACAATAGACATTTAATATTTTCTTAAAATTATGTCCGGCTTTCTTTTCATACCAGCATTGTAACATTTCCTTAAAAATCATATGAAAATCATATTATTATTATTATTATTATTATTATTATTATTATTATTATTATTATTATTATTATTATTATTATTATTATTATTATTATTATTATTATTATTATTATTATTATTATTATTATTATTATTATTATTATTATTATTATTATTATTATTATTATTATTATTATTATTATTATTATTATTATTATTATTATTATTACTATTACTATTACTATTATTATTATTATTATTATTATTATTATTATTATTATTATTATTATTATTATTATTATTATTATTATTATTATTATTATTATTATTATTATTATTATTGTTATTATTATTATTATTATTATTATTATTATTATTATTATTATTATTATTATTATTATTATTATTACTATTATTATTATTATTATTATTATTATTATTATTATTATTATTATTATTATTATTATTATTATTATTGTTATTATTATTATTATTATTATTTAATTCGGAACCACTTTTTTATTATCCCACATACAGGGTGAGACAAAAAAAAACTGCAACAAAGTCAAACGCCATAATTTGTACATTATTTTATTTTATTTTTTTAATTTCGGAAATAGCAAAAAATTTTGGAACAAGTTTAGATTTGTTTGCAATGGTCACCTTTGGCACGAATTATGACCTTCAAATGGCCAATGAAACCGTCACACGCTGCCCGAATGGTGCTCTGCGGTATTTTCGCCCATTCCCGATACTTTGGTATTATTTAGTGACAACCTTGCTGTCCAAACTACACCAGACAAAACAGTCCAACGGATTGGTATCTGGAGATTTTGGTGGCCACTGTGCGGCCAAAATGTTTGAGTGCCCAAGGCTTTAAGACACCCTCCAGAATATTTTCGAGATAATATTCGGCATTTATTTCGATTAATACGAGCGGAGAGCGAACATCTGTTGTTATGGCGGCCCACACCATGACAATGGCCGGCGCTTGAGTTCTGGTGACCAACCAAAGGTGCACATTTTCAGCTGACCTATTTGGCAAACACGATCATTTAGTTTGTTTATAAACTGCTGGACAACGAATGTTTTCTCATCGGAGAAAACCAAATTCGGCAGTTCACCACTTTCGGCAAAGCGAAGAAACTCTTTAGCTCTTTTGAGTCTATTTTCTCTCTGTTGCGGTGTAAGTTCTTGCACTTTTATTAATTTCAAAGGCTTTACCTCGAACTCATTTTTCAATATTTGCCGAACGGAATATATTGATATGTTCAACTCACGAGCCATTTTTTGGCCACTGCGACAGAGGTTTCGATCAAGTCGCTTCTTTACTTTTCGCAGCATTTCTGCTGATGTTCCGTCCACTTTCTTTTCCCGAAAAATTCTCACCAAAATACTTTTGTACCCTTGTAAAAAATATAATGAGCTGTCACTGGAATAATTTAAACAATTGTCGGACGAATGGCTTAGAAATGACAGCAGTCTGAAGTTGGTTGCAGTTTTTTCATCTCACCTTGTAGACACCACTTTGGGCGCCATTCATGATTCTCCTTAGAACCCCTTTCTTAATTTTTCAGAAATTCGCATTTCTGAAGATAATTCTAATAAGGCCGGGTAAATAATTTCCAATTGGGCGCCAATTGGAATCGAACTAAAACATAAATTTATTACACTTTTCTTTATCCATTGCCTAATGGACCAATTAGCATGTCAATTCCAATTTACCCAGAGGAACCATATTGCCTCGTCGTTTAAATACCCTGACATATATCATAAATTTCACAGATTTCAATATATTTAAATATACTGGTCAATTGTTCCTACTCTGCCCAAATCTTTGTCAAATTAACTAATACAAATTAATTCGGTTTAGTAGGTTCCCACAAGTTAGGCGCCATCATACGACAAACTAATAACTTCAGCCCATCACTCTTTGTGTTTAATGTTTAAATATACAATTACAGGTTGGGCGCCACTTCTGCTTGATCATTCCTCCTCACTAATAAAAATCTAAACGAGTTGGCCTATTGAATCTTCAGTGCAAAGTGTGTTCGAAATCGCATCCCTAGACAAATTGATAATTAACTGTAACAATTATGTTGATTTCCTTGATTGCCAAACGTTGGGCGCCACTTCCTTGTATCATATGGAAAACTTCGCCCCCGCCTCTCCTTGTGTCTAATATTCAAATTAACAATTGAAATATTTTCTTAAAATTGTATTGCGTTCATAATTTTTATCTATCCTCCGCTCTCTCCTTCCTTCGTCCTCTCCATTTCGGCTCATATTTAGACAAAATATTCATACCACCATAGCGACTGTTTCCTCTTAACATTTCGTAAAAAATCGTTTAAAATAATTACACTTCAGCAAATGATGACGACGGCAGTCACTCTCTGTGTCAGTCACAAAAAATATGTACATATATATGCCATAACAAATTTTGAAATAATGAACAATTTTTTCTTTCATAATTTATTTAACAAAGAATCAAAATAAATACCTCAGACGTCGAACGTCTAAGAAGATAGGAGAAGTCAGACAGTCAGTCAGTCATTCCATCAAACATACATAGTCAGCCACCATGCTATGCTTTGTTTTCTAGGCAGAGATAGATGTTTTCTGACAAAAGAAAACAAAACGGAATCATTGGTGTATAGACCGAAAAAGCAAAATAAAATAAAAAATATCCTGTCATATGAAAAGGATATGTGTATAGAATGTGTAAAATCCCCACGTCCCTTTCTTTACACATTTAAATGAATGAACGAACACGAATAATGATGACGACGAAGGTTCTACAAAAAAAAAAAAAAAAAAAAAAAAAAAAAAAAAAAACTTAGAACGAGACTTTCAAAATACGAATACAAATTTGAAAACAATGCATCATGTTTTTCGTAGTAATGTGACTTGGCAATGTTGAGAATGAATTATGTGTATGAGTGGTGGTAGCGAAGGGTGGCCGGGGAAGCGAAAGCAGAATATTTTCAATGAAAATCATGTGCTTTGCCAGGTTGTTTTGCTTGTAATATTAAGGAGTGATGCTTGAAACAAAACACTTGACCCGACATGGAGTTACTGTCTCTACAAAGGATGACAAATATTAAAAAAAAAATATGGGAAATATTAAAAAGACTGACTTTGTTGAAAACTCTTTCAAATTTTTAAATTTTTATTTTCCAGAAATCCAACACGGGAAGAAAGCCAACAACGACCATTAATTATGCCCATGTTTTGTACTTGGTTACTTAAAACCTCCGATAAACACCCGCCGTCTATCAAAAATTGAAATCCTAAAAGAGCGTACAAACGTAGTATTGAGAATGATAACCTCAAGCATTTATTTGACTCATTTTGGGTACTTTTACAAAATGGGATAGGTGGGTTGCACCCACACACACACGCACACAAAGGCATCAATTTACACCACACATCTACCCATTCAACCACCTACCTCTACCCTTCAACCCATTCCAACCAATTTCCAACTAACTGCCATTTGCAAAATCTATGATGACGTGAATTTTGTGTTGTTAATGTTCTGTGCGTTTGTGTTAGTGAGCCCGCTGCTCGTAGTCCTGCAGGCTATTGTGTGTTGTTGAAACTGTCGTTATTTCTATTTTCTGTCTGTTTTTTTTTTTTTGAGTCCTTTTCTTTTGTGTGTTCATGTGTTGTCAAAAATGCGCAAATTGAAATAGAATATATGACTAGAGGACAAATTATCTTATAATTTACGTAACATCTAACAACAGATGCCTGACTGCCTGCCAGCCAGCCAGCCTGGCCAAGGCACATAACATGTTAGCTGCTAGCTCATCGTTTGCCCTTTGCTGTCTACATTATGTGTCAGTTACACTAGAACACCTTTTGCTGTAATAGCAACAGCAGCAGCAGCAACAACAACAAATGAGTTGTTTCTTTGTCGAAATATTTTGAAGCTTTAAATTTGTGATTGAAGTACAGATTGGGGAAAATTCAAATTAAAATTATTTGGATTAAATCTATCCATAGGCTTAAATCAATAAAAAACATACTTTTGGATAACAGCCTGCAAAAAAAAATCAATAAGAACCAGTACAGAAAGTCTTAAAGTCGGGCGGGGCCGACTTTATGATACCCTATACCACTTTGCTAATTTAGTAGTACTCCGCATAAAAATTAAAAGTTTTTATGGGAGAATTCAATCATACACGCTATGATTATATTTATAATTTAAAGGAATAAATATGTCGAAGCTTTTGTATCTTTTAAATTCGGACTTGTATTGCCCATTTGGTGCACAAATAATTTAAAATCGAATAAAAATATATATAGGAGCTATATTCAAATCGGAACCGATCTCGATAAAATTTGGCAAAGATATTTCTAAGCTGTATTTGATATATTTCCCTGAATATCGTTGTTACGGAGTGCATATTACGGCTGTGGGTAACAAATATAACAAATCGGATGAACAGTATATATGGGAGCTATAGCTATATCTGAACCGATCTTCACCAAATTTGACATACTAGCTTCTACACTCAATTCGGTCGTAAGTGCCAAATTTCATCCAATTTGGGTAAGTATTAGACGTTTGGTGCACAATCAAAGGTAAATCGGACGAAGTTCTATATGGGAGCTATATCCAAATCTGAACCGATCTCGATAAAATTTAGCAAATATATATGTGAGCTGTATTTGATATATTTCCCCATATATTGTTGTTATAGAGTGCATATTACGGCTGCGGAGGACAAAAATAACAAATCGGATGAACAATATATATGGGAGGTATAGCTATATCTGAACCGATTTCGATAAAATTTATCATACTTATTTTCAGGTCAAATCTGATCGTACGTGCAAAATTCCATACTATTCGGACTGATATTACACGTTTGGTGCACAATAAAAGGAAAATCGGACGAAGATATATATGGGAGCTATATCTAAATTTTGACCGATTATCTCAAATTTCAATAGGTTCCTCCTTGGGCCAAACAAATGATTTGTGCAAAATTTCATCTGAATAGGGCAATAAATGCGAACTGTACTTTGTTTACAAAAATACATGGCGGACGGACATGCATAAATCAACTCAGAATGTGATTCTATGCAGATCATCAAAAGGAACTATAGGTCTATCTCGTTTCCTTTTGCCTGTTACAAACAAATGCCCAAGGACAAGGACCCTGACCACCAATGGTCGTTCTCCGCTCGTATTAATCGACCGTGGCATCAGAAAAAATTCCGAATATTATCGCGAAAATGTTTTGACCAAAGTGTCGATCACCTCAAGCAAGCGCTTTGCCGGCCACGATTTAAAAAACCAGCCAAAACGTTTTTTTTGCAATATACACTTCCTATTAACGACTTTTACAATAACTTTGGCCAAAAAGGTAGCCTATCTATAAAAAAAAAACGACCATAACAATATAATTATGGGACGAGGATAGGATAAATGAAAAATTAGTCAAAGGATTAAGCAAGGATATGATACTAATTTACATTATCACTGCTAATTGTAAAATAAAGCTTAAAAACATATGTCTTCCAAGCACTCCTTGTGTTCCTCTCTCTCTCTCTCTCCCATCAACAGGGACATTTACCTTTTGGCCTTGGGGACTAAAACTAAATTAATCGCCTATTAAAGCTATAACTATTTATGATATTACAATGAAAGCAACAAAAATGTCTAATTTAATTACCATAAGGCTAAACCAACCAACCATTAAACAACTGCCGGCTGTCTATTAAAAAAAAGCTAACAAAAGTTGTTGGCCTTTAACTGAGCTTTTACTACCTTAACTAACTAAATTCGTGACAATTCAAGGACAACGCCGTATGTGGCGGAGAAACCGAACATAGCTTCGATTTGTATAAAGGCAATAACAATGAAATTGATAGAGTTCAAATAACAGAATGAGAGAGGTGTAGAGGACATACAAGTTAGGCAGCAACTAAGAAGCTGTAACAAAAGATTTTCGCCCCAAGCAAAACCACTACCTTTGAACAATCACCGCCGACCGCCAATCTCCTCGTTTGGGAAATCCTTTTTGTGTGCCTTACCTACCAACCAAATGAAAGGAAAACATAGAGGCTAAAATCCGAGTATTTATCTCAATGAGCGAGTGAGTGAATGGCAAGTTGCTTGGTTTTCGGTTTGTTTCTCTATTAACTTGCCTATTATATAATAAAGAAGATGGAGTCGACGATTAAATGGGTGGTATCTACGCATGTATTGGTAAAGAGGGTAACTAAGAAAAAAGGCTGGCTTTTGCTTTTATTATTTGCAAGAACAAAAGGATGATTTGGTAATGGCGGGAATGGGGGTAGAGGTTATCTTTTTGTTAACAGAAATTCTTAAGCAACAAAAGCAAAAAACTACAACAACAATGCAGTGGAGAAAATAACAACAACAGCGGTACTAACAATGAACCTGTAAACCTTTTATAATGAGTTTAAGCTATTAATTAATTGAATTCAATTTGACAAATTATTGTGGCCAGAAGGGAAAGGCGTAGAGATAGATGTCTGCAGGAGGAGATCTCAAAATGTTTTAATTAGAAATCTAAGAACGTTTCTTACTTAGCTCAACTCTTTTGAGGTCTCGGTGAGTGTGTGTGTGTGTCTGATTTTAAAAAGAAAAGTCAATTAGATAAAGAGTAAATGTATTTTTGCAAAATAGACAAAGAAACAAAAAAAAGCTAAATATCATTATCCTTTCATCAAAAATTCTTGAGATGACCTTTTTTGATGCTGTTGTTGTTGTTGTTGTCACCCTTGCAATTCCTAAGTAATTTTTCAAGTATTTTTATGTTTTAACACAAAAATGTCTCTGGACAAGAGAAAAGAAGAAGGGCATAAAGGATATCGCCATTGATGCCTTCTTAGACTTCATTTATCCAATGGCACATAAAAAGGATTGCTTTTCGTTTGGTTGTCCACAAAAAAAAAAATAAAATAAAAAAAACTTAGGTTCCTTGACAAAATAACAAGGGAAACGTAGGGAAGAGAGAAGGAGGAGAGGAATTGAGAAAGCGCACAAGGAGAAAAGCCATAATTCTGGCAAATTATCATCAGAGATGGTAAGTTTAGAACTCCATCGTTTTATTCAATATTTTAATATTGGAAGACCTTCTATAGGTCTTCTATGTCTGGATGAAATTTTATGTGTCTTTTATGTCCACACGACATCCGATGGGTCTTCTATGCCTAGAAGACCTCCTATTTGACCTCTATGTCTAGAAGACCTCTTATTGGACTTCTATATCTAGAACACTTCCTACGGTTATGTTATGTCTAGAACACCTCCCATGGATTGTCCATGCCTAGTAGACCTCTGGGTTTTATGTGCCTAGTCTTCCTTGCAAATAAGACATTTTATGGGCCTTCTGGGTATGAAAGACCCTGGATGAAATTGTATGTATATTTTATGTCCACACGACATCCGGTGGGTCTTCTATGCCTAGAAGACCTCCTATTTGACCTCTATTAATAGAAGACCTCTTATTGGACTTCTATATCTAGAACACTTCCTATGGTTATTTTATGTGTAGAACACCTCCTATGGATTGTCCATGCCTAGTAGACCTCCTCTGGATTTTCTGTGCCTAGACTTCCTTGTAAATAAGACATTTTATGGGCCTTCTGGGTATGAAAGACCCTCTGTAGGTCTTCTATGGGAAAACGTTCTATTGGACTTCTATGTCTAGAAGACCTCTTATTGTACTTCTATGTCTAGAACACCTCCTATGATTCTTTTATGTCTAGAACACCTACTACGGATTTTCAATGCCTCCTAGACCTCCTTTGAACCTTCTATGCCTAGAAGATGGTATTTTTTATGACTAGAAGATCTCCCTTCTATGTGTAGAAGACCTTCTAAAGGTCTACTGCGAATAGAAGACCCTCTGTAGGCCTCTGTGCATAGAAGATCTTCTATAGGCCTACTGGCTTCCGGAGTTCAGTAGATTTTCAAAAAGTTTAGACATTCTTCTATTGGGATCTAGGAGTGTGTTTTTTTTTTTTTTTTTTTTTGAGTTACGCTTTCCCATCCCTGATTGTAACTAATACTCAGACAGAAATCTCCATGCTGTAACTAAACGAAAAATGACAGCCAATTCCCTGGCCAAACACCCTCCCTTCCTACCTTTCCTCCTCTCTCAATTTCTTCGAATGTTATGAGATCCTAGAAACATATCTAATAATACGAATTAAAGGTAACGAAATATGCTCGCTTATTGGATTGTAAGATGGTAAGATACTTAAAATGCATTCAGCAACAGCTAGCCAAACCAGCACACAAACACACATATATACACCACAAGGACCTCTAGTCGAGGAGTAGCTTTGTTCCTTTGGTTGGTTGCATGATGGCCCAACAACATCTTCTTGGCAAATAATGACAGCAACAAAGAGCAAAAAAATATATAAAATAAGTGTCTCATCTTTTAACACAACATCATAAGGAGTATCAGACAGCCAGCCAGCCAGCCAGCCCGGTTCGAGTCCTGACACAAAGGTAGTCAGTCGAACGGCAAACGTTCAAACAGGTAGCAATTGCAGTAATAGTGGAGTGCAAAAGTTTAATGTTAAATATTTTATGAAATATCAAAAATGGGGGAGAAGAAAACGAATATGGAAACCCATTCATAAGACATCAACACAGGCTTGCCACTTCCAACGAAGATGTGGGGGGAGGTTGATTCAAACATATATTGAAACTATAGTGGATTTTATGGAAAAAAAATGCAGGTGACATATATACAAGTGTGTGTGGATGTGTGTAGTGCTAAAGCACAAGGAACGCCAGAGATGATAGTTTCAACAGTCAAGAACCCTGGCAAGCTGCTGAAAATCTCACACAGACTATATTTACAGTTATCAAATCGTACATATACAACAAACGCGCATTTGCACAGATATTGTACCTCTCTCAGGTTAGAGGGGAGCAAAAGAGGTATGGCGGGAGGAGTCCTGAAGTATTATTTGGTCTATAAATACACCTACATACATACATGCATCCATCTCTGCAGCCATCAACCATACGTAGTTTATATGTATATAGCTATTAAATGAGAAAACGGATTCGTCATCCTTGCTTGATGGCTGAAGTGAGAGCATGTATGGGCGAGAGTGTGTGATCTTCAACAGACGAAGAAGGATAAGTGCACAGCAGCATTCACAAACAAAAATGCAACCAACAAACCAGCCAGCCAACGAACGAACAAAATCAACGCACCAGGATACAACGAATGGGTTTATTTAAAATTCAATTATGGTCTGGCAAAGCGGAAAATATGAGCAAGTAGTATACAACCCATACACACACACACACACTCACATAATAATAGTGAAATTCATATATTGTACCGAGAAACACACTCGCACACATTTGCAATGTCATTCATTTATGCCACCATGGCCCGGATTCACATTCGTATTTTGGTTTGTATTTATTATTGTATACAAACAATGTCCTTACATGTATGCGTGTTTGTGTGTTTGTGTGCGTGTGTGCGTGCGGAAACATGAGGGACACCATTTTGCCATCACAATGGCAAGGAATATTACGTAGCAAATTTAAATGGTCATTGGATAATGCCTGAAGATTTCACAATGACCTGGGAAGAAGCCGCCAACAAAGGTCGTGAGAAGTAATTTTTGCTTCCAGCGGCATAAAGCAGCTTTTCAAAAGGCAAGACAATTTTGAGGTTTATTATTAATGAATATTGGTCCTGAAATAAAATAAGGACACAAATACCCTGAAAGTCTAAATGACAGTAAACATCAACTAAACTTGAATCTTGGCCGAACTTTGAATACCCTACACTATTTGAACCGAATTTGGCAATTTTCAAAATCCGTTAAAAAATTCTGTTAAAATCTTAAAAATACCGAATGTAGCCGTTATATTAGTGTCTATACGACGTCGAGGACCTGCGTAGGCAACTTTTGTGATAGGACATTATAATATTCAAATGCGAAACTTAAGAAAATGGTGAAAATGTAGCTAAAATCATCAAATTATCGAATATTAGGAGGTACCGTTATATGGGGGCCATACGAAGACCTAGACCTGCACAGACAATTTTCTATTAAATGCTGTAGTATCCTTTACGAACTTCAAATATCAAATTTGAAATAATTCCGGTGAATAATGTCGCTAAAATCATCAAAATACCGAATATCAGGAGATACCGTTACAGTGTTCGGAAGCTAGAGTGATTTCCACAGACGAATAGACGGACGGAGATAGAATTTCATGCTGATCAAGAATATATGTACTTTGTGGGGTCTATCATGAATTTTTCGAGTAGTTACAAACGGAATGACAAACTTAATATACCCTCCATACTATGGTGGAGGGTATAAAACTGATTCAAAAATCTCCAACTGGGTGCTTTACCAAAACACTATTTGATCCTACTATCATGCGCACGAATACTCCTCGGCCGAGTGTTAGCCGCTTGGAAGACAAACGAGAGTAGCTCGAAGTCGTATTGTTCACGGATATGCATATCTCCAGAACATGAAAGCATTTAGAAATTCAATGCCATTTTGGCATTTTTTTTTAGAAAAGTATTTCTGTGGCCTCAAAAATGGCAGCAAAAAAACCAAATTTTTACAAATTTTAATAGGAAAATTTGGCTGATTAATTATTTTCCGATTGGTCAGAATGTCGATTTTAATATTTTCTGTTCCCTTACTTTCTAGGCAAAGTAGTTCTCTTTTATTAGTTTTTTCACAATTGAATAAGTGGCAGAGAGGGATTCCAAAACTCCCGTTTTATCCCCTTTTAAATCACAAAATAAAAGACAACTTAAAATCTATTATCGTGTGGCTTACCAAATAATTGAGTTTATGTAAAAATAGTTGTTGTTGCGGTAGTTGGTCTTCAATTCTTACCTAAAATGAGACAAAAGACAGGGAAAAACAAATTTTGAGTATTGAGTGAATATTAAATGAAAATAGAATAAAAAACAACAAATTTTAAGAGTGATGACAACATACATACAAATATATTTGATTTAATACATATTTAAATGGTTTCAAAGATAAACAGATAAAGAGTGTGATAAAAAATAATAAAAACATCAACAACTTAATATTTAGAAAATATTTGGAAATTAAGAGAGATTATATACATGTACACAAATACATACATATAATGAAGAATACACACACATAGATAAATAAGGTTACATTTATCTGTGTAACCTGCTAGGCATAATGGAAATCAGTTACTACAACTAAGAAGAATGAACTTCTATTCAGAAAAATATATGCCGTAGGTATCCTAGGCAGAAAATAGATCAATTAAAAATTTGGGTATTACAAATTTAAAGTATATATCCTATAACTGAGCTGCACGAACTCATCAAAAATGTAAATTTTAGTTACATACATACACCCCCAAGAGATCAGGAAATATATAAGCGGGAGTAAAACATATAGCGGTATACTAAATAAAAATAAAAACCATAACGTCACGTTGGGCGCCACTTTAAATATACATTATGTGGATAAAAATGTGGTTAAACACCACACCTACCATTAGTTGTCTACTACGACTTCTACAATATCTTGAATGACTCCCAAAAGCATTGTAAAACCCCAACATATCAGGACGAATACAAGAATTAAAATTGTTAAAAATTTGAAAAATAAATAAATTATAAAATAAAATTGTGTCACTTTACGTTGGGCGCCACCTGAAAAAGTAACGATACGCAAGTAACAGAAAACAAGGTCTAGAATAGGTATTGCTACATTGGATCTGCAATTATGTTTATAAAATAGCCTCTCAAGAATCAGACTCCTGTAACTTGTTCTGTGTTTCACACAGTACCATACCAATGGTACCTCCCTTTTTCGGTATTTTGGTGATTTATGTGACATTTTTACCGGAATTGTTTCAAATTTGGTATTTGAAGTTCGTAATGGATACAGCTTAATACAGAAAATTGTCTGTACAGGCCCACCTCGTCTTCGTATAGCCCCCATGTAATGGTACCTCCCTTTTTCGGTATTTTGGTGATTTTAGCGACATTGTTACCTGAATTGTTTCAAATTTGGTATTTGAAGTTCGTTACGGATAGTACAGTTTAATACAGAAAATTGTCTGTGCAGGCCCACCACGTCTTCGTATAGTCCCCATGTAATGGTATCCCCCGATATTCGATATTTTGATGATATTAGCGACATTATTCACCGGAATTGTTTCAAATTTGGTGCTTGAAGTTCGTAATGCAAGGTGCAGGTCCACGCCTTCGTATAACCCCCGTATAACGGGATTGTTTCAAATTTGGCGGTTGAAGTTCGTAATGGATACTAGAGCCTATGACAGAAAATTGTCTGTGCAGGTCCACGTCATCGTATGGCCTCCATACAACGGTACCTCCCGATTTTTAAATTTTTTATAGAACTTTTAACTGATTTATTTATTATTATTATTCTTCTTTTTTTGTGAAAATTGCAAAATTCGTTCCCAATGGTGGAGGGTATTCAAAGATTGACCCGGCTGAACTTATATTTCTTTTACCTTTTTTTTCAAATACCTAATATTTCTGAAAATTTATAAAAACAAGCTATAAAATAAAATACAAGTGATATTGAGCAAAATAAAGAGAAACAACCTTTTTATTTTACGGAAAATGAAAGTGGCGCCCAACGTCAAATTACCAAAGTTAGGTGATAATTGATTTTATTAATTTTATCAAAAATTTCTTTTTTTATTTGAAATAGGGAATCATTCTTAGAAATGATTTGAATATGACGGCCAATGTGTTCTTAAAAAGAACTAAGAACTAATACTAAAGAACTAATACTTATTTTCTTCACTTAAAAATAGTATATTTCCGAAAGAAGATAACATGAAAATGGCGCCCAGTGTAAAGTAATAAGAATCGAATACTAATTAAGTTAAATTTGCTTCATTGCCGTTTGATAATCCAACTTTCGTCAATTGTGAGATAGCGTCCAACGCGATTGAATCCAAGTATTCTAAAAGCCAATGAAATAAAAATAATTGCTAATACATTTTAGGATGGTGAAAGGAATGGGACTCCTTAAGAATACTATGCAGACTTTCAGTATAGTTATTCAGACCCCTCAGTATCCTGATCATAAAGCAGTCATCACAGATCTTAAATATTTCAAATATTCATAACTAGTCACTTTGCCCAGAGGGATTTCCTTAAAATTGAAATATCAAACATATACACATATAGCGAAGATATAACAATTACATTGATTTTAATTATAAATATAACAACGATAAATGATATGATCTCTCTCTCCAAATTAATGCACACATATATAAACACCCACGAACAAATGAACATACTCGGACATACACACACAATTTCTTTAAAATATATTTAAGTATGTAGTATGTAGCTATGTGAAAAACCAATAATAATTACAAACATCAAATTGTTTATAAATCAAATCGAATCGATAATAGGCCAACAAAAACCAACAAAACGATATTGAAATGTTATAAATCATAAATTTTGGTTGAAATTAATTGTCTTCGTAGATGTGGCGCAGTTGGCCTTTGCAGAATTGAAAATGAAAACCACACGCACTTCTCTCTTTTACTCCCCCTCCCTCTACATCTATATCATTTATAATCATGGCAAATAGTCATAATGTGATGATATCTATGGCCAAGGATGGGTGGTGGCGGTGTCGGCGGCGTTGGTGGTGGTTGATTGTTTGTCCTAATTGGAAATGCGACTATGCCTAGCAATCGAAATGTATGGGTTGATGGGTGGCTGTATGGATGCTTGACTGGTTAATTGATATCGATGATGTGCCAGCCATAAACCATAAGAAGTCTATCTACATTTGTCTTTTGCCTTAGAATGGGGTCAATTAGTTGAACTTTTAAATTACTGTCTAAACAATCACCGTTCTCGTTCTCGTCCTCCTCATCATCATCATAGTATCCATTTTACAATAATTATGAGAGATATCCTTTACACAATCATAATAAAATAATATACAATGACAACAAATAGCTTAGGATTTCCAGATAATATGTATTTAGATTGAAATCTTCATAATGGCCATCATATATCCATAATATTGAAATGTTAAGAAGCGGCTAAGAAGAAGGACATTTATCCAGCAGCAACAATCTATCAAAGCCAAGAAATGTGATCTTAAGTTGGGGGGATTTTTATTTTATTTTCTTCTATAATTGCAGTTCAAAAGCCGTAGATAGGTATCACAATGTGGTTCCAGGGCAACCAATCATTTTTGTTGAACCAATTGAGTGTACGAAAAAAGGGGAGGGGGCAGAGGAGGAGGAGGAATTTTAACAAGCACCGAACAAAACAATTACCTTAAGTTGTCAGTTTAGACAAGAAGAAAAGACAGCATATCACAATAACAACGGCTAGAAGAACAGCAAATGCCAGTTGTATAAACAACAACATTTTTCCGACATACTTTCCTTTTTTCTATGCTCCCCTCCCCACCACTACGCCTTCACAGCTTCCAGCTAAGGTAGGTAAGCAGCTAGCTATTTTTTTTCATATTTTCCTATAATTTTATGCAAAAACCTCCCCTACTACCTTTTGGCCACCATATTTCCATTTTCATCTCAAGGCATATTCGCAAGCGCCTAACAACAAACATCAACATTTGTTGGCGTTTGATTCGTGGGAAAGCCGCCATCATCGTCAGCATCATCATCCCCATAGCTATTTCGCATTTATTTAACCTTTATGCCAGTTAAAAGTCCAGATATTTCATTTTGCTGTTTTTTCCGTTGTTGTTGTTGTTTCTGATGTCTATTTGAATATGATATTGAAGTGTTTGTTTGTTTGTTTTTGTTTCTCGACTTAAAACTTCAATCATATTGTATTTCATAAAAATTACTTTAAACAAACAATTTCTAGAACAGCGGCCCTTAAACAATTTGCAAGTATTAGTAAGAGCGGGCAAGGTGTTTAGCAAGTGCTGGACACCTTTCAGAGGAAAATATTTTGCAAATTAATGTTTCTCTTGGACCCGTTATAATGTGTATAAGTTGATAGCTGCAGAAGTAGAGTAGATTGGAATTAAGATTTTCCCAACAAATATGATTTACAACATATTTTAAAGGAAAATAATTTACTATGATCTTAAGACTTCCCGGTGGCATAAAATTATCCCATTTTAAAGAAAGAAAGTGGCGCTCAACATAGTTTTCATTAATTTCGATAGCAATAGGAGGTAAGTTAAAATTTGTGTCTACGATTTTTCCTACATTTAGATTTTTTTTTCTGAACCTATCATTGGACATTAATCCTCCCGTTTTAAAGTGGCGCCCAACGTAGCATATTTAATAGTTAAAATCATATTCAATATTAATATTTATCTTCGCTCGTTATTTTAATTGGACTCTAATCCAACCGTCTTAAAGTATTACAGTGGCGCCCAACGTAGCATATTTAATAGTTAAAATCATATTCAATATTAATATTTGTCTTCGCTCCTTATTTTAAATTCGATAGCAATGGGGTAGATGCTGAAGTTTAGGTCAAAGATTTTCACAACATATATAATTTGGGGAAAATCTGGGAGGAAGAGAATGATAGTTACTTTGCTCATGCATAAAGCGTTGCCGCAAAAAATGATTTGTTCTTCGTTTAATAGACTTATAGCTGTATTTGTACAGAGAAAAAATATTTAAATGTAAAAAAAAGTAAAAAAGCAGGGCCGAACTTTGAATACCCTTCACCATTTGGAACGCATTTTAGCAATTCTCCAAAACAATAAAAACTTGAAATCCTAAAAATACCGTTATATTAGGGTCTATACGACGATATGAACCTTTTGTCTTTGTCATAAGCCATTACAATATTCAAATGCGAAACTTAAAAAAAAATCGGTGAATAAAGTAGCTAAAATCATAAAAATACCGAATATCGCGGGGGTACCGTTATATGGGGGCTATACGAAGACGTGGACCGGCACAGACAATTTTCTGTCTTAGTCTGTACAATCCATTACGAACTTCAAATACCAAATTTGAAACAATTCCGGAGAATAATGTCGCTTAAATCACCAGAATACCGAATATCTGGAGGTACCATTATAGGGGGGCCTATATCAAAACGTGGACCTACATGGTCCATTTTCAATACCAAAATTGCTGGATACATAATATAGATTTGAGTAAAATTTTATCAATCTTTTATCAATCTTTTCGTTCGGAAGCTAGAGTGATTTCCGCAGACGGATAGACGAGAGGACAAATCGACATAGAATTTTATGCTAATCAAGAATATACATATTTTGTGGGATCTAAAATGTATATTTCGAGGTGTTACAAACGAAATGACAAACTTAACATACCCTCCATACTATGGTGGAGGGTATAAAAAAAAAAATCTGAAATAAAAACTGGCGCCCAATATGGCATATTTCACAAAACATCCCTCTAAAAAGGAATACTTTGCTTATACATAACTCAATGCTGTTTTGACGCTCATATATGCCTTTGTCTTCATTACGGAAACAATTGTTAAAAAAAAACAAATAAAAGTCATTTCCACCAAACACCCAGAAAACACTCTTTAAATAAAGAAAAAAATCGGAAAAAATGATGCGCAACATGGCTTCTTCCACCAAACTTTAGGCTATTTGAATTGTTTAGCTCAAACATGACTCGATTCAATTTTGACATTCATATTCGCTATTTGCCTTCATTTTCGAAAACTCTTTTTTAATATAAAAAAAAAAACAAAATCAAAAACGAAAAGTGGCGCCCAACATAAGGTACAATTTGTAAATCTTTTTTTTATTTCAGAAGTAAAAATATTCTTCATTGATTTCGATATTTAATAACTCTCAAAGAAACATTAATAAAAATTGAATAACTGTATCCATTGGATGGACTTTGTGAATCATCTTGTTAAGAGATAAACTCAATTTCCCTTAGGAACTGTCTATTTTGAATTGAATTGGGGCCCAAAGTTTAACGGTTTACAGAGTATTTTTAGTAAGAAACCACTTTCTAAACTGGTAACAAAAGAATAATAATGAGTATGATGATATTTATAATAACAATAATACAATTATGGCGCCCAACGTGATCATTTTTTAAAATGATTATTTTGGTGAGTTGCGAACTTTTGTCTCTTCTTCATTAAAATGTGACTTTTATAGTGTTTTTTCCGCTTTTCAAATACCTAGCTTTATAATATCCTTAGTTCTTTCAAATTCCCAGTGTTATTTTCCAAATTTCAATATTTTACCTGTGCTATGGGCATTTTCGTTTATTTTCTTTGTCAGCCAAGCTTCAGCAAAATGAGGAGTTTCCATAAAAATAAAATTTTGCTTTTAATTTGAAGAAAAGTAAAAAATCTGTATTTTCCATAGTATTACATTTATACGTAGAGCAAAAGAAAAATTTGGCGCCCAACTTGGGGTCTTTTTCAATTACCCAGACATATCAATGTCCATGAGGGACCTTTCGAATTCCCAATTTCATTTTCCAAAATTGCAATATTTTTCAATCAGATATCCTTTTAATCTTTTCCACGTCTCATATCCGTGAGTAATCCAGAGGGACTTGAATTCACCCCCCCAAAAAAACACATTATCTGCTAAATAATAAAATATTACAAATGTGTCCAATGACCTTCTATCTTTTTTTTTTGTTTTTCGTACGCTTCGATTTGATTTACATACTATATTAAATATTTCTACCCTCCTCCTAGCACTTCCCACAAGTCTATCTATGGCTTTCAATAAAATTATCTAGCCCGACGCCGTCGCCTTATATACCTGTAGCTTTATTATATGTCTACACACACACGTACATATATGCACTCCAAACTTTATCACCTGAAAAAGGATACACGCGTGCCATAGTAAAACAATGATAACAAATTATGATAACAATATGGAGAGTGTTTTGCGGCGTTGGCCAACTCAGTAACATGGCAGCGGAGAAGAACACAAAATCTGCCACTTTCATAAATTTCCTTTCCCTGAATGTAGACGTGAGTAGCAGAAGGCAAAAAAAAAAAAAAGAACAGAGAGCCACACAATGAAAAAGTAGAACAAATATTGCAGATATAACTTTCCATGTTTTATCTATGGCGGGCTATGGACTGAATAGGTTTTTCTTTTCACGTTATGAAAAAAAAACTGGGGGATATGCCTGCTCTATTAGCGAGGGGACCAGGTATCAAGAGGAAACATTGAGGTTATGTGTTGCAAGAAAGCTAGCAAGGGAGGGAATGTCTACAGGCTAAAACTCTCTAAACAAATTTCATTTTAATATTGTTATGGCCCTGTTGTTTGTATTATGAGAATAGGAAAGTGATATGACTACGACGACGACGTCGACAGCGGAGATGATGATGATGTACATAGTAACACATATAAAAAAATTCCTATAGAATTGAATAGAAAAGATAGCTAGAGAGAGACCTAGGCAGGGAAAAACGCTGGGTAGGCTAACATTATGATGGCCCAGAATAATGGCTGGCAAGCAGAAACAGCTAAATGTGTGCTTGTGCCGGCAATAGAAAAAAAAGTGGGAAACAGAATAAAATGGCAACAACGCTTTGCGAAAGCAATAGCAACAATCTTGTGCTGTTTATCTAAAATGACAGGATGTATTTAAATAAAGTGTAAAACTGCCAAAATAAAAAGGCCAAAGGAATAACGTTTCGCTTTGGGTTCCCCTCTCCCTAGTTTGTTTATGGCTTAGACATTGGAAAGCAACAAAAACCCAACCATAAACAAGGACGACCAAGTGTGTGTAGGAGGAAGAAAGGTGACAAAAGAAAAAAAACCAAACGAAATATAAAACGTGCAACAACAAAAGTGCCAAGTTGTTAATGCTGGAAGTTTTGTTATAACAAATTTATTATCCTCTAAACGTTGGCTGCTTGGTTGTAGAGGGTGTGAGCAGGGGTCTTCGGCCATTTAACATCATCATCAAATAGATAAAAAAATAGCAACAAGAACAAAACGTAGTTGAAAAAGGACCATCAACGGAATGCAAAGTGACGAGATATAATCCCACCTCCCCCTCCCAAAAAAAAAAAAAAAAAAAAAAATTGAAATAAATAGAGAGACCCTGGACTAGCCGAAAATCCCTTGCTCACATAGGACACACTTTCAGGCCATAGAGCATGTGAACAACAGAGCATGTAAATGTCTTTATAGCCAGCCTATGTATGAATGATGTGTTTTCTTTTTGTCTATAATACATGTTAATATTTCCATAAAATGACAAACATTTGTTGTTGTTGTTTTTTTTTTTTCAAATGTCCTTGCCATAGACATCAAACATGGAAGGAGACAGACAGTCTGGACTACTATTCCCCATGTTTGTTTTTGTTTTTTCTTTTCAAAATTTATTGTGGCAAAAAGAGCGAGCACGTCATAAATTACGTTAAAAAGTAAAGGTGTTCGTTCGGTAGACCTCTCCTGCATCTCTGCTAGAATGTGGCTGCAACGTTTTAAGGTCCTTCAAAGCATATTTGTTATTCCAGACATATAAACGAAATAAATAAATTGATACATAAAACTTTTTATGCTGATCTTATTATTATTGTTTTTGGAAATAAATATTCATATTGGCATTTACAGCTCTCTTTTTAGCAATTTTCATAGGCAGAGGATGTCTCTCTTCTCACCCCTCCCTTTAGATGAGGGTAAAAAAATAATAATGATAAAAGCTATATCATTTTGGGTTTTGATGCAATTGAGTGGGGGGGGGGGTAATAGTAAGAGATTTTCCTGCAAAGCTTGGTATACAGTTTAAAATTATAATAGCAAATGAGACTGCACGAAATGACGCCCTTTTAGAGAGGAAATGTTTCGAATATTTCAAGATTTCTTTAAATTTATTACAAATTAAAAAAAAAAAAACAAGCGTGACAGTGTGATTTCTTATATTTGGCTGGAAAACCACAAGTGGCTATCGTTAGAGCACTCCAGCATTTAAATGTGAAAGAAAATAGACTCAAAAGAGCTTAAAAAGTTGCTTTGCTTGGCCGAAAGTGGTGAACTGCCGAATTTGGTTTTCTCCGATGAGAAACCATTTGTTTCCTAGCAGTTTGTAAACAAACAAAATGATCTTGTTTTTAGTTGCCAAAAAGGTCAGATGATAATGTGCGCCACCAGAACTCAAGCGCCGCCCATGGTGATGGTGTGGGCTGCCATAACAGCCGATGCGGATACAGCTCTCCGCTAGTATTAATCGACCATGGCATCAGAATTAATGTCGAATATTATCGCGAAAATATTCTGGAGGGTGTATCAAAGTCTTGGACACGCAAATACTTTGGCCGCAGACTTTGGACTTTCCAAAAGGCACTCAGCACCAGCGCCACCCAAAAATGGTTACAATATGAGGTTCCTCGCTTCCTCGCTTCATTTCCAGCGCACAATGGCCTTCAAAATCTCCGGCGTGTGACGGTTTCATTGGCCGTTTGAAGGCCACAATTCGTGCCAAAGGTGACCAATTCGAACAAATCTAAACTTATTCCAAAATTTGATGCTTTTTCCGAAATTTGTTGCTTTCATTTATTAAATTTTTTTATCTCACCCTGTATTTTTGCTTTAAAATTTGTCCCCATTTTCGATCTTTCACGACATTTTACCGATCCTTCCCAAGACAATTCCAGAGTAATCTAAAAAAAGTTGGCGCCCAAAGTGTGATTTCAACATTTTTAATGGTTTTAATCGTATTTCAGTCATCATACAGGATTGTCCATATTCGACGGACACATCTGGCAACGCCATAACTTTTGACAGAGATGTCACATCGCTTAATGACATACCGCGTTTGAAGCGTCAGTCCAAGCAGATTTTTACCATGAACCAATACACGCCACGAGAGCTCTCTGAAATAGTTGAAATTTACATTCAACAGAAGAAGTCAATTGTGAAAACTCAACGTGCCTTTAAAACATTAAAAAATGTGAGAAGTGCGCCTTCTAGAACACCATTAAGCGTTTATACGAAAAATTTTTGACTGGTAAGGCTCTTTCTAATCCGAAGAGGCCATATAAAAGTCGACCAAGGCGATCGGCCGAGAATATCGCTGCCGTACGAGCCAGTGTTGAGAGGTCCCCAAGAACATCCCAAAAAATGCCGTTCTCAGCAATTGGGCATGGCTCGGTCCACTTTACAACGGATTATTCGCATTGATTTGCATTTGTTCCCGTACAAAATTCAATTGTTGCCTGCGGACAAGCCTCGTCGATTGGAATGGACCCAAAGAGTCATGGGTCCGTCGAATATGGGCAACCCTGTATAAGGAAATCGTTAAAAAAAATTGCGCACAACATGGACGTTAGTAAAATATTTTTCTTATCTCAAAACGTTCTCCCTCCTTACATTAAAATGTTCCTTTCTGACAGATTTTGGGCTTTTTCCACCTTTTCCACGACAATTCTTTAATGTATGCGAAAAAGTGGCGCCCAACGTATAGCATCAACTTCAAGGCCCAACGTAATTGGCAATATGTTCTTATTATAAACTGTAAAGAAATTATATTTCGAATTGAATGTAAAAAAGTGGCGCCCAACGTACAAGTCTTTAGCAAAAAATCTCTTATAAAACAGTTAATTGCGAAAAGTGGTGCCCAATGCATCTTTTTATTAACATGTTATTTCAAACAAGTGACCCTATTTTTTGGAGACATAATACAATAATGAGGCATGTATATCCTACATAAAAAATAAAATGTACCTTGCTCATAAAAATCGCCCCTTGATAACATGGTGTCAAACTACTACAGAAAGGATAAATGGCGCCCAACTTAGAATTAAAAAAAATGAATGTTGGCCATTTTGAAATTTCTTATATAGTTTTTGTCAAATTCATTTTTTTTCCAATGATCCAAAGCACGTCCTACGCTCATTTACTATGACGCGCAATGTGACGACTAAATCTGATATATTTACATAGCAAATAACCGTTACCTGGAATTTCGCTTATAGAATTTATAAGCTATTTCAATATGTTTTACTAATGCAGCTCAGCTTTTCCTATTATATCCAAATTCTTGTGAAACCTCTCATATGAACAATTTTTTTTTTGTGGAAACTGATACAAATCTATGTAACATAATATTTGTTTTGTTTCGACTAGATATGTGTGGCAGCAAAGTAGAAAATAATAATATTTTTTCCTCCGACAAGTTTTAGCTAGGAACAAAATAAAACAAATAGGGGGTTTTCCGGCAATCTCTTCCAACCCCTGCCCCCTTTCTACACACACACACACTCACATGTACAAATTATTATTCACATCTGAACTTATGCTTTTTGTTTGAGTTCATCATGATATTCAAAAGAAATTTATGATGAGAGGAACAAAAAAAAATGTTGCATGTAAGTGTATTAAACTACTACAGCCACTACCACTACTACTATTATGAGATATACACAAATGTTTGTGTATGTGATGCTGTGTTGCGAAATATTGAAAGAACATAGCCTAAAAGTATACTTTTACAAGTTTATATTTATACGGAACACACGAGAGTGAAACAAACAAAAACAATTACATACGAGTATATGATATGTGCTACTTTTACCCAACAAGGGCACATGAGAGTACGGGGGTGGCGAACGAAAAATGGCCAGCTAGAAGACATGTTCGTGCGTATGAACGTACCAGTAAACATTAATTCATAAACAAGAAAAACACGTAACATTTGCCGAAAAATCAATAACATTTACAAAAGTTCATTACAAGTTAAATAGAAAAAAATCTAGAAATGAACATTTCAGCTGTTACAGCTAAATAAGACACTTATCTGCCAAAAGGGGAGGGGGGCGGGGAAGGCAATGAAGATTATTGGGAAACGTGAAGGATGAGTTTAACAAGAAGACAAAAAAAAAACGAAACGGTCCTTGAAATAGACACGTTTCTTGGGTATCATCTAAAGCAACAAGGATTTCCAAATCATTATAACAATTTGCTTAGATTTAGAAGATAGACAACAAGAAAATATCAAATCTTTCAAAGGAAACAAGAACAACGACACAAAAAAAAATAGATAAAGAAAATTACACGCCTTAAGCCCAAATAAAGTACAGGCGCATAGAGCAGCTACGGCACAGACGAGAACAACCTCCCACAATTTCTTCTTGTAATCAATTACACCGACAATTTCTCATGATTCCAGTACAATGTGAAAGCAACATCCTTTGTCACCAGTTGCTTCCATATGGCCCTCCTTCCTCCTCACAACGAATTCATTTCTAAATTCCCATAAATCTCAACTGTTGCAAACAAGGGGGTATGGGGGGGCAGTGAATCACAACAAAAATCTATTTCCCAAAAGTTTGAAACAAAACAGCCAGTCAGTCAGTCAGCCAGTCACCCACTCGTCTATTTCAAAAAAAAAAAAAAAAATGGAAAAAGTTGAATACATTCTATAAGTCATCCTTTAAAGGATTTCTTGTTACACTTCACGCTTCAAGTGTTTCATTGCTAAATTAATTCTATGGATCTTAAGTAAAGACATTTCCGATAATTACACCAATTGAGATACCATTTAGCAAACTCGATTCAGTTCAATTGAATTCTCCACTGTTCTTGGAATGCTAGAAAGGCCATTAGGACTAAAGCGAGCTATTTTTAAACTCTCATTAACTAATTAAAGGATTGAGCGAAAGGAGATTTAGTTTCAGGGAATTTAAAAGTTGAGAAATATTTCAAATTCAATAGCAGTATACAATTAAAAAAGCTGTAAGTTAGGCCGGGCCGAACTTTGAATACGCTCCACCATTTGAAACGAATTTGGCAATTTAAGAAGAAAACTAAAATCCGTTAAAAATTCTGTTAAAATCTTAAAAATACCGAATGTAGCCATTATATTAGGGGGTATACGAGGACGTGGATCTGCATAGGCAACTTTTGTAATAAGCCACTAGAATAAACAAAAGCAAAACTTAAAAAAAATCTAGTGAATAATGTCTCTAAAATCATAAAAATACCGAACATCGGGAGGTACCGTTATATGAGGGCTATACGAAGACGGGGACCTGCACAGACAATTTTCTGTCATAGGCTGTAGTATCCATTACGAACACCAAATACCAAATTTGAAACTATTCCGATGAATAATGTCTCTAAAATCATAAAAATACCGAATATCGGGAGGTATCGTTATATGGGGGCTATACGAAGACGTGGACCTTCATACGCACTTTTTTCCTTAGGATGTATTAACCACTAAGATCTCCCAATACAAAATTTGAAACGATTCCGGTGAATAGTGTTGCTGAAATCATGAAAATACCGAATATCGGGAGCTACCGTTATATTGGTGGGGCTATACTAAGACGTGGACCTGCATACAAAAATGTTTTTCATAGGCTGTAGTATTTATTACGAAGTTCAAATACGAAATTTCGAATAATTCCGGTAAGTAATGTCGATGAAATCTTGAAAATACCGAATATCGGGAGGTACCTGATATAGGGGGGCTATAAGAAAACGTGGACCGACATGGCCCATTTACGAACTTAACCTGCCTAAGGGTAAACTATGCATGTGTGCAAAATTTTAGCCTTATATCTCAATTCGTTTTGAAAGATAGTGTTATTACAACAGATAGACGGACAGACAGACAGACAGACGGACATAGCTAGAACGTCTTATATTTTTACGCTGATCCAGAATATATGTACTTCGTAGGGTCTATTATACATATTTCGAGGAGTTACAAACGGAATGACAAAGTTAATATATCCTCCATAGAATGGTGCTGAAGTTTAGGAACAAATTAATACTATTCAGAAATAATTTCATATTTTTTATCGGTTTATGGGTTGTTGAATTTAAATTTTTGGACTTCATTTATTTTAGAAATATTGAGTTATTTTAGATTAATTGCAGAATTTTGAAAAAAATATATATATTGAAATTTATGAACAATATTATATTTCTTAGAAACATTTTCATACTTTCTCACAGCTCTTTGAAATCTTGAACTTCTTAGACTTCGGGTTGCTGAAATTTGGGAAAAAGTTCATACTATTCAGAAATAATTTCATATTTTTCATCGGTTTCATGGGTTGTTTAATTTAAAATTTTGGACTTTATTTATTCTAGATATATTAAGTTATTTTGTATTAATTGCAGAGTTTTGAAAATAATATATATATTGAAATTTATGAACAAGTTCATATTTCTTAGAAACAATTTCATATTTGTTCACGAATCTTTGAAATCTTGCCCTTCTTAGACTTCGGATTGCACCAAAAATAATTTCACAGTTTAATGGCTATAATATTGCATTAAATATACTTCCAGAGAAATCGTTTCTGTATTTGATATCGAATCGAATGTGTAGATCTGAGGAGTTTTCGACATTGGAGATAATGAACAATTTCTTAGAAAATATGAACAATATACTTGAAAACATAAACTTTTTCGTGGAAACTATGAATGGGAAACATTTGCTCTCTTAGTTTTCGAATCGATGTACCCTTGTTTTTAGTACATAGGAGATTATGAACAATTACATAGAAAATATGAACAATATGCTTGAAAATGAATGAACTGTTTCGTGGAAAGTATGAATAATAAACATTTGCTCTCCTGAAAACTATTCTTTCATGATCTCTCTGATCATGAATTGCTAATATTTAGGTCTGAGGAGTTTTTTTAATGACTGGCCATTTGGGAATAAGTGGACTCAGTTATAAAGTGCTAAGAATAGAATTTCAGTTCATGAAACCAATTACATTCTTCCAATACACAACATATTTTATCCTTCCTTCCATCTTTACATATGAACATCTTAAATTCTTTTAAGTAAAAAATGACGTTTGTTCTCTCCCTCTCTCTCTCTCTGCCTCTATGTACATGTACCATATTTTCTCCACTTCTCCACTTAAAAATATGGAATGATGTCCTTATTTCAAGTACATTAACTAGGTAAATTACAACAGAAAGGATGAGAGCTACAAGCGGAAAGCTTATTAACAAGTAATTGATTGGTTTTCTAATCTCTCAAATGTAAATTTCCAATTGGATGAGTGGAGGAGGAAGAGACAGATAAAAGAGAGAGAAAAATAGAGAGTGATGGAGAAAAATAGAATGACAAAAAATATATGGTCTGAGGAAAAAGAAGCCTTAAAGCAGCTATTACAAGCAGATGGACAACAAATTTAAGATGTAGTAACGAACAAGAAAAGCGATGAGAAGAAGAAAAAAATGCCCAAGACTCCATTGTGATGCAGCGTTGTAAAGCAGGAAGAAGTTGCATACACAATGGCATGGAGCAACAAATAGAAATCATTGTTAGTAGAGAAAATTACATGCAAAAATGCAACATTACCACCTAGCTGACTGGCTAGCTGGCTGGCTGGCTGCTGTCTTCGGAGTGTTTTCCATGAGGGACGAAGTATGAAAAAAAAACCGGCAGACATTTTCTATTCTTTTATTTTTCTATGTAAAGTGAAAAAAATAAGAAATGATGAAATGGCAAGAATATTGTAAAGAAAACACAATCACCTCAAATGACTTACTGACAGACGACTACTGCGTTACAAGCAGCTCTAGAGAAAAGGACTTGCAGCAATAATCTTCCTTTACGTGGCTTTTTTCTTGCTTTTCAATCAAATGCTTGGTTGGCTGCTGCAATTTCTTTTCCCGGCGATGGCACATTTATGGGCCAGATAAAAGTGTTGACACATTATATTTGCTATGAATTTAATGTAATGTTAAGAAAAACTGCTGAAGTACTCTAGCTTGGCAGCAGTGTCACCAGTTTCTTACGCATTATTAGATAGTCAAACAGCTATAGACTCAGACAGACACCAAGTCTGTTGCCAAGTAGAAAAACGTCAAAGTTTCAATCATTCAACGGAAAACAAATTCTTTTTTTTTCCAACGATGCAATTGCAACCGTTTAAATGCGAAGAAGAAGAAAAATCAACGATTTATATGTCTGAATATGTAGAAAAGAACTTATGGTGGCAGGACCAAGACATAAGCCAGGAAGCAGTATAAAAAAGAAAATTTTTAGCAAAAGAAGTAAAAACCTGTGGCAATTTAGTGGAAACAATTTTGCTGCCAAGGCAAATAGAGAGAGAGAGAGAAAAAAATGACAAATTCACTGCAACACAATTTAGAATGAGATGTAAATAAAGTTACCACAGCGAAAAATAGCTGACTTCACAATTTTTATTACTCCTTCTTAACGCCTTAAGACAAACAGTTTCCTTGTAGCCTCATGAAGGCAAAAATACAAGTTTACTTCGGTTTCATGAAATTCACAATGCAACGAAGGGACCAAAAAAGGTAAAAATAGAATATTGCAAAAAAATATTGCATACTTTTAGGGTAAATGAGCAAAAATATGTTCTTCATTCGTATTTATACCCTACACCACAAGGTGGTCAGGGTATTATGTCTTTGTACATTTGTTTGTGAGTACAGGCAAAAGGAAACGAGATAGACACATAGTTCCTTTTGATGATCTGCATAGAATCACATTCTGAGTCGATTTATGCATGTCCGTCTGTCCATGTATTTTTAGAAACAAAGTACAGTTCACATTTATTGCCCTTTCCAGATGAAATTTTGCACAAATCATTTGTTTGGCCCAAGGACGAACCCTATTGAAATTGGAGATAATCGGTCAAAATTTAGATATAGCTCCCGTATATATCTTCGCCCGATTTGCTTTTTATTGTGCACCAAACGTGTAATATCAGTACGAATAGTATGGAATTTTGCACGTACCATCAGATTGAACCTGAAAATAAGTATGCCAAATTTGATCGAAATCGGTTCAGATATGGCAATAGCTCCCATATATATTGTTCATCCGATTTGTTACTTTTGTCCTCCGCAGCCATAATATGCACTCTGTAAAACCAATATTTTGGGGAAATATATCAAATACAGCTCAGAAATACATTTGCTAAAGTTTATCGAGATCGGTTCAGATTTGGATATAGCTCCCATATATAACTTCGTCCGATTTACCTTTGATTGTGCACCAAACGTCTAATATTTGCCCAAATTTGATGAAATTTGGCACTTACAACCGAATTGAGTCTAGAAGCTATTATGTCAAATTTGGTGAAGATCGGTTCAGATATAGCTATAGCTCCCATATATACTGTTCATCCGATTTGTTATACTTGTTATCCACAGCCGTAATATGCACTCCGTAACAACGATATTCAGGGAAATATATCAAATACAGCTCAGAAATATATTTGCCAAATTTTATCGAGATCGGTTCCGATTTGGATATAGCTCTCAAATATATATTTTTATCCGATTTTAAATTAATTGTGCACCAATTGGGCAGAACAAGTCCGAATTTTAAAGATACAAATGCTTCGGCATATTTAGTCCTTTGAACTTTAAATTATAATTATAATCATAGCGTGTATGATTGAATTCTCCCATAAAAACTTTAAATTGTTATGCGCAGCTCTACTAAATTTGCAAAGTTGTGTAAGGTATCATAAAGTCGGCCCCGCCCGACTTTAAGACTTTCTTTACTGGTTTTTCTTTCTGATTCTGGCTTTTTCTTAAAGATGTCTGCTTATTCGCATAGTAATAAATTTTCATATTGCAAATCTGTAAAGAAACTTCTTGTTACAGCTACAAGCAAACAAGCGTGTTCAAGTTATGATTTTGATTATAGTTTTCTTCTTTTTTTCTCTCACAACTTGTTTCCTCTTTTTTAACCCAACTTAACATAGCATTTGGTACTTGTTAAACTTATTCGTCGGCTGTCGTTCCGCCGGCATGTAATAACTTTATCCACCTGGAACATCTTTTTCAATCTTGTTTTTCGTTTTATTTTTGCTCTTAACTTGTATAGGAAAAATTAATTTGTAAAGCTGTACCCATCATATCCCGTGTTATCTATGTGTTACGTCCCTTGTCAACCCTTGGGCCATGCATGTATGTACGGCATGTTGTTGCTGTTGCTGAAGTCAGAAGGATATATTCTAAACTTTTTCTGTTAATGAAATCAACTGCAGCATACTCGAATTTCACTCATGTGCTCAAGAGTGTTGATGAATAGATACGTAAACTTTGTGTGTGTGTATGAGTGAATGAGGAGGGAGGTGAACGAAAACGAAGAGCAGCAACTCTAAAGCACATGTTTATAGGTGAAAACCATAAAAAATTGATGTCAGTTTAAAGATGGGGAGAAAAGGAGGGTACTATGAGAATTATAATTCACATCATCAAAGTGGTAGGAAAATATTTTGTAATCAGGATATAAAATTTTTCCGATTCTTTTATGGATCTTCAGTTTCTAGCAATTGAAGGAAGATCGTAAATTGGATCCCAAAGAGGAATATCCCTGTCAAAGGGTCAATTTTTTTATTATAAGTCTTATAAAATGCCGATTAAAGCAATTGAAGGGAGAGCGTAAATTGGATCCCAGACAGGGATATTTCTGTCAAAGCGTCAACATTTTGAACAATTATAACTCCTACAAAATGTGAAAAAAATCGGATAGCCTTCAAATTTCGCCCATTTCAAAATTTTTTTATCAACAACAATAATTTCCAAAAACTATGGCATATCTCATTCAAGGTGAATGAAGTAGTCAATACAGGCCAAATCTGGTAAACTGTTATGTTTATATCAGCCATAGTTCAGATACATAATGGACAATTTGGGGCCATCCTAGAATCAGGGGTATCATTATATAACTACTGTACCAAAAGGCGAACCTATATGGATATTTTTTTGTAAAAAGAGTTCCCACATAAGAAGAACTCAATTTGTCAAAATTTGGCAAAATTACATGGAAAACATGGTCAAAACGTAAAAAATACATACAAGGGGACAATTCCAAAAACTGGACCGATATGACCCATTTTCTGTACCAATGATTTTGGATCTTACACAAACATTTCTATCAAATTTCGCAGCTGCAATCAACTGGAACCAACCTCAGACTGCTGTCATTTCTAAGACACTCGTTCGACAGCTGTTAAAATTGTTCCAGTGACAGCTTATTATATTGTTTACAAGCTTACAAAAACATTTTGGTGAGAATTTTCCAGACAAAAATTTATTCGTGATGGAATTCAAGTGTGATATGGCGATTTCTTTATATTTGGCTGAAAAACCACATGTGGCTATCATTAGAGAACTCCAGCATTTAAATATGAATAAATCTTTTGTGTCTCGTACAATGTCTCGTAGTGTAGTCCGATGTCAAGGAAGCGGACGGAAGAAAACAGCAAACATCAGCAGAAATGATTCGAAAAGTAAAGAAGCGACTTGATCGAAACCCGCATCGCCGTGGCCGAAAAATGGCTCGTGAACTGAACATATCGCAATATTCCATTCGGAAAATATTGAAAAATGAGCTCAGGGTAAAATCATTGAAATTCCAAAAAGGGCAACAGAAAGAAAATAGACTCAAAAGAGCTTAAGATTTGCTTCGCTTGGTCGAAAGTGGTGAACTGCTAAATTTGGTTTTCTCCGATGAGAAAATGAGATCGTTAACCAGCAGTTTGTAAACCAACAAACTGATCGTGTTTACTTGCACAAAGAGGTCAGCTGAAAATGTGCACCTTCGGTTGGATACCAGAACTCAAGCGCCTGCTATGGTGATGGTGTGGGCTGCCATAACAGCCGATGATCGCTACCCGTTCATATTAATCGACCGTGACATCAGAATAAATGCCGAATATTATGGCGAAAATATTCTTGAGGGTGTATTAAGGCCTTGGGTATACAAACATTTTGGCCCCAGACTTTGGACATTCCAACAGAACTCAGCACCAACGCACTCAGAATGGTTACAAAATGAGGTTCCTGGCTTCATTTCCAGCGCACAATGGCCACCAAAATCTCCGGATACCAATCCGTTGGACTATTGTGTCTGGAGTGTTTTGGAAAGCAAGATTGGCACTAAAAAATACCAGAGTGTCGATCACCTTAAGCAAGCGCATCGCCGGGAATGGGCCAAAATAACGCAGAGCAACATTCGGCCAGCGTGTGATAATTTTATTGGCCGCTTGAGGACCATATTTCTGCCAAAGCTGACCAATTCGAACAAATCTAAACTTATTCTAAAATTTGATTCTATCATCGACATATTTTGCTTTCATTCATAAAATTAAAAAAAAAAATGTAAAATTTATGGCGTTTGACTTTGTTGCAGTTTTATCTCATCCGTGCGAAGGGTTCTTCGGTGGTTATAAGGGACAGTGATTTGCTCTGCAATAAGGATGTTTTGGGTTTTTATGGAAGATATATTATTGACTCAATACGGCCGTTTATTATTAGAGAACTTACAGAATATTTTTTTTTATTTTCTGCGATAACCCCTAAAAAAACATATATATGAAGGTGTCTTTTATTCTTTTATGAGATGGAGTTTCGATGTACTACGGTAAGTTTTTTAGTCGTCTAAGAGAAGTTTTTATCGGTCTATTATGAGAAACACCTACAGTCTTTCAAGGGAAGTTCTTTAATCTGAAATAAAGGTGAAGGACTTTTTTACCTTTTTTTGAAAAAAAATCCATTATTGGATCCGAACCGAATATATATAATTTCTTACACAACAACTCCTTTAAGACATATTTCATTTTAATGTGTTCTATGAGAATATATTATTGCTTTCCGGGAAAGTCTTTTATACGGAGTTGATGTGAACTCTCAAAGTTCCTTGATTAGAGTTTTGCCTTCACGAGATAAGAGATTTGGGCTTTCCAAAAAAACCTTGACTTTTTTGGAGAATTTATTTACCGCAAACATTAGGTTCCCTAAAGACACCTGCCAGCCATATAATTTGGTTGCATATTAAATTCCACAATTTTTGTAACTTACATAGTTAAGCAAGCAAAATGTCATTACACTCACACACACTCACAGTCACTCCCTCACACTCACACATAAAATATGAAACCTATTAAAGCTACAGCAGCATCAAAAATATGAATCTCTTTAGAAATGTAAATTGTTTGGCTGAACAGAGTAGAGCAGCGGTAGTACATCGAAAGGATGTCAACATTGACAGGGAACTATTCTGCAACACATATGTGGCATACATCAATAATACATTCAAACTAGAACTCACGTGAAAACTCACAAGCACACCCGCTCACACACACACACACACACACCCAACATTGTTTGGCAAGAGTGCATAAACTCGGTTACAACTTATTAAAAAGGGAAAATACTCAATGAATTCATTTACACAAGAAAAAAAATGCCGAAACACCCACACAAGCTCACATTGGATCTGGATAATGACACATGAAAATACCAAGCGAGTAGCAGCAGCTATGTTCAACTTACTTAAAAGTAAACTAGCGGTAGTAGTAGTTGTAGTACAAGGATAATTTTTTGATATTCGGAAATTAGTAAGACTGATGTTAGTTTAAATAACTTAAGTTCGCTTGCTGCTGGTGATGATGTTGATCTGGAAATGAAGAAGAAGAAGGTCTGCAGCAGGTCGCAGGTGAAAAATGAATGTAAATGACTGACGAGGAGGGCAGGCAAGTAGTAAATTTTGTAAGGGATGAACTGTGGCAAGGCATGTAAAAGTTTTATTTAATGCCTGCCATCAACTACTGAGGGGGGGGGGGGGGGGGGGGGGGGGTGGAGATGGGCAAATAGAAAAATGGGGGGTAGTTACTCTCAATTACTTTGACGAGAAGAAGCAGAAGAACATACACACACACACCTGAACAGTTGTAGAACGAAAATACACATTAAACACTAGTGCCAGCATATTAACTGGCATCGTCGGTCGTCAAGAGTGTTTGTTTGCAACGTTAAATGCGCGTGTAATGTTCCAAAGTGGAATAGAAGCCCAGCGGGAAATTCAGTTCATTTATGTCAAAAACACACAAACACGCAAACATATCCTCAATTCTTCTTCCTAGTCTTCGACAAGAACAACATCTACACAACATCCAATCAACCACTTGTACGCATCACATCATTAGTGGGAGTAGCAGCAGCAACACTTCTCTCTTAAGGAGTAGCATTTTGGGAACACACACATCAAATTCTCTCGGGGAAAGGGGAGAGGAATTGCAAAAAATGTTAAAGACTTTTCCAAAGCAAAGATAATGCAAGCAGCAGCAGCGGAAGAATAAACTCCCAAGGAATCCTGTGTAAATCCTACAGATAGTTCAACCAATGTTCTGCATGTGTTAATTAGGATAATACAACTTAAAAATGCAGAAATAGTTTTAAGACAATTTTTGAGGAAGAGAAATAAAATTAACTTGAAAATGTGAAGGTTTGAAGAAATTTTTGTGTGTGTAAAATTTTGCATTAGGGGGGATACGGAGAGAGAGAGAGAGAAGGAGAATTTTGCTAATGAACTGCAGTGCAGATTACCAGTGTGCAGTGGAGGAATAGGTTTATTGATTGGAGTAGCTTCAATGAATCTACCTCATTTTCATTAAATTAATGTCGGATGAAAGTAATATGTGGAAGCTATATATGTATATACAGGATGAGATGAAAAAACTGCAACCAACTTCATACTGCTGTCATTTCTAAGCCACTCGTCCGACAGCTATTAAAATTATTCCAGTGACAGCTCATTATTTTGGTGAGAATTTTCTAGAAAAAAAGATTTTCGTGATGGAATTCAAGCGTGATAGTGTGATTTCTTTATATTTGGCTGGAATACCACAACTGGCTATCGTTAGAGCACTCCAGCATTTAAATGTAAATAAATCTTTTGTGTCTCGTTCCATCGCTCGTTACTGTGATACTGGTAGCGTAGCAAGATCAGCAGAAATGGTTTAAAGAAACCCTCGTCGCAGTGGCCAAAAAATGGATCGTGAGCTGAACATATCGCAATATTCCATTCGACAAATATTGAAAAGTGAGCTCGGGGTAAAGCCATTGAAATTCTAAAAAGTGCAAGAACTTACACAGCAACAGAAAGAAAATAGACTCAAAAGAGCTAAAGTGTTGCTTCGCTTGGCCGAAAGTGGTGAACTGCCGAATTTGGTTTTCTCCGATGAGAAAACATTCGGCAAGAAAGTGGACGGAAGAAAACAGCAACATCAGCAGATATGGTTCGAAAAGTAAAAAAAGCGACTTGATCGAAACCCGCGTCGCAGTGGCCGAAAAATGGCTCGTGAGCTGAACATATCGCAATATTCCATTCGGCAAATATTGACAAATGAGCTCGGGGTAAAGACATTGAAATTCGAAAAGACGCAACAGATAGACAATAGACTCGCTTGGTCGAAAGTGCTGAACTGCCGAATTTTATTTTCTCCGGTGAGAAAACATTCGTTGTCCAGCAGTTTGTGAACAAGCAAAATGACCGTGTTTACTTGCCAAAGAGGTAAGCTGAAAATGTGAACCTTCAGTTAGCCACCAGAACTTAAGCGCTGGTCATGGTCATGGTGTGGGCCGCCATAACAGCCGGTGATCGTTCTCCGCTCGTATTAATCGACCGTGGCATCAAAATAAATGCCAAATATTATCGCGAAAATATTCTGGAGGGTGTATTAAAGCCTTGGGCACGCAACCATTTTGGCTGCAGACCTTGGACAACAGGACAGGACTTAAGACTTAGCACCATCATACTCAGCACTCGCCACCCAAGAATGGTTACAAAATGAGGTTCCTCTCTTTATTTCCAGCGCCCAATGGCCTCTCAAAATCTCCGGATACAAATCCGTTGGACTATTCTGTTTGGAAAATTTGGAAAGCAGGGTTGGCACTAAAAAATATAAAAATGTCGATCACCTCAAGCAAGCGCTTCGTTGGGAATGGGCCACCCAAGAATGGTTACAAAATGAGGTTCCCGGTTTCATTTCCAGCGCACAATGGCCACCAAAATCTCCGGATACCAATCCGTTGGACTATTGTGTCTGGAGAATTTTGGAAAGCAAGGTTGGCACTAAAAAATACCAAAATGTAGATCACCTTAAGCAAGCGCTTCGCCGGGAATGGGCCAAAATACCGCAGAGCAACATACGGTCATAGGCCACAATTCGTCCAAGGGTGACCAATTCGAACAAATCTAATCTTATTTTAAATTTGATGCTGTTTCCGACATTTTTTGCATTCATTCATTAAAATTTAAAAAATAAATGTAAAAGTTATGGCATTTGACTGTATAATTTCTGAAAAATGTAGCACTTCCCGAAATCCCCGCACCAAATTTCCTTATAATTTCAAAGTACAGTAGCCAACCTTTGTTGTGGAGAATGTGTCAAGTGGACTTGACAGTACTCGTTTGTAGATCAAAACTCCAAATGAGCTGTTAGTTCTAAGGATATGTGTTGTTCAGGGCTTTTATATTGTTTTTACTACTTACAAAAGGGTCCCCTATAGTTTGAGGTATATCTCGCAATGTTTAGGAAAGAATTTTGAAACATGGTACTGATTTTTAGAATGCATCCAGAATCATTGGTCCCTATACTTTGAGACATTTAAAATTTGATAGAGATCTTTAGAACGCATCCAGAAGTATTGACACAGAAAATGGGCCAGATCGCTGCCCTCTCTGCTAGAGCCCCATGTCCTCTTTCTGACTGAGGCTTATTTTTTAATTCTTCTAATATATTCCGATTTTTAACTGACATTAAATCTAGAAATCCATCAACCCTTCTGCGACCTAATCCATAAATCCTGAAGAAATATTTGTATCGAATACTAAACAAATAGCGTAGCCGGCATATTCTCTCTGACGTTCAAAAAATAAATACGAGTATCAAAGGGGAAATTAGGCGGTTGACATGACCTCAATTGTTGGCATATGAGCTTAGATAAAGCACAAGCTATACATACAACCACCAGTGAAGAGATAAGATATCTAAAAACAAAGCCATATGATATTTGATTTTTGCCAAAATGGGGGTGGAAATATCAGGCACCACCACAGTCAAATGGTAAAAGAAATATCTAAAGGGGTAAAACCAAATGCCTCATCATGTGGTAGAGATTGCGACATTTCTGAGGGAAAGATTTACTTGCAACACATCTGTCACATAAAACAAAGCAAAAAAACTCTAATCAAGTGTCAAATCACACTTTTTTTGTAGAACAAACAATGTCCATTCTGAGTGACAGTCACTCAATCAACATAAAATTAAATGACGAATAAATCAATAAACCGTTCTTTAAAGGGTTGTTGTCTTTCATGTGCATAAGGACCTCCCACCCATCCCTTCCCTGTTAGTTATCTACAACTTGGCATTAATGTATTTATTTGCCAATGTTGTATTATAGTTTTATGACAGCAGAAACAAATTAAAAAGTTATAAAAAAAAGTAACTGCAAATAAAACGGGAGAAAAAGAAACTCTTTGCCCATCAACTCGTTTTCACAACGGCCAATGCATCGTTTCTTCAAAAATGCAAAAGCAACAAACTCAAATGCATCCTCACAAACTTAAGGAAGCTGGTTACTATGGGCAGTACACAGCATAGAGAGAAGACGAAAGAGAGTGCATCAAATATTGGCAACCATAAAGTTTTTCGTTTGCATTTCTTTGCTGCTGCTAAGCAAACTCATTAACTTGTCGCACGTTTCAGTTTCAATGTGCGGACTTTTAGTGCGCCACTGTGAAAAATCCAGTAGAAAACTCAATAAAAAATTTTTGCCAGGAATATACTGGCTGGCAGTGGCATATAAATCCCTGGGATTAGTAAAACAGAAATACGAGTGTCTGTTTTTTTTCAATTTTTCATTTTCCTTTTTTTTTTTTTTGTTACGCCAAAACAAAACTTTGCCATCCAGACAAACAATTCGTTTTTTTTTTTTGTGAACTTCGAATGCAAAAAATTTGCAAGCTTTTTTGTGTTTTTAATTTTTATGAATTTATAAAAATATTCAATTAAAAAGAGAACAGTGTTTGCAAAAAAAAAAAAAACAACAAAATCTACAACAACAATATGGCAAAAATTTCAGTTATTTTTCCAATCTGACAAAAGGATTAAAAATGTCCATCCATACAATGACAAAGGAGGAATGGTCGAAACATATTGTCCTGCCGCACACACACACTCACAGCAAACCATGTAAACAACGGCTAATGTCACTAAATCGAAATATGATTTTGTTTGTTTGCAATTTTTTTTTTTTTTTTGCATGCATTCAGCAACAAATGCAAATATTGAAAAGTTTTTCCCCACGGATTATTCAGTGGATATTTTGTATTAAATATCGAAAAAAAAATATCCTAGGAGTGGTGGCGCGATCACAATGGAAGGAAATTAGAAAAAAGTAGCACAACAATGGGGTATAACTGCAGAGGAAGCAGATTGCTGAATAATATCGCTTTTAAATTCTTCGTACAATTATAAATAGCGCCATCTATGGCCTAAGAATTATAAAAAATTAGCATACTTTCAGGCGGAAAAATTGACTATGTACATAAATAATTTTTAATATAGAATAATGATTGTTCTCGTTTTGATAGCTGAAATTTACCTGCATTGTAGAGACTGCCCTAAATCAGTGAAACTCGATAAACAGCCTAAGAATAGTTGGACCCAAGTGACCTAATAACTTGCTCAAAATATAGATAAACTTTTGGGAGCTAGTGTCAAGGAAAAGTGTCAGTTAAATTTTGTATAGAATATCATCATGGAGAACTTTGCATCCTTTTAGCGCTCAATTCTAAGCAAATTATAATTGAAGTATAAATGGCGCTCGTTTTAGAGACCAATATTCCAATTGAAGCATAGATGGCGTTCGTAAGTCTTTCAGTTTCCGAGATATTTGTGATCGTTTGAATTTGAAGAGCAAATAGTTTTTTACGGCAATTTCCCACTCCTACGAACGTTGGCTGTTATCTCTTTTTGTAAATCGTATTAAATTTAAAAGTTGTATAAAGTTATTTTTGATTTCTTGTCTTTGACATATATTATTAAAAAGTATGCTACAAAGACATATAATATAATAAGATGGGACAATACATTGTTACTTTTCTTAAATATATGGCGTTGGCAGTGGAAAAATATGTTATGTCACGATATCGTGACATAGCATTATGTTATAATTTAACATAGCTGACACTTTTTAAGGGTTGTTGTTGATTTTATCGATTCAATGTACAAGGAAATGCTCTGAAATAGATTTTTGAGAGCATGTCTATCATGCCTGATATTTTTTCCTCGTATTTCCGCCAATTTTCGGCGATATCGGAATAACATATTTTTCTAAAATTTCCAATGCATTTCTGTTATGTCGCCTGCCATCTATTACCTGGTGGAAAAATTAAAGCCCATATGCATTTTGTCCAATCTTTATAGTTTTATGTCTTTGATGCTACTAAACAACATAAAAATTGATGTGCAGATGGCATTCGTTGTAATAATGAAGTCTTACAAATGAAGTATAGGTGGCGTATACATAGTTTATAAACATTGTAGTTTTAAAATGTGGATATTATGAAGATTGTAAGAAATAACTGAATTTGGTTGAAATGTGGCGTAAATAGCACTGGTTGAAATGTAATTCAGTGTCATGAAGTAATATTCTAGCAAACCTAAAAAAATTGATGGCATTCGACTGTATTTAGTGTTCAAAAGTGTGCAACCAAACAACAAATACATTGAACTGCAGGTGGCTCTGGTTGTACCGATTGAACTGTGTAACTTTATAACAATATTAGAATTGAAGTATAGGTGGTCAAAACATTGAGTACTTATTCTCATGAAAAATGGGCATCCTTGGCAAGTTGCTTAAAAGTAATTTGCTTGACTCGTCGTTTAAATATCAGATTTGTTCCCCTTTAGCGTTGAAAAAAATTGCGATTTCAGCTAAAAGGAAGCAAATTAAGTGTGTGATACTTCAACGACGAAGAGTAGTGCAATTATGGGGGATCTAGGTTAATTGTTAAAATATACTTGAATAAAAAACAAGGAAAAAAGCTGTAAGTTCGGCCGGGCCGAACTTTTAATACCCTCCACCATTTGGTACAAATTTGGCAATTTCCAAAAAAATAAAATCCGTTAAAAATTCTGTTAAAATCTTAGGAATACCGAATGCTTATACGACGACGTGTGCCTGCATAGGCAACTTTTGTCATAAGTTATTACAATATTTATATGCGAAACTTGAAGAAAAATCTGTTTATAATAAAGCTAAAATTATTAAAATACCGAATATGGGGGGTACCGTTATATGGGGGCTATACGAAGACGTGGACCTGCACAGACAATTTTCTGGCATAGTCTGAAGTATCCATTACGAACTTCACATGCGAAATTTGAAACAATCCCGGTAAATAATGTCGCTAAAATCATCAAAATACCGAATATCGGGGGTACCGTTATATGGGGGCTATACGAAGACGTGGACCTTCATGGCTCATTTTTTGACTTAGGATGTAGTATCCATTGCGAACTTAAAATGCCAAATTTGAAACAATTCCGGCGAATAATGTCGCTAAAATCATGAAAATACCGAATATTGGGGGGACCTGCACAGATAAATTTCTCTCTTAGGATGTAGTATCTATTACGAACTTCAAATGCCAAATTTGAAACAGTTCCCGTGAATAATGATAACTTGGACCTACATGGTCCATTTACGAACTTAACCTGCCTACTTGTAAAATATACATGTGTGTAAAATTTTAGCCTTTTTTCTCAATTTGTTCGAAAGATAGCGTGATTACAACAGACAGACAGACTGACAGACGGACATGGCTAAATCGTCTTAGAATCGTCAAGAATATATATACTTTATTGGGTCTGACATGAGTATTTCGAGGAGTTACAAACGGAATGACAAAATTAATATACCCTCCCATAGTGTGGTGGAGGGTATACAAATCTAAAAAAATGTATCCGGATAGTTCAGTACATCTTTGTAAGTCTATGAAATATCGCCAGTAGGCAGGTTAAGTTCGGTAATAAAGGAAACATTTTTTTTTTATTTTAAGGAGACAAGTCACCAACCTCTGATGAGAATATCAGATGACGCAGAAAAGTGTTTTTTCGTATAGCCCCCAAATAATTCCCAATATTCGATATTTTAAAGATTGTAACAACATCATTCACCCAAGTTATTTGAAATTTCGTATTCGAAGTTTGTAATGGGTAATATAGCCTATGTCTAAAAATTTCGTCTTCGTATAGCCCCCCTATAACGGTATCTTCCTTTATTCGGTATTTTTATGATTTTATCGACATTATGCGCCGGAATTGTTTCAAACTTCGTATTTGAAGATTTTAATGGTTACTACAGCCTATGGCAAAAATTTCTTATGCAAGTTCTCATATTCGTATATCCCTAGAATTTTTTGAAAATTTTCAAGTTGCATCCCAATGCTGGAGTGCATTAAATCTTCGGCCCGGCCAAACTTAGCTGTTGTTTCAATTGTTTTAACTACATACTGCACGCACTTTTAACCCCAACTGTAAACATATTCCGCGATGACATTATCCTATTATATTGTAATTTGTAATGTTTTGTATATACATATGTATGTACACATAAAATAGGTTTAACAATTAACGAAAGAACAAAAACAAAAAAACACAACAACAATAAAATTAGACTAAAAGTACAAAATATAATACTTCATATATATTTCTATCTATCGCATTGTAATATGCAAAAATCACTTAATCCTATTTAAACCAATGACAACAAAAGCAACAACAACGACAACAACATAAATTTATAAAAACAATCAAATGGTCATATGTTGATGTCCTGGGGGGTATAAACGGACATAAAACATATTACACAATACAATAAAACGCTAATAACTCTATGAGAATAGCAAAAGCAACGAGGAGTAGTGCAACGAGGGCAATAACAAGGGATTCAGACAATAATTCGAATTTCATAAAATTTGAATATATCAACGCAAGTGATAGAGAATTGAGTGAGGAGGGAGGGGGAGGGGATGGAGTGGACAAGAAAAAACATGGGTGTTAGGTTGAAAACAAATCCCCAGGAAATAAACTCATTACGCAAATTGTTTCCAATGAAATGAAATGCGACAACAAATCCTCATTCACTCCCACTAAGATACATTTGATGACATTTAACACATAATAAGTCAGGTGGGTGCGAATCCCTACTACTCCCCCACACTCCTTCAGCCGCAAACTTTATTTGCGAATGGACATCTGCCTAGTCTTATTAAGTTGTTGCTTCATTTCCCAAATGAAGAACGGCCCACAGCGGGCTATGCTAAACAAGTAAAAAAACATTAAGTTCGGCCGGGCCAAACTTTTAATACCCTCTACCTTAGGGTAAAAGAAACATTAGAAGAAATGTGGCAAAAACCATTAAAATGCCGATTATGGGGAGGTACCGTTATATGGAAGCTATACAAAAACGTGGACCTATAATTACAATGTTTCGCCACCGGAGCTGGAACCCATTATGACCCACAAATACCAATTTTTAGACAAATCAGTGAAAAAATGTGGCAAAAACCATCAAAATACCGAATATCGGGAGGTACCGTTATATGGGGGCTATATCAAATCATGGACCCATGCATGCAATGTTTCGCCACCGCTGGAACCAATTATGACCAACAAATACCAATTTTCGAACAAATCCCTGAAAAAATGTGGCAAAAATCATCAAATTACCGAATATCGGGAGGTACCGTTAAAAGGGGGCGATACCAAAACGTGGACCTATAATTACAATGTTTCGCCACCGGAGCTGGAACCCATTATGACCAACAAATACCGATTTTCAGACAAATCCGTGAAAAAATGTGGTAAAAAAAACTAATATACTAAATATCGGGAGGTACCTTTATATGGGGGCTATACCACAACGTGGACCTATACATGCAATGTTTTGCCACACGCTCAGGGACCCGCTATGACCTACAAATACCAATTTTAAGACAAATCCGTGAAAAAATGTGGCATAAATCATCAAAATACCGAATATCGGGAGGTACCGTTATATGAGGACTATACGATCAATACCAACCATCCTAGACACAATGCAAATAGCTCTGCTAAATTTTGGAGCTCTACGTCAAATAATGTGGGCTGTATCGTGATTTCAACAGACAGACAGACAGACAGACGGACAGACAGACGGACATCGTTAAATCGACTTAGAATTTTATGCTGATTATGAATATATATACTTTATGGGGTCTAAAACGAATATTTAGGGATGTTACAAACGGAATGACAAAGTTAATATACCCTCCTTTCCAAGGTGAAGGGTATAAAAAGAGAGAAAAATGTCAAGGAAGACAAGTGGTCGACCTTAGCTTCACGCCTTTGGCAGCGGAAAAAATTCTAAAGGCTTAATATCCAGTTTTAAATTATTAAAGAAGACAGCTAGCTATGCGTTGGACATCAAGGTAAAAACTCAATGGAAATATTTTCCATAGGAGTAAAGGATACTGGCAACACAGCAAAACAACAGCACGGCACCGCTCCACTCCGAACACAGCAAATATTGAAATGTAATTGTTTATAAAATATGCAACAACACATTAACACTAATCGATATGCCAAGCCAGGAAGCCAGCCAGCTATCCAGTCAGCCAGCCATTCAAATAGCTAGCAAAAAGGTGTATATAAAAACATTATTGTAATAAAATAAATATAGAAGAAGTAGAAAAAAAAAACAGACAGCAACAACAAAAATATTGAACGGCAACAGACTACAACAACTGCAAAACCGATAAAATAAATACCCATAAAAACAACGACGACGACGATACAACAAATGGCGGAGAGACACCAAGTTGGTGTTCCTCAATCACACAAGGACAGACAGACAGACAGAGAGACAGACAACCAGTCAGATAGTGTGTGGGTATATGGACATATGCCGACCATTATGCTGGCCCACCTCCCTCCCTCCCTCTTCACAAAACGTTCTAGTCCTTGCACCTACATATGTAAATAAATAGGGCTGCAAAACAATTTTCTAGCAATTGTTGGAGCTGCTGTTATACACCATCAAGGGTGTTGAATATTTCCATATTTGGTTTGCTGCTTGCTTGCTTTGATAAGGTAATTCCATTGGGGGAGGAGGAGTTGATGGGGAAAGGTGTAACACCAAGTAAATGCAGTCATGAAAGGAACAAGTGTTGAATGCGGGCCTTCGTCATCAATAATATATGTCGATATGTGAAGTAGAGGGAAATAAAGTGGTAGTGGTAATCTACGACTTTACGTGGGTACCAGTTTTTGGGGTCAGGGTTTTGAGAGGGGAAATATTTTATGTTTATCGGTAATAACTTCAAACATCTACCAAGTATTTGGGTGGATAAAAATCGAACCATTTTGGTGACAAATGTAGCAGATTTTATGCTTGAATTGTTTAGTTATGTTTAGGAAAAAACGGACAACGTCAGTATATCCATATTCTAACCAGTAAAGAAAGTCCTAAAGTCGGGTGGGGCCGATTTTATGATACCCTACACCACTTTGCTAATATAGTTGAGCTCCACTTAATAATTAAAAGTTTTTATGGGAGAATTTAATCATACACGCTATGATTATAATTATAATTTAAAATTCAAAGGACTAAATATGCCGAAGCATTTGTATCTTTTAAATTCGGACTTGTATTGCCCATTTGGTGCAAAATTAATTTGAAATCAGATAAAGAAATACATGGGAACTATATCCAAATCTGAACCGAACTCGATAAAATTTGGCAAAGATATTTCTGAGCTGTATTTGATATATTTCCCTGAATATCGTTGTTACAGAGTGCATATTACGGCTGTGGGTAACAAATACAACAAATCGGATGAACAATATATATGGGAGCTACAGCTATATCTGAACTGATTTTCACCAAATTTGACATACTAGCTTCTAGACTCAAATCGGTCGTATGTGCCAAATTCCATCCCATTTGGGCAAATATTAGACATTTGGTGCACAATAAAAGGTAAATCGGACGAAGTTATATATGGGAGCTATATCCAAACCTGATCCGATCTCGATAAAATTTAGCAAATGTATTTCTAAGCTGTATTTGCTATATTTCCCCAAATATTGTTGTTACAGAGTGCATATTACGGCTGCGGAGGACAAAAATAACACATCGGATGAACAATATATATGGGAGCTATAGATATATCTGAACCGATTTCGATTTCAAATTTGGCATACTTATTTGCAGGCCTAATTTGGTTGTATGTGCAAAATTCCATACTATTCGGGCAGATATTACACGTTTGGTGCACAATAAAAGGCAAATCGGACGAAGATATATATGGAAGCTATATCTAAATTTTTACCGATTATCTCCAATTTCAATAGGGTTCGTCCTTGGGCCAAACAAATGTTGTTTGCAAAATTTCATCTCAATCGGATAATAAATGCGACCTGCATTTTGTTCACAAGAATACACGGACAGACGGACGGACAGACGGACGGACAGACGGACTGACATGCATAAATCACCTGAGAAAGTGAATCTATGCAGATCATCAAAAGGAACTATGGGTCTATCTCGTTTCCTTTTGCCTGTTACAAACAAATGCACAAAGACATAATACCCTGACCACCTTGTGGTGTAGGGTATAAAAATCGAATGTTGGTATTTAAGATTATAAAAACCGAAATCAAATTTTACTTGAAGCCCACTTCTGATTTTGCGATTGTACATGGTCGACTTTTCGTTTTCACATATGCAAAAAGTATGCAACGATTAAGATTTTTTTAAAAATACCCAAATAATCGAAATTCGACTTCCGAACAAAAAGCAATGCAATGATTAAACTTAGTTTATATACTATTAATAGACTTTTATTGGAATTTTATTTTTTATTTTTTTGGAATTTTATTTTCAAGTGGGGAATATCGACATATCGAAAGGTCGAAGGATAAATGTTGAAATATGACAAAGGGTAAATGTCGAATTTTATGGTGGATCAAAACCAATAGATAATTTAAATTTTCTAATCAAATTAGAACAAATTAATGGTCGTTTATTTGAAACAAGTAAAAAAGCTATAAGATCGGCCGAGTCGAATTTTGAATACCCTCCAACCACTTGGAACAAATTTTGCAATTTTCAAAAAAAAAATAAATAAAATCCGTTAAAATATTTGTTAAAATCTTTAAAATACCGAATGTAGCCGTTATATTAGGGTCTATACGACGACGTGGACCAATCATCAAAACACCAAATAACGGGAGGTACCGATTTCGTGCACCTGCAGAGACAATTTACTGTCATACGCTGTAATATCCATTACCATCTTCAAATACCAAATTTGAAGCAATTCCGGTGAATAATGCCGCTTAAATCACCAAAATACCGAATATCAGGAGGTACCACTCTATGTGGGGCTATAAGAAGACGTGGACCTGCAGAGACAATTTACTGTCATAGGCTGTAGTATTCATTACGAACTTAAAAAACGAAATTTGAAACAATCCGGGTGAATAATGTCGATAAAATCATCAAAATACCGAATATCGGGAGGTACCGTTATATGCGGATATACCATAACGTGGACGTACAACATGGCGCATTTTCTATGCCAGATACCGGGTTGCCCATATTCGACGGACCCATCTGGCAACGCCATAACTTTTGACAGAGATGTCACATCGATTAATGACATATCGCGTTTGAAGCATCAGTCCAAGCAGATTTTTACCATGAACCAATACACGCCAGGCGAGCGCTCTGAAATAGTTTAAATTTACATTCAACAGAAGAAGACAATTGTGAAAACTCAACGTGCTTTTAAAACATTAAAAAATGTGAGAAGTTCGCCTTCTAAGAACACCATTAGGCGTTTATACAAAAATTTTCGACTGGTAAGGCTCTTTCTAATCCGAAGAGGCCATATAAAAGTCGACCAAGGCGATCGGCCGAGAATATCGCTGCCGTACGAGCCAGTGTTGAGAGGTCCCCAAGAACATCCCAAAAACGCCGTTCTCAGCAGTTGGGCATGGCTCGGGCCACTTTACAACGGATTGATTTGCATTTGTTCCCGTACAAAATTCAATTGATGGAGAATGTTGCCTGCGGACAAGCCTCGTCGATTGGAATGGGCCCAAAGGTCCGTCGAATATGGGCAACCCTGTATAATATAAATTTGAGTAAAATTTTATCAACCTACTTCATTTCGTTCATTTCCACCGCACAATGGCCACCAAAATTTCCGGATACCAATCCGTTGAACAATTGTGTCTGGAGAATCTTGGTAAGCAAGGTTGGCACCAAAAACATACCAAAGTGTCGATCACCTCAAGCAAGCGCTTCGCCGGGAATGGACCAAAATACCGCGTGGGTGTATAAAAAAAATTATTCGGGCAGCGTATAACGGTTTTATTGGCCGTTTGAAGGTCATAATTCGTGCCAAAGTTGACCAATTCGAACAAATCTAAACTTATTATAAAATTTCATGCTATTTCCAACATGTTTTGATTTCATTCAATAACATTTAAAATAATATGAAAATTGTGGCGTTGCAGTTTTTTTTATGTACCTAGCATGTAGTGCCCTGACCTTACATTATTATATCAAGCTAAATAAATGTGACGATATTTGAAACTACATATTTTTACAACTTTGATTAGAATATAATTATTTATGGATATAACCACCCTGTACTCAAAATGGTCCTTCGTGCTGAAAACAGGGTGGTTATAAATTAGATTTTTTATATCAACAAATTGCTTTTGTTAACGTTTTTCTTTTTAAGAAGATATTCTAAATTCTTCGTTTGCGACTTTACTTTGCTTAATAATCACATGTTTCAAAAAAATTGATATGACATTAAGAAAAAAAATATTTTTAAACTTATTAACTACCCTGTGTTGATTCAATGGTCCTTCAATTGAATGACAGGGTGATACACAAAATATATGTTTTTCTTATAAATAATTCCGTTTTATGATACAAAGGTTATTTTTGAAAAGATTTACAACAACAAAATATACAAATTCGAAACGAAAAAAAATACAACAAACACTACATTTTATGCAAAACATAGAGAGCAGAACACTTAGGGGGAGAGAGAGGGAGAGCGCTATTTCTAACATTCAAAAAAGCTAATTATATTACAAATGAATGACTACAGATGAGAGGAGTACAGAGAATCCTTGCAAAGGATTTGTGATGAAGATGATATTTTACAAGACCAAGTAGTAGCGTTTTTTTAGTGAAAACGAAAAAAAAACAATTACAACAAAAATACACTCAAAGAAACCATATGACAACAAAAAGAAAACACAAATACAACAATGATTTTGGGTAAGGAGAGTTTCTTTTGAGGGGGGAATTTCAGGTAGTGTTTTGGGTTAGTTGTTGTTAGTTGTTTCGGGGGATGCAGGAGGAGTTAGAGACACACACAGTTAGACGACACATTTTGGTATTTTTGTTGTTGTTGTTGTTGTTGTGAGTTCATCTAGACGTACAAGTAGACACAAACCTTTTTAGGAGAAGATAGATGCAATGAAGATGGCGATGACATAGAACAATCAGAAGAAGCAGAACTGCAGCGACTTGATGTAGAAGAGGACGACGACGTGTGGGATGATGCCTGGCTGGAATTGAGTGGCAACGGCGAGGTGGCCAATAAAAGTTTTGATGTTTTATTTGCCAATTCAATGGTGGGACAGCCCGGAGCACTGCCCAGCAAACCGGCACCTGGACGCATACCAACAAAACCAGCAATGCCCGCGGACGATAAGGCCGTTGCCGGAGGTGTGGCCCCAAAATAGTTGGCCGCCCAGTAGTCGGGAGCATTCATCAGAATGCCGCCCTGGTGGCTGGGGGGTGCACCACCCAATAGGCCAGCACCTCCATGATTTGGCGTTACGTGCACGGAATTGGTGGCATTGGCAATGGCCATGGCGGCGGCGGCCATGCCACTCGCGGTCGAGCCAACAGCCGTACCGCCGCCACCCAAATATGCACCGGTCGCCGCAGTTGCTGCTGATGGAGAAGAACTAGTTGCAGATAGACTAATGTTATTATTTACATTATTGGTGGATGGAGTTGTGGTTGCTGTTGACGTTGTGGACGATGTCGATGTCATGTTGGCCGCAAACATGGCGGCCGCCACCGCAGCTGAGCCATTGCAGGCTGGTATTATGGTCAGGGGTGTGCCGGCTGGGGATGAGGCAGCAAAGAAAGCTGGTGGTTGCTGTTGATGTAACTGCTGCTGTTGGGATTGTTGTTGGGGGGGTTGATGGGTCAGCGCGGCCCCAAATTTCGTGGGTGTTGTGGGACTGGCCGCATTGTTAACCTGTAATTGCATATAGGTTTGCAACATTTGCATTTGTTGTTGCTGCTGCTGTTGTTGGGCGGCAGCAATGGTTTGTTGTTGCTGCTGCTGCTGTTGTTGGACATAGTGTAGCTGTTGCTGCAACTGATATTGATGTTGTTGATGCTGCTGTTGTTGTTGTTGCTGCTGTTGGTGTTGCTGCTGCTGCAACATGGTGGCGGCCGCAGCTGCGGCAGCAACAGCCCCAGCTGGATAGCCGGGCGAATAGGTGGGTGGCTGCATGTGCAACTGATGCGGATGTCCGGCTGTCGGTGCTGCCTGTAGCAACTGCATTTGCTGTTTGTGGTTTTTAATTTTTGTTTAGTATTTTGTTAAGTAGTAGTTTTTGGTGTTTACTTTTTTTGCTGGTATAGAAATAGGTAAGTTTATGAGAGAGAAAGATTAAGAAGAAGGAAACTCAAACCAAAAGGAAAAAATCAACAGCTCATAAAGCCAACAGAATTAATAATAATTTAAGATTTCTTGAGGAAATTAGAACAAGAAAAAAACACAAACCAAAATAAATGTGAAGTTATGTTAATAAAAACAAATATTAGAATATACAACTCTTTGTTTTAATTTTCTTGTTGTTGGAGGTGGTGGTGTTATTTTATAAACAAAACTTTAACCTAGAGTGCTTTTAAGGAAAAAAATTCCAGAAAAAAATATGTGACCATTAATTAAGTAAATACAAAATAGTTGTGGTAGATTTTGTTTTGAGTTATTTATATTTATTTGTTATTTAACAAGAAAATTATCAACCAAAGAACAAGAAGGAGAAGGAGGTGAGAGTGGGAGAACAAGAGTGAAATAGTGGAAGGTATAGCAGCAGAAAATGGAAAACCCCATTTGCTATTTGCGTAGAAACCAAACACAGTTCAAATATTACAAAGAATTGTGACTTTGATAAAAGATGACAGAGAAAGAATAATCTGAGATCAGGAGGAGCAGAGCTGAGAAATGAACAATTTCTTGCCAGTTTGAAGGGTAGAAGCAAAAGGACATACAAAGAAGTTGTTTTGTATTTGCAAAGAAAAATATTGAAATTAAATGAAAATTGTAGCAGTGGTAGTGGTTGTAGTAGCAGAAAATAGTAGTCATAGCATATTAGAGTTTATAGTTTGTAATTTAAGTTATAAGAGTTTTAAGTTGTAATTTTTGTTTGCTACCAACAAAGTTGTAAAGATAATAAAATAAGTTTATTTTTTTTAAAAAGTTCAGGAAAACCAAATTCTCTCAATCATTTCTTGTTTCCTTTTATTTTAAATATAATAATATAACGTTACGATAAAACACTATCCTAATTTTTTTGTAATACTTTCAATACAAAAATTTCAACTATGCAGAATTATTGGAACATTTCTTCACAACGTAGTTTTTAAAAAAAATCTTCAGTGTTGCGTTTATTTTGAATTATGTGAAATTGGAAATTGTAACGTTATCCCTTTTGTGTTTTCTAAATGTTCGCCTATTGTAAGTACAATTATTCCTTCACTGAACGCTATAATTTTCAAAGTGATAAGACAATTAATTCGAAAACATTGGGATTTTAAAATCACAAGAATAAATTAATAGAATGTTTGCTGCATTTTTTGATGGGAATATTTTGATAAACTGTACCAAAATGAATTATTCATAGAGTCTGGTAAATGTCCCACGTATCATTTCTTATCGCAACAATTTTGAGGTCATATCCGAAGACAGGCGAATATTCATGAATGACAAATATTTTAATTTTCCTTATGCAACAAAGTGGGGAATATTGGAATTAGGAAAGCAAGCAATTCTCATTGACATTTTTCAAACTGTAATCTGGTTATGAGTTGGTCTCAGAGCCATCAATGTATCAATGGTCTTTTTTTCAATATTTCCTATAATTGGTTTTCGTAATATTGACGCATTCCTAAATTTGCTATACTTTAAACTATTGGCATATTGAAGGAAACTCAGATATCCAATAATTTTGAATTTTCTAAAAATTAGTCTCGAAATCACATTCTAATTCGAAGTCCGTCCTTCTGTCCGTCCATATATTTCTGTGAAAAAAAATACAGGTCGCATTTATTGCAAGATCAAGATGAAACTTTCCACAAAAAATTTGTTATGTTCAAGGACGAACCATATTGAAATTGGAGATAATCGGTCAAAATTTAGATATAGCTCAAATATATCTCTTCGACCGATTTCCGGTTAATTGTATGTATACCAAATGCCAATATCAGTCCAAATGACCTGAATTTCGGCACATCCGACCATATTCATCCTAAAAACAAGTACTTTAAATTTGGTGAAAATCGGTTCAGATAAAGCTATAGCTTTCATAGACGGGTTGAGATGGAAAAAATTTTAACCAACTTCAGACTGCTGTCATTTCTAAGCCAGTCGTCCGACAGCTGTTAAAATTATTCCAGTTACAGCTCATTATATTGTTTAGTTACAGCTCATTATATTGTATGCGAAAAATGGCTCGTGAGCTGAACATATCGCAATATTCCATTCGGCATATATTGAAAAATGAGCTCGGGGTAAAGTCATTGAAATTCTAAAAAGCGCAAGAACTTACACCGCAAATGAAAGAAAATAGGCTCAAAGAGAGCTTGGCCGAAAGTGGTGAACTGCCGATTTGAGTTTTCTCCGAAGAGAAAACATTCGTTGTCCAGCAGTTTGTAAAGATACAAAATGATCGTATTTACTTGCCAAAGAGGTGAACTGAAAATGTGAACCTTCGGTTGGCCACCAGAACTCAAGCGCCGGTCATGGTGATAATGTGGGCCGCCATATCAGCCGATGGTCGCTCTCCGCTCATATTAATCGACCGTGGCATCAGAATAACTGCCGAATATTATCGCGAAAATATTCTGGAGGGTGTATTTAAGCCTTGGGCAGGCAAACATGTTGGCCGCAGACCTTGAACTTTTCAACAGGAATCAACACCATCGCACTCTGCTCGCGCCACCCAAGAATACCAATCCGTTGGACTATTGTGTCTGGAGTATTTTGGAAAGCAAAGTTGGCACAAAAAATACCAAAGTGCCAATCACCTCAAGCAAGTGTTTCGCCGGGAATGGGCCAAAATACCGCAGAGCAACATTCGGGCAGCATGTGACGGTTTCATTGGCCGTTTGAAGGCCATAATTCGTGCCAAAGGTGATCAATTCGAACAAATCTAAACTTATTCCAAAATTTGATGCTATTTCCGACATTTTTTGCTTTCATTCAATAAAATTTAAAAAAAAAATTGTAAAAATTATGGCGTTTGACTTTGTTGCTGGTTTTTTGTCTCACCCTGGATATGTGTAATCCGATTTGGGGTTCTAAGTCCCTCACATGCAGTAATGTGCACTTCACAACAATATTATTCGGTAACCGATATACAGATCCGTATCAGAAATAAGTTTTTAAAATTTTGTCAAGATCGGTTCAGATTTGGATATAGCTCCGATATATATAGTTTTATCCGATTTTAGGTTTTTTGAGCACCAAATGGCTTATAACAGCCCAAATGGACTGAATTTTTGGCACTTCCCAGGGAATTCAGCCTAAAAGCTGAAATCAAATTTTGATGAAAATCGCTTCAGATATAGCTATAGCTCCCATGTGCATGTTTCATCCGATTTGGTGTTAAAGTCGCATAATATGCACTCCACTTTGATACCGGATATCAGATACTTCTCGAAAATATTTCTGCCAAATTTTATCAACATCGGTTCTGATATTTTTATATCCTCGCTCTATAAGTATTATGATGATCGATATATAAGTATTATCAGCCCAAATCGAATAGATTTTGTCATATTCAACCGAATTTTACCATTTGGTGAAACTCGGCCCGGTATATCTATTGCTCCAATGAATATATATCCAATATAATCCTTATTGAAGTCATATCATGCACCATACAGCAATGCTATTTGGTTCATAGTTGGTATGATCTACTTCACATAAATCCCCAATACAAACTTTTTTGTTACGTGGACTCTACTAAATACGCATAGTGGTGTAGGGTATCATACAGACGGCCCCGCCCGACTTTCGGCCTTTCTTACTGGCAGAACCTTCTCCTGAATATTCTTTTTTTTTTTTTGTATTTTTGAAAATTTTGGTAAATCCCAATATGTTTTCAATTCCCTTTACAAAGAAATGTTCCAATAATTTTCTGCTTAGTTCTACTGACTTATATTAATATGCTCCTAAGCCTATATAAAATTCACAATTTTTTTTCAAAACTTCATTGATAAAAAAAAGCAACTCTCTCTTACCATTATAATCGTTTTGCAGGCGAAGTTGTTGGTGTTGAAGAAAAGCTGGAAGATGATGAGCTTAGCTTTTTGTCTTGTTTTCAATTGGAAATTGAAACTCGATGCAAGATGTAAATATTTGTTGTTGCTGTTCTGCTAGTTGTTGGTGGATTTTTTTAGGATCACTGAGATTTTTTTGAAGTTTATTTTTTTTCTTTGTGATTTTGTTTTTTAAACTTTTGCTGACTTTTTATTTGATTTGCACGTCGATTGGTGGTATTTTGTTGTTGAGGGGGGTGTGGAGTTTAAGTTATTGCAAAGGTCAGGATAGACAGGAAACAATGTGTTCTAATGTGGAACTTTTGTTGTTTTGTTGTTGTTTTTTTTTTTTCTATATTTTTTGACTATGTAAATATGTATGTGCTAGCCAATTCTTTTTTATATGTATGAATATGAAGTGATATGGAACAAATTGTTGCTTTTTATTCTGTTTTCGTTTTGATTGCAGAGTTTTGATTAGGTTTTCTTTCTTTTAATAGTTTTTTGGTTTTGTTCTTTTGATTTGTTTTCTATAGTTTGCTGTTGTTTTCTGCTAAGATAAATTCTACAATTAAAGGTAAATATATTGAAACACTGTGATTAGTTTGTTTTTTTTTTTTCTGAATATAAATATTTATATATACGAAAAAGAGGTGGCTTAGAAACTTGTTTTGCTAAAAAGGATTGTCAAAAATGGGGATATTGATTGTTTTTTTTTTCTTCCGATTTTTGTGCAATAAAAGTTCTGCTAGATATGCTGATTGTTGCTAATGTATATTTATATGTTTAAAAGTTTTATTTTATTTATATATATATAGAGTATATAAATACTAGAGTAAAAGACAAGTATATAGATTGTCGAGATATAAAATTGGGGGTTTTATGAAATATTTAAATTGTAGAAAGATTGTCCAAGAGGTTTTGCTTTGATGGGATATTATCCTTAGATTGGTATTTTTTTTTTTTTTTTTTTTTGTAGAAGTAAGACAAAAAGAAGGTGATCACTTTTGGTTTTATTTATTTTCTATTCTTGTAGAAAAAATGTAGAAAGAGATTGTCCAGAGTAAGAGGATATTGGATTGATTGCTGATCAGATTTTAATTTTTTTTAGGTTATATAAATTTAAATCACACAGAGATTGATTGTTTTGGGGTTTTGTGTAGATGATTGCAGCTTCGATTCGTAATAGGGAATCGGAAAAAAGTATGTTTTTTCGAATTGAAAATTCTATATGCTATGTTATGTATACGATTGAGATTATATTTAAAAATGTATATTTAATAATATGTTCACGCTAATTTTGTATTGATTGTCAAAACGCGTACTCTTGAGTCAAATTTGATGTGGTTTGCAGCAATTCTTTTTCTATACAAAAAATATTGCCAAACCTTTGACTTTGTATTTAATATTACCTTTGATATCCTTCTTCTTATTTTACTTTCATTTATGCTAATAACAAAATTTTTCTTCTATATAATTTTATTTTATTTTTATTTTTTGCTACTTTGATATTGAACTATTTTTCAATTTTTATTTAAGTTTTTTTTTTGTTTTCTGAGTTTGAATGAAATATTTCACAAAAGTCTTTTTGACTAACTATCAAGGATTAAAATGTTATGTTTTCTTCTAACTTCTTCTTCTCTCGCTCTCGCTCTTGTTATTTCTCTATTTATATATATATAAATATTAAAAATATGTATATATTCTACAAATGTATATAATTTTATGTATAATATTTGTATAGTTTATTTTTCTGAATGTAACATCAATTGACTTGGTTTTTTTTTTCTGCTTTTTTGAATATTGAATTCTTGATTTCTTGCTTTGTTTTAAGATTGCTAAAAATTGCCTGGAGATTTCTTCTGGGTTTTTGGCTTTCTTCTTTCTTAAGGTAAAATGTATGTGGGTGTAAGGGGGCGGGCGGGCGTTAGTTAAAATCTGTTTGATTACTGTATTTTAAAAACGCTCTCAACAACCTTTGCTTGTTTTTGTTTTACGATAATTGCCTTTGTGAGGGATTTAATTTGTTAAAATTATTTTGTATTTTCTTTGGATAACAACAACCTTGGTTTTGGTTTCTACTATATATCTTCCAGCTATAAATATATATTGCACAATCTCTGTCTTTAACTTTTTGTTTTTGGCAAAATATTAACTCTTTGTTTCCTTCTTTCTACTCTCTGTCAAAGAATTTTCTTTTTTTTTCAAAATTGTCCTATATATATTTTTTTTTTTAATTCTCCTAAATTTTTCTTCGCTAATGGCCAAGCAACGATTTGTTGTAATTCTTTTTCTTATAATTCGTATAAATGTCGTTTATGAAATTTTGATTCAGAGGAAAGGAAAAGTTTGGTTTTGGATATAGGATGTGATGGTTTGGTTTGGACCAAATGGGATTAAATACCACTTGAAAGTTTTTTTTTTCGAAATTACGCAGAAGAGATTCTCTGAAGAGTTGTTCTACAAGAGTTAAACAAAGAAATTGGATTTTTATAAAATTTTGAAAATTGTTCTTTTGTGGGAAAAAAAATATTACAATATAAAAAGGGATAACTAAAAGAAAAAACTCTTAAAAACAACTGAACGAACAGATTTAAAACGAAACAAGGTAATCAAAAAACAATTAAAAAAATTAATTTCGGCCGGGCCGAACTTTTAATGCCCTACACCTTAGGGCAAAGGAAACATAAGAACCCTTTCTAACCAACAAGTGCCAATTTTTATACACCTGATTTGGTGGAAAATTCGGACTAAAAGTTAAAAAAAAAAAAAACGAAAAATCGACAGATACGGTTATAACAAAACGTGGCCCACATTGAATATTTTTTGAGATCTTTTAACATGCTACGAGCTCGAAATGTAAGATTAAAACTGATTGACTTCGAAAGATTAAAAAACGAAAATTCGGAGAAACAGTTTTATGGGATTATACGAATAGGCGGACCTAAAATTAATACCTTTTGCGAGCAGCAAATCTAATTATAGAGAAATTTATTTGAAAATTGACAAGCTGCTTTGGTTGGAAATCTGGATGAAATCAGGAGGTATAGTAAAATGGGGTGAGGGGGGATATCTATGCGACCGGTCTTGAATATTTGCCTACAAAAAAATCGAAATGATTAAATTATACCAAAAAGTGGCCCCACATTGAATATTTTTTGAGAGCTGTTTATCCATTAAGAGATCGAAATGCAAGATTAAAACTCTTAAAAAAAAATCCGAAGATCGGTAGCGGACCTAAATTATATATATTTTATAAAGAACCCAAAATTTTAAAATCGGATTTGGTTGGAAAATGACACGAAAGCCTCTAAATATCGCCAGTGACAGTGACCGACAATTCGACCTTTTCAAATGCAAAAAAATCAAGGTGTACCGTGGGGACATATATTGGAAATTTTTAAGAGGAGAACATCTACAGTCAAATACCATGGAATTTCCAAATTCCAACGGATTTTGGTTTGAAATTGGAGTGTGGAGTTTTACACTGCCAATGAATAAACGTACTTTATAGGAGCGGACCTAAATTTAGTATATTTTATAAAGAACCCAAAATTTTAAAATCGGATTTGGTTGGAAAATGGAACGAAAGCCTCTAAATATCCCCAGTGACTATACCGACAATTCGACCTTTTCAAATGCAAAAAATCAAGGTGTACCGTGGGGGCATATATTGGAAGAGGAGAACATCTACAGTCAAATACCATGGAATTTAAAAATCCAACGGATTTTGGTTTGAAATTGGGGTGTGGAGTTTTACACTGCCAATGAATAGATGTACTTTATGGTGACTAGAATGATTATTTATTGAGGTCTTACAAAGGTGAAGGGTATAACAATCCACCATATGAATGGAAAAGTATTCAAAAGAAAAAATATTCTAAACAAAAAATGTAACCAGGCCCTTACAAATAAAACCAATAAAAAATCAATCTTTATTTTGTCCCCTTCATAGATTATAATAATTTAGATAAAAAATAAAAATAATTAAAGTATTTTTTTAATAATTAAATAAGACAGAAGGATAAGAAAGAATAATAATTTGTAATTAAAAAATAAAAATAATTAAAATATTTTTTTTTATATATATAAAATAAGACAGAAGGATAAGAAAGGATAGTAATTTGTAATTAAAAAAATAAAAATAATTAAAATATTTTTTTTGATATAAAATAAGACAGAAGGATAAGAAAGGATAATAATTTGTAATTAAATCAATTGTGAAAATCAAAACAAAAATCTAAAATAAGCTTTAATTTTTAATAAAAAAAAAATCGAATGAAATTTAAAAGTTTCGAAATTTACCAATTAAGTTTTAGTCAGCGGATATGCGTAGGTTTTGGTTTGAAGATTGATTGTTAAGCGTAGATTTCTCAGTGATATCTTTATTTAATATTTTTTTTCGTGATTTTAAAGCTGCTCTTAAATTTTTAAAGAGACGTGAATTTTTATTCTTTAGCTTTTTGAAGAGTTCACACAAGAGTTATTATTATTTTTTTTTTTTTCGTTTTAGACGTTGGGAAAAATTAGTTTTGATTTCTAGAAAAAAAAGAGATTACAAAAAGACAAATTATAGAAAATCAACGTTTATGATTTTAATAATTATGTTACACAGGTTTGTTTTTTTGTTATAAAGTAATTGTTGTCGTAGTTTTAACTTGGTGTTAATGATTTGTTTTTTCTTTGGTGGGTAGTTATTTTTGGTTCTTTTGTTTGGTATTTTTTTTTAGTTTTTTTTTTTATTAAAAATCACTTGTTGTAAAACACACAAAAGGCCATGATTACTCGATGGCTGGACTTGTGAAAGGTAAACACCAAATATATAAAATTTAATAATTTATTTTATTATTGTTGTTTTTGTTTATAATAATTATGATTCGTAAGAAATAAATGTTCAACTCGTGTGAGTTTTTTTTTTTTTGTTATTTTATTTTATATGGTGGTTGGATTTTTTTTTTTTTGTTAATGACTTTGAAAAATTGTAGAGAAGCAAGCGTAAAAGAGAAGAAGAATTTCATAGAAGCACGTGTGTGTGAGCCTAGCTGCCTATGTATGGGTAAGTCTTGATTTTTGCCCAGTTTCGTTTTCTGTAAATAATTACAAAACCATTCGGCCGCCAGACCTTAACTTAAAAAACATACTAGGCCCAATAGCGAGAACAAGAGGCTGTTTGTTGTTGTTGTTACTGTTACCGACGACTTAGTTGTGAATTCATAAGAATGAAACTATTTTTGGTTTTAACAATGGCCATTAAGTTTGGGCCATAATAATGCCGATGATGATGATGATGTTGCTGCCTTTAAATGATGATGATTTTTTTGAGGTATTTTTGCGTTCTTACTCATTTTCTTGGTCTCTACCCCTTCTTTTGGACTCTTTCGTGGCTTCTTTTCGAAACGAAAAAATAACAACAAAAATATGCGGCCTATCTTTTCTCTTGCGTTTTGTATTAACATTTTCTTATTGGACTAAGACTACCTTTGGTTTATGGCTCGGTTTGAGGCGACTGGCTTGTGGCGGTCAGGTACCATGTTTTTGTTCCATGTTTAGGAATGTATGAGTGTGCGAGCGAGCGAGTGAATATGTGTGTGTGTTTGTTTGCTGCTTGGTCTAAAGAAGAATTACACAAACAACATCAACAAATTCAGCAAAATGTGTACGGCTTAATACTTTTGTTATTTTTTTTTTTTTTTTTATTTTCTGTGTCTTCTGATTCGAGCCTAAACGTGTTTCAACTCTTCCTTTACTTGGCTGCTTCGTAAAGGCCTTCGGACAAGTGGTATTTATTCGCTCCCTTTTGACTCTACTTGGGGTTTTTGCTGTTTTTTTTTTTCTTTTTTGTTTGTTGTGTGGATAATTACTTTTATGCCGGTTCTTTGGGCCGCACACATACACACACACATTCCATGACATGCTAAAGAGTATTTTCATTTCGTCGATTTTGGTTGGGCTGTTTTCAAGTGTAATTCTTATTTTCTTGTGTTTTTATTTTTCGTTTATTCTTAATTTCTTCTTTTTGTTTTATCTTTTGCATGGCCTTTATTCGAGTGTCTCTACTTCGTCCCCCTCAACTTCTAAGGCTTACAAACAATTATTCAGCCAGCAAAATCCGCCCGCCCGCCAGCCAACCAACCAGCCAGTCATTCATTCTAAGGTATCAACGAACTTTTGCTTTTTTCTGTTGATTTACTTGCCTGGCTAGCTGCGGCCGGCATATTAGTTCACAGACTGGCTTATGGCTTGAATTTCGTTCCCTTTGACTGGCTGGTTGGTTGTCTGACTGGGGTGTTGGTGATTTTGCTTGTCTTCTTCTTTTTTGTCAGCTATTCGTATTATTGAGGTTTGCACGTTGTCAATAATTTTTTTATATTTTTTGTTTGTTTGTTGTATTTCTTCTTGTTCCTCTTATTCTTGCCATGCCGCCATCTGAAATTTCATCTAACCTGCAAGTTTTGTTTTGTTCGGCAGCAAGTAGGTTTAGTCATTTATGTTTCTTTGGCAAGTAATTATTTTAGGCCCGGTTATATGTCTTGCTTTTTTTTTTGGTTTTCTAAGACACAAATCTTAGGCCAATAAGCCACAAACGAGCCTCAAAACAATAAGCAAGATAAATGACCCAGAAGAAGAGCCAAAAGCGCAAAAAATTGTTAAGAGTTGAAAAGGAATTTTGAAGAAAAAAACACATGTTTCGGACAAGGTTGTCTAAAAATAAAATATATATTAAATATTAAAAAATGTTTTTGAAAAGTGATTAAATGACTAAGTCAGGAAAAGAAGGAAATTTGTTGGTAATATTTTTGTTTGAAAAACAAATATGTTATTGAAGTACAGAAATGTTAAAAATTATAAAAAAATAATAAAAACTATTTTATGTAATGGTGGTTTATGTATGTCAAACCAGTAAAGAAAGTCTTAAAGTCGGGCGGGGCCGACTTTGTGATACCCTACACCACTTTGCTAATTTAGTAGAGCTGCGCATAACAATTAAAAGTTTTTATGGGAGAATTAAATCATACACGCTATGATTATAACTCTAATTTAAAGTTCAAAGGACTAAATATGGCGAAGCCTTTGTATCTTTTAAATTCGGACTTGTATTGCTCATTTGGTGCACAATTAATTTGAAATCGTATAAAATTATATATGGGAGCTATACCCAAATCGGAACCGATCTCAATAAAATTTGGCAAAGATATTTCTGAGCTGTATTTGATATATTTCCCTGAATATCGTTGTTACGGAGTGTATATTACGGCTGTGGGTAACAAATATGACATATCGGATGAACAGTATATATGGGAGCTACAGCTATATCTGAACTGATTTTCACCAAATTTGACATACTAGCTTCTAGACTCAAATCGGTCGTATGTGCCAAATTCCATCCCATTTGGGCAAATATTAGACATTTGGTGCACAATAAAAGGTAAATCGGACGAAGTTATATATGGGAGCTATATCCAAACCTGATCCGATCTCGATAAACTTTAGCAAAGGTATTTCTGAGCTGTATTTGATATATTTCCCCAAATATTGTTGTTACAGAGTCCATATTACGGCTGAGGAGGACAAAAATAACAAATCGGATAAACAATATATATGGGAGCTATAGCTATATCTGAACCGATTTTGATCAAATTTGGCACACTTATTTTCAGGTCCAATCTGAACTTACGTGCAAAATTCCATACTATTCGGACTGATATTACACGTTTGGTGCACAATAAAAGGCAAATCGGACGAAGATATATATGGGAGCTATATCTAAATTTTTACCGATTATCTCCAATTGAAGGGTTCGTCCTTGGGCCAAACAAATGATTTGTGCAAAATTTTATCTGGATAGGACAATAAATGCGAACTGTACTTTGTTTTCAAAAATACATGGACAGACGGACGGAAGGACATGCATAAATCGACTCAGAATGTGATTCTATGCAGATCATCTAAAGGGACTATGGGTCTACCTCGTTTCCTTTTGCCTGTTACAAACAAATGCACCAAGACATAATACCCTGACCACCTAGTGGTGTAGGTTATAAAAATGCTTAAAAACAGGATGTCTGCAGGACTTTTGGTATTGAAAATGGGTCATGTAGGTCCACGTTTTGGTATGGCCCCTATATAATGGTACCTCCTTACTTTTTGGTATTTTGGTAAATTAAGCGACATTATTCCCCGGAATTATTTCAAACTTGGTAGTAGAAGTTCGTAATGGATACTACAGCCTACGACAGAAAATTGTCTGTGTAGGTCCACGTCTTCGTATAGCGCCCATATAGTGGTACCTCCCGATCTTCGGCATTTTGATGATTTTAGCTACATTATTCACCAATTTTTTTTTTCAAGTTTCGCATTTGAATATTGAATATGTCGTAGTATAGACCCTAATATTACGGCTACATTCGGTATTTTGAAGATTTTAACAGAACTTTTAACGGATTTTAAACGGAACGAAAAAATATATGTGTAAGTTATTTCTACAAAAAGTATTAACCACGAAATAAGAGGTATTGCCCTCAATTCATGTGCAATTGCTCGTTTGAAAAATAAGAATAGATTTTTAAAGAAATGTTTTAGCAAGGCTTTTATATGATGCTTCTTCTTTGAAAAGAAAAATATATCAAAATATCAAAATCCTCTATTAATGGGATTTATTTAATTAAAACGGTACTAAAAATACTCTTTCCTCCAAAAAATCAATTTTAAAGTCAATTCGATCACATTTTAATGTAACGAAATAGTTTCACCATTTTTATTTTGCAAACTATTTTTATACTTTTATTTATTTATTTATTCTTTTTTTTTTTTTTTTTTTTTTTTTTTTGAAAATATTGATTTCAAAATTGCGAATTGATCTTCAACTAATTCAGAAACAACACCAACTACATCATTTAACGCAATGTTCTCTATTAAAAGAAATTATGGAATTTATTATAATAATTCCGATTTTTTTTTTTTGGGAAATATATTCCCATTTGATTTTTCAGAAATTTTATCAAATTGATTTTCAAATGTATTGACAATCCGATATATTTTTATTTTTAATATTTTAAAGATACAAAAATTTAAGTTTTTGACAGCTTCTTTTGGTGAATACATTATTTGATATAATTTTCGAATTGTTATGGGGAACAAACAACTCAGTTGTTTAAAAATGTGGAATATTTACTTTTTATAAAAAAAAAACAATATCAAATAAAATATTTTTTACTGAAATAATTTAAATTTTAAAATCTTATAGAATGAAGATTTTGAATTACTATAAATAATTCGTTGTTGCAGAATGGTCAGGCTTATCCCTTTATTGTTGTTTTATATAAAAACAACGTTTGTTTATTAGTGGAGAACGATGGTAATGTTTACCAGGGTAAAAAAAAATAGTTCCTATTTATTGGAAAATATATTCACATTTGATTTTTAAAAAAATTTATCAAATTGATTTCCGATATATTTCTTAAGAATTCCAACAATATTGGTCAATTTATACGCATTATTATAAAAAATTATATATATTTTCGGTAATATTTTAAAGAGAAAAACAATTTAAATTTTAAATTTAAATTTTTTCTGTTAAAACTCAATTCATTTTTCTATTTTCCGAAATAATATGAAAAATTGAAATAGTGATTGATAATTGATTCAAAACGAAACCCCAACAGCATCAGCCAATGAAATATTCTCAATAATAAGAAAGTAAAAGATGTATTAGAAAAAAATACTTTTTCTCTAATATTTTGTAAAGAAAAAAATTGATATGGGACAATGGCAAATGAAAAATTGTATAGGTCAGATTTTTCATTTCATATTTTTATAGAATAGGAATTTGCAACTTCTTCAAAACGTTCCTATCTTTCTAAAAATATTTTGTTTTTATTTAAGTATTCCAAAATTTAATTGAATTGACTTTTCAAATGTATTTTTTGTAATTCATATTTTATTTAATATAAAAAGTGTGAGAAATATTTTTATTCAAATTTTTTTGAATTATATTTATTGGACTCATATTATTTTAAAATAATATTCTCCATATTAAGATATTTACGGGTAATATAAAGACCAACAATATTGGCCAATATTATACGCCTTATTACAAAAAATTGTATATATTTTTTTCTGTAAAAATGTTTAAAAATGTTTAATTTTTTAATTAAAACTCAATGTATTAATTTTTTTAATTGATTTTACCGGAACCCCAACAACATCAGCCAATGAAATATTCTCAATAATAAGAAAGTTAAAGGAGTATTTAAAAAAAAATAATAATAAAATAATTTTGCGGGTCAACATATGCCCTAGAAAATGGCAAATAAAAAATTTTATAAAGATCAGATTTTTCTATTTGATATTTTTATAGAATAGGAATTTGAAAATTGAGATTTTTTTCCTTATAAAATATTAGCTAAAAATTATTTTATAAAGATCAGATTCTTTAAAACATCCCAATTTTTTTAAAAATATATAATATTAAGTATTTCAAAATTTGATCGAATTGATTTTTCAAATATATTTTTTAATTCATAAATTTTTGAATATAAAAAGTGTGAGAAATATTTTTATTCAAAATTTTTTTTGAAAAACATTTGTTGGACTCTCAATATTTTAACACAAAATTCTCCATATTGAGATTTTCGAAAAGAATTTTTTTCTATATAATTTTTATTAAGAAATTCCTTAAGGAATATTAAAAAATCCTTTTTCGTTAATATTTTATAAAGAAAAACATTTTTAATTGTCAAATTCCTATTCTATAAAAATATGAAATAAAAAATCTGGGTCAACATATACCCCAGATGTTTGGGAAAATGGCAAATGAAAAATATTATAATGATCAGTTCTTTCGTTTCATATTTTTATAGAATAGGAAATTTAAATTTTTTTCTCTATAAAATCTTAGTGAAAAATAATTTTATGAAGATCAGATTCTTCAAAACGTCCCTATTTTTCTAAAAATATTTTTTTTATTTAAATATTTAAAAATTTGATTGAATTGATTTTTCAAATGTATTTTTTTAATTCAATAATTTTGGAATATAAAAAGTGTGAGAAATATTTTTATTAAATTTTTTTTTATTTTGAAAAACATTTGGAATATTAATATTTTTTTGTGTTCTCCATATTAAGATATTTACTCAACGATTTTCGAATTTTTTTTCTTTATAATTTTTATCATAATATTCCTTAAGGAATATTTAAAAATAATTTACTTTTTCGTTAATATTTTATAAAGAAAAGAAATTGTTAACGTATATGTGGACCCAGATGTTTGGATTGATATGGGAAAATGACAAATGAAAAATTTTATAAATGTCAGATTTTTCATTTCATATTTTATAGATTAGAAATTTAAAATTTCTTCAAAACGACCCAATTTTACTAAAAATATTTTTTATTTAAGTATTTCAAAGTTTTTTAATTGTTCAAATGTATTTTTTTTAATTCATAAATTTTTGAATATAAAATGTGTGAGAAATATTGTTATTTAATATTTTTCGGAAAACATTTGTTGTACTCTTAATATTTTAACATAATATTCTCCATATTAAGATACAACGTTTTTTCAAAAATAATTTTTTTCTATATAATATTTATCATAATATTCCTTTAGAATCTTTTTCCTACATCAACGATATTAACTCATTCCTATTACGAGTAGAATTGACCAACATTATACTGCTATTCAGGGTAATTTTTTTTTTAATTCAATAAATTATACCCTTTTTAGTGAATGCATAATTTTTCTGGAAGAACTTACAGCGAATAAAGGTCTTTAGAAAAATTGCTGATATTTTGAACATAAAATGTGTCGCAAATGCTTTTATTCGTTATTTTGACAAATGTTTGTTTAGTTAGCTTCTAATAAGTCGTAAAAGTTTCAAGAAATAATGTTATATATATGAAAACTTAAATATGACATATTTTAAAAATTTGCAATGCATATTTTGAAAACTAAAAATATATTCAATGCTTCATTTCCTCTTAAAAAATGTATGAAAAAATTTATGAATTGACCAACATTATACTGCTATTCAGGGTATTTTTTTTTTTTTATTCAATAAATTATACCCTTTTTAGTGAATGCATAATTTTTCTGGAAGAACTTACAGCGAATAAAGGTCTTTAGATATTTTGAACATAAAATGTGTCGCAAATGCTTTTATTCGTTATTTTGACAAATGTTTGTTTAGTTAGCTTCTAATAAGTAGTAAAAGTTTCAAGAAATAATGTTATATATATGAAAACTTAAATATGACATATTTTCAAAATTTGTAATGCGTATTTTGAAAACTAAAAATATATTTAATGCTTCATTTCCTCTTAAAAAATGTATGAAAAAGACTTCTCAAAAGGATTTCAAGCGGTATTTTCTCTATTATAAATAAAAATTATAGTTTTCTTGGCAAGATTGTGGTAGAAGCTAATGCCAATTCCTCCAATGAGAGATTTGGCAAAAGAGAAGATATTTTGAAAACTAAATTTTATACTTTGAATAGTTATTATGACTACAATACAGAAGGATATCGAGAGACTATTTGAGATAGGAAGTAATGCAAATTTCTTGATTTTGAGAGACGTCAGGAAATTTGCTAAGAACATAAAGAGGAGAGTTTTAGGAAAAGTTCTATGCCTGAAGGCGAGAGAAGTAATAATTGAGGGATTTCAAAACATTACCAACACAATTGCCTATGGACTGGACGTGCGAAGACGTGTAACAAGTGTAGGAATTCAATTTTCTTGTTGTTGTATATTCTCTCTTTTTTCTTATATGCGATGTGTAATTACTTTTTTTTGTTGTTAACTCTCAAGTGGTGGTTTTGTTGTACAATAACAACAAAAAACCTGTTTTCGTTATACTTTTTTTGGGGGGGAGGGAATTTCTTTAAAATCATTTAATTGACACCAACAAACAAACCCTTCTGCTGCTTTTGCTTCTTTGAAGCCGGGTTTGGGTTTTTTTTGTTTTTGTATATTTATTCAATAACACAAATACAAGCTTACACATACAATTTGGAGAAGACTCACACACACATACACTCAGTTATGAATTGCACTTTTTTGTATTTTATTTGTTTTTTTTTTCTTGGGTATTTTTTTGGGGGGATAAAACAAGAAATTAGAGGTGAATGTCTTGTAAAACAAAAAAAAAAAAAATAATTCAGACGAAAATAATAAAAATTAAAAAAAAATTGAAATTTGTATTTTTGGTATTTTGAATGTTGATTGTTACGCACAGCTCACAGTAAGGAAATTTAATTTATTTCTTTTTTTAGATGAAAGTTTGCCAGTTTTTAAGATCTTTTCTAGGGCGCCGTTAAAAAAATATTTTAATTTCGCGTATTGAATTTTAAAATATTTTTCCTTTTTTCTAATTTTGTTTATTTATTGAATTTCAATTAAAATATGTATGTTTTTTATTTATTTTTGTTTAATTCTTTTGTTTGCGTATTAGAGACGACGATTTGTTATCAGCGACGACATAAACGTACGTTGTGATTTATAAGAATGAGATTTCGGAAATGAAAAGCCAAGTGTGAAAAACTTCTCTTCTAAGGTCTAGAATAGAGTAAAAATCGTTTTTGATGATGTTGACTTTGTTGTTGTTGGTGCTGTTAACGCGCGTTTATTGGTAACACAAAAAACATAATAGTTCTAGCATTGGTAGTGGTGGTAGCAGCGTATATGATGATGACGGTAAATAGGAATAGGTGGTAAAGGTGTATTGTTGATTGGTTTGTTGGCCGAATGGCTGGCTGGCTGGTTGGTTGGTTGGTTGGTTGGCTGATTGGTTTTTGCGTGTGAGAGACGAGACAACGACTGACAACAACGACGACGACTGACTGACTAACTAACTAAACGGTACGGTACCGGTGTGTTGCTGTTGCTATTACTGCCGTATTCGAATTGAACGTTAAGCTCAACTTTGATTTTTCGTTGTCGTTTCGTTTTGGCTGTGAGTGAGAGTGTGTGTGTGTGTGGTTGGAAAATGTGGACGCGTGAGGAGGCTCAAAATATACTGACGATGATGACGATTATTATGAGCGAGCAACAGTGAACAGCGGCAACGGTGGTGGTGGTGGTGGTAATGGTTATTGAGAGAAAGAGCACGCGGCCTTTATGGAGTGGTACAACTTTTTCGAAACGAAGAGTGTAGGGGGAGGATTTGCTGCCTCAAAGACAACGACGTTGATGATGACTGTTGCTGTGACTGCTGCGGCAAGGTTTGCTGCCAGTTAGCATGACTTCTTTTGGGACTTTTGGCCAACGAGAAGTTGAAGTCAATGAAGCCTGTGCTCAATAATGGTGGTGATGATGATGATGTCGTTTGGACATCAAAACACCGTAATAATGAGGTTATGCTGCTTTCCGCTCTCTCTTTCTCTGGGACTTTCTCTGCAGCCACTTGAAAAGACCACAACTTCACTGCCAAAACATAAAACGCTAACACGCTCGCTCTCTCTCGCCTTGGCCAACACTGTTAGATTTTTGAATATCTTGTTTTTTTTCTTTTGTTTTTGTTACCTATTTTTTTGTTGTTATTCTCTCGAATTCAATTTCACAATTGTTTGCTAAATTGTTGTTGTTATTTTTATCCACAAGAATTCCAATTGTTTTTTTGAGACTCTATTTCGACTTTGTTGTTGTTTTTTTCTTTTTTTTTTTGTTTTAGCTTAAATATTTGTTTATTTGAAATTATGGTGGTTGTTGCTATTGCTATTAAAGAATGATTGTGGTATTGCTGCAGTTGTTGTTGGTATTTTCTTTTGTTCTAATGATTATGGTTCAAATTATTACTGTTATTGTAGTAGTTGTTGTTGTTGTATTGTGTAATATAGAGCAAAACGGCGGCGGACAGAATTTGGAACGGGTTAAAGCAAAGACTGTACGAAGACTGAAGTAAGAACGACTGGCATTCTAAGGTAATATACCTATTTTTTTATTCGGAGTATTTGTGCCATCATCGATGCCAACGGCGCAGTCAACGTCGCCTGCAATGAAGGTGTCATTGGTGGCAGCGGCATCATCATCATCGGGTTCTTCCATCATCATTATCCTCATTGTGTGGTGTTTTGGACTACTTGTTAATGCTTTCAATCTGTTGCTGGTGCCTGCGTCGACGCATTGGGCAACTGCGTGCTCACACACGCCGTAACGCACACACACACTCATTCGAGTCCACAATCCACCCAAAACATTCACTCACCCCAAAACAGCACAGAAATGTTTCGTCGTTCCTTCTTGGTTTGCTCGTCGCATTCATCATCATCATCATCGTCATCGCATGCAAACAGCAAAATCATGTTGGAATTGTTGCCTCGGCTGTTGCTGTTACTGCTCTTGTTCTTCTCCTTTACCTCCTGTGTGTTGTTGTTATCGTATTTTTATGAATCTGTTGAATATACTACAACACATCGAAGTTGAGAATCGTACACGACGACGGCAACGACGATGACATGCCATATTCCTACATTCGTTTTGTGTTTCCTCTGGCCATCGTCGTGTAAGCATATCAGTGTATGTGTGTGTGCGTTTGTATTTTCCTGTTGTATCCATGTGGCTCTTGCATTCGCCTGACTGCCTTCGGGACTGTTGCTTATTATTCCTCTCATTACGGCATGCACTCACAACATTCCATTTGACTGTTGCTTTTGACGCTCTCTCTCTCTCTCTCTCACACTCTCCTCTTCAGGTGGAGACGAAGTCATAACCCATCAGAGTTATCACACACGACCATCGCAGCAGGTTGTTTGCTCTTTTGAAATAAGAGTTATGCCTGTTGATGTGGTGTTTTCAGGAGAACAACCACCATTCGCACAAACCACGATGACGAACGACGGCGACTGCCGTGCAACAACAAACGCCATTATCATCATCGTTCTCCCGTGCTGCATATTTTCTTCCAACCTTTGTCGTGTCCTTTACCACGCTAATCTACCTGTTAGAACAGTTTGAAAATAAGAATTTCTCCAATTGGAATGTATTCCATCCATTTCCTCTAAGAGCGAGTGAGCATGGGAAAATGAATTTTGTTCTCTTCGAAACCCATCGAAATGATAAACTCTTTAGTTCATGTGTTACTGATGTTCTCATTGCAGAATTGCTGCAACTGTGTGGTTTTCCCACAGGTTGTTGCATTGCATTACTGAATTCCCTTTGGTGATATTGTATGGGGGAGAGAGGAAACGTACTGGTCCAATTCAAACAGGAAATTGTATTGGAAAAATTAAGGAAATATTTGATGTGTTATTTTGCGATAACCCACATTCGAAACGTCGATAGGAAATATAGTTGCAGTTAATGAGAAATATTATATAAATATAAAATTAATTCAGAGCAAGGACAATGAAACCAATTAAAAATAAAACAATTTAAATTATTAAATTCGAAAATTGTCAGACCGAGTTCATGAACCATTACACCAATGGACCCACATTCAATTTTTGTGTCCAAAATTATTTCAACGTCTCCATTCACGTAAACACTACAAACCAACAGAGAGCTCAATATCAAATTTCGGAATTCCAACTCTTCACATTCACTTAATACGAAATTAAGAAACATTTGCTACTTTCGTATAAAATTAGCGCTCATTTCCAAAACTGTTCCATAACTCAATCCTAGACACTAACAGTTATGGCAAGATATAATGTTCCAAATTTCCAGCCCTATCATATTATCCAATACCACCAAATTTAATACCATTTAGTACTTTAGAGACAAATAAAGGAAACATTTCTAAACCACCACCATGTCTCAAACACAAATACCACCAGTTATCTAAATATTAAATTTCAGAATTTTATCACTATCCCTGCATCCAATATTAAATATGGTACCATTCAGTACTTTTCGTACAATTATAGTACACATTTCCGAAACAACCTCCGTATGTCCAGGCTACACATGAATAGCGACACAAATAACAAATTTCTGATTTCAAGCACCATCTGTTCATACAGTACCAAATTATACAAAACATAGTACTTTTTGTGTACATGTTTTTCGTTACACCAAAAGGGACCCAAATGCAAAATTTTTAAATTCCAGCTTAATCGGTTCAATCTAAACCACACTATTCCAAATGTGGTACCATTTAGTACTGTCCGCACACTTAGTACAAGTTTCCAAAATCCCCTTCATATATCAAACTTACTTTTCAACATTAATTCTGATACTAAATTTAAGCTCTATACGTTCACAAACCGTACCTTTTGGAAGTGTAGTACCACTTTAGATTTTGTCGTAACCTTAAAGTACGAAATTTCCACAAACACTTTGGTGTTACTCTATCAATGACTCTCACTCCAAATATCAGATTTCTAGCGCATTACGCTTGTTTATATTGGACAAACGGACCTTTAATTATTCTCGAAAAATTGAGCCCTTTTACGGAATGTCCAATAGTCAGTCTGGGTTGTGGTAAATTCCAAGTGGATGTAATGGCCTAAAATGAACGAAGCCCTTAAGAAAATGGGATACAGCATTTATCTAATCAGTAGGCAGGTTAAGTTCGTAAATGGGCCATGTAGATCAAGTTATCATATAGCCCCTAATGACGGTACCTCCCGATATTCTGTATTTTGATGATTTTAGCGACACTATTCACCGGAATTGTTTCAAATTTGGCATTTGAAATTCGCAACGGATACTGCAGCCTAAGATAGAAAATTATCTGTGCAGGTCCACGTCTTCGTATAGCCCCATGTAACGGTACCCCCCGATATTCGGTATTTTGATGATTTTAGCGATATTATTTACTGGAATCGTTTCAAATTTGGTATTTGAAGTTCGTAATGGATATTACATCATAAGCCAAAAAATGAGCCATGTAGGTCCACGTCTTTATATAGCCCCCATATTACGGTACCCCCCGATATTCGGTATTTTGATGATTTTAGCGACATTATTTAACGGAATCGTTCCAAATTTGGTATTTGAAGTTCGTAATAGATACTGCAGCATATAACAGAAAATGGGCCATGTAGGTCCACATCTTCGTATAGCCCCCATATACCGTACCCCCCGATATTCGACATTTTGATGATTTTAGCGACATTATTTACCGGGATTGTTTAAAAATTCGCATGTGAAGTTCGAAATGGATACTTCAGCCCATGCCAGAAAATTGTCTGTGCAGGTCCACGTCTTCGTATAACCCCCATACAACGGTAACCCCTATATTCGGTATTTTGATGATTTTAGCTACATTATTAACAGATTTTTCTTCAAGTTTCGCATTTAAATATTGTAATAACTTATGCCAAAAATTGCCTATGCAGGTCCACGTCGTCATATAGGCATTCGGTATTTTTAAGATTTTAACAGAATTTTTAACGGATTTTACTTTTTTTTTGGAAATTGCCAAATTTGTACCAAATGGTGGAGGGTAAAAAAAATATTTTTATATAAAAGAATGTGAATTCACAATCTTCCACTTTAAACTACAAATCGCAGTAAGACCGTTTGGATAATGCTGTTAACCTTTTCAAAAAAACCATAAACTATGTGAGGACGGGAACCTATTTAGGACATTTTATAATTTAAGGATTGTCGTCTACCAAATCTTCTTAAATATCAAATTTGAAATAATTTCGTGGGTGAATGTGACTAGGATTATCAAAATACCGAATATCGGTGGAATCGTCATATGTGCGTTATAGGAAAACGTCTACCTTAATATTAAATGTATTGCCACCGGAACTAGAACACACTATAAACTACAAATAGCAATTTTTAAGCAAGCTCGTGAAAAAATGTGGTAAAAATAATGAACATACCGAATATCGGGAGGTACGGTTATTTTTCGCCACAGGAGCAAGAAACCATTATGAATTACAAATACCAACTTTTAGGCAAACTCGGGAAAAAATATGACAAAAATTATCAAAATACCGAATATCGGGAGGTACGGTTATTTTTCGCAACAGAAGCAAGAAGCCATTATGAATTACAAATACCAATTCTTAGACAAATCCGTGAATAAATATGGCAAAAATTATCAAAATACCGAATATCGGGAGATACCGCTTTTTCGCCACAGGAGCTAGAAAGCATTATGATCTACAAATACCAACTTTTAGACAAATCCATGAAAAAATGGGGCGAAAATCATCAAAATATATCTCATTTTCAATACCAACCATCCTAGACACAATACAAATTGTTCAGATCAAATTTTGAAGCTCTGCGTCAAATAATGTGGGCTGTATCGTGATTTCAACTGACGGACAGACATAAATATATAGACTTCATGAGGCCTACGACGAATATTTAGGGATGTTATAAACGGAATGACAAAGTTAATATACCCTTCTTTTCAAGTTGGAGGGTATAAAAAAAATTCATTGATTTCTAATGGTTCAATATTTCTCGGAAATCAAACAATGTTCATGCGTTATGTCACAACGATTTTCTAACATATTCCTTTATTTTTGTTGAATATATCTCCGATATCTGACTATATACAGCAGCAGCAAAAATTGTGATCTGGCCGAGAAAAAATTCGAGGGCGTTGAATGGAAACTTTACTATTTTTTACAGAAATGTTATGGTCCATTTTACTTGCTAAATAATCCGAGTCAAATTGTGATGCGAAATCCAACATCGATTGTGGCCTAATAAGAAAAAATTGGGTTTTAGTGCATTTCATCCCCTAAGTATTTACGACCATATTTATTTACGACCATCTCAAAAAATTGGCTTCTTTTCTGGCCCTAACCATCCTTAATTTCGGTAAGATCATCCCCTAAGTATTTACGACCATTTATTTACGACCATCTCAAAAAATTGGCTTCTTTTCTGGACCTAATCATGCTTAATTTCGGTAAGATCGTACGACAAATATGGCAGAATCTTCATTTCAAATTACAATGAACAGATAGACTGATGGAGACACATTGCTAGATCGACTCAGCTCGTCGAGAAATTAAGATCAATACACTACATCATGTTTGTATGATAAAGATAAGGCGTTTAAGAGCACCAGCCCAGTTTTTAAAACAACTGTTGTAGACTATAAAAATGTATTTAAATAAGTGCATTCTGTAATTGTAAACTTTCATCACAATAAAAGTTGTTATTTCTCTTAACGCAAGCTCGCTTCAAAACTGGTGAAACTCTCTTAAACAAAAAACGACCCAAACAAAACGTGTTGTAATGCGACACGACATCATTTTACATCACTCACGTGAGGAATTTTGTAAAATAATGTTCACTCTCAAACCCTCACAAATATCAACTCCTTTCTGGCATAGAAGTAACACAATCCAACTCAATTTCGCAGCAAAAAGGGCTAAACACCCCTTGTCCGCTCACGTGTATCAGTGTGTTTCACACATTCTCTGTTACCTTTGACCCATTTCAAATAGCGTTTCCGAAAAAACACCTTCGTGTGCAAATGGATTTGATTTTATCGAATGGTAAATAATGGCAGCAATCGAGAGAAAGAGAGGGAGTTTAGGTCATTTTTCCCCTTCTTCCAAGGGTGGGAGTGAGGGTAAAAGTGTATGGGTGGAACGAAAACAGACACATAAGGTGCTTTCCCACTGAAACCCCTCTCCGCCAGTGGATGCATACAATTATTTGTTGTTGTCAAACTTTTTCATATGTTTGTGTTTTTGTTTTGCCTTGGCCAAAGTTGTTGGTACTTTTTAGACTTTCGTTTACCTTTGAAGTGATAGCGCTGTGCTGTTGTTGCTGTTTTTGTTACTGCCGTTGTTGTTGGAAAAAACCTCTATTGTTATTTTTGTTGTGGCACACGTACACTCACCCACACACACACACAGACACTCGAATGTCGAGCAACAGCATTGTTACTTTAACTACAGGCCAAACAAGGACATCACATCCTCGTATATCTCGCTCTTCCGCACATTAGAAGGAGATGGATGGCTGCACACGAAACTGCGATAGCAAAAATTCCACGTAAAAATCCAACAAAAAACAAATACAATAACTGTTACACCTGCTTGCCAAAGGAAAGCCAGCGGAGCGGAGTTATCCACACCATCAAAAATATAAGAAACCCCCAAACGTAACGGATCGAAAAATTCGTGATTCGGAGGCCGATGTTTTGTTCGTGCTCAAGAGAATAACCCCCACATCGCCGAGTTGCGATGGGTGGTGGTGGTGGCTTTTGGCGAGTACTCATCCACAATGGAACAAGAATTTGTTGTTTTCGGAGTACTCAGGTGTAAAGCGTTTCAGTTGTTGCGCTTTTTCCCACAGCTACCCCCGGCTCTCTGCCGCGCGTAAAGGTAAAAACCACCCTTCGCATATCGTTAGTCCCTCATGGCACAATACAGACTTCGTTTATTTCCGAAAATAGGCAATGCGCATGTCATTGTCGTGGGTCTTTGTGTGAGTGTACAATTACCTCTAACCGAAACAAGGGGGGTGGCATTGACATGTGGATCCTAAAGTCAACAAGTTTTTTTGGAGGGGTTGAACTGCACTAGAAGTTGTGATTTCTCCTCGATTACTGCGATGCAACAGTTGACGATTATGACAGTTATGAGAGAATGATTTACACTTCTCCTTTTTTAAGAGAAATATTTGGGATTCTAAGGGGAAATGAATGTGGAAAGTTTATAGCACAGTTATTTAATTTTGGAAAAGCTTTGAATATTGTAAAACGTCCAGAGAGCTTTTATGTTATGACATAAGTTTTGAACTTAACATTGTTTGTATTTCTAAAACTCGCTTATTGAAAAAATCTAATCCTGAGAAATGTAAAAGTAATTTTTGAGGGGGTTTCAAGTAACTAATCTCTCTGTATTTTTATGTAAACAAATTTATTTTTTCACCCTCCACCATGCATAATATGGAGGGTATGTTAAGGTCGTCATTCCGTTTGTAACTCATCGAAATAATAATTTTAGATATAACAAAGAATATATATTTTTGATCAGCCTAAAATTCGATTTAGGCCTGTCCGTCTGACCGTCTGTTGTAATGAAGGTAGAGTCATATGTATGTATATATAAATATATATATATATATATATATATATATATATATATATATATATATATATATATATATATTTGACTCTAGCTTGATTACAACAGACGGTCAGACGGACAGGCCTAAATCGAATTTTAGGCTGATCAAAAAAAAAAAAAAAAAAAAAAAAAATATATATATATATATATATATATATATATATATATATATATATATATATATATATATATATATATATATATATATATATATATATATATATATATATATATATATATATATATATATGTGTGTGTGTGTGTGTGTGTGTGTGTGTGTGTGTGTGTGTGTGTGTGTATATGGCAAAGACATAGACCTCTATCTAATACAAAATTTCAAACAAATATATATATATATATATATATATATATACATATATATATATATATATATATATATATATATATATAAAGTTTTTATGGGAGAATTCAATCATACAAGCTATGATTTAAAGTTCAAAGGACTAAATATGCCGAAGCATTTGTATCTTTTAAATTCGGAGTTATATTGTCTCTTTGGTGCACAATTAATTTGAAATCGGATAAAGATATATATGGGAGCTATATCCAAATCTGAACCAATCTCGATAAATTTTGGCAAAGATATTTCAGAGCTGTTTTCAATATATTTCCCTGAATATCGTTGTTACGGAATGCATATTACGGCTGTGGGTAACAAATACAACAAATTGGATGAACAATATATATGGAAGCTATAGCTATATCTGAACCGATCTTCACCAAATTTGACATACTAGCTTCTAGACTCAATTCGCTCGTAAGTGCCAAATTTCATCCCATTTGGGGAAATATTAGACGTTTGGTGCACAATAAAAAGTAAATCGGATGAAGTTATATATGAGAGCTATATCCAAATCTGAACCGATCTCGATAAAATTAAGCAAAGGTTTTTCTGGGTTGCATTTGATATATTTCCCCAAATATTTTTTGTTTGGTGTATATGCAAAATACCATACAATTCGGGCTAATATTACACGTTTGGTGCACAATAAAAGGCAAATCGGACGAAGATATATATGGGAGCTATATATAAATTTTGACCGTTTATCTCCACTTTCAATAGGGTTCGTCCTTGGGCCAAACAAATGATCTGTGCAAAATTTCATCTGGGTCGGGCAATAAATGCGACCTGTACTTTGTTTACAAAAATACATGGACAGACGGACGGACGGACATGCATAAATCGACTCAGAATGTGATTCTATGCAGATCATTAAAAGGAACTATGAGTCTATCTCGTTTCCGTTTGCCTGTTACAAACAAATGCACAAAGACATAATACCAAGACCACCCTGTGGTGTAGGGTATAATTATAACCATTTGTGGAAAGTACAATATTTTTGAATTATTTTGCATTGTATGATGATGTCGCCCATTATCATGGCTGACGAAAGACTGATGCGAAATAAAGATATACAAAGTTTAAACACATTCGGTAAATTTTTTAACATGTTAGAATTTTGTGGAGGAGGTACCAGCAGGAGTGATGCAATTTTTGGCTATCTCCGAACAAATATTACAATTTAGCGCATTCAGAGGAAATCGCATGCTACCTTTAAGAGTTTCGGCTGACTGAGAAACAGACCAATGAAAATATAGTCGAATCCCTATCAATGAAGGTACAATTTCAAATGTGGTCCCGCAGATATTTTTGACATTTTAAAACAATATATTGTTTAGTGATTTTTAATATATTTTAAATGTTGTTGTCTTTTGAAGTAACAAGTTATATTAGTACACCATAATTACTTGCATTTTCTCCTTATTTGTACTTACCACTCATATGTGTGTTAAGCGTGTTGAAAATACATAATTGTTCTTACCTGTAATAAATAAGAAATATTATTTTGTATTAAATATTTACTTTCAACGGTATAAATTGATTAATTTAATAATATTTTGTTATATAATTTGAAATAAAAAATATTAATGGGAAAAATCGAAATATATTCCAATGCAAAAGCTTGGTATCATTTTGGTATTGATTTTTTCTGGGATCTCACCCAAAAATATATCTTCAAGGCAAAATGTTTGTGTGCCAGAATTATTTGTTTAAATCAGTGAAGGTGTGACAAAATGTTTAAAATAAAATATTTAATTAACCTGAATTGAAATTTTACATCTCTTGTTCTTAATGGGTACCTCATGTCCTTACCAAATAATGTTACTATGGGCCCACAAGTTTGTTACAGCTCCCATAGAAACCTACCCAGATTTTTTTCTTCGGAGGTGTTCTACCATATTTATACCCTACAACACTATGTTTGGGGTATTATTGGGTATATTATTGATTGGGCCACAATTATGTAACACCTCGAAATATTGGTCCCCGACATGGCAAACTATATATAGATCTTCCCATTTTACTGAGTCGATCTAGCTATATATGTCCGTCCGTCTGTCCTTGTTAATTTGTAATCACGCTAGAGCCCGCAATTATTGCCCAATTCTCACGAACTTGAAAATGGAGGTGGGGTTAGGTTAAAAATTGAGGTGTGATTTTGCTGTTGCTCTACAGGCCACAATAATAAACCAAATAACTTTGATGTCAAAAAATACGAAAATGTTCACTAAACAGCGAATATTTTTAATTCAGGCCAAATCAAAAATGCACTGAAAGGTCTCTTCTGGCAATTACAGTTATGCTGATACCCAAGGTATGGGATATATAGCAAAATAGGTACAATATACGAGGGCGGTTCGGAAAATCTTAGCCTATCATAAAAGGGAATAGTTAGTTTTTAAAAAATGTTTTTATTTTTCAGAATAATCTCTTGAAACTTCAATCCACTTAGTCCAACGCATTTCTAGCAATTCTATCCCTTGATTAAAATAGTTTTCCTAAAGGTCTTCAAAATAGTGGTTTACAACTGTAATTGCATCTACATTTGAGGTAAAACGCTTGCCAGCAATTTTTTTTAGATTTGGGAACAAGTAAAAGTCACTGGGAGCTAAATCAGGAGAATAAAATGGTGGTCAACTCGTACTTTAACTCGTAATTTAAGCCATTGAATATATTCGGTATGTTGATGATTTTAGCGATATTTTTTACCAGAAATATTTCACATTTCGTATTGGGTACAAAAAAAACCGCATATGCAGGTCCACGTATAGCACCCATATAATGATACCTCTCAATATTCGGTATTTAGATGATTTCAGCGACATTATTAAACGGAATTGTTTCAAATTTCGTAGTTGAAGTTCGTAATGGATACTACAATGTATGGCAATCCAGTAAGGAAAAGCCAAAAGACGGGCGGGCCGACTATATAATACCCTACTCCACTATGCTAATTTAGTAGAGCTCCCGTAACAAAAGATTTTTTTTGAAGAAGATCATAATTTAGGAATTTTTGACAGATATTGGCCATTTGATGCACAATTAACCTGAAATTGATTGAAGATTTATATGGGAGCTACATCTAAATCTGATCCGATTATCACCAATTTCAATAGGGCACGTCCTTGAGTCAAACAAATGTTGTTTGCAAAATTTCATCTCTATCGGATAATAACTGCGTCCTGCATTTTGTTCACAAAAAATACATACAGACGGACTGACAAGCGTAAATCGACTCAGAAAGTGATTCCATGAAGATCTTCGAAAGTAATTATGGGTCTATCTCGCTGCATTCTCCCTTCAACAAACTAATCCACATAATACCCTTACCACTATGTGGTGTAGGGTGTAAAAAGTATCTGTGCAGGGTCCACGTCTTCGTATACCTCCCACATCTTTTACCGGAATCGTATACAGCTCCTAGTCTTCTAATAGCCCCCATAAAACGATACCTCCCTGTATTCTGTATATTGATGGTTATTCAACAGAATTGTTTCAAATTTATAATGGGTACTACAGTCTATGACAAAGAATTACTTATAAAAGAACACGTCTTCGTATAGCCTCATATATCATTTGAGATATTTTTCTACGGATTTTTTTGTAGTTTTTCAAGTTCCTTAAAAATGGTGAATATTTCGGCCCCGCCGAACATACCTTCGTTTTTCGCTTGTTTCTTTAAATTTGAATTATCTTAAAAACCCATGACAAGGCCTTCATCTTTACAACTCTCTTACAATTCTTTGATATTCGGAAATAATATGTTAGGTTCGATTCGAAGCACCTCAAAACGAAAATTTCATGTAGAACTCCATCCAATACAACACTCCTCTTTGCAAAGCAAGAAATATCACGCCACACATTACATTCAACAACAAATCATTTAGACCATTTCTTTTGCTGGCAAAATCGAGCGAAAAAAAAAGAATAGAATTTGCAATTGACTTAAAACTACTTACTTATGTTAGAAACAATAAAATTCCACTAAAAGTAACAACCATTACTAAAAATTCATTATCACGAAAAAAGGAGAAGAAAAAACCAACAGCAACAACAACATCACCATGGATGGAGTTGAAGAAGCAGGCGAATAAATTCAACAACCAGAAATACATACAATGGGCATACAATCACAGAGACAGAGGTAAGAGGCAAGGTAAGAAAAAATTGTAAGTACATATTACTGTTGTTGTTGTTATTGTTGCACGTAAGAAGTTTATGGCAGAAGCAAAAGCTACAGACATACATACAGCCACCAACCACCATACGAACATAATAAAAAAGTATGGTTTATGGGCGAAAAAAGTACAGCACCAAACAAAACTAAGGATCCACGGCAGCTGCAGCAACAACAACAACATCAGCACAACCGCATCTAAAGTCTAAATACTTTTCGATATAAAGCGCAGAATATTGTTGTTACCTCAACAAATATCAGAGAGTAGTTTTGCTGGCAGCAGCCAAGTTTACGACGCATTTGTAATAGCGTGAGCTGAACTTGGCGAAATGCAACATTTTGCAGCGGCACCAATTCCCGGGCACAACAACGACGCTGGATTTGTTAAAATGCCACAACCACCATCAGCGGCATCAACGTCATCATCGTTATTGTAATCATCATCAGAGCAACAAGCATTGTCTGCAGAGTCTTTGTTGCCGACAGGCTAATGAAGAATGTCTTCAATCCCTGATGTCTGCCTGCCTGATTGCAGCTAGCTAGCTTGGCTATGTTTTGTTGCTGTCTAGCTGTAGAGAGAGAGATGGAATTACAAGATTCTTTTTGCTACATTACATTGCAATGCACTGGCATTGCAACAAGTTTTACTTGAAGCAGGCAACAGACAAAAACTAGTTTTTGGATTGCGGCAGCAACGGCTGCCAATACTAGTTTCAAGTGCAAGTCCAAGACCAATTGCTTGCAACACACACATACGCTGACGCGCGTACACATGTACACTTATTACCAACAGCTAAACAACCATCCAACCATCCAGTCATGTCAGCCAACCAACCAGCCAGTCATCTATTCAAGCCACCAGACTTGAGAGAGTGCGGTTTGCATGCAAGAAGACATCGACGACGACGACAAGAATAAATGTAGGAAGACAATGACAATGTCGTGGAGATGTTGATGATGAAGATGCCGACGACATTGTTTCTGTTTCTGTTTTTTTTCGTTTCTTTAACGCAGATACGCGAAAAAAGAGGTTATTGCCAAATTCCTCAGCAAAATATATATGTTGTATGTTGGTATGGTTTGGTTTGTCTTCTAAGCCGCTAAAGGTTACACTGTCAAATTAAACAATGAACGCTGGAAATGGACATTCTAGAAACAGGAGACAAGACAAACATTTACTAAAGATTTTCAATAGAAATACATAATTCTTAAAAAAAATCATGATTGGTGCCATTATGGCCTTAGAAAGAATGTCAAAAACATAGGTTCCATCGTTCTTTAAACGGATTAAAAAGTATCAGTTGGATTCGGCGACAAAGGTCCGTTCCGAAACAAACAAAATGATAGTGTTTACTTGGCAAAGATGTCAGCTGAAAATGTTCACCTTCGGTTGGCCACCAGAACTCAAGCGGCGGCCATGATAATGGTGTGGGCTGCCATAACAGCCGATGGTCGCTCTCCGCTCGTATTAATCGAACGTGGCATCAAAATAAATGCCGAATATTATCGCAAAAATATTCTGGGGGTGTATTAAAGCCTTGGGCACGCAAACATTTTGGCCGCAGACCTTGGATATTCCAACAGAACTCAGCACCATCGCACTCTGCCCGCACCACCCAAGAACGGTTACAAAATGAGGTTCCTCGCTTCATTTCCATCGCATAATGCCCAGCAAAATCTCCGTATACCAATCCGATGGACTATTGTGTCTGGAGTATTTTGGAAAGAAAGGTTGGCACTAAAAGATACCAAAGTGCCGACGATCACCTCAAGCAAGCGCTTCGCCGGGAATGGGCCAAAATACCGCAGAGCAACATTCAGACAGCGTGTGACGGTTTCATTGGCCATTTGAAGGCCATAGTTTGAAAATAGTCGGGTGCTTTGGATGTCTTCGTGGACCTATAGTAGAATTTTATAATAAATAAATTTGTGGAATTTTTAGACTTGCCACGATCCCGAAAGACGGGTTTTCAGAAAAAACCACTACACCAATATTGTCAAAGACACTACATACCTAAAATTCAAGGATTTCAAGGCAACTCAATGCGAAAATTAACAAGAAAAAATACACTCCACCATACGCAACGAATTTTGGAATTTTCAAAATAATAAAATTCGTTAAAAATTCTGCTAAAATCTTAAAAATACGGAATGTAGCCATTATATTAGGGCCATATACGACGACGTGGACCTGCATAGGCAACTTTTGTCAGCTTGTCTATATAAAGAAATAATCCCTGCAGCTCGTCTATATAAAGGTAGGCTTCCTGTAGGTCGTCTATATAAAGACAGACCCCCAGCAGCTCTTCTATATAAAAATGGGCTCCTTGCAGCTCGTCTATATAAAGATAGACTCCCTTTAGCTCGTCTATATAAAGATAGATTCCCTGCAGTTCGTCTATATAAAGATAGACTCCCTGCATCTTATCTACATAAAGACAGACTCCCTGCAGCTCGTCTATATAAAGATAGACTGCCAGCAGCTCGTCTATATAAAGATATAATCCCTGCAGCTCGTCTATATAAAGATATACTTCCTGCAGTTCGTCTATATAAAGATAGACCCCTGCAGCTCGTCTACATACAGATAGAATCCCTGCAGCTCGTTTGTATAAAGATAGACTCCCTGAAGCTCGTATATATAAAGATAGACTCCCTGCAGTTCGTCTATATAAAGATAGACTCCCTGCATCTTATCTACATAAAGACAGACTCCCTGCAGCTCGTCTATATAAAGATAGACTGCCAGCAGCTCGTCTATATAAAGATATAATCCCTGCAGCTCGTCTATATAAAGATATACTTCCTGCAGTTCGTCTATATAAAGATGGACTCCCTGCAGCTCGTCTACATACAGATAGAATCCCTGCAGCTCGTTTGTATAAAGATAGACTCCCTGCATCTTATCTATATAAAGACAGACTCCCTGCAGCTCGTCTATATAAAGATAGACTCCCTGCAGCTCCTCTGTATAAAGATAGACTTCCTGCGTATCATCTACATAAAGACAGACGCCCTGCAGCTCTTCTATATAAAGATAGACTGCCAGCAGCTAGTCTATAAAGAGATAGACTCCCTGCAGCTCTCTACATAAAGACATACTCCCTGCAGCTCGTCTATATACATATAGAATCTCTGCAGCTCGTCTATATAAAGATAGACTCCCGGCAGCTGCAGTCTATAAAGATACGAACCTATGGAGCCCCTACTCGTATATATAAACTTGTTTATGAAAAGACATACTGCCTGGAACTCCAACTCGATAGATAAAGATGTACATTATGGAGCTCTTCTATTGGTCTATACAAATGGACTGACGAGAGATTTTCATTATTAATTTAGGTAAGCTCTCTGGACCCTTTCCTTTCTATCTACAAAGACTGAATTTTTTTGGTCGTCCACATTAAAGCTGCTCTAAACAGGAACATTAGTGTCGCCAGCTAAAATGCCATCTCCATCCATCTGTCTGCTACTTTAAGTCTGTTGCATGCAACAGGCATTTCTTGATGCAGAGTCTCATTGATTGAGTTAGGAATTCAACTATTTTGGCAGTCAACTTGAGCGAGTTTTAAATCTTCTTTTGTTTGTAAAGACGAAGAGGTAGGGTAGCATAGAAGTGAGAATTGTGGCAATTTATGGCCACTAGGAGAGGAACCAAATATCAGGGCAAACTCGAATGCCACGACAAAAGGCCAAAGTCAGGCAAACAAAACGAATTGTGCAACAAATGCATGAAGACAAATGAATTAAGTGAAAAACATACAAACACAGACACACACACATCACAAATCATGATAAAATATTTGAAGTAATCACATACAAACATAAGGATTTCTGATGCAAAGAGATATACAGATAGAATGGAGCTTGAGAGCAATGGTTGAGAGGGAGATCAAGACAAAGAAGGGGAGATATTGTGTAAATGTGTTATGCTACGTTGGTCTATATCTTGTTCGCTCAATTCTCGATTTTTTTTTTCGACCAGACCTGGCCAGTAAATGCCCTCAACCGGCCAACCGTACCCACCAGCAGCCATTATTTTTATTGGGTGAAGAGATTGCTGGCTGGTTGGCTGGCTGGCTGGCTGGCTAACTGACTGGCTTGTTGGGATTGTTGCATGTTGAAGGTTTATTTTTTGCGGATGGTTTAGCTGGTAAATTGGCAATGCTTCGTTGCCAATGCAACTGGCGAAAGAAAGGCAGTTAAGAAATAAATATGCCACCATCAGAGACGGAGACGGAGACTACGCTGACGATGATGAAGAACAATAACAGCAACCAGCCGATATTGTGGCACTCGGCAACAACAAGTTGTTGGGGATGATGATGATGATGTTGATGCTACCAGCCATAGCTCCCAAGCACTTAGACATTCATTCACTTCAGCAGCTCACATGATTATAGTCAAGTTAGAATAGTTGTTGGCCAAAACAAAAATAAGACGAAGAAGCAGCAGACCTGTAGCAATGCCATTAGCAGAATAATGTAGAATGCCTGCCTCGCCTGCTGCCGCCGCTGTCTCAGAGAATGCATCCAGCCTGGCATCATCATGCACCAGCTACTTGCATGGCTGATGATGGTGCTGCTGCCACAATACTTGTGTCTTTTATTGAGGCTATTTAAAAAGTTAATTTGCCACTTCAGCCAAAGAACAGCGATGTTTCATGTTGCCTGTTTTCTTTCTATTTCTCTCTCTTTTTTTTCATTTTCATTGCTTTAAATGGCCACGGTTCTGATTGTGCTTTTCGCCAATTTCATTCGGCATTAGCATTAACACTTAAATCATATATATTATAAGATGTTGGTGGTGGCTTTTAAGAAATTTCATTTGATGTAATTAAAGGAAAATTGGCAAATTTTAACCACCATCATGGCGCGGCCGGAGTCTGCCAGCCCCACCACCACCCCGGTTGGCAACATCTTCCTAAAATTCTTAGCAATTACAAATTTCACTTACCAACCGAGCCACCACCAGCCAACTACCAGACTAGAAAAGTATCAGTAGCATACAACAAAAGCAAAAAACAAAAAAGCCAACCGTGGGCTGCTCACGAAGATTGTTTTGTATTAAAGTTAGCTGGTTGGTTGCTTCGTTGCATGCCTCAGCGCCAAAGACTTAAGTTATTCATAATATGCCAGAAAAAAAGAACTGGTCTTGCTCTAGTCAGCACAAAGACACGCTCAAGCACTGACACACATACAATTTTACGCCACACACACACTTCTCTTACCCGCGAATGCTGCATTAAATTCTATGCAACAATTATGCAGCTGATATAAAAAGAGGGAGACATGATGCATTTATTCCAACGCTTACCAACCAGGTTTTCTGTTAGTTGTAGCATCAGCCATTATGATAGCCAAGAGCAGCACTTCACCGTTGGTTGAAGGAAGGAAGGCAACAACTCTGAATGCCACCAACTTGACCATGAACTTGTTTAGCCAGACACAAAAGTTTATTAAACCCAAACTCTACATACATACGACGTTCATTACGTATGGCGATTTAAGCCATGTCTAAGAAGCAAAAGAAGCAGAAACGACAAACGACCACCACCACGGCCAGTATCACTCCCAAGTTGACTCTAAACTTGCTGCAGCCAAAAAGACAATTGGCAACAGAATTCGCGTTTGTGGAACATTCTAAACATTTAGCAAAAAAAAAGGACATGCTATGCGAACAAGTTTATAGTATAACCAGTTGGTTGGGTGTCTGTCCGAGTTTTTTTTTTCATGATATCAATGCTAAGGAATTGCAGTGAAAGAAAAATTGTCCTTGAAAAAAAAAAACGACGAGTGGTTCGCTAAAAAAAACTTCAAAATTCTAAAGTTAAAGGATGAAAAATGTTAAAAAATCCACCACAAGAAAGTGGAAGGAAGTTTTTCAAATTTTCGTCTTTACACTTTGGAACATTTTGTGGTGGTATAGGTAAATACCAGCTGATTATGAAATTGGAACTAAAAAATCGAAAAAAAATCTTAAAAAATTCCAAATTCCAAAGGATACTGGTCAATGGAAAATGTTGAACAAGTAAAAAAAACAGTAAGTTCGGCCGGGCCAAACATTTAATACCCTCCACCTTAGGGTAATGGAAACATTAGAAGAAATGTGGCAAAAACCATTAAAATGCCGATTATTGGGAGGTACCGTTATATGGGGGCTATACCAAATCGTGGACCTACACATGCAAGGTTCCGCCAACGGAGCTAGAACCCATTATGACCTACAAATACCAATTTTCAGACAAATTCGTGAAAAAAAATGTGGCAAAAATCATCAAATTACCGAATATCGGAAGGTACCCTTATATGGGGGCTGTACCAAAACGTGGACCTATAATTACAATGACTCGCCACACGAACTGGGACCCATTATGATCTACAACTACCAAATTTTCAGTGAAATTCGTGAAAAAATGTGTCAAAAATCATCAAAATACCGAATATTGGGAGGTACCGTTATATGGGGACTATACCAAAACGTGGACCTATACATACAATGTTTCGCCACACGAACTAGGACCCATTATGACCTACAAATACAAATTCTTGGACAAATCAGTGAAAAATGTGGCATAAATCATCAAAATACCGAATATCGGGAGGTACCGTTATATGGAGACTATACCAGAACGTGGACCGATATATCTCATTTTCAATACCAACCATCCTAGACACAATACCAATTACTCTGCTAAATTTTGGCGCTCTACGTCAAATAATGTGGGCTGTATCGTGATTTCAACAGACAGACGGACAGACAGACAGACAGACGGACATCGTTAAATCGACTTAGAATTTTACGCTGATTATGAATATATATACTTTATGGGGCCTACGATGAATATTTAAGGATGTTACAAACGGAATGACAAAATTAATATACCCTCCTTTCCAAGGTGGAAGGTATAAAAATCCGCAAAGATAATGGAGGTCCTCTGAATGTTTTTTTTTTAAACTTCCTTGATTACATTGTGGAAAATTTTTGGTGTAAAGGTAATTTCCAGCTAATAATGATGCGAGTATCGGCGTTTTGAAACTTCTCAACGAAAAGTAACTTAAATATAGGAAGTTTGTTTCCTTCCTCCTCAGCTGTATGCACGTCTTACGATCTTCTATACGGTCACTTTTTCCAGGTCGCCAAAAAAGACACTCTTCTGCTTTGCAATAAAATCTCTCTCTCTTTCGGCTATAAATCCCTGTCCAGGTTCGTCAGAAAAAGACTTAAGCTCGGTCTCATATCGGAATCATGTGAGATTGCCATGTGGTCGTCTAAAGCGACGCCCTAAAAATATTCAGATACAGCATGAGGTTTTTTTTAGCGACTCAATTCTACTTGTATGTAGAGACTTCCTTCAGGTCTCCTGTAAACACTTTCTACTACCCGCATACAGACACTCACTACACTCCATAGTTTTCAGAGCCTCCTTTGTGGCCGCCTACAGGGACTGCCATCGCAGAGATTGTTTTCGGGTCAACTACAGTGAATCTTCTTTGGTCGTAGATAGATGCTCCCTTCTTGTCCTTATAAAGATTTAAAGGTACTTCCATCTGGTCCTCTGCAGAGACTCTCTTCTGGTCGTTAACAGACGAAATATTTTACAAAATTATTTATCATAAAAATTTACTATACAGGGTGCAACCAACTTCAGACTGATGTCATTCGAACCAAAAATGGTTCGCGTCGCAGTGGTCGAAAAAGGGCTCGTGAGCTGAACATATCGCAAATATTCCATTCGGCAAAAAATTGCACAATGAGCTCGGGGTAAAGCCATTGAAATTCCAAAAAGTGCAAGAACTTACACCGCAACAGAAAGAAAACAGACTCAAAAGAGCTAAAGAGTTGCTTCGCTTGGCCGAAAGTGGTGAACTGCCGAATTTGGATTTCTCCGGTGAGAAAACATTCGTTGTCCAGCAGTTTATAAACAAACAAAATGATCTTGTTTACTTGCCAAAGAAAATGTGCACCTTCGGTTGGCCACCAGAACTCAAGCGCCGGGCATGGTGATGGTGTGGGCCGCCATAACAGCCAATGGTCGCTCTCCGTTCGTATTAATCGACCGTGGCATCAGAATAAATGCCGAATATTATCGTGAACATATTCTGGATGGTGTATTAAAGCCTTGGGCACGCAAACATTTAGGACATTTCAACAGGACTCAGCACCATCGTACTCAGCACGCACCACTCAAGAATGGTTACAAAACGAGGTTCCTAGCTTCATTTTCAGCGCACAATGGCCATCAAAATCTCCTGGTCACCAGAGATTTTCCATTTTCCATAACAGCCAATGGAGTCCTGTTGGAATGCAAAATATGTCTATCATAACATCCATCAATTAATCCATGAAGGCTGCCTTTAGCTCCTCTATTGAGACTGCCTTTAGATCGTCAATAAAACATGTCAACGAAGATTCGCTAAATCTCGTCTCAGGAAACTTCTTTAGGTAAGTCTATGGACACCATCTTCAGCTATTGGGGTAATCTTCAGCTTAGCTATTCAGGTTCCCTTTTTTCAACCTGTTTAGAAAATCCCCTACCAATCTCTATAGATACTCCTTCAAGCAAGAGCATTAAACTCATTTCGAGAAATTATCTTCATGTACGAAGATTTCTTTTAGATCGTCTATGGAGTCTTTCTTCATTTCATCTATGGAGATTCCCTTTGAACTTCTACAAATCACTTCTATCCATAACATTCCAAATCACTCACCCAATTTCCCTCGGTGTCTTATAGACAACGAGACAAAATGATTTAAAATACACATCATTAAATCTTGAAATACAAGTCGCTTTATTTATGTGGTCCAGCATAAATTCCAATACAGCCAACACAACAGCGACAGCATTCAATGCTGAATTGCCGCACACCAAACATGTTTGACAGGCTTTTTGTCCTGTTCGTTGCATCCTCAATTGCTTCTTCTATATAACCGTCAGCGTCATCTTGGCTTCGGTCAGTTATTGCAATTGCAATTTTTCAGAATAGCAACAGCAACAACGGCAACATGGAAAAATTCTTCAATTGACTGGAGGCCACCGTGAAAGGAAAGAAAGTAGTAAAGTGAGCGACAAACTGCCATTAAAAATGTCTAGTTGCGACTACTTCTTTCTCCAAAAGGTAGATAAACTACATTTTCCAAATTCCATTACCTACAATGAAAAAATGACCCAGAGGCCTCGGCATGTACACAGAACACACACACACAAGCTCTGAAAAATGCACACAGATGTACATACAGCACTGGGCATTTTCATCATCAATGTTTCGAAATCGAAGGAAACAAAAGGCTCTCCTCACCAAGGAGCAGCAAAACAAAAAAAAAACCAAACCGAATCCAGTCCACAGTTGAAGTAAAATACAAACGCAATGCATACCACGGCTAACTACATCTGAAATTATGGGTTGTGAACCTTGAGGCTTTATGACCACGAAAAGCAACAATAACAACCTTCTACTTGTAATCATCGGTGAAAACAAAAACAACAACAGATAAAATTATTTCAATAAAACACATTTCAGTTTGGTCGTGGTTGGAACAGAAACATTTGCAACAACAGGGAATTTTTAAATACCAAATGACCAGGTAATGGGACAAGGGCAGGGCGGAAGTTGGCTTTGGGCCATAGAAGCAAGTATACAGGGACAAAAGGAATGCAGCAATCTCTTCAAACCATCCAGATACCATCAACATTTTATAATGGAATTATTTAATATTATTATTTTATTAAAGAGAAAAATATGTTACAGGTCGCTGCAGGGACGAAAACAAATGAGAGAGGGGAGAAAGAGGGAGAAAAGATTTTAAAGACAATTTTGAAAGTTTTATATGGAAAGCACCATAGGCGGCAGGTAAAGGTGTAAAGGCTCACCTTTAAGAGTCTGTTTTTAGCCGAGAGAGTCTGGCTTCGGTTCTGGTCTACCACGAAATAATCGTCTCAGTTTGTCTTTACATGGAGATTCCATTGAAATCGTCTAAAGAGGTGGCTTATAGCTCAGGGATTCCTATAAACCATTGATTCTTGTCGTTTATGGTGACTTCCTTGTAGTAGTCGGGACTCCCCTTTTTGTCGCCTATGAAACCCTCGATTCTGGTCGTTTATTGTGACTTGCTTGTAGTAGTCTATGGAGAATTCTGTTCTTCTGTCTTCTATGCGGACTCTCTTTTGGTCGCCTATGGAGATTCCCTGCAGCTCACCTATTGAAAATACCATTTAATCGTCTAATCCTTTCTGATCTCTACAGAGACTCCATTTTGGTAGTCTGGTCGTATACAAAGACTCCATTTTTGGTAGTCTACAGCTACGACCTATTGATCGTCTTCCTTCTGATCGTAGAGACTCCGTCTTGTTCGTCTACAAAGACTGTCATATTCTACCGTTCAATGACGCCTGCAGAAACGTTCTTCTGTTCGTCTATAGAGACTCCATTCTGGTAGTGTGCGTGATAATCTTTGTACCCTCCACCATAGTATTAAGTTTGTCATTCCGTTTGTAACACCTCGAAATATACATTTTAGACCCCACAAAGTATTCCTGATCAGCATAAATTTCTATGTCGATTTAGCAATGTCCGTCTGTCCGTCTGTGGAAATCACTCTAGCTTCCGAACGAAATGAAGCAGGTTGATAAAATTTTACTCAAATGTGTATTATGTCTGCAGGACTTTTGGTATTGACAATGGGCCATGTAGGTCCACGCCTTCGTATAGCCCCCACATGACGATACCTCGCGATATGCGGTATTTTGATGATTTTATCGACATTATTTACCGGAATTGTTTCAAAATTGGTATTTAAAGTTCGTAATAGAGCATAAAACAGAAAATGATTCTTGCAGGTCCACGTCTTCGTAAAGCCCCCATATAGCGGTACCCCCAATATTCGGTATTTTGCTGATTTTAGCGACATTATTTACCGGAATTGTTTCAAATTTGGTATTTGAAGTTCGTAATGAATACTACAGCCTATGACAGAAAATGGGTCATGTAGGTCTCGTCTTCGTATAGTCCCCATATAACGTTAACCACACCCCCATATTCGGTATTTTGATTATTTTAGCAACATTATTTACCGGAATTATTTCAGATTTTGTATTTGAAGTTCGTAATGGATACTACAGCCTATGCCAGATAATTGTCTGTGCAGGTCCACGTTTTATAACCCCAATGGTACCTTCCTATATTCGGTATTTTGATGATTTTAGCTACATTATAAACAGATGTTTTATTTCAAGTTTTGCATTTGAATATTATATAGCAACTTTTGTCGCCTATGCAGGCCATGTCGTCGTATAGACCCTAATGTACGGCTACATTCGGTATTTGTAAGATTTTAACAGAATTTTTAACGTATTGTATTGTTTCAAAGTTCTGCCCGGCCGAACTTACAAGTATAAAGTTTATTTTGTTATCATTGTTAATGAACTTGTCGAGACTTCCTTCAGCTTGGCTGTGAAGGCTTCTTTGCTTTCAGCTCTCCTATGGTGGCTCCCCTGCCTACAGCACGCCTTTGGAAGCCCCATTGCCTTCAGTTCGCCTATGAAGACTTGCCTTCAGCTCGCTTATGAAGACTTGCCTTCAGCTCGCCTATGAGGACTTGCCTTCAGCTCGCCTATGAGGACTTGCCTTCAGCTCGCCTGTGAAGACTTGCCTTCAACTCGCCTATGAAGACATGCCTACACCTCGCCTATAAGGGCTTGCCTTCAGCTCACCTATGGAGACCTTGATTTCAGCTTACCTATGGAGCCTTGCTCTCAGCTCGCCTATGGAGACTAAGCTCAATTCGCCTCTGGAACTTCTAGTCTAAAGAGACATCCTTCTGGTTGCTATCATTGCCTATGAACTCTTCCTAGCCTGTCGGGATTTCCTTCAGTTTGGCTATGGAGGCTCCCCTGCCTTCATCATGCCTATGGAAGCTCCCTTGCCTTCAGCTCGCCTATGGAGGCTCTCTTACTTTCAACCCGCCCAAAGACGCCTATGAAGACTTTCCTTCAGCTCGCCTATGAAGATTTGCTTTCAGCTCGCCTATGAAGACTTTCCTTCAGTTCACCTATGGGGACCTTGCACTCAGTTGGCCTGTGGAGACAAAGCTCAATTGGCTAGAGACTTACTTCAACTCGCCTCTGGACGAACTATAACTCGCCTCTGGAGACTAACTTCAACTAACCTCCGGGACTAATCTGAACTCGCCTATAGGACCCCCCTAAGCTCTGGACCGCCCTTTGGTCTTTGCAACAGATTTCCGTCCCGTCTTACCTTTCATTCAGCTTCAAAGTCCACCTCTGCCGATGTAAGTAAAAAAAGGAGCTGTTTTTCATTTAAGAGAAACAGGATTTCGAAATGATAGCTTTTTAAGGGGAAATGTATAACAAATGTATTACTCATAACATTTGTCTATTGTTACAATGTATCTAACATAATGTTATGTCTAAGATTTTATGCTGTGGAATATTCCAGGATACTGTTATGTTTATTACGGCAACAAATACCTGCAATGTTTCCCAAATAGAATGTTTAGTTTTTACAGAAACAATTACAGACGCAAAAAAATCAATTATTAGAGTCTTGGTAGACATTTTTTCAAAGCGGAATTTTTTCTTCTTTTTTACAATTTAAAAACAAGAAATAATTCGTATTTCTAATTGAAATGGGTTAGAATAACAACATTCATTGGACAAGTTCATTAACACTTGGTGAGGCATTTAAAATATGGCAAATGCAGAAGAGAACAAGTTTGCAAAACAAATTCATATCCTTCCTTAAAAGAACAAAATATAGTTAATATGCCAGTGACGTAGCCATAAGAGGTGTTAAAGACCACTCTATTTTTGTCAAGATTTGAAATATATCAATGTTTACCCTCAACCCTCCCGTTTTTTTTCCAAAAATTATTTCTGGCTACAAATTCATATTCAATTATTTATAGACAAAATTCTCAAACTGGTTTGTGTTTATTTAAAATTTTTGAAAAAAAAAAAAAAAAAAATAAAATAAAAAAAAAAACAAATCCGAACAAATACCTGAAGCTGGAACAGCAGTCTCCAGCCATAGCCGCCATCATCATATCATCATCTCCTCCTTAAGAATGTTAAACTGGCTTTAATTCACGATCAAAGAAAATTTGGTTTGATTCTATTTGCCGTTTGCAAACGAACAAAATGCAACGTTGTATATTTTTTGTGTGCATCAGCAGTTATAGCAACAACAACAACAATAACTAGCAACAACTTTTGCGAGAGCGTGGAGTGTATTGACCTGATAATTGAGTTAAACGACCAAAAGATTTTTACTTTGGTTTGGTATTAAACGACTGACTGACTTGCTGGCTGGCTGGCTGCTGACTAGCTGCAGTCTGTTGTTTCTGCGATGACGCACAGTGTTTCACTCTCAGGCAAGTCGTGTATTTCAAATGTGGTTCATGATCCAGTTATTGACCGAATGTTTTTTTAAACGTGTTTTGAGAGGCGTAAACATTCAACTTTGATTTTAATTAGATATGTGATACACATTTGATCTACAATTCCCAATGGGTTCACCATTACATTTGGATTCCAAAATTGGCACTTTCACACTCGTCTAAAGATCTTATCTGGCCCCTGAAGAGCCAATATAGGAAAAGGCGACGTGAGCACCATCACGTTATGAGCACTGTATGTAATTTTTATTATTTTCTACGAATAGCTTAACGAATTTAATAACAAAGGACTATGAAATGAGATTTAGATAAAGATAAAGTTTTATTCTATCCTCTCTTGGTACCCAACTCAAGTTCCTCTATAATAGCGACTGTTGTCCTAAAGCCTAGTTTACAAAGACTCCTTACAGCTTTTTAATAAAGACTTTACCTAAAGAGGGCGCCTACAGCTCGCTTATAGAGACCGCCGTGAAATCTCTTATAGAGGGCGCGATAAACACGCTTAAAGAAGGCGTGTTCACCTAGTCAACATGGGTGCCTTACAATCGACAAAACTGGCAGTTGCACACCTTCACTTCGCCTATAGAGGTCACCTTCACTACACCAATGGAGGCTACATTCAACTTGTCCATAGTAGTCGCTATCATCTTTCCGACAGAGCTCGCCTATGGAGAATTCCGTTCTTCTGTCTTCTATGGGGACTCTCCTTTGGTCGCCTATGGAGATTCCCTGTAGCTCACCTATTGAAAATATCGTCTAATCGTTTCTGATACAGAGACTCCATTTTGGTAGTCCACAGAGACACCCTTCTGGTCGTATACAAAGACTTCATTTTTAGTAGTCTACTGATAAGACCTTTTGGTCGTCTACAGAGACTTCCTTCTGATCGTAGAGAATGCTCCTGGTTGTCTACAGAGACTGTCTTCTTCTTACTTTCAATGACGTCTGCAGAGACCTTCTTCAGTTCGTCTACAGAGACGCCATTCTGGTAGTGTGCATGCACACCTCTTTTATTTTGTTATCATTGTTATGAACTTATCGATACTTCCTTCAGCTTGGCTATGGAGGCTACCTTGCTTTCAGCTCGCTTATGGAGTCTCCCCTTCCTACAACACGCCTATGGAAGCCCCCTTGCTTTCAATTCGCCTCTGGACACGAACTTCTAGTCTATAGAGACATTCTTCTGGTCCTATACAAAGCATCTATTTTTGGTAGTCTACAGATACGACCTTTTGGTCGTCTACAGAGACTGTCTTCTTCTTATTTTGAGATGTTCTTCTGCTCGTCTATAGAGACTAGTACGTGTACACCTCTTTTATTTTGTTATCATTCCGACAGAGCTCGCCTGTTAGTTGCCTTCAACTCGCCTATAGAGGCCGCTTTCAGTTCGCATGTAGAGGCCGCCTTCACTACGCCGCATTCAGCTTGCCCATAGTAGTCGTTATCATCATTCCGATAGAGTTGGCCTACATAAGCCACCTTCAACTCGCCTTTAGAGGCAACATTTTCTTCTGTTACAGTTAAACTACAGAGGGCGCTTTCAGTTCGCCTTTAGTTAGCCTATAGAGCCCGCCTTCACTACGGATATAGAGGTCACCTTCATTCATTTCGCCTATATTAGTTGCCTTCAACTCGCCTATAGAGTCAAACTCTAATTCTTCTGCAGTTCACCTGTTGAGGTCGCTTCACTACGCCGCATTCAGCTTGCCCATAGTAGTCGCTATCATCTGTCCGATAGAGCTCGCCTTAAGCTACCCTGCAGTGGCCGCCCTCAGTTCGCCTATATTAGCTGACTTCAGTTCGCTTATTAAGACCCCTTTTTACGCCCTCTACCATACATAGTATGGAGGGTATATAAGGTTCGGTACCCGATACACGGTACCCCCGATATTCGGTAATTTGATGATTTTTGCCACATTTTTCTGAAATTCTATACAAGGATTTTATTGTGAGTACTTTACATCCTGTAGGAGAATTGCCTATATAGGTTCACGATATCGTATAGCTCCCATATAACGGTGCCCTTCGATGTTCGGTATTGATTTTAGCCACATTTTTCACTGGAATTGCCTATATAGAATAGGAGTTTCTTGTGAGTACTTTATCCCCTGCCTACATAGGTCCACGATATCGTATAGCCCCCATACAGCATTACTACCCGATATTCGGTATTTTTATGATTATAATGACATTTTTTACCGGAATTGTTGTAAATTTCGTATTTGAAGTTCGTAACGGGTACTACAGACTATGACAAAAAAAATGTATATGCAGGACCACGTCTTCGAATAGCGTCCATATAAGGGGTTTCCTTTGAGGTGTATATTGCGACGGGATTTTTTTTTTTTTGAAATTTTTCAAGTTCCTTTAAAATGGTGAAGGCTACTAAGAGCTCGGCCCAGCCGAACTTGGGTGCCTTTTTACTTGTTCACCTATAGAGGCCGCCTTCAGTTCAGCTAAAGAGGCCGGTTTGAGTTCGCCTATAGAAGTGCGTCCTTAGCTTACCTACAGTTCATCTATAGACGCCACCTTCAATTCGCCTAAAGAGAGTCTATCCTCAGTTCGCCTAAAGAGAGGATACCTTTACCGTGTCTACAGGGATATTGTTTTCGGCTCGCCAATACGACTGCCTTTACCTCATCGTTGAAAGACTATGGGGACTATGAGGACAAAAAAAAAAGACGGACATCAGCCGTCCTAAAGCTGCTGACTTATTCTCGTCAGGAAAGAAGATTTCTATCAGTTTGTCTAAAAATGTTGGTTATAGTCTCGTCTATTAAGAATACCTTGAAGTCATCTATCCTGACTGCCTGGAGTTCGTCTATTAAGATTCCCTTCAGGTCGCCTACTAAGACTCTCTTCAGGTCATCTATTAAGACATCGCCAAGTTTGTCTATTAAAACTCCCTTCAGTTCTCATAATACGAATCTACTCAGCTCTTCTGTCAAGACTCCCTCCTCAGCTCTTCTGTTATCCGGTAACATTCGCATTAGCTCTCCTATTGAGACTCCCCTGAGATCATCTATTAAGACTCCCCTCAGCTTGTCCATTAAGACTCCTCTCAACTCGTATATTAAGAATTCTTTCAGCATCTCTATTAAACCCCTCTTGGCCCTTCCATTATTACTATTGTTCTCTTAAGGTTATTTATATTCCCTATTCCTCCAGATGTGATTCACGTTTCAATTTTGCAACACTGTGCCGCACTGCTACTTGCAACACCGCATCAATATGAATTTCATGAACGTAACTAATGAAGAAAAGTGGAAGAAGTTCGGCATTTTTTGATAAGAACTAAATATGAATTTGTAATTCCAATGAGAAGTTTCTGCATGGCAATATCCACGACGTGGGGGGAAGAACGGTGAAACATAAACTTGGGACGGTATTTTAAATTAAAGTGGGGAAATAATCTGCAGGAAAAGAATTTTATTCAATGCAGTATTTGTAGAATTTAAGCAAATTTTATTCATACAATACTATGTTGTGACTTAAAAGATGACAATAGAGATCAGGTTGTATAGTTAGATACATCCACGACTTATGGCTAGGAAGTTGTTGAAGAACATCTGGTTAAGGTTAGACAAATATAATGAGACCTCGTACAACAATCGATGATTCATATTATTTCAAAATGTCGACTTTTTATGGGCAATTTTGCAGAAGAAATTCGTTACAATCTAAAGGCAATTAATAAAATATATCTCTGACGTCATACTTCTAAAACGTTGCTTTGTCGGAGAACTTTGCCTAAACTCGCATTAAGTACAGTTATAAAACAGAAATGTGTTCTTAATATTTGTGAAATCCTGGCCTTGAGGTAAGATTTGACTTTTGACGTCTTTCAGGGCCTATATTAGCATTTTTTGGCCGATAATTTTGTGGAATATCTTAACATGCTATGATCCCCTTTGAAAGGAATTTTTGCCACAACTTAAAATAGGGACAAAAAAGATCCATTTGGTGGTTTAAAGATTTAAATTTTCTACCAAAATTATCCTCGCATTGTTATTAATAATATTGCCAAAGACTCTATGTACCTAACATGCAAGAATTCCAAGGAAACCTAGTCCGAATATTAAAAATAAGTGACAAAGAGAGGGGATTTTGGACCCTCTAGTTACTTCGCTATCTACTACAGGGTGACATGAAAAAACTGAAACAAACTTCAGACTGCTGTCATTTCTAAGCCACTCGTCCGACAGCTGTTAAAATTATTCCACTGACATTACATTGTTTACAAGCGTACAAAAGCAGGTGAAAATTTTCCAGAAAAAAAGTTATTTGTAATGTAATTCAAGCGTTATAGTGAGATTTCTTTATATTTGGCTGGAAAACAACAAGTGGCTATCGGTAGAGCACTCCAGCAATTAAATGTTAATCAATTTTTTGTGTCTCGTACCATCGCTCGTTGCCTGGTAGCGTAGCCCGATGTCAAGGAAGTGGACGGAAGAAAACAGCAATATCAGTAGAAATTGTTCGAAAAGTAAAGAAGCGACTTGATTGCAATCCGCGTCGCAGTGGCCGAAAAAACGCTCATGAGCTGAACATATCGCAATATTCCATTCGGCAAATATTGGAAAATGGGTTTGGGTAAAGCCATTGAAATTCCAAAAAGTGCAAGAACTTACACCGCAACAAAAATAGACTCAAAGAAAAACATACTCAAATGAGCTAAAGAGTTACTTGTCTAGGCCGAAAGTGGTGAACTGTCGAATTCGGTGTTCTCCGATGAGAAAACATTCGTTGACCACTAATTTGTAAGCAAACAAAATGATCGCGCACCTTCAGTTGGCCACCATAACTCATGCGCCGGCCATGGTGATGGTGTAGGCCGCCATAACAGCCGGTGGTCGCTCTCCTCTCGTATTAATCGGCAGGACTGGCATCAGAATAAATACAAAATATGATATCGCGAATATATTCTGGAGGATGTATTTATTAAAGCCTTGGGCACGCAAACATTTTGGACGGACACCTAGGACATTCCAACAAGGATTCAGCACAATCGCACTCAGAACGCGCCACCCAAGAATGGTTACAAAATGAAGTTCCTTGCTTCATTTCCAGCGCACCAAAATCTCCGCTTTTGGAAAAGCAAGGTTGGCATTAAAAAAAAAACCAAAGTGTCGATCACCTCAAGCAAGCGCTTTGCCGGGAATGGGTAAAAATACCGCAGATCAACATTCGGGCAGCGTCTCACGGTTTCATTGGCGGTTTGAAGGCCATAATTCGTGCGAAAGGTGACCAATTCGAACAAATCTAAACTTATTCTAAAATTTGATGCTATTTCCGACCATTTTGGCTCTCATTCAGTAAAATTTAAAAAATATGTAAAAATTATGGCATTTGACCTTGTTGCAGTTTTTGATATCACCCTGTACGTATTCCTTTGCGTATACGGCGTTTAACGATCTTGTCCTCTAAAGTTCAATGAGATAGATTATATCGTGCTTATCTCTATCTCTCTCTATCTCCAGAAAATAGAGAAACATTTTTTCCAAATAAAAAATCATATCTTTGGGGCATGTCGCGTTTAAATTTTTCTTTTCTATAAGATTTCACACAGAAGGTTGACGGCAAAAATGTTGTATTGTGAGCTCTGAAGCACCATAACAAATTCAGTTTCAGCACGGCCACATCCAATTCACTTGTTGATATATGATCTTTGCCAAAGCATATAAGGCATGAGACAAACATGAACAACGCTCACTCAATTTAAAAATCCAATCAAATTAAATATAAGTGTTTTATTATAACATACTTTTAGGCATCTTTTAAAAATATATAAACTACGCATGTATTGGTTGGGTTGTTTTTGGTAACTGTTGTGTTGTTGTTAAAGGCAAATAAAACATGCAAGTGGCTCCTTTGCGGTAATGGGAGATTCAAAAATTCGTCACCATAGAAATTGGAGGAGCTAAACTATATTTTTCTATGTCATTTGTAAATTATTAATGAACGATTTTTTATCGGGCTTTTTTGGACAATTCTTTTTTCTTTTTATCTAGGAAATTGTATATCATATGTACTAGGGGCCCTTTTAACAAGCATATTATATTAGAGCGCACATTTTATACCCTCCACCTTGGAAAGGATAGTATATTAACTATCTATCATTTGTCCGATAGCCTTAAGCTAGCCTGTAGTGGCCGCTCTCAGTTCGCCTATATTAGCCTATAAAGACCACTTTTTATAGCCTCAACCATACATAGTATGGAGGGTATATAAAGTCAGGTACCCGATACCCATATAACGGTACCTCCCGATATTCGGTATGATGATGGTTTCTGTTTTATTTTTTCACGGATTTGTCTAAAAATTTATATCTGTGGGTCATAATGGGTTCCAATGTATTTATTATTTGTATGTATTTTTGGTCATATTTAGGTATAGCTCCCATATAACGGTACATCCCGATATTCGATATTTTGATGATTTTTTCCACATTTTCCCTAAAATTTGGTGTTTGTGGGTCATAATGGGTTCTAATGTTACCTTTAATCTAAGGTGGAGGTTATTAAAAGTTCGGCCCGGCTAAATGTTTTTTTACTTGTTTTTAACTTCAAAATGTCTTTCAAAATCTAATCCAAAAAACAATCTTTCCATTTTCGAGATTTTAAGGATAGTAACAACCAATTTCACAGAGTCTAATTGTCCGGAAATGTGATGAAATCAATTTCAAGTACATTTGATTTGTTTTTTACTCGTTACGGCAATATGCTGTCCGAGAAACTCCTATGGGAAAATTGGGCCGGAGACTGTGTGCGTACGGAAAGCTAACAATCTGGGGTGTGCGTGAGTGTGCTCTGCTGATGATTGTTTGTTACGTTTATCATGTCATTTTGTAGCGGAAGGATTTACACGTAATCACAGAACGATTTAATAGGAAACAACCTGGCCCATGCCAATGCCGGCCAGTCAGCCAGCCAATGTAACTCTGGCGTTCTTTTTTTCCCGTTTCTTCTTCCCTTCATTCCTTCGTTCTGCAGGGATTTGAAACAAACGAATGTCTGACTTATTATGCATGACAGCATAAATAAAACATTTGGCAAACTAGCTGCCAAAAAGGACCAGGCGAGACCCAGCAAATAACAACAGAAGCAGAAGCAACAGCAGGCGGGCAGGCAGCCAAATCAAGCAAGATGGATGACCTTTCTTATGGTCAACCAGCAGCCAGTCAACGACGCAACGCATTGACAGTATAAAATCAATAAAACAATCTACCGAAACTCATCCCACCCTCCTCCTCCATCGACCAAACATATGACGTCCTGTTGCCAAAAAAAAAGTAAATCCAAGATGTCATCTCAACTCAGGAAATGTGTGTAAAACAAATCCCTTTATAGAGCTAACGAAATGTAAACGGATGGACGGACGAACGCACAAACAGATTCTGCTCAACTCAAGCAAACAAATTCCGGATAGAAAGAGAACAAATCAATTGTTTGGAAGGACAACTCGGGAGGGGGGGGAAGGTGGCCAGTTAAGATGATTGAAAATCTGTTACCATCTCTCACAGTTTTCTGGTCGTTTAGACATCCGTGCCAGTCATAAATTGTCTTCGTTTGTCATTTGGGAATCCTTAAATATTCAAGTAACAATTGAAATCCTTGTATACAACAAAAGGACATCAATTTTTTTATTCTGAATTATTTGTCAAATGATATTCGAAGATAAAAGTTTTGGTGGGAAGAAATAATGAAAGGGAAAAAAGGTGTCAGGTGAGGGGAGTTAGATGGGAAAGAGAGTAAATCAGCACGACTTGACAGCAGATCCTTGAGGGATTTTTTTAAAGGTATTTCAAGGCCAGAAGACGTTGTAGCGATAGTTAAAACCACGGTAGAAGTGAAGATCTTGAAAGGGAAAACTGGTGTCAGGTGAGAGGAGGCAGATGGGAAAGAGAATAAATCAGCACGATTTGACAGCAGATCCTTGAGATATCCTTTTGAATATATTTCAGGGACAGAATACCGTGTATCGGTAATTAAAGCCACGGTAGAAGTGAAGATCTTGAATAATCTTCTACAGAATATAATACCTATATAGCTCTTCCATAGAACAGAAGACCTTTGAAGCTCTTCCATGGAATAGAAGACCATAAAAGCTCTTCCAGAGAATTGAAGACCCCTAAAGCTTTATGGAATAGAAGATTTTTCTATGGAATATAAGGCCTTTAAAGCTCTTTATGGAATAAAAAACCTTTAAAGCTCTTCTATGCAGAACTTTAAAACTCTTAGAGAATAAAGGACATTTAAAGCTTCTTATGGATTAGCACACCTTTATAGCTATTCTATGGATTAAAAGACCTTTAAAGATCTATGATATATAAGATCTTAAAAGTTTTTTCGGAAATATAAGACCTTTAAAGCTTTTCTATGGAATAGAAGGCTTTTAAAACTCTTCTATGGTATGAAAGACCTTTAAAACTTCTGCATTGAAGCTCAACTATCGAATATAAGACACTTAAAGCTCTTCTATTGGATAAAATAACTTTAAAGCTCTCTGATAGAATAGTAGGCCTTAAAAACTCTCAGAGAGAAAGCTCTTCTATAAGTTAGAAAATATCTTTCAAAGCTCTGCTACAGAATATAAGACTAGTAAAGTTCTGCTATACAGGGTGAGATAAAAAAAACTGCCACAAACTCAAACGCCATAATTTTGAATTTTTTTTTAATTTTATTGAATGAAAGCAAAAACTGTCGGAAATAGCATCAAAATTTAGAATAAGTTCAGATTTGTTCAAATTGGTCACCTTCGGAACGAATTAGCGCCTTCAAACGGCCAATGAAACCGTCACACGCTGCCTGAATGTTGTTCTGCGGCATTTTGGCCCATTCCTGGCGAAGCGCTGGCATAAGTTGATCGACACTTTGCTATTTTTTAGTGCCAACCTCGCTTTCCAAAATATTCCAGACACAATTGTCTAACGGATTGGTATCCGGAGATTTTCGTGGCCACTGTGCTCTGGAAATGAAATAAGAAACCTAATTTTGTAACCATTATTGGACGGCGCATGCTGAGTCCTATTGGAATGTCCAAGGTCTGCGGCCAAAATGCTTGCGTGCCCAAGGCTTTAATACACCCTCCAGAATATTTTTGCGATAATATTCGAAATTTATTCGGAGAATATTCTGATGCCACGACCGATTAATACGTGCGGAGAGCGACCATCGGCTATAATGGCGGCCCACACCATCACCATGGCTGGCGCTTGAGTTATGGTGGCCAACCGAAGGGGCACACATTTTCAGCTGATCTCCTTGGCCAGTAAACACGATAATTTTGTTTGTTTACAAACTGTTGGACAACGAATGTTTTCTCATTGGAGAATACCAAATTCGGCAGTTCACGACTTTCGGCCAAGCGAAGCAACTCTTAAGCTTTTTTGAGTCCATTTTCTTTCGGTTACGGTGTAAGTTCTTGCACTTTTAGGAATTTCAATGACTTTACCCCGAGGTCATTTTTCAATATTAGCCGAATGGTATATTGCAATATGTTCAGCTCACGAGCCATTTTTCGGCCATTGCGACGCTGGTTTCGATTAAGTCGCTTCTTTACTTTCCGAACCATTTTTGGTAATGTTGCTATTTTCTTCCGTCCACGTCGGGCTGCGCTACCAGTATCACGGTAATGAGCATTGGTACGAGACACAGAAGATTTATTCACATTTAAATGCTGGAGAGCTCTAACGACAGTCACTTGTGGTTTTCCAGCCAAATAGAAAGAAATCACATTATCAGGCTTGAATTCCATCACGAATAACTTTTTTTCTGGAAAATTCTACCCAAAATGCTTTTGTACGCTTGGAAACAATATAATGAGCTGTCACTGGAATAATGATTACAGCTGTCGGACGAGTGGCATAGAAATTGTAGCAGTCTGAAGTTGGTTGCAGTTTTTTCTTCTCACCCTGTAGAATATACAACTTTTACTCTTTAATGGGAGAGAAGACCTTTAAAACTCTTCCATAGAAGAAAAAACCTTTAAATCTCTTCTTTTGAAAGAGGACCTTTAAAGCTATTCTATGAAACAGATAATTTTAAAAATCTATAGAACGAGGACTTTTCCAGCTTTTCTATAAGCTAGAAATCTACGTAAAGCTATTCTAAAGCTAGATGACCTTTTAAAGATCTTCTGCAGATTGGAGGACATTCTTAATCTGTTCCCTTGGCGGAACAACTGCCACAACAATTGTCCATCAGCAGAAGATTCCTGAAAGCTTTTTATATACTATATCCAGGGTTGCCCATATTCGACGGACCCATCTGGCAACGCCATAACTTTTGACAGAGATGTCACATCGCTTAATGACATACCGCGTTTGAATCGTCAGTCCAAGCTGATTTTTACCATGAACCACTACACGCCACGCGAGCGCTCTGAAATAGTTGAAATTTACATTCAACAGAAGAAGTCAATTGTGAAACTCAACGTGCTCTTAAAAAATGTGAGAAGTGCGCCTTCTAAGAACACCATTAAGCGTTTATACGAAAAATGTTCGACTGGTAAGGCTCTTTCTAATCCGAAGAGGCCATATAAAAGTCGACCAAGGCGATCGGCCGAGAATATCGCTACCGTACGAGCCAGTGTTGAGAGGTCCCCAAGAACATCCCAAAAACGCCGTTCTCAGCAGTTGGTCATGGCTCGGTCCACTTTACAACGGATTATTCGCATTGATTTGCATTTGTTCCCGTACAAAATTCAATTGACGCAAAGAATGTTGCCTGCGGACGAGCCTCGTCGATTGGAATGGGGCCAAAGGGCTCAAAGGTCCGTCGAATATGGGCAACCCTGTACCCTAAATAACTTTTTTTCCATCTCTTTTTCTGGGATAGATAATTTTTTGTACACATGACCTTTTAAAACTTTTTTATTGACTGAAGACATTTTAAGGCCCTCTATGGCTCAAATAGGTTTTAGATGTCTGCTATGGCCAGCAGTATTTCATGACAAGTATAATGAGTGTTTCAATCGATAGGAGACGTAACATATAAAAAGATGTCCTATTACAGTTCATCTATAGCTGGAAGACTTTTGAAAGTTCTTAGATGGTCGCAACACCATTCCAAGTTTTTTTTTTATGAAAAAAAAACGACTTTTTACAAACCTCCTACGAAGAAAAACCTTTTCAATGTTCTGATATGAGCAAAATGCTGGCCTAAGGTCGTGATGGGCAAAATACCTTCTAAATAACTGCTATAATTTTTTTTAAAGGTATCCTCCAAATTAAAGGCCTTCTTAGTTAAATTTCACCTTGGCCATTGCACCCACACCATCTGACTCCAGAAACAAAGCAACCAAAAATAAATCAACTTCAAATGGAAAAGCCAAATGTCTAGATTTAGTGATTATATTTTGATTTCTTTTTGTTACATTTTCTACAAGATTTTGAATGGACAGGAAAGAGGAAAAATCTGTTCATTCTTTAGCTTTTCCGTTTCTTGGACTTTTTCCCAGCAACACCACACACACACACAGCAGAACGAACACACGTTCGTTGTGTGGCATACCAGTCAACAGGAGGGGCCACAACGACGAGCTATTCAACAAAAAGACCAACTTCAATTTAATAATGCAAATTGGACAAATAACTGGTGCGTAGTTCCACTCGCCCATCCATCAACAGATGTTGATATTTCCTTCTTAACATCAGTCAGTCGGTAAGTTTGAATGTTAAAACAAGAAAAGGAGAAAAAACAACAAATATACAAACAAGACTTTGGTCACAAGAACGATTTCGATATTATTGCTTTCAATTTATAGGTAAATTGTTAATTATTGAAACAGGGAGGAATGCTTTTGAGATTTCGAAATCATCGAGGAAGCTACATAGGTTTATTAAAGAAGGTTTTCGGGTCTCCTGGACCAAATATTAAATGTGCAAAAGTGTCCAGAAATTGAGTAAACAGAAAGGCCAATATTTCGGCTGATATACATATGGAACACAACTGGAACAAGTTAAAAAGCAGTAAATTTGTCCGGGCCGAACTTTAAATAACATCCACCATTTGGAACGAATTTTGATGTTTTCATTCAAATCCGTTAAAAAATCGGTTAAAATCTAAAAAATACCGAATATAGCTGTTATATTGGGGTCTCTATACGAAGATGTGGACCTGCATGGGCAACTTCTGCCATTACAATATTCAAACTCGAAATTTGAAAAAAAAAAAAAAATCCGGTGAACAATGTAGCTCAAATCATCAAAATACCGTACAGGGTGAGATAAAAACTCGAACAATGTCAAACGCCATAATTTTTACATTTTTTTTAGAATTTTATTTATTAACAGCTGTCGGACGAGTGGCTTAGAAATGACAGCAGCCTGAAGTTGGTGGCAATTTTTCATCTCACCCTGTAAGAATGCTGCAAGTATATCTTCGTATTGTTATTAAGGCATCTTGACACAAATCGCAAATTTCCTAATAATATTCACTGCCATGAATATTTAAACATTTATACGGACCTACTACCTAAAAATCTAAGATTAAAAAATAAGATATTCAAGTCTTCTGAACAAAAATCTTGAGGTTTTTAAAAATATTTCGTCAAGGACCTTTTGGCCAAAAATGTTGGGCTTTTTAAGAAAAACTACTAGGACGTCCTGATCCATTTTTATACCCTCCACCATACTATGGAGGGTATATTAATTTTGTCATTCCGTTTGTAACTCCTCGAAATACTCATGTCAGACCCAACAAAGTATATATATCCTTGATCAGCGTAAAATTCTAAGACGATTTAGCCATGTCCGTCTGTCTATCTGTCCGTCTGTCTGTTGTAATCACGCTATCTTTCGAAAAAATTGAGATAGAAGGCAAAAATTTTGCACACATGTGTATTTTGCCAGTAGGCAGGTTAAGTTCGTAAATGGACCATGTAGGTCCAAGTTATCATATAGCCCCCATATAACGGTACCCCCCGATATTCGGCATTTTTATGATCTTAGCGACATTGTTTACCGGAATCGTTTCAAATTTGGCATTTGAAGTTCGTAATGGATACTACATCCTAAGTCAAAAAAATGAGCCATGTAGGTCCACGTCTTTATATAGCCCCCATATAACGGTACCCCCGATATTCGGTATTTTGATGATTTTAGCGACATTGTTTACCGGAATCGTTTCAAATTTGGTATTCGAAGTTCGTAATGGATACTACATCCTAAGTAAAAAAAAATGAGCCATGTAGGTCCACGTCTTCATATAGCCCCCATATAACGGTACCCCCCGATATTCGGTATTTTGATGATTTTAGCGACATTATTTAGCGGAATCGTTCCAAATTTGGAATTTGAAGTTCGTAATAGATATTGCAGCAATGGTCCATGTAGGTTCACGTCTTCCTATAGCCCCCATATTCCGTACCCATTTACATTATTTACCGGGATTGTTTCAAATTTCGCATGTGAAGATCGTAATGGATACTTCAGCCCATGACCGAAAATTGTCTGTGCAGGTACACGTCTTCGTATAGCCCCCTTATAACGGTACCCCACCCCCCCCCCTCCCCATTATCGGTATTTTGACGATTTTAGCTACATTATAAATATATTTTTCTTCAAGTTTCGCATTTAAATATTGTAACAACTTATGACAAAAGTTGCCTATGCGGGTCCACGTCGTCGTATAAGCATTCGGTATTTTTAAGATTTTAACAGAATTTTTAACCGATTTTATTTATTATTATTTTTTATTTATTTATTTTTTTTTTTTTTTTTTTTTTTGGAAATTGCCAAATTTGTACCAAATGGTGGATGGTATTAAAAGTTCGGCCTGGCCGAACTTACAGCTTTTTTTATTTGTTTTTTCCTTATATCTTAATCTTATTGTTTGTAGCCATCCTTCTCATCAAATCCCTTTAATATTTTCTTATTTAATAACTTTAGATTTGTTCGAATTGGTCACTTTGGCATGAACTATGGCCTCCAAACGGCCAATGAAACCGTCACACGCTGCCCGAATATTGCTCTGCGGTAATTTGGCCCATCACTTGAGGTGATCGACACATTGGTATTTTTTAGTGTCAACCTTGCATTCCAAAATACTCCAGACACAATAGTCCAACGGATTGGTATCCGGAGATTTTGGTGACCATTGTGCCCTGGAAATGAAGCGATGAACCTCATTTGTAACCATAACATGGGTGGCGCGTGCCGAATGCGATGGGGCTTAGTCCTGTTGTAATGTCCATGGTCTACAGCCAAAATGTTTGCGCGTCCAAGGCTTTAATACACCCTCCAGAATATTTTCGCGATAATATTCGGCATTTATTTCGTTATGGCGGCCCTCACCATCACCATGGCCGTCGCTTGTGTTCTGGTGGCCAACCGAAGATGCACATTTTCAGCTGACCTCTTTGACAAGTAAACACGATCATTTTGTTTGCTTACAAACTGCTGGACAACGAATATTTTCTCATCGGAGAAAACCAAATTCGGCAGTTCAACACTTTCGGCCAAGCGAAGCAACTCTTTAGCTCTTTTGAGTCTATTTTCTTTCTGTTGCGGTGTAAGTTTTTGCACTTTTTGGAATTTCAATGGATTTACCCCGAGCTCATTTTTCAATATTTGCCGAATGGAATATTGCGATATGTTCAGCTCACGAGCCATTTTCGGCCACTGCGACGCGGGTTTCGATATTTACTTTTCGAACCGTTTCTGCTGATGCTGCTGTTTTCTTTCGTCCACTTCCTTGACGTTCGGCTACGCTACCAGTATCACGGTAACGAGCGATGGTACGAGACACAAAAGATGTACTTCTATATGGTATTTTTCAAAATGGTACTTGGTTAGGTCCAACATTTAATAAAAGAATATCTTAACAATTACTCCACTTGCCAAATGCAAATTCTAATTTCATTTCTAAATACTTCACCTTAAGTCGTTGACTTTGTTGCGCGTGTGTGTGTGCCTAAATGTATATTCTCCCCTTTCCCCATGGGAGTAGGCCTTTACATGTTGCAAAATGGTGGTAGTTCACACATTCTTCCGCTGATCATTTCTGTGCATATTTGCGAATGCAAATCGTGCATTCAAGGCACAAACACTAAGCGTGCGATTGACTGCTTCCGCTTACGTGGTGGCTGCACTTGAAGTGACGCAATGTTACTAACTACGGACTACGTCGCCGTAGTTCTTGTCGTTTGGAGGCGGTTTCCTGATGATGGCGCTCTGCTGTGTTAACTTGTTGTCTATCACAAGAAGTTCCTCACGCTTTGACGAAGAACAATACAACAAAAACATTAAGTGTTTTTGACTTAATTTCAGTGCGTGCCGATAAGTGAAAACAAAACATGAAAACAACCCAGAATACTGCAAGGAACAGTGGGTGGCAAAAAAATCAAATCAAAGTTTTGTGTTAACAAAAGAAGTTGTTAAATAAAATTGTTTAATAAAATAGAAAAACCTTTAAAAATTTCCATTTAAAACTGTTTTTTTCTAAAAAAGGAATTTTGCTAGAAGGGGACTTTGGCTGTAGAAGTTACTTGAAAAACCCTTGAAAAGGACTTCATGGAGGACCTTCAATGCGTTTTTCTTCTGCCTTAAGACAAACATGAAGCTCTTCGTTCTATAGCAATCTTAAACAGTTCTTGAGTCTTGAAAAACCCTAATAGTACATTTATTTTACTAGTCGATCTCGGTATGGTCTTCTGTGTATATCATGCCTTGAAAATAGACGACTTATAAAAGGTTTCTGTCTATAGAAGACCTGTTAAGCATCTCCTGCTTATAGAAGGCCTAAAGGTCTGTCTGTAGAAGTAATTTAAAAGGTATTTTAAAGGGTCACTTGTATATCGAAATCCTTTAAAGGGTCTGTTGCCTATGGAAGTCCTTTAAGGCATCTTCTGTCTATAAATGCTTTCTAAAGGCCCATCTGTCTGTAGTTGTCCCATAAATGGTATTTTGTCTCTAGAAGAATTTTAAATCCTTTATCTAAAGGAGCCCGATACCCATGTAGTAAGCATTATGAACTTTAAACAAGTAAAAAAGCTGTAAGTTCGGCCGGGCCGAACTTTAAATACCCTCCACCATTTGATACAAATTTGGCAATTTCCAAAAAAAAAAAAAAAAAAAAAAAGATGCTTAAAAATTCTGTTAAAATCTTAAAAATACCAAATGCTTATTCGACGACGTGGACCTGCACAGGAAACTTTTGTCTTAGGTTATTACAATATTTAAATGCGAAACTTGAAGAAAAATCTGTTTATAATGTAGCTAAAATCATCAAAATACCGAATATGGGGGGTACCGTTATATGGGGGCTATACGAAGACTTGGACCTGCACAGACAATTTTCTGGCATGGGCTGAAGTATCCATTACGAACTTCACATGCGAAATTTAAAACAATCTCGGTAAATAATGTCGCTAAAATCATCAAAATACCGAATATCGGGGGGTACGGAATATGGGGGCTATACGAAGACGTGGACCTACATGGCCCATTTTCTGTTTTATGCTGCAGTATCTATTACGAACTTCAAATACCAAATTTGGAACGATTCCGTTAAATAATATCGCTAAAATCATCAAAATACCGAATATCGGGGGGTACAGGTATATGGGGCTATACGAAGACGTGGACCTACACAGACTATTTTCAGTCTTAGGCTGTAGTATCCATTACGAAAATCATCAAAATACCGAATATCGGAGGGTACCGTTATATGGGGGCTATATAAAGACGCGGACCAACATGGCTCATTTTTTGACTTAGGATGTAGTATCCATTACGAATTTCAAATACCAAAATTGAAACGATTCCGGTAAACAATGTCGCTAAAGTCATCAAAATACCGAATATGGGGGGGTACCTGCACAGATAATTTTCTGTCTTAGGCACGATCATTTTGTTTGTTTACAAACTGCTGGACAAGGAATGGTTTTCTCAAATCCAAATTCAGCAGTACACGACTTTCGGCCAAGCGAAGAACTCTTTTTTTTTCGTTTTTCGATCGTTCCCAACGCCTCACTTTCCCGCCCCTGCCGACCGAGAGGGCCACCTCCCCATAACGTAGGGAGCGCGTACACCCCATAGTCCGGATTATAGGGGGTTAGTAGACTTGGGAAACCGGCTACATTAGAACATCAGCCGGTTTAACTATTAAAATAATTAAAGTATCTAAACTAAACTACAATAAAACTAAACAATACAAATACTAAATCACAGAAACTAAGTCTGGCAACTATTTTATAAACTAGGAACGTAGGATAGAGTTTTTTATGACATGCAAGGGTTCACACAAAGAAATCGTGTTGTATAATTTATTATAATCAGCACATAAACTTCGGAGAGGATTATTTATTTCATAGTTCGATTTTGCTAATGTTAGTTTAAGTGGTATGTAATAACGCGTAATTCGCGAGGGGATATTGAATTTAATTTCACCAGTTAAAAACTCAGAATCAATTTGACCACGCAAAAGTTTTATGATAAAAATACATCTAAGCATTAATATCCTTTTCTCTAGTGTAGGAAGATCGATAAGTTTAAGCCGATTCTCATAAGGTGGGAGAAGTTCATTTGAATTCCATCCTAAACCTCTCAGAGCAAACAAAAGAAATTGAACCTGTACAGACTCTATCTTTTTTGAATATATTTTATAAAAAGGACTCCAAAGTACGCAGCCATATTCTAAAGTAGGTCGAACAAGGCTGATAAATAAGCGTTTGGTTACATAAGGATCGTCGAATTCCTTTGACCAACGTTTTATAAACCCTAGTAAAGATTTTGCTTTATTAACACAAGACTCAATATGTAAATTAAAACGTAATTTATTATCTAATATGACACCAAGATCAAGAAACGACTGAACATTATCCAGTTTGTATGAACCAATGAAATAGTTGTAGTTCATATGCTGAGATCTATATAAGGACAATTTTTTACATTTTTTTAAATTTAATGACATTCCATTGACACTACACCAATGAGCAAGAGAATACAAGTCCTGTTGCAGATTAAGCGATTCGTTGTGGGAATCAAGAGTGCAGAAAAGTTTAACATCGTCAGCAAACATTAATATTTTTGAATTACGAATAATAGATGGAAGGTCATTTAAATAAAGTACAAAAAGTAGTGGACCTAAATGGCTACCCTGAGGAACACCAGAAAATACTGTAATATTTTTAGAGAGAGTATTATTAAAATATACCTTTTGGGTACGGTCATGCAAATAAGACGATATCCATTTTAGGAGAATTGTAGAGAAACCCATTAAGTCAAGTTTATATATTAACAAATTAAGCACCACCGTATCGAAAGCTTTACTGAAATCAGTATATATAATATCAGTTTGGAGATTTTTTGAGAATCCAGTGTGAACATTAGAGACTAGTTCTAATAAATTTGTCAAAGTTGATCTTCCTTTAACAAAACCATGCTGGTGCGGTGATACTATAGATGTAACGAAATGAGTTATTCGTTGTGTAACCAAACGCTCAAAAAGTTTGGGAATTGCACTTAGTTTTGCAATGCCCCTATAATTTTCAATAACACATCTACTGTCAGCTTTATGCAATGGAATAATAAAGCTCGAACGCCAAATAAGAGGAAAATACCCTAGGGTTAACGAAGTATTAAAAATACTTGTTAGAGGAAGATATAGTTCATGTGCACATGCCTTTAAAATGAAAGACGGTACACCATCTGGACCCGGTGAATTAGAACTTTTCAATGAAAGTAGACCTTTCAACACTTCATCTGATGTGAGAATAATATGAGGAAAATTATTAAGTTTATTAATACTATAAGAGTATTTTACACCTTTATTAGAATGTTTGGAATACTTACTTTGAAAAAAATCTGCAAACATGTCTGCTATTTCCTTAGGTTCACACGATTCTCTACTTCCGAATCGCATACTACTGGGAAATTCACGAACTTTTCTTTTTGAATTAACGAATTTATAAAAGTTCTTAGGATTTTTATAGAGGCTGTTTCTCATCTTGACTAGGTATTCAGAGTAACATTTAGAATTTTCAGTGTTGTATAAACTTCTAGCTTTTGTATAATTAGTAAGGTTTATGGTAGAATTGATTTTTTTAAATTTTTTAAATAACCTGCTTTTTATGTTACGTAAGCGCCTAAGTTGTGGGGTAAACCAAACTGGACCCCTATCACAGCACATTTTCACAAGTGGGACTGAGGTTTCTAATGCATTGTTAATTATTTTATAAAAGCTTGAAATACGAAAATCCAAATTACCTTCAAAACACCAATTTATATTGGACAATGTAGAACGCAACAGATCAACGTTAGTCTTGCCAAAGTTTAACTTACGTGACTTATTTTGAGATGAAGTATGTTTTGTTTGAATGTTACTAAGTTCAATGGCTACCATAAGAGTAGGATGATACATATCCTCTGGCTCTGAGAAAGGAGGGATTCTGCACAGAGAAGAAGTTAAGGAAGAACAAAAAATTAAATCTAATAATTTACCTTTTGCATTATAGATAGAATTTATTTGATAAAGACATTGCTCAAATAAGATTTCCCAAAAAGATGACATCTCAGTAGAAAGTTCTATAGAAGATACTGGTACATAATCTACAATATTTTCTCCTGGGACCCATGCTAGATTAGGCAGATTGAAATCCCCCAGACAAATCATTTCCGCGTTGGAGGAATGATATAATGAAACCTCTTTTATTGAGGCTGAATGCATAAGATAAGTATCCATGTCTGAATTTGGAGGAATATACGAACAAGTTATAATAAAATTACAATTTAGATACTTTAATTTAACACAAACAAATTCAATCGTAGGGTGTTCTGTAACCAAAATACGTTCTGAGGCAATGGAATTATGAACGGCAATAAAAACTCCTCCACCCATTTTATTTAATCTGTCTTTTCTGTAAATTTGGTACTGATCAGATAAAATCTCAGTGTCACGAATTTGTGGTTTTAACCATGTTTCCGTGAATACCAAAATTTTGAAATCACAGTCAAAGGATTTTAAATAAATATTTCTAAGTTTAGTGTTAAGACCTCTCACGTTTTGATAGAGAAGAGATAGAGATTTAGTTAGTTTTTTGACAATGGTACAACTGAAAGATTAACTGGTAAATTAACGGGGTTTGTTCTTTCCCTAAATACAAATTCCTTTACCAACAATCCATCCGGCCAGAACGTTCTATTAACTATTAAATTAAATAATTTAGCAGGAGTAGTGATTTTAAATGATGAAATATCGCGAGGTTGGGACTTGTTAAATTTAAAAATTTTTATGCCATTATCAGGTAAATTTGGAATTTTTGTTTTTATGTAGGACCGAAGGTTATCAACTGTAGTATCGGGATGCAATCGAGACACAAATATAGTTTTACGCGGCGCTACAACAATAAGTTGATCCGTAGGCAAAGGCATAGGGAATTCGTTATTATTGTCTGCAGAAACAGACTGTTCATTTAAATCAGAAGGCGTAAGGATTACATTGTTATTGTCTGCAGAAACAGACTTTTCATTAATAGTATCTGCAGAAACAGATAGATTATTTTTAAATTTATCTGCAGGAACAGATTTTGTTTCTATAACCGCTCGAGGCTTGGTGAGAACGAAAGGCTTATTAGATTCTGCAGTAACAGAAGCTTCCCTTAACGGTTCTGCCGAACGTGGAGACGATAACGTTTGCTTATTAGTGTTATCAGTAGAAATTACAGGAATAGTATTAGCTATTGTACTGGACGAGTTAACAACAATTGCAGGCGCTAAGAATTGAGAAGCTATAGGTACGGTTTTAGAAGATTGCATTTCGACCGGAGCATTTCCTGTAACAATTTCAATAGTTTTATCATCAATAGAGGGTGGGATGTCCGAGCCAAAAGATTTGGCAGCGTTGTGTGGCTGAGCCACAGCTGGTGAATTTAAACGGATCAAATCATCACCAGGTACAAAAACTGAGGATTTCTTTCGTTTCGGAGATCCATCCAGGAATTGAAAATTATTAAACTTTTTTTCAAAATTCTGAAGCTTTAAAAATGCTTCGTCGAAAACCTTCTTCAAAGCTGCTAATTCAGTTTTGGACTCTTTGAAGTGGGTATAAAAGTTAATTTCTAAGGGCCTACAATCAATACATGCCCAACGTAAACCATATTTTTCGCGATCAGTAAGAACATCAAAATGGCGGCCATTAAGACCTGCACATTTTAAATGTTCATGCTTATCGCATAGCCAACATGTTAGTAAACGTTCTTTAAAACTAGTAACTTTGCAATTTTTATTCGAGCAATCCATGTTAATTCGAAATACTAAAGGAAACAGTGTATTAGGGAAATAGTGTAATAACAAATTTACAGTAACAGCCTAAAAGTATGCTCAGGAAAGCTAATTTAATATTTAATACGTACAGGACAGCAAAAGGGAATCAGGCACAAACGTCAAAGACAAAAGAAATAACACTACGTTGTAAATAAAAACACAGAAAAGAATATTAAAACACAAAAAAAATGATCAACGCGCACAAAATTAAATTTTGTAAAATAGTATAAAAACACTATGTTTCACAAAAACTTCACACTTTTGCAAACTCTTGAGATGTATATATTTAAAAAATCACAATTTATAATTTCTAAAGACACAATAACTGCGAAAATTTAATTAAATTTTTATTTGCTTGACGACACACAGAAAAAAACACTTGCATGCGAGCAGAGTTGCCAGACGGATTTAGCTCTTTTGAGACCATATTCTTTCTGTTGCGGTATAAGTTCTTGCACTTTTTGGAATTTCAATTGCTTTACCCCGAGCTCATTTTTCAATATTTGCCGAATGGAATATTGCGATATGTTCAGCTCACGAGCCATTTTCGGCCACTGCGACGCGGGTTTCGATATTTACTTTTCGAACCGTTTCTGCTGATGCTGCTGTTTTCTTTCGTCCACTTCCTTGACGTTCGGCTACGCTACCAGTATCACGGTAACGAGCGATGGTACGAGACACAAAAGATGTATTCACATTTAAATGCTTGAGTGCTCCAACTGTAGTCACTATCACGCTTGAATTCCATCACGAATAATTTTTTTTTCGAAAATTCTCACCAAAATGATTTTGTACGCTTGTAAACAATATAATAAGCTGTCAGACAGTTGTCTGAAGTTGGTTGCAGTTTTTTCGTCTCACCCTGTACATTAAATATTCCTCACATTTGCTCTCTCTCTCTCTCTCTCACCCACTCTCTTATTTTAACCCTTCCTAGACTATAGAAATTAAAATCTTGTGGTCTGTGTCTTTGCTAGATAAATTCAGTTCAAAAATTTCTTCATGTTCTTAAAAAGGACCCTTAAAAGCCTCTATCATATATCTAAGTCATACCTAAAGAGACCTCCTGCCTTTGTAGTACCTTCGAAAAATTTTCTATTTATATTGACCTGTGTTAAAAAGTTGTTGCATTAATAGAAACCCTTTAAACGGTTATCGGATTTTTAGATGACCTTTACAGGGCTTTAGTCAATAACATACCTCCATAACGTCTTATGTCAAAAGAGGGCTATCAACAGGCTCTATGTCTGAAAATTTAAATGATTCCTTATTTGATTCCATACCACTGTGTGCCACTTACACATGGGGAACTCCTAGAGCGCATATCATATCACGAATGACTAACAAACAAAAATTCGCGATATGCATGCCGGCTGACGGCTGAGAATGGTTGACTGAATGACTGACTGAGTAGAAGAAGTAGTCTGGTTGTGTGTGTGTTCGTTTATTTGAACGAATGCCAATGCTAGCTAGTGAGGGAATGACAGCCAGTATATTGCATCACATGCACGTGACGAAATGTAGGGCATACTTTTTGGCGTTACAACGATAATGAGAGAATTCCCAATACCTTCATCAGTGAACACATGCGGAGCATTACGATTTAAGTGGATGATGTGAAGTTAAATAGAACTCCCAGTGATTTCAGTATGAAGGATATAGGGCACCCAGAGTCTTTGATGGAAAGTAGTCAGACACACACATACTTATATGTATATCACTTAGAAAAAACAACAACGTTTGTTGCCAATATTTCCCACAATTGTTGAACAAATTTGAATATTTGCATATTTTTCATGCAAATATAAAACACATAGACACACAAGACATTTGTTTCCTCCTCTCCATTCCTACAAAGGATAAGTGAATGAATGAATAAAAGAGAAGACAATCGGGCGACAATAATAACAACAATAGCAGCAGCTTTGTCGGGCAGACAAACAAACAACCAAACAACAGCAACAAATTGTGACTAAAAGCTTTTTGCATAAATTTGACACTCGAAAAAGGATTGTTCCGTTCCTTTCGTTTAAACGAAAATAAAAACAAATACATTTTTTTTTGGCGAAAGTGAATGTGCAAACATATACAGACGTACCAAGGCACACACATACAGTGGCATAGACATGTGAGTGTGCCAGTGAGTGTGCATGTGTAGGTAAATGTTTATGTAGAAAACAACTAAAGCTTAAAAACAACAACATAAACAAAACATTAAAATAAAGTAAACAAAATTTTGGCAATTCCTATGTCAATACAATTTTGTGGCCAGAATTTCGTCTTTGTTTTGAGTTTTCTTTCTGGGGGAAAGATTTGAAACACAATCAGGCAATGTGGTTTGATTTTAGGCAATTATTCTTAAGAAAACCATCATATTTTTGTATTTCCGGCTAAGAGGGGAAGTATATACCACTCTTACGTTAAAACTTTATTCGGAATCTAGGTTAATATTGGATAAAATTTGTAATTAAAGTAACAAATCAGGGAACACTTTCGAATAAATAATCGAAACAAATGATCCATCATGTCGTCTATAAAGACTTGCTTCAGGTCGTCTATAAAGACTTTCTTCAGGTCTTCTATAAGACTCTCTTCAGTTTGGCTATAAATATTCCCTTCAGGTTGTTTTTAAAGGCTTCCTTCAGGTCGTCTATAAAGACTTTCTTCAGGTCTTCTATAGACTCTCTTCAGGTTGGCTATAAATATTCCCTTCAGCTTGTTTTTAGAGGCTTCCTTTAGGTCGTCTATAAATACTTTCTTCAGGTCTTCTATAGACTCTTTTCAGGTTGGCTATAAATATTTCCTTCAGGTTTTTTTAAGGACTTCCTCCAGGTTGCCTATAAAGACTTCCTCCAGGTCGTCTATAAAGACTTCCTTCAGGTCGTCTATAAAGCACTTCCTTCAGGTCGTCTATAAAGGACTTCCTTCAGGTCGTCTATGGACTCTCTTCAGGCCGTATATAGACTCTCTTCAGGTCGTCTATGGACTCTCTTCAGGCCGTCTATAGACTCTCTTCAGGTCGTCTATAGACTCTCTTCAGCCCGTCTATAGACTTTCTTCAGGTTGGGTATTAATATTCCCTTCAGGTTGTTTTTAAAGGTATCCTTCAGGTCATCTATAGACTCTCACCAAGTCGTCTGTACTCTCTTTTCAGGTCTTCTATAGACTCTCTATGTGTCGTCTGTACTCTCTTCAGATCGTCTATAGGCCTTCTTCAGATCGTCTAAAGACTCTCTTCAGGTCGTCTATAGACTCTCTTCAGGTCGTCTATAGACTATCTTCAGGTCGTCTATAGACTCTCTTCAAGGCGTCTATAGACCATCTTCAGATCGTATAAAGACTCTCTTCAGGTCGTCTATAGACACTTTTCAGGTCTTCTGTAGACTCTCTTAAGAGCGTCTATAGACTCTCTTCAGAGCGCCTACAGGCCGTCTATACCCCCTTCAGGTCGTCTTTAGACTCTCTTCAGGTCGTCTATAAAGAGTCTCTTCAGCTCGTCTAGAGGGCGTCGGTAATGTCGCCGTAAATTCTCCTTGAAGTTCGTTTATAGACACTCCCTTTAGGTGTCCATAAAGGCTTAGTTCCACTTAGTTAGTTAGTTTTTCGATGGCCTCGTTATCTACTTATAGGGACAGCCTTCAGCTTAGCTCTCTGGCGTTCGAAAAACTCAAATATGTTTTTTCTATAAGTCTATGGACCCTCTTCAGGCCGTCTTTAAACCCTCTTCAGGTCTTCTATAGAGTCTCTTCAGGTCGTCTATAAAGAGTCCCTTCAGCTCGCCTAAGGGCATCGGTAATGTCGCCGTAAATTCACCCTGAAGTTCGTTTATAGACACTCCCTTTAGGTGTCTATAAAGACTTAGTTCCACTTAGTTAGGTGTCTATAAGTGCCATAAAACTCGCTTCATGTCGCCTATTGACACTTTTTTTTAGCTCATCAATAAAGACTCTCTTCAGATAACGTATAAAGATTCTGTTCAACTCATTTATTTAGTCTTCCATAACTTTTCGATTGCCTCGTTATCTACTTATAAGGACAGCCTTCAGCTTAGCTCTATGTTGTTCGAAAAACTTAAATAGGTCTTCTCCGCAAAAAGTTTCTCTATGAGTCGCAAAAGTGCAACTTACGTGTGGTTTCTGCGTACTACACATTTGGGCAAATTTTCAGAACAATTTCCCAATATTTGGATCTTTGTGGATAAGTGGCTGTCAGGATGAAAATATCACCGGTAAAATGTAAAAAGGGGGTGGTTCCACTTAGACATTTTCCAAAATAACCTTAGCTGGAAAGAAAAGAAAGCCACACTTACCTTAACTCCAATATGTACTGGCGAGAAATCACTGTGTATCTTTGGAATTATGGATAATGACATAGGAAGGGGACACGACATCATGGTCGCCACCTGTAATAGAAATGGAAATAAATTAACATAAATTAGGACAACAATCAACTCCTTAGAAATTACGGCTTTTAGAAAAGATTTTCAAGAAAGTTCAAATTTCGACACTTAGCATATCATTTAAGTTAAACCAAATCAATTTTTTCAGAACACTAATTTAGGCAGGTACAACTAAATACCAACTTTTAGAATGTAAGCTCTAACAATACAAAGTTTTTTTTTTTTTTTCTGAACATTTTTTAAAATTCCTCATGTCTAGAACCAACATGCAACAAAAAAGGTATTTGAGATGGAATTCAAGCGTGATAGTGTGATTTCTTTATATTTGGATGGAAAACCACAAGTGACTATCGTTAGAGCACTCCATCATTTAAATGTGAATAAATCTTTTGAGTCTCGTACCATCGCTCGTTACCGTGATACTGGTAGCGTAGCCCGATGTCAAGGAAGTGGACGGAAGAAAACAGCAACATCAGCAGAAATGGTTCGAAAAGTACAGAAGCGACTTAATCGAAACCCGCGTCGCAGTGGCCAAAAAATGGCTCGTGAGCTGAACATATCGCAATATATTCCATTCGGCAAATATTGAAAAATGAGCTCGGCGTTAAGCCATTGAAATTCCAAAAAGTGCAAGAACTTTCACCGCAACCGAAAGAAAATAGACTCAAAACAGCTTAAGAGTTGCTTCGCTTGGCCGAAAGTGGTGAACTGCCGAATTTGGTTTTCTCCGATGAGAAAACATTCGTTGTCCAGCAGTTTGTAAACAAACAAAATGATCCTGTTTACTTGCTAAAGAGCTCAGCTGAAAATGTGCACCTTCGCTTGGCCACCAGAACTCAAGCGCCGGCCATGGTGATGGTGTGGGCCGCCATAACAGCCAATTCGGATACAGCTCTCCGCTAGTATTAAACGACCGTGGCATCAGAAGTAATATCGAATATTATCGCGAAAATATTCTGGAGGGTGTATTAAAGTCTTGTGCACGCAAATACTTTGGCCGCAGACCTTGGATATTCCAACAGGACTAAGCACCATCGCATTCAGCACGCGCCACCCAATAGTGGTTACAAAATGAGGTTCCTCCCTTCATTTCCAGCGCACAATGGCCACCAAAATCTCCGGATACCTATCCGTTGAATTATTTTTCCTATTTTGGAAAGCAAGGTTGGCACTAAAAAATACCAAATTGTCGATTACCTCAAGCAAGAATTCGCCGGTAATGGACCAAAATGCCGCAGAGCAACATTCGGGTAGCGTGTGACGGTTTCATTGGTCGTTTGAAGGCCATAATTCGTGCCAAGTGTGACCAATTCAAACCAATCTAAACTTATTCTAAAATTTTATGCTATTTCCTTTCATTATAATTTAAAAAAAATCTAAAAATTATGGCGATTGACTTTGTTGCAGTTGCCTGGGAACTATCAAAGAATTTTATGATAATTAATTTTGTAAAATAATTTGACTTTTCAAAAGAAAAAACCCTTTAGTGAACCGAAATAATCCTAGTATTGTTCATTGTAATTTGCAATGATTCCAAGGAATCCCAATTCGAATATTCCAAAAAAAAAAAAAAAAAAAATTCGAAAAGTGTCTTTACTATTTTTTATCCTTGATCAACGTTACGTTTCCCAAAATATTTCTAAAGCAGCAAAAATTATTTTTCGGTTACTCACCGAAAAATATTCACAAAAAACCTTCCAAAATTCTTATAGCCCAAAATCAATCAAAGAATGTTCCTCCCACAGAGTTAAACAAATATTCAATTCCATTTTAACCTTTCTTTATTGTGTTTGTAATGAACCTCTTGACAGACATAACACTGGTGTAGACACCAGCATGATCATCGCTGCCGCAGCCGATACCCCACGAAACAATGCCACAGAGGGCACCATTCAGGATGGCAGGACCACCGGAATCACCTTGGCACGCATCCTTACCATCCTCGACAACGGCACAGAACATTGTATGGGTAATGGGACGATTTTCACGAACATGGATCTCTTCACACTTTGGCTGTGGCATAACAGGCGAATCAATGCGTTGCAACTTGTTCGAATAACTTGTGCCACTCTCCTCATCGGTCACATCGCGTGTATTACCCCAGCCATAAACGATCATTTTCTCCCCAGCCTTTGGTGGTTTTTCACACAATTTCACCTTGTCGATGTACAGGCGATCGAATTCAATTTCGCCATCCAGCTCCAGCATGGCAACATCATAATCCAATTTACCTTCACGATATTTTGGATGGGTAATGATGTCCACAACTCGGAAGGTTTTTGGTGTCGGGCCGGGATAGGTTTTATTAAGCGAATTTTGCCTCTCCAGCTCATCTTCTCCCACCACGACCTTATAGTAATCCGGTTCACTGTTATCGTAGCAGTGGGCAGCAGAGATGACAAATTTCTTGGACACAATTGCAGCACCACATTCAAATGAACCACCTCTACGAGTTTTCACCTGGGCCATAAATCGGGCATTGGTAATATCGGTATCGATGCCATTATAAATACGCATCGGAACGGCCCGACATTGTTGGCAAAACAGCAAAAGCCCTAGACCAAACAAGGTCGTCAATGTGAAATTATGCCTAACACTCAACATTTTTAAGCTAAGACAAAATTGCAACTGAATTTATCTGCGACTCTGTCGAAAAGCAAAACATTTGGAACAAAGGGAAATTCTATGTCTGGTATTCATCCGTCCTTATTTTTTGATACAAGTTTAGCACACAGCTGATCAAATATTTTTGAGAATATAATTTGAAAGTGGCTTTATTTTTAACACAATTTTGGAAAACCCCATAGTTGTTGCTAACGTAAACATGTTATATTTGGGGGTGTAGCGAATGCAACGTCATGTCATAAAAAGTGTTTGGACAGAAAATTCCACAGCGCTCAGATAATGCGTCAAGAAGTTGCAAAACACAGTTCATCAACAAAAGATAGATGCATTTTGAATGAATAAATATTTTTAAACATTGAAGCCAAATTTTCTTAAAAAAGCACGTCATTGAAAATATTCCTAAACATTTCACGATTAATTGTGCACATTAACAACACAAACAGCAATAATTACACCGAATGTCCTGCAGATTATGAACGTGAAAATGGAAGACAAGTGTATCGCCGTTTTGAAAGCTTAAATCGTAAAGCGACCTAAATAGAGGTGGGAAGTTCCCCCCACCTCTTTGACACTTTTCGACATTTTCGGATCAAGATTCCTTGAAATCCATTGATTTTAAGTTTGTAGTGGCATGGGCAATATTGAGGATAAAAAGAGGATTATTTTGTACTAAAATCTTAACCCTATAGCAAGTCAACAAAGGGGTATTTTAGTTAAAAACTGCCTTTAAACGGGATCAGAATTTCATACAAAATTATTATTAGTAGACGCCAAGAGCCTAAATTTTTCCTAGACGCCAGAAATTCATACATATTAAATATGGGTTACAGTCGTACTCCATCAAAGCATCATTGTAAAAGGATAAAGTCCGTCCGTCCATTTGTCCGTCTGTGGAAACCACTCTAGCTTCCGAACGAAATTAAGTAAGTTGATAATTTTTTATGGAATTGAAAATGGGCCATTACGAACTTCAAATACCAAATTTGAAACAATTCCGGTGGATAATATCGCTTAAATTACCAAAATACCGAAAATAGGGAGGTATCATTATATGGGGGCTATACCAAGACGTGGACCTACTTGGTATAGCCCCCATATAATTATACCTCTCTATTTTCGGTATTTTGATAATTTAAGCGATATTATCCACCGGAATTATTTCAAATTTGGTATTTGAAGTTCGTAATGGATACTACAGCCTATGACAGAAAATTGTCCGTGCAAGTCCATGCCTTCGTATAGCCCACATATAACGATGCATCCCGATATTCGGTATTTTGATGATTTAAGCGGCATTATTCACCGGAATTATTTCAAATTTGGCATTTGAAGTTCGTAATGGATACTACAGCCTATGACAGAAAATTGTCCGTGCAGGTCCACGCCTTCGTATAGCCGCCATATAGCGGCACCTCCCGATTTTCGGTATTTGGAACATTTTAGCGGAATTATTCACCGAAATTGTTTCAAATTTGGTATTTGAAATTCATAATGGATACCACAGCCTATGACAGAAAATTGTCCGTGCAGGTCCACGCCTTTGTATAGCCCCCATATAGCGGCACCTTCCGTTATTCGGTATTTTGAAAATTATAGCGGAATTATTCATCGAAATTTGGTATTTGAAGTTCATAGTGTATACTCAGACTCAGTGGTATTTGAAGTTCATAGTGTATACTCAGTCTAAAACAGAAAATTGTCTGTGTAGGTCCATATCTTCGTATAGCCCCAATATAACGGTACCACCCGATATTTGGTATTTTGATGATTTTAGTGACATTATTCACCGAAATTATTTCAAATTTGGTATTTGAAGTTCGTAATGGATACTGCAGCCTATGACAGAAAATTGTCTATGCAGGTCCATGTCTTCGTATACCCCATATATAACGGTATCTCCCGATATTCGGTATTTTTATAATTTTAGCGGCATTATTCACCGAAATTGTTTTAAATTTGGTATTTGAAGTTCGTAATGGATACTGCAGCTTATGACAGAAAATTGTCTGTGCAGGTCCACGCATTCGTATAGCCCCCATATAACGGTGCATCCCGATATTCGGTATTTTGAAAAATTTAGCTGAACTATTCACCGAAATTTGGTATTTGAAGTTCATAGTGTATACTGCAGTCTGAAACAGAAAATTGTCAATGCAGGTCCACGTCTTCGTATAGCCCCATACAACGGTACCTCCGGATATTTGGTATTTTGATGATTTTAGTGACATAATTAACCGGAATTGTTTCAAATTTCAAACCGGAATTGTTTTCAAATATGTGAAGTTCGTAATGGATACTGCATGCTATGAAAATTGTCTGTGCAGGTCCACGTTTTGGTATAGCCCCAAATATAATGCTGCCTCCATATATTCGGTATTTTGATGATTTTAGCTACATTTTTCACCGATTTTTTTTTTTTTCAAGTTTCGCATTTGAATATTGTAATGGCTTATGACAAAAAATTTCCTATGCAGGTACAAGTCGTCGTGTACACCTTAATATATAACGGCTACATTCGGTATTTTTAAGATTTTAACAGAATTTTAAAGGAATTTTATTTATTTATTTATTTATTATTTATTTTTCTTTTTTTTTTGAAATTGCCAAATTCGTTCCAAATGGTGGAGGGTATTCAATGTTCAGCGCAGCCGAACTTACAACTTCTTTACTTCTTTGTTATCAAATTTTAATCGAACTTATTTCGTGTTGACGCCGGAAAGTAACATAAATTTTAGTTTTGGGCAAAATGTGTCAAAATTCCGCAAAATGTGAAAATAACTAAATAAATACCTACAACAGTTTTTAGGACTACAAGGAAAATTAAGGACATTTACTTTGTATACATTCAGCCATATGACTACAGAGGGTATATATCATTTGATATAGTCAAAACGTGAATCATCGAAATAACGGTTTTATACCCAGGTCTCTTTGGACCAAATCCGTTTCAAGATATTTAGAGCCGATCTAGCGATGTCCGTCCGTCCATCAGTCTTTCTGCTGGCTGGTGCGCATGATATCTATCCAAGGAAGTATCCGATTTGGTCCAAACATCGTAATATTATTATCAAACTTTGATCGAGTTCAAAGATGAGCAATATCGGTCCACTCCTTGTGGTACCTAAACCAAAAAAGGTCAAAATGTTTAAATAAAAAATATTACTGCACAGAACTAGAAAAGATAATCCGATTTTGCTTCAACTTTGTACACAAGATCTGTTATGAAGGTGGTAGAGATCGGACCATTCCTTCTGGTACCTCCCCCATATAGGGTTTAAGATTTTGAAGAACACAATGTTCAAAGAAAGCGAAATAAGCATCCAACACTCTTCAACTCACTGTTGTGAAGATGATAAATATCTGCGAACCCCTTCCGCTACCTCACCCACAAAAGGTCACAATTTTCAATAGTTTAATCTGTCATAACTTACGAAACAAGTCAGCGATTCTTTACAACTTTATATATCTAAATCATTCTCTCAACCTGAAACCTGAGATTAATATGGAATCTATGATTTCGCATAAAATTTTACAAAAATGTTCGATTTTCTTGTAATTTTGCACATTCCAATATTTTATCTGTATCCAATATTATTATTTGTATTTTCTAAAAGTTATCACAAATTTCATATAAAGTGAAGGAAGTAGTCGATATAGTCCAATATGAAATGGATAGGTCATAGGTCCGATATGAAATGGACAACATTGGTCCATTCCTTCGAAACCTATGCCATAGAGGGTCAACAATTTGAATAATCACAACAGAAGCCGAAATATATTCAATTAATCGAACATTGCCAGAGGGTATACATCTGTCGGCAAAAACGACTGATATTTTAACATGTTCCCGTTCCAAGTCAAAATCTCCCTTTATTCTTGAGGTTTTTGGAAAAAGTGTTTAAGGAAAACTTGCTCTAAATCAATTTTTATTGTGAGTATCCGAAGATACCAAAAGTCATCAGGATTCCAGCTCTATATCTTCACCAAAAACCAAATTTAGTACTATTTAGTACTTTTCGTACTATTATAATACACCCTTCCAAAACCAACTCCACTACCTGAATCCCAGAAACCAACAGTGATCTCAATATCAAATTTCAGGATTAAAACTCTTTTCCTTTACCGAATACAAATCTGTTAACATTTGGTACATTTAGCACCAATATAGGACGCATTTCCAAGCCACTGCAAAATCTCAAAACAGATACAATATCAGTAATCTAAATAGCAAATCTCACCCAACACAATATATAGCTCCATTCAGTTCCTTTTGTACAATTATAGTACACACTTCCGAAACCACCCTAATATGTCTATATCAGCGATCCTAATATCAAATTTCAGATTTCAAGCACTATCTGTTCACCCAATACCAAATTGTACCAAACATTTTACTAACTAGTACTTTTCGTGCACTTGAAGTACACATTTCAAAAACCTCCTCTTTATCACAAACATACCACCACTAACACGGTCTCCAATACAAAATTTCAAAATTACAGCCTCAACCAAATAGTCTCAAATTTAGTACCACATATTACACAGTTCGCACACTTAGTACACATTTCCAAAACCTTCATACTTTCCAACCTTGAATCTTATACAAATTTAGCTCTCTCCGTTCACATAACACCAAATCGTACCATTTTAAAAGTTTAGTACCATTTTAGAACTTTCCGTAACATTAAAGTTCGAATTTCCAAAACCCATTAATCCATCAACGACTCACATTCTAAATTTCAAAATTCTAGTTCACTCCGTTTTTTTTTTAATACAATACAATTTAGTAGTTTTTGTATCCTTTTAGTACGAATTCCAGGCCTGCGATCCAAGACTGATCCTCGAGTAAAATTTCAAGATTCTAGCTTCAGGCGTTTCGTCTGGGCGTTGATTCTTTGTCAGTCAGTTATTATACCCTCCACCATACTATGTAGGGTATTTTACCTTTGTCATTCCGAAATACTCATGTCAGATCCAACAAGGTATATATATATTCGTAAAATTCGAAGTCGATTTAGCGATGTCCGTCCGTCTGTCCGTCTGTCTGTCTGTTATAATCACGCTATGTTTCGAATGAATTGAGATAAATGCCTAAAATTTTGCACACATGTTTATTTTTCCAGTAGGCAGGTTAAGTTCGTAAATGGGGCATGTAGGTCCACGTTTTCATATAGCCCCCATATAACGGTACCTCCCGATATTTGGTATTTTGATGATTTTAGCGACATTATTCACCGAAATTGTTTCAAATTTGGTATTTGACGTTCAAAATAGATACTACACCCTAAGACAGAAAAATGTCTGTGCAGGTCCACGTCTTCCTATAGGTCCCATATAAGGGTACCTCCCAATATTCCGTATTTTGATTATTTTAGCGTCATTATTCACCAAATTACGTATTTGGAGTTCGTTATGAGAACTACAATCTGTGACAGAAAATTGTCTATGTAGGTCCAGGTCTTCGTATAGGCCCCATATATCAGTACCTCCCTATATTCGGTATTTTGACGATTTTAGGTACAATACCCATCGAAATTGTTTGAGATGTGGTATTTGAAGTTCGTAATGGATGCTACAGCCTGTGACAGATAATTGTCTAGCAGGTGCAGGTCTTCGCACAGCTCCGATATAACGGTACCTCCCTATATGTGATATTTTGACGATTTTAGCTACATTATTCACTGTTTATTTCAAGTTTCGAGTGTGAATATGGTAACTTATTCATGGTAACTTATGACAAACAATAGACGGCTATTTTTGGTATTTTAAAAATTTTAACAGAGTTTTTTAAGATTTTTTTTTTTAAATTTTTAAATTCGAGGGTATTCAAAGTTCGGCCCGGCCGAACTTACTGCTTTTTAACTTGTTTTACTATTATATATTCTACGATCCAGTTTAAGTGTCAAAATATCGATGTCTTTTATATTTAGCTCTGCTTTCATAATCTGCTGGATTTTTCCCGTATTTATTTTATGTGTTGCTAAGTCTTTAAAATCTTTAATTTTTAATCCCCCAAAATGACTTTTAAGTTTGGATATAGTTCAATTCTACCTTGACCCCCTATTAGTAACATTAAAAAAACAGCCACAATTTTCATTAAATCAAAATTCCATAATTTCATTTTATTCCATTCGTCTACTGAGCCATGCACTCATCAATAAAATCACGCACCACTGGAATGCTGGTATAAATTCCCGGATGATTCTTGTCGGCACAACCAACACCCCACGACACAATGCCGCACAATTCTCCCTTACGTATGGCGGGACCGCCGGAATCACCCTGGCAGGCATCCTTGTCACCAGGCAGACCAGCACAGACCATGCTATGGGTAATTTTTGTAACCGAATCTTCATGCATTGCAACACACTGTTCATGTGAGAATACCGGCACATCAATGGAACGCAATTCATTCGATTGTTCACCTCTGAACTCGACACGACCCCAACCCACAATACGGATCAGCTCCTCAGCTTGTAAAGGTTTGTTGCACATTCTTACCGCACGAACCGTTTCACCAAACTCAACAGGTTTGGCCAGTTTGAGTACCGCAACATCCATATGTTCATTGACCTTGCGTGGATCATGTTTGAAGATATATTCTGGGTGATTCCACAGCTTGGAGACCCGGTATTCGGTACCCTCACTACCGTAATGTTCACGAAGATTAGCACCAGCATAAACACGCAATTCCCTGGGATGACGACTCTCAAAACAATGGGCGGCCGAGACAACAAATTGATCGGAAACCAAGGTACCACCACAAATCCAAAGACCAAAGGCATCGGTAATTTGTACGGTATAAGGAGCATCGGCAATGTGTATGATTTTGCCATTGACAATACGATGACCAAAACTGGGACCCGCAACGACCAAGATGGGTGCCATCAAACACACAAGTGTTAAAGGTCCTGTCAATGTGGCAACCAACTGCATATTCGCTAACTACAATTTACCGCTTTGACTTCGAAATGCAAAATGATATAAATTTATTTGATTGACATTCTAATATTTATATTAATTTTGACGATGGAAGAACCATTTTGCCAAACAAAATACATACAAAAAAAATATATAACATAGAATTTTATGCAATCGGAAAGAATTAAATAAACAAGTGGTTTTAAAGCACCTGTCCTAAATATTAATGTTTACAAAGAATTTGCCTCAATATTCTATTGCATTGTTGGGAGTTTAAATATAAAATAAAGTTAAGTCGCTCTTGTTTTGTCGCTGCAAAATATATATTTATTGATTACGTCAGATGTTATCCAAATAACAAAATTCTATAAACAAGTCTCCTGAAAAAATAACTCTATTAGAGGAATGTATTTCGCAGAAACTCTTTACAATGCAGTTACAGCGGCCAACCAAACAATTTACTACTCTTTCTAATCCGAAGAGGCCATATAAAAGTCGAACAAGGCGATCGGCCGAGAATATCGAGTACGAGCCAGTGTTGAGAGGTCCTCAAGAACATCCCAAAAACGCCGTTCTCAGCAATTGGGCATGGCTCGGTCCACTTTACAACGGATTATTCGCACTGATTTGCATTTGTTCCCGTACAAAATCCAATTGACGCAAAGAATGTTGCCTGGGGGCAAGCCTCGTCGATTGGAATGGGCCCAAAAAAAACATGGGTCCGTCGAATATGGGCAACCCTGTATCGCATCAGAAGTGGAGGTGAGAGATTAGCGTTCCTGTTAGACCATTTAATTCAAAACCTACTGGTACTAGGAAAATTTAATGCCGATGATAAATTTTGCCATTCCATCCAAGGTAGCGACTAGAGGGCAGATTAATTGCTATACATTCTGCAAGGTAAACAAGGAAAAAGAAGAGAGTCACGTTCCCCTTTATTCAGAGCATCTTCCGATAATCGTCTCCATAAGCAGATCTGCCGGAACGCAACACTTTCCTTAACCATGGGAAAACTCACTGGCCAGAATTCAGAGAGTTCACCAACCTCCAGGAGAACAGAGAACTGCCCAACTCCCATGATGTTCGGGTATAATCATTAAAGCTTCAGCCGCTCGCTATATTCCTGCTGATCGAATACGCGAAATAAGACCAGCAGAGACAGCGGGACTATCAACTGAGCGTCTCGATCTCCCTCGTGCCAACCCTAGTGATTTCCGTATCAGTGAATTGACAGTGAAAGTCAACCTGTTGGTACGGGAGCATAAGAGGAAATAGTGGGTAGACGAACTACCAAATGATCCTAAAGGCCGAGAGCATGTCGACATCAAGTCAACCACAGCTATCTGCGACAAAATGAATAATAAGAACAAGGTCCTCAAAGCGCTAGACAAGGAGACCATGTTGACCTCCTATAAAGTGGTAGGTTGGTCTGTGATCAGCTATGCATCTATGATCGATGTATGGCATGAATACTATATAAATATGAATACTTCTTGGGCACGGCTATAGTTCATCTTCGAACTTGACTTGCCAGAAGGCAGAAAATAGCTCTAACAGGGGCTAAGCTTTCGATCACAATTCGGGCGAACAACTTGGAATTTTACGCTGTTCTACAATATAAATAAATTGTTGGGTCTCAAATGATTCTTTCCAAGAGTTCGAATCATGGTAGAAGAATATAGGTAGATGCAACAACGCTTGGGAACTTTAATATGTCAAATTTGTTAAAGTGTTTTGTCAAAAATAAGTAGATCATTATATGTTTTCTTATACGACGCAAATCGGAGGTTGTAAAGATTTGTATTTTACAACAATTTTTAAAAATTTCAATCATTTTTAATTCAAGATTTTTAATTCCAAAATCGGTTTGACAGTTCATGTCCCAGCAGCTGTGTTGATGCGACTACCTGTATTCTACCATGGTTCAAATGATATGACAAACCTAATACATCCCTCAAAGTACGGCGGTGAATACGTTAAATTAAAACCAAATTAAAAAGCAGTAAGTTCGGCCGGGCCGAACTTTGAATACCCTCCACCATTTGGAACGAATTTGGAAATTTTCAAATAAAAAAGTCCTTAAAAAATGCTGTTAAAATTTTGAAAATACCGAATATAGTCGTTGTATTGGGGTCTATACGACATGGACCTACATAGGCCTTGTTTGTGAAAAGCCATTACCATATTGAAATTCGAAACTTGAAATAAATGGTGAATAATGTAGCTAAAATCATCAAAATATCGTATATAGGGAGGTAACGATATATCGGAGCTGTGCGAAGACCTGGCCCTGTATAGACAATTTTCTGTCACAGGCTATAGCATACATTACGAACGTCAAATACGACATCTCAAAAAATTTCGGTGGGTATTGTACCTACCGAATATAGGGAGATAATGATATATGGGACCTATACGAAGACCTGGACCTGCACAGACAATTTTCTGTCTTAGGCTGTAGTATCCATTTTGAACTTCAAATACAAAATTTGAAAAAAATCCGATGAATAATGTCACTAAAATCATGAAAATACCGAATATCGGGAGGTACCGTTGTACCTTCTGCACAGGTACCGAAGACGTGGACCTGCACAGATAATTTTCTGTCTTAGGCTGTAGTATCCATTTCGAACTTCAAATACTAAATTTGAATCAATTCCGGTGAATAATGTTACTAAAATCATCAAAATACCGAATATCGGGAGGTACTTATATATGGGGGCTATATGAAAACGTGGACCTACATGGCCCATTTACGAACTTAACCTGCCTACTGGAAAAATAAACATGTGTGCAAAATTGTAGCCTTCTATCTCTATTCGTTCGACAGATAGCGTGATTACAACAGAAAGACAGACGGACATGGCTAAATCGACTTAGAATTTTACGCTGATCAAGAATATATATACTTTGTTGGGTCTGACATGAGTATTTCGAGGAGTTACAAACGGAATGACAAAGTTAATATACCATCCATAGTATGGTGGAGGGTATAATACATTCCGAGCACATGGTGAAAAACAATAAAAATAAACGCGGCATCCCTGTCTGGCTAAATGATCAAATCGTTTATCGTAATTAATTTGAGTTGTGGTTATTTGTAGACTTCCAAGAGAACAATTGAGAGAACACGATGATCATCAAAAATACGAGAACAACAATTTCCACAATTTCAGAGAACCGATGGAGAGGGAATATTCTACACAATTAAATTCCGGAGAATAACCACCCGACGACGCGATGAGATCATGCGCAAAATAAACAAAAACGAAGTAAAGCGCAAAACAAATAAAAAACGCGTTGCCAGTCGACCGGAGAGTAAAATGTATGAGAGAGAGAAGTTAAACAAAACAAATAAACAAATTCGAATAACTACAACGACGACAACAACTTCAAAAGCCCTAACCAAACATTTACTTAATTTGCCCAAGAAGACAACAAAAAAAAAAAAAAAAAAAAAAACAAATACAAAATATGAACATCAGCAATGTGCCCAACCGAGAGACAAGGAAATTTAACCGCAAAATTTTTAAAGTGCGACAAGCAAACAAACAAACATACATCCATACATTTGTAGGCAAATAACGACAAGGCAACCACAATGTTGTTGTCACCACCAAGCAACCGAAAAAGATCGGGGGACCCAACTGAATTCGATTGTTGTTGCTGTTGCTGCCTCATTGATGATGACGAAGAAACGCCGCTTGAAAACGAAACCCGTCCAACCAGCTAACAGCTGCTTTTAACTGTTGCTGCCGCCGGCCGGTAGTTTGAAAACGAAAACAAACTATTCCCCCAACACAAATAAACATACACACGAACTGAAGATATCGTCAGCGCAGATGACGATGGTGATCATCATCATCATCATCTTCGCCGTCGCTATCGCTTTGGTTGACATTCACAGTGTCATATTACATCAATTACACGCGAATAACAAACTCAAAGTGAACGAGCAAAAATCATAAGCAGCAAAGTGAAGCAGCAAATGCAATAGACGATGAAGCGCAACAAGTTAACGTGAATCGTCGTATAGCGAGCGGGCAAAGCGAAGAAGGTAAACAAAAGTAACGAGGTACGAGTGATTAGGTGGGAAAAATTTAATGATTGATGCACCTACAGGAAAATGTTACTACCAAGAAGAAGTGCAGATTAAAAGTTTTTCAGGTTTGACCCTCAGCCATATGGCTACAGAGGTTATATATCATTTGATAAGTCCAAATCGTACCTCATCGAAACGGTTTTAGGCTCTCTTTGGACCAAATGAGTTTCAGGATATTTGGAGTCAATATAGGGATGTTCGTTCGTCTGGCTGGTGCGCACGATAATTATCGAAGGGAGTATCCTCTTTGATCATTGATCTTGTGATCGTAATACAGGGTTGCCCATATTCATGTTCTTAGGGACCTCTCAACACTGGCTCGTACGGCAGCGATATTCTCGTCCGATCGCCTTGGTCGACTTTTATATGGCCTCTTCGGATTAGAAAGAGCTTTACCAGTCGAAAATTTTTCGTATAAACGCTTGTGTTCTAAGAAGGCGCACTTCTCACATTTTTTAATGTTTTAAAAGCACGCTGAGTTTTCACAATTGACTTTTTGTGTTGAATGTAAATTTCAACTATTTCAGAGCGCTCGCGTGGCGTTTATTGGTTCATGTTAAAAATCTGCTTGGACTGACGCTTCAAACGCGGTGTGTCATTAAGCGATGTGACATCTCTGTCAAAAGTTATGGCGTTGCCAGATGAGTCCGTCGAATATGGGCAACCCTGTATAGGGATGTTCGTTCATCTGGCTGGTGCGTACGATAATTATCGAAGGGAGTATCCTCTTTGATCATTGATCTTGTGATCGCAATAGTCTCGTCAAAATTGGATACCACTCCTTCTGGTACCTCCGCCTCAAAATTTCAACATTTTCAAATACAACAATTTACCTCATACAACAAGAAAGTAAATGGGATTTCTTCAGACTTTGGAAATCATAATATTTATGTAAGTTAGGTACGAAAATGGACAAATTCGGTTCACTCTATCAAGCATATCCCCCACAAAGGGCAAAATTTTGAATATATATATAACTCTTATTAATTGTGAAAAAAGAATTCTATTGCCTTCAAATTTTGCACATTTAAACATTTCTACCAATACAAGATCTGGTATGAAGAATGGATTGAACGGACCACTCCTTCTGATACACCCCCTCCCCTCCATTGTGTCAAAATTTCAAATAACCATGAAGCTCATAAAACGCAAAATAAGGATCCGAATACATTCAAACCTAGCACATCACACTCAAACCTATCAACACAGATCAGGTGTGAAGACGAAATATATCGGAAAACTCCTTTTGGTAGCTCTCCCACATTTACTCAAAATTTTTAATATACGGGGTGGGAGGAAAAAACTGCAACAAACTTCAGACTGCTGTCATTTCTAAGCCACTGAAAACACCTTCGGTTGGCCACTAGAACTCACCGTGGCATCAGAATAAATGCCGAACATTATCGCGAAAATATTTTAGAGGGTGTTTTAAAGTCTTGGCCACGCAAACATTTTGGCCGCAGACCTTTGACATTCCAACAGGACTTAGCACCATCGCACTCAGCACGCGCCACCCAAGAATGGTTACAAAACGAGGTTACTCGCTTCATTTTCTGCGTACAATACCCACAAAAATCTCCGGATACCAATTCGTTGGACTATTATATCTGGTGTATTTTAGAAAGCAAGGTTGACACTTACAAATACCAAAGTGTCGATCACCTCAAGCAAGCGCTTCGTCGGGAATGGACCGAAACACCATAGAGCAACATTCGGGCAGCGTGTGACGATTTCTTTGGCCATAATTCGTGCCAAAGGTGACCAATTCGAACAAATCTAAACTTATTCTAAAATTTGAAGCTATTTCCGACATTTTTGGCATGTGACTTTATTGCAGTTTTTTTTTATATCTCAAGCTGTATATTTTTGGAAAACAAAGTAATCGTTAGCCAAGTAATTAATGCGTTTTTATACCCTCAGTCATATGGCTAGAGAGTGTGTATATCATTTGATACGGACAATATCGGTCCATTCGATCGAGTACCTCCTCCACAAAGGGTCAAAATTATGAATAATTATAACTCGTATAAAATGTGATGTAAGAGCCTGATTGTCTTCAAATTACACTTACCGCAATATTTTCATTAACCCAAGTTCTGATGTGAAGATGGGATATATCGGTCCACTCATTCTGGTACCTCCCCCACAAAGGCTCGAAGTTTTGAATAACCAAAACGATTATAAAATCGGAAATAAGAAATATATTTCACACATCCCATTATTTCTACTAACACAAGATCTTGTGTGAAGATGGAATATATCGGTTCACTCCTTCTGGTACCTCCCCCACAAAGGGGTGAAAATTTGGAATATCCATGAAGCTCATAAAACGCAAAATTAACATCCGATTCCATTCAGACATGGTGCATTTTTATGTTTCCATCAACACAAGATCTGCTATCAAGATGGTAGAAATCGGACTTTTTTTGTACTTTCTCCACAAGGAGTCAACATTTTGAATAACCAGAACAATCATAAAATTCGAAATAACCATCCAACTCTCTCCAAATTTTAGAAATGCCATAATTTTCACTAAAACAAGATCTGCTGCGATAATGGCATATATATCAGCACACTATTTCTGGTACTTCCCCCCACAAAATATTGCTATAGGGTCAATTTTCCGGCTCTGGAGTACTTAAAGTTCAAAACTTATGATTCATATCTATTTAAGTTATATTTGAACTGATCTCACCAAATTTCACATAGTTGCTTCTATGATGTCGTATGTGCCGTAAAATCCATTCTATTTGGGATAATATTATACATTCGGCGCACAACAACTTCGAAATAAAATTGTACAATATACATGGAAGCTTTATCGAAATTTGGACCGATTATTAGCAATTATATTGTCCTTTTGCATGTTTCAAACCAACATCCGTTACCACAGTATGATATAGGGTATAAATATTCCAATATGATAGATACCGTGGATAGATCGACTTCAAATATCCTGAAATCGAAATTTCGATGAGATATTATGTGGGTGTTACACTCAACGTGTACAACGATGATTTATCGGTATATAGAGTTGTCTAGCTAAGTAGCTAGCTCCACAAATACAAAATACGAAGGAAAAAGTCGGCATGGGTTTAGTTTAGATAAATTGTGAGAGGTCCATAATAGTAGAGTATAGGAACATGAATACCAAAAAGATCAAGCCCGAAAATACTTCAAAACTGTGTTTTTAAATTTGCGTATTTTTCGACCTTAAAACTTGACCTTTGCGCATTAGTACTTGCAAACCGTTTTTATACCCTCCACCATACTATAGAGGGTATATTAACTTTGTCATTCCGTTTGTAACTCCTCGAAATACTCATGTCAGACCCAACAAAGTATTTATATTCTTGATTAGCGTAAAATTCTAGGTCTATTTAGAGATGTCCGTCTGTATGTTGTAATCACGCTATCTTTCAAACGAATTGAGATAGAGGGCTAAAAATTGTTTATGTTTATTTTTCCAGTAGGCAGGTTAAGTTCATAAATGGGCCATGTAGGTCCACGTTTTCATATAGCCCCCATATAACGGTACCTCCCGATATTCGGTATTTTGGTGATTTCAGCGACATTACTCACCGGAATTGTTTCAAATTGCGTATTTGAAGTTCGTAATGGATACTACAGCCTAGGACAGAAAATTGTCTGTGCAGGTCCACGTCTTCGTAAAGCCCCCATATAACGGTACCTCCGATATTCGGTATTTTTGGTGATTTCAGCGGCATTATTCACCGGAATCGCTTCAAATTACGTATTTGAAATTCGTAATGGATACTACAGCCTATGACAGAAATTTGTCTATGCAGGTCCAGGTCTTCGTATAGGCCCCATATATCAATACCTCCAAATATTCGGTATTTTGAAGAGTTTAGGTAAAATACCCACCGAAATTGCTTGAGATGTCGTGTTTGAAGTTCGTAATGGATGCTACAGCCTATGACAGAAAATTGTCTATGCTGGTCCGGATATTCGCACAGCTCCGATATAACGGTACCTCCCTATATACGATATTTTGATGATTTTAGCTACATTATTTCGCGTTTATTTCAAGTTTCGAATTTGAATATGGAAATGACTTATCACGAATAATGCCTATGTAGGTACACGTCGTATAGACCTCAATATATTCGGTATTTTTAAAATTTTAACAGATTTTTTTTTAAAAATTTCCAAATTCGTTCCAAATGGTCGAGGGTACTCAAAGTTCGATTCAGCCGAACTTACTGCTTTTAACTTGTTTTTTTTTGTATTGGTTTGAAACAAAATATATATTGCCTTTAATTAATAAAGGAACTCGACCTCTTTTTATTTTTCTTCTTTATTTTTCCACCATTTTCCAATTTATCCTCGTTCATTATATACCACCGCCAAATAGGTATCACGATTTCGTGTTTCTAACTAGAGGTGACCTTGTGATGGACCGACAGACGTATTAAATGATCAATGAATGAATACATCGATGAATGAATTTAAAGCAAATGCGAAATAATTCACAAACGAAACATTAAAAAATAAAATCAAAAAGAAAAATATTTTCTTCAAAAGGATAACAACTGAACGAGCAAATGGTACAAAAATTCCAATCAGGAAAATTAGACCATGGTAGATGACCCGCACACCAGCCACAAAAGGACATGTGTTACACAACATGAACTCCATCTGTCGTTGGAGTGGGGGAAAGAGGCCAAAAGGAAAATGCTTAAGGCCAAGCATGTCAACAACATAATCACCTGCACTTAAGGGCTTAAGACAGAACAGAACATTTCTAATCTAAAAACAAAAACGTGAAGCATTTAAAACAAAACAAAAAAACGGGAGAACAAACAAAAACACATTTGCAGGACTAAATATCCTTTTTCGCTCTCTGCATAATAGATAAAACGGTAACATCAAATCTTCTACACCTAAAAACCTCATTCAGCAGATTAGTAGTAGAAACCTTTCAAGGAAAATACAAAATCACACACTACAAAAACTCCGTAATGAGAATGAAATTTTGCCTCGACGCCATTGAAAATCGTGTTACGTCTTTAATGGAGTTGTTAGGTTGTTTTTGTTGCTGTTGGGTCAGCTAATAGAGCTATAGATGTAGCAGTACCATATGAAAGACACAGCAGAAAGATGGCTAGCAAAAAAGCAAAAGCATGAGAAACGAGCAAAGAAGAAACGAGCACTGAATGTTTTGCCCAAAAGGGAACCCATCATTCAATTATTTAATTAATTGAGCTATCCCGGCCACGCAGATAGTTTCAGACGGTCGGGGAATAAGCAGACATACATACATGACCATATTTGTGTTCACAGAGAGAGACATATGTAAGCAAGTAAGTATGTATAAGTCTGTTTGTACCCAGGTAGAATTTGGCAAGCAACAATGCAAGTGACAGTTGAAATAAGTTAATACTGTTGAGCCCTCAAAGGCGTCTGGCCCTGTGGAAGTTATTTTGGGAAAACAGGAGTTTAAATTGAAGCCGTTTTGGGGGTTGAATTAAAACATTTTCTATTTGAAATGTTTGCCCTATCAATTCGGTTTTTATGCAATGTAGGAAACGCATGAAAAAGTTAACACACACACAACAATGGGGAAATTCGTTAGGTCCTTTATGGGCAGAACACCATCTAAAAACCTGCTATAAACAACAAAAAATTCAAATAAAACGGTGGTGGAAAATTCAATTTTATCAATAGTTACACGATAAATTCAGTAGATGGTGAAAGTAGAGCTTAAAAGAAAAGACGCGAGTATTGAAGTTTTGAATGTTTTCTTCGCTAAGTAACTTAAATACAGCCAGTAAAGAAAGTCTTAAAGTCGGGAGGGGCCGACTTTATGATACCCTACACCACTTTGCTAATATCGTAGAGCTCCGCATAACAATTAAAAGTTTTTATGGGAGAATTCAATCATACACGCAATGATTATAATTATAATTTAAAGTTCAAAGGACTAAATATGCAGAAGCATTTGTATCTTTTAAATTCGGACTTGTATTGCCCATTTGGTGCAAAATTAATTTGAAATCAGATAAAGATATATATGGGAGCTATATCCAAATCGGAACCGATCTCGATAAAATTTGGCAAAGATATTTCTGAGCTGATATTTCCCCGAATATCGTTGTTACGAAGTGCATATTACGGCTGTGGGTAACAAATATAACAAATCAGATGAACAGTATATATGGGAGCTACAGCTCTATCAGAACCGATCTTCACCAAATTTGACGTACTAGCTTCTGGACTCAATTCGGTCGTAAGTGCCAAATTTCATCCAATTTGGGCTAATATTAGACGTTTGGTGCACAATCAACGGTAAATCGGACGAAGTTATATATGGGAGCTATATCCAAATCTGAACCGATCTCGTTAAAATTTAGCAAATGTATTTCTGAGCTGTATTTGATATATTTCCCCAAATATTGTTGTTACAGAGTGCATACTACGGCTGCGGAGGACAAAAAATAACAAATCGGATGAACAATATATATGGGAGCTATAGCTATATCTGAACCGATTTCGATCAAATTTGGCATACTTATTTTCAAGTCCAATCTGATCGTACGTGCAAAATTCCATACTATTCGGACTGATATTACACGTTTGGTGCACAATAAAAGGCAAATCGGACGAAGATAGATATGGAAGCTAAATTTTGACCGATTATCTCCAATTTCAATAGGGTTCGTCATTGGGCCAAACAAATGATTTGTGCAAAATTTCATATGGATAGAGCAATAAATGCGACCTGTACTTTGTTTACAAAAATACACGGACAGACGGATGGACGGACATGCATAAATCGACTCAGAATGTGATTCTATGCAGATCATCAAAAGAAACTATGGGTCTATCTCGTTTCCTTTTGCCTGTTACAAACAAATGCACAAAGACATAATACCCTGACCACCTTGTGGTGTAGGGTATACAAAGGAAAAGTTTCACCCACTAAAATAAGTCCTAAAATACATTAAAAGTTAAGATCGTACCTTAACCCCAGGAATTCAAAAATAATAATAAAAACAAGGCGGTATTAAAAAATACGTTTACAGACCGGAAATCCACTTATATAGAATGAAGATCTTTAAAAGTTCTTTTATAAACCGAATATCCTTGAAGGGGCTGCCTTTCACACTCCCGAAACCTTTCAAAAATCTTTTTTGTTGGAACACCCTTGAAAGATCGTTTATATATCGGATACTTTTAAAATTGGAATAAAATTATCTTAGTTTTCAAATTATTAGGTAGTTTTTATAGGGATCCTTGGAGAAGCATTTTTCTTTGATCAATACCCAATTGTGAGTTCCAAAAACTATTTGCCAGGACTACATATGTATCAGTGTTAAGCTCATGGAGAGTACAGGGTTGCCCATATTCGACGGACCCATCTGGTAACGCCATAACTTTTAACAGAGATGTGACATCGCTTAATGACATACCGCGTTTGAAGCGTCAGTCCAAGCAGATTTTTACCATGAACCAATACATGCCACGCGAGCGCTCTGAAATAGTTGAAATTTACATTCAACAGAAGAAGTCAATTGTGAAAACTCAACGTGCTTTTAAAACATTAAAAAATGTGAGAAGTGCGCCTTCTAAGAACACCCTGCGGACAAGCCTCGTCGATTGGAATGGGCCCAAAGAGTAATCGAAATAAGGTCTCCTATTGTCGAAAGACCTTGTGAAGATCTTCTACAGCTAGAAGACATTCTAACTACTTTCCTCCACCCATCAAATGGAATTGTGAAAATCTAATAACAAATACTGTACACTATCCAATTTAGCGAGATCGTGTGCCTGATTAGTGAGTGACATAATATCTACACAGAAAGCTTTTGCTATTCATTAATCCATATGATGGCGATGATGAATAAATGGAGGAGGATTTTGCCAACCAATTTAACCAATCATGGCGCAATCAACTGATCTCGCCTGACAAACTGTAAATTATAGAGGATGAACAGTGGCGTGTTATGGTTGACAATTTGTATACGAATGCAGAAAAGCTGAGAGACATCTGGTGGTTGGCATAGGAATGGTCCACAATGGAGGACCACCTGCATTGTGCATCTTACAACTCATGTCAAAAAAAAAAAAAACAATCTCTCTGGACAACTTGTCCACCGGTTCATCCACAACAACAAAAGCATATTTGTGAACAAACAAAACGTCATATTTATTTGTTTTTATTTAATACCCCACAGTGCGACCGCCTAATATTGCTATTGCCATATGTGAGGTAGCTGTCATGTCAAACGCACTTGAAACACACACGGTTGTTGTTTGAGATTTGACCCACAATTACCATCATCAACTCGCCCGCCCGACAGCATTCACAAAAAATACAAAACACACCACCGCAAGCCGATCATAACTTATAACGAAATTTAGGCTAAATGTTTGTTTGTTTAGGTGATCTGCTTTTACACGTTGTCTGAGGTGAACTAGAACGCAACACCTACGATGAACGAACCGACCGACCGACCACCCACCTCCACCACCCCAAATAATGAACGCCGGTGAACATATTTTGCACAGATAATTTTAATTGAAATTATGATGTTGATGATAAACATTGTTGTGATGTGCAGCACAGAAGCCTGAAACATTTAAAATCAATTAAAATTGAAATTGGGAACAGTTTTACCGGTGGGAGAAATATTAAAGGTGACAATTTCGAAATATCTTGAAATGTAATGAAATTATTTTGGTTTGTACAGAATTATTTAATAACTCGATTTCGAAGACTTGAAGAAGATCTTGTCTATACAGTAACCTAGACCATAAATTCTATTTTTAGAAGACTTTAAGAATATTCCACAAATTTTCATGTAGATGAGTCGTAAAAAGTTGTATAATGCTAAAAAAATATTTAGACACGCAAGTATTTTTATATTTGCCAGGATCTTCAAATGCTTATATATAGATCTCTCAAAAGACCTTGCCTCTATAGAATACCTCTTGTGGACTTCTGTTTATAGAAGGTGCCTAGAAGGTTTACAGTTTGTAGAAGACCTGTAAAAGATCTGTCTGTAGAAGACATTTTAAAGATCTCCTATTTATGACAGATTTGTAAAAGGTCTTCTGTTTATGGAAGACCTTTAAAAGGTCTTCAATCCATAGAAGACCGGTAAAAGGTCTGTCTATAGAAGACTTGTAAAATGTCTTCTGTTTATAGAAGACCTTTAAAAGGTCTTCAATCTATAGAAGACCTGTAAAAGGTCTTCAATCTATAGAAGACATGTACACGGTCTGTTTATAGAAGACTAAGAGGTATTCTGTCAATAGAAGACCTGTCAAAGTAATTCTGTCTGTAGTAGGCCTCGAAAAAGTTTATATTTATAGTTCTATAGTGAGATGAAAAAACTGCAACCAACTTCAGGCTGTTGTCATTGCTAATCCATTCGTCTGACAGCTGTTAAAATTTTTCCAGTGACAGCTCATTATATTTTTTACAAGCGTGCAAAAGCATTTTTGTGAGAATTTTTCAGCAACAAAGTTATTCGTGATGGAATTCAAGCGCGATGGTGTGATTTCTTTATATTTGGTTGGAGGGCCACAAGTGGCTATCGTTAGAACACTCCAGCATTTAAATATCAATAAATCTTTTGTGTCTCGTACCATCACGCGTTACCGTGTTACTGGTAGCGTAGCCCGACATCAAGGAAGTGCTCGGAAGAAAACAGCAACATTAGCAGAAATGGTTCGAAAATGTAAAGAAGCGACTTGATTGAAACCCGCGTCGCAGTGGCCGAAAAATGACTCGTGAGCTGAACATATCGCAATATTCCATTCGGCAAATATTGAAAAATGAGCTCGACGTAATGCCATTGAAATTCCAAAAAGTGCAAGAACTTACACCGCAACAGAAGGAAAATAGACTCAAAAGATCTAAAGAGTTGCCTCGCTTGGCCGAAAGTGGTAAACTGCCGAATTTGGTTTTCTCCGATGAGAAAACATTCGTTGTCCAGAAGTTTGTAAACAAACAAAATGATCGTGTTGACTTGCAAAAGAGGTCAGCAGGAAATGTGCACCTTCGGTGGGCCACCAGAACTCAAGCGCCGGCAATGGCGATGGTGTGGTGTGGGCCGCCATAACAGCGGATGGTCGCTCTCCGCTTGTATTAATCGACCGTGGCATCAGAATAAATGTCGAATATTATCGCGAAAATATTCTAGAGGGTATATCAAAGCCTTGGGCACACAATTATTTTTGGCCGCAGACCTTGGATATTCCGACAGGACTTAGCATCATACAAAAGGACGTTCCTCGCTTCATTTCCAGCGCACAATGTCTACCAAAATCTCCGGATACCAATCCGTTGGACTATTGTATCTGGAGTATTTTGGAAAGCATGTTTGGCACTAAAAAATACCAAAGTGTCGATCACCTCAAGCAAGCGCTTCGCCGGGAATGGGCCAAAATACCGCAGAGCAACATTCGTGCAGCGTGTGACGGTTTCATTGGCCGTTTAAAGGCCATAATTCGTGCCAAAGTTAACCAATTCGAACAAATCTAAACTTATTCTAAAATTTGAAGCTATCTCTGACATTTCTTGCTTTCATTCAATAAAATTAAAAAAAATGCGTTTGACTATGATTCAGTTTTTTTTATCTCACCCTGCATAGAAGACCTGTGAAAGGTCTTCTGTCTACAGATGATCGGTAAAAGTTCTTCTGCCAGTCACGTTCAAGGTCTTCAGTCTTAAGAAAACATGTAAATGGTTTTAAAAACTCCTCTGTCTATAGTCAGAAGATATCTGTAGTCAGGAGATTTGTTATATGGATCAAACACCAATACTCAGAAAATCTCCTAAAGGTCTATAAAAGCTCTTGGATTTGATGTCTTCTGTGAATATAAATTTAAGGCGATTTCGATAGAGAGAACATCATCAGTACGCTTTCCATTCATAAAGCAAAGTGATTTATAAAGATTTTCTATTGAACTGCCAATAAATACTGAAGACTTGTTAAATTATTTTGTTAAAATTGAATTTTTTGACCTTTGCTTTGACTTCTAACCTAGGGTCCATTCTGTGACCTTGCTGCCTTCTGTGTAGAAAACTTTTTTAAAAGCCAACATTTCAACTCATAATCGAAATTTTTTTTCGAAAAATGTGTCAAAAATTAGCCTTCACAAAGCATTAGATATTGACTGAAAGTGACAGAATGGGTTCCTTCAACTGTCTAATTGGCCAAATCTTCATGTCACATATTGGATGCGAGTGGGGCCGAAAATAATATTATCTGTGTGTTGTCTGTCTGATATTCCCCATCCAGTTTCAATTTCATGCGCCCATCATGACGGCGTCTTCGGATTGGGTGTTTTGTGCGTGTAGACCTCATGTTTTAATTGTATGTTGGATCCACACTGGCACCCGTCACTTGGCGTTTTGTTGATGCTGTGTTGCTGTTGTTGTTGTGGTTTTATGTGATATGCCATGAATGAGAAATGATGATGCTGCGCCTCGCTTTAAAGCATTTCTAGATCAACCTGTGCCAAAAGTTTCTCATGCGTAACAGGTATGCATGTCCAATATTCGAACGACAGGCAAACCGACAGACAGGCGGACAGACCGACTGGCAGACAGACAGACAGACATTTGGATGGCTAGAGTAATATAAACAAAAGAAAAAAATTCTTTCAATTCAATAATTTCCACATCGCTGAAGAGAAATCGTGGACTGTATTTAATCGAAACCATTTAAAATAAATATTAGCACCACAATCGCCCAACCACACCAACTGAAGTGATTTACGGACAGCTTTTATTCACACCGCCAAAATAAAACGCAAACGTAACGAAAAACAAATGTCTAAACATTTTAATAACACCACTAAATGACTTGAATTAGATTGGAAGGTTTTTTGTTGCCGCCTGCCTTGAGGTGAATAGAAGGATGTGGGGGTTCCATGACATGTTCAAAATAAAATATATCATGTAATGAATTGCCTACGTTCCGTAAAATAGAAACCTTCTTGGAAGGTCGGTTTATTGAATACTCTGCCATTTATTGAATGAATTCCAAATATCTGCTTTGTATAGGAAGTCCTATACAAAATTTGTACCTCTAGATGTTCTGAACAAGGTGCTCTACTCTAACAGGACCTCTATACGGTCTCATATTTATGGAAATTCTGTGGAAATTAAAAAAAAAATTGTAAAAGAGCTTCTCTATATTCCCTATAAAAAATTTCCCAACCAGACACCTCTGAAATGTCGTATGTACATTTTAAGACTCCTCATTCCAAAAGACCTTTAAAAAATTCGTCCCTCAAAGAAGAAGTCCGAAGGAGAACTCCGTAAAGAGAAAATTGAAGGGGTATTTTGAAGGCGCTCTTCTTGTAAAATACATTCTAGAGACACTTTCTTAACCGAAAGCATGAGGTGAGCTCTTCGTAGAAAATCAACGAAAGGTATTTTCTTTATAGAAGATCAATGGAAGATGCTGTATTTGTACAGTACCATTATAGATTCCTATCTTAGTAGCTCGAAAGTCTTCTCCAAATATAGGACCTCTAAAGGAAATATTCTATCAAAAGACCTCTTAGTAGTCTTGTCTACATAAAGGTCTCTATTTATTCTCCCTTATAGATAGTCGTCTCCTATGGAAGACCAAGGATACACCACGTGTTTATAGAAGAAGTCTAGATGGACTCTAAAAGGTCCTCTCTATATATAATACAGGGTGAGATGAAGAAATTGCAGCCAACTTCAAACTGCTGTAATTTCCAAGTCAATCGTCCGACAGCTCTTAAAATAATTCCAGTGAGAGCTATGTATTGTTTACAAGCGTACAAAAGCATTTTGGTGAGAATTTTCCAGAAAAAAAGTTATGTGTGATCGAATTCAAGCGTGATAGTGTGATTTCTTTATATTTGGCTGGAAAACCACAAGTGGCTATCGTTAGAGCACTCCAGCATTGAAAAGTGAATGTGTGTAAATCTTTTATGTCTCGTACCATCGCTCGTTACCGTGATAATGGTAGCGTAGCCTGACGTCAAGGAAGTGGAAGGAAGAAAACAGCAACATCAGCAGATATGGTTCGTAAAATAAGAAGCGACTTGAGCTGAAAATATAGGAATATTCCATTCGGCAAATATTGAAAAATTAGCTCGGGGTAAAGCCATTGAAATTCCAAAGTACAAGAACTTACACCGCAACAGAAAGAAATTAGACTCAAAAGAGCTAAAGAGTTGCTTTGCTTGGCCGAATGTGGTGAACTGCCGAATTTGGTTTTTGTAAACAAACAAAATGATTGGTTTACTTGCCAAAGAGGTCAGCTGAAAATGTGCACCTTCGGTTGGCCACCAGAACTGAAGCACCGGCCATGGTGATGGTGTGGGCCGCCATATCAGTCAATGGTCGCTCTCTACTCGTATTAATGGACCGTGGCATCAGAATAAATGCCGAATATTATCGCGAAAATATTCTGGAGGGTGTATTAAAGCCTTGCACACGCAAGCATTTTCTGTCGCAGACCTTGGACAACAGGACTCAGAATGGTTACAAAATGAAGTTCCTCGCTTCATTACCAGCGCACAATGGATAGCAATCCTTTGGACTATTGTGTCCGGAGCAAGGTTGGTACTAAAAAATACCAAAGTGTCGATCACCTCATGCAAGCACTTCGCCGGGAATGGGCCAAAATACCGCAGATCATCATTGGCCGTTTGAAGGCCATAATTCGTGCCAAAGGAGACCAATTCGAACAAATCAAAACTTATTCTAAAATTTAATGCTATTTCCGACATTTTTTACTTTAATTCAATAAAATTAAAAAAAAAATAAACTATTGCGTTTGACTTTTTTGCAGTTTTTACCTCTTCCTGTAGAGGTACCTTCCGATATTCGTTATTTTTATTTTCCACCTTTTCCATGGATTTGTCTAAAAATTAGTATTTGTAGTTCGTAACATTGAATATCCAAGATTTCGTATAGCGCACATATAACGGTCCCTTCGGATATTCGGTATTTTGACAATTTAAGTCCATATTGGTCAACGGATCCTATGGTTCAGCATGTTATATTGAATATATAGTTCGACATTCGATAGTTTGATAATCCTAGTCACAATTACCCACGAAATTATGTCAGATTTGATATTTAAGACTAGCAATATATAACAATCGTTGTAGAGTAGTTGTCTATAGAGGCTCCCGTTTTAGTATGGCCCTCATATAACGGCTCCTACCCTTATATTGTTATTTATACCCTCCACCATACTATGGAGGGTATATTAACTTTGTCATTCCGTTTGTAACTCCTCGAAATACTCATGTCAGACCCAACAAAGTATATATATTCTTGATCAGCGTAAAATTCTAAGTCGATTTAGCGATTTCCGTCTGTCTGTTGTAATCAAACTATCTTTCGAACGAATTGAGATAGAAGGCTAAAATTTTGCACACGTGTTTATGTTTCCAGTAGGCACGTTAAGTTCGTAAATGGGCCATGTAGGTCCACGTTTTCATATACCCCCATATAACAGTACCTTCCGATATTCGGTATTTTTATGATTTTGGAGACATTATTCACCGGAATTGATTTAACTTTGGTATTTGAAGTTCGAAATGGATACTACAGCCACTTGTGATGTCCAAAATTATCATCCCAGTACACTGTCCCCTCACCCATTCTGACAATGACAAAGAAAGTGTTAATGATGCTACTATAGCCGATAATGATGCCTCCTCGTTAAATGCCTCCTCTCTGATGATGATAGTTGTGGTTGGTTGGTTGTAGAACATGTGTCAACTGTCTGTCTGCATTCAAAAAGATGATGTATTCCCATTTAGAAATTAATCAAATACTAATTGCCCGCCAAACGGACTGATTGCGTTGCGTGTTTTGTTGTTAGGTACGAACATATACGCGCTTTGTTGTTGTGCTGGTTGTCAGCCATCCTGGTGTCTGACATAAGGTATGACTATGTCAACATGGGCATGCGACACATTATTTGCTTTGTTAATTCATAGATACCGTCAAAATTAGACAGTGTGTGAGAGAGAGAGCGAGAGAGAGAGCCAGATCAAGTGAGAGAAAGCATAATTCATACGAAATAATGTGTTAAAAATCTTTTATGCTTATATGCACCCAATTTAGTTGACATGATTATGCGTGCCTTTGATGTAAAAATATTGTACTACTGCCACCTATCCCATATTTAAACCCACTCTCCCATAGGGGCAGGGGTTGCAGGGTTCCCTGCCACCATACGCACATGTCATTTGAATGAAAAGTGTACACAATTTATGCATTTTGTTGCATTCATCAGTTCCAATACATAAATCTCTCCGTTCAGTCATAAATGTACGAGACGCCCAATGGACTGGCTCTGAGCGAAGATGGCTGGCGATGACGATGGTGTGATGCGATGCTTGCAATGTGAAAAAAATTATAAATTACTTGCATAGATTCGTCGTCATCGTTTCATTTTTCAATTGTGTGTAGTTGCAGCTGAAAGGGAGTGTTAGGTGAGGGGGCAGTCCATGTTCATTTGCTCTTAGCCACTGTGTTTTGCTATATTTCCGCGTGTGTATGCGATTTCGTAAAATGACCAATTTATCATTTTTGCCTGTGTGGCATCACTAGCACTGCCCTAGTCAAGTGTTTTTGTTGTCATTGCAGTTTGTTTGCTTGTTGTTATTGTTGTGGTTCTCAATGTTTATTGATTGTAATTAAAACAAATTCTCACCTAATTTGTAAATCTGTTGATCTTATTTAAAACACCTAAATACTGCCTTTACTATGGAAAGAGAAAGGGGGATTGTGATCGAAGGTCATTACAGAAGAAGATCGTCATTTAGAACCTATAGTGCATGGTATATATATATGACTAACTGACTGACCTAGAATCAATGTCCAGACAAAACATGTGAAGCTGGAATAGAGGTAAATTCGTACTATACAGAGTGAGAGGAAAAATCTGCAACCAACTTCAGACTAGTGTCATTTCTAAGCCACTCGTCCGACAGCTGTTGAAATTATTCCAGTGACAGCTCATTATATTGTTTACAAGCGTACAAAAGCATTTTGGTGAGAATTTTACAGAAAAACAGTTACGGGTTGCCCATATTCGACGGACCCATGTTTTTTTTTCTAAAAAATCTAAGAAAAAAATAAAAATTTGGCGGTTGGCAATGTTAATCATTTAATTTGTTCCAAGTAGATTTGTTTACATCAATTTTTTTGAATATGATATCTCTCAAATGGCCGCCTCTGGCGTTGATGACGTATTGTGCCCTTTTTGCTGCATTTTCCATCGTTTTTGCCAACATTTCGGCCGGAATAGCGGCTATTTCTTCACGAATGTTGTCCTTGAGCTCTTCTACGGTCCTTCGCTTGTTAACGTAAACCTTTGACTTCAAATATCCCTACAAGAAGAAGTCAGGCGGCGTCAAATCGGGCGAACGAGGTGGCCAGTCCAAATCACCATTTTTCGACATCAAACGGTCCGGAAACAAATTCTTCAGAAAATCGATTGTTATGCGACTTGTGTGCGGTGGAGCGCCGTCTTGTTGAAACCAGAACTGCCTCATACGCTTTTGACGAATAATTGGCATCACAAAACTGGTCATCATGTCGCGATAACGCTCCTAACAGCATGGCCATTTTTATTTTGGAAGAAAAACGGCCCAATGACCGTTTTCGTACTAACGCCGCACCAAACTGTGACTTTTTCGTCATGAAGAGGCTATTCCTGAATCTCCTGAGGATTTTCAGTGGCGTAAAAACGGCCATTTTGCTTATTTACGGTCCCATTCAATGTGAAATGGGCTTCATCGGACATGATAATTTTGTTCCAAAATTGCTCGTCATCTTCGGCCATTTCGATGACACTTTGTGCCCATTCGAATCGACGAGGCTTGTTCGCAGGGAACATTCTTTGCGTCAATTGTATTTTGTACGGGAACAAATGCAAATCAATGCGAATAATCCGTTGTAAAGTGGACCGAGCCATGCCCGACTGTTGAGAACGGCGTTTTTGGGATGTTCTTGGGGACCTCTCAACACTGGCTCGTACGGCAGCGATATTCTCGGCCGATCGCTTTGGTCGACTTTTATATGGCCTCTTCGGATTAGAAAGAGCCTTACCAGTCGACAATTTTTCGTATAAACGCTTAATGGTGTTCTTAGAGGCGCACTTCTCACATTTTTTTTCACAATTGACTTCTTCTGTTGAATGTAAATTTCAACTATTTCAGAGCGCTCGCGTGGCGTGTATTGGTTCATGGTAAAAATCTGCTTGGACTGACGCTTCAAACGCGGTATGTCATTAAGCGATGTGACATCTCTGTCAAAAGTTATGGCGTTGCCAGATGGGTCCGTCGAATATGAGCAACCCTGTATTTGTGATGGAATTCAAGTGTGATAGTGTGATCTCTTTGTATTTGGCTGGAAAACCACAAGTGGCTATCGTTAGAGCACTCCAGCATTTAAATGTGAATAAATCTTTTGTGTAGTAGTGTAGTAGAAGTGGACGGAATAAAACAGCAACATCAGCAGAAATGGTTCGAAATGTAAAGAAGCAAATTGATCGAAACCCGCGTTGCAGTGGCTGAAAAATGGCTCGTGGGCTGAACATATCGCAATATTTCATTCGGCAAATATTGAAAAATTAGCTCTGGGTAAAGCCATTGAAATTTTAAAAAGTGGAAGAACTTGCACCGCATCAGAAAGAAAACAGACTGAAAAGAGCTAAAGAATTGCTTCGCTTGGCCGAAAGTGGTGAACTGCCGAATTTGGTTTTCTCCAATGAGAAAACATTCGTTGTCCAGAAGTTTGTCAACAAACAAAATGATCGTGTTTACCTGCCAAAGATATCAGCAGGAAATGTGCATCTTCGGTTGGCCACCAGAACTCAAGCGCAGGCCACGGTGATGGTGTGGTGTGGTCCGCCATAACAGCGGATGGTCGGATGAGGTTCCTCGCTTCATTTCCAGTGCACAATGGCCACCAAAACCTCCGGATACCAATCCGCTGGACTATTGTGTCTGGAGTATTTTGGAAAGCGAAGTCGGTACTAAAAAATACCAAAGTGTCAATCACCTCAAACAAGCGCTTTGCCGGGAATGGGCCAAAATACCGCAGAGGCCGTTTGTCCGTTTGAAGGTCATAATTCGTGCCAAAGGTGACCAATTCAAACAAATCTACACTTATTCTAAAATGTTATGCTATTTCCGACAGTTTTTGCTTTCATTCAATAAAAATAAATAAAATTTAAAAATTATGGCGTTTAACGATGTTATGACGTATGTGAACGGAAAGAGCGAAAAAATTTTGGTATGAAGATGATTGTGGAAATGTGTACTAAGTGTAGGAACTGTACTTAATGGTACTAAATTTGAAACAGTTTAGTTTAGGGTAAAGGAATGAAGTTGGAATTTTGAACTTTTGGCCATTTAATGGTGGTTTCGGAACTGTGTACAATAATTGTACGAAATGTACTGGATGGTACCAAATTCGGTATTGGGTGAAGGAATAGAGACAAAATTCTGAAATTTGAAGAATACTGATGCTACTGCTGCGTTTGAGATTTGGTGGTGATTTGGAAATGTGTCGTATATTTGTACGAAAAGTACTAAATATTACTACATTTGGAATTGAGAGAAATGATAGGGCTGCAATTCTCAAATTTGATATTGAGATCTCTGTTGATATCTGGAATTGAGATATGTAGGTGGTTTTGAGTGCTCCTATAATAATTTTCGAAAAAGTACTAAGTTGAACCATATTTGATATTGGGTAAAGGGATATAGATAAAATTCTGAAAATTTGAAATGTGAAGAATACTGTTGTTATCTATGTTTGAAATTTGGTGCTGAATTGGAAACGTGTCGCATATTTCTACGAAAAGTACCAAATATTACTACATTTGGTATTGAGGGAAATAATAGGGCTGGAATCCTCAAATTTAATATTGAGATCTCTGTTGATATCTGGAATTGAGATATGTAGGTGGTTTTGGAAGTGCCTATAATAATTTTCAAAAAAGTACTATGTGGTATCACATTTTGTTACTGAGTGAAGGGATAGAGATAAAATTCTGAAATTAATTATTTAGAGTATTGAAGGTATCTGCGTTGGTTTGCAAATGCTTACTATATTTGTGCGAAAAGTACTAAATGGTAATAAATTTGCTAATGGGAGAAGAGATAGATCTGGAATCCCCAAGTTTAATATTGAGGTCTATAATTGGCAACTAAAAGTTGATATCTAAAATTGAGATCTGGTAGCGGTTTTGCAAAAGTGTACCACAATTGTACTAAATGGTACTAAATTTGGTAATGGGGGAAATTAAAGAGCTGAAATCCTGAAATGTGATCTTAATGTAACTGTGATATCTAAGATTGAGTTATGGAGATTTTTTCGGAAATGCGTACTAAGCGGTACTAAATTGACTATTAAGTGAAGGGAATTCTCAAATTTAATATCGAGATCTGTGTTGGTATCTAGCTTTGAGATATGGAGGTGATTTTGCAAATGCGTAATATAATTGTTCGAAAAGTACTAAATGGTACTCATTTTGGATACCTAGGATAAGAGAGATGTATTTTGTTATGAATAGGCTTACGAAATGTTCCTAAATATGATTAGACAAATTTGTCTAACTGAACAAATTGTGCATTTTGAGTAATAACGAAAAGGGCTTAATATGAACTGTTGGAACGAATTTAAAATTTGGATGATGTAGCCGCCGGCGGTGTTGATTTTTGGTATTTGTTCTAGATAATTAATATTGAATGTGCAGCTTCTTTGAGAAATATATTTGAAAGACACTTACGTTTTCCTTTTCTTCGTAGCAAGAACTTACCTGTAAAATAATAAAAAAAAGGGTTCATTAGTTTTATAGCAAAAAAAATCAATTATTTTGTTTATATGAATGGATGATAATAAAATATAATTAATAAGACAACAATTATGCGCCGAAACATTGTTTATTAGCTGGGCAACAATGCAGCAATATGAGCCCAAGAGACGTAGCACAATGGGTTATTCTGGAATAAAATAAAACACTTTTAAAGGTAGTTTATAGGTGGTAGATTTTAATAATATATTCTAAAGGGGTGTCCAACAACTCCAACTGGAACAATATTCTATGTTACTCTGGAGTCACATGATCGAGTATTATTTTTCCAATCATTAACGTATTCATAGAGCTCGAATGTCGGTAAAATCTTCAAGAAACCTTCTTTATGAGCTTCTATGAGCAGAAGATCTTAGTGTGGTTTTCTACAGAGAGGTGCTTTGTATGAGGTCTAATATGTAGACTAGACCTTCAAAATGTCCAACATTGACAGAAAAATGCGTATGATCTTTAATAGGAAGATGGTCTGTTGGAAGGAGACCTACGAGATGTATTAAATGCACAGAATTCTGAAAGATTCACTCTGTACAGAATATCTGCGAAAGGTCTACCCTAGACAGAAGTTGTGCGAAATATGCCTTTCGAATGGTATCTATATGGCCGGAAGACTGATCATCTATGAACAGAAGACCGTTTAAATTGTTTATAATATTTGTTTATGATCTGAAGACAGAATAATATCTCCTTTGCTTCTATGGAGAGAAGGGTAAAGGTATTAAACACACAAAAGATATTAAAAAAAATCTATGGCCTTTTAGTTTTCCCCTGATAGAAGACCATTTGAGGAGATGTTTTTAAAGAAGACCATTAGAAATTTCTTGAAGATGAATTAAAAAGAATAAACTTTTTTAAAATCCTCTATTGAGAGAAAACTTTTAAAGGCTCACAATTGAGAGAAGATTTTTTAAAGGTTCTCTATGGGAAGAATAGTTTTTCCGTGAATTATATAGTCATTAGTACTTTTATGAAAGGAATTTGAAAGACGACCTTCTATGGTCTGCTATTGAGATTATACCTTCTGAAGTTTCTTTACATAAAGAAATGTTCATAAAGTTCTCATATTGAGAAGATCTTTTCAAAATCTTCAATTAAGAGGGGGAATTTTAAGGTTGATTCAAAGGTCTCCTAAAATTTTCTTCAGTATTCTATGGAGAGAAATACTTTTAAAAGTTCTCAATTGAGAGGGCACTTCACAGAAGTTATGTGCTTTATAGAGATAAGTGATTTTTCAAGGTAAGATCTTTTCATCCTCTCTTTTTGGAAAATAAAGAAAGAGAGAGTGAGAAAGACAGAGACTAACAGAGATAACTTTAAAGGAGATATGTTGAAGAAGACCTATTAAATGTTCTCTATTCGGGGTAAAACCCTTTAAAGGTCCTCTATGACGCGAATTGCCTTTGCATGTTTTCTATGGACGAAATAGTTGTTTCTATGGACAAGGAAAATTCTTCCACATACAAAGAAATTACTAAGTCTTGCTATGGATAGAATACCTCTTATAATAGAGAGATAACCTTATAAGAGTTCTATATACACAGAAGGGAACACATAATACACATGGTAAGCGCTCGTCTATGGCAGATAGAGGATCTTTATTTTTATAAGTTAAGGCTATAGAGGGTATATATCAATGAAATAACGGGGTTAGACCCCTTTTGACGAAATCCGTCCTGGTATATTTGGAGTCGATGTAGCCCTATCTGTATGTCCCTCTATCCATGTCTAATCGACTTGATCAACATTTCGTTCAGACCATATGTATTTAGACCATATGTCTTTTTTTTTGACAAAATCCGTTTCAGGATATTTGGAGTCGATCTAGCGATGTCCGTCCGTCTCTCTGTCCGGCTGCTGCGCATGACAACTCTCGAAGGAAGTATTCGATTTGTTCCCAACTTGTTACATCGTCATATTATTATCAAATGTACATCGAGTTCGGAGATGGGCAATCTCGGCCAACTCCTTGTGGTGCCTCCACAAAAAAAGGTCTTAATTCTCAAAAAAAAAAAAAAAAAAAAAAAAAAAAAAACGAAAATGTCAATTTAGCCATTATATTAGGGTCTGTACGACGACGTGGACCTGCATAGGCAATTTTTGTCATAGGTCATTACAATATTCGAATGCGAAACTTGGAAAAAAATCGGTGAATAATGTAGCCAAAATCATCAAAATACAGAATATCGGGAGGTGCCGTTATATGGGGGCTATGCGAAGGCATAGACCTGCACTGACAATTTTCTGTCATAGTCTGTAGTATCCATTATGAACTTCAAATACCAAGCTTGAAACAATTCCGCTGAATTAAATCGCTAAAATCAAATATATATGGAGACTATACCAAAACCTACCTACCTGGCCTATTTCCAATACCAAAAGTCCTGCAGACATAATATACATTTGAGAAAAATTTTATCAACTTACTTCATTTCGTTCGGATGCTAGAGTGATTTCCACAGATGCACGGACATCGCTAAATCGACATTTTATGCTGATCAAGAATGTATATACTTTGTGGGATCTAGAATGTATATATTTCGAGGTGTTACAAACGGAATGACAAACTTAATATACCCTCCATACTAATATTTGTATTAGTGACAGGTAAGGTGCGAAAATGGACAATATCGGTCCACTCCATCAGGTATCTCGCCCAACAAAGAGCCAACATTTTGAATAATAATAACCCTGATAAAACGGGATGTAAAAGTCCTATAGTCTTAAAAATACTCACATCACAATATAGGTCCAAAATGGATAATATTGGTCCATTCCATCAGATACCTTCCCCGCAAATGGTCATCATTTTGAATACCCATGGTAGAAACCGGATCATTTCCTCTGGTACAAAATACAAACGCTAAAAGAGACAGAAATAAGCATCCAACTCTCTTAAAATCTCACTCGCTCAAATAGTTTTGTTAACACAAGATCTGTTGTGAACATGATGTATATCTGCGAACCCCTCCTGGTACTCACCACAAAAGGTCATAAATTTCGATATTTTTTTCTGTCATAACTTACGACTCCTTTCAACTTGTTATATCTAAATATTTCTCTGAGCCACCACCCTGAGATGAATGGCTGAGGGTATACATCTGATACTTTTTAACTTATTTTAATAAAACTTGATCGGAAAAATTGTTTCACCCCCTTTGGTATTTCCCCAACAAAAACTAAAAATTTTGCGAAAAAAAAAAAAAATAAATATCTAAGGGGTATCCGTCCGATGCAGTTTAAGCTTGCAACATTGTAATAATTGGGTAAGACTTGGGTCAGCTGCTTAAAAGGACAGTAGTAGACCACTTTTTCTTGAACCTAGTTTAAATAATAATAACTCCCGTAAAATTGAAAGCCCTTGTGTAATTTTAATTGAGCATATCACTTTTTTAATATGTTTGTCAATATCAGAACCTGACCTCCAAAAAAAAAAAAACCCGCTCGAATTTGAACATAGAGTGAGACTCACTCGAATTCGAGCGGGGACGTTCATGGTGCAGGAAAAAACGAGCAATCTCTTTTTTTTTTTGTCGTTCGAATAAGAGTGAGTGTTAGCATAATCGATTTTGTAACTAAAAATTAAAAAAAAAAAATAACAGAGAATAAAAATAATATTTTGAAATTCCAACATCCCAATGTGCCACAATTGTCTGGTGGATCGTTAATTTGTTACGATTTACGTGGAACTCATAAAGTTTTTAGAATGGCATTCGAAATAACGAAAAAAGCCATGTGTTTGATTTTTTGCTGAGGCGGTCATTTGTGAAAGAAACGAAAAAGAGATTCGGATCAAAATCGATATTTTGTTTATTTCCCTCACATATTTCACTGAAGGCTAACATGGAGGGGAAGTCGTAAATAAGTTGCCACCATTGCCAGATGTTGGCAATACAAAACCCAAAACAAAAAAAAAAAAAATGAGAATAAAATGATGAGGTTATTATGGAGGTTGTGGTGATGGCGGTGAAATCGCAAAGCCATGAATGCATAGAATAGCATTTGAGGTAGAAAACAACGCATTGTACCTGTAGTCTGTTTTTTTTTTTTCACAAAGATGTATTTTTGCAACATAAAATATAAAACTAAACTGCATTTGAAATAAAATCATGTTGATCAAATGCATCAATGAAAATTTAGGATTCTCTTTTTGCTTCGCATCAATAGCACCATATGTGACAATTTAGACAAAAAAAAAAATACAGCAGACATTCGGCAACCAAATTTCAATTAATTTTGTTTCTAAATCTAATAATAAGAATTAGCACAGAGAACTTAGTCACCCAAATTTTATTTAGGTTAAGGGGTTGCGAATGTTTTTCCGAATGTGCATTTCATTTCAATTTATTGCCACTTGGCTGGCTATCACCATCGATGTGTACTTTTTTTGCTTGTTTGCATTACACTTGACCATTTCATTCTAACTTCAAATGCCACCACCAAGTGTCGATTGACTATGATTAACAAGTGAAATCAATGTCGAGTTGAAGGTTTAATAAAAATAAATAGCTACAGTACGGACTGCTTAGGTGCAAATATTTAGGTCGATCCTTCGTATGTTAAAAAAATATGTATGGTCTTCTATGAGAAGACCCACTTCAGCAGCTCTTCTATGAGAAGACCCACTTCAGCAGCTCCTCTATGAGAAGACCCACTTCAGCAGCTCTTCTATGAGAAGACCCACTTCAGCAGCTCTTCTATGAGAAGACCCACTTCAGCAGCTCTTCTATGAGAAGACCCACTTCAGCAGCTCTTCTATGAGAAGACCCACTGCAGCTCTCCTATGAGAAGACCTTCAGCTCTTCTATGAGAAGACTTTCAGCTCGTGAATGAGAAGACCTTCTAGTCTTTTATGAGAAGACCCACCACAGCTCTTCTATGAGAAGACCCACTTCAGCTAGTCTATGAGGAGACCCACCACAGCTCTTCTATGAGAAGACCCACCACAGCTCTTCTATGAGAAGACCCACCACAGCTCTTCTATGAGAAGACCCACCACAGCTCTTCTATGAGAAGACCACCACAGCTCTTCTATGAGAAGACCCACCACAGCTCTTCTATGAGAAGACCCACCACAGCTCTTCTATGAGAAGACCCACCACAGCTCTTCTATGAGAAGACCCACCACAGCTCTTCTATGAGAAGACCCACCACAGCTCTTCTATGAGAAGACCCACCACAGCTCTTCTATGAGAAGACCCACCACAGCTCTTCTATGAGAAGACCCACCACAGCTCTTCTATGAGAAGACCCACCACAGCTCTTCTATGAGAAGACCCACCACAGCTCTTCTATGAGAAGACCCACCACAGCTCTTCTATGAGAAGACCCACCACAGCTCTTCTATGAGAAGACCCTCCACAGCTCTTCTATGAGAAGACCCTCCACAGCTCTTCTATGAGAAGACCCACCACAGCTCTTCTATGAGAAGACCCACCACAGCTCTTCTATGAGAAGACCCACCACAGCTCTTCTATGAGAAGACCCACCACAGCTCTTCTATGAGAAGACCCACCACAGCTCTTCTATGAGAAGACCCTCCACAGCTCTTCTATGAGAAGACCCACCACAGCTCTTCTATGAGAAGACCCACCACAGCTCTTCTATGAGAAGACCCACCACAGCTCTTCTATGAGAAGACCCTCCACAGCTCTTCTATGAGAAGACCCACCACAGCTCTTCTATGAGAAGACCCACCACAGCTCTTCTATGAGAAGACCCACCACAGCTCTTCTATGAGAAGACCCACTGCAGCTCTTCTATGAGAAGACCCACCACAGCTCTTCTATGAGAAGACCCACTGCAGCTCTTCTATGAGAAGACCAACTGCAGCTCTTCTATGAGAAGACCCACTGCAGCTCTTCTATGAGAAGACCAACTGCAGCTCTTCTATGAGAAGACCCACTGCAGCTCTTCTATGAGAAGACCCACTGCAGCTCTTCTATGAGAAGACCCACTGCAGCTCTTCTATGAGAAGACCCACTGCAGCTCTTCTATGAGAAGACCCACTGCAGCTCTTCTATGAGAAGACCCACTGCAGCTCTTCTATGAGAAGACCCACTGCAGCTCTTCTATGAGAAGACCCACTGCAGCTCTTCTATGAGAAGACCCACTGCAGCTCTTCTATGAGAAGACCCACTCCACTGCAGCTCTTCTATGAGAAGACCCACTGCAGCTCTTCTATGAGAAGACCCACTGCAGCTCTTCTATGAGAAGACCCACTGCAGCTCTTCTATGAGAAGACCCACTGCAGCTCTTCTATGAGAAGACCCACTGCAGCTCTTCTATGAGAAGACCCACTGCAGCTCTTCTATGAGAAGACCCACTGCAGCTCTTCTATGAGAAGACCCATAGCAGCTCTTCTGTGAGAACACCCACCACAGTTCTTCTATGAGAAGACCCACTTCAGCTCTTCTATGAGAAGACCCACTTCAGCTCTTCTATGAGAAGACCCTTCAGCTCTTCGATGAGAAGACCTTCAGTTCTTCTACGAGAAGACCCACTTCAGCTCTTCTACGAGAAGGCCCACTTCAGCTCTTCTATGAGAAGGCCCACTTCAGCTCTTCTATGAGAAGGCCCACTTCAGCCCTTCTATGAGAAGGCCCACTTCAGCCCTTCTATGAGAAGGCCCACTTCAGCCCTTCTATGAGAAGGCCCACTTCAGCCCTTCTATGAGAAGGCCCACTTCAGCTCTTCTATGAGAAGGCCCACTTCAGCTCTTCTATGAGAAGGCCCACTTCAGCTCTTCTATGAGAAGTCCCACTTCAGCTCTTCTATGAGAAGACCCACTTCAGCTCTTCTATGACAATGACCTTCTGATCTCCAATGAGAAGACCTTCTGATCTCCTATGAGAAGACCTTCTTGTCTTCTATGACAATGACCTTCTGGTCTTCTATGAAAAGACCTTCTGGCCTTCCAAGAAGTCTTCTGTCTATGGAATATCTTTAATAGGTCTTCTGTCTTTAAAAGACCTTCAAGTGATCGTCTGTGTATAGAAGACTTTCAGCAGGTCATCTGCTAATAATAGACTTACTCTTAAAAAGGTCTTCGGTTGTTGTTTTCGATAGGTCGTCAAGTACAAACTTTTTTATAAGTGTTATTTTTACACAAAATTTTACAAGATTTCTATTTGCAATTATTGAGAGTGTACTGTAACCAAAATCGATATTGGCAATGCGACAAGTAATACATCAGCGACAGAGGTGGCTGCAGTAGCATCATCAACAAACCACCTGTCGATTAGCAATTACTTTAGCAAGGAAACAACTAATCATTGTGTCCCCTGCCTACACACCTCTTTCCCCTGTCTCAGCAAACTTATCTAGAGATTTGTAAAAATTTGTAGAAAAAAAAAAACACTTGTTTTAAAAGTTGAAAATCGAATTTCTATTTTAGAACAACATTACAAATCAATTTGCTATTTTATGTAGGTTAGGTAAATTAGTTTATTTTTTTCTAATTAGATAAACAATTTGTTTGAGTTGGACTGAGTTGGATCGGGAAAACTCAGTATTTTGGGAAAACATGTTTTACATAGCTCTGTAATTTTCGATCAATTGTATTAAGACAAGTTTGTTTCTGTCCAAATCCGTATATTTTTCATTTGATAAATATTTTTTTTTTTTTTTGTAAATAGCTCACAACCCCCGTTCACCTCTATTCGTCTTTGAGCCCATGTAGGAGTCTTTAGAATAAATCACAATAAATTCCCTAGACACTTAATAATATTCCCCCTTCTTTTTACTTATTCAAAGTTGATCGCTTAAATAGGATATTTCATATTTAGTCGAGTGACTGGTCTTTCTTTTCTTTGGTTGGTATTGTCTGTTTATTGTCTATAATTCGGTCTTAGAGACCATCATCATCATCATTTCCATATTAACTTAACAAGTGGTCGTTGCCCGTTGTACCCCAACGGCCGACCGGCCAACTGTTGGCAATTGAATTGTGTACCGAGAACCAGACATCGCATTAAGTAGCATCATCAACAAAATATTTTACATATTTGCCTTCAAATCAAACAGCTACTTATTCGTTGGGAACATACGACATTTGCGGTGGCATGGGCAAAAATGGCAAAGGAGATAACTAATAAAAAATGTATATAAAAAAGAAATCTTAATAATAATTTAGAAGTTGACAACGTTACTAAGAGGTAACATTTATTACCCGAAAAAGTTGAAAAATTGTGTAAGTTAAGCTAGTTTGCATTTTATCACTGTTTCTCTGTAAATCCCTAAGTACATTTGCATTATAAATACCTAAAACATGAATATCAAATGATAAATAAATAGATAGATAATAATTTTACAACATATTATATGATATCATACTTCATATCCCCCTCATTTTTCCCCTCCCCCTCTTCATAAGTAGGTAGATATCAACCAAACATTTGGTTAAGAAAAATCTGCCATGCCATGAGTTATCCACAATTAGTCAACAAACAATTAACAACGAAAAGGTGAAATATCTATACATCCATTGCCTCGGGGGGCCATTGAAGATGTGAGTGAATGGAATTTGACAAAAGACGTTTTTTTTTGTTGTTGTCACTAATGGAATGGAGAATCTACATTTAGCATATCAGTCAATACGGTTGTCACACACTGAATAAAGGTGATCGCGAGAAATGTTTGTTTGTCAAAAAAACTATGGCTGCCAAAATGTACATGAAATGCTGTCAGCAGATGGGGAATCTAAGAAATACCCATTGGAGAGAAAACAAATTAGACGTATCAGTCTGTTTTGCCGCCAGTTGCATGCCTACATTTTTGAACTAAGGAAGAGCATTTGGAAATTTTTGAAAAATAACACCAGTAAAGAAAGTCTTTAAAGTCGGGCGGGGCCGACTTTATGATACCCTACACTACTTTGCTAATTTAGTAGAGCTGCGCATAACAATTAAAAGTTTTTATGGGAGAATTCAATCATACACGCTATGATTATAATTATAATTTAAAGTTCAAAGGACTAAATATGTCGAAGAAGCATTTGGACTTGGGACTTGTATTGCCCATTTGGTGTAAAATTAATTTGAAATCAGATAAAGATATATATGGGAGCTATATCCAAATCGGAACCGATCTCTATAAAATTTGGCAAAAATATTTCTGAGCTGTATTTGATATATTTCCCTGAATACCGTTGTTACGGAGTGCATATTACGGCTGTGGGTAACAAATATGACAAATCGGATGAACAGTATATATGGGAGCTATAGCTATATCTGAACCGATCTTCACCAAATTTGACATACTTGCTTCTAGACTCAATTCGGACGTAAGTACCAAATTTCATCCAATTTGGGCAAAAGTTAGACGTTTGGTGCACAATCAAAGGTAAATCGGACGAAGTTATATATGGGAGCTATATCCAAATCTGAACCGATCTCGATAAAATTTAGCAAATGTATTTCTGAGCTGTATTCGATATATTTCCCCAAATATTGTACATATTACGGCTCTGTACATATTACGGCTGCGGAGGACACAACAAATCGGATGAACATGGGAGCTATAGCTTTATCTGAACCGATTTCGATTAAATTTGGCATACGTATTTTCAGGCCCAATCTGATCGTAAGTGCAAAATTACTATTCGGACTGATATTACACGTTTGGTGCACAATAAAAGGCAAATCGTACGAAGATATATATGGGAGCTATATCTAAATTTTTACCGATTATCTCCAATTTCAATAGGGTTCGTCCTTGGCCCAAACAAATGATTTGTGCAAAATTTCATCTAAATAGGGCAATAAATGCGAACTGTACTTTGTTTACAAAAATACATGGACAGACGGACGGACGGACATGTATAAATCGACTCAGTATGTGATTCTATGCAGATCATTAAAAGGAACTATGGGTCTATCCTTTTGCCTGTTACAAACAAATGCACAAAAACATAATACCCTGACCACCTTGTGGTGTAGGGTATAAAAAGGCATGTCCGTAAACATAAATTATAGTAGCAACCAGTAACGAAAGGTCTATGATCGGGCGGGGCCGACTATATGATGCCCTACACCACTTTGCTTATTTAGTAGAGCTCACGTAACAAAAGTTTATATTAACAATTTATGTGAAGTAGTTGGTATGATCTACTTCACATAAATTGTTAATATAAACTTTTGTTACGTGAGCTCTACTAAATAAGCAAAGTGGTGTAGGGCATCATAAGAACCAAATAACATTTCACATTTAAAGGTTGAAATGAAAAAACTGCAACCAATTTCAGACAGCTGTCATTTCTAAGCCACTCGTCCGACAGGTGTTAAAATTATTCCAGTGACAGCTCGTTATATTGTTTACAAGCGTACAAAAGCATTTTGGTGAGAATTTTCCAGGAAAAAAATTATTCGTGATGAAGTTCAAGCGTGATAGTGTGATTTCTTTATATTTGGCTGGAATACCACAAGTGGCTATCGTTAGAGCACTTCAGCATTTAAATATGAATAAGTATCGCTCGTTACCGTGATACTGGTAACGTAGCCTGACGTCAAGGAAGTGGACGGAAGAAAACAGCAACATCAGCAGAAATGGTTCGAAAAGTAAAGAAGCGACTTGATCGAAACTCGCGTGGCTGAAAATGGCTCGTGAGCTAAACATATCGCAATATTCCATTCGGCAAATATTGACAAATGAGCTCGGGGTAAAGCCATTCAAATTCCAAAAAGTGCAAGAACTTGCACCGCATCAGAAAGAAAATAGACTCAAAAAGGCTAAAGAGTTGCTTCTCTTCGCGGAAAGTGGTTAACTGCCGAATTTGGTTTTCTCCGATGAGAAAACATTCGTTATCCAACAGTTTGTAAACAAATAAAATGATCGTGTTTACTTGTCAAAGAGGTCAGCTGAAAATGTGCATCTTCGGTCGGCCACCAGAACTCAAGCGCCGGCCATGGTGATGGTGTGGGCCGCCATAACGGCCGATGGTCGCTCTCCGCTCGTATTAATCGACCATGGCATCAGAATAAATGCCGAAGGTTATTGCGACAATATTCTGGAGGGAGTATTAAAGCCTTGGACACACAAACATTTTTGGCTACAGACCTTGGGCATTACAACAGGACTCAACACCATCGCACTCAGCACGCATCACCCAAGAATGGTTACAAAATTAGGTTCCTTGTTTCATTTCCAGCGCACAATGGTCACCAAAATCTCCGGATACCAATCCGTTGGACTATTGTGTCTGGAATATTTTGGAAAGCAAGTTTGGCACTAAAAAATACCAAAGTGTCGACCACCTCAAGCAAGCGTTTCGCCGGGAATGGGCCAAAAAACCGCAGAGCAACATTCGGGCAACGTGTGACGGTTTCATTGGCCGTTTGAAGGCCATAATTCGTACCAAAGATGACCGATTCGAACAAATCACACCATGATTCTAAAGTTTGATGCTATTTCCGACATTTTTTTCAGTCATTCAATAAAATTTAAAAAAAAAAAATGTGAAAATTATGGCATTAGACTTTGTTGCAGTTTTTTCATCTCACACTGTGTATTAAAAAAAATATTGGAGCAATAGTTATACGGCGACGAGTTTCACCAAATGGTAAAATTTGTGTGAATATGAAAAAATTTATTCAATTTAGGCTGATATTACATATATGGTGAGCGAAAACCGTAAAATCGGATAAAGATATATATCATAGCTATATAAAAATCGGAAGCGATCTCGATACAATTTGGCAGAGATATTTTCGATCAGTATCTGATGCTTTAACACCAAGTCGAATGAAACATATATATCGTAGCTACAGCTTTATCTGAACCGATTTGAAGCAACATTTTTTACATCAAGTTCGGAATTAATAAAAAAAAAATAGATGAACTGATATTTTAGAAATTTCCTGGGATAATTTTTTTTAAATCCACATTTATAGTTGGCTTATAAAAACAAATATTTTTAAAAAAATCCACGTTTATCAATAGACCTCGAAAATATATTATTAAAAAAATCTACGTTTATCAATAGACCTTGAAAAAATATTTTTAAAAATCCACGTTTATCAATAGGCCTTAAAAATAGGCCTAGGTTCCCAGCATTTAACATTTTTAACGGTAATAAATTCTAAAACTGTATGCTAGCGTGCTATTTTTTTTAATATATAGAACATCTCAATATTTTTTCCCAATATTGAATCCGTTGTGGAGGAAATGGGACACGTCACAGCCAATTAATTTACTGACTCTAGTGTAAATTGAAATATTATATTAATTTGTTTTCATAATAGGACAAACATAGATTTTGTTTGTGTGTATTCATTTGTTTATTTTCCCTCAAAATATAAACAACAAACCGGACGATGGAAAGGTGAGAGGCAGTGGGCTCTGCACATGATATGGCGATGATGTAAGTTCCATAAAAATTGAACATTAATAACAATTTCCACACACACATAAATATGAATTCTAACATACTGTGGGGGCGCAGTGCCAATATTCACGAAAAAAAAAAACAAACTGGACAAAATGGTATTATGCGAGAATTTCGAATGAAGAATATGCCAAAATAAACAATAAAAATTATGTAGGAAAAAGGTAATATAAAAAATATTAAATAATAAAAAAGAAATAAATATAGAAAAATAATGAGGGAAAATAAAATGGTTTAAAAATATTTTTCTACATAAAAATATCAGTCGGTTTTGCCGTCAAACGTATACCCTCAACCAACACTCGATTATTTATATATCTTATGACTTCTGTTATGATAATTCAAATAGTTGACCCTCTATGGAGACCCAAAATAAATCTGAAAAAAATATTGCTATGTGTCGGGCGGAATTGGACTATATTGGTTACTTGCTTCACTCGTCGATCGAACTATTACATTTTTATATTAGATCTAATACAGATAAAAATATTGAAAAACCAGTAAAGAAAGTCTTAAAGTCGGGCGGGGCCGACTTTATGATACCCTACACCACTTTGTATATCCCAATGGGAACCGATCTCGATAAAATTTGGCAAAGATATTTCTGAGCTGTACTTGAAATATTTCCATTAATATCGTTGTTACGGAGTGCATATTACGGCTGTGGGTAACAAATATAACAAATCGGATGAACAGTATATATGGCAGCTATAGCTATATCCGAACCGATCTTCACCAAATTTTATATACTAGCTTCTAGACTCAATTCGGTCGTAAGTGCCAAGTTTCATCCCATTTGGGCAAATATTAGACGTTTGGTACACAATCAAAGGTAAATCGGACGAAGTTATATATGGGAGCTATATCCAAATCTGAACCGATCTCGATAAAATTTAGCAAATGTATTTCTGAGCTGTATTTGATATATTTCCACAAATATTGTTGTTACAGAGTGCATATTACGGCTGCGAAGGACAAAAATAACAAATCGGATAACCAATATATATGGGAGCTATAGCTATATCTGAACCGATTTCGATCAAATTTGGCATACTTATTTTCAGGTCCAATCTGATCGTACGTGCAAAGTTCCATACTATTCGGACTGATATTACACGTTTGGTGCACAATGAAAGGCGAATCGGACGAAGATATATATGGGAGCTATATCTAAATTTTGACCGATTATCTCCAACTTCAATAGGGTTCGTCCTTGGGCCAAACAAATGACTTGTGCAAAATTTCATCTGGATAGGGCAATGAAAGCGAACTGTACTTTTTTACAAAAATACATGGACAGACGGACGGACGGACATGCATAAATCGACTCAGAATGTGATCCTATGCAGATCATCAAAAGGAACTATGGGACTATCTCGTTTCCTTTTGCCTGTTACAAACAAATGCACAAATACATAATACCCTGACCACCTTGTGGTGTAGGGCATAATTAGAAGATAATCGAATATTTATATTCAAATTTATTTAAATCATAAATTCCATATTCATCTGAGGTTTCTGGTTGGGATAAATAGTTGACTTGTTTCGCAAGTTATGACAGATAAAAGTATTCAAAATTGTGTGTGAGATACCAGAAGGAGTTTGCAGATATATATCATCTTCACAACAGATCATGTGTTAGCAAAAATGTTTGTATGTGTGAAATTTGAAGAGAGTTTATATGGAAGAAGGTAAAAGGAATGGTCCGATCTCTACCATATTTGTAAAAGACCTTATGATGATACAAATATAGAGATGTTCGCGTTTTATAAGCTTCATGGATATCCAAAATTTTGACCCTTTGAGAGGGAGGTACCAGAAGGAGTGGACCGGTATATTTCATCTTCACACCAGACCTTGACTAACTAAAAATATTGTGATGTGTGTAATTTTAAGACAATTGGACTCTCGCATCACATTTTATAAGAGCTATAAGTATTCAAAATTTTGACCCCCTGTGGGAGAGGTACTTGGTGGAGTAGATGGATTTTGTCAATTTTGGATTTGGATTTGCAAAATCGGATTATTCTTTCCCTTTCTGTGCAGTAAAACCTTTGGTGGGACAGGTAACAGAAGCAGTGCACCGAAATTGTCCATCTCCGAACTCGATCTAATTTTGATAATAATAATAATAATAATACAGGGTGAGATGGAAAAACTGCAACCCACTTCAGACTGCTGTCATTTGCAAGCCACTCGTCCGACAGGTGTTAAAATTGTTCCAGCGACAGCTCATTACATTGTTTACAAGCGTACAAAAGCATTTAAATGAGAACTTTTCAGAAAATGACGTCAAGGAAGTGAACGGAAGAAAACAACAACATCAGCAGAATGGTTCGAAAAGTAAAGAAGCTACTTGATCGAAACCCGCGTCGCAGTGGCCGAAAAATGGCTCGTGAGCTGAACATATCGCAATATTCCATTTGGCAAATCTTGAAAACTGAGCTCGGGTAAAGCCATTGAAATTCCAAACAGTGCAAGAATTTAAACCGCAACAGAAAGAAATTAGACTCAAAAGAGCTTAAGAGTTGCTTCGCTTGGCCAAAAGTGGTCAACTGCCGAATTGGAAAAACTGAGAAAACATTCAAATGAGAAAACATTCGTTGTCCAGTAGTTTGTAAACAAACAAAATGATCGTATTCACTTGCCGAAGAAGTCAGCTGAAAATGTGCATCTTCGGTTGGCCACCAGAACTCAAGCGCCGACCACGGTTGATGTCAGCCATAACAACCGATGGTCGCTCTACGCTCGTATTAATCGACCGTGGCATCAGAATAAATGCCGAATATTATAGCAAAAAAATATTCTGGAGTGTGTATTAAAGCCTTGGGAAGGCAAACATTTAGGCCGAAGACCTCGGACATTCCAACAGGACTCAGCACCATCGCACTCAGCACGCGCCACTCATGAATGGTTACAAAATGAGATTCCTCACTTCATTTCCAGCGCACAATGGCCACCAAAATCTCGGGATACCAATTCGTTGGACTATTGTGTCTGGCGTATTTTGGAAAGGAAGGTTGGCACTAAAAAATACCAAAGTTTCAATCACCTCAAGCAAGCGATTCGCCGGGAATGGACCAAAATACCGCAGAGCAACAGTCGGGCAGCGTATGGCGGTTTCATTGGCCGTTTGAAGGTCATAATTCGTGCGAAAGTTGACCAATTCGAACAATTCTAAACATATTCTACAATTTGAGGCTATTTCCGACACTTTTTGCTTTCATTCAAAAAAAAAATTAAAAAAAAAACATGTAAAAATTATGGCGTTCGACTTTGTTGCAGTTTTTTTATCTCACCCTGTATATCATCTTCACAACAGATCATGTGTTAGCAAAAATGTTTGTGTGTGTGAAATTTGAAGAGAGTTGAATTGGGTTTCTTTGAGCGTTTTCTTTTTCAAAATCTTGAACCCTGTGGTGATACATATATTTAGATTTGCAATTTAATTTCGCGTTTTATGAGCTCCATGGGTATTCAAATTTTTGACTTTTGTTGGAGAGGGACCCGAAGGAGCGTATTCCATCTTCACACCAGACCAAGGGTTAATAAAAGTATTGTGATGTTTGTAATTTTAATCAATCAAACTCTCAAAATGTTGACCCTATGTGGGGGAGTTACTTGGTGGTGTGGACGAATTTTGTCCATTTTCGAACCTGACTTAGCATTGATGCACATATTAGGATTTGCAAAGTTGTAGCAAAATCGGATTATTATTCCTGTTCAGTAAAATATTATTTTTGAAGAAGTCAACCTTTTGTAGAGGATGTACCAGAAGTAGTAGACCGATATTGCCCATCTCCGAACTCGATCTAACTTTGATAATAACGATATTACGATGTACCAAGTTTGGACCAAATCGGATACTCTCACTTCGAGAATTATCGTACGAGCAAGCCAGCCAGACAGACAGATAGATGGATGGATGGACATCGCTAGATCGACTCCAAATGTCCTGAAACGGAATTGACCTGGGGTCTAAACCCGTTATTTCGATGAGGCACGTTTTGGCCGTAGCAAATTATATTTATCCTCTATAGCCATATGGCTGAGTGTATAAACGTATTTAAAAAATATATATATGAATAAAATTATATGTAATGAGATAGGCATTGTAATGAATAAAATTTAAACCTAGACATATAATAGGAGGAAGAATCAAATTACAATTGTAAATAAAAAACTTAAAAAAATCAAATATATAAAAAATATAGATAAATTAACTACAAAAAAACTATTGTTTAAAAAAATAAACAAAAGAAACTTACGCCGCCGTTCATAGCTGACAAACTTACCTGAAAAGAAAAATAAGAAACAAAACTATCATTATTGTTGCTTATAAATTAATAAAATAAAAATAAATTAATCCCGTCAACGACTACTGAAAACTGTTAAACAGTCATAAAATTAAGAAGTTTATTTATAGTTTTTCAAAAGATTTCGTTTGTTTTTTTTTTATCTGAAAGTGTTCCGCAAGATATGCTGAAGCAGTAGAAGCCAGATAGAAAATAAAACATCCAAAACAAAACAATTTACGAAAATGAAATGAGTTTGTTCACGATTGTTTTATAAATAAACATAAATTAAATACAAATAAATCTTGATAGAAAAAAACGCAAATTCTCTAAAGATCGAAAGAACAACAATAACCGAAGAGAAGAATAACAAAGTTAAACTATATATTGATGATAAAAATAGACTGCAAAAGAATAACAAAAAAAAAAAAATCAATGGCATTTTAATCTGATGGTGGCTGGTCATCAGCCACCAGCAGCAGCTACCTGCTAAAAGTAATCGTCGTCCTACGCTGAAATTTCCTTTGATTTTTTTCTATTGAAATATCCACAAAATTCGAAAACACAAACTAATAATAATAAATATTTGTGATTATTGGATGCGGGGCGCACAGTGGGTTGCAAAAAAAATTAGATTGATAATTTAATTTAATTTGTTGCAAATACAGGGTTAGATAAAAAAAAAAAACAGCAACAAAGTCAAACGCCATAATTTTAACATTTTATATTTTTAAAATATATTGAATAAAAGAAAAAAGTCGGAAATAGCATCAAATTTCAGAATAAGTTTAGATTTGTTCGAATTGGTCACCTTTGGCACGAATTATGGCCTAAAAACGGCTAATGAAACCGTCACACGCTCATCGAATGATACTCTGCGGTATTTTGACCCATTCCCGGCGCAGCGCTTGTTTGAGGTGATCGACACTTTGGTATTTTTTAGTGCCAACCTTGCATTCCAAAATGCTCCAGACACCACCAGTCCAACGGATTGGAGATTTTGGTGGCCATTGTGCCCTGGAAATGAAGCGAGGAATCTCATTTTGTAACCATTCTTGGGCGGCGCGTGCTGAGTGCGACGGTGCTGAGTTCTGTCGGAATGTTTGCGCGCCCATGGCTTTAATACACACTCCAGAATATTTTCCCAATAATATTCGGCATTTATTCTGATACCATGATCGTTGAATACGGGCGGAGAGCGACCATCGGCTGTCATGGCGGCCCACACCATCACCATTTTCGGCGCTTGAGTTCTGATGGCCATCCGAAGATGCACATTTTCAGCTGGCCTCTTTGGCAAGAGAACATGATCATTTTGTTTGTTTACAAACTGCTGGACAACGGAGAAAACCAAATTCGGCTGTTCACCACTTTCGGCCAAGCGAAGCAACTCTTTAGCTCTACTGAGTCTATGTTCTTTCTGTAGCGGTGTATGTTCTTGTACTTTTTGGAATTTTAATGGCTTTATCCTGAGCTCATTTTTCAATATATCCCGATTGGAATATTGCAATATGTTCAGCTCACGAGACATTTTTCGGCCACTGCGACGCTGGTTTCGATCAAGTCGCTTCTTTACTTTTCGAACCATTTCTGCTGATTTTGCTGTTTTCTTCCGTCCACTTCCTTGACGTATTTTTTCAAAGAAGAAAAGAAGATCTTCTCATAGAAGATGATTAGATCTTGTCCCAGATGATCAGTAGATCTTCTCCCAGAATATCCTTAGATGTTCTCCCAGAAGATCCGTAGATCTTCTCCCCGAAGATCCTTAGATTTTCTCCCAGTATATCTGTAGATCTTCGCATAGAATATCTGTAGATCTTCGCATAGAATATCTGTAGATCTTCTCCCAGAAGATCTGTAGATCTTCTCCCCGAAGATCCTTAGATCTTCTCCCACAAGATCTGTAGATCTTCTCCAAGAAGATCTGTAGATATTCTCCCAGAAGATCTGTAGATCTTCTCCAAGAAGATCTGTAGATCTTCTTATAGAATATCTGTAGATCTTCGCATAGAATATATGTAGATATTCTCATGGAAGATCTGTAAATCTTCTTATAGAAGATTTGTAGATCTACTCAATAGAAGATCTGTAGATCTTCTGCAAGAAGATTTCTGCTGATTTTGCTGTTTTCTTCCGTCCACTTCCTTGACGTCTTTTTCATGGAAGATCAATAGATCTTCTCATAGAAGATATGTAGATCTTGTCCCAGATGATCAGTAGATCTTCGCATAGAATATCTGTAGATCTTCTCCCAGGAGATCTGTAGATCTTCGCATAGAATATCTGTAGATCTTCTCCCAGGAGATCTGTAGATCTTCTTATAGAATATCAGTAGATCTTTGCATAGAAGATCTGTAGATCTTTGCATCGAATATCTGTAGATCTTCGCATAAAATATCTGTAAATCTTCGCATAGAATATCTGTAGAGATTTTAATGGAAGATCTGTAAATCTTCTTATAGAAGATTTGTAGATCTACTAAATAGAAGATCTGTAGATCTTTTTATATGTGACATGTTGATCTTCTCATAGAACTGTAGATCTTCTCATAGAAGTTCTGTAAATCTTCTTATAGAAGATTTGTAGATCTACTCAATAGAAGATCTATAGATCTTTTTATAGGTCACATGTTGATCTTCTCAAAGAACTGTAGATCTTCTCTTCTCTGTAAATTTTCTCACGGAAGATATGTAGATCTTCTCATGGAAGATATGAAGATCATCTCAGGGAATATATGTAGATCTTCTCATGGACGATATGTAGATCTTCTCATAGAAGATCTGTATGTCTTCTCATGGAGGATATGTAGATCTTCTCATAGAAGATATGTAGATCATCTTATGGAAGATCTGTAGATCTTCTCATGGAAAATCTGTAGATCTGTGGTTATTCTCATGAAAGATAAGTAAATCTTCTCACAGAGGTTCTGCAGATATAACAGAGAATCTGTAGATCTAACAGAGGATCTATAGATCTATTACCAGAAGATATGTAGATCTTCTCATTGTAAATCTTCTCATAGAAGGTCTGTATATCTTCTCATAAAAGATCTTCTCCCTGAAAATCAGTTGATCTTCTGATGGAAGGAAAATTTCTAACATCTGTGAAATTCCATAATTACATTTATAAACCATACATCCCGCCGTATTGCTAAAATTCACACACACTCAGATATCCGCCTATTTCCTATGCAATTGCAAAGACTGGTTAATCGCTTTGTTAAACGCTGTTATCGCACAACACGCGGCTGATGAATATTTGCTTAACCAACTATAAAATAATATTTGCTGCCACAAACACGCTAAAAGTCAGTGGTGCGCCAAAAAATACGAAAAGTATTAGCAAAACACCAAAAAAAAATCTAGTCACACCACCATTTACTGTGGACCCAGGAGGATGATGTGGAGGCGAACAAGGAGGTGTGTGGCTGTGTGTTGAAGAATTCATCAAAAATTTGATTGTTTTTTGATTTTATTAGCAGATATCAGAATCAGATCGACAATCAAATAAACAAACCAGAAAGATGAAAGACACTGCACACATTATGATTGCACTAAGTACGATGACATTCTGCTCGCTCCGACATGTGTAAGGAAGGCGGTGGCAAATGTCTAGCTGACAGATAAATAGAGAAGAAACATGGCATTGCAGTGCATTGCGTGCAGCGCAAGCAAGTAAAAGTTGTATTTTGTTGGTGGTGGTTTCTTTAGAGGCCCATGCAGGCAGCCAGGCAGGCAGTCCGATGTGTTTTTTCAGTTTGCTTTTGAATTTTGGCACAATGCCCAACAAATGGAAGAAGAGACATGCACTGGTAGTGAATTTGCTGTTTGCTGTGCATTGCATATCGCTGATGGCAAGGGGACCAATTCGTGGTGAAGGAAGAAGCAAGTCATAAGGGCAATTCTAAACATGTGAAACATATGGAAGTACTGACATCGCCAGGCATTCAACCCACACAAACACATGTTTTATTTGACGACACAAGAACGCCGAGAAATAAAATGTTTCTTGTTCTTGCCTTTCTCCTTATCCATCCTCCCCCTCTTTTGGTGATTTTATTGCAAACATGGAGTGAATTTTCAACGGATATAAAATATTCAAATTTGATATTCCTTCGCATATAGAAACGCTGACGATTCCTCCGCTATGACCAGTACTAACTGAAACAGAGCCGCGGTTGCCAGGCCAAACCCGCTCGAAATTCTCGATTATATGGCACATTTCTGTGCGGTGTGGGTGTTCGTACGGCTAGGAACTGAATAGGCCTTTGTATACAAATAACTAAAAAATATTTGAATTTATTTTGCAGTGAATAAACGACAAATAAGAACTAAGAATTTTATTGACATAACAATGGCTGGATTTAAGGAACGATCACAACAAAGCAAAGCAAATTCGAGTGTGTACAAACATAAATCAAGATATTTTATGTTCATACGGTGTACGGAGGAAATTAGATGCGTTATAAATCACAATTTTGATAAACAATATTTTATTTGCCGTTTTTTTTTTTTCCTAACTGAAAAACGAGCGGCATTCTGAGAAAAAGATACAGATTATATAGCTGAAAATATATATATGTATATATCACATCAATCAATCAAAATCAGTATGGTGGGAATTTTGAAATTAATTTGAAAGTTTTATTTTTATTTAAAGAGTTCGAATAACTTAATTTTCCTCATTAGCAAGCCCAAGCCCAAAAAACAAGTAAAAAATGAAGCAAAGTTCGGCTGGGTCGAACTTTTAATACTCTCCACCATTTGGAAGGAACTTGAAAATTTTCAAAAAATAATTCCGAAAACAACTACTTAATTTAAACCCGTTTTATAGGGACAATAAGAAGACGTGACCTGCTTACCCATTACGAACTTCAAATACGAAATTTGAAACAGTTCCAATGAATAATGTTGCTAAAATCATTAAAATATCGAATATCGGGAGGTACCGACCCCCTCAAAGGGTCATCATAGGCTGTAGCACACATTGCGAACTTTAAATACGAAATTTGTTACAATTCCAATGAATGGTGTAGCAAAAATCATGAAAATACCGAGTATCGGGATGTACCGTCATATGGGGGCTATACGAAGACTTGGACTTGCATACGAATTTTTTTTTTTGTTTTTTTTTTTTGGCATATGTTGTAGTACCCATTAAGATCCTCCAATATGAAATTTGAAACGATTCCGGTGAATAGTGTTGCTAAAATTATCAAAATACCGACTATCGGGAGATACCGTTATATGGGGGCTATACGAAGACGTGGACCTGCATACACACATTTTTGTCATAGGCTGCAGTTCACCTTCAAATACGAAATTTAAAATAATTCCGGTAAATAATGCCGCCAAAATCATGAAAATACAAGGAGGTACCGTTATATTAGGTCTATACCAAAACGTGGACCGACATGGCCCAATCCTGCCTACTGGTAAACTATGCATGTATGCAAAATTTTAGCTTTCTATCTCAATTCGTTCGACAAATAGCGTGATTAAAACAGACATACGGACAGACAAACAGACAGACATCGATAGAATTTTACGCTGATCCAGAATATATACTTTGTAGGGCCTATTATCAATATTTCGAGGTGTTACAAACGGAATTACAAAGCTAATATTCCGTCCATAGAATGGTGGAGGGTATAAAAAAAATTCCGAACACCATATTATTTCGCATTGAATCGACAATGCCTATAGGGTCTTTCTCGTAATATTATTATCAATCTTAGGTCGCGTTCGAAGATGGGGTAATATAGGTCCACTTCTTCTGTTCAATCCTCCACAAAAGGTTGAAATTTTCAAAAAAAAAAAAAAATCTTGCACAGAAATCCTTATCCTTTCGATAATCCGATTTGGCTTCAACTTCGCCTATACTAATATTTGCATCAGTGCTAGGTCCGGGGCCATGGACAATGTCAGTCCACTCCATCAAGTTCCTCCCCCATAAAGGGTCAACATTTTGAATATCAACGAAGCTCATAAAAGGCGAAACTGACATCCGATTCCATTCACACTTAGCACATCTCAATATTTCTATAAACAACAGTTGTCTTATAAAGAAGGTAGGGATCGGACAATTCCTTCTGGTACATCCCCAACCAAGGGTCAATGTTCTGAATAACTATAACGCTCCAAGAAAGCAAAATAATCATCCAGTTCTCTTCATATTTCACACATCCTATTATTTCTATTAACACAAGATCTGCTGTGAAGGTGGGATATATCGTTCCACTCCGTCAAGTACCTCCCCCCTAAAAAGGGTCAAATTTTTGAATATCCATAACATCCAATTCCATTCAGACTTGGTACATCTCAATATTTCCATCAACAGAAGGTCTGTTATAAATATGGTAGATATGGGAGCATTCCTTCGGGTACCTCTACAGCATGGAGGACAGCATTAGCCTTCCACCCCAGGGGTTTCGGCTCGTTATACCAACAGTTGTTTTAACATTGATAGTGAATTAGTACTAATAGCTAACACCGTACATGCTCACCGTGAGCTGCCGACCCCGATTGGACCAGTTCCCGACACATCTTAGACAACCTCGTTGTCTATGATGTTGAACCATAACGATTATACCTTGGTTGCACGATCCGTCTTACATAACCCGGATATCTCAACATTACACGCACCAACACCGTAGACCCTGAGTATGTACCATTCGTCATACTTCCACACCGTCAACATTCCGAACGCCAACATCAATCCGCACACTAACATTGAAATTCCTGATCTCCATCGCTTATCAACATCCGACGACCCATCACGAGATTCCGGTTACCTTCGAATCGAAATACTCATGTCAGACCCGACAAAGTATATATATTCTTGATCAGCGTAAAATTCTAAGACGATTTAGATTTAGTTCGTCTGTCTGTCTGTCCGTCTGTCTGTTGTAATCACGCTATCTTTCGAACAAATTGAGGTAGAAGGCTAAAATTTTGCACACATGTATATTTTGCCAGTAGGCAGGTTAAGTTCGTAAATGGAACATGTAGGTCCACGTCTTCGTATAGCCCCCATATAACGGTACCCTCCGATGTTCGGTATTTTGATGATTTTAGCGACATTATTCACCGGAATTGTTTCAAATTTGGCATTTGAAGTTCGTAATGGATACTACAGCCTAAGACAGAAAATAGTCTGTGTAGGTCCACGTCTTCGTATAGCCCCCATATAACGGTATTTTGATGATTTTAGCGACATTATTCACCGGGATTGTTTCAAATTTCGCTGTGAAGTTCGTAATGGGTACTACATCCTAAAAAATGAGCCGAAAATTTACACCTTACCAAATAATGCGGTATGGTTGAATAAAACTCGACAAACAAGAAAAAATAAGTATTATATTATTGAAATCCACTTTTTGGTCTTGTCCAATGCTGGTATTGAACACAGAGTCTTATGATTCTATATACACTTATTTTTACGTTTCATTAGGTCCATATACAAAAAAATGTATATACTCAAATTCCTATTTGTTTTTACAATACAATGTATGTTAAAATTTGATATATGTACATATTATCAAGAACTAGTAAATTCTATTAAATTTAATTAAAATACAATAATATAACATAGTCGCTGTCGTCGCTGTAGACATTTGCCAACAGACCAGACACACACTCAGACCATATAAATTTAATTTTCTAGCATTTTGTAATAATAGAAGAATCGCAACATTTTAAACAAACAACACCCCCCCCCCCAAAAAAAAAAAAAAAAAATTTTTGTGATACCAAAACACTTGCACTGTTGCACAAACACACACGTTGATGATGGTTGGTCTCCAACCAGGCAATTCCTTCCTATTCAATATTTACCATTACTATCAGATGTGAATATAATCCGAAAGTGATACACATCAGGGATGGGAAATCCATATAAAAAGTAAAAAAGAAGAAACATAGAAGGAATACCATAATGGAAATGCTTGCTCAAATGCGATTGGACGACAAGTTTTACTGACTACTCGATTTCGAGCTGGAGTACAGTACTCCTGCAAAGTAAAAAATAATAAATCGGGTTTATTCTTCTTTCCTATGCGACTCGAATAAGAGCGAGCTCGTTTGTGTGTTTTCGAGTGAAAGTTAAATTCGCTTAAAAACGAGCAGACTCTACTCCTGCCGAAACTTTGTATCCAGAAAGCTTACGAGCGCTCCCACATAAAACAAGAGTGGAAAAACGCATACCCTTCAAGTACTCTCTCCCGCGAAAATTTTTCGCTCCCGAGTTGAGTCGAGGAAACCCGACGCTGGCATCAGGCAGGTACTTTAAACGAAAAAAAGATAAAATTTAATTTCTTGGAAAAGACCTGACAGATCTTCTAACAGAAGATCTTTGGGGCTTCTAAAAGGAGATCCAAAATATACACGAATGAACGAAAAAAGCCTTTGTGGACATGCGGAAACATTTTTTCTCTTTTCTGATGAATTTTCTTCTATTAGCAAACCTTACAATGAGACTTGTTATAGAAGACCAGAATGGAGTTATTATGCAGGGGGAGATAAAAAACAAACTGCAACAAAGTCAAACGCCATAATTTTTACATTTTTATACCCTACACCACAAGGTGTCAGGGTATTATGTCTTTGTGCATTTGTTTGTAACAGGTAAAAGGAAACGAGATAGACCTATAGTTCCTTTTGATGATCTGCATAGAATCACATTCTGAGTCGATTTATGCATGTCCGTCCGTCTGTCCATGTATTTTTGTAAACAGAGCATTTATTGCCCTGTCCAGATGAAATTTTGCACAAATCATTTGTTTGGCCCAAGGACGAACCCTGTTGAAATTGGAGATAATCGGTCAAAATTTAGATATAGCTCCCATATATATCTTCGTCCGATTTGTCTTTAATTGTGCACCAAACGTGTAATATCAGTCCGAATAGTATGGAATTTTGAACGTACGTTCAGATTGGACCTGAAAATAAGTATGCCAAATTTGATGGAAATCGGTTGAGATATAGGTATAGCTCCCATATATATTCTTCATCCGATTTATTATTATTGCCCTCCGCAGCCATAATATGCACTCTGTAATAACAATATATGGGGAAATATATCTAATACAGCTTAGAAATACATTTGCTAAATTTTATCGAAATCGGTTTAGATATAGCTATAGCTCCCATATATACTGTTCATCCGAATTGTCATATTTGTTACCTACAGCCGTAATATGCACTCCGTAACAACGATATTCAGGGAAATATATCAAATACAGCTCAGAAATATCTTTGCCAAATTTTATCGAGATCGGTTCCGATTTGGATATAGCTCCCACATATATTTTTATCCGATTTCAAATTAATTGTGCACCAAATGGGCAATACAAGTCCGAATTTAAAAGATACAAATGCTTCGGCATATTTTTTCCTTTGAACTTTAAATTATAATTATAATCATAGCGTGTATGATTGAATTCTCCCATAAAAACTTTTAATTGTTATGCGCAGCTCTACTAAATTAGCAAAGTGGTGTAGGGTATCATAAAGTCGTCCCCGACCGACTTTAAGACTACCCTTACTGTTTTTTTTTTTTAATTTTATTGAATGAAAGCAAAAACTGTCGGAAATAGCATCAAAATTCAGAATAAGTATAGATTTGTTCGAATTGGTCACCTTTGGCACGAATTATGGCCTAAAAACGACCAATGAAACCGTCACACGCTGCCCGTATGTTGCAATGCGGTATTTTGGCCCATTCCCGGCGCAGCGCTTGTTTGAGGTGATCGACACTTTGGTATTTTTTAGTGCCAACCTTGCTTTCCAAAATACTCCAGACACAATAGTCCAACGGATTAGTATCCGGAGATTTTGGTGGCCATTGTGCGCTGGAAATGAAGCGGGAAACCTAATTTTGTAACCAGTCTTGGGTGGCGTGTGTTGAGTGCGAGTCGGCCAAGCGAAGAACTCTGTAGCTCTTTTGAGTCTATTTTCTTTCTGTTGCGGTGTAAGTTCTTGCACTTTTTGGAATTTCAATGCCTTTACCCAGAGCTCATCTTTTCAATATTTGCCGAATGGAATACGTTCACCTCACGAGCCATTTTCAGCCACTGCGAAGGGGGTTTCGATCAAGTCGCTTCTTCTCTTTCGAACCATTTCTGCTGATGTTGCTGTTTTCTTCCGTCCACAGGTTGTACAGGGTTGCCCATATCCGACGGACCCATGTTTTTTTCGATGACTCTTTGGGCCCATTCCAATCGACGAGGCTTGTCCGCAGACAACATTCTTTGCGTCAATTCAATTTTGTACGGGAAAAATGCAAATCAATGCGAATACTCCGTTGTAAAGTGGACCGAGCCATGCCCAACTACTGAGAACGGCGTTTTTGGGGTGTTCTTGGGGACCTCTCAACACTGGCTCGTACGGCAGCGATATTCTTGGCCGATCGCCTTGGTCGACTTTTATATGGCCTCTTCGGATTAGAAAGAGCCTTACCAGTCGAAAATTTTTCGTATAAACGCTTAATGGTGTTCTTAGAAGGCGCAATTCTCACATTTTTTTTCACAATTGACTTCTTCTGTTGAATGTAAATTTCAACTATTTCAGAGCGCTCGCGTGGCGTGTATTGGTTCATGGTAAAAATCTGCTTAGACGCGGTATGACATTAAGCGATGTGACATCTCTGTCAATAGTTATGTCGTTGCCAGATGGATCCGTCAAATATAGGCAACCCTGTAATGACCTGTCACTGAAATAATTTCAACAGTTGTCGGACGAGTGGCTTAGAAATGACAGCAGTCTGAAGTTGGTTGCAGTTTTTTCATCTCGCCCTGTACATACTTAACAAATCAAAATATCGAAAACCAAAATATCTTGAGAGACCACAAAGAGGTGACCTATAGAAAATCTGTGAGATGAAAGACCAGAAAGGACAATAGAAAATCATTCTAATAAACATTGAAGGTCAAGAGATTTTCTTACAAAACAAAAAAGAAAATGTTCGGGGTAACGACCGCTTATGGGAGACCAGATAGATTTCCTAAAAATAAACAAAATACGTGGTGGATCTACTTCTAGATTTCTTAACGTCGTCCTAGGGATTAAAGATAGGTGATCTTATGAAAGCCCAAAACAGGTGAAAGACCCTTTTATTGAATACAAGGCCATTATATCGTATTTTTATAGTCTGCTAACTATGTATTTTTTATAGGAGGCGAAATATGATTTCTCATGAAAGACCAACGAGTTATTCGTCCACTTTCATTCGTTTATCTCTCCCAACCCTGTCACGGTGATGATGATGATGATGGTGACTGTGAAAACTATTTTGGCATAAATGACATCGCGCTCCTACCCAGCAAGTAAGTAACAGTCAACGTACCAAAATCATTGAAAGAGAATTGTGATGCATCCCATCATCATCGTCGTAGCATCATTGTAGCCGGTGTACTGTGTCGATGCCGGCACCATCACCATCACCGCCACCAGTTTGTGGTGGTGTTTTCCCGTATCTAATAATGTTATGGTGTCGGTTGTTTAATAAACAACTTGGGTGCCAGAATCACAACGACAATGTGATGCACTGCAGCGACAACCTGTTGCCTGCCAAAAAAAAAAAAAAAAAAAAAAATCAACAAAAATATTTTTTCTCATTTTTTTTGTTCTCCTCCTACCAGACGGCAAGCAACCACCACGAAGGTAAAGATGAAAACGCACTATCTCCTAGCTAGTATAGAGTATAAACGAGAGGATGAAGGGTACATTTTATCTTTGGCTTACAGATATCATGTTTTTCGTTGGGCATGCTTTAGAATCCAGAACATGTATCCAAAAGCACGTTCCTTAGATTCCACAAAAACGAAATGGTTTTATGGGACAAGGATATACAACGGTTACAAACCGTCTTCCGATTCTTCGTTCTCTGACAAAACCAAATGAAATCCTTATAACCATTTTCATTATCTTGGGCACTTGTTGCGCACTACGCAACTGCTAACTGTTTTATGGTTAATGTCATAAACCTACTTTTCCATAGCTCCGGGGCAGTAGGCGACAAAGGCACTGCACAGCACTGCTGCTCCTGCATACCAACCCAAATACCTGCACCTACATTTGTTAAATTTCCTATTCTTAGATTATCTTCATCTTGGTTGATCACATCGGGGCCCAGCCAGCCCATCATCCTTTGTTCTTTTCTTGTGCTGTTTTTGCTTCCAAATACCACCACCACCCATCAATGCTATGATAGAAATTTGTCACTTTGCCCTTTCGATGCTGCGTTGTTTTTTTTCAATGAGGAACAATTTTGTTGCATTTCAAGGAGGACGTGAAGAACACTGTAGCCAGCAACAACGACAACCCCTACCCAATAACAAAAAATGCATGCATTTCGTGTTGTTGGGGTTTTCCGATCAAAAGAAGAATTTCTTGTTGGAATTTAGTTGTTACACATTTTTTCAATTTCAATTCTTCAATAGTTCACAGATAGAAGGAATTCCTCAAAACAAAAAAATGCTTTACAATAAACTAAACTAAGGCGGTGGACAGACAGACACACAAACGCCGACAGCAGATGAAAGGTATGCCACACTTTTTAAGTTCATTTTTATCAATAGCCGCATTACTTTGTAGCTTTTATGTGGCTTTATTAGAACAAAAAAAATCAGAAAAAGTGTTTCGTTTTTGCTTCCACCCCCAATGCTGGCGTCTTTTGCATTCCATTGCAATAGAAAAACAAGACAAATATTTCATTTAGTCAACCGCATATATATCATAAAATTCTAATGGCAATAAATTGTTTGAAAAATTCCAATTAGACCAAATGCCATGCTTCAAAAAAAGGATATGATGTTTTTTAAACCGGAAAAATGATATCTGAAAGAGATGAACAAAAAAAAACCAGTAAAGAAAGTCTTAAAGTCGGGCGGGGCCGGCTTTATGATACCCTACACCGCTTTGCTAATTTAGTAGAGCTCCGCTTAACAATTAAACGTTTTAATGGGAGAATTCAATCATAAAGTTCAAAGGACAAAATATGCCGAAGCATTTGTATCTTTTAAATTCGGACTTGTATTGCCCATTTGGTGCACAATTAATTTGAAATCGGATAAAAATATATATGGGAGCTATATCCAAATCGGAACCGATCTCGATAAAATTTGGCAAAGATATTTCTGAGCAGTATTTAATATATTTCCTTGAATATCGTTGTTACCGAGTGCATATTACGGCTGTGGGTAACAAATATATTAAATCGGATGAACAGTATATATATATAAGAGCTATAGCTATATCTGAACCGATTTCGATCAAATTTGGCATACTAGCTTCTAGACTCAATTCGGTCGTAAGTGCCAAATTTCATCCCATTTGGGCAAATATTAGACTTTGGTGCACAATCAAAGGTAAATCGGACGAAGTTATGTATGGGAGCTATATCCAAATCTGAACCGATCTCGATAAAATGTAGCAAATGTATTTCTGAGCTGTATTTAATATATTTCCCCAAATATTGTTGTTACAGAGTGCATATTACGGCTGCGGAGGACAAAAATAACAAATCGGATGAACAATGTATATGGGAGCTATAGCTATATCTGAACCGACTTCGATCAAATTTGGCATACTTATTTTCAGGTCCAATCTGATCGTACGTGCAATATTCCATACTATTCAGACTGATATTACACATTTGGTGCACAATAAAAAGCAAATCGGACGAGGCATATCTAAATGTTGACCGATTATCTCCAAATTCAATAGGGTTCGTCATTGGGCCAAACAAATGATTTGTGCAAAATTTCATCTGGATAGGGCAATAAATGCCAACCGTACTTTGTTTACAAAAATACATGGACAGACGGACGGAGGGAAAGGAACTATGGGTCTATCTCGTTTCCTTTTGCCTGTTACAAACAAATGCACAAAGACATAATACCCTTACCACCTCGTGGTGTATGGTATCAAAATCAGGGGATATCTTCAAATAATGATTGTACCAAAACGGGGATTAATATAAGTAGATCATGGAAGTAAAAAAAAATAGAACATTTTGTATCGGAACTTTTTTTACCCTCAGAGGGTAAATATCATCTGGTATGGCCAAAACTTGGTCTCTTGAATCCAACTCCGTTTCATGACATTTTGAGTTGATCAAGAGATGTCCGTCTGTATGTCCATTTTCAATATCAAAATTCCTGCAGATATAATATACGCTGTAGTAAAATTTTATCAACCTACTTCATTTCGTTCGGAAACTAGAGTGATTTCCACAGACGGACGGACATCGTTAAATCGGCATATAATTTTATGGTGTACAGAAAATATAATATTCGACGGACCCATGGGCCTATTCCAATCGACGAGGCTTGTCCGCAGGCAACATTCTTTGTGTCAATTGGATTTTGTACGGCAACAAATGCAAATCAATGCGAATAATCCGTTGTAAAGTGGACCGAGCCATGCCCAACTGCTGAGAACGGCGTTTTTGGGATGTTCTTGGGGACCTCTCAACACTGCCTCGTACGGCAGCGATATTCTCGGCCGATCGCCTTGGTCGACTTTTATATGGCCTCTTCGGATTAGAAAGAGCCTTACCATTCGAAAATTTTTCGTATAAACGCTTAATGGTGTTCTTAGAAGGCGCACTTCTCAGATTTTTTTCACAATTGACTTCTTCTGTTGAATGTAAATTTCAACTATTTCAGAGCGCTCGCGTGGCGTGTATTGGTTCATGGTAAAAATCTGCTTGGACTGACGCTTCAAACGCGGTATGTCATTTAGCGATGTGACATCTCTGTCAAAAGTTATGGCGTTGCCAGATGGGTCCGTCAAATATGGGCAACCCTGTATGTACCCAAAATGTAAGGATTCCAAGGAATCTTAATCCAAACACTTCAAAATTGTAGTAAAAATACGCATTGGAGGTCTTCCAAATATAGATTCTCTTTTGTCTTCACGCAAAATTAGTTCTAATAATAGTTTTGTTTTTTTTTTTTTCAAGTTCCCATTATCACAAATTTCAAATTCGCATTTTAGATTTCATAATTATACAAAATTACGATAAACTCTCAAGTTACAATTTTGATTTCTTCGTACTGAGTGAAATTCAAAACACCCATGAGAACTTCTTCATTATGAGTCAATATGTTTTGCATTTAATTTCTAGAATTAAAAATTTTGCGCAATATCTTATTACCGGTGGTCAGAGAACGACGCTACTACACAGCCGGGCATTGTATTCCGCATCGAACACCAGGTATGGCGGGCTATCTGATTTAGGTGAATGAATATGTGTGGCGTTTTGTTTATTTCTATTTCTTTTTTTTTGTCGTTGTTGTTGTTTTGTTATTGTGATTGCACAAACTGATCCAAATTTCAAAAAAGCCACAACAACATTTTGTGAAACAAGCAACAAATAGAGAAAAAACAAACGAAGAATAGTCATAAATCACAATACTGCCCAAAATAAGGGACATATTTATGGGAACCGAAAATTTTCTTCTCATGTTGTCACTACTTCTTTGTTGAGACAGTGGGAAGCAAAATTGAATTAAATGTCAATAAATGCAGTATTTAAATTTAAAACAAAATATGAAATGTAATGACGTGTAGCTATATGATGATTTGAAAGTAAGCTAGAATTTAAATATGTTTTTTTTTTTAATTTTATTTTTTTGTTTTGATTTTTATTTAATTTAACAAGTTAAATAGTATCATTCGGTTTTGCAGATAGATGTATACCCCAGCATTGAAATATGATTATTCACACTGTTGAACCTTTATGGGAGAGGTTCCGAAACAGTTGGTTCGCAGATATACATATCATCTCCACAACTGATCTAGTGTTAGAAAAAATGTTTTGGATGTGTGAAATTTGACGAGAGTTGGATGCTTATTTGCTTACTATGCGCTTTGCTTTTCTAAGTTTTGAACCCTGTGCGGGAGAAGTACCAGAAGGCGTGCGTCGATATACCCAATGTTCACAATAGATTTTGTGCGAGTAAAAATAATGGCATGTGTGAAATTTTTGGAAACCCGGATGCTTATTTCGGAGTTTATGATTGTTTTGGTTATTCAAAATTTTGACCCTTTGTGGGGGAGGTACCAGGTGCCGAAACGTCCGATCTCTACCATCTTTATAACATACAGGGTTGCCCATATTTGACGGACCCATCTGGCAACGCCATAACTTTTGACAGAGATGTCACATCGCTAAATGACATACCGCGTTTGAAGCGTCAGTCCAAGCAGATTTTTACCACGCCACGCGAGCTCTCTGAAATAGTTGAAATTTACAAGAAGTCAATTGTGAAAACTCAACGTGCTTTTAAAACATTAAAAAATGTGAGAAGTGCGCCTTCTAAGAACACCATTAAGCGTTTACACGAAAAATTTTCGACTGCTAAGGCTCTTTCTAATCCGAAGAGGCCATATAATAGTCGACCAAGGCGATCGGCCGAGAATATCGCTGCCGTACGAGCCAGTGTTGAGAGGTCCCAAGAAAATCCTAAAAACGCCGTTCTCAGCAGTTGGACATGGCTCGGTCCACTTTACAACGGATTATTCGCATTGATTTGCATTTGTTCCCGTACAAAATTCAATTGACGCAAAGAATGTTGCCTGCGGACAAGCCTCGTCGATTGGAATGGGCCCAAAGAGTCATCGAAATGGCCGAAGATGAGGAGCAATTTTGGAACAAAATTATCATGTCCGACGAAGCCCATTTCACATTGAATGGGACCGTAAATAAGCAAAATTGCCGTTTTTACGCCACTGAAAATCCTCAGGAGATTCAAGAAGTGCCTCTTCATGACGAAAAAGTCACGAAAACGGTCATTGGGCCGTTTTTCTTCCACAATTAAAATGGCCATGCTGTTACCATCAATCAGGAGCGTTATCGCGACATGATGACCAATTTTGTGATGCCAATTATTCGTCGAAAGCGTATGAGGCAGTTCTGGTTTCAACAAGACAAGTCGCATAACAATCGATTTTCTGAAGAATTTGTTTCCGGGCCGTTTGATGTCGAAAAGTGGTGATTTGGACCGGCACCGCGTTCGCCCGATTTGACGCCGCCTGACTTCGTCTTGTGGGGATATTTGAAGTCAAAGGTTTACGTTAACAAGCCAAGGACCGAGAAGAGCTCAAGGACAACATTCGTGAAGAAATAGCCGCTATTCCGGCCGAAATGTTGGCAAATACGATGGAAAATGCAGCAAAAATGGCACAATACGTCGTCAACGCCAGAGGCGGCCATTTGAGAGATATCATATTCAAACATTGATGTAAACAAATCTTGGAACAAATTAAATGATTAACATTGCCAACCGCCAAATTTTTATTTTTTTCTTTGATTAAAAAAAAAACATGGGTCCGTCGAATATGGGCAAACCTGTACCTGTTTTAGGCTGATAATAAATGCGACGTGCTTTTGTACACAAAAATACGAGGGATGGACAGACGGACTGACATTCATAAATCGGCCCAGAAAGTGATTCCATGGAGATCCTCTCGCTTCCTTCTCCGTGTTACAAACAAATGCACAAAGACATAAACCCTTACCACTATGTGGTGTAGGGTAAAAAAAGTACGAAAAATCGATGGTCTGTTTCTATATGATGACTGGAAGGTAAATTAGAATGAAAGCACACAGTTCCTCTTGTTTTTGTTTTTTATTTTTATGTGATTTAAAACATACTCCAGGAATTTTGTTTTCCTTTTAGTATTAAATTTTCGATTCGTCTTGCAAAAATGGGACCTTAATTTAGAATATATTTCACAAAACTTAGTTATAAGACGTGGTATCCGAGAGTCTAATTTATACCTGGTTGTGTGGTGGCTATTTTGGCCTTTACTGTGTATCCAAATCAAAATGTGACTCCGTTAACCCTCCCCATTTTGTTGTCGTTTCAAACCAAAACGTTGTCTTGTTGACCTGCTCGCTGGGAAGTATGCAGAACTGCAAAGTCTGCAGAAAAATTAAAATTTCAAAAAATGATGATTATATGGTATTTATTTTGAATATTCTTTAGCTATGTCAGCGGTGCCTTTTCCCTCAGTCATGTGCAATCTACAGTCAGCCTGACACTCCGGTAGCCAACTGTTGGGTTTGGTTTACAACAACAAGTGCAGCACTATGTCGTTTTTTCTTTTTGTTTTGCAAAAATACCAATAATACTGGGTGGTGGAGGGAAGAGAGAATGATTATTGCACGCCTTGCATTTCCCATAGCTCCAGCGTATTATTATTACTTTGACTTAACAAATGTGTGGCATGTCGTCGGACTGCCCCAATTGCCCGCTTTGTCGGGGTAATGTTCTATTTTGTGAAAGATTTCAAGAGTTAATTTTACTTCTGCTTCCATTATGACCGAACGACAGCAGTCTGCTTGAGTTTTAATAAAAATGTTGAAATGGCGTTATTTTGTCGCTGATGCTTCTCGCTTTTCTTTGACGTCGCCTCTTCCATGTATTGATAACCCACGCGTTTTTTAATAAATTGTAGTTTCTGTTGAACTCAACAGAGTTTGTCATTCTTAGTTCGGATGCATTTTATTCTAGTGAACTGATTTTTTGAAACTTCCCCACCGAAATCCTGCTGTATTATAAATCAACATACTTTCCGTTTCTATTGCCTTAGAGTATGGTAAAAATACGAGGGAAGGCAGGCTGTTTGTTATAGCAGCCGAAAAAAAATGTAACACCAATTTGCCAACAAAATAGGTTACTTTTTTCATTACAAAGTAATGGCAATCAGCTGTTAACCTCAACCATATGGCTACAGAGAGAATATACCATTTTTTGCAGCCAACATGTGCCTCATGGAAATAATACCTTAGTTTTCTTTGGTGCCTTGTAGAACATTTCGAGTCCATCTCGCCATATGCAATATAACTCTTAAAGAAAGTATCCGATCATATCCAAATTTGGTAGATCGTAAAAATGGCAAAGGGTCAAAATTTTGAATGAAAAAAATATTACCTCTTAAAAAATATAAAATAAAATTCTAACATTCAGTGCACGATATATAGGATGAGATAAAAAAAACTGCAACAAAGTCAAACGCCATGATTTTTAATTTTTTTTTTTAATTTTTTGGATTAAAGCAAAAATATCGGAAATAGCATCAAATTTTAGAATAAGTTAAGATTTTTTCGAATTAGTCACCTTTGACACGAATTTTGGCCCTCAAACGGCCAATGAAACCGTCACACGCTGCCCGAATGTTGCTTTGCGGTATTTGGCCCATTGTCAACGTAAGGTGTTCCCTTCGGTTTTTTTAAATATTTTTGGTAATTTTTTTCTCCTTTTTTCAGAACCGTACCTCGTATGTCGTCATTAATTTTTGTTAGTCTTTGGATATTCCTCCCGGTGATAACATGGAGTACAAGTGAACGTGCAATGAAATCTTTGAACAAAATAGTAGCAATACACAAATTCTGCTCTGATATGATTCGTATTAAAACATTTTAGCACATCATATACGCTTCCCATTTTTGTTTCGATGTGGGCATGCCGCCACAGTCAACATGTGCATGAGTGACGACTGTGGAAATACAAAACAACAATGCAACATTGCCTGGTGCTAAGTGTGCCTAAATTTCTCATTTTTTCGCTCTGGATAAAAAAAAACAAAATTCATATAATATTTTATGGATATGGAAGTAATAAGGAAGGGGGACGGGGGCGCATCAACAAAATTTAGCGAGATAAAAACAGTGTGTCACTTGCATTTTAAATCACTGTACATAACAAAATACTATGGAATCATGGAAGGTGGCTGGAGGGAGGGGGAAATTACTTGAGCAGAGTCGTTTGGAAATTTTTAAGAAATTTTTATGACCTTTTTACATTTAAGTACCCGCACTGCTAAATTTAGAGGGGCAACAGAAGCAGCAGTGAGTGGATGCACGACAGGACAGACAAAGTCACACTTACAAATAAACATGATCATCAGCAAGTCACTCAGCCAGTAACATATTTAGTTTTATTCCAATTGCAATGGTGTGATGTGTATCTGTGACTTCTGTTTCTGTTTGGTACTATTTTTTCGTTTGCCACCATATGTTCTCTATATAATTTTTTCTGTTCGTATTTATAACCTTATGTACATTTGCCTTAAGTCTGTGGCATACAGACAAATGAAATAATTAAATGTACTGGGTTATTCATTTTAGTCACTATGTGTGTAGGTGGATATTTAATTTTGTCTGGAAAACCGAGGGAGAAGGGGGAGATTGGATATTGCAGCGTTCCACACAACTGAACTTTATGGTGGACATATGTGTGAGATATTCAGTTTTTTTTGCACCACAACAAATGCAACCTTCCTGTCTTATTCTCTCGCAATACCAACTGCCATAATGTAGCAGTTCTAGGAAGTATAAAAATCTTTTGCTACAAAGTTTTTTCTGTTATTTCTTTGGCACTTTTTGGATTAAGTTGTATCTGATATAACACATAGTTTGGCACAAGGGGAATAAAAATTCATTTTTTATTAACGCGCAAATGGAATGGCTTTTGACAATCAGTAACACCTAGTCCAGTGTCCTTAGAAAAAAGGATATTACAATAAGTTTGCAAGTTACAAGTTTCGAAAAAAAGCATAAAAATATCGAATATGTACTTGAATACTTTTCATGCCATTATTGAATAATTTCAGACTTTAGAGCAAATTTCCACAAAAATTGAAATAGATACAAGTAAAAAAGCAGTAAGTACCATATTTTAGTACAATCAACCGTTTGGAAAGAATTTGCAAACTTTCAACCTTTCACAAAAATATCAAATATAAGGAATTACCATTATATTAGGGTCTATGAAGACGTGAAGCTGCATAAGCAATTTTCTGTTAAAGATAGCATTAACCATTAGGAAATTCAAAATCATAAAAATACCGAATATAGGGGGTACCCTTATATGTGGGGCTATACCAAGACTTGGACCTGCAAATGTAATTTTGTGTCATAGACTGTAGTTCCCACATCCAATGTTTCTGTCCAATAATTTCCATATACAGGGTGAAATGGAAGAACTGCAATCAACTTCAGACTGCTGTCATTTCTAAGCCACTCCTCCGACAGCTATTAAAATTGTTTCAGTGGCAGCTCATTATATTGTTTACAAGCGTAAAAAAGTATTTTGGTGAGAATTTTCCAGAAAAAAAGTTATTCGTGATGGAATTCAAGCGTGATTTCTTTATATTTGGCTGGAAAGCAACAAGTGGCTATCGTTATAGCACTCCAGCATTTAAATGGGAATAAATTTTTTGTGTCTCGTACCATCGCTCGTTACCGTGATACTGGGTACTGATACTTGATACTGTAGCCCGACGTAAAGGAAGTGGACGGCAGAAAACAGCAACATCAGCAGAAATGGTTAGAAAAGAAAAAAAAAGCGACTACATTTAAACCCGCGTCGCAGTGGCCGAAAAATGGCTCGTAAGTTGAACATATCGCAATATTCCATTCGGCAAATATTGAAAAATGAGCTCGGGGTAAAGCAATTGAAATTCCAGAAAGAGCAAGAACTTACAACGCAACATGAAGAAAATAGACTCAAAAGAGCTCAAGAGTTGCTTCGCTTGGTCGAAAGTGGTGAACTTGCCGAATTTGGCTCTCTCCGATGAGATAACATTCGTTGTCCATCAGTTTGTAAACAAACAAAATGATCGTGTTTACCTGTCAAAGAGGTCAGCTGAAAATGTGCGCCTTCGGTTGGCCACCAGAACACAAGCGTCGGCAATGGTGATGGCGTGGGCCGCCATAACAGATGATGGTCGCTCTCCGCTAGTATTAATCGCCAGTTGAATCAGAATAAATGCCGAATATTATCGCGAAAATATTCTGGTGGTGTATTAAAGCCTTGGGAACGCAAACATTTTGGCCGCAAACCTTGGACATTGCAACAGTATTCAGCACCATAGCACTCAGCACGCGCCACCCAAGAATGGTGGCAAAATGAAGTTTCTCGCTTCATTTCCAGCGCACAATGGCCCCCAAAATCTACGGATACAATCCGTTGGACTATTGTGTCTGGAGTATTTTGGAAAGTAATGTTGGCACTAAAAAATACCAAAGTGTCGATCACATCAAGCAAGCGCATCGCCGGGAATGGGCCAAAATACCGCAGAGCGACATTTGGGCTGCGTATAACGCTTTCATTGGCCATTTGAAGGCCATAATTCGTGCCAAAAGTTAGCAATTCGAACAAATCTAAACTTATTCTAAAATTTGATGATATTTCCGACATTTTTGCTTTCATTCAATTAAATTTAAAAAAATTAAAAATTATGGCGTTTGACTTTGTTGCTGTTTTTTTATCGCACCCTGTATTTTAACCACAATCAGCAGCAGTGGCATCCATCATATCAAATTTCAGCTCTATTTCTTCACCCAATACCAAATTTAGAAGTATAGTACAACAACATTAACCTTAATATCAAATTCCAGAATTTTAGCTCTGTAATTTACAATTATAGTATGCATGTCCAAAAAAAAGTCCCTTCACTCAACCACACACTAACAGAGATATCAACATCAAGTTTCTGGATTCCAGCTTTATGCATTAACCTAATGGTCAATTTAGTACCAGTTAGTACTTTTCGATCAATTATAGTACACATTACCAAAAACACCTCCATACCTCAATTCTAGATACCCAGAGAGACCTCAGTTTCAGTTTTGAAGATTCCATCTTTGTACCTTCACCCAATTCCAAATTTAATACCATATTTTACCTTTCGTGCAAATATAGGATAAATTTCCAAACCACAGCCAAATCTAAAATACAGACACCATCAGTAATTTAATGCCATATTAACGATAGAATTTTTGGCAGGGTTAACCTACTTCAAGTGGTTTTATTTGAAGTATAAGATAGGGATATGACAAGTTTAACGCATTTATATGTAAACGTACTGTAAATATGGAATTTCAGATTTTTATCTATATCCCTTCACCTAATGCCAAATATAGTACCATTGTAGTACTTTTCGCATAATTATAGTAAACATTTCCGAAACCACCTCCATATGTCCAGGCTACATGAGAACCGCGATCCTTATACCAAATTTTAGATTTCAAGCACAATCTATTCACCCAATACCATATTGTACCAAAAATAGTACTATTTAGTACTTTGCGTGCACTTGTAGGACATATTTCTAATACCACCTCTTTATCACAAATCTACCACCAACAGGGACCCCAATACAAAATTTCAAAATTCCAGCTTCATCAGTTCACCCTTAACCATACTGTAAGTAATTTAGTAAATTTCGCACACTTAGTACAATTTCATGTTTTCAGCTCTATCCGTTCACGTAATACCAAATGGTACCTTTTAGAAGTTTAGTACTATATTAGACCTTAAAGTTCGCATTTCCAAAATAAAACCCCTTTGGTACATCTATCCTGCCCTCTATCAATGACTCTTATTCCAAAATTCAGAATTCTAACTCAGACGGAACAACAGCGCTATATTGATTTCAAATGCCCTAAACGGATTTCGCCCAAAAAGACATGGCCGTTTTATTATCGGCAAGTCATTCACTCATCACTAGACCTCGTCGTTTTTTTATTGGAAGACCCAAAATCACATATCAAATATTTTTGTCAATTTCTTATCGCAACTGCATCTTTTTGGACAATTGCAGCAATTGTCAATTCATTCGAGGCGACACTGGCCTCCTTTTGGTGTTTTTGTTTTGAATCGTTTCGTTTCGCCTCTTTTTGTCATTCGTTTCCATTCACATTTCGATTGTTGTTGATTGGCTGAGATATGACCATAAGCAATGGTCAATATATTTTCAGCTTGTTAATAATTTGGAAACTTGTCGGGGTTTGTTAATATTTCCATTTATGGAAATGTATAGAACGAAAAAAACGACAACAACAAGAATTATATGTCGTAAATGGTCAGTCAAACAAACAAACACATCAGTTATGAAATGATGAATGAATGCCGAGAGATGTGACTTGTTTAATCCTTGTAAAGCAAAAGATAAATTCTAGGTTTTTGACATATCGAATAATGTAGATTATCGGTATGACGAAGGTACACATGTGTGTCAATGGAGTTCAAGGTTGACAAAGAACAAGTTAGTCTTGTTGACAGCTGTGTATTTTAAGTATATAGTCGTATAAATACATACGGCCGTGATCTGGGTAAGACTAGTCAGAAAATAGTATTATAAAATGTGTCTTCATTGGTAACTCAATAAGTTCTCTTCATAAATTTGTACAAAATATTACGATATGACTAGTAATATAACCAAAAAAAAAATATACAGGTAAAGTTCAACAAATTAGGGTTGTAGAACTAAAATAGAAGTAACGCGTATAAGCGTTTCGAAAGTTTATATCGCAAAGTAACTTAAATGGAGGGAACTGATCACCCTCTTCCACATATTTCGAGATCTTCGGATCAAGATTCCTAGAAATACTTGTATTTTAAGTGTATACAGGATGATATGACAAAACTGCAACCAACTTCAGACTGCTGTCATCTCTAAGCTACTCGTCCGACAGCTGTTACAATTATTCCAGTGACATCTCATTATATTGTTTACAACCGTACAAAAGCATTTTGGTAAAAATTTTCTAGAAAAAAAAAGTTATTCGCGATGGAATTTAAGCGTGCTAGAACGATTTCTTTATATTTGGCTGGAAAACCACAAGTGACTATTGTTAGAGCACTCCAGCATTCAAATGTGAATAAATCTTTTGTGTCTCGCACCATCGCTCGTTACCGTGATACTTGTAGGTAGCGTAGCCCGACGTCATGGAAGTGGACGAAAAAAAAAAAAAAAAACACCAACATCAGCAGAAATTGTTCGGAAAGTAAAGAAGCGACGAAACCCGCAACGCAGTAGCCGAAAAATGGCTCGTGAGCTGAACATATCGTAAAATTTCATTCGGCAAATATTCAAAAATGTGCTCGGGGTAGCCATTGAAATTCTAAAAAGTGCAAGAACTTACACCGCTTGCCAAAGAGGTCGGCTGAAAATGTGCACCTTCGGTTGGCCACCAGAACTCAAGCACCGGCCATGGTGATGATCCGCTCGTATTAATCGCCTGTGGCGTCAGAATAAATATCGAATATTATCGAAAATGTGCACCTTCGGTTGGCCGATGATGTGGGCCGCCATAACAGCAGATGGTCGCTATCCGCTCGAATTAATCGCCTGTGGCGTCAGAATAAATGCTGAATATTATCGCGAAAATATTCTGAAGGGTGTATTAAAGCCTTGGGCACGCCAACATGGTTACAAAATGAATGACATGGCCACCAAAATCTCCGGATACCAATACGTTGGACTATTGTGTCTGTAGTATTTTGGAAAGCAAGGTTGACACAAAAAAATACCAAAGTGTCGATCACCTCAAGCAAGCGCTTCGCCGGGAATGGGCCGGACAGCGTGTGACGGTTTCATTGGCCGTGTGAAGGGCATAATTCGTGCCAAAGGTGACCAATTCTACAAATCAAAACGTATTCTAAAATTCGATGCTATTTCCGACATTTTTTCCCTTCATTCAATAAAATTTAAGAAAAATGTAAAAATTATGGCGTTTGACTTTGTTGCTGTTTTTTTAACTCACCCTGTATTTTTTATAGGTATTGGAGGATGAAGTGGATTATTTCGATTCGCTATATCTGGTACCTCACGCATATTTCCACATTTTCCAAAAATTTGCACATCTCATATAAAGTATAGGAAATTGAAGTAGGAAGTAGTAGTCCTAACATGACACGTTGTAATATTTATACAGGATTGCCCATATTTGACGGACCTTTGGGCCCATTCCAATCGACGAGGCTTGTCCGCAGACAACATTCTTTGCGTCAATTGAATTTTGTACGGGAACAAATGCAAATCAATGCGAATAATCCGTTGTAAAGTGGACCGAGCCATGCCCAACTGCTGAGAACGGCGTTTTTGGGATGTTCTTGGGGACCTCTCAACACTGGCTCGTACGGCGGCGATATTCTCGGCCGATCGCCTTGGTCGACTTTTATATGGCCTCCTCGGATTAGAATCGATTTTTTTTTTTGTTGAGTGTAAATTTCAACAATTTCAGAGCGCTCGCGTTGCGTGTATTGGTTCATGGTAAAAATCTGCTTGGACTGACGCTTCAAACGCGGTATGTCATTAAGCGATGTGACATCTCTGTCAAAAGTTATGGCGTTGCCAGATGGGTTCGTCGAATATGGGCAAACCTGTATATAGCAGACTAAAGTCGAATACGAATTGGACACTATCGGCCAACTGATTTGAAACCTCCCCCATAACGGGTCAACACCTCCCCCATAACGGGTCAATACATATATAGGCAAAAGCGAATGATACTATTAAAATTGTTTTTTTTTACTTAGGATATAAAATGAAAGTTTTGCAGAATAGAACTATACATATAATATTGTTTTAAACATTTTTTGTTTATTTATTTTTTATGTGTGTTGTTGTTATTGTTGTTTTTTTTTTCATAATGATGAAGTACAATATTACTCACCCGGCTAGTCAAACGTTTGGTTCATTTGCTGTTGCTGCTCAAAAAAACTGCCAGAAAAGTGTCAACAAATTGTGTGATTTGTTTGTTTGTGTTCGGTGTTTGAAACCCAAACAACAACAAAAGATATGTACGATGTTGTTGTTGTCACTTAATAGAGGAAGAATAGAACTGCACGATTATCCACCAAAAGAAAATAAGCTAAGAAACAATAGCACCACCAAAAGTGAATGCAGCTTCTTATTAGCCAACAACACTAATCTCTACAAGCTATAAATCACAAAACGTAGCCGAACGAAAGACAAACGAACGAAAAAATAAAATTTGTTAAAATTTACGATATTAACGATTTTTAATTTCACACACGACGACACGACTAAAGGCGATGATATTGAATTGCGATCAATGACTAGATAAATTGGCGATAAAAATATAGACGACACTATTAATTTCTTTTTTTTTTTCTTTCTTTCTTTTTGATATTAAAGCCCTTGGGGCAGGTGTAAAAAGGTATTTTGTTGATTGTCAATAAAATTCTGATTAGGACATATTTTCAAAACATTAAGCGTATTAACATTTGTAATTTTGTTGTTTTCAAAACGTTCTCAGAAACATTTTTAATTTTTTCAGCAACTTAAAATTTTGAAAAATAATTCTCTTTCTCTCTCTCGCTTTTGTATATGTTATATCACTCTGGGTTTCTCTCTTTCTCTTAATCTCTTTAGAAAACTAACGATGCAGGACCTTTTTTGGTTAATGCCGTTTATTTTTTTTTTTTTTTTTTGTATTTGTTGACTTCTCAGTAAAGCAATTAATGGTCGATCAAAAATGTTTGGTTGGTAAGGAGGAACTGCTCTCTGTCCTGCAAGTATTGGAGAAAAAAGAAGAGAACCTTGATATAGTAATTGCCATAACTTTATCTTCAAAAAATAGATGTACTCATATCAGAGTTAACAAAAGGAGATTGCCAAGGCAAATGAAAAGAAAAAAAAAACAGACGACAGACAGAGATATTCGTTTTTTTTTTTTTGCTGAAAGGCAACAAGCAGGCGTATAGTTATAAAACAATGGCAGGCGAAATATAAGAGAATTCTGTTTTGGGAAAATAGAAGAGCATTGCGTACAAAGGTGCATGATGTAAATAGAAATTGGAATGAACAACTTTAGATCAGCAGGAGAAGAATAAGAAATGATGAACAATTTGTTTCAGTAGTGATGTGTCCAAAATTAAACTGAAAATAATGATTTGAAGTTGAAGAAGAAGGACTAGAGCAAGATAATGTTGGAGATAATTGAAAGAGAGACAGACAGAGAGATAGAGAGAGAAGGTAGGTGTGTGACACTGTTATAGGAAAATAAGAGTTTATCAGAGAGCGTAATGAAAATGCAAGAGAGATATAAAATGTCGTATATTATTTGAAGATTTTTTAAAATATAGATATTAACAAATTGTTATTGTTTTTAAAATAGTTTATATATACAAATCAATAACTAAAACACAATTTGGCATTGGCGTGTTTTTGTTGTTATTATAATTTTAGCATGACAAAAAACCAATTCACAAACACACAAACACACATAGAGAAACAAACGAACAATCAACAATTTTTTTAATTGGGTTAACGCAATACAGTGGTTAAAAATATGGATGTTTTTTTTTTGCAGGCAGCTTATAATACAAAACGAGACGCGTAATGACGATATTGAAATTTGTAATGAAATATGTTACAAAATTTACACTACTTTACCTATTTACATTGTTTTAACAAAAATTATTATAAAATTTCAGTCAGTCTCGGTTAGAAAATAAAGTCTTGATAACATATCGAATAAGTATTTGTCGTAATTTTTTTATATTTAAGGCAAAGTTGGGCATAATAACATACATATGACTTCATAATATGTGTTCATTTAAAACCTGTGCATTATATAATTTATTCAAGTGCTATATCGGGAAATTTCCTCAGCAATATGGCTCCGTCAAACTGTTCGTCTGTCTGTATGGTTGGTGCGCCCGATAACTCTCTAAGGGAACATCCGATTTGGTCCACACATGGTACATCGTAATATTATTATCAAACTAAAATCGATTTCGGAGATGGGCAATATCGGTCCACTCCATCTGGTACCTCCCCCACAAAAGATGGAAATTTTCAACAACTAAAAAAAAAATATATTTTACTGCACAGAACGAGAAAGGATAAAACGATTTTGCTGCAATTTTGCATATCCCTATATTTGCATCAGAGCTAGATTTGGGGTTAATATGGACAATATCGGTCCACTCCATCAAGAACCTTCCCTCACAAAAATTTTGAATACTTATAACTCTTATAAAATGTGATGTAAAAGTCTTCAAAATACACACATAACAATGTTTTTATTAACCCAAGGTCTGGAGTGAAAATGGAATACTTTTGTCCACTTCTTCTGGAAGAAGAAGCTCATAAAACGCGAAATTAAAATCCGATTACATTCAGAGTTGGTACAGGGTTGCCCATATTCGACGGAAAAAAATAAAAATTTGGCAGTTGGCAATGTTAATCATTTAATTTGTTCCAAGTAGATTTGTTTACATTAATTTTTGAATATGATATCTCTCAAATGGCCACCTCTGGCGTTGATGACGTATTGTGCCCTTTTTGCTGCATTTTCCATCGTTTTTGCCAACATTTCGGCCGGAATAGCGGCTATTTCTTCACGAATGTTGTCCTTGAGCTCTTCTACGGTCCTTGGCTTGTTAACGTAAACCTTTGACTTCAAATATCGCCACAAGAAGAAGTCAGGCGGCGTCAAATCGGGCGAACGCGGTGGCCAGTCCAAATCACCACTTTTCGACATCAAACGTCCCGGAAACAAATTCTTCAGAAAATCGATTGTTATGCGACTTGTGTCCGGTGGAGCACCGTCTTTTTGAAACCAGAACTGCTTCATACGCTTTCGACGAATAATTGGCATCACAAAATTGGTCATCATGTCGCGATAACGCTCCTGATTGATGGTAAAAGCATGATCATTTTCATTTTGGAAGAAAAATGGCCCAATGACCGCTTTCGCACTAACGCCGCACCAAACTGTGACTTTTTCGTCATGAAGAGGCACTTCTTGAATCTCCTGAGGATTTTCAGTGGCGTAAAAACGGCAATTTTGCTTATTTACGGTCCCATTCAATGTGAAATGGGCTTCATCGGACATGATAATTTTGTTCCAAAATTGCTCGTCATCTTCGGCCACTTCGATGACTCTTTGGGCCCATTCCAATCGACGAGGCTTGTCCGCAGGCAACATTCTTTGCGTCAATTGAATTTTGTACGGGAACAAATGCAAATCAATGCGAATAATCCGTTGTAAAGTGGACCGAGCCATGCCCAACTTCTGAGAACAGCGTTTTTGGTATGTTCTTGGGGACCTCTCAACACTGGCTCGTACGGCAGCGATATTCTCGGCCGATCGCCTTACTCGACTTTTTTATGGCCTCTTCGGATTAGAAAGAGCCTTACCAGTCGAAAATTGTTCGTATAAACGCTTAATAGTGTTCTTAGAAGGCGCACTTCTCACATTTTTTAATGTTTTAAAAACACGTTGAGTTTTCACAATTGACTTCTTCTGTTGAATGTAAATTTTAACTATTTCAGAGCACTCGCGGGGCGTGTATTGGTTCATGGTAAAAATCTGCTTGGACTGACGCTTCAAACGCGGTATGTCATTAAGCGATGTGACATCTCTGTCAAAAGTTATGGCGTTGCCAGATGGGTCCGTCGAATATGGGTAACCCTGTATTAATGCCACCCAAGAATGGTTACAAGACAAGGTCCCTCGCTTCATTTCCAGCGCACAATGGCCACCAAAATCTCCGGATACCAATCCGTTGCACTATTGTGTATGTGGAGTATTTTGGAAATCAATGGTGGCACTAAAAAATATCAAAGTGTCGGTCACCTCAAACAAACGCTTCCCCGGGAATGGGCCAAAATACCGCAGAGCAAAAGTAAAAATTATGGCGTTTGACTTTGTTGCTGTATTTTTTTATCTTTACACTACAGGATGAATTCAGTCGTAATTGCCAAAATTCAGTTCATTTGGGCTAACATGAGCTATATCCAAGTCTGAACCGATCTCAATAAAATTTGACAGGGGTATTTTCTAGCAGTATCTAATGTCCGATACCAAATATCATTCTTCTGGATTCACATGTAAGGCACTTAAAACCCCAAATCGGATGAAACATATATATGGGAGCTATAGCTATATCTGAACCGATTTTCCAAATTTGAATTACTTGCTTTTAGACTGTAATGTACCAAAATATAGGTCATTTGAACTTATATTGGATATGGGAGGTATATACAAGATTGAAGATATATGGGAGGTATATACAAAAAATACAAACAAAACAAAAAATTAGATCAATGTACTTTCACCGCAAATCAGTTGAATATCTTCACCATCTTAAAATTTTAAGACCTTCTCATGTGCGTGAAAATAAATTTAAATTTAAATTCTACTACTTTGATTTTTCGCTTACCAACACTGGTTTTCTCTCAGAGATAAATTTAAATTTAACTACATTTTCGTGAGAGTAAATTTAAATTTAACTCAAAAGTGCTTGTTGTGAAAGAAAATAAAAGTTAAAATTATGAAAATAATATAACAATAAAATGTTATATGAATTGTATTAAAAATTAATAATTATAAGAACTTTGGCCAGAACAAGAAAAGTGGCCAGACTTATATTTCCTATGGTCACTGTAGGATAAATGGGTTTGGACCCACTGTGGGAAAATGGTTAGGGATGCACCTTTATGGGGTTCATTTTCGGAAAGAGCATCGAAAATGCTCATAGATCACTTATTCTCATAATCCAAACCCATCTGGAATTCCCACTGTGGCCAGACTTATATTTCATATGGTCACTGTAGGAGAAATTGGTTTGGACCCACTGTGGAAAAATGGTTAGGGATGCGCCTTTATGGTGTCCATTTTCGGAAAGAGCATCGAAAATGCTCCTAGACCAACGATTCTCATAATCCAAACCCATCTGGAATTCCCACAGTGGCCAGATTTATATTTCATATGGTCACTGTAGGAGAAATGGGTTTGGACCCACTGTGGGAAAATGGTTAGGGATGCGCCTTTATGCTGTCCATTTTCGGAAAGAGCATCGAAAATGCTCCTAGACCAATGATTCTCATAATCCAAACCCATCTGGAATTCCCACAGTGGCCAGATTTATATTTCATATGGTCACTGTAGGAGAAATGGGTTTCGACCCACTGTGGGAAAATGGTTAGGGATGCGCCTTTATGGTGTCCATTTTCGGAAAGAGCATCGAAAATGCTCCTAGACCAATGATTCTCATAATCCAAACCCATCTGGAATTCCCACAGTGGCCAGATTTATATTTCATATGGTCACTGTAGGAGAAATGGGTTTGGACCCACTGTGGGAAAATGGTTAGGGATGCGCCTTTATGGTGTCCATTTTCGGAAAGAGCATCGAAAATGCTCCTAGACCAATGATTCTCATAATCCAAACCCATCTGGAATTCCCACAGTGGCCAGATTTATATTTCATATGGTCACTGTAGGAGAAATGGGTTTGGACCCACTGTGGGAAAATGGTTAGGGATGCGTCTTTATGGTGTCCATTTTCGGAAAGAGCATCGAAAATTCTCCTAGACCAATGATTCTCATAATCCAAACCCATCTGGAATTCCCACAGTGGCCAGATTTATATTTCATATGGTCACTGAAGGAGAAATGGGTTTGGACCCACTGTGGGAAAATGGTTAGGGATGCGCCTTTATGGTGTCCATTTTCGGAAAGAGCATCGAAAATGCTCCTAGACCAATGATTCTCATAATCCAAACCCATCTGGAATTCCCACAGTGGCCAGATTTATATTTCATATGGTCACTGTAGGAGAAATGGGTTTGGACCCACTGTGGGAAAATGGTTAGGGATGCGCCTTTATGGTGTCCATTTTCGGAAAGAGCATCGAAAATGCTCCTAGACCAATGATTCTCATAATCCAAACCCATCTGGAATTCCCACAGTGGCCAGATTTATATTTCATATGGTCACTGTAGGAGAAATGGGTTTGGACCCACTGTGGGAAAATGGTTAGGGATGCGCCTTTATGGTGTCCATTTTCGGAAAGAGCATCGAAAATGCTCATAGATCACTTATTCTCATAATCCAAACCCATCTGGAATTCCCACTGTGGCCAGACTTATATTTCATATGGTCACTGTAGGAGAAATTGGTTTGGACCCACTGTGGAAAAATGGTTAGGGATGCGCCTTTATGGTGTCCATTTTCGGAAAGAGCATCGAAAATGCTCCTAGACCAATGATTCTCATAATCCAAACCCATCTGGAATTCCCACAGTGGCCAGACTTATATTTCATATGGTCACTGTAGGAGAAATGTGTTTGGACCCACTGTGGGAAAATGGTAAGGGATGCGCCTTTATGGTGTCCATTTTCGGAAAGAGCATCGAAAATGCTCCTAGACCACTTATTCTCATAATCCAAACCCATCTGGAATTCCCACAGTGGCCAGATTTATATTTCATATGGTCACTGTAGGAGAAATGGGTTTGGACCCACTGTGGGAAAATGGTTAGGGATGCGCCTTTATGGTGTCCATTTTCGGAAAGAGCATCGAAAATGCTCATAGATCACTTATTCTCATAATCCAAACCCATCTGGAATTCCCACTGTGGCCAGACTTATATTTCATATGGTCACTGTAGGAGAAATTGGTTTGGACCCACTGTGGAAAAATGGTTAGGGATGCGCCTTTATGGTGTCCATTTTCGGAAAGAGCATCGAAAATGCTCCTAGACCAATGATTCTCATAATCCAAACCCATCTGGAATTCCCACAGTGGCCAGATTTATATTTCATATGGTCACTGTAGGAGAAATGGGTTTGGACCCACTGTGGGAAAATGGTTAGGGATGCACCTTTCTGGTGTCCATTTTCGGAAAGAGCATCGAAAATGCTGCTAGACCACTTAATCTCATAATCCAAACCCATCTGGAATTCCCACAGTGGCCAGATTTATATATCATATGGTCACTGTAGGAGAAATGGGTTTGGACCCACTGTGGGAAAATGGTTAGGGATGCGCCTTTATGGTGTCCATTTTCGGAAAGAGCATCGAAAATGCTCCTAGACCAATGATTCTCATAATCCAAACCCATCTAGAACTCCCACAGTGGCCAGATTTATATTTCATATGGTCACTTTAGGAGAAATGGGTTTGGACCCACTGTGGGAAAATGGTTAGGGATGCGCCTTTATGGTGTCCATTTTCGGAAAGAGCATCGAAAATGCTCCTAGACCAATGATTCTCATAATCCAAACCCATCTGGAATTCCCACAGTGGCCAGATTTATATTTCATATGGTCACTGTAGGAGAAATGGGTTTGGACCCACTGTGGGAAAATGGTTAGGGATGCACCTTTCTGGTGTCCATTTTCGGAAAGAGCATCGAAAATGCTGCTAGACCACTTAATCTCATAATCCAAACCCATCTGGAATTCCCACAGTGGCCAGATTTATATATCATATGGTCACTGTAGGAGAAATGGGTTTGGACCCACTGTGGGAAAATGGTTAGGGATGCGCCTTTATGGTGTTCATTTTCGGAAAGAGCATCGAAAATGCTCCTAGACCAATGATTCTCATAATCCAAACCCATCTGGAATTCCCACAGTGGCCAGATTTATATTTCATATGGTCACTGTAGGAGAAATGGGTTTGGACCCACTGTGGGAAAATGGTTAGGGATGCACCCTTATGGTGCCCATTTTCGGAAAGAGCATCGAAAATGCTCTTGACCACTTATTTTGAAAAACCAATCCTAAAAACCCCCATCCGACAATCTCACAGACGGTCGACTTAATTTTAATTTGATCACCATTTTATTGTTCTTATATTTTTAAGTCAGTTGCAATTTTTTTAATTGAAGTTCAACAAAAAATCTGCAATAGAATAATACGAAGGTATTATGTAATGGTTAAGCTATTTCTGCTACATTTTCATAATTAGCAGCTTTACCTAAAATTCTACTTGGTGTACACAACATCCCTAATATGGTAAAATTTGTTGTCGTCTGTAATATCCTAATTATCCAGGTACATCTAAAATATAAAAACGTTGTAAAAAAATTCAGAATGTTTAAATTTACAATAATAAACCACTTTACAAACATTTATTTGTTTATTTATTGTATTATTCATTTACATTTTCAACACACATAAAAGAAAATTGTAAATTGTCAATGTTGAAATACTTTTGCTTTAAAAAATACATATGTTTAAATTGCGCGGTGAATAACGTAATTTTTAAGATAAAAATTTTGATTATCATATGTAGTGTACATTCATTATTTTCAAATAAAAAATAATTTTTTTTGCAACAATAAATTAACATCGCAATTTATTAAATAATATATCCTCCTATCATTATAAAGAATGAAAAGTCACTATCAAATATTATTTATTTACTATATGTTAAAATTTTACTCATATTCTTCGATATTACCATACGTTACCACACGCAGCATTAGCAATTAGAAATTGCAACCCTGCTACATTTTTACAAAGCCGCCAAGTTGACAACATTGTGGCGGCAAAAAAGCAATAATTGTGATTGAATTGTGCTCAGTTGGCGCGGAAAAAACAACAAACAAACATCGTTTTTCAGACTAAAATTCTAGAATATTTTGCTTTTTTTGCTGTCAAATTATGAAAATCCAAGAAATTAAAACGCTTTTTGCCCATATCCATATCAAAGGTTTGAGCATAAATAGAGAAGGTGTCCCATTGCCTATGGCCGCTGGTTTAGTTGGACAAAATGCTGCCCGAGAAGCTGCTGATATAGTTGTGAATTTGACGAGAAACAAGAAAATGCTGGACTTGCCTTACAGCTGGAGTTAATATCCGGTACGGGCAACACTGCAACTGCTCTAGCTATTGCCCAGGAATTGGACAATAAGGTAACATTCTGTCCCGGAGATGTTCAGCAGCAAAATAAGAAAGACCGTGTTTCTCATAGAAAATTTGAGAGGTTTAATTGGTTTTAATGGAATGAGTGAAATTAAGGAAGCCTGAGGGTGAATTTACCGAACTCACAGAAAAAATGGAGGTGGATGACATCTACATTTGGCCAATAGTTGTGCCGTCAAGCGTTAAGGACGCAGTGACACCTTTGCAGCGGAATTTGACTTGGAGACCGAGGCTTGAATGTGTTATACGGTAAAACAAATAATTTAATTTTTCGGGTTTCCTTTGTTAACATTTCTTTTTGTTTGCTTCCAGTGGCACCAAAGACATTGCCTCATCTCATGGCATTCGATTGGAGTTACCTGATCCTTGGCTCTCATACGCACCTTACTATATCATTCCAGTGAAATATGGAACAATTCGTAAAACTGCGTGCCGAAATTGAAAACCCTCAATTGGAACAGTCCGCCTTTATCATTTTATCACATTGACTTCCAGTTGCTCACACCAGCCCATCAAATGGCCAAGGCGAATGGTCGCACACAAATTACATATTGGAACATATTGATGATCCGAGAAGAATACACAATTAATGAAATTAATCTACTTCCAACCGAATGATCTGTAGACATTTCGGTATTTCAGTGTATATAACCTTTTTCTGCATAAAATTTCAAATAAAGGGCTAGAAGAAACATGAAAATTCAAGTGTAATTGACTTCCCAGAACAAACGTTTCGGATCCGATCTGACATAAATTTGGCAATTGTGATTTTCAAAGACTAAACGCTCTAATAAGAATTCTTGCCATGTTTCTCAATCGAAATGACTGAAATATATTTTTAAATCATAATTGTAGAAGAATATTTAGTTCAAGGAACATTACAACAATGGCAGCAATTGTTTTGAAGAATAGTTTTTTAAGGAAAAGTTTTACTACATATTTCTTTTCATTGAGAGACAACTTCTGCAGGTATTTGAATATAAAACTATGTCTATATTCCACTCCTACGCCTATTAAATGGGGTAGCAAAGTAGTCGAATTCAGTACATAGTCTTCTTTTGTTAAAAGATTTTTTCCCGCCTGGAATCCACCAAAGAAGGAGAAAACTATAAAATGGTTAACAAATTTTTAATGCTACTCATGTTTATTTTTGTCGAAATAAATATATTTATTATTTATTTTAGAACAGTGTGGCTTGTTTGTTCGGGATACCGTAGTATTCTGTTGTTGCAAAATGGTCAGGCTTTATCCCTTTATTGTTGTTTTTATAAAACAACGTTTGTTTTTAAAACTGGGTTTTGGTAGCCAAAAAAGACAGTTGACTTTATCGTGCCACCTTGAAAATATGTCTTGCTCGAGCCTTTATTTAGGCATAATAAATTCACTATTAATGGTAGGAAAACCATTGTTTTCTTATTTCTAAAGTAAGGAATGTAGTAAGTATGAAATATAGAAATTATTTCAGTGTGAGTCAATTATCGGACAGATGTTTCGATGAACGTTTTGCACCCAAGAATAGGGCATGTACCATCATTTGGCCATTTGATGGGCTGGTGTGAGCAACTGGAAGTCAATGTGATAAAATGATAAAAGCGGGTTTTCAATTTCGGCACGCAATTTTACGAATTGTTCCATATTTCACTGGAATGATATAGTAAGGTGCGTATGAGAGCCAAGGATCAGGTAACTCCAATCGAATGCCATGAGATGAGGCAATGTCTTTGGTGCCACTGGAAGCAAACAAAAAGAAATGTTAACAAAGGAAACCCGAAAAATTAAATTATTTGTTTTACCGTATAACACATTCAAGCCTCGGTCTCCAAGTCAAATTCCGCTGCAAAGGTGTCACTGCGTCCTTAACGCTTGACGGCACAACTATTGGCCAAATGTAGATGTCATCCACCTCCATTTTTTCTGTGAGTTCGGTAAATTCACCCTCAGGCTTCCTTAATTTCACTCATTCCATTAAAACCAATTAAACCTCTCAAATTTTCTATGAGAAACACGGTCTTTCTTATTTTGCTGCTGAACATCTCCGGGACAGAATGTTACCTTATTGTCCAATTCCTGGGCAATAGCTAGAGCAGTTGCAGTGTTGCCCGTACCGGATATTAACTCCAGCTGTAAGGCAAGTCCAGCATTTTCTTGTTTCTCGTCAAATTCACAACTATATCAGCAGCTTCTCGGGCAGCATTTTGTCCAACTAAACCAGCGGCCATAGGCAATGGGACACCTTCTCTATTTATGCTCAAACCTTTGATATGGATATGGGCAAAAAGCGTTTTAATTTCTTGGATTTTCATAATTTGACAGCAAAAAAAGCAAAATATTCTAGAATTTTAGTCTGAAAAACGATGTTTGTTTGTTGTTTTTTCCGCGCCAACTGAGCACAATTCAATCACAATTATTGCTTTTTTGCCGCCACAATGTTGTCAACTTGGCGGCTTTGTAAAAATGTAGCAGGGTTGCAATTTCTAATTGCTAATGCTGCGTGTGGTAACGTATGGTAATATCGAAGAATATGAGTAAAATTTTAACATATAGTAAATAAATAATATTTGATAGTGACTTTTCATTCTTTATAATGATAGGAGGATATATTATTTAATAAATTGCGATGTTAATTTATTGTTGCAAAAAAAATTATTTTTTATTTGAAAATAATGAATGTACACTACATATGATAATCAAAATTTTTATCTTAAAAATTACGTTATTCACCGCGCAATTTAAACATATGTATTTTTTAAAGCAAAAGTATTTCAACATTGACAATTTACAATTTTCTTTTATGTGTGTTGAAAATGTAAATGAATAATACAATAAATAAACAAATAAATGTTTGTAAAGTGGTTTATTATTGTAAATTTAAACATTCTGAATTTTTTTACAACGTTTTTATATTTTAGATGTACCTGGATAATTAGGATATTACAGACGACAACAAATTTTACCATATTAGGGATGTTGTGTACACCAAGTAGAATTTTAGGTAAAGCTGCTAATTATGAAAATGTAGCAGAAATAGCTTAACCATTACATAATACCTTCGTATTATTCTATTGCAGATTTTTTGTTGAACTTCAATTAAAAAAATTGCAACTGACTTAAAAATATAAGAACAATAAAATGGTGATCAAATTAAAATTAAGTCGACCGTCTGTGAGATTGTCGGATGGGGGTTTTTAGGATTGGTTTTTCAAAATAAGTGGTCAAGAGCATTTTCGATGCTCTTTCCGAAAATGGGCACCATAAGGGTGCATCCCTAACCATTTTCCCACAGTGGGTCCAAACCCATTTCTCCTACAGTGACCATATGAAATATAAATCTGGCCACTGTGGGAATTCCAGATGGGTTTGGATTATGAGAATCATTGGTCTAGGAGCATTTTCGATGCTCTTTCCGAAAATGAACACCATAAAGGCGCATCCCTAACCATTTTCCCACAGTGGGTCCAAACCCATTTCTCCTACAGTGACCATATGATATATAAATCTGGCCACTGTGGGAATTCCAGATGGGTTTGGATTATGAGATTAAGTGGTCTAGCAGCATTTTCGATGCTCTTTCCGAAAATGGACACCAGAAAGGTGCATCCCTAACCATTTTCCCACAGTGGGTCCAAACCCATTTCTCCTACAGTGACCATATGAAATATAAATCTGGCCACTGTGGGAATTCCAGATGGGTTTGATTTATGTGAATCATTGGTCTAGGAGCATTTTCGATGCTCTTTCCGAAAATGAGCACCATAAAGGTGCATCCCTAACCATTTTCCCACAGTGGGTCCAAACCCATTTCTCCTACAGTGACCATATGAAATATAAATCTGGCCACTGTGGGAATTCCAGATGGGTTTGGATTATGAGAATCATTGGTCTAGGAGCATTTTCGATGCTCTTTCCGAAAATGGACACCATAATGGCGCATCCCTAACCATTTTCCAACAGTGGGTCCAAACCCATTTCTCCTACAGTGACCATATGAAATATAAATCTGGCCACTGTGGGAATTCCAGATGGGTTTGGATTATGAGAATCATTGGTCTAGGAGCATTTTCGATACTCTTTCCGAAAATGGACACCATAAAGGCGCATCCCTAACCATTTTCCCACAGTGGGTCCAAACCCATTTCTCCTACAGTGACCATATGAAATATAAATCTGGCCACTGTGGGAATTCCAGATGGGTTTGGATTATGAGAATCATTGGTCTAGGAGCATTTTCGATGCTCTTTCCGAAAATGGACACCATAAAGGCGCATCCCTAACCATTTTCCCACAGTGGGTCCAAACCCATTTCTCCTACAGTGACCATATGAAATATAAATCTGGCCACTGTGGGAATTCCAGATGGGTTTGGATTATGAGAATCATTGGTCTAGGATCATTTTCGATGCTCTTTCCGAAAATGGACACCATAAAGGCGCATCCCTAACCATTTTCCCACAGTGGGTCCAAACCCATTTCTCCTACAGTGACCATATGAAATATAAATCTGGCCACTGTGGGAATTCCAGATGGGTTTGGATTATGATAATCATTGGTCTAGGAGCATTTTCGATGCTCTTTCCGAAAATGGACACCATAAAGGCGCATCCCTAACCATTTTCTCACAGTGGGTCCAAACCCATTTCTCCTACAGTGACCATATGAAATATAAATCTGGCCACTGTGGGAATTCCAGATGGGTTTGGATTATGAGAATCATTGGTCTAGGAGCATTTTCGATGCTCTTTCCGAAAATGGACACCATAAGGGTGCATCCCTAACCATTTTTCCACAGTGGGTCCAAACCAATTTCTCCTACAGTGACCATATGAAATATAAATCTGGCCACAGTGGGAATTCCAGATGGGTTTGGATTATGAGAATCATTGGTCTAGGAGCATTTTCGATGCTCTTTCCGAAAATGGACACCATAAAGGCGCATCCCTAACCATTTTCCCACAGTGGGTCCAAACCCATTTCTCCTACAGTGACCATAGGAAATATAAGTCTGGCCACTTTTCTTGTTCTGGCCAAAGTTCTTATAATTATTAATTTTTAATACAATTCATATAACATTTTATTGTTATATTATTTTCATAATTTTAACTTTTATTTTCTTTCACAACAAGCACTTTTGAGTTAAATTTAAATTTACTCTCACGAAAATGTAGTTAAATTTAAATTTATCTCTGAGAGAAAACCAGTGTTGGTAAGCGAAAAATCAAAGTAGTAGAATTTAAATTTAAATTTATTTTCACGCACATGACCTTCTCGATATAATTTTTTAACCTCCATATAAATATCGGATATGGTGAAAATATGGTCATATTTTGAATTATTTTTTTTTTTTTGAAACATTTTTTTATTTGCTGTTTTTAAAACTTTTTTATTCTAAAATAGTGACAACCATCCTTATCCTTATGATTCCAAAAGATAAATTTTATTTTTAATTAATCTCTGTTTTAAGATTTCACCCCTCTGTGCGTCGTTGGGAGTACTAAATAAGAATCTAATGTGAAATATTACTTGATTTCTTTTGACATTCCAAATTATTAAAAGAATCGTATATCTTATAGCTTTCCGATGTAAGTATTCTGTAAAAACAATTCCTTTTTAATGTCTTATATTTATAGGCTTTTTAAAATCCCCGAAATTCCTTAAGAAAACTTAAATAAATATTACGAAATTAAATTTTGTTTTATTTTCTGAATTTCATTCATATTTTGTTTTTTTCTAAAAACTTCGTTCAACACAAACGAAAAATTATTAATATTTTCATGTTAATCACAAATGAAGCCATTCATTTATCTAAATGACTATTAAATAATTAGCTTCTGTTTCAAGTGTGAAAAGATGACACACCTCATTATAAATAAGGCGAATCGTTCGTTCGTTCGTCGTATCACAGCAGCGCACATGTGAGCGCCACAATAATTCATAATAGTTCGTTCACACCAGGCAATCTAAATTAAGTGGCATAAGATATGGTTGCGAGGCACTGTGCGCTAGCAACAGTAGCAAATGTCTGTGCCAGGCAACAAATTATGCGAGAGTGTTTGATCTGATCCAAAGGAATTGATCTGATAGAAAATCTATTCAAGCAGAAGCAATAATGCACACAAACGAATGAAAAGGCAGCAGCGGCAGCAGCACCAACAACAACAAAGGCAAAGAACTTGGCCATTGGCATTTGTAGAGACACCGAAATGATATTGGGGTTTTTAAGCGTCTTGCGATAAACGTTTTTTCTTTGGTTTGTTCGACGATTAGGTCAATAAAATAGCAAAGTAGAAAAAAACACAAGATATATAGGCTGCTACTTAATGGGGCAGGGGGAGGTATGTTGGAGGTGTTGGGAAAATTAATGAAAATTTTCAAAATTTATTTCATTAGATATTAATGTTGTTGCTTTTGTGCTGCACGTTCTTAAGTGTGGGTGTTTATTTAGTGAATGGATAGGCAATTTGGAAAAAAGCGAGACACAGTCGCACATAGAAAAAAATCACAATTAGAAATTCCTTTGTTTGGGTTCCAATGCTGGACGACCATAATAATAGTCCACGGTTGATGTTATTTACTACAGCACAATTGGTTCCCACTATAAATTCGAAAATAGATTTTATTGGACAAAAAAAAATAAAAATAAAAAATATTTAACCCCTTGGGTATTTGAAAATATTTTATTTTATTTCTTTTAGTTTTTTTTTCATTTAACAGCTTGTTCATTTTTCTCACACTACGGATGCCACTTGAAACTTATTGAGAATTATTACGTACGTATGTGTTGCTGAACAGACATCCAGCTAGGCTAGCCTAGCCAGCCACCACTAAGAACACTAATCGACTAGACAAACAAACACACACAGACAGACCGACAGTACATTAGCCTTGACTTTAGAAACCCTTAGGGGAATAATAAAACAAGTCATTAAATTGCCAAATATATTTTTAAAACAATATTCGATTCTCATAAAATTCTCAAGTGCATTTTACAAAGAACAAGTTCCATATTTGAATTCCAATAAAATTGCCGTTAATGTAAAGTAGGTTCTAAGTAATGTCTCACACGTTGCTATTCGTATATGTGATAAAATATAGGTATGCTATTTGATTCAAATTAAATAGTCCTATTTTTAAACTCGGGCGGGCCGACCTTATGCTACCCTACTACATTGTACATGTGAATGGATTTCTACTAAATTTACGGAGTCATTAAGCGTTTATACGAAAAACTTTCGACTGGTAAGGCTCTTTCTAATCCGAAGAGGCCATATAAAAGTCGACCAAGGCGATCGGCCGAGAATATCGCTGCCGTACGAGCCAGCGTTGAGAGGTCCCCTAGAACATCCCAAAAACGCCGTTCTCAGCAGTTGGGCATGGCTCGTTCCACTTTACAACGGATTATTCGCATTGATTTGCATTTGTTCCCGTACAAAATTCAATTGACGCAAAGAATGTTGCCTGCGGACAAGCCTCGTCGATTGGAATGGGTCATGGGTCCGTCGAATATGGGCAACCCTTTAAAATTTTTCCAGTGACAGCTCATTATATTGTTTACAAGTGTACAAAAGCATTTTGGTGAGGATTTTCCAGAAAAAAGTCATTCGTGATGGAATTCAAGTGTGATAGTGTGATTTCTTTTTATTTGGCTGGAAAACCACAAGAGGCTATCGTTAGAGCACTCCAGCATTTAAATATAAATAGATTTTTTGTGTCTCGTACCTTCGCTTGTTACCGTGATACCGATAGCGTAGTCCGACGTCAAGGAAGTGGACGGAAAAAAACAGAAACATCACCAACAGAAATGGCTCGAAAAGTAAAGAAACGACTTGATCGAAACCCGTGTCGCAGTGGCCGACAAATGGCTCGTGAGCAATATTCCATTCGGCAAATATTGAAAAATGGGCTCGGGGTAAAACCATCGAAATTCCAAAAAGTGCAAGAACTTACACCGCATCAGAACGAAAATAGACTCAAAAGATCTAAAGAGTTGCTTCGCTTAGCCGAAAGTGGCGAACTGCCGAATTTGGTTCTCTCCGATTAGAAAACATTTGTTGTCCAGCAGTTTGTAAACAAAGGAAATGATCGTGTTTACTTGCCAAAGAGGGCAGCTGAAAAGGTGCACCTTCGGTTGGCCACCAGAACTCAAGCGCCGGCCATGGTGATGGTGTGGGCCGCCATCATAGCCAATGGTCGCTCTCCGCTCGTATTAATCGACCGTGGCATAAGAATAAATACCGAATATTATCGCAAACATTTTGGCCGCAGACCTTAGACATTCCAACAGGACTCAGCACCACCCAAGAATGGTTACAAAATGAAATTCCTCGCTTCATTTCCAGCACACAATGGCCACGCAAAACTTCGGATACCCATCCCTCCGTTTTACAATTTATTTTTTATTTTGTGTATATATTTCAATTAGCACCATATTTGTAATTTAAGATCTTTCTCTCGTTCATTCTTCGCATTTACGATGGAAAATAAACTATGAAAATATGATAGGGCATACAGCAAAAATTTTTGTCAGTCGCGATGAGTAAAATACACACACATACATACTAAGAATTTAATATAAAATCAGATTGCACTAGAAAAAAAAAACTGCAATACACGACTGTGTAATGGTCAGACGATGGCCGGCGTTGAAATCAAATCCCTAGTAAAATAAGCAATTTTTGCACAACTTCTCTTCACACAATCATGTGCGCAGCAATACACCGACAAAATTACATTCGGTAATTCAGCAGAATAATGCAAAAAAAAAAAAAAAAACATTGACCACAATAATCTCGAAATGCAAAATGGAAATTTTAACTGCTGTCAATAAAATCGGTGACTGGAGAAACATATCTAATAAAGATACCTGATTTGATATTTTTGAAGAACACCAATGTCTGCATATTGAAAATATTCCCAAGGACAAAACAAGTAAGGAAAAGTCAAAAGTCGGCCGGGGCCGACTATACCCTTCACGACTATGCATATTACAGTACAGCTCCCGCAACAAAAGAATTTATTTCAAGTAGCTCATACCACCTATCAAAATTTGGCTTTAGAACAGTTATAGTTAGCTGAAGAGTACAATGTATCACTTGGAGAAGGATTATCATGTATTAAAAAGATATATTACGGACACGAGTTGCACAAAATGAAAACGTACATCCCGAAATTCAGTTCACTGAAAACCAGTAAAGAAAGTCCTAAAGTCAGGCGGGGCCGATTTTATGATATTCTACACCACTTTGCTAATTTAGTTGAGCTCCACATAACAATTAAAAGTTTTTATGGGAGAATTCAATCATACACGCTAAATTCGGACTTGTATTGCTCATGTGGTGCAAAATTAATTTGAAATCCGATATATATAGCTCCCATATCCAAATCGGAACCGATCTCGATTAAATTTGGCAAAGATATTTTTGAGCTGTATTTGATAGATTTCCCTGAATATCGTTGTTACAGAGTGCATATTATTACAAATCGGATGAATAATATATATGGAAGCTATAGCTATATCTGAACCGATCTTCACCAAATTTGACATACTAGCTTCTAGACTCAATTCGGTCGTAAGTGCCAAATTCCATCCCATTTGTACAAATATTAGACGTTTGGTGCACAATAAAAGGTAAATCGGACGAAGTTATATATGGGAGCTATATCCAAATCTGAACCGATCTCGACAAAATTTGGCAAATGTATTTCTGGGCTGTATTTGATGTATTTCCCCAAATATTGTTGTAACAGAGTGCATATTACGGCTGCGAAGTACAAAAATAACAAATCGGATGAATAATATATATGGGAGCTATAGCTATATCTGAACCGATTTCGATCAAATTTGGCATACTTATTTTCAGGCCTAATTTGGTGGTATGTGCAAAATTTCATACTGTTCGGGCTGATATTATACATTTGGTGCACAATAAAAGGCAAATCGGACGAAGATATATATGGGAGCTATATCTAAATTTCGACCGATTATCTCCAATTTCAATAGGGTTCGTCCTTGGGCCAAACAAATGATTTGTGCAAAATTTCATCTGGATCGGGCAATAATTGCGAACTGTACTTTGTTTACAAAAATGCATGGACAGACGGACGGACATGCATAAATCGACTCAGAATGTGATTCTATGCAGATCATCGAAGAAACTATGGGTCTATCTCGTTTCCCTTTAACTTATAACAAACAAATGCACAAAGACATAATACCCTGACCACCTTGTGGTGTAGGGTATAAAAACTGAAATCGGATTAAGGATATATATGGGAGCTATAAATCTTAGCCGTTCTCGATAAAAATTGGCAAATATATACCCGTAAATTGTCCAATAGAAGACAGCATGGCTCAACTTTAAAAAAGCCGCAGAGGTCGTCCGTATATAGATTATTTTTTAAGTTCTAAGCAACCTCTTGGCAGAAAGGACATCGGTCCTTTTTGCAGAGCACTAAACTGACAACAGTGGTTACTCCTTACGCAACTGAAAACATTTTTAGTTGTTTTATTTTGGCCTTGGTGATATTATTACACTGATATCATGGATTATTCATGGTCATGTTAAAATGTTTAATGCGTTTTACACTTACGATAAGTGCATCATAGCCTCATGTAAGTAAACCTGTTCTGTTACCACAAATTGATTTAAAAAAAGGGGAAATTTCAAAACACATGCCAAGTAAGTACTAACAGAAAAAAATCTCCGTCGTAAATTTCTTTGAAAGGAAGGTGTGAATGTACGAATCTTAAAACAATGACCTACAGATTGTGACAAATTCATCTATACATGTGTTGTTAAACCAGCAGCAAATTTTTTTTGGCAGGCATAATGTACCATATTATTTGGCTTCATATTCAATATTGATGCGTAATATAAATTTAAGTGCAATTAGCAAAGCAATCAAAATAACTTTTTTTTTATTTGAAAAGTTTTAGTATGTTTTGGAATACAGGCCACCTAAAGCCCCGGGATAGTTTATAGACCAACTGAAGTCCCACTATAGGCCAACTAAAGGCCCAGGAAGTTTCTATATTCGAGCTGAAGGCTCAGGGAGCCTCTATTGACGAGCTGAAGGCCAAGAAATGTTCTACATTCCAGCTGAATTCACAAAGGAATAAGGGAGCTAAAAAGGGGGAGATGTCTCTCTGCCTAGGCGAGTTTAGAGGGGTAGAAAGTGGAAGGGCGCACGGTGTATCTCTACACAAAGAGTTAAAGCAGACCAGGTGACCTTTCTCCAAGAGACAAGACAAGAGTCCTATAGGTTAGCTGAAGCCCCGAGAGTTGCTATAGACGACATAAAGCCCCGGTATAGTTTGAAGACAGACTGAAGTATCACAATAGGCCAGCTAAACGCCCAGGAAGTTTCTATATTCGAGCTGAAGGCTGAGAGAGCCTCTATTCACGAGGAGAAATTTTCAAGAAGTTGTTTACATTTCAGCTGATTTCTCCGAGGAATAAGAGAGCTGAAAAAGGGTGTCTCTCTCGCTATGCGAGTTAGGAGGGGTAGGAAGCCTCCTCTATAGACGAGCTGAAAGGAGGACAGGACACCTTCTCCATTTACAAAAGCTTTTCAGTATACAAACTGAAGCTCCGGGAGTCTCTATATTCGACCTGAAGTCCCGGAAGCGTCTATAGGTCAACTGAAGGGCCGGGAGTCTCTATAGGCCAGTTGAAGATCAGGGACTCTCTATAGACCATCTGAAGACGCAGGTGGTAGAGTTTATAGGTCAGCTGAAGACCAAGGAGTCCTAATAGGCGAGAAGGTGGGAATATTTGCAATTAGATGGCATTCAGTCGACCTTTTAAAATTTTTCCCTAAGGCCAATATTTTGAGGAATTTAAGAGCATTTTTTAATGGCCTGCCTTAAAACCTGAGACAAAGTCAAATGGTTCTATGAAACTTTAAAACATAATATCTTGAGAAGTCAGTAGGTTCTTAGTTATAACCAAATGATCTGCGAGGAGTTAAAACTGGGGATACATCTTCCAAGCCGATGGTGAAAGTTAGCATAGAAGTTGCTGATGATATGGCTGAAGTAACACCCAATTAAGTTAAAATTTTTTCGAGGATAAGGCTAAGCTTAAATTAAAGGTCTCGGGGAGTACTTTTCGCAAATATGAAACATAAAGGCATTCATTCTATTTTCAAACTAGGCGTTCTTCGAGTTTTCTGAAAATGTATCGGATAAATTTAGGGAAATTACATATAAAGGGACCCGCTGTACAGAAACTAAAAATAAAAGATCTCGGAGAGTAATTTCCAATTGATAAACACAAACAAACCAGGGTGATTTTTTCTCCGGTTCGAAAAGGGTTAATATCTCTTTATCTGCAATTTCCCTAAAATTGAGCGATAATTCGTCAGAAAATTTCCTAATTGACTATAAGGTCCACGTATTCGAAAACTACTCCTCGCGGCCTTTCATTTGTGCCCAGCCTCGACACCGCTTCATGTTTAGTTTCTGTTCTGTGGACCCTTTTATCTGCAGTTTCCCTAAAATTGAGCGATAATTCTTCAGAAAATGCAAAAATTTCTTAAGTCTGAAATTCTTTTGGGCCATAAGGTCCATATATTCGGAAAGTACTCCTCGAGACCTTTCATTTGTGCCCAGTTATGAAATTTGATGAAAACTAATATAATTTAATTAATCTTTAATTTTTCTCTGGTTTACTACTCTCTCTCTCCCTCTCTCTTTATTAACCCTTTGCGAACCAGAGAAAAAAATCGCATTGGTTTGTGTCTGCTAATTAAATTTAAATTTATCTTGACGGACATTGTATAGTTTCCAGACATATAACCCATTTTCACCTCACAGAATCCATTTAAAATAAATAATTAAGTGAATATCCCAATCCGTTGAGGAACGCCTACTCTTCCCTTAAAGTCTGAACAAAAAAAAAAAAAATCATTAATTATATATTTCGTAATGTTAATTAAGCATTAACCATATACAACTTAAATGTAATTAAGTTCGTTCATTACAGGTAACGGGAAATAAATAAAACTTTTTGCCTTCGAATAAAAGTGAAACAAAAGGGGCCGAGAGTAGAAGAAAAAAAAAAAACACCAAATCGAAACCACAAACAAAAAACCAAATACGGCTGAGAATTACTGGTTACGATGATATCGTCGGTTGTCGATTATGAAATATCTAAACTATTTCATACCCGAGCCCCTACGAAGAAAGCTGGGAAATGGCTCAAGTTTTGGCAGAAAAAAAAAAAGAAGGGTGGCACCGCACCGCCGACACCAGCACACCAAACCACAGCCAACAAACAAAGCCCAGTAACTAATTTTAATGTAAACACAAAACAACAAACAAAAAATCACGTTAATAACCTGAATTGCTGTGAACCAAAATCGGTGGGGAAGTAGAGGGAAGGGGGAGGAGAAGGGAAGCCCAGCCAATTGGTGGTGTAGGTAATAAAAGGGAAATCGAAACAGAAACAAAAAAGAGCATAAATAGTTGACTGGTTTGAATTGCCTATGGCCGCCAGGGCCCAAGCCAAGTCATCGTCATATCGAGCAACAAAAGAAAAACACCACTAGTCATAGGCTCTGTGTGGTGTTGGTGGAACCGATGGCTTACACTATAAACCAAGTTCCGACCAGGTTTTTTTTTTTGCTCGCTTGCCTGTTCATTGTTTTGGAGCCGCTTCTCACTAAATCATCAATCACGCTTAACACGAATCAAGGCAGCAACAACAACGGAACAGCAACAGTGTCAGACAACAAAAAATAATAATGAACACGCAATTCAAGGTCTTACAATGACGACTAAAGCGTACTGCTGGATTTGTGCGTTAACCTATAAAAAAAATACAAAGTCGAGTTCGTTTTTTATATTTTTGGTATAAAAACAGATGTTCAACTCACACTGCTACAATTGTGCGTAAGCATTCTTTGTGTTACCTTTTCATTTTATGTATGTATGTACGTCTTACGCATCATCATCATCATTCAACCAAAATAAGTCAATGTTAGCGTTTTATGATTTTCGTTTTCATGAAGATGATAATTAACTGACTTTTTGACAGAGATTTCATTGGAAATTCATCATGAAGAGTAAAAAAACATGATTAAAATTAATGGATTTCAATTGAGGAATTATGAACTTTTAAATCGTACCGAAAAATGTTGTGAGCTGTATCCATCATCGTTTTGAAATAACCTCAAGGGAGAAGAAGTTAGCTGGGTTTGTAATGCTGTTTTGGGAAGTAAGTCAAATAAAATAAATGTTCAAACATTACGTCTTCTTTCAGTTTTATACATTTTTATACCTTCAGCCACATGGCTAGAGGGGGTACATATAATTTGACAGGCCAAAACGTGCCTCATCGAAATAACTGTTTTAGACCCTAGCTCTCTTTGGACTAACTCCGTTTCAGGACATTTGGAGTCTGTCTGCTGGCTGGTGCGCACGATAACTCTCGAAGGGAATATTCAATTTGGTCCAAACTTGGTACATCGTAATATTTATAAAACTTTGATCGAGTTCTAAGATGGGTAATATCCGCCCACTCATTCTGACAACAACAAAAGGTTCGACAAAAGGTCGAAATTTAAAAAAAAATATTTTACTGTACAAAGGATAATTCGATTTTGCTCCAGCATTGCAAAATCCTAATGTTCAGTTGAGAAAATGGATAATATCGATTCACTCCATTAAGTACTTCCTCCACAATGAGTCAAAATTTTTAATACTTATAAGTCTTATAAAATGTGATGTAACATCCCGATTGTCTTCCAATTACACTCATCACAATATTTTCATTATCCCAATATCTGGTGTGAAGATGGAATATATTGGACCACTCCTTCTGGTACCTCCCCTCACAAAGGGTCGAAATTTTGAATAACCAAAACTATCATAAAATCCGAAATAAGTAACCGGTTATCTTCATATTTCACACATCCGATTATTTCTCTCAACACAATATCTGATGTGAAGATAGGATATATCGGCCCAGTCCCTCTGATATCTCCCCCACAAAGGGTCACCGTTGTGAATATCCCAAAAAATTGGAAATAAGCATCCGGTTCTCTTCACACATCCCAATGGAGATTGGATATGTCGGTCCATTCCTTCTGGTACCTCGCCCACAAGGGTCAACATTTTGAATATCCTCGAAGCTCATAAAACGCAAAATTAACATCCTATGCCATCCGACTTAGTACAACTCAATATGTCCATCAAAAATGGTAGATATCGGACAATTGCTTCTGGTACGTCCCCCACATACATTGGCTGAGGGTATACGTCAAAAATGCCAATATTGGGATATTATTTTGATACGCTTTTAGCAAAAAATTGTGAATATTAGTATACATTTACCATGAACCAATACACGCCACGCGAGCGCTCTGAAATAGTTGAAATTTACATTCAACAGAAGAAGTCAATTGTGAAAACTCAACGTGCTTTTAAAACATTAAAGAATGTGAGAAGTGCGCCTTCTAAGAGCACCATTAAGCGTTTATACGAAAAATTTTCGACTGGTAAGGCTCTTTCTAATCCGAAGAGGCCATATAAAAGTCGACCAAGGCGATCGGCCGAGAATATCGCTGCCGTACGAGCCAGTGTTGAGAGGTCCCCAAGAACATCCCAAAAACGCCGTTCTCAGCAGTTGGGCATGGCTCGGTCCACTTTACAACGGATTATTCGCATTGATTTGCATTTGTTCCCGTACAAAATTCAATTGACGCAAAGAATGTTGCCTGCGGACAAGCCTCTTCGATTGGAATGGTCCCAGATGGCCCAAAGGTCCGTCGAATATTGGCAACCCTGTATGATGGCAGAAAAGCTTTTTTTAATTTTAACCTTTGGGGGAATGGACGGCCAGAGCTAATATATAATGAATATAAATGAACTAAGTTTGAAGAACATTGGGTACTACCATCCCTCATTGTTAGATCTTAACTCTTTCGCAAAGGAGTGCTCCGATATTGGCCATATTCGAACTCCACCAAGTTTCTAAAAAATATTACAATGTGCAGTATTAAATTAGGGTACAAGTATTATGATATGCCAAATCGGATACTCTCCCTTCAAACAAAAGGGATTTAATCAAAAAAGATAGGGGAAAATACGGAACCATCTGGTGTGGTCACAAATTTAATAATCGAATGGCTACCGGAAAACCATTTCCGATGTGGTCCAACAAGCAAAAAATTAGCTATTTAGGAAGAACCAGGTCCCCACGCTCGTACCTGAGGGCTGGTGTGGGCAAAGGTTCTCATACCCCTTTTTTTACTCCAGCGAGGTCGACATCTCTACGTTTTTTCTAGAAATTTTTGGCCATGGGATTCCTTCAAATGGATCTGGATACGAACTTCAAATAATCTGAACCAGAAACCTATTATAAAAACTTGTACTTCAAATCACCATGGCTTAAGTTCTTGCAAGACTTCGAGAGGGACCATAACAGAGAAGCTTGGCATGAAACAGCAACACAAAAAATAGAAAGTCAGTCAATAGAATAGAATTTAGGGATTTACCAAGGGGCCGAAAGATATACCGCTCTCAATGTCCGAAGCATTGAACAAAATTGAGATTTTCTTTAAGACTTTGAGCGTTACGAGGATAGTTATGGGAGATGATACATCTTGAGCAAGATCAAAATCAAAAGAGCCTGTTAGTTATTTCATGAAGAAATCAAACAAAAAAAAAACTAGTAAAAAGGTGAACCCTTAACTATTTGCAACGAATTTGGCAATTTTCAAAAAAAAAAAAAAAAAAAAAATCCATTAAAAATTCTGTTAAAATCTTAAAAATATCGAATGCAGCCGTTACATTAGGATTTATACGACGACTTGGACCTGCATAGGCAACCTTTGTCATAAGCCATTACAATGCGAAACTTTAAGAAAATCGGTAAATAATGTAGCTAAAATCATCAAAATATCAAATATAGGGAGATACCGTTATATGGGGGGCTATACCAAAACGTGGACCTGCACAGACAATTTTCTGTCATAGGCTGTAGTATCCATTACGAACTTCAAATACTCAATTTCAAACATTTCTGGTAAATAATGTCGCTAAAATCATCAAAATACCTAATATCGGGAAGTGACGTTAAATGGGGGGTATACGAAGGCGTTGACCTGCACAGACAATTTTCTGACATAGGCTGTAGTATCCATTACGAACTTCAAATACCCAATTTGAAACATTTCTGGTAAGTAATGTCGCTAAAATCATCAAAATACCTAATATCGGGAAGTGACGTTAAAAGGGGGGGTTATACGAAGGCGTGGACCTGACAAACAATTTTCTGTCATATGCTGTAGTATCCATTACGAACCTCAAATACCAAATTTGTCAATAATGTCGTTTAAATCACCAAAATACCGAAAATAGGGAGGTACCATTATATGGGTGCTATGCCAAAACGGGGACCTTCACTTCCCATTTTCAATACAAAAAGTCCTGCAGGCATTTATAGGAAAATTTTATTAATCTGCTTCATTTAGTTCGGAAGCTAGAGAGATTTCCACAGACGGACGGACATAGCAAAATCAAAATAGAATTTTATGCTGATCGGGAATATATATATTTTGTGGGATCTAAAATGTATATTTCCAGATGTTACAAACGTAATGTCAAACTTAATATACCCTCCATTCTATGGTGGAGGGTATAAAAATTAATTGATGACAAGGCTGAAGCCATAGCAAATTATTAGCAAGCGATTTCGCCTTTTATGCACAGACAGAAAGATACCTTCTGGTGGCCCTGCTAATCGGACCGATTTTTCTGAATCATAATTGATACATTTGTTATAGGAATAAATTATCGGTCCTTGGTAAGTTATTGCACAATATAATCTGTTCATGGAAAGCTATTGATAAGAAACCTCCTCGCAACAAGTTCGGATTATAGCGGGCTTAAAACGTGTGATATTTCAATTCCTGGCTTCTGAAATCTAGTTTATACATTTGCTGTAGGGATTCAATATCGGTTATTTGTAAGTCTCTTCAAAATATTATTTGCTGGTGGGAAGCTATTGATGAGGAGACTCCTCCAACAATATTACGGTCTTAAAAACGGCTAGTTCTATAAGTCCATCATTATCAAGAAGCTTAATAAGCCATGACTCTCTTTGGGCCCATTCCAATCGACGAGGCTTGTCCGCAGGCAACATTCTTTGCGTCAATTGAATTTTGTACGGGAACAAATGCAAATCAATGCGAATAATCCGTTGTAAAGTGGACCGAGCCCTGCCCAACTGCTGAGAACGGCGTTTTTGGGATGTTCTTGGGGACCTCTCAACACTGGCTCGTACGGCAGCGATATTCTCGGCCGATCGCCTTGTTCGACTTTTATATGGCCTCCTCGGATTAGAAAGAGCCTTACCAGTCGAAAAATTTTCGTATAAACGGTTAATTGTGTTCTAAGAAGGCGCATTTCTCACATTTTTTTCACAATTGACTTCTTCTGTTGAATGTAAATTTCAACTATTTCAGAGCGCCCGCGTGGCTTGTATTGGTTCATGGTAAAAATCAGCTTGGACTGACGCGGACAAACGCGGTATGTCATTAAGCGATGTGACATCTCTGTCAAAAGTTATGGCGTTGCCAGATGGGTCCGTCGAATATGGGCAACCCTGTATATAGTAAATAGTAAATATTTTCTATGAAAAACTAGGATTTCAAAGATCAATCGAGATAGAATATTCACCAAGGAGGAAACACAAATATATAGTAACATTAATAAAGAACACTTGAAATGCGATGTAAAACTTAACGTTAAAATTACAATTTTTTCTATGGAGGAATAGCCAAATGTTGTCTCCTTTGTCTATTCCTTCAATTAAATATTTACTTTTTATTTATTTTTCCAAATACCTCACTCATTTTTTTACATTTTCCCCCAAAAATCTCTACAAATTTATGCAATTGTATACGAAAATCTTCAAAAATTATTCAATTCAATTTTGTTGTGAAATTAATTCACTAAATAAATTCTTCTTCCTAAATCAATGAATTATTATGATTCATAAAAAGATTCATTGAACCGTAACCCAACAAAAAAAAAAATAAAACTTCGTTTGCCGAAAGGCTTTGCATACCAAGGCTTTAAACCGAAATCATTTATATTCGTAAACGAGAAAATTAATGCAAACCAAAAAAATTAAGTTTAAAGAAATCTATCAAAATCATAAAATCAGAAAATCAAAAAAACAACAAAAACTGAAGCGGATGGAGAATTTAACTTCCGTTGACTTTGTCAGTGGGTTATTGCAACATCGATTGCTTTAAATAAAAGATATATTCATTAACCATGAATGGAATGAAGGCGGTCTGGTCTGTCCGTCGGCTGGCTGGCTGGTTGGTAGGGCGAACGAAGGACGCGGTACAAAATGTTCATCCAACCGTCCAATGCCCGAAAAAATGTAAATTATCAAAAAATCACAAGACAAAATGTTAAGATGGCAAAAGGAAGCGACACCAGCCAACTGCTGTATGGCGAAGCATGAAATAATAAAAACGTTAATGTATGGGTTTTTGGTTTCAGAATTTTGATGTGGGGATCTTTGAGGACAAGGGGAAATGGGGAATATAAAGCCTTCAAATATTAGCAAAAGGGCTGCAAGTTAACACATATGTGTGCGAATATTTTACACAGTGAGAAAACAACATAAGGTCGTCTATAGAGACGAATTTGAGGTCGTCTATAGAGACGACTTTGAGGTCGTCTATAGAGGCGACTTTGAGGTCGTCTATAGCGGCGACTTTGTAGTCGTCTATAGAGGCGACTTTGAGGTCGTCTATAGAGGCGACTTTGAGGTCGTCTATAGAGGCGACTTTGAGGTCGTCTATAGAGGCGACTTTGAGGTCGTCTATAGAGGCGACTTTGAGGTCGTCTATAGAGGCGACTTTGAGGTCGTCTATAGAGGCGACTTTGAGGTCGTCTATAGAGGCGACTTTGAGGTCGTCTATAGAGGCGACTTTGAGGTTGCCTATATATATTTCGAGGTTACTGAGATTGCCCTTCACTGAATATCCTAAATTTAAAACAAGCTTACATTAATTTGACATCCATTTTTTTAAGTGTCCACTGCCAAATATTTAATTCCAATTTTTAAAGATATGATGATCATGTCTCGCTAAAAGTGAGGGTGAGGATTGGTTGGTTGATTCCACACCAGACACACATATTTTACTTAATTTTTTTTTTCAGAAACGTTTATTGCAACAAAGCTGTCAGGCAAAAGTGTTTCTTTTTTGTTTGTTTGTGGACAAAAGACAAGCGAGATCCAAAAAAAAAAAAAACCAAAAACGAAAAATGAAACAAGAGAGCATTGCAATGTGCTCCTCAAAATTCGATTGAAATATATAGCATCGAAACTGTCCACACACATGCCCCGGCAAATAAACATGTGCGATTGTGAGAGTATTTCGGATTCAAGGTCAAACATGTTAACATTTTCAAACCGGCCGTTCAACTTGATAACTTTTATTTCACTTTTTCTCCATACAACTTTATTCGTTCTGTTCTTTCTTCTCTTTTTTTCGAAGCCAATTTGAGGGATAGATGGACGGACAGATAGACAGACAGACAGGCAAACTGAAACAAAACTGCCTCAATGGTGGTATCCCAAAGCCCGGTCAGTCAAGCGAATCATCCAACCATGCATCCAAAGTTCTGACAGCCAGGCAAGGCAAGGCACAATTATTGAACCACGTTTCAGGGTTGTGTTTGTACCAGCCATTCTTCAAACTGGAATAAAATATATGTCGACATGTATATTTGAATGAATGAAGTAGACATATATGCATGCATGTATATTATCCAAACAAAGAGCAACAGGCACCAAAAAGTCCATAGAGAAATGACACAAAGAACTAAACAAATGGAAATTGTCAAATATAGCACAGTGGGTAATAAAAGGATTCTTGAGATAAGGTGATATAACTTAAATACAGAGAAACAACAAAAAAATTCCTTTATACAGCCATGTGAGCTACTCAAAGAAGACCAAGACCATTAAATATTAGCAGGAGGTCTTCTCATAAAAGACGAAGAGGGCTTTTCATAAAGGACGAAGGGGGCTTCTCATAGAAGACAAAGGGGGCTTCTCATAGAAGACCAAGTGGTCTTCTCATAGAAGACGAAGAGGGCTTTTCATAAAGAACGAAGGGGGCTTCTCATAAAGGACGAAGGGGGCTTCTTATAGAAGACCAAGGGGTCTACTCATAGAAGACCAAGAGGTCTTCTCATAGAAGACCAAGGGCTCCTCTCATAGAAGACCAAGGGGTCTTCTCATAGAAGACCAAGGGCGTCTTCTCATAGAAGACCAAGCGCGTCTTCTCATAAAAGACCAAGAGATCTTCTCATAGAAGACGACCATACCCAGAGGTATGCCCATAGAAAATCATAAAGTCTCCTCATGGAAGACCTAGAGATCTCCTCATTTTAGACCATGTGGTGTTCTCATTGAAAATGATGAGTAAAGGCATATTTATGAATGTAGTCTCAGACGCTTCACAGAAACAGCAACAACATTCCATTACTTATCGTGTGTTTCAAATTCTATTCATTTATTTTTCCAAATTTGTAGATTTCGCACATGTCAAACTTCAAAACCGGATTCGTAAGTACAATGGCCATTTGGTACTTCATATTCAGACAATGTGACAGACAAACCGGTTCCTTACAATCTTTTGGGCAATTGTGCCGATGATGATGATGATGATCTATCTACAACACAGCCACTTTACACGCATTTTCCAAAAATGGGCGAAACAAGCTTAGCAAAATAACAAAACAGTCAATTGATCGCAAAAAAATATGCCGTGTGATCGTTTGTTGTTGTTCACAATCGGTTAAAAATGAGTTCATATCTCCAAAAAATGCTGACATTACTTGGAAATTTATTCCATAGGTTTTTGGGGTTTTTTGTGTTCAAATCATTTTTTTTTGTGTTATTTGGCACTTCAACAACACTTTAATTACAAAATTAAGTCAGAGAACAACGAAAAATCATCCAGCCCATTCGGAACAAAAACCGAATTGGCCAACAAAATCAACTGACAGCTATAATAAACAAATAGCAACAACAACAACATCGATGAAAAATTACAAAGCAGTTCATATAAATTGTTCTGAACACAAGCGTTAAAAGCGTCATTCCTCACCAATTACAAAAATTGAAAGTCAGAATGCAAAAAAAAAACAAAAAAAATCAACACAGAAAACTTGAATTAGTTCAATGACTTTATTAGAAATAAATCGAATGAATAATGTGATTTACAGCTCCTATGAAACACAATACCTGTGTAAGATAAGAAATTAAAAAAACCCTTTGCACTTCACATAGAAGAATGAGATGCTTCTGTTGGAGGCTATGTAGATTTGGAATTCTCCATTTTGTTTAAGCGCAGATGACTTGATTACGTCATTAAGGCCTAGACAAAAAAAATAGTGAAAATCTGTATTCTAATGCCGACTAAAAGGTACTAAATGGTGTAGTTTTAAGTTAAATGTTGTACTCTTATTAAGACCCTATTAGTTTCGTAATGAAAAAATGGTTGGAGCCCTTGTATGGGTGCTCTACTAAAAAGAGGGACTATGCATATAGACAATTTCATACTACAACAATTGTAATCTATTACGAGTCTTAAATACCATTTTTATACCCTCGAAATACTCATGTCAGACCCAACAAAGTATATATATTCTTGATCAGCGTAAAATTCGAAGTCGACTTAGGGAAGTCCGTCTGTTTGTCCGTCTGTTGTAATCACGACATTATTCGCCGGAATTGTTTCAAATTAGGTATTTGAAGTTCGAAATAGATACTACAGCCTAAGACAGAAAATTGTCTGTGCAGGTCCACGACTTCGTATAGCCCCCATATAACGGTACCTCCCTATATTCGGTATTTCGATGATTTTAGCGACATTATTCACCGGAATAGTTTCAAATGTAGCATTTGAGGTTCAAAATGGATACTATAGCCTAAGAAAGAAAATTGTCTATTCGTATAGCCCCCATATAACTGTACCTCCCGATATTTGGTATATTGATGAATTTATCGACATTATTAATCGGAATTGTTCAGAATGTGGTATTTGAAGTTCGCAATGGATATTACAGCCTAAGACAGAAAATTGTCTGTGCAGGTCCACGCCTTCGTATAGCCCCCATATAACGGTACCTCCCTATATTCGGTATTTTGGTGATTTTAGCGTCCAAAATTTTTTCAAATTACGCATTTAGAGTTCGTAATGGAAACTCCAGTCTGTGACAGGAAATTATCTATGCAGGTCCAGGACTTCATATAGGCCCCATATACCAGTACCTCCCTACATTCGGTATTTTGACGAGTTTAGGTACAATACTCACCGAAGTTGTTTGAAATGTCGTATTTGAAGTTCGTAATGGATGCTACAGAATATGAGAAAAAATTATCTACGCAGGTTCAGGTCTTCGCACAGCTCCGATATAACGGTACCTACCTATATTCTATACTTTTATGATTTTAGCTACATTATTCGCGTTTATTTCAAGTTCCGAATTTGAATTTGGTAATGACTCATGACAAATAATGCCTGTGTGGGTCCACGTCGTATAGGCACCAATATAACGGCAATATTCGGTATTTTTAAATTTTTACCAAAATTGTTTCATGATTTTATTTCCAAATTCGTTCCAAATGGTGGAAGGTATTCAAAGTTCGGCCCGGCAGAACTTACTGCTTTTTAACTTGTTTTTAATAATATCGTAAATAAATGTGACTAGGATGACTATGACCAATATGGACAATCTTTTGATGCCGCTTGTAGAACCCAAAATGATGTATAAATATCAAATTGCACACCAATTTGTTAGAAAATGTGGCTTAAATCGTCAAAATACTGAACATCCGATAGAACCGTTATATGGGCGCTACAGGAAAACATTGGCCTAGATATTTAATTGTCTGCCACTGGAGCTAGAACCCGTTACGTTACACAAATAACAATTTTTAAACAAATCCGTAGAAAAATACCGAATATGGGGAGGTACCGTTATACGGGGACTATACTGACGGCCGGATAGACAGACAGACGTACGTTATTAAATCGACATAGAATTGTATGCTGATCATGAATATACAGGGTGAGATAAAAAGCTGCAACAAAATCATAGTTTTTACACTTTTTTTAATGTTGTTAGCAAAAAATCACACACGCTGCCCGAATGTTGCTCTGCTGGCCCATTCCCGGCGAAGCGCTTGCTAGAGGTGATCGACACTTTTGTATTTTTAGTGACAACCTTGCTTTCAAAAATATTCCAGACACAATAGTCCATCGGATTGGTATTCGGATTGATATCCTGATACCGCTTTCGATTTATACCAGCAGAAAGCGACCATCGGCTTTCATGGCGGACCACACCATCACCATGACCGGCGCTTGAGTTCTGATGGCCAACCGAAGGTGCACATTTTCAGCTGACAAGAAAACACGATAATTTTGTTTGTTGAAAAACTGATGGACAACGAATGATTTCTCATCTGAGAAAACCAAATTCGACAGTTCACCACTTTTGACCAAGCGAAGTAACTCTTTAGCTCTTCTGAGTCTATTATCTTTCTATGGCTTTACCCCGAGCTTATTTTTCAATATTTGCCGAATGGAATATTGCGATATGTTCAGCTCAAGAGCCATTTTTCGCTTCTTTACATTTCGAACCATTTCTGCTGATGTTGCTGTTTTCTTCCGTCCACTTCGTTGACGTCGAGCTACGCTACCAGTATCACGGTAACGTGCGATGGTACGAGACACGAACGATTTCTTCACATTTAAATGCTGGAGTAACGATAGCCACTAGTGGTTTCCCTGCCAAATATAAAGAATTCACACTATCACGCTTTAATTCCATCACGAATAAATTTTTTTCTGGAAAATTCTCACGAAAATGCTTTTGTACGCCTGTAAACAATATAATGAGCTGTCACTGGAAAAGTTTTAACAGCTGTCCGACGAGTGGCTTAGAAATTACAGCAGTCTGAAGTTGGTTGCAGTTTTTTCATCTCCCCCTGTATATACTTTATGGGGTGTATGACGAATATGTAGAGGTGTTGCAAACGGAATAACAAATTCAATAAAAAACGATTGTTTTAGAAATTCAAATCGGATTATCCTTATTTTGGAAAATATAGACCTTTTGTGGAATAGGCGCCAGAAGGAGTGGACCAATATTGCCCATACCCGAACTCGATCTAAGTTTTGTAATAATATTACGATGTACCATGTTCAGACCAAATGGGATACTCCCTTTGAGATTTATATAAAAATTATACAAAGTTCCACTGTAATTAAAAAATACTTAACAACAAACTTGCAGACCCCATGCTTGTGCTAAAAAAACCTTTAAACTAGTACAGGTACATGTACCTCTCGCGCTATCTCCTCGTTTTTGCCTTTTTTTAGATCCAAGCATTTCTGATATCTTATCAGTTAGTCGAATCCAATCAAACACAAAGTAAATCTCTTAAGTATCTGCGACATTTAGCGGGCCCATGTTTCACGATAGGGGTATTCCATGGAAATAAAAAAAAAACAAAATAAAATAAAAATAAAACAACCGGTAGGTTTGCGCATCTAAACAGAAGCTCCAGACAATGGAGGAAATAGTAATAAAAAAATAGTAAAGACAAAACAACTAAAAATAGTTGAATTCCAGTATAAAATTTATGTGGAAAGAAAGATGATAACCGGTTCAGGATGAAGAGTGATTCGTCACAACTGCCAAGAAGAAATGGAAAAGAAACAAAACAACAGCACGAGATCTACGGAAACTTGTTTACAGAAGAAGCACAGCTGATACTTCAAAGTGGTGTTTGCTGCCTAGCCAATAAAATGACAATTATGGGATTTGATAATCGGCTACATAATTAGCATAAAAGTGATAGCGTAGTAATTTATTTCAATTCAAGTTCATTGACAAATTTTGCTTGCGGAATGATTGATGGCTAATAAAATTGTCCGTCCATTCATGTTTTGTTAAGCAAAGTATAACTTGATTACAATTTCTTTCAGTGTTATCGTTTACGACAACTACTAATTGAATAATGTACATTTTGTATTTTATTCAGGTAGAATCCATCAGATTCTTTTTGTATTATTTCGCTAATGAATCACATTTATTTGCTGACTTTGAGGGGACTCGTTTTTCTTTTATTGTTAACTTAGCTGACTGAGAAAAATTGAAGAATTGAAAGATTAATTCAAAGAAAAAACGATTTCAATACAATAATAAACATGATATTTGAGTCGGCTAGCTATTGTTGGCTCTTCTTCAATACAATGTGTGTACGAACGATATGCATCATTGTGAAGGTGAAATTAATGCAAATATTTGTATACCCTCAGCCATATGGCTACAGAGGGTATACAGGGTGAGATGAAAAAACTGCATCCAACTTCAGACTGCCGTCATTTCAAAGCCACTCGTCCGACAGCTGTTAAAATTATTTCAGTGATAGTTCATTATATTGTTTCCAAGCGTCGTACAAAAGCATTTTGGTGAGAATTTTCCAAAAAAAAGTTATTCGTGATCTAATTCAAGCGTGATAGTGTGATTTAGACTCAAAAGAGCTAAAGAGTTACGTCGCTTGGCCGAAAGTGGTGAACTGCCGGTAGCGTAGCCCGACGTCAAGGAAGTGGACGGAAAAAAACAGCAACATCAGCAGAAATGGTTCGAAAAGTAAAGAAGCGACTTGAAACCCGCATTGCAGTGTACGAAAAATTGCTCGTGAGCTGAAAATATAGCACTAATCCATTCGGCAAATATTAAAAAATGAGCTCGGGGTAGAGATATTGAAATTCCAAAAAGTGCAAGAACTTACACCGCAACGGAAAGAAAATAGACTCAAAAGAGCTAAAGAGTTGCTTCGCTTGGCCGAAAGTGGTGAACTGCCGAATTTGGTTTTCTCCGATAAGAAAACATTCTTTGTCCAGTAATTTGAAAACAAACAAAATTATCGTGTTTACTTGCCAAAGAGATCAGCTGAAAATGTGTACCTTCGGTTGGCCACCAGAACTCAAGCACCGGCCAGGGCCGATGGTCGCTCTCCGCTCGTATTAATCGAACGTGGTATTAGAATAAATCCCGAATATTATCGCGAAAATGTTCTGGAGGGTGTATGAAAGCCTTGGGCACGCAAACATTTTGGCCGCAGATCTGCACAATGGCCACCAAGACCTCCGGATACCAATCCTTTGGACTATTGTGTCGGGAGTATTTGTGAAAGCAAGGTTGGCACTAAAAAATACCAAAAGCGTTGATCACCTCAAGCAAGCGCTTCGGTCCACTCCATCAAGTACCTTCCTCACAAAGAGTCAATATTTCTAATAAATTTAACTCTGATACAATTGTCTTCAAATTACACACATCATAATAGTTTTATGGAAGCAAGGTCTGCTGGGATTGGAAGATGGGATATATCGTTCCACTCTTTCTGGTACCTTCCCCACAAATGACCATAATTTTGAATATCCATGAAGCACATAAAACGCGAAATTAACATCTGATTCCATTCAGACTCAGCACATACCAATATTTCCATCATCACAAGATCAGTTATAAAGATGGAATGTATCGGTCCACTCCTTTTGGTACCTTCCCCACAAATGGTCAAAGTTTGAATAACCAAAACGATTATTTAATCCAAATAAGCTTCTGGTTATTCTCATATTTCACACATCCCATTATTTCTACTAACACAAAATCTGCAGTGCAGATGGAAAATATTGGTCCACTCATTCTGGTACCTTCCCCACAAAGGGTCAACATTTTGAATATACTTGAAGCTCATAACATCTATATCAACACAAGATCTGTGATAAAGATGGGTAAGATCGGGCCATTTCTTCTGGTACCTCCCCCACGAAAAGTCCAAGATTTTGAAAAAAACACTCAAAGAGAGCGTAAAAAGCACCCAACTCTCTTCAATTTGCACACATACAAACATATTTGCACACATACAAACATATTTGCTAACACAAGATCTGTTGTGAAACAAGTCAGGGTTTTTTTTTTTATATCTAAATATTTCCCTCAACCAAAAACCTGAGATGATTACGAAATCGATCGGTAATATTGATTTCGAATAAAATTGGATACAAATGTTAGATTTTTTTGCAGTTTTTCCCATACCAATATTTTTATCCGAATTCGATGAAGTATAAATATGGAATACTTCGGTCGACTATATCTGGTAACTCACGCACATTTTAAGATTTTCTAAATATGATAGCATATATATTGTCCAAGCCTGGCACGTCGCAATATTTATATCATATTTATATTTATATCAATATTGGACCATACCTTCGGAACCTACTCCATAAAAGGTCAACAATTTCGATAATCATAACACAAGTCAAAATATATTTAAATAATCGAGCAGGGAATATATATGTCGGCTAAAGCGACTGATACCTTTAAACTTGTTTCAAATATATTTAGCCGATTCGTTTTATGTGGGATAACAAAAAATTCCATAAGATACACAATCGAGATATAACACTTTTAGAGGTTCCCAGTTAGTTGAGCTTTGAATTTCCAATTTTTGCACACAACAAACCTGGCTTCTGTTCCAGAAGCGACTTAAGTCGAGTTACGAAAATCAATAAATATGCATAGTTACACGTAGCGTTTTTCCAAAATAGAAAATTATATAGGACAACAAAAACAAACAGCATTAAAAAAGGATAAGAGAATGAGAGAAAAAACAGAGATTACACAGAGCAAGAGTGTGAGCGAAAGGACAATTACGGGATAAATATTATAACTGAAGTGGATGATGGTCAGATGTGGTAAAATTAAGTTATATTAATAAAAAAGTTTAATACATTTTGTAACAAAGCAGAAATAGGTATTAAAATAAAAAGTTTACAGAATTTATTTTTTATTAGAATTTGTGAAAAAAAAGAATCAAAGATTAAATTTCAATTAAAAATTCCAAATAAAAATCATACTTACAGTTTGCATTCGGGATACGAAAATAACGAAATAAAATCCAATAAAAATATAAATCAAATGTTGATTGGATTACTTGATTTGATTTGTTTAGTTTGTTTTTTCTCAATGTTATTCCAAATTTTCTAATTACTATTTTGTTGTTTATATTTTTGTTTTATAGAGCTTCACTCTTTTTCATATGTTTTTAACAAGGCACATTTAAGGAATTTTGAAATCCCTAATTGTATTTTTTTTTTTTTTTCAATTTTAGAGAATTTTATAAATTCTGATATCTTAGTTATAACACACTTCACCTAAAATGGAAAGAAATGGGAGTTGAATTATTCGAATATTAGTTGGTAATGATTTTATAGTAACTGTCATTAAAATAAAGTTTGATCACAAGGTTTTGTGTATTTTGCTCTTCTCAAGCTTATTGCTGCATTTTTGTTATGGCGGATAAAGGAAGACCGTTTTGAACAAACTTTTACATTTCAGGCAAAATGGCGACATCTGCATACTTTCTTTTACGTCATGTCATAATATTTTCAACTGACCCCTGAAAAACACTGTACCGGAACGGCCGATAAAAGTAACCTAAAGAGACTGAATGCAAGGTCGCGAAGGCAACACCTTCCAAACACCTGTACTATCCAAATATCGTGTAGTCTTAGAATACAGCATAATTTCCAATCCATTGATCTGAAGCTCGCTATTTCGGGTTCTAATTGCGTATGTTCGATATAGCTCCCATATTTGGGCCCTTTCTGTATTTTGAGTTTCTGATTTAATATGGTGTTTTTTAAGTTACTGTCATGGGATTGTCCAACTCATTTTTTTTGTTTACCGACAAAAATCGGGAACTTTCAAACGCTAAATTTTGATATAAAAAAGAAATAAAAGTTGACAACATTGGCATTTATCGGTAGGCCTTAGTCGTTAACATTTACCGATTTATTCATTAACTCAAAAAATGAGTTACAGAATTCCACTACTGGTCACATTTTTAAATCGAAGTGGTGGCAATTTAATATTTTAAAATCTTTTAGTCGTAACCTTCGAATCGTCCAGACAAATATAAATGTAGACCCCCATTAAGGGTATTTTGAAGGTTCTAACTGCATTTTTTGAACTGAAGCTATTGCAGTACAATATGATTAGATATGGTGAAGCCCCAAATTTCAAGGATTCTTAAAACAGCTGAAATCAAAAAAAAAAAAAAAAACAAATAAAAGTTGGGCCGGCCGAACTTACAATACTCTCCACCATTTGGAACATATTTGGCAATTTAAAAAAAAAAAAAAATAAATCCGTTAAAATTTCTGTTAAAATCTTAAATAACCGAATGTAGCCATTATATGCGTTAGGGTCTATACGACGACGTGCATGGGCAACTTTTGTCATATATCCAATGCGAAACTGTACAAAAAAACATAATGAAGCTAAAATCTTCAAAATACCCAATATCGGCAAGTACCATTATATGAGGACTATACCAAAACGTTGACCTGCACAGACAATTTTCTGTCTTAGGCTGTAGTATCCATTACGAACTTCATATACGAAATTTGAAATAATTCCGGTAAATAATGTTACTAAAACCATGAAAATACCGAATATCAGGAGGTACCGTTATATGAGGGCTATACGAAGACGTGTACCTGAATACGAAATTGTTTTCCGAAATTTGAAACGATTCCGGTGAATAATATTGCTGAAATCATCGAAATACCGAATATAGGGAGCTACCGTTGTATGTGGATCTGCATACAAAAAAGATTGTCATAGGCTTTATTACCCATTACGAACTTTAAATATGACATTTGAAATAATTGCGGTAAATAATGTCGATAAAAACATAAAAATACCAAATATCGGGAGGTACCGTTATATGAGGGCTATACGAAATCGTGGACCGACATGACCCATTTACGAACTTAACTTGCCTATGCTATACGTGACCCATCTACGAAATTGGATTGCCAATGAACAATATTTTCACTATGCCAATTGGTAGCCCAGCCTTATTTCATGCGTTATTTGATCTAAGTGTATTCTACAATACAAAATGCAAAACCAAGGTAAAAACCCTCCATAATCTGGTTAAAGGTTGTTTCATAGTCAACATTTCGAAATTCAAAGGAAAATATTCGAATGAAATGTATAAGAGATAAATGTATACAAAGAAAGCATTTAATGGCAAATAAAATAAGATTTATGTTCAGCTGAAAGTAAATTGAAAAAAAAAAAAACTAAAAAATCGAATTTCGAAAGAATTTTTTTATTTTGAATGCAAATAAGTTCCCAAAAATTTGTTCGAAAGTTATTTCAACACAATATGTTTAGGAGAAGTCCACCCACGCAGACTTGGGAACCATTTAATATACATTTAATACTCTTAGAAGTCTATACAACGGTCAATATCGATATCATCGTAAAGCCCTATAGTTTCGAGATTCCAACGATATAATATATATTGTAAGTTAATTGTACATATTGTTATTGTAATTTAAGTGACAAAATCCGCTTTTGAAAAAGTAGATGCTGAGCCGAACGGACGGTAAATGAAGACCCGCCTATGGACCACCAAGGTGGCCAGGAATGCCATTTTGATTATATTCTATTTTTCAATATTTATCAAATATCTAAAAAAATAATATATCAAAAAAAGTATACCCTGGTTATTGCATATTTTTGTGAAACTTAGATCGAAACCGGACATAGGGTATATCTGATTTATGTACATGTAAAAATATAACCAATAGCTACCCACTTAAATATCCCCATAAATCTATTCTCCCGGTTTTTTGTTTCCAGCCACAATTTCCAACTACGACACCTGGGATATTTGTACCTTCTATAAAAGTCAATTTTCTCGGGATTTTAAAGATTTCACATTTTGGGCCTTTTAAGATATTACTAGTATTACTACCATAACTCTTGATTTCGTGGTTCGTGTATTTCAGTCTCAATTTCCAATTGTCCCAGCTATAATATGAGGTTCCAGGTTCCCATTAGATAAGGTCCAGTATTTCGTATAACCCTCATATAACCTCCTGATTTTCGATATTTTAAAAGAAATAAAAGTTGACAACATTGTTGCAGAAATTATAAGCATTTGAATGTTACCGATTTTTTTGATAACTCAGAAAATAAATTACATAAATTAATTAAAATAAATTACAGAATTCCAATACTGGTCACACATCTTAAAATCAAGTTAATATCTTTAATGTAGCCCAATATGAATGTAGACCCCACACTAAGGGTATTTTGAAGATGCTAACCACTTATTTCAATAGAAGGTACTATGATTCAATATTATTCCGTATAAAGCCACAAAGCCCAAAAGAGTCGAAGTTGCCACATGTTGGGGTGCGTAGACAAGTTCAGGGCTAGTCTTAGAAAACTCTCCTATTTTTTATGATATTTTTTCTGTAGGTATTTTTACCCTTATTAAGTGTAAAGGTACCCGCATATTTTTCCGGAAAGTATGGATAAAAAAAACCTGATATTAGTGTTATGGGAAAGCCGGTTGCCGTTTTTTAAACCCAGAATAACGAAAGGGGGTCTATTGTGAGGGATTACAAAATATATATCAAAATAGTCAAAAATATATCAATAGCTTTCCTAAATCCACAATTTTTTCCTCCTTTGGGCTACGCGGAATAAAATTTGCCTACATTTGTTACTTTTTAAGAAGTCAACCTTCTCCGTAGCAGGGGTTATGCTATCAATCTATATGAACATTTAAAATTTTTAAAAATTGATTATTTTATAACAGAATTCCAAATTCGGGAGAAATCTTCAGTTAGCAATTGTTACACGGCTGGTTTTGGGTCCCAGGAAAGATATTGTACCGTTTTGAAAAAAACTCCAGTGCAGTGGAAACTCTTCGTTTCTTTTCAATGGGGCCTCTTTCGACATTGAAGGCGTTTGATTAAAAATCTGGATCGATAAGTTAAATATAAACTACCGAAGCGTTTTCAATAACAATCATGAGACCACTTGTCGAATATCCTGGAAAACGCACTAATTTTCGAAAAATTCTTTCCCGAAATCATGGGTAAATTTCCTGCCTCTGCATAATTTTGAAGAAAATCGCTTGGTTTCTATTACACTCTTTAAGAGTTATTCCAATTTCCATCCCTGCCATGACTGAAAGTATCGGTGTACAAAAAAAACTAACAAATTTGCACCACTGTTAAAAGCTGCACTTAAGTTCAAAACAAAAACAACAATAAAAGCAAAACAAAAATGAAATGAATATTAACAATACCGGCTTTTTACATTTCAAAAAAAAAAAAAAAAAACAAAAGAATTGCATGAAATGGATAATTGACGTAAAAGACTTCCCTTGTTCTTCATGGAGAAGTTGAGAGGAATCCAAAAAAATGTACTTGAGAGAGAGCGGCCGAGCGAGAGAACAAGCAAAATACACAAAACTTTTGATGTTGTTGCTGCTGCTTTAGTTTTATTTTTTTAACAAACATTGGAAACACACGCGAAATTTTCAAAAATTAAACAAATTTACACAAACACAACGACGAAAACGACGATCTAAAAATCGCGCACAAAAAATTTATTTCTCCGACACAGGAAGACGACAATTTAAACAAATAAAAAAATTTTAATAAAACAAATTGACACTCGAAATTTATTCACAAAAATAATTTTTCATTTTGGAATTTTTTGAAAAGAAAAAGCATGGCTTGCTTTTTTTTAGTTTTTTTTTTTTTTAAATAATGTAGGCAATGTTTCCAGGATAATAAAAAATCACGCGGTTTTTTCTCATATCAAACTTCACTCAGGTTAAAATAGGGGCGCTCTTTTGGCATGAATGGATAATTACTGTAGTTAATTTACAAATGCCTCATCATGGCGTTGTTGTTGGTGGTGTCACTAAATAATTGTTTAATTTATTTAATCAATTAATTTTTCTGCGCTTATTTAATTTTTTTTGCTGATTTCTACGATTTGTGTTTTAGTTAACAAACATAAGGGGTGTAGATCGCGAGCACACCAACATTCATACTCCACAATAAGAGAGAGAGGAGCCAAAATTTAATTGTGCACTGGGGATGCAAGGAATATTCTTCAAATTTTATTCACCTTTTATTGATAAATTAAAACCACTTTAAAATATTAATTTATAAACAGTTACATTAACACTTTAAAATCCAAGAGGGGGAATAACTTTAAAATTCCACTTTTGCTGCTGTTGTTCTAATCTTTTTTGCGCTTGCAACAACAACACATAAACACTTCAATTAAAATCTGTTATTTTCTCATTTGCAAGGAAGAAAACAAAACGGCTGTTAGTTAAGTTTGTTTGTTGTTCTTCTTTCTTTATTTCCAAAAAGGCAATTTAAACAAATTAAAATCATGAAATAAAATCTTTAAAAACGCAGTGCTCACACGACGATTTCTTTGTAAAAACTGTCAGTGGAATCAAAGCGAAACTGTAAATTGGATAACAAACAAAAGAGCCAGTGAGCCTCGGCCGACAGACGGTGGCAGTAGCAGCAACAGCAACAAACGATGAACAAACACACGAAGAAACAACAACAAATAAAGAGCGCCTCACAAAAAAAAAACAAAATGAATATCCAAAAAACAACAAAAACACTAGCAACGAGTGAGAAGCGCGAGAAACACATTTGTTTTTTTTTTTTGTTTTGCTGCTTCTCGCATATTGTTCTCTCCTCGCTCTCCCATAGACAATTGTATTTTGTTTTGAAAGGGAGAGTGTGTTTTGTGCAATTTTGATTCTCATTAACAATGTGCGAGTATGCAAAGATCGTTGTTGTGTAGAGTTATTTGTTGTTTTTTACTGTTTATCGTAATTATTAGTAATATCGTAAGTGGCAAATGAAACTTTAATTAGAATGTAAGGGTTACCAAGATGTTATCAGGAATTGATGGTAGATTTAATAAAAGGAACATATTAAAATGTAATTGGAATTTTTAGAAAACATTTTAACAATCAATGAAAGAAAATTCCGGTTCATAAAGATTCTTCTTTCTATATATAAAAAAGTAGCGAAATATCCAACTGACTGGGAATCAATTCCAAGACAAAACGGCTGAATCTAGAATTTTGAAATTTTGCACGAGGATCAGTCTTGGTACACATGTGTGTGATAAAGTGTTTGAAAAAATGTACTAAAATGGAACAAATAATACTAAAATGTACAAAAAAATTGAATACTTTGTATTGAAATTATGAAATTTAGATGAAACTCACTAACGAAGTACAGGAAATGTGTTTTTTGAAATTCGAACTTTAAGACTACGAAAAGTTCTAAATGGTATTAAACTTCTAAAATGGCACCATTTGGTATTATGTGAATGGATAGAGCTAAAAACTTGAAATTCGATATGAGATTCAATTTTGGAAATAAAGTTTTTATATGATATATATGGTTCTGAAATTGTTTACTAAAAGTGCAAACTGCAATAAATGGTACTAAATGTTGAACCGTTTGGTTATAATGAACGGATGAAGTTGGAGTTTTGTAATTACGTATTAGAGTCCCTAATGATATTAATTTTGTGATAAAGATGTGGTTTTGGAAATATATACTACAAGTGCAAGAACGGTACTAAATAGTACTATATTTGGTACAATTTTACATTGGGTGAACAGATAGTGCTTGATATTTAAAATTTGGTATTAGGGTCGCTATTTATGTGTAGCCTGGACATATAAAGGTGGTTTTCGGAAATATATATTGTAACTGTACGAAAAGTACTGAATGGTACTGTATTTGGTATTGGATAGAGGGATAGAGATAAAATTTCGAAATTTGGTATTTAGTTTACTGATGGTATCTGTGTTTGAGATTCGGCGGTGATTTAGAAATATTTCGTACAATATTTGCACGAATAGTACTTAATGGTACTGAATTTGATATTGGGTGAAGGGATTGTGCTGAAATCCTCAAATTTTATATGTTGGTATCTGGAATTGAGATATGGAGGTGGTTTTGGAGATATGAACCATAATTGTACGAATAGTACTAAATTGAAATAAATTTGGTATTGAGTGAATTTATAGCAGGAACCTTTATAACAGATCTTGTGTTGATGGAAATATTGAGATGTGCCAAGTCTAAATGGAATTGGATGTTAATTTGGCGTTTTATGAGCTTCATGGATATTCAAAATTTCGACACTTTGTGGGGGAGGTACCAGAAGGAGTGGACCGATACACTCCATGTCAACACCAGATCTTGGGTTTATAAAAATATTGGAATGTGTGAAATTTGAAGACATTCGGATCCTTACATCACATTTTTTAAGAGTTATAATTATTCAAAATGTTGACCCTTTGTGGGGGAGGTACTTGATGGAGTGGACCGATACTATTCATTTTAGCACCTGACCTAGGATTGACACAAATATTAGGATTTGCAAAGTTAGAGCAAAATCAGATAATCGTTTCACTTTCTGTGCAAAAAAAAAAAAAAAAAAAAAAAAAAAAAAAAAAAAAAATATATATATATATATATATATATATATATATATATATATATATATATATATATATATATATATATATATATATATATATATATATATATGAATATCCATGAAGCTCATATATATATATATATGATGAAAATAAAAGAATTCGCAAAGAATATATATATATATATATATATATATATATATATATATATATATATATATATATATATATATGAATATCCATGAAGCTCATATATATATATATATATATATATATATATATATATATATATATATATATCTTTTTTTTTTTTTTTTTTTTTGTAGAAAATTTCGACCTTTTGTGGGGGAGGTACCAAAAGGAATGGCCCGATGTATTCACTCTTAACACCAGACCTTAGGTTAATAAAAATATTGGGATATGTGAAATTTGATGACAATCGGACTCTTACATCACATTTTATAAGAGTTTTAATTATTCAAAATTTTTAACCTTTGTGGGGGAGGTACTTGATGGGGTGGACCGATATTGTCCATTTTCGCACCTGACATAGCACTGAAGAAAATATTAGGATTTGCAAAGTTCGAGCAAAATCAGATTATCTTTCTGTGCAGAAAATATTTTTTGAAAATTTCTACCTTTTGGGGGGAGGTACCAGAAGGAGTGGACCGATACATTCCATTTTCACTCCAGACCTTGGTCTAATAAAATTAATGGGATGTGTGAAATTTAAAGACTATCGGACTCTTAAATCACATTTTATAAGAGTTGTAATTATTCAAAATTTTGACCATTTGTGGGGGAGGTACTTGATGGAGTGGACCGATATTGTCCATTTTCACACCTAACCTAGCACTGATGAAAATAAAAGAATTCGCAAAGTTCGAGCAAAATCGAATTATCCTTTCTCTTTCTGTGCAATAAATTCGTTTCTTTGAAAATTTTGACATTTTGTGTGGGAGGTACCAGAAGGAGTGGACCGATATCGCCCATCTCCGAACTCGATCTAAGTTTGACAAAAATATTACGATGTACCAAGTTTGGATCAAATCGGATACTTCCTTCGAGAGTTATCGTGCGCACCAGCCAGCCAGACAGACAGACAGACGGACGGACGGACGGACATCGGTAGATCGACTCCAAATGTTCTGAAACGGATTCGGTCCAAAGAGACCTAGGGTCTAAAACCCTTATTTCGACTAGGCACGTTTTGACCGTATCAAATGATATATACCCTCTGTAGCCATATGGCTGAGGGTATAATGATGCTAAAAACCCCAAAATGTCAATATTTAAGAAGTTATGAGCATTTTAAAAAATACTATTTTTCCTCTTTCAGAAACTGCAATTAAAATGATGCTAAAAAAACCGAAATGTCAATATTTAAGAAGTTTGTATAGTCTAAAATGATTAAAGTAAATTCGATTAATTACAAATGGGATGACAAAATTAATATATCTTTCATACGAATTTCAATCTATATATAGATGGCCCCTTTTTCTGCAAAACTCAGGTCTTTTCGATATTATGTGCTCCACAACCCCAATTTCATTGAAGATCAAATTAGGCCAATGATTTGCATTATTTAATTATTTTTACAATGTAAACAACTAGTTTTAATTTTTTTTTCTCGCCAACTTTTTTTTCTTTGAAATTACAATTAAAATCCAAATGCACGTGGTGATATATGCGCCGCATGCATTATTCTTTTTATTTCCCTCGCCACATTTGTTTATGAGATCTCACAAGGATCTTAGTGGCGTCGAAAATCGTGTCTGTAAACACAAGGCGTAATTTCGGCTCGTCGTCGTGTACCTGTAAATGAAATAATAATTCTCTGGGTCATAAATCATATCGGTTAATAACTACAATCGCACCACCAGTGAGCAATGTGTAGGCGTTCTAAAATGCTGATCATTAAAATGCTAAACTGCTGTGGAAAGAAGATGTATCCATTTTGTGCACTCACATTGTAAGCAGATACAAATTGTTGTCGAATAGCCGGTTAAAACTATTTTTGGAAACATTAAATAAGAAAATGAAATTAGATTTTGAAAAGTGGGAAAATATAAGTGCATAGTTTTCCGTCAAATCCCATGAGATGATATGTACTATGGTAATAAATTAGAGGTACTTTAAACACGTTGTTTTAATTGTAAACGAAATTATTCGAATTTTATGTGAAAATGGTGAAAATTCATTTTTTTTTTTGGTGAAAAAGTCCTTTGGTGAAAAAGCCATAATTGGCCCAATCAAACTTATAATACCCCCAACACATAGTGTTGTAGGAAATAAATACTTATGGATAATTTTGGTCCGACGCTTTTATACGTTTTTTGTGGTTCCATTTGTAACTCCTCGAAATACTCATGTCAGACCCAACAAAGTATATATATTCTTGATCAGCGCAAAATTCTAATACGATTTAGCCACGTCCTTCTGTCTACCCGTCTGTCTGTTGTAATCACGCCATCTTTTGAACGAATTGAGATAGAAGTCTACAATTTTGCACAAATGTTTATTTTGCCAGTAGGCCGGATAAGTTCGTAAATGGGCCATGTGGGTCCACGTTTTCATATAGCTCCCATATAACGGTACCTCCCGATATTCGGTATTTTGATGATTTTAGCGTCATTATAGTAGTTTCAAATTGCGCATTTAGAGTTCGTAATGGGAACTACAGTCTGTGACAGAAAATTGTCTATGCAGGTCCAGGTCTTCGTATAGGACCCATACATCAGTACCTCTATATATTCGGTATTTTGACGATTTTAGGTACAATACTCACAGGAATTGTTTGAGATGTCGTATTTGAAGTTAGTAATGGAAGCTACAGACTGTGACAGAAAATTGTCTATACAGGTCCAGGTCTTCGTATAGCTCCGATATAACGGTACCTCCCTATATGCGGAATTTGATGATTTTAGCTATATTATTCACCGTTTATTTCAAGTTTCGAATTTGAATATGGAAATGGCTAATGACAAACAATGCCTATGTAGGTCCACGTCGTACAGGCCCTAATATAACGGCTATATTCTGTATTTTTAAGATGTTAACAGAATTTTTGGCGAATGTTATCTTTTTCGAAAATTTCCAAATTCGTTCCAAATGGTTGAGGGTATTCAAAGTTCGGCCCGGCCGAACTTACTGCTTTTTTACTTGTTTTATCTATAAATGCTTATGCAAGTTAAAAAAAATATACTGTAAATATTTAAGGCTCTCTATATTTGAAAATATGTATGGACTGACAAATATTAAAAAAAATAATAATTTTGTCGCACAGTGTTATTTAAGGGCGATAGAGTAGTTTATGGGGTCTTAAAAAATATTTTGAAATTTAGCACAAAAAGTTTTGTTAAACTATTTCCCCACATAAAAATTAATGATAAATTGCTTACAATTTTAAAATGGAAGTATTTCAATTCTTACACTATATTTTACGTCTAACACTTCTGCCTTTAAATATAGTCCATTTTACCCTTTACATCTACACATTACGAATGCCCGTTGTAATTAATTTCACAATGTCCATTAGTTACAATTGTTGTTCAAAATATTTAAATTACTTCTCCCATAAGCGATGAATTTGACCTTTTCATATGCAACTATGAAATTTGATTTTAGCCCATTCGGGTTACACATTCGATGTTGTTTTTTTTTTTTTTTTTTTGCTGTTGCTTAAAATCAAACACATGGACTTTCTGTATTTAAGGCTCAGGGCATAACTTATGGTAGACATGATTTCCCAAAAATAGTTTATTTTAGCCTTTGGGGGATTACGCAGTGCAAGATGTGCAGGCGTGTTGGCGTTTGCAATTCATTCGACGTTGGGTCGATCGATCGGTCGGTCGGTCATGTTGATGCGTTGTTGTATTAATCGATATGCAAATTAATATTCGAATACATTTCCATATCGTTGAACAGATGATGGATAAACATTACGATGATTGGTGAGGGGGTACATGTGGGTGCGGGTTGGCAGTGTGTGACCGTGTCCACACGTGTTTGTATGTTTGTCCTGTAAAGCCAAGAATTTTCCTACAGCGTAACAAGTGTAGTTTTGTATTACAACTATGGTGTAATGAAAATGGGTTGTAATGAAAGTTTAGACTATAATAAAGTGGTTCCGAAATAATGTATAGACTTATGTGTTTTCATAATTCAGAACACAATTAGTTTTTTCCACGAACTTCGTTGGATAATATAAAATAAAATAGATTTTTTTATTTTATTTAGTTCACAGGCTATTCAGGGTGATGCATGAAACCAAAATGTTGCAATTAACCATTTCCCTGTTCTAGAACCAGAATGAATCAAATAGTTCAACCTTTAAATGCTACGATATTTTAAGTAGACCGTACGATATTAATTACGATATTTAGAATAAAGGCAAAACAGAAAATATTTAGATTTTAAAGCATACTTTAAGGCAGTCATATTTTAACAAAAATTACCTCATGTTTATATAAATGTGTACTTTTTTATTTTAAAAGGCTGTTTAGAGGTCTTTTCACTATAGAAGACCATTAAGGGGTCTTCAAGCTATAGAACATCGTTAGAACAGCTTCTATCTTTAGAAGACCGTTGGGATGTCTTCTGTCTATAGACCTTTAGAAGGTCTCTATCTATAGAGGTCTTCTGTCGATAGAAGACCGTTGTGAGATCTACTATTATAGAAGACCCTTGGGATGTCTTATATCCAAAGAAAACTGTTGGGAGGAACAGAAGGCCGTTGTGATTTCTGAAGAAAGAGGACATCTATCTATAGACGACTGTTGGCAAGTCTTTTATCTATAGAAGAACTTTAGGAGTTCTTCTACCTATAAAGATTATTTAAGAGTTTCGTTTATTTTCAGAAAACCTTTAGAAGATCTTCTAATCCCAGAAGACCGTTGGAATTTTTTATGGAAGAAATTTTGTAGGGCTTCTACCCATACAAGACCGTTGTAAGGTATTCTATTCATTGAAGGCCGTTGAGAGGTTGGAAGGTTGGTTGGTAGGTATTCGATTCATATAAACCATTCTATCCATAAAAGATCGTTAGGAGGTCTCCTATCTATAGAAGTCGGTTGGGAGGTCATCTATCCAATGAAATCGCTGAGAGGTCTTCTATCAAAAAAAAGACCATTGCGTGTTCTACTATCCATAGAATACCGTTGGGATGTATTCTATCGACAGAAAACAGTCACACACAGGAGGTCTCCTATCCATAGGGGACCGTTGGGAGGTCTTCTATCCATAGAAGACTTTTGAGAAGTCTTCCATCTGCAGAAGACCTTTGAGAGGTTTTATATCTATAGAAGGCCATTGAAAGGCCTAGAAGGCTGTTGGGAGAACGTATACCAAAGAAGGCCTTTGGGAGGTCTTCTTTCTATGTATAGAAGGCCGTTGGGAGGTCTTTTATCCATAGAAAACAGTTCAGACGTCTACTATCCGTAGGGGACCGCTGGGAGGCCTTCCATTCATAAAAGACTTTTTAAAAGTCTTCCATCTATAGAAAACCTATGGGAGGTTTTATATCTAAAGAAGGCCATTGGGAGGTCTTCTATCCATAGAAGGCTGTTGGGAGATCGTATACCTATAGAAGACCGTTGGGAGGTTTTTTATTCATAGAAGACAGTTGAGAGTTCTATTATCCATAGGGGACCGCTGGGAGGCCTTCCATTCATAGAAGACTTTTTAAAAGTCTTCCATCAATAGAAGGCCGTTGGGAGGTCTTTTATCCATAGAAGGCCATTGGGATGTCTACTATCCATAGGGGACCATTGGGAGATCTTCCATCCATAGAAGACCGTTGGGAGGACTTCTATCCAAAGAAGAACTTTGGAAGGCTGTTGGAAGGTCGTTTGTCTATAGAGGAGCGTTGGGAGGTCTTCTATCCATAGAAGGCTGTTGGGAGGTTTTTTATTCATAGAAGACAGTTGAGAGGTCTACTATCCTTAGGGGACCGCTGGGAGGCCTTCCATTCATAGAAGACTTTTTAAAAGTCTTCCATCTATAGAAGGTCTATGTGAGGTTATATATCTATAGAAGGCCGTTGGGAGGTCTTTTATCCATAGAAGGCCATTGGGATGTCTACTATCCATAGGGGACTGTTGGGAGGCCTTCCATCCATAGAAGACGTTTAAGAAATCTCCTATCCATAGAAGACCGTTGGGAGGGCTTCTATGCAAAGAAGAACTTTGGAAGGCTTTTTTTATCCATAGAAGACAGTTGAGAGGTCTACTATCCATAGGAGACCGCTGGGAGGCCTTCCATTCATAGAAGACTTTTTAAAAGTCTTCCATCTATAGAAGATCTATGTTAGGTTTCATATCTATAGAAGGCCGTTGGGAGGTATTTTATCCATAGAAGGCCATTGGGATGTCTACTATCCATAGTGGATTGTGGCGAGGCCTTCCATCCATAGAAGACTTTTGAGAATACCGTTGGGAGGGTTTCTATCTAAAGAAGAACTTTGGAAGGCTGTTGGAAGGTATTTTGTCTATAGAGGAGCGTTGGGAGGTCTTCTATGTAAAGAAGGCCGTTCGGAGATCTTCTATCCATAGAAGACCGTTGAGAGGTCTTCTATCAATAGCAGACCGTTGGGATGCTTTCTATTCATAAAAACAGTTGGGAGGTCAACTATCCATAGTGGACCGTTCAGAGGCCTTCTATCTATAGAAGACTTTTGAGAAATCTTCCATCTATAAAAACCTTTGGGAGGTTTTATATCTATAGAAGTCGTCCATCAATAGACCATTGGGAGGTCTTCTATCCATAAAACACCTTTAGGAGGTCTTTTATGTATAGAAGGCCGTTGGAAGACCTTCTATCTATAGAAGACTGTTTGAAAGACTTATGTCTATATAAGATATTTTGGAAGTTTTCTATCTATAGAAAATCTTTATGAGGTCTTGTATTTAAACAAAACCTTTGGGTGGTCTTCTGTATATAAAAGACCGTTAAGAGGTCTTCTATATTTTATCTTTATAGAATATTTGTTGATGTCTTATTTTTAAGTGTCTACCTTTAAAAAATCACAACCATCTGCATTACAACCCAATATCCGAACAGATTCACACATATATTCCCATTTGTTTGTATGTTAATTAAACGGAATTCATTCGGTACATACATATATATATGCAAACGACAGGACTTTTATCAGATACTTATTTGCCGCAGGACATTGTTTGTGTAAAATTATTTAAGAAACTAAGTTTTCAAATAGTTGTAAGTGGAGATGTACCAACAACGAACATAAATGCGTGCCGAATTTACATTGTTTGTTAACATGTTTGTTTCGGTGTGTGTTTGTTTTTAGTATAAGTGTGCGTGTGTGTGCAAAAGTTATATGTACACTTGTGTTGTAGTCTTATTAATAATAAAATTGTATTTACAGATGTTGTTTGTAAGTTGTTCCGAAAAGGGGGGGGGGGGGGGGGGGGGGGAGAGAGGTTGAAAGTACATTTAAACATGCTTAAATACACAAAAATGTAACAAGTTGGAAGCAGGGGCGGGATATAAGGGAAATCTACGTATCGGAGGCTACTACAGTGAAAGGGTGATTTTTCGCGTTTTTATATAAAAATGATGACATTTGTAATATTTAGAGACATTCTAATTTAATTTAAAACAATTCTAGATTAATTGTTAAATATAACTTCTGATAATTTGGAAAATAACAAAAAAGAGCTCAAGTATTTGGAAAACAAAAAATGGAGGGCCCTCTAAAAGAGTTTCTGCCGCCCCTGATCAACTCTTCTTACATTTCGTATTATTTGAAAGACACACGCAAACACTCACTCTTATATGTTCATGATTTTAAAAGTACCAACTTATATTCTATTGTAAATTAATTCAAACGCATTTATACATACATAAATGTTCAATATGTTTGCCGACTACTTACCTCCGAGTAATAGACCCCAAATTAGCCTAAAATCAAAAGAAAATTTGTCATATTAACATTGGCAGAATAGAAGGGATGTTATTATTCCAATATTGATTAAATTTCATTGCTGGCAATTAGTTACAAAATAATTAAATAAAATTTTAATTAAAAATGAATGGAAATATTTTAATTGATTTGAAGGACATACACAATTACACATTTGTAGCTATGGCAAGAAATTGCTATTACTTCCTGTAACAGTGTGGGTTGATGTGGAGATACGCACTCCCTCATGGGATCTATTTTTATTCCCAGGTTCCATTGGAGGAGATTCAAATGCTTATTATTGTAATTTTTCTCTCGAATTAAGTTTAAAAATATTTTTCTATGAAATTAATTTCACATGAAATGTGATAGTAGAGAAAATAGTAAAAACCGAATTTGAAGAAAATATATAAAAATCTATATCTTACATATAGGGTGGGATGAAAAAACTGCAACCAAATTCAGACTGCTCTCATTTCTAAGCCACTCGTCCAACAGCTGTTCAAATTATTCCAGTGACAGCTCATTATATTGTTTACAAGAGTACAAAAGCATTTTGGTGAGAATTTTCCAGAAAAAAAGTTATTCGTGATTGAATTCAAGCGTGATAGTGTGATTTCTTTATATTTGGCTGCAAAACAACAAGTGACTATCGTTAGAGCACTCCAGCATTTAAATGTGAATAAATCTCTTGCGTCTCGTACCATCGCTCGTTACCGTGATACTGAAACTGGTAGAGCAGCCCGACGTTAAGAAAGTGGACGGAAGAAATGGTTTGAAAAGAAGCGACTTGATCGAACCCCGCGTCGCAGGCAAATATTGAAAAATGAGCTCGGGATCTCGGAATCTCATTTGTAACCATTTTTGGGTTGCGCGTGCTGAGTGCGATGGTGCTGAGTCCTGTTGGAATGTCCAAGGTCTTCGGCCAAAATGTTTGCGTGACCAACGCTTGAATACACCCTCCAGAATATTTTCGCGATAATATTCGGCATTTATTCTCATGCCACGGTCGATTAATGCGAGTGGAGAGCCACCATCGGCTGTTATGGCGGCCCACACAATCACCATGACCGGCGCTTGAGTTCTGGTGGCCAACCGAAGGTGCACATTTTCAGCTTACCTCTTCGGCAAGTAAACACGATTATTTTGTTTTTTGGACAAACTGCTGGACAACAAATGTTTTCTCATCGAATAAAACCAAATACGGCAGTTCACCACTTTCGGCCAAGCGAAGCAACTTTTTAGCTCTCTTGAGTCTATTTACTTGTTGTTGCGGTGTAAGTTCTTGCACTTTTTGGAATTTTAATGGCTTTACTCCGAGCTTATTTGTCCATATTTGCCGAATGGAATATTGCGATATGTTCAGCTCGCGAGCCATTTTTCGGCCACTGCGACGCGGGTCAAGTCGCTTCTTTACTTTGCAAACCATTTCTACTGATGTTGCTGTTTTCTTCCGTCCACTTCCGTGACGTCGGGCTACGCTACCGGTATTACGGTAACGAACGATGGTAGGACACAAAATATATATTCACATTTAAATGTTGGAGTGCTCTAACGATAGCCACTTGTGGTTTTCCAACCAAATATAAAGAAATCACACTATCACGCTTGGATTCCATCACGAATAATTTTTTTTTTCTGGAAATTTTTTCACCAAAATGACTTTGTACGCTGGTAAGCAATATAATGAGCTGTCACTGGAATAATTTTAACAGCTGTAGGACGAGTGGCCTCGTAGATTGCTGACAGCAGTCTGAAGTAGGTTGCAGTTTTTTCATCTCACCCGGTATTTACAACTATTGCAATTGAAGGGAAGTAAGTAGTCCCTATAGTCCGAGCCTAACTCGTCACAATAATTGTATCAGACTTAGGTTATATGAGAAATATAAAATGTTGGTACACTCCTTCGGTACCACCATCAAGTCAAAATATATATCGTTCTCACACATAAACTGAGGGTTGTATCTTTCGACAAAGCCGAATGATACATTAAATTGTTTTTATACACTATGTGTTGGGGGTATTATAAGTTTGATTGGGCCAGAATTTATGTAACACCTCGAAATATTGGTTTCCCATATAGGAAAGTATATATGGATCTTCCTAGCTCGCCGAGCTGAGTCGATCTAGCTATGTATGTCCGTCTGTCCGTCTGTCCATGTTAATTTGTAATCACTCTACAGGTCGCAATTATGGCCCGATCTTCACGAAATTTAAAATGTAGGTGGGGTTAATGTCAGAATAGAACCCTATTTCTTTTGGAGATGATCGCCAAATGTTTAGGGGTTGAAATGGACCAAATACTGAAAAAATGTCGGATTTTGCAGTAGCTATACAGGTCGCAATTATAGACCAATCGACGCGTGTAGCTAGAGTTTCGCATGTAGCTAGAGTTTAGGGCGGGGAAGAAGCCTACCAATTTGGGTGGTCATCGGATTATATTTAGCGGGTAAAATAGACCATATCTTTTGCATTGAAAAAATTCGAAATGTTTCATTAAACCGCGAATATTTTAAATCCCGGCGAAATCGCAAAGCCATGACAGGGCTACTTCAGATTTTTATATTGATGTTAACATCCAACAAATCGGATATATAGCAAAATATGTGCGTCATATATGTCTATCAAAGAAGATATGCTTGAAAGATCTCTTTTATGTCAAGAACGGCTGAACTGATTTCGACAGTTCTCGTTAATTCAGAATGACATCTTGGCAGAAAAGGAAAAACGCCTAAAAAATCGCATAAAAATATCCCTATAAAGATAAAAATATTGGTTTTGTAAATTTTCTCATATTTTTTCAATTTTGTCATATTTTTGGCATATTTTAATTTTGAATTAAACATTTGGTAATATTTCTACAGTTAACAAAACTAAGTAGTTAGGATATCAGGATATCATATACATATCGCATTCATGGACCGATCCTTACGAAATTTTGCATGGGGATAAGTTGAGGGTCAGAATAGAAGCCTACTCTTTTTGGAGATGATCTCCATATATTTAGGGGTTGAAATGGACCAAAAAACGGCAAAATTGTCAGCAAGTCGTAATTATCGCCCGATCCTCACGCACATTTGAATGGAGGTTACCGCACATTGCAAAAGCCAATCAGTTTCGGATGGCCATTCAAAAATATTCAATGTGTGAAGTAGTTTGAAAACTTTTGTAGACAAAATACGAAAATGTCTATTCCAGTGACTTTTTGGAGAATTCACAAATTCTGACTATTTCGTTAACGCTGATTTCGTTGAAGAATATAGTCAAATGTCTGTATCCAATAATAAATGTTAATCTTTTGCCACTTCTGAGAGATTATAGGTCTTTGGGGAATATTGGTTCCAGATCTAGGAAGACCATTTACGTGCAACATCTACCAATAAATCAGAAGTGAGCAAATTAGTTTAAGTTGCTATTATTCGAAAATTAGAGAACGAATCATGATTGTTTTCTTTTATTATTTGTCACAATATCTTGTGGAATTCTTTCGAGTATCTGGCCTATATAAACTGTATCGTTCATTATAGTGTTGTAGGGTATTCAACGGTCGGCCCCGCTCGACTGTAGCCTTTGCTTACTTGTTTTTTTTTTTTTTTGTCAAAAACAATCTATGTTACATTAAAAGCAAATGGGAATTCGATTTGAAAAAATACGTTCATTCTTGCACAAGGTGACGCAAAGCTAATTCTCCTATCAGAAATGCTACACATTTTAGTAAAAATACTATAACGTGCTAAGAAAATCGATGAATCGATGGGTATTTGTTTGAGAGTTTTGAGAGTATGATGCAAATACAAGGTGGCACAGAAGTAATCCTCCTATCAGAAAATGCTGTACATTTTACGATTGGAGGATATCGACGATAGGATATCTGGGGTCACTCTTCCACAAAATGTATACATTTCATAAAATGTTCACATTTTGGTACTTGTTCGATTTTTATCCACCTCCGTTAACAGTTAAGTCACTTCCTTCTTGAATATATTTCAATAAATTAATTCAATTTTGTCTATTATTTGGGGGATCTTTAAATACGCTTCAGGCAAAGTTCAGATTAAAAATAAACTGACTATTTTCATACTACGAAATTTTAGTTTTAGAGATAGATTCAATGTGACATGTAGTTGGCTTTGGAATAGTCCAAGGCCCTACTGGTTTCCTCTACAGAACGCATTTTCTATTTAACTTTATTACTTATTTAAATAAAGAAAACTATGCATATTTATCACAATCTAGGTATATAAACAGTATTTCGTTTCCAAAACCTCAAACTTTACTTAACTCAAACCTCCCATGAAAACGAGCGATCCTTTTTGATGAAACTCGAAACCACATATTTAATCTTTTGTAACACTTAACTAATCACTTCCGTTTCCATGTGGTTTTTGTCATTTTTTCTTCAATGTTTGTCGCTTTTGATTTTGATATGTAAGTCGGAACATTTATTCATATTTCATTACAAAAATTCTACCACGTTTACCCTTTTGTGCCGTATTTGTCTATGGTTTTGCAAAATAAATTTAAATATTTACACACACCATTTTAGTTGTGTGTTTTGTGTGTGTGTGAGTTTGTTTGTCCGCTTGAGTGCATATGTTTGTGCTTGGTTATCTAAGCAAATATTTGTATGTAACCGCAGATCTATTTTTAACCAAATTCAAACCCCCCTCTTGCCATTAGTCCAATGTTAACCCTTTTGAAATCGACCGTTCCATTGATATGAAAACCTTGTAATTTTTAATGCGTCATTTCAAGAGTCACGTGTCGCTCTTTGTTTTTGAGCATAATATCCTCTCACCTCTCACACATAGTCCTTTTTGTAGTTTCTAAATATATCGAATATTTTTTCTAATTTAAATGAGAACAACCTTAAGCGTGGGGGAAGGGAAATATATTTAAAGGGGATTAAAAGCAAAAGCAGTCGGAAGATTTTGAAAGAAAACAAAATGTGGAATTTTTTGGGATAGCTAAAAACTTATGCCTATATTAAGGATATTTTGGACCTATAGAGAGGAAAGTAGACTTATATTACAATTGTATTATAAGAGAGTAACACTTGGACTTATTTTAATCGCTTTTTATAAAACACTAATGACGAATATAGTGTTTTGTATGTATTTTCTGCATGGAAATGAAAGGTGGACCCATATCCGAGATATTTTGTAAGAGATTGAAACGTGGACATATAAATAATATTTTGAATGAGATTGATGCGAGGACCAATACTAAGCTTATTTTATAAGACAAGTTAAAAAGCTTCAGTCGGTTTTGCCGACTATGTCGATTTAGCGACGCACAGTGGGGTGAGATGCCCAAAAACGGAGATTAATTCAGGGAAGCATTTTATCGCTCTGAAATTTTGCTCAGACATTCATATTACCTCTAATATGTTTGGCATTAAATATGGGACATATCGGCCCATGTTTCGGTAAAGCCCTCATATAGCGTTACTTCCTGATTTTTGGTATTTTGAAGGTTTCGGCCACAATTTCAAACGCAATCATGAGTATCTTGACATTTTGAGTTCTGAGCGGACAAAATCTCTCCCTGCTAAATTTTGTGAAGATAAATCCACTATTAAGTATTGACCGTATATAACGGCTCTTCCAAATTTAATGTATTTTGGGAATTTCTCCCTGCAAAATATATAATGGTACTTCCTAAAACTAGGTATTTTGAGGGTTTCAGGCAGAGCTTTTTACAAACTTATTATTTGGTATTTTGTTTCCCAATGGATGGATGGAAATATTGCAAAAATTGCCTATATAAATCCAAAATTTGAGTTAAGCCAAGTAAAATTATTTATCCTTTGTAAAACCTTCTAAATCTGAAGACAAAAATACTACATATTTTTATGAGGAAAGGAATAATTACAAAAAAAAAATACAAAATTGGCTGGCATACATATATATAAAATTGGCCTTCCTATCTGAAATAGACTAAAACCTTATGATATATTTAAAATATATATATATATATATATGTGACTGACATTTAAAAAATCATCCTTATCATCCTTCCTTACATCTCTCTTATTGTCTCAAATTGGATCATCAGTCAAAATTGAGGGTGAAATAAGTAACCTCACCACTGATTTTTTAAAGACTCTGAAATACTTTTATGTACAGTTTCATATATAGTTTAGAATTCCAGTTAATAACAGGATAAAACCCCAAGAGAAACTTCTTTAGAAAGACCAACAAAAAAAAAACGAATAAAACAGAGAACAAGATCAAAGTACATCCACCGTAAAATCTGTTGACTATTTTCACCATTTTTTAAATTAAACAAAAACGGCAAAAAAGGGCACGAGTTTTTTTTTGTTGATTATGAAAGACGATATTCCATACTAAAATACAAAATTAAAATTTTAAGACTTTCTCCATATTATTTTTTTAAAACTCCACATACTTTTCGGATATGGCGAAAATATGGTAATATTTTGAATTAATTTTTAAAATATTTTTACATCATTATTTTTTAAACTTAAACAATTTTAAAATAATAAATTTTGATGAAAAAAAAAAAAAAAAATTATTGCACTTCAAAAAAACCAAAGACAAATGTTTTCCTTCTTCTTGCGAAAAAGTGAAATATTTCTTAACTTTGCCACTGTGTAATTAGAAAACTAAACAGCGTATGACTTTGCAATTTTCGCTACTGAAGTAGAATTTAGTGCTCTATAATAGTTTAAAAAAGACGAATTTCATTTTTCAATTAATCTCCGTGTTTTGTGATTTCACCCCTCTGTGCGAAGCCTATCCGTCTGTGGAAATCACTCCAGCTTTTGAACGAAATTAAGTAGGTTGATACAATTTTACTCAAATGTATATTATGCCTGCAGGACTTTTGGTACTGAAAATGGGTCATGTAGGTTCACGTTTTGGTATAGCATCCATATAATGGTACCTCCCTATTTTCGGTATATTGGTGATTTAAGCGACATTATACACCGGAAATGTTTCAAATTTGGTATTTGAAGTCCGTAATGGATTAGCGCCATTATGTATCGGAGGTGTTTCAAATTTCGTATTTAGAGCTTGTAATTGGAACTATAGTCTATGACAGAAAATTGTCTAAGCAGGTCCAGGTCTTCACATAGGCCCCGTATATCAGTACCTCACTATATTCTGTATTTTGACGATTCTAGGTACAATATACCCCGAAATTGTTTTAGGTACTACAGCCTGTGACAGAAAATTATCTATGCAGGTCCAGGTTTTCGTATAGCCCCGATATAACGGTACCTCCCTATATTCGGTATTTTTATGATTTTAGCTATATTATTCACCGAATATTTTGCAAGTTTCTTATTTGAATGTTGTAATGACTTATGACAAAAGTTGCCTTTACAAGTCCACGTCTTCGTATAGTCCCCAATATAACGGCTATATTCGGTATATTACAGATTTTAACAGAATTTTTAACAGATTTTATTTTTTTGAAAATTTTCAAATTCGTTCCAAATGGGCCGAACCATTAAAAATGTTGTGGTATTTAATACTTTAAGAACAATTACAGTACATATTTCCTTTACGAACTTTAGTACTTTACGAACAACTATAGTACTTGTTTCCAAAACCACCTCCATATCTCAATTTCAGATACCAACCAAGACCTGAATATCAAAGTTGGGGATTCGAGGCCAATCTCTTTACCCAAATTTTGTACCATTTAGTACTTACGTACAAATAAAGGACGCATTTCAAAAGCAATACCATTCTTCAATTCCAGATAAAAATGAAGACCTCAATATAAAATTTGAGAATTCCAGCCCAATTTTCCGATTTTTTCAACTAAATTCGATACAAGATGAAAAAACTGCAACCAACCTCAGACTGCTGTCATTTCCAAGCCACTCGTCCGACAGCTGTTAACATTATTCCAGTGACAGCCCATTAAATTGTTCACAAGCGTACAAAAGCATTTTGGTGAGAATTTTCCAGAAACGAAGTTATTTGTGATAGTGTGAATTCTTTATATTTGGCTGGAAGACCACAAGTGGCTATCGTTAGAGCACACCAGCATTTAAACGTGAATAAATCTCTTGTGTCTCGTACCATCGCTCGTTACCATGATACTGGTAGCGTAGCCCGACGTCAAGCAGGTGGACGGAAGAAAACAGCACCATCAGCAGAAATGGTTCGAAAAGTAAAGAAGCGATTTGATCAAAACCCGCGTCGCAGTGTCCGAAAAATGGCTCGTGAGCTGAACATATCGCAGTATTCCATTCGGCAAATATTAAAAAAATTAGCACGGGGTAAATCCATTGAAATTCTAAAAAGTGCAAGAACTTACACCGCAACAAAAAGTAAATAGACTCAAAAGAGCTAAATAGTTGCTCCGCTTGGCCGAAAGTGGTGAACTGCCGAATTTGGTTTTCTCCGATGAGAAAACATTCGTTGTCCAGCAGTTTGTAAATAAATAAAATGATCGTGTTTACTTGCCAAGGAGTTCAGCAGAAAATGTGCACCTTCGGTTGACCACAAGAACTCAAGCGCCGGCCATGGTGATGGTGTGGGCCGCCGATGGTCGCTCTCCGCTCGTATTAATCGCCCGTTGCATTACAATAAAAGCCGAATATTATCGCGAAAATATTCAGGATGGTATATTAAAGCCTTCGGCACGCAAAAATTTTGGCCGCATACCTTGGACATTCCAACAGGACTCAACACCATCGCACTCAGCATGCGCCACCCAAGAATGGTTACAAAATGAGGTTCCTCGCTTCATTTCCAGCGCACAATGGCCACCAAAATATCCGGATACCAATCCGTTGGTCTATTGTGTCTGGAGTATTTTGGAAAATAAGGTTGGCACTAAAAAATCCCAAAGTATCGATCACTTCAGGCAAGCGCTTCGCCGGGAATGGCCTAAAATACCGCAGAGCAACATTCGGGCAGCGTGTGACGGTTTCATTGGCCGTTTGAAGGCCATAATTCGTGCCAAAGGTGACTAATTGGAACAAATCTAAACTTATTTTAAAATTTGGTGCTATTTACGACATTTTTTGCTTTCATTCAATAAAATTAAAAAAAAAAAAAATTATGGAGTTTGACTTTGTTGCAGTTTTTATACCCTACACCACAAAGTGGTCAGGGTATTATGTCTTTGTGCATTGGTTTGTAACAGGCAAAAGGCAACGAGATAGACCCATAGTTCTTTTTGATGATCTGCGCATAATCACATTCTGAGTCGATTTATGCATGTCCGTCCGTCCGTCTGTCCACGTGTTTTTGTAAACAAAGTACAGGTCGCATTTATTGCCCAATTCAAATGAAATTTTGTTTGGCCCAAGGACGAACCCTATTGAAATTGGAGATAATCGGTCAAAATTTAGATATAGCTCCCATATATATCTTCGTCCGATTTGCCTTTTATTATGCACCAAACGTGTAATATCAGTCCGAATAGTATGGAATTTTGCACGTACGATCAGATTGGACCTGAACATTAGTATGCCAAATTTGATCGAAATCGGTTCAGATATAGCTCTAGCTCCCATATATATTGTTCATCCGGTTTGTTATTTTTGTCCTCCGCAGCCGTAATATGCTCTCTGTAACAACAATATTTGTGGAAATATAGCAAATACAGCTCAGAAATACATTTGCTAAATTTTATCGAGTTCGGTTTAGATTTGGATATAGCTCCCATATGTAACTTCGTCCGATTTACCTTTTACTGTGCACCAAACGTCTAATATTTGCCCAAATTGGATGAAATTTGGCACTTACGACTGAATTTAGTCTGGAAGTTAGTATGTCAAATTTGGTGAATATCGATTCAGATATAGCTATAGCTCCCATATATGCTGTTCATCCGATTTGTCATATTTGTTAGCCGCAGCCGTAATATGCTCTCCGTAACGACGATATTCAGGGAAATATATCAAATACAGGTCAGAAATATCTTTGCCGAGTTTTATTGAGATCGGTTCCGATTTGGATATAGCTCCCATATATATTTTTATACGATTTAAAATTAATTGTGCACCAAATGGGCAATACAAGTCCAAATTTAAATGCTTCGGCAAATTTAGTCCTTTGAACTTTAAATTATAATTATAATCATAGCGTGTATGATTGAATTCTCCCATAAAACCTTTTAATTGTTATGCGCAGCTCTACTAAATTAGCAAAGTGGTGTAGGGTATCATAAAGTCGGCCCCGCCCGACATTAAGACTTTCTTTACTGGTTTTTTTATCTCACCCTGTATACTACAAATATTATATTAAAATTTAAAATGGTATGGCCTTTCACCCATTAATTTTCATAAAGTTAAAATAAAATTCTGATATTTGTTTTTTAAGAAGAAAAGCTTGAGTAGCAACAGTAAACATTACATTTTCATTACAAGAGCCCAATACATACGTACATACATAAATTTAACAAACAAAGTGTTGGATACATGTACAGATGAACGAGTTTTTTATATTTGTATGTGTGAGTGTGTGTGTGTGTGTGTGCGAATGATGGCAATTCGATAACAACACCTGAAGGTATTAATTTTAATTATTTTTGTGTATTTTTTCGTGAAATGAATTTTCACATGTTTACTTTAGAATAGTTTTTTTTTATTTTCTCTCGTATGCGTTAAGGTCTATAGTTCCACAAGGATACACATGAACACACACACATGCATATACACTTTCATTTATAATACCGTTATATATCAAATAGAAAATAAAGCAACGATTGTGGCTTCCTTAAATTAAAACTCATTAAATGAATAAACAAAGAAATGCTGGAACAAAACCAAAAACAAAAACAAAAAAAAATAAAATATTTCATTTGCTTGTTGTTTCAATTATTTAATGTGTATGCATATGTGTGCGTGTGTGTGTCATTGTGTACAAACAAATGTAAAACTTAACTAAAAGCCACAATGAAGTATGGTTGTTTGGCTGGCTGGCAGGTTTGCTGGTCGGCCGGTTGCTCAAATGAAATGTGATCATCATTAACGTTATAATTCAATGTTGATAATTACAAGTAAATATGAGGTAAAACTACAAACGTTTCAAGTTAATTAAAAAGCAAAAACAGTTGCTGATGATTGTGTATTCAACATGTAATTTGTTGTTTACTCAATTCAAATGGAAATTATGGTCCTTTTCTAGTAGTTGTCTTTTAATAACGAAAAAGCAAATTAAAAATAAAAAAAAAATATTATGACGAATCACAGGTGTATCTAGACAGGTTGGTAGGTAGACAATAGTTAAACAACTAAAAATTAGCAAGAAATGGATTTAGTCAAATGGGTCGGTATGCACACACTTGTTAATATATGCTATTGGGGTCGGAAAAATTAAAAAAAATAAAGGAAGCATATTGGCCGACGGCTGGGAGGGAAATTAATATCAGAATTCAGCCTAAATATACGAAGAAATAGACGTTTATTTTTATACCCTACACCACATAGTGGTAAGGGTATTATGTCTTTGTGCATTTGTTTGTAACCTGGAGAAGGAAGCGAAATAGACTCATTGTTACTTTTGAGGATCTCCATAGAATTACTTTCTGAGTTGATTTCTGCATGTCAGTTCGTCTGTCCGTCCGTTTTGCACAAATCATTTGTTTGGGCCAAGGACAAACCCTATTGAAATTGGAGATAATCGGTAAAAATTTTGATATAGCTCCCATATTCGTCCGATTTGCTTTTAATTGTGCACCAAATGTTTAATATCAGCCCGAATAGTATGGAATTTTGCACATACAACCAAATTAGGGCTGAAAATAAGTACGCCAAATTTAATCGAAATCGGTTCAGATATAGCTATAGCTCCCATATATATTGTTTATCCGATTTGTTATTTTTGTCCTCCGCAGCCGTAATATGCACTCTGTAACAACAATATTTGGGGAAATATATCAAATGCAGCTCAGAAATACCTTTGCTAAATTTTATCGAGATCGGTTTAGATTTTATTGTGCACCAAACGTCTAATATTTGTCTAAATGGGATGGAATTTGGCACTTACGAGCGAATAGAGTCTAGAAGCTAGTATGTCAAATTTGGTGAAGATCGGTTCAGATATAGCTATAGCTTCCATATATATTATTCATCCGATTTGTTATATTTGTTGCCCACAACCATAATATGCACTCCGTAACAACGATATTCAGGGAAATATATCAAATTCAGGTTATAAATACCTTTGCCAAATTTTATCGAGTTCGGTTCCCATATATATCTTTATCTGATTTACAATAATTTTGCACCAAATGGGCAACACATGTCCGAATTTAAAAGATACAAATGCTTCGGCATATTTATTCCTTTGAACTTTAAATTATAATTATAATCATAGCGTGTATGATTGATTTCTCCAATAAAAACTTTTAATTGTTATGTGGAGCTCTACTAAATTAGCAAAGTGGTGTAGGGTATCATAAAGTCGGCTCCGTCCGACTTTAAATTTTTTTACTGGTTTTACTTATAGTAAAATTTGATAAAGTATATTTTATCTTCGACAACATTCTTCTAAATAGACGACTTATCGGAGATTTTTGCACAAACTTACGATTTAGACTCTTGACGTCTTCTAGGACTTCTTTTTCCTCCCCGACAGATTGTCAACATTTTCAAAGAAAATAATTTAATAATAATCCGATTTTGCTCCAACTATGCAAATCCCAACAATTGCATCAGTGCTAGAGCAGGTGCGAAAATGGTTAATATCGGTCCACTCCATCAAGTACCTTCCCCACAAAGGGTCAAAATTTTTTAAAAATCATAACTCTTATAAAATGTGATGTAAGAGTCCGATTGTCTTTAAATAAAACACATCACAATATTCTTTTTAATCCAAGGGCTGGTGTGATGATTCTCACAAATAACGCATAAAAACTTTTATTTCTTTTTTGAAGCTCTACTAAATATGTAAATTGGTGTAGGGTATCATAAAGTCGGCCTATCCAACTTTAGGACATCCTTTACTGATTACTCTATGAGTTATTTAGCGTATCAATTAATTGCTAACTAATTATTTCTAAACTACTTCAAAATGCCAAATATAAACAATAAAATTTACATTACAAAATCCCCCCAAAAAATACAACAACAAGCGACAACAATATTATGTTCACAAAATGCATATTTAATGCTACAGCAAATTTGGCCACAAAACCTCCTTCGGAAAGTGGATTTGGCCATTTTGAAAATTGTTTTGACCCGCTAATTTATAAATTCAACCGCATAATGTTCAGCAAACAAATTGGCTTTTTAACAGCCGCATAAGCCAGCAAATATTATTCCAAAAAATAACAATTTTATATTTCCACTTTTGGTTAATTGTATTCAACACATTGGAATTCAAATAAACGCATAAATACATACATATACACTGGTGGCCAAAACTAAAGCAACTGAAATTACAAGGAGAATGAATGCCCTGTAACTTTTTCAAAAATTAAGAAAATGAGAAAGTTTTTCTTGTTTTAAATTAGGTACTTTATTCACTTTTAAAACCTTAAACAAAAAACCAAAATTCATTTTTATATAAAAAAATAATGTTTGTTAAAGTCAATTAACCCGATTTTGGCTTGGACAAAACAAAAGCAACTCTGTTGTACATTCATATAACCGCTGCAATTTCAGTTGTTTTTACTGAGATATTCATCGCTTTTTGCTTCCTTCGACAATTTCGCTTGTCATAAATCCTTTTTGAGAAGTTTTTTACAACAGTATGGGTTTTTCTTTTCATTATTTAAGTACTGCCCAAAAAATTTAAAAAATGGCTAGAAGCAAATACAGTACCTGAATAAAACAGCAAATTATCAGTGACTATCAAAACAACATATCACAGAAAATGATTTCCGAGAAATATTTCATAAATATTTTTGTGATTTCATAATTATTTCTGTATACTAAGTCGGATTTTTGAAACTGGATCAATAGTAACAGTCTATAACGGATGAAGGCCCTGAAAAACTTCCGCCCGTACTGATCCACAAATTGTGAGAGAAATAAAAAAACAACTATTTAAGAGTTTAACTGGTTTGGAGATCAGTGCGTAGACGAGTAGTGGCAGCTGGTCTGTATTCCCGTAAGACATCAAAAAAACCAGTTATATATGAAAATCAAAAAGGCTTTCGGAAACGATAATATTAAGTGGAATCAAGCTCAATGGAAAAAACATTATTTCTGGGATAAGTCTACGTTTAATATTAAAGGCTCAGACGTGAAAAATTTTACGGTGAGAAGGCCAAAAAATGAAGGACTCAAGCCACAGTGTTGCAAAGGTACTGTGAAGCATGAGGGAGAGTCAAAAATGGCGTGGCGCTGTTTTTCTTTCTATGGACTTGGGCCTATCCATAAAATAAAGAAAGTTGTGGATCGGTTTGTTTACAAAGATGTGTTGGACATCACGTTGTTCCCTTACGCTGAGTAAAATATTCGGCTGATTTGGGTGTTTCAGCATGACAATTATCCCAAACTTGTATCAAAACTTGTCAAATATTGGTTGCGGGAGTCAAAAATTCATGTTTTGTTATGGCCGACACAATCACCTGACCTAAACTCCTTTGAAAACCTTTGGAGAATCGTAGATAGGAAGATCAAGAGAGATTCGGAAATAAATAAGCACAACATTTTCTAAAGAATTCGGGGTGCCTGGGAAGGCACACCCAAGGATCAAATTGAGCGTGTTATAGATTCAATGTCTTGTAGGTGTGCAGCTGCTATCAAAAATAATGGTTATGCTATCGACTACTAGCCAAAATTTAATTATTTTAAAATAAAAAATCAAAAGTTGCTTTAGTTTTGACCAAGCAAAAATTGGGTCATTTTAGTTTTCCACATATTATTTTTCGTTCAAAATTATTTTTGTATTTTTATTTTTAGTTTCTTAAAAGTGAATTAAACCCCTCATTTAAAACTGGAAAAATAATTACGATTTGTTTATTTTTGTAAAAGTTACAGGACATTTATTGTCTTTGCGATTTAAGTTGCTTTAGTTTTGGCCACCAGTGTACATACTTTGACTTCGAAGGCTGGCAACACGAGGACGAAGAACAACAACTGAGAAAACAAACATTTTTCAGCAACAACATTTAGAATGCAATGAATTGGCAACAAATGAACCAAATAAATATTTAATGCCGGCATATTACCATAGTAGACACTACTACACAGACACATACGATTGCACACATATATGTATGTGGTGATGTCTATGTTTAAATTTTCATCCATACATCCGTTTTAATCCTTTTGCAATAATTATTCGTTCGCTCCGAGTTTAATGCAATTCAGCCTCAGCCAAAAACATGACTGCAACTAATTATACAATAGAACAATTAAAATGGCCGGAAGTAATGGTCATTTCATTAAATATTGAAACACAGAGTTATTCAAATATTCAAGAATTCAAAAGTTAGGTATGCAGTTCGGTTGTTTTTTTTTTTTTTTTGCCGCTGTTGTTCTTGTCCTGGTTTTTGTTCCATCATGAATAAGATTTCTATTTATAAAGGAAGAGAGAGAGAGAGAAATGAAGAGCAAGAAAGAACAAAAGGGGGAAACAATGTTGGCTAGCCGTAAAATGACGTCAAACTGTTAACTTCATTTGATGAGAGGAAGAAGAAAAATGAGACGGTATGAGGTACCAAGGGTTGCCAATCCAAACTGTTTAATGCTCCTTTCTTTAAAAATCCATTATAAAGGTCTAAAGTAGGCTTTATAACATAATATGGATAAATAAATTTTCCCCGAGTTTATCGGAGTCATAATTTTTTTTCCACCACAGTATGGAGGGTATATGAAGTTTGTCATTCCGATTGTAACACCTCGAAATATACATTTTAGACCCCACAAAGTATATATGTTCATGATTAGTATAAAATTTTATGTCGATTTATCAATGTCCGTCCGTCTGTGGAAATCACTCTAGCTTCCGAGCAAAATGAAGTAAGTTGATAAAATTTTACTCAAATGTATATTATGTCTGCAGGACTTTTGGTATTGAAAATGGGCCATGTAGGTCCACGTTTTGGTATAGCCCCCATATAAGTGTACCCCCCATATTCGGTATTTTGATGATTTTAGCGACATTATTTGCCGGAATGGTTTCAAATTTGGTATTTGAAGTTCGTACTGGATACTACAGCCTAAGATAGAAGATGAGCCATGTAGGTCCACGTCTTCGTATAGCCCCCATTTTACCGGTACCTCCCGATATTCGGTATTTTGATGATTTTAGCGACATTTGAATTTGGTATTTGAAGTTCGTAATGGATACTACAGCCTAAGATAGAAAATTGTCTTTGCAGGTTCACGTCTTCGTATGTCCCCCATATAACCGTACCCCCCGATATTCGATATTTACATGATTTTAGCGACATTATTTACTGGAATTGTTTCAAATTTGGTACTTGAAGTTCGTACTGGATACTACAGCCTAAGACAGAAAATGAGCCATGTAGGTCCAGGTCTTCGTATAGCCCCCATATAACCGTACCCTCCGATGTTCGGTATTTTTATGATTTTAGCGACATTATTTGCCGGAATTGTTTCAAATTTGGTATTTGAAGTTCGTACTGGATACTACAGCCTAAGACAGATAATGAGCCACTGATGGCCCACGTCTTCGTATAACCCACATATAACTGTACCCCCGATATTCGGTATTTTGATGATTTTAGTGACATTATTTACAGAAATTGTTTCAAATTTGGTACTTGAAGTTTATAATGGATACTACAGCCTAAGACAGAATATGAGCCATGTAGGTCCAGGTTTTTGTATAGCCCCCATATAACGGTACCCCCGATATTCGATATTTTTTGGTGATTTTAGCGACATTATTTACCGGAATTCTTTCAAATGTGGTATTTGAGTTCGTAATGGACACTACAGCCTAAGACAGAAAATGAGCCATGTAGGTCCAGGTCTTCGTATAGCCCCCATATAACTGTACATCCAGATATTCAATATTTTGATGATTTTAGCGACATTATTTACCGGACAGAAAATGAACCATGTAGGTACAGGTCTTAGTATAGCCCCCATATAACGGTACCTACCTATATTCTGTATTTTGATGATTTCAGCCACATTATTTACCGGAATTGTTTCAAATTTGGTATTTGGTTCACATCTTCGTATATTTTGATAATATTGATGATTTTTGCCTCACTTTTTCACGGATTTGTCTGAAGCCCCCATATAACGGTCCTCATATAACGGCCCCCATATATCGGTACCTCCCGATATTCGGTATTCTGATGATTTTTACCCAATTTTATCACGGATTTGTCTGAAAATGGGTATTTGTAGGTCATAATGGGTCCTAGTTCGTGCACCGAAACATTGTACGTATAGGCCCACGCTTTGATATAGCCTCCATATAACGGTATCTTCCGATATTCAGTATTTTGATGGTTTTTGTCACATTTTATCACGGATTTGTCTAAAAATTGGAATTTGTTGGTCATAATGAGTTCTAACTGCGTTGGCAAAATATTGTATGTATAGGTCCACGCTTTTGTATAGTCCTATATAGCGGTACCTCCCGATATTCGGTATTTTGATGATTTTTGCCAAATTTTCCCACGAATATGCCTGAAAATTGGTGTTTGTGGGTCATAATTGGATTCCATTACCCTAAGGTGGAGGATATTCAAAGTTCGGCCCGGCCGAACTTAATGTTTTTTAATAATAACTCCAAGAACTCTTAATATTTTTTGCAGATTGAATTAGGGAAGATGTTTATAAAAATGTTGAAATATTTTCCACGAAATATTGGAGTCATAATTGTTTGATATATTAAAAATAAGTTTTAAAGGACTATCAGAGCCATAATAGTGGATAATTTACAGAACAGAACAAGAATGAAAAATTTCAAAATGGCAACCCTCATAATAGGCCCCTTTGTTTTTGAAAAAAACCACTATACTTGCAGATCTCATTTTCTGCCTCCACCTCCAACTCCCTTCTCTTTCACTCTGATGGGATTGTACTTCCAACCGTTTAGTCACCCCTTACATTTCGCTACTGCACTGACTCTGTACATGACATCAGAGCTTTTAATTAAAATCCATGGCATTCAATTCATTTGGATTCGAGTGTCAAAATGGTACCGATTGAGTTACACCTCTGTGCACCTACTGCTGTTTGCAATAAAATTAACCGTAGGAAAAAAGAAATCTGTTGATTCACTGCGCCATGCATTTTGCGGAGGAGAAGAAGAAGAAGCAGGAGAACGCACAGCCAAAGGAATAAACATTTTTCTTTCTGTTTGATATTGATGAGGGGAGGCTAGATGGGAATGGTGGTCCTGGTTTTCTCAAATGGGGTCCTTTGTATTTGATATTTATTCAATAAAATGTTTTTCCTGTCGCTTTTATATCAATGACATGCTGTGTGTTAGTATCCCAACAGGTGCCGTGTCATGCCGTTCATTCACGAATTTCATTGAAGCTAAATATGAAGTCATAAATTTCCTATTGAAGGGGGTTTTTGTTCCAGACATTGTGGCCGTGGGATACCGGATAGGTAATGTTTAAGGTGATTGGGAAGTGGAAGAATTTGCTTCAAGTTCACATGGTTTTATCATATGCGCAGATTGAAGTAAATAACGTCAGCAGAAATGGTTCGAAAAATAAAGAAGCCACTACCCGCGCCGCAGTGGCCGAAAAATGGCTCGTGAGCTGAACATATCGCAATATTCCATTCGGCAAATAATAAAAAATGAGCTCGGGGTAAAGCCATTGAAATTCCAAATAGTGCAATAACTTACACCGCAACCGAAGAAAATAGACTCAAAAGAGCTAAAGAGTTGCTTCGTTTGGCCGAAAGTGGAGCACTGCCGAATTTGGTTTTCTTCGATGAGAAAACATTCGTTGTCCTGCAGTTTGTAAATAAAAAAATTATCGTGTTTACTTGCCAAAGAGGTCAGCTGAAAATGTGCACCTTCGTTAGGACATCAGAACTCAAGCGCCGGCAATGGTGATGGTGTGGGCCGCCATAACAGCCGACAGTCGCTCTCCGCTCGTATTAATCGACCGTGGCATCAGTATAAATGCAATGAATATTATCGCGAAAATATTCTGGAGGGTGTATTAAAGCCTTGGCCATGCAAACATTTTGGCGGCAGACCTTGCACATTCCAACAGGACTCAGCACCATCGCACTCAGCACGTGCAACCTAATGGTTACAAAATGAGGCTCCTCGCAAGGTAGGCACTAAAAAATACCAAAGTGTCGATCACCTCAAGCAGCCGCTTCGCCGGGAATGGGCCAAAATTCCGCAGAGCAACCATTTGAAGGTCATAATTCGTGCCAAAGATGACCAATTCGGACAAATCTAAACTGTTTATGCAAGAAAACGCTACATTGCAACACTTGCACTCCCAATAATTACGGCGGTGGATGATGCCGACTTCGTTTTTTGTTGTCTCTGACTCTACTTCTCTCTTTGTTGCTACTTTTTTGCGAAATAGAAATAGTTGTAGTCATAGAATGTACACAGTCGCATTGGCATCGTCAGTGTAAGAACAACCACCAAAAGGCAAACCGCCGCAAAGAGAGAGGAAGAGTTCAGTAGAATTTTATTGTTTGTTTCGTTGACTCAACAAGTTAAATTAGCATGTGCCAAAATATATTTTGTAACACAATTTAAATATTAAACCAAATAAAAGTGCAGTGAAATTGAACCTTTGTGTCAACTTATTGTTGGGAAAAGGTGGTTCGTGCTGAACAAAACACGCATTTCAGTTGCCTCAAAGCGTGAAAACCAACAGAGACACACCACGATCATTCCAGCGGACCAGAGGAGACAAGTGTGGGCAGACCGAGCTGACCCGGAAAGTGCCTTTCGTGGTGGTCAGCTTTTGGAAGTTGGGTGATTGACCCAAACATAAACTTATTCTAAAATTTGATGCTATTTCCGACATTTTTTGATTTCATTCAAGAAAATTTACAAAAAATAAATAAAAATTTTGGCATTTGACTTTGTTGCAGGTTTTTTTATCTCACCCTGTATATATATTCTTGATCAGCGTAAAATTCTGATACGATTTATCCCTGTCCGTGCGTCCGTCCGTTTGTTGTAATTACTCTACAGTCAAAACGAATTAAGATAGGAAGCTAAAATTTTGCACAGATCTGTCTTTTGTCTGCAGCCCCCATATAACGGTAGCTCCGATATTCGACACTTTCATGATTTTAGCCACATTTTTCAACGGAATTTTCTGAAAATGTACACAAGGAGTTACTTGTAAATACTAGAAGAGAATTGTCTATATAGGTGTACGATATCGTATAGCCCCCATGTAACGATTGTAACGTTTTCTGCCAATATTTTCAATAGAATTGTATTAAAATCCACACAAGGCGATGCTTCTGAGTACTTCATCCATTAGAAGGAATTTTCTTAATAGGTCCAAGTTGTAGTTTATCGCCCAATTTAACGGCACCCCCAGATATTCGGTAGTTTCATGATTTTTGCGACATTATTCACCGGAATTGTTTCAAATTTTGTATTTTAAACAAAGTACTTATGCAGAACCCCTTTTTCGTATAGGCCTGAATTTTTTTGAAAATGTTATAGTTTCTTCCAAATTGTGGAGGGTGTAAAAAGTTTGGCTCGGCCGAACTTAGCTTCTTTATACCCTACACCACATAGTGGTAAGGGTATTATATCTTTGGCAAAAGGAAACGAGATAGACCCATAGTTTCTTTTGATGATCTGCACAGAATCACATACTGAGTCGATTTATGCATGTCCGTCCGTCTGTCCACGTATTATTTTTAACAAAATGCAGGTCGTATTTATTATCCGATTGAGATGAAATTTTCCCAACAACATTTGTTTGGCCCAAGGACGAACTCTATTGAAATTGGAGATAATCGGTAAAAATTTAGATATTGCTCCCATATATACCTTCGTCTGATTTGCCTTTTATTGTGCACCAAACGTCTAATATTTGTCCATTTGGCACATACGACCGAATTGAGTCTATACGGTAGTATGCCAAATTTGGTGAAGATCGTTTCAGATATAGCTATAACTCCCATATATATTGTTCATCCGATTTGTTATTTTTTTTCCTCCATAGCCGTAATATACACTCTGTAACAACGATATTTGGGGAAATATATCGAACACAGCTCAGAAATATCTTTGCTAAATTTTATCGAGATCGGTTCAGATTTGGATATAGCTCCCATATATAACTTCGTCCGATCTACATTTTATTGTGCACCAAACGTCTAATATTTGCCACAAATGGAATGGAATATGGCACATACGACCGAATTGAGTCTAGAAGGTAGTATGCTAAATTTGGTGAAGATCGGTTCAGATATAGCTATAGCTCCCATATTTATTGTTCATCGGATTTGTTATTTTTGTCCTCCGCAGCCGTAATATGCGCTCCGTAGCAACGATATTCAGGGAAATATACCAAATACAGCTCAGAAATATCTTTGCCAAATTTTATCGAGATCGGTTCAGATTTGGATATAGCTTCCATATATTCCATATATAAAATAATAAAATAAATTAATTTTGCACCAAATGGGCAATACAAGTCCCAAGTCCAAATGCTTCGACATATTTAGTCCTTTGAACTTATGATTGAATTCTCCCATAAAAACTTTTAATTGTTATGTGGAGCTCTACTAAATTAGCAAAGTGGTGTAGGGTATTATAAAGTCGGCCCCGCCCGACTTTAGGACCTTCTTTACTGGTTTTTACTTGCCCAATGACTAGAAGGATATTTTCAACAACTAGAAAGACGTCGATTTAAAAAAAAATATATTTTCCCAAGGGGCTATATAACCGTTGATTTTTTTGTGTTTTTTTTGTATTCTGACGACTACACGGGCCGTACTTTTAACACCCTCCACCATTTGGAATTGAAAATGTAAAAAAAATCCGTTGAAATTTTAAAAGTTCTCAATATTAGGTGCTAATGTTATATGGCGCTGTGCGAAAGCGTAGACCTCTACAATCACAATGTCAAATATTGGCTGGTACCGTTTTATGAGTACTTTACGAGGACGTGAATTTGTTTAGGCAATTTTCTGTGATGGGAAGTAGTACCCATTGCTCATTTTAATAATTCTGGTGAAAAGTGCTGCCAAAATGTATGAGGACTATACAAAAATGTGGAACTGAAAGGGCACCTTTTTGCCGTAGGAAGCAGTGCCTATTATGAACTCCAAATTCAAAATTGGAAACGATTTCAGTAAAAAGTGTGACACAAAATATCAAAATGTCGAATATCAAGAGGTACACTTATATAGGGTTCATACCTACATTTACGGTTCAACAAGAACACAGCCTAACATGGCGCTAAATTAGAAATACACAAAACTTCCCAAAATTTTCCTGCTCCATTTAATAGCTGCTAAAATTCTTTCCATTAACTCCCACAAATGAACACACAAACTATAAGCTCCCCCAAAAACATTAAAGAAAAGCTATCGAATTTCATAAAATGTATAATCAATGTCGGGCAAATAGACCCCCAGTTGGCAGGATATGCATTCACATGGATGTGTTCCTGTATGGGTGTGTGTGTGTGCGTACGTGTGCTATTTAACTAGAATGCCATAAAAGTGACATCATTGAACACAGTTTTAATAGAAATTGGCTGCCTCCATTCGACATAGGCGTCGTCGCCTCTACTTGCCTATGTTCACACCAGAATGACAATTTTGCTCTCCTTACCGCCTATTGTTGTCATTTATGACCTCCTCCTCCATTTTCGTATCTTTTTGGCATTACGTTACATGCTTTATTACTATCAATGACACACTTACTTAACTGTTCTTTGCGGAATGTTGCTTCGGTGAATGGGAGTGTGTGTGAGATTTAGTTCACAGGCTTGTAGAACATGAAACGAGCCCACAACGACACCGCCTAGTTGTTTGCCACAGCAATTGTCTTCCTTGACTGTCGGGTCTATGAATGTATCGTTGTGGACGTAGACGTTAATCATAGAGTGCATACGGTGTTACAGTTCTGATGTCTCGAATATGGAAGCATGAGTTTGGTATTTGAAAGAGAATGTAATATCTAATTGGCAGATGCATCCTGGACAAAATTTGGACCGAGGCATGCCCAACCGCTGAGCCATTCTCGGCCGATCGCTTTGGTCGACTTTTATATGGCCTCTTCGGATTAGAAAGAGCCTTACCAGTCGAAAAATTTTCGTATAAACGATTAATGGTGTTCTTAGAAGGCGCACTTCTCACATTTTTTAATGTTTTAGAAGCACGTTGAGTTTTCACAATTGACTTCTTCTATTGAATGTAAATGTCAACTATTTCAGAGCGCTCGCGTGGCGTGTATTTGTTCATGGTAAAAATCTGCTTGGACTGACGCTTCAAACGCGGTATGTCACTAAGCGATTTGACATCTCTGTCAAAAGTTATGGCGTTGTCAGATGGGTCCGTCGAATATGGGCAACCCTGTACACCTAAAAATGGAAGACACGAAGAGTTTACAAGTTACAAAGTAACCTAATTAGGGGAGGAAAGTTCCCCCCCTCATCGACATATTTTGAAAATTGTGAAATAATATTACTTAGAATTTGTTCATTTTAGTTAAATAGGGTCCTGTGCAATATATGAAATAAAAACCATAAGGAAAGGCCAAAAGTCGGGCGGGGCCGATACTGGTAGCGTAGCCCGACGTCAAGGTAGTGGACGGAAGAAAACAGCAACATCAGCTGAAATGGTTAGAAAAGTATAGAAGCGACTTGATCGAAGCCCGCATCGCAGTGGCCGAAAAATTGCTCGTGAGCTAAACGAAACGCAATATCCCATTCGGCAAATATTGAAAAATGAGCTCAGGGTAAAGCCATTGAAATTCCAAAAAGTGCAAGAACTTACACCGCAACGGAAAGAAAATAGACTCAAAAGAGATAAAGAACTGCTTTTGGGAACGCAAACATTTTGGCCGCAGACCTTGGACATTCCAATAGGACTCAGCATGCGCCACCTAAGAATGGTTACAAAATGAGGTTCCTCGCTTCATTTCCAGCTCACATTGGCCACCAAAATCTCCAGATACCAATCTGTAGGACTATTGTGTCTGGAGTATTTCGGAAAGCAAGTTTGGCACTAAAAAATTCCAAAGTGTCGATCACCTCTTGCAAGCGCTTCGCCGGAAATGGGCCAAAATACCTTAGAGCAATATTCGGGCAGCGTGTGACGGTTTCATTGGCCGTTTGAAGACCATAATTCGTGCCAAAGATGACCAATTGGAACAAATCTAAACTTATTGTAAAATTTAATGGTATTTCTGATATTTTTTGCTTTCATTTGATAAAATTAAAAAAAATGTTAAAATTATGGCTTTTGACTTTTTAGCAGATTTTTTATCTCACCCTGTATACCTCGAGTGATTTCCATTTCACGGATTGTTCAATATCATTAGTACAATGTGTCGTACCTTTTGGTACATTTCCATACTCTCCTGATTCGAATTTTCAACAATCCTTCTCGTTAAAAGCTGCACCCATGCAAAATATCAAGCCCAATATCAGCCCTACACTATTCACGATCAGTGTTAATTCTTGACATTTTAAAGAACCCACAGAAAATAAAGAATATTTCGTTAAATACTTGGTTGAGTTGTCTCCAGTTGTCTCATCGTCATTGTCTCCCTTTGCTTTTTTCACCATTAGGCTTATAATCGTCATCATCAGCGTCATCATAATCGTCATTATTGCCATCATAGACTGATGGCTGAGACCACATGAAATATCAACAGTTTGGCGCCAGTACTAAAATGTACAAAGTCAAACATTTAGTGAATGGAATCGGAGTGTATCTGGATGTGGGACATTTCCTTGCATTCGTGCCTGCTGCTCCGTCATGGTATATTCATTGTCTGTTTCGAGTGATACCATTATCCTTACATATTACATTCGCCCCAACACACGCACACACACACAGCCAGAGAGGGAGAGAGACAGAACAGGAGGAAGACAATGAAAAATAAAATAAATCAGTTGGAGAAGAGTGAAAGCGAAAGACACAAGGAAGGAAAGCAACAAGCTGATTTCCATGTGTTGTATTTTGCTGGGGGTTTCCTTTTGTTTTATTGTCTGTATTCTTCTCTTTCTCGCTCGCTCTCTCGCATTTTGTTTGAGAGCACATTGTAGGAGTATGGTGGCATTGTTTTGTGAGTTTCTGGAAATGTTGCCTATTATAGGTTCCAGGACTTGCCACATCATTGTCGCTACGTTAATATTAATGATGCGTGATGCTTTAATTATGGTATGATGGAAATGTGTCTTTCATTGTGAATAAATGTAGTTATGTGTCTGAGACTTTATAAGCTTCAAATACTTTTAAATATCTAATTAGTGGGCTATAGTTTTACATTCTATAACTAAGTTGAATTTGTAATGGGAAATTTAGAATAATCTCCATAAGAAGACTTAAAACAATATATATATTGAGTTGATACATTAAAAATTTTATGACTAGATACCATTTCGAATGTATCAGCTACAGTTTTCAATCAAATGTGACATTTCGGATTGTTAGTTGCACCTCAGCTTACATAAAACTGCAATACATTTCCACCATTTAAAAAATTCCCACACAGTGAGGGGGCCCCTCCAAAATTATTACATTTTTATTCCCTCCATCATATATGGAGGGTATACTAAGTTTGTCATTCCGTTTGTAACACTTCGAAATATACATTTTGGACCTCACAAAGTATATATACTCTAGATCAGCATAAAATTCTATGTCGATTTACCGATGTCCGTCTGTCTGTAGAAATCACTCTAGCTTCCGAACGAAATAAAGTAGGTTGATAAAATTTTACTCAAATGTATATTATGTCTGCAGGGATTTTTGGAAGTTCCTGAAGTTCGTAATAGATACTACAGCCTATGACAGAAAATTGTATGTGCAGGTCCACGTCTTCGTATAGCCCCCATATAACGGTACCTCCCGATATTTGGCATTTTGATGATTTTAGCGACATTGTTCAACGGAATTGTTTCAAATTTGGTATTTGAAGTTCGTAATAGATACTACAGCCTATGACAGAAAATTGTCTGTGCATGTCCACGTTTTCGTATAGCCCCCAGATAACGGTACCTCCCGATATTTGGCATTTTGATGATTTTAGCGACATTGTTCAACGGAATTGTTTCAAATTTGGTATTTGAAGTTTGTAATATATACTACAGCCTATGACAGAAAATTGTCTGTGCAGGTCCACGTCTTCGTATAGCCCCCATATAATGGTACCTCCCGATATGTGGCATTTTGATGATTGTAGCGGCATTGTTCCACGGAATCGTTTCAAACTTGGTATTTGAAGTTTGTAATAGATACTACAGCCTAAAACAGAGAAATATTTCTGCAGGTCCTCGCCTTAGTATAGCCCCCATATAACGGTACCTCCCTATATTCGATATTTTAATGATTTTAACGACATTATGCACCGAAATTGTTTCAAAATTGGTATTTGAAGTTCGTAATGATTACTACAGCCTAAGACGAAAAAATGAGTGTGCAGGTCCACGTCTTCGTATAGCCCCTATATAACGGTACCTCCCTATATTCGGTATTTTGATGATTTTAGATACAGTATTCACCCATTTTTGTCAAGTTTCGCATTTGAATATTGTAATGGCTTATGCCATTACAGGTCCACGTTGTCGGTTACATTCGATATTTTTAAGATTTTTTATTTTCCTAATGGTGGAGTGTATTAAAACTTCGGCCCGGCCGAACGTAGCTGCTTTTTTACTTATTGCTTGTTGAAATTGTTTTACCATACAACACTATGTGTTGGGGGTATTACGCCTTGCCTCGAAATATTGGTCCCCGACATGGGAACCTATATATGGATCTTCCTATTTCAACGAGCTGAGTCTGTTTAGCTATGCATGTCCGTCTGGCTGTCCATGTTAAATTGTAATCACGCTACAGGTCGAAATTGAGAATGGACTTTGGGTTAGGGTCGGGGTAGAACTCTAATGTTTTGAAGATGATCGCAAATGGAAAATTTCAGAAAAATTTCCTGATTTTGCAGATACTCTACAGGTCGAAGTTATAGACCAATTGACACGGAATTTAGCGTAGGGCTAGGGTGTAGGGCTGGGCAGAAGCCTAACATTTTGTTTGTTCATCGGACAATATTTAGCGGGTAAAATAGACCATAACTTTTATGTAAACCAGTGAAGAAAGTCTTAAATTCGGGCGGGCCGACTTTATGATACCCTACACCACTTTGCTAATTTAGTAGAGCTGCGCATAGCAATTAAAAGTTTTTATGGGAGAATTCAATCATTAATCAATAATTATAATTTAAAGTTCAAAGGACTAAATATTTCGAAGCATTTGTATCTTTTAAATTCGGACTTGTACTGCCCATTTTGTGCACAATTAATTTTAAATCGGAACAATATATATATGGGAGCTATATCCCAATCGGAACCGATCTCGATAAAATTTGGCAAAGATATTTCTGAGCTGTATTTGATATATTTCCCTAAATATCTTTGTTACGGAGTGCATATTAAGGCTGTGGGTAACAAACATGACAAATCGGATGAACAGTATATATAGGAGCTATAGCTATATCTGAACCGATCTTCACCAAATTTGACATAATAGCCTCTAGACACAATTCGGTCGTAAGTGCCAAATTTCATCCCATTTGGGCAAATATTAGACGCTTGGTGCACAATCAAAGGTAAATCGGACGAAGTTATATATGGGAGCTATATCCAAATCGAAACCGATCTCGATAAAATTTAGTAAATGTGTTTCTGAGCTGTATTTGATATATTTCCCCAAATATTGTTGTTACAGAGTGCATATTACGGCTGCGGAGGACAAAAATAACAAATCGGATGAACAATATATATGGGAGCTATAGCTATATCTGAACCAATTGCGATTAAATTTGGCATACTTATTTTCAGATCCAATCTGATCGTACGTGCAAAATTCCATACTATTCGGACTGATATTACACGTTTGGTGCACAATAAAAGGCAAATCGGACGAAGATATATATGGGAGCTATATCTAAATTTTGACCGATTAGCTCCAATTTCAATAGGGTTTGTCCTTGGGCCAAACAAATGATTTGTGCAAAATTTCAATCTGGATGGGGCAATAAATGCGAACTGTACTTTGTTTACAAAAATACATGGACAGACGGACGGACGGACGGACATGCATAAATCGACTCAGAATGTGATTCTATGCAGATCATCAAAAGGAACTATGGGTCTGTCTCGTTTCCTTTTGCCTGTTACAAGCAAATGTACAAAGACATAATACCCTGACCACCTTGTGGTGAAATTTCACTAAACTAAACCTCGAAATCACAAAAGCTCTAATAGGTCACTTCTGACCTTTATCTTGTTTTGATAGAAATATTGAGATGTACCAAGTCTGAATGGAATCGGATGTTGATTTTGCGTTTTATGAGCTTTATGGATATTCAAAATGTTGACCACTTGTGGGGGAGGTACTTGATGGAGTGGACCAATATTGTCATGACTTAGTACATATGATATTATACATCTCCAAACTCGATCTCAATTTGATAATAATATTACGATGTACGAAGTTTGAACCAAATCGGATACTCCCTTCGAGAGTTATCGTGCGTACCAGCCAGCAGACAGACAGACGGACAGACATCGCTAGATCGACTCCAAATATCCTGAAACGGATTTGGTCCAAAGAGACCTAGGGTCCAAAACCGTTGTTTCGATTAGGCACGTTTTGGTCGTATCAAATGATAGATACCCTCTGTAGCTATATGGCTGAGGGTATGAAAACAGGTCATAGCATATAAAAATGTCCTGCACCACATTGGGGTGTAGTGTTCTAATATCTATACAGATTTTTTAGGAGTTTCATTATAAATTAATGGGAAAATAGATTTTGAAATAACAAAATAATCGAGCCATATTCAACTCTAACACTATTTTCTTTTCATTATTTACAATTTCCACAACACTAGAAAAAGGCAGTATTTTCAGAGAAATTTTCCTGCCGCCTAAATTATTTTGCTAGCTTTTACTGTACACAAGTACCCAAGGACCTCCAATAAATTGCGGTTCTCCACAGATAAACTACTTTATCGACACGTCAACTTCTATGGCATGTGTCCACGAAATCGATCAAATTTCTCTCTACCACCTTTGTCTACCATCGATTCTATTTCCATGCGGTTGGGTGGTTGTGTGTGTGTGTACCACAATAAACCCTTTCGTTGTTGGTGTTACGTTTTTATTGTTGTTTTACATTGTAATTTAATTGTGTTTGGCATTTTGTTGCAATGTGCAAATGTTTTTTTTTACAAATGCCACAAAATTGAAAAAAGGAGGACTAAATGTATACGTGTCGCTGCTGTTGTTTGTTCGCCTTGCAGGAGCCATACCATTTTTCTCAGTGGCAACTACTTTTTCGAGAGCTGCAACCTAAAGTGGTTCCGTCATTCACCCACAATTCTTCACCACTCTGCCACGTTGCAGTCAGCCAGTCGAGTGGGTGGCTGGCAGTCACATTCTTTTTTGTCGTTTGAAGTGATTTGGTGTCATTGCAAAGTGAGAATAAAATGGAAAAGCATTCACCATTCTTGGAATTGGGAAGGCGGCATTCGGGATGAGGGCTTTCCGGCACACTATTGCTGCGATTGCAGGGATTCCCAAATAGGATTGGGGTTTAGGCGATGTAATGCATTTTGTGTAGGCAGAATCTCGTATAGTATTTTTTGAATTTTGGAATATTTAGGTGATTTCGTGTAAAACAATTTGAAATTCCAGCTCGTTTAGTTCTGAGATCCAGCATAAGAAGTTTGAATGGGGAACTTAATATTATCCAATGGGATGTTCAAAAATTAATGGAATATATTGGAAAGTATCAGTCCGTTACTTCGACATATGGATACTTTCATGACTCCTCAAGCTCTTTATTAAAATTTTAATTTCTAGAAACTGCTATGTTCTAGAAGTTACATATTTTAACTACAATAATTGATTTTTCCTTTATAATATCGAAAAAAAATTAAAACTGATCATTTTTAAGGTTTTGAAAAATAGCAAATTTTGAACCTTCACGATTTTCAGTAGATTTCATATCCATATGCATAGTATGGAGGGTATATAAAGTTCGTCATTTGTTTTGTAACTCATCGAAATAATAATTTAAGACCTAATATAGTCAAAGGCCATAATTTTTACATTTTTTTTTTTAATTTTATTGAATGAAAGCAAAAAATTTTGCGGAAATAGCATACATTTTAGAATATGTTTAGATTTGTTCGAATTGGTCACCATTGACACAAATTATGTCCTTCAAATGGCCAATGAAACCGTCACACGCTGCCCGAATGTTGCTCTGCGGTATTTTGGTCCATTCCCGGCGAAGCGCTTGCCTAATGTGATCGACACTTTGGTATTTTTTAGTGCCAACCTTGCTTTCCAAAATACCACAGACACAAAAGTCCAACGAATTGGTATCCGGAGATTTTGGTGGCCATTGTGCGCTGGAAATTAAGCAAAGAAACTCATTTTGTAACCATTTTTGGGTGGCGCGTTATGAGTGCGATGGTGCTGAGTCCTCTTGGAATGTCCAAGGTCTGCGGCCAAAATGTTTGCGTGCCCAAAATACACCCTCCAGAATATTTTCACGATAATATTCGGTATTTATTCTGATGCCACGGTCGATTAATACGAGCGGAGAGAGACCATCGGCTGTTATGGCGGCCCACACCATCACCATGGCCGTCGCTTGAGTTCTGGTGGCCAACCGACAGTGCACATTTTCATCTGACCTCTTTGGCAAGTAAACACGATAATTTTGTTTTTTTTTTTACATACTGAAAAACCAAAACCAAATTCGGCAGTTCACCACTTTCGGCCAAGCGAAGCAACTCTTTAGCTCGTTGGAGTCTATTTTCATTCTGTTGCGGTGTAAGTTTTTGCACTTTTTGGAATTTCAATGGCTTTACCCCGAGCTTATTTTTTAATATTTGCCGAATGGAATATTGCGATATGTTCAGCTCACGAGGAATTTTTCGGCCACTGCGACGCGGTCTTCTGTCTAGTCGCTTCTTTACTTTTCGAACCATTTCTACTGATGTTGCAGTTTTCTTCCGTCCACTTTCTGGTATTTTATTTTATTCACATTTAAATGCTGGAGCGCTCTAACGATAGCCACTTAGTGCTTAGCCAAATATAAAGAATCACACTATGACGCTTGAATTCCATCACGAATAACTTTTTTCTGGGAAAATCTCACAAAAAGGCATATGTACGCTTGTAAACAATATAATGAGCTGTCACTGGAATAAGTTTAACAGCTGTCTGAAGTTGGTTGCAGTTTTTTCATCTCACCCTGTACACATATACTTTATTCTTGATCAGCGTAAAATTCTATGATGCTTTAGCCCTGTCAGCCCGTCTGTTGTAATCACGCTAGAATCAAAACGAATTAAAATAGGAAGCTAAACTTTTGCACAGATCAGTCATTTGTGTTCAAGTTCAAAGATGGGCTATATCGGTTCACGATATTGTATAGCCCCCATATAACGGTACCCCCGATATTCGGTTTTTTCATGATTTTAGCCACATTTTTCAATGGAATTGTCTCAAAATCCACAATAAGAGTTCCTTCTGAGTACTTTACCCCCTGGAAGAGAATTGTCTTTATAGGTCCATGATATTGTATATACCCAATATTCGAGATTTGTTGATCTAAGTAACATCATCTTGTGGAGAATTCTGAAACATTGTATGATATTTATAATTGTCAAAAATTGATTAAAGTAACAATGTGGACAATTCCTTAATTAATACCCTCAATCATAATATGTAGGGCATATTACAATTGTCATTTCGTCCGTATCTAATCAAATAAAATTCATTAGACCCAGGAAACAATATAAAAGGTGTTTTTTTAAGCTAGATAGAACTTTAAATTGTAAAAAGTAACACAAAAAATTAAATGTTGATGAAACTTTTTTATATGTTTCAGTATACTCTGACAAGTCTTCATGAATAGACTCATGCTTGAACAGCGCTACGAAATTATCCAAATTTACTTTGAAAATCAGACTCTAGAGCAGTTGGTTTATCGCAAAATTGTGTTCAGCGATGAGGCGTATTTTTGGCTTCACGGGTTTGTTAATAAGCAAAATTGTCGCATATGGAGTGAGACCAATCCACAAGAGACCCTATATAATCCATTACATCCAGAAAAATGCAAAAATTGGACGTCCAGAATGAACTTCGTCAAGAACAGCCGAGGTGCCCATATGCCCGAAATCATTTTCAAATGTTAATCTCTCTTTCGAATAAAAACAATTTTTGATTAAAATTTATTTTTTTGTCTTATTTTTTACAATTTCAAGTTCTATCGGGCTTAAAAAACACCCTATGTATTCTCGATCAGCGTAAAATTTAGCGCTAAAGTGTTGGCCAGAGCTGTAGGTTTTTTGTATTACCGTGAACTTTGTTTAGTTAGACTGTAACTCCTGATTTAAAATTAACTGCTGATTTTTGGGATCTTTTCCAAAGGAAGCAACTGAAATTAGATATTTCGGGTTCTCCATGCGTCGTGAACCCTCACAAGAATATATCAGTCTATGTTTGGGCGCATAGATTATACGGGTAATATTGTATATTGTATACTTTAGGTTACTTAGTTAATATAGTCAATGTTATATTATCCTTAAAATTGATCATTATTTGTCATTTAGGATTAATGATGTAAGGATGATTTGTAAAACTACCGTAACTGACCAAAGTTTATATTTGATATTTATGTGAAGTAACAAGTAAAAAAGCTGCAAGTTCTGCCGGGCCGAACTTTTAATACCACCATGTGGAACGAATTTGGAAATTTAAAAAAAAAATCCGTTAAAAATTATCTTAAAATCTTAAAAATACTGAATGTAGACGTTATATTAGGGTTTATACGAAGACGTGTACCTGCATAGGCAAGTTTTGCTATAAGTCATTATAATGTTCAAATGCGAAAATTAAAAAAAAAATCGGTGATTAATGAAGCTAAAATCATCAAAAAAAAAAAAAAAAAAAATACAGAGAGGTACCGTTATATTGGGGCTATACCAAAACGTGGACCTGTACAGACAACTTTCTGCCATAGGCTGTAGTATCTATTATGAACTTCAAATACTAAATTTGAACAATTCCTGTGAATAATGTCGCTAAAATCTTCAAAGTTCCGAATATCGGGGGGTTAAGTTATATGGGGGCTATACGAAGTCATAGGCTGTCATAGGCTGAAGTATTCATTACCAACTTGAAAAACAAAATTTGAAACAATTCCGGTGAATAATGTCGCTAAAATCATCAGGGTACCGAATATCGGTAGGTACCATTATATTGAGACTATACCAAAACGTGGACCTACCTGGTCGATTATCAATACCAAAAATAATATACATTTGAGTAGATTTTTATTAAACTTCTTCATTTCGTTCGAAAGCTAGAGTGATTTCCACAGACGGAGGCCCATCGCTAAATTGAAATAGAATTTTATGCTGATACTTTGTGTATTCTAAGATGTATATTTCGAGATGTTACAAACAGAATGATAAACTTAATAAACCCTCCATACTATGGTGAAGGGTATGAAAAGTATGATCGTTAATATGGTTTTCAAAAAATACTGAATTTATAAATATCGTAGAGTGAATCCGATCCGATATGTACCTGGTATAGATCAGATCAATAATGGATTACATTGGCTCTTACATGAAATTAGAATTCACTGTAATGTACTACTCCTCCTGGATCCTCTCCCACAAAGGATTATAATTTCTAATAATTATAGATCTAATGGAATGCGAAATATTTTCCCAATTCTCTTCAATGTTCTCACCTTGCAATATTTCTTATAGCATTAGATCTGGTGTAAAGATGGGATATTTCGGTTGGTTTATGATACTTTTTCTTTTGAGGTATTTTAAAGCTTCGAACTACATTTCATCTATTCAGTGTGGGTATTCTTTGTCATATCTAGGTTACCCTTAAAATTCAACACTTTAAGAACCTCTGCCTATTCAGAAATGCACTTTATTATACGGTATCGTCCTTTTTTGCTACTGTTGTATTATTTATGTTGTATTATTTATTATATTTTTAATTAAATGCAACATACAGACACTGTTCCAGAATGAAAAAAATCGATACTTGTTTTCTCCCATTTGCAATTGCTTCGTTGACTGACTGAAATCGAAGTGTTTCATTCACATAGTTAAAGAAGAAAAAAAAATGGAGAAAAATATCGCCCGGAAACGCCAATAGTATGCTTGTTGCAAATCTAAATGTTAAGCATTATACAATGATTTTTTAATGTTCAATATAAAATAGTTTTACACTGGTTTAATAATAAAATAAAAAAACATTAGTAAATAACAATTAAAGAAAAAATATACCCAAATAAGTAAGACAACTTTACTACTTACACCTATTTTCTGGCAGATATATACCTATGTTGGGTCCAATATTTCGAGTTAAGACTTTCTGGGCCAATATAAATTACAATACCCCAACTCATAGTGTTGTAGGATATAAAAATAGTAATATTTTTTTTTTTCAAATTTGTTTCGTACAGAGTTGATTTAAAAATTTGACATTCAATGTTAAGAATATTCGCGGTTAAATGAATATTTTCACACAGAAATTATGGTCCGTTTCACCCGTTAAATATTATCCGATGACTATCCAAAACAATATGCTTATGCGCAATCTTAAACTCTAACCCCACGCAAAATTGCGGTCTATAAGTGTGACATAAAGAATGACTTCAAAATCAGCAAAAAATGAGATATGGTCAATTTCATACATTTAATCGGTTTCTTCTTGAAAAGATCCACGTTCAGAAAAAAGTAAAAAATTAAAAAAATACGTTTTGAAAACAAAAACGTAAAAAATCCACGCTCTATTTTTTTTTTTTTTAATATTCTTAAAAAATCAACTTTAGAAAACGATGATTCTAAATAAACCCACTTCCTTAAAAAATAGTCTTAAACAACCTAAATCAACGAAAAATCAAAAAAAGTATTCTAAGTGACTGAAAAAGAATGTTGTCATTATACTTCTAGAAAAATTGTCCTTGAATACGTTTAAAACCACCACAGAATTTTAAAATTTTTAAATGCATTGCCTTAAATTATCTAAGAAACCTTAACAAAATATTCTGATGAAAGAATTCTTAGAAACATACGTCCTTAGTAAATTTAAAAAAAAATATATATAAAACTATACCTAAAAATCGACGACCTTATAAATTATATAAATGTATAAAAATATACGACCTTGACAAAAAAAAATAAAAAAAAAATAAAAAACTTCCACATTTCAACCTCCCGACAAGACATCCTTAAAATTCCACGTCCTTTATAGTTTTAGGAACATTTAAGTTTTTTTTTTTTAACAGTAAGAAACTATTCTTCATAAAAGCACGATTCTCACAAATTTTCTAAAAATTACGTTTAAAAAATATATTTTTAAAAATTCCAAAAATATGTGTATATTATTTTAAAGCCACAAACTTCAGAAACCAGACTTAAAAATTACATTAAAAAACTTTAAAAATTCCACCTTCTTGTCAAACTATTCTTATAAATACATTAAAAGGAAATAATAATAAAACATTCAAGGCCCTGATAACATACATTTTAAAAAATGACAAATAAAATTATTAACATATAATTATCGCCTTAACACGACAAAACTCAAATAAAGAAAATGAAATAAAAAATAAATAATAATTAAATTGAAAAAAAATGCTCATAAAAATATCCACGGCATATTCTTAAAAAATCCTCGATCTTAAAAATACACTGGAAAAATATTCTTAGTGCTCGACGTTTCTGCAAAACTGTTTAAAATAAAATAAATATTGAAAAACTATATATATGTCACAGTATAAGCTCCCATATATATCCTTAATTCGATTTCATCCCAATATTTGTGTCAATATGAGAGGAAGTGAAATATTTCGTCCCACTATATCTGGTACCTCACTAATATTTAACATTTTCCAAAAACTATCACATATCTCATATAAAGTGAAGGAAGTAGTCGATTTAGTCCAAATCAAATGGTGCGTTGCATTATTTACATCATACTTTTGTAGGATATGAAATGGACAATATTGACCCATTCCGTCGAAACCTGCCACAATGCCTCAACATTTTGAATATTCATAACGCAAGTCAAAATGTATTATTAAAGGCACATAGGTTGAGAGTTTAAATCTATCAGCAAAAATCTATAAATCTATGTGTTGGGGGAATTATAAGAATTACTATAAAAATTATGTAACACCTCGATCTAACTAAGTATGTCCGTCCGACCTTGTCCATGTTAATTTGTAATCACGCAATTATGGCCCGATCCTCACTAAATTTTGCATGGAGGTGGGGTTATGGTCAGAATAGAAGCTTCTGGAGATGATCGCATAATATTTAGGGGTTGAAATAGACCCAAAACTGGAACATTTCCTGATTTTAAAGTTGCTCTACAGGTCGCAATTATGGACCAAGCCACGCCAAAGTTAGCATGAGACTAGAGATTAGGGCTGGGCAGAAATCCTTCCAATTCGGATGGACATCGGATAATATTTAGTGGGGGGAAATAGATCATAACATTTGTGTTAAATAAAAGTCAAATTTTCCATTGAACCACGAATATTTTTAATCCCGCCGAAATCACAAATAAACGAAAAGTCAATTCTGACCGTTACATAGACCGATAGTAAATATATGGGATATATAGCAAAATATATATACAATTTGTATATACAAAGGAAAGGGATTTTAGCTATGCTTATATCTCAAGAACGACTAGGCCGATTTTGACAAATTTTGTCAATTCAGAATGCCCTCTGAGCATAAAAGAATAATATCTGACATTGTTTTTAAAGATGTTCGTAAATGTAGATATTGGGCAAATGCCCCGGGTCAAAAATCTAAGGGTGATATCTGATCTATGACATAATTTCAAAAGCGAAATTTTCCCAAATGGATTTGGACATAAGGGGACTTCTACCATATTATAGTATTGTAGGGTATCACATGGTCGACCCCGCACGACTATAGCCTTTGCTTACTTGTTTTTCAATGACATGGGGTTTCAAAATACATATTTTTAGATAGTTTCAGATTCATTTTCTGAGGACTGTGACTTATATATAGTTTTTATACCTTACAACACTATGTGTTGGGGGTATTATAAGTTTGATTGGGCCAAAAATTATGAAACACCACGAAATATTGGTTTCCCACATAGGAAAGTATATATGGTATATATGTCCGTCCGTCCGTCTGTCTATTTTATTTTGTTATCACTCCACAGGTCGCAATTATGGCCCAATCTTCACGAAATTTAGAATGGAGGTGGGGCTAGGGTCAGAATAAAACCATATTTCTTTTGGAGATGATCGCATAATATTTAGGGGTTGAAATGGACCAAAAACTGAAAAATTCCTGATTTTGCAGTTGCTCTACAGGTCACAATTATAGACCAATCGACGTGGAAGTTAGCATGCGGCTAGAGCTTAGGGATGGGCAGAAGCCTTCCAATTTTTGTGTTAAATAAAAGTCAAAATAAAAGTCAAATTTTCCATTAAACCGTGAATATTTTTAATCCCGGCGAAATATGAAATAGACGAACAGGTCAATTCTGACCGTTACGTACATGCCGATAGTAAATATATCGGTTATATATAGCGAAATATATACAATGTGTATATACAAAGGAAGGGGATGTTAGTTAGAATTCTTATATCTCAAGAATGGCTGGACCGATTTTAACAAATTTTGTCAATTCAGAATGCCCTCTTGACATAAAGGAATAAAATCTAAAAAAATCGCATAAAAAGGTATCAATAATTATGTTAATATAGATTTTGTAGTAGTTTGTGATATTTATTTATTTTTTCATATTTTTTTATCGCATGCGATTTTTCCAATTTGACTTATAATATTGAAAATATAAATATTACAAAAAATATAATATTTTTCACCTTACAACACAGGTTGAGGTTATTATATACATATTGCAATTATCGTCCGATCCTCACGAAATTTTTCACAAGGGTAGGGTTAGGGTCAGGAGGGCGAGGCCTATTGTTTTCGAAGATGTCCGCAACATATTAGGGGTTGAAATTGACCAACAACTAAAAATCTTCCTTTTTTGCAGCCCTTATAAAGGTCACAAGTAAAAACCAAAGGACATGAAATCTCACATGAAATTAGAGTTTAGGACAGCGGGTAGAATGGACCACTAATTTTGTGTGAAAAAATACTAACATTACTTACAGGCGACTAACCCGAAATCGGTTGAAGGGAGCTTTATCTAGATCTGATCCAATTTCAATAGGGTTCGTCCTTGGGCCAGTCCGGATGGACGGACTGACATGCATAAATAGACTCAGAAAGTGATTCTATGAAGGTCCTCAAAAGTCACTATGAGTCTAACTCGCTTCCATGTGCATGTCACAAACAAATGCACAAAGACATGATACCCTTACCACAATGTGGTGTAGGGTATAAAAATCCTTAAGAATCAATATTTGTGTTTCTGTTTGGTTATTGGAAACATACTCCTAAAAATCCATATTTGCAGCTCTGTAACCCTTTTTGGCGGTAAAAATATCTAACTGGTCATTGAATTATTCATTAGTTCCTTTTGCTGTTACAAATCATTCAAACAATTTTTGGAATGGACAACTCCCTGTGGGATAGTTATTCTATTATTGTATTTTAAATAAACGAACTTGTTGTTCATTGATGATGGACATGGACAGGATGCCCAGGACATAGTTGCCATTTTTCATTTAAACAATCCCAAAGCAACAGACATTTGTTTTGGTTTTGTTTTTTTTACCCGAATGCCAGCCATGGCATTTTGGCAGTAAGCCAAAAATAAAAACTAACTAACAAGTGGTCGTTGTAGAAAGTACATGAAGGCGAAGAAGAAAAAGAGCAGACAATGATATTCATGTCACTGAGTTGAACAAAATAACAGACAAACAACAATGACAGAGATAGGAGGATGGAAGCCTGGCAAAGGAAGAAGTAGAATCATAACACAAAAATGCTAAGAAATCAAGCGAATAATATTTTTCTTGCTTGACTTTTGGGGTCATCAATGAAAGTGATATCGAAAGTTAGTAGCAAAGTGGGTGAGAGAGGAGGGAAGGGAGGGGGGAAGAGGTCGGGTCATGAGAGGTGAGAATTTGTGGTGGGAAAATGTGGCAGACATGGAGTTTGAAAAGTTGGGGAAGGTAGTTAAGGATTTTTTTTTAATGGGAAAAATGTCAACAAAGGAAGTTTGAATTTTTGTTTAGTTTCAGAAAAGGGGGGTCGGGGGTCATTTAGGGTCCTTAGGTCCCGTACGGGTGTTATTGAAATTATATAGAAAATCTTTATTTAATTATTAAAATATTATTTAAAAAATAATTACCTACCTTTATTGCTTGCAGTTGATGATTTCGAAGCTTTTTGTTTTGTTTTTGTTGAAGGATTTTAATTAAATTTATTAACTTTTTGTTGTATTTTGTTTTGTATTCCTTCTGGGTACTAATGTTATTTAAGGGTTAGTTATTTTTGTTGGCCAAATACCTCTGGCGCTTATTTCACTCAAAAACACGTGTGGTAGTTGATGCTTAAAGCTTCTCTATTTAGACGCGCACACACACACACACATGAGTGTATAATTTGCATACGCTTTGACAGTCCATCAATTGAACGGTGAGTGTATGTGGCATTGGCGGGTAGGATAATAATTTGTTGCCGCAATGTAGAGGTGAATTTTGAACACTCTCTAAATTTCACACTCACTCGCTCGTCAATAAAAAAAAACAACACGGCACAACACCCGACCAGACGTCACAGCGATATATAAATTTTGAGCTCAGGTGGTCGGTCGTTTGGCTTCTCTAATATGTATTGCCAAAAAGGTACGGGCGGGCTCTCTTTGGTTTCTCCGTTGCACGATTTTCTCGATGGTGGGATGGGTTAGTCAGAGTTGGTTAGTTAGTTGACTCACTGGTTAACTGACTGACTGACTCGGTTTGGTGGGATGAGTTGAAGTTAAATGGATTTTGGGTTAACTGGCAAAGGCAAAGCAAATGGTTCGTTACTCTGCACAAGTGGCGGGCGGCTAAACACGCACACACACACACACACATGAAATCCAACTGGTCTCTCTTTTGTTACACACGTATGTGTACTCATACATACACACGCTTAGAGAACAAGTCCTTGAAACAATATGGTGACACAGTGTTGCTTCAGTGAACTTAGCAGGCAAGTAGTTAATTAAAAACACTTAAGTTTTATTATTGGCCAATTAAAGCTGCCGTTAGCAGTTTTTGTTCTCACTGCAGATTAAAGCTCGGAATTTTGTTTTTCTTTTAAAACACAACCACTTTGCAAGGGAAATAGGGGGCGGCTTATTTCTCTAACCCGACATGGAAACACAAAGAAAAATCCTGTAAATTTTCTTAGTTTTCGTTTTCGTTTTCTTTGGAATCTCTGATGCTGGGTGATTTAACAACGCACGTTAATGTTGACCGTACAACGCACTAACACTAGACCGCGTAAACAAGCATGTCCTGCACCAACACGTACTCATTTCCCGTGCGAAAAAACAACAATACACGCACTCATTTACACAAAGTTTCTCTGCGACTTTTTATTCTCCGTAAGAGAGGGCTTTTTCTCTCTCACACACACACTAGTTCTCACGCTCTTGTTCTCTGGCGTCGCAGACGTTGTTAGTAAGAAGAACAAGAAGAGGGCCAACACACGCACGCACACAGTAAAGAAATCAAAAATTTATTTTTTTCTAACACATCACAGGTTTTGGGTTTTGTGTTGTTGCTCTCCCCCACTGCCATACAAACGCAAAAAGAAGAAACTCTGCTTTTCAAAGCATACTTTTAGGCATTAAATGCATCAATTCCATTCACAATAGCCGTTAATATGGTAAACACTTGATAATTGTGCTATTTCCTTCGCTACTTCACTATTTTCCCTAATAAATACTATTAAATTTGTTTTATTTTTTTGTTTTTCTGTGAAACTGTAGAATAAATAAACAATGACAAAGATAGATGAAACCCTTCGATGATTTAATGACAACTTCACGGAACCGTACTGAGGTGCTGGTATGATTTTTGCACAAATGCTCTTGTTTTCATTTGGCCATTTGTTCGTTCGTTCGCTCGCTCGCTCGCTCTGCTCCTTCGTCAAATTCACCAAACGTACATTTCATTTTGTGGTGAGAAAATTTCGTTGTCCTTCCCTGCCACCATTTGTGGATGGCCCTGCGCAGAGTGGAGTACACAAGATTTTTGCACGTCGTAGCAAACCCGAAAAAAACACACTGGAATCACATTAATTACACAGTGTGAATAAAACAAAAAAAACGACAACAACAAGAGCAGATCGGGCAAATGAAACAAACGATTTTTTTTTATTTATTTTCCTTATGTAAATATTTACACACATTGGATATATGTATGGTATGCATGGTTGTTTGTTATTGGTTGTTTTATTAACCTGCTCTCCGTTTAAAACAATTAATCTTTACGTTATGCACACACAACATCGTAAATGTATAGTTTGTTTGTTGTCCATTTTATGAAAAGTGTCAGAAGTGTCAAAAACAATGGAAACGTTCAGATTTTCAGCAGGGCAAAAGCAACAGTTTTTTGCCGAGCAGAGGGTACAGTGGGAATTTTGTGATAAGTCTTGAAAAGGGGGATTTTTTTTGAAGGGACAACCAGAGCCGCATTTTCAAGGGCAGTCAAATTGATTTTTTTTTAAATTTGCAGGAATTGTTGTTGTCCTTGTGCAACAAATACTTTCGGCCCTAAATCTACTCTGTAGATTTAGAACCTCTACAAGTCCATACCTTAGGCCCAAACATATTTTAATCGATTTTTTGAAAGAATGTCTACGATCCTGCAAGAATATTACCTTTGGGATTTTATCTGTGCCATTTGCCCTTTATTTACGCCCCCTATCGTGCTGATTGGTATTCAAATAATTCCACAAAAAGTTGTATTCTATTTTACCCACTAAATATAAAAATTCTACGCTTCTGCCCTGTTCTGAACTCCAATCTAAAGCAATATTCCGTGTCGATTGGTCTTTAATTGTGACCTGTAGAGCGACAGCAGGATGAGGAAATTTTCCAGTTTTGGTTCTATTCTGACCCTCTACTCGAACTTCTTGAGATTTTATCTTTTTCTGCCAAGAGGCCATTGCGCGAATTTTCAAAATCAGCCGTTCTTGAGTCATATGATTGTACATATTTTGTTATATATCCGATATCGTGGCTATCAGAAATGATTTAATGAAAATGTTGTTATTTTTTAAACAAAAGTTATGGTCAATTCCACGCCCTATATATTATCCAATGACCATTCAAATTGGTAGTCTCATTATACTCTTTCCCCATGCGAAATTCGCCTGTAGACCAACTGCAAAATCAGGATATTTTTTCTGTTCAACCCTTAACACTTTACTATCATCATCAAAAAATAATATATCAATAAACAGGGCTGTAAGTGTTGTTTTGTTTTAAAATATATACAGGGTGAGATGAAAAAACTGCAACCAACTTCAGATTGCTGTCATTTCTGAGCCCCACGTCCGACAACTGTTAAAATTATTCCAGTAAAAGCTCATTATATTGTTTAAAAGCGTACAAAAGCATTTCGGTGAGAATTTTTCAGAAAAAATTATTCGTGATGGAATTCAAGCAAGCTAGTGTGATTTATTTATATTTGGCTGGAAAACCACAAGTGGCTATCATAAGAACACTCCAGCATTTAAATGTGAATAAATCTTTTGTGTCTCGTACCATCGCTCGTTACCGTGATACTGGTAGCGTAGGCCGACTTCAAGGAAGTGGACGGATGAAAACAGCAACATCAGCAGAAATGGTTCGAAAAGTAAAGAATCGACTTGATCAAAACCCGCGTCGCAGTGGCCGAAAAATGGCTCGTGTGCTGAACATATAGCAATATTCCATTCGACAAACATTGAAATGTGAGCTCGGGCTAAAAGCCAATGAAATTCCAAAAAGTGCAAGAACTTACACCGCAACAGAAAGATAATAGACTCAAAAGAGCTAAAGAGTTGGTTCGGTTGGCCGAATGTGGAGAACTGCCATATTTGGTTTTCTTCGATGAGAAAACATTCGTTGTCCAGTAGTTTTTAAACAAACAAAATGATCGTGTTTAATTGCCAAGAAGGTCAGCTAAAAATGTGCACCTTCGGTTGACCACCAGAACTCAAGCGCCGGCCATGGTGATGGTGTGGGCCGCCATAACAGCCGATGGTCGCTCTCCACTCGTATTAATCGACCGTGGCATCAGAATAAATGCCGAATGTTATCGCAAAAAAAATTCTGGCCTTGGACACGCAAACACTTTGGACGCAGACCTTGGACATTCCACCAGGACTTAGCCCAAAATACCACAGAGCAACATTCGGGCAGCGTGTGACGGTTTCATTTGCCGTTTGAAGGCTATATTTCATGCCAATGGCGACCAATTTAAACAAATCTAAATTTATTCTAAAATTTGATGCTATTTCCAATTTTTTTTTTCATTCAATAAAATTTAAAAAAAAAAAATGTAAAAATTATGGCGTTTGACGTTGTTGCAGTTTTTTATCTCACCCTGTATAAATTACTAGTACTGTAGTAAATCTGGATTAAAAGCCTCGAATCTGTAAACTGTATATATAATTCTAAGACGATCTAGTTATGCCCGTCTGTCTGTTGGAATCACGCTATCCTTCGAACGAATTGAGATAGAAATCTAAAATGCGGAGTTTACCATGAGACAGGTTAAGTTCGTAAAATGGGTCATGTCGGTGCACGTTTTCGTATAGCCCCCATATAACGCTACCTCCCGATATTTGGTATTTTCATGATTTTAGCGACATTATTTACCGGAATGACTTCAAATTTCATATTTAAAGTTCATAATGGATACTACAGCCTATGACAATTTTTTTTTTATGCAGGTCCACGTCTTCGTATAGCCCCCATATAACGATACCTCCCGATATTCGGTATTTTGATGATTTCAGCAACATTAATTACCGGAATCATTTCAAATTTCATATTGGAAGATCTTAATAGGCACTGCAACCTATGTCAAAATTTCGTATGCATGTCCACGTCTTCGTATAGCCCCATATGACGGTACCTCCCGATACTCGGTATTTTCAAGATTTCAGCAATATTATTCACTGGAACTGTTTCAAATTTCGTATTTGAAATTCGTAATGGGTACTACAGCCTATGGCAAAACATTTCGAAGTAGTTACACGTCTTCATATAGTCCCCGTATAACGGGTTTCATTTAGGTGGTAGGTTTCGGATTTTTTTTAAATTTTGCAAGTTCTTTCCAAATGGTGGAGGGTATCAAAATTTCGGCCCGGCCGAACTTAGCTGCTCTTTTACTTGTTTTTGTTAAAGACTGTTTAAACGGATGTGATATTACAGAACATGTTTAGGGTCTATCAGGATAATAAATCTGATTTTTTAAACAAGATTATTTAGGAATAGGATCGGGGATATATAAAAAAATAAATTAATTAAGTTTTAAGAAGGGTTTAAGAGTTATTTTTTAAAAAAGCTCTGCGGAGAATATCCCAGACAAAAATCAAGGGAACTGGTGAGGATTGGTGGCTCTTTCCGAAACCTAGGAATTCCTGCCTTACGTCCTGGTAAACATTACCATCGTTCTCCACTAATGAACAAACGTTGTTTTTTTAAGTAAAAATAATGGGATTAAGCCAGATAGTATATACATATGAAACAACAAAATACTATGGTATCCCGAACAAAGATGCCAACCAGTTCTATTTTATGTATTTTAAGGAAACTAATAAAATGTTTGCTTTTTTATGTTTTTTTAGACTATAATTTATTTAACAACTCTTGTGGGTATTGAGATAGATTTTATTTTTATACCCTACAACACTATGTGTTGATGGTATTATAAGTTTCATTGGGCCAAAAATTTTGTAACACCGCGAAATATTGGTTTCCCACATAGGAAAGTATATATGGATCTTCCTATCACGCCGATCTGAGTCGATCTAGCTATGTATGTCCGTCCGTCCGTCCGTCTGTCCATGTTAATTTGTAATCACTCTACAGGTCGCAATTATGGCCCGATCTTCACGAAATTTAGAATGGAGGTGGGGGTAGGGCCAGAATAGAACCCTAATGCTTTTGGAGATGATCGCATAATAGTTAGGGCTGGGCAGGAGCCTTCCAATTTTGAATGGTCATCGGGTAATATTTAGTAGGTGAAATAGACCATAACATTTGTGTTATATAAAAGTCACATTTATTAGAAAATGAAAGCCGCGAATATTTTTAATCCCGGCGAAATCACAAATAGACGAACGGGTCAACTCTGACCGTTACGTAGATGCCGATAGTAAATATATCGGATGTATATAGCGAAATATATGCAATGTATATATAGAAAGGAAGGGGATGTTAACTAGAATGCTTATATCTCAAGAATGGCTAGACCGATTTCGACAAATTTTGCCAATTTAGAATGCCCTCTTAACATAAAAGTATAAAATCTAAGAAAATCGCATAAAAATTTGCCAATAATGATGTTAATATAGATTTTGTAGTATTTTGTGACATTTTTTATTTTTTCATATTTTTTATCGCATGCGATTTTTTCAATTTGACTTATAATTTTGAATTGTACATTTTGTAATATTTTTTCATTTTACAACACTTGTTGGGGTTATTATATATAGATTGCAATCATCTTCACGAAAAAAGTAGGGTTAGGCTCAGAATGGCTAGGACTATTGTTTTCAAAGATGTCCGCAATATTTTTAGGGGTTGAAATGGACCAACAACTAAAAATGTTCCTGATTTTTCAGCCTTTTTAAAGTTAACAAATTGAATCCAAAGAAAATCTCGCATGAAGTCAGAGTTTAGGACAGCGGGTAGAATGGACCACTACTTTTGTGTGTAAAAATACCAACATTACTTACAGGCGATATCAGAAATACACAAAAACTTCTGGCTTGTTTATGAAGAATTATAGCATTTTGGATAACCATAGGTATATGTAGCTGTAAAATGGACCACAACAACTAACAGCATGATGGAGTGCGTAAATATTGGGAAAATAACCCTGTTCAAAACGCTAAGGGTAATATCTGGGCAGTGCTTCATGACATAATTTCAAAAGCGAAATATTCCAAAATGGATTCGGGGCTTCTAACATATTGTAGTGTTGTAGGGTATCACATGGTCGGCCCCGCACGACTATAGCCTTTGCTTACTTGTTTTAAACTGAATTATCTGTAATTTGCTAGATTGTAATCTTTGTTGGAAAAAAACCTCACAAAGAAGTGTTAACTCCATATAACCGTTGTAGACTCCATATAACCGTCCCTTCCGATATTCAATATTTTTATGGTTTTACCCACATTTTTCAAAGAAACTTTCTCAAAGTATTTGAATTTCATAACTGTACCACTGTCAGTACCAGATTATTTCCTATCCAGGTCCACGTTTTCGTATAGACCCCATATAACGGAGCCTCCTTTGGTGTTCTGATCATTGTAACCATTTTTTAAAACCGATCGAATTTTACCGGTTTTTTTTCTTGTTAGTAGATTTGAAATACCTCAAGGAAACAAAACATATCTGTGTTCTCAAAACATAGTTTCGCGTTATTTGGCGTTCTCTGCCAACTCTTCCTCATAATAAGTTATAATAATAACATTCAAAACTGTCACACTGTGATTTGTGAGAATAAATCTCAACTTTGTCCAACAAGTAAAAACGCACCCACACATCAGTACACGTATGACCAGTATCCTTCCTGTCTCGAACGCCTCTCCCGCACTCATGCAGCACACACACACGCACATACACCCGATTCAATATCCATCCCATAAAAAACAGTGCTTGGCTCAACCCAGCAAAATCACCTTTCAATGACGTAGACAAAAAAGAGAACGAATTCAATTCACCTCCATTGTTGCTCACATTAATTGAAAGTAAAACTCTCGCTCTCCTTATCACAGGACTCTCATCTCACACACACACATGAGTCTGTTGTTTTTTTGTGAGTTTTCCGAATCGAGGAAAACTGTTGCACGGACCAGCATTTGTAGCATTTGTATTTGTTGCTTTGTTCCTTTGCTGTGTTTTTTCGCTCTACAGCACCACCACCAGCCAAGCAACCCGTCAGTGCGGGCAGCAATCCATTGAATGCGAGCACCAGTGTGTGTATGCGAGGAGCTGTTTCTTTCGTTTCTGGTGGGAATTTGTAATTGAAATGCAAAACAGGAAAAAAATATCTGAACATCTGAACAACTTCATGAATTTTTCATGCCAACGTAGAAAGAGGTCATGGTGGGCAGGGAGGTGTAATTTGCTCGATGACAAATAACGTTTAAAATCGTTATTGGTGTTACTAGATACAATGTTGCTGGAAATATGTTGCACATCTGGGTTTTGCTGGGTTAATTTGTCTGTTGAGAAACATTTTTGGCCAGGATGATAAAAAGTTTAATTTTTTGAAAGAACATTTTGTAAAATAACGATCAGAATTGTGTTTCGAAATGCAAAATCGTATCATCATCGTAAAATAAAATGAAAAATGTTGTGAAGAAAAAACTAACTTCTTCAACTTACTAACGGAAACATTTTCCGGAGGGTGCAACGAGTTTCAACCTTTTTTCAAACTTGAACTGTGTAAAATTTGAAAAGAAGGGATATTGATTTCCCACATTAAGGGAGATATTATTCTTATTCTATGCCTATATAACGATGCCCTCCGTCGGTGAAAATCACTCTAGCTTCCGAACGAAATGAAGTAGGTTGATAAAATTGTACTCAAATGTATATTATGTCTGCAGGACTTTTGGTATAGCTCCACATTTTGGTACAGCCCCCATATAATGGTACCTCCCTATTTTCTGCATTTTGATAATTTTAGCGACATTATTCACCGGAATTGTTTCAAAGTTTGTAATTGAAGTTTGCAATAGATATTACAGCCTATGACAGAAATTTGTCGTTGCATTTGTCGAATAGCTCTCACTCCTCTTGGTATCCAGTGTTTTGATGATTTTAGCGACATTATTCGCCGGAATTGTTTCAAATTTGGTATTTGAAGTTCGTAATGCATACTGCAGCCTATGACAGAAAATTGTCTGTGTAGGTCCATATCTTCGTATAACTGTACCTCCCTAACATTAATGTAATATTGGTGCTAGATCCAAAATGTATTATACAGATTTTAGTATCCTGCCTGTCCATGTTAATTTTGAATCACTTTGCAGTTCGCAATAATGGTCCGTTTCCTTGCAATGAGCTGGGGTTAGAGTCATTTTATTGACTCTTTGAACTGAAGAGGTTTGACAGTGAAACAAAACACAAATCTTGCGTGAAAAATAATTCTGAGCCTATCCTTCAGCCACAGAAGTCAGAACTCATTACAAACTCTACATACCGAATTTTAGAAGAATTCCTTGAAGATTTTGGCTATAGGAAAATGTGAATTTTTATATGTAGGTAATGTTCGGCCACAGGTTAGAAAATGTGGCTTCAATCGTCCGAATACCGAATATCGGGATGTACAGTTATATGGGGGCTAAAGAAAACGTGGAGCCTGTAAACAATGTTCTGTCATCGGAGGTAGAACCCATTATGAAATCTATGAACCAAAATTTTAAACTATTCCGTTTAAATACCGAATAATTGCATGTACAGTAATTAGGGGCTATAAGAAAACGTAGGCCGACATGGTCCATATATGAACTTAACATTTGTACTGACTAGAGCTAAAAACTTGAAATTTGGAATGGGAATCAAGGTTGAGGAGTAGGTTAGATTCTTGGCGACAGTTTTGGAATAAAAATTCCTAAATGGTTCGAAATTTGGTCCTGAAATTCGAAATTAACATTACTTGCGGATTGAGATATGAACCAAAATTTTAAACTATTCCGTTTAAATACCGAATAATTGCATGTACAGTAATTAGGGGCTATAAGAAAACGTAGGCCGACATGGTCCATATATGAACTTAACATTTGTACTGACTAGAGCTAAAAACTTGAAATTTGGAATGGGAATCAAGGTTGAGGAGTAGGTTAGATTCTTGGCGACAGTTTTGGAATAAAAATTCCTGAATGGTTCGAAATTTGGTCCTGAAATTCGAAATTAACATTACTTGCGGATTGAGATATGAACCAAAATTTTAAACTATTCCGTTTAAATACCGAATAATTGCATGTACAGTAATTAGGGGCTATAAGAAAACGTAGGCCGACATGGTCCATATATGAACTTAACATTTGTACTGACTAGAGCTAAAAACTTGAAATTTGGAATGGGAATCAAGGTTGAGGAGTAGGTTAGATTCTTGGCGACAGTTTTGGAATAAAAATTCCTAAATGGTTCGAAATTTGGTCCTGAAATTCGAAATTAACATTACTTGCGGATTGAGATATGAACCAAAATTTTAAACTATTCCGTTTAAATACCGAATAATTGCATGTACAGTAATTAGGGGCTATAAGAAAACGTAGGCCGACATGGTCCATATATGAAATTAACATTTGTACTGACTAGAGCTAAAAACTTGAAATTTGGAATGGGAATCAAGGTTGAGGAGTAGGTTAGATTCTTGGCGACAGTTTTGGAATAAAAATTCCTAAATGGTTCGAAATTTGGTCCTGAAATTCGAAATTAACATTACTTGCGGATTGAGATATGAACCAAAATTTTAAACTATTCCGTTTAAATACCGAATAATTGCATGTACAGTAATTAGGGGCTATAAGAAAACGTAGGCCGACATGGTCCATATATGAACTTAACATTTGTACTGACTAGAGCTAAAAACTTGAAATTTGGAATGGGAATCAAGGTTGAGGAGTAGGTTAGATTCTTGGCGACAGTTTTGGAATAAAAATTCCTAAATGGTTCGAAATTTGGTCCTGAAATTCGAAATTAACATTACTTGCGGATTGAGATATGGAGGTAGTTTTCGAGATTTGACCTAATGTGCGCAAAAAGTACTAAATGGTACTAAATGTTGAGATTTGGAAAAAAGATTACTATTGCATTGAAGAACTGAGATGTGTAGATAATTTTGGAAGAAGCATTGTAGGATTGGAGTATGTAGGAAGATTTGGAAATTCGTACTTATGTGTCCTAAATGGAACTAAATTGGGTACAATTCAAATTTCGGGAGAACTATTAAAGTTTGAATCCTGAGATTTGGAAATAAGATTTTTATTAGATTGTATGAGGTAGGTAGTTATGAAAATTTGTTCTCATATGTACTAAATGGTATTAAATTTAGTAAAACTTGGATTTGTGTGAACCGAGCTGTAATCCTAAATTTTGGAAATAAGATTGTTGTTGGAGTGTGATGTGGATGTAGTTTTGGAAATTTGTACTGATATATACTAAAATGTACAAAATTTCGTACAATTTGGATTTGGGTAAACCGATAGAGCAGGAATCCTCACATTTATAAGATAATTTATATTGTATAGTATGATGCAGATTGTTATTGAAATTTGTACTAATGTGTACTAAATGGTACTAAGTAACTATGGTAACTATGGGATAGACAATTAATAGTTTTTGAAAATGTGTAGTATATTAGCGTCGGAATTTAAATAGTTCGAACTTTAAGCTAATGAGGAATCCAAAAATGGTGGTAGGTTTGTGATAAAGAGGTAGTTGTGGAAACACTAAAAGTGCACGAAATGCACAAAAAATAACTACATTTGGTACAAATTGGTATGAACTGAACAGACAGTGCTGGAAATCTGAAATTGTGTATTAGTGTCGCTGTTCATATGTAGCCTTGACGCATGAAGGAGATTTTGGAAGTGTGTATTATAGTTTGGTATTGGGTGAAGGGACAGATATAAAATTCTGAAATGCGTCCTGTATATGTACGAACAGTTCTAAATGACTCTAAAATTGGTTTTGGTTATAGGGATAGGTCAGGAATTTTTAAATTTGAAAATGAGTTTTTTTATTGATATATGGAATTGAAATATGGAAGTGGTTTTAGATATGTGTACTATAATTGTACGAAAAGTGAAATTAATAGTACTAAATTTGATACTGAGTGAATGTATAGAACTAAAATTCTAAAATTTTATATAGATGTCACTGATGGTGTCTGTGGTTGAGAGAAGAAGTTGATTTTGAATATGCTAAACGGTTCTAAATTTGGTAATGGAGAAAATTAAAGAGCTGAAATCCTGAAATCTGATGCTAAGGTCAATGTTGGTTTCTAGGGTTTACATACGGCGACTTTGAAATTGTTTTGGACAGAAAAATTGGATTTGGGTCCATTGATCAAACGATATACAGGGTGAGAAAAAAAAAACCGCAACCAACTTCAGACTGCTTTCATTTCTAAACCACTCGTCCGACAGCTGTTAAAATTATTCCCGGGACAGCTCATTATTATGTTTACAAGCGTACAAAAGTATTTTGGTGAAAATTTTCCAGAAAGAAAGTTATTCCTGATGGAATTCAAGCATAATAGTGTGATTTTTTTATATTTGGCTGGAAAACCACAAATGGCTATCGCTAGAGCACTCCAGCATTTAAATGTGAATAAATCTTTTGTGTCTCGTACCATCGCTCGTAACCGTGATACTGGAGCGTAGCCCGACGTCAGGGAATTGGACGGAAGAAAACAGCAACATCAGCAGAAATGGTTCGAAAAATAAAGAAACGATTTGATCGAAACCCGCGTCGCAGTGGCCGAAAAATGGCTCGTGAGCTGAACATTTCGGCAAATATTGAAAAATGGTGGTAAAGCCATTGAAATTCCAAAAACTGCAAAAACTTACACCGCAACAGAAAGAAAATAGACACAAAAAAGTTGCTTCGCTTGACTGAAAGTGGTAAACTGCTGAATTTGGTTTTCTCCGATGAGAAAACATTTGTTGTCCAGCAGTTTGTCCAAAAAACAAAATAATCGTGTTCACTTGCCAAAGAGGTCAGCTAAAAATGTGCATTTTAGGTTGCACACCAGAACTCAAGCGACGGGCATGGTGATGGTGTGGACTGCCATAACAGCCGATGGTCGCTCTCCGCTCGTATTAATCAACCGTTGGCCACAGACCTTGGACATTCTAGCAGCACTCAGCACCATCGCACTTAGCACGCGCCACCCAAGAATGATTACAAAATGAGGTTCCTCGCTTCATTTCCAGCGCACAATGGCCACCAAAATCTCCGGCTACCAATCCGTTGGCTATTGTGTCTGGAGTATTTTGGAAAACAAGGTAGGCACTAAAAAATACCAAAGTGTCCATCACCTCAAGCAAGCGCTTCGCCGGGAATGGGCCAAAATACTGCAGAGTAACATTCGGCCAGCGTGTGACATTTGAAGGTTAAAATCGTGCCAAAGGTGACCAATTCGGATAAATCTAAACTAATTCTTTTGATGTTGCAAAATGGTGGGGCTTAATCCCTTTATTGTTGTTTTTATAAAAACAAAGTTTGTTTATTAGCGGAGAACGATGCTATTTCCGACATCATTTGCTGTCATTCAATAAAACTTAAAAAAAAAATGTCAAAATTATGGCGTTTGACTTTGTTGCAGTTTTTTTATATCACCCTGTAGAGCTTGCTTTTCACCAAAGTCGTCATATTAAAAAGCTGAAAAGCCATGTTACGATTCCTTTCGCCGGTATTAAATTCGAAGTTGTTTCATTTTGAAAATCATTGCTCTCTTTAATAGAGAGAGAGTAATATGGGGTTAGGCCAATGGGGGAATACCCCAGACTCATCGTTTTTAGAGGCCATTAACTCTTATAGCAAGATATAGAGAACATATAGTAGATCTTCTATTTGGAATATCCATGCAGGTGCAAATTTCCCTTAAATGTTTAATTTCGGTTCACATTTTGATATAAAGGCTCCCGATGGTCTGGTCATGTTTTCCAGTTTAATTGGCTGTGATTTAGTTTTTCAAGATTTTACAATGGCTCTCATATAGCGGAAGACTCCAATCATGAAAATTTTAAAGCTATCAATCGCATTTTTCAATGAAACGGTCTACATTTCATTATTTTCACGAGTTTGACACATGACCCAAGCTAAATTGAGCTAAGTTTCTGCAGAATTTTATCAAATATTTGCATAAATATTTTGCATAAATTTAAGGACGGACCACCCAAGAAAAATGTGGGAAAAGTTGCCTTATTTTAAAAAGAAATGCACAACATCATTATAACCTTGTCCATAGATTAGTGTTGCTATTAAAATTTAAGAAATCGATCACTTTTCTAAATAGTTGATTTAAAGTACAGGGTTGCCATTTTCGACGGACCTTTGGGCCCTTTGGGCCCATTCCAATCGACGAAGCTTGTTCGCAGGCAACATTCTTTGCGTCAATTGAATTTTGTACGGGAACAAATGCTAATCAATGCGAATAATCCGTTGTAAATTGGACCGAGCCAGGCCCAACTGCTGAGAACGGCGTTTTTGGGATGTTCTTGGGGACCTTCGGATTAGAAGAAGGATTACCAGTCGAAAATTTTTCGTATAAACGCTTAATGGTGTTTTTAGAAGGCGCACTTCTCACATTTTTTAATGTTTTAAAAGCACGTTGAGTTTTCACAATTGACTTCTTCTGTTGAATGTAAATTTCAACTATTTCAGAGCGCTCGCGTGGCGTGTATTAGTTCATGGCAAGGCTAGGCAAAGAGTACCCAACATACCAAAAATACAATACAGCTTGAGAATAATATTATGAAAATAGTTTATCGTAAGAATTCTTCAACAATGCTAGAGAAAAACTTTTTTGCACAAACTTTTCTCAAATCTGTCCTCTGTTGACAAATTTGTTTTAATTTTTTTTGTGAAAATTGTCGACAAAAAAATATTTTCTTTGGTTAAAATCAAAATCACGCGAATTTAAGACCCATTTCTGGACGAAACTCTAAGGTAATGATGAATAATAAATTTGGGAATCTGTAGTGTATATTATTTCAATCTCATTTCAGAATAGAGGCGTCAAAAAGTTGCAAGAATTCAAGAGAAGTGAAGAATTAGTGAAGGAGATGCGGAAGCTCAAATAAGGGGAAAGAAAGCATAAAGGTATCAATGCAACAGGAGGCAGAGACAGCTGGGATGGCGATGAATGAATGAAATGTGTAAAATAATTAATAAAATTAAAAAATAAATATTTTATACCATTGAAAAAATAAGCTTGATATAATATTACTTTCGTAAGCTTATTCTGCAATTACAAGAATAAGCTTATGAATAAGGGTTCCCTTTCGATTATTCTATAATTGTTAAACAAGCATTTCTCAAGATTTTCTCAAGTTTAAGGCTAATGTTTGAAAGCTTATTAAAATATTATTCTCAAGTCAATTTGGTATGTTGGGAAGCTTTCAAATATTAGCCTTAAGCTTGAGAAAATCTTGAGAAATGCTTGTTTAACAATTATAGAATAATCGAAAGGGAACCCTTATTCATAAGCTTATTCTTGTAATTGCAGAATAAGCTTACGAAAGTAATATTATATCAAGCTTATTTTTTCAATGGTATAAAATAAAAAAAAATTTTTTTTTTAAACGTTTTTCTCTAGCATTGTTGAAGAATTCTTACGATAAACTATTTTCATAATATTATTCTCAAGCTGTATTGTATTTTTGGTATGTTGGGTTATTAAAATATTATTCTCAAGTCAATTTGGTATGTTGGGTATCCCTTGGGATATCTATGTGTTCACCAACACAATTGTAAAAAATAAATTGTTTTGAATTTTCTGTCAAAATGGTTTTGGGAGAATATTTAGTTTTGTTCGAGCAGTCGTTGAGGAAGGTGCTGTCGGATATTTTTATGAATACACCGTAAGAAATATTGGAGCACAAATATATCTTACTACATATTCGGAACAAATATTTCAGAATTTGTTAAAATTATAAATTTTAAGATTTATCTTTTTATTTGAATTCTATTTGACAACATTTGCATACGAATTCACATGTTAGGAATAGAAATTTATTTCATATTGTTAGACAAATTTATTGTCCTTCCAAATTAATGGACATTTTCATATCCCTTGATTTCTCTGAAATTATATGTACGTTCTAATTCAATATTAGGGAAAATAACAGGATGTGATGTTTGTCATTCTGTTTGTAATTCATAGACATAATATTTAAGGACCCAATGCAGGGTATGCGTTTCTGATCAGCATAAAATTCTACAACTATTTGCGTATGTCAGCCTGTGGTAATCGGTATTAATTTTTAAAGGATCAACTTAGATAGTTAGGATGTTAAGTCCGAAATTATTATTTGTGTTTAAATTTTTTAAACATTTTTTTTTTAATAAAAATAATATAAAATTTTTAAAAATGTCAACTTATATTTTTTTTATTTTAAAATGAAACATAATTGAAATAACTGTGTAAATATATCTCCGAATTGTCTGATCAAAATATTAATTTTTAACAACGAAGTTGTTTTTAAAACGAAAAATTTTAAATTGAAAATTTAAAGATAACCAATTATTTCTCACTCTGTAAAGAGAGGCAAAAAAACATTTGCAATATTTGGTTATTTCAAAACACATACAATCACAAAAATTTTTTGAGGCTCTCTGCCTTGCCCTGGTTCATGGTAAAAATCTGCTTGGACTGACGCTTCAAACGCGGTATGTCATTAAGCGATGTGACATCTCTGTCAAAAGTTATGGCGTTGCCAGATGGGTCCGTCGAATATGGGCAACCCTGTACTGAGTTTTAATTTTTATTTCATAAAATATTAGTTTTTCTGTCTTCTGTTTTAATTTCGTAGTCATAATTAATGTTAGTATTTTTTTCTGCCTCAAAGCTATGCCATATTCTCAAATGACCAATCATAGCTGTTGTCTTGATGGTATTTAAGTCATGTTATTAAATAAATTACTCACAAAATCTAATTTAAAATGTAATGAAAACTATTTTTTATTCCCCAGCATTTGAAGACCCAGGAGGTGCAACACGGCTTTCCGTCCGTCATTGCTCTAAAGCTGCAGCTGACCCCTGCCCCACTGAAAGTCACACAATTACAAACCATTAATACAAGTGTCATCTTAAATTAACCAAGTTGCACAAACAGCGGATGTGAGCCGGAGCAGATCTACTTAAGTTGCAATCTTTTTATTTTCCACTTTTCTCAGATTTATTCTTTGCGTTGGCACACTTCACTTTTCCTAGCGGACGCCAGAACCCCTTTTGTTTCGTTTTGAGTCTGTGCCTTCTTCGTCGCCGTAGTCGTGGTCGTCATCTCATGGTTGTAGCCTTTAAGTTGGAGGGATACTTTGGTGAGCGTATAGTGGTGGTTGTATGGCACCTCCCTCATTTATCATATTTATTATGATTTTTAATTAAAAACTTTAAACAGCACGTACACAAGAGCAGTCCATCCAGTGGAAGGATGGATGGACCTATGGTCCGAACATTGGCCAGGGGTAAACAAATGCTCCAAAGTAAATGAAACCCAACACACAATAAGCGATGTTAAGACAAGTAGACACAGAGATAAACCAGTAAAGAAAGTCTTAAAGTCGGGCGGGGTCGACTTTATGATACCCTACACCACTTTGCTAATTTAGTAGAGCTGCGCATAACAATTATGGGAGAATTCAATCATACACGCTATGATTATAATTATAATTTAAAGTTCAAAGGACTAAATATGCCGAAGCAATTGTATCTTTTAAATTCGGACTTGTATTGTCCATTTGGTGCAAAATTAATTTGAAATCTGATAAAGATATATATGGGAGCTATATCCAAATCGGAACCGATCTCGATAAAATTTGGCAAAGATATTTCTGAGCTGTATTTGATATATTTCCCTGAATATCGTTGTTACGGAGTGCATATTACGGCTGTGGGTAACATATATGACAAATCGGATGAACAGTATATATGGGAGCTATAGCTATATCTGAACCGATTTTCACCAAATTTGACATACTAGCTTCTAGACTCAATTCAGTCGTAAGTGCCAAATTTCATCCAATTTGGGCAAATATTAGACGTTTAGTGCACAATCAAAGGTAAATCGGACGAATTTATATATGGGAGCTATATCCAAATCTGAAACGACCTCGATAAAATTTACCAAATATATTTCTGAGCTGCATTTGATATATGTCCCCAAATATTGTTGTTACAGGGTGCACATTACGGCTGCGGAGGACAAAAATTACAAATCGGATGAACAATATATATTAGAGCTATAGCTATATCTAAACCGATTTCGATCAAATTTGACATACTTATTTTCAGGTACAATCTGATCGTACGTGCAAAATTCCATACTATTCGGACTGATATTACACGTTTGGTGCACAATTAAAGGCAAATCGGACGAAGATATATATTGGAGCTATATCTAAATTTTGACCGATTATCTCCAATTTCAATGGGGTTCGTCCTTGGACCAAACAAATGATTTGTGCAAAATTTCATCTGCATAGGGCAATGAATGCGAACTGTACTTTGTTTACAAAAATACATGGACAGACGGACGGACAGACGGACGGACATGCATAAATCGACTCACAATGTGATTCTATGCAGATCATCAAAAGGAACTATGGCTCTATCTCGTTTCCTTTTGCTTGTTACAAAGAAATGCACAAAGACATAATACCCGACCACCTTGTGGTGTAGGGTATAAAAAGACACGTTACAGGGACTTTGGTTGGTTGGCGGGTTGAAAGTGGAAGAAAGAGAGAGAAGACACAAAATGACGAAGAAACGGCAACAACTAATAAATAAAAATTACATTAATTGCTGGGCAATTTGTTGTCAGGCACAACAACAACTATGACATCATCCGCATCCACAAGGCAATGAATGTCCTTTTACGTTTGCATTGCTTTTGCATCTTCCACAAACAATTCCCCGATTACAAAGGATACGAAGATGAAAGAAAACAGCCAAGTGAGAGAAATAAACAAAAGACGTTCAAAAGAGGATTTATTTTTTGCATTCACTACTTGGTGTGGCGTTACATTTTCTTCGCTTGCTTCTTTCGTTTTTTTTTTTCGTTGGAACTTTTCGAAGTTGTTCCATTCATTCATTGGCCAGACCCTAAGTGAAATCATTACAATCAATTATAGCTGATGCAATCGGAATTTCGATCCAAAGGTAAACTTATTCACTTCATCTTATTTGAAGAAGTGCTGAAGGACTCAACAACCTTCTTCAAATTGCCAAACTAAAGGGAAAAATCCATGAATCTCTTGGTAATTAAGTAACTGCAGTCGAAGAATGGATGGAAAGAGGACAAAGAAAACTGAAATAATAGGAAGTTAAAGAGGAAACGGGGTATGCTCTTACCTGAACCAGACTTCATGCCAAAAAATTGAGTATTTAAGAAAGTAAAAATGAGTTCAATTGTTTTGAAAAATTTGAGCTTCTGTACCAGAGGTAGTGTATCGATACGTCCAAATAACACATTAGGAGTTAGTCGGGGAAGAGCATACGAGACTATACGAAGAATTGTACCCGAATAGACAGTTTCATTTCCTGTTACAGGTTGTAGTACCCATTAGAAACTTCAAATACGAAATTTGAAACATCTCCGGTGAATATTGTACCTAAAACCGTCAAAATAGCGGATATAGGGGGAGGAACCGTTATATGGGGGCTATACGAAAACCTGGACCTGCATAGGCAATTTTCGTTACAGATAATAGTACCCATTACAATCTTCAAATACGAAATTGGAAACAATTTCGGTGAATAATGTTGCTAAAATCATCAAAATACCGAATATTGGAAGGTACCGTTATATAGAGGCTATACGAAGACGTGGGCCGGCATACGCATTTTTTTGTTATAGACTGTAGTAAGCATTAAATACTCTAAATACGAACTTTGAAGATACGAAAAAAAAAATCATCAAAATACCAAATATCGAGGGTTACCATTTTATGGGGGCTATACGATATCCTGGACCGGTATAGACAATTCTCTTCCAGGGCGTAAAGAACTTAGAAAAAAAAACGTCTTACTTGGATTTTCAGAAAATTCCATAAAAAAGGAAGCTAGAATCAATAAAACACCGAATGTAGAGAGGTACTGTTATATGGGGGAAATACGATATCGTGGGCCTATGTAGAGGGTATATATATAGAGGGTAAACTCAGAAGTAACTCCTTGGGTGGATTTTCAAATAATCCCATTGGAAAATTTGGCTACAATTATGAAACTACCGTTAAGTATTTACAAATAACTTCTTGTGTGGATTTTCAGACCATTTCATTAAAAAGGGAGCTAAAATAATCAAAATACCGAATATGGGGAGGTACCGTTTTATGGCGGATATACGATTTCGTGGACTTATATAGGGGGTAATGTACTAAGAATGAACCCCTTTTTTGGATTTAAGACAATTTCATAGAAAAATTGAGCTACAATTATGAAAAAAGCGATTAATGAGGGTACGATATAGCCCACTTAACCTGCCTGCAGACAAAAGACTGTTCTGTGATTACAACAGACAGGATGAGATAAAACAAATAAAAAAAAAAAAACATGAAGTTCGGCCGGGCCAAACTTTTAAATACCCTCCACCTTAGGGTAAAGGAAACATTAGAAGAAATGGGGCTATACCAAATCGTGGACCCATACATGCAATGTTTCGCCACACGCACAGGGACTCTTTTTGACCTACAAATACCAATTTTAAGACAAATCCGTGAAAAATGTGGCATAAATCATCAAAATACCCAATATCGGGAGGTACCGTTATATGGGGACTATACCAGAACGTGGACCGATATATCTCATTTTCAATACCAACAATCCTAGACACAATAAAAATTGCTCTGCTAAATTTTGGCGCTCTACGTCAAATAATGTGGGCTGTATCGCGATTTCAACAGACAGACGGACAGACAGACAGACGGAGAGACAAACGGACAGACAGACAGACATCCTTAAATCGACTTAGAATTTTATGCTGACTATGAATATATATACTTTATGGGGTGTACGACGAATATTTAAGGATGCTATAAACGGAATGACAAAGTTAATATACCCTCCTTTCCAAGGTGGAGGGTATAAAAACTGCAACAAAGTCAAACGCCTTTCACTGAATGAAAGCTAACAAGTAAAAAAGCTGTAAGTTCGGCCGGGCCGAACTTTTAATACCCTCCACCATTTGGTACAAATTTGGCAATTTCCAAAAAAAAAAAAAAACGTTAAAAATTCTATTAAAATCTTAAAAATACCGAATGCTTTTACGACGACGTGGGCCTGCATAGGCAACTTTTGTCATAAATTATTACAATATTTAAATGCGAAACTTGAAGAAAAATCTGTTTATAATGTAGCTAAAATCGTCAAAATACCGAATATGGGGGGTACCGTTATATGGGGGCTATACGAAGACGTGGACCTGCACAGACAATTTTCTGGCATGGGCTGAAGTATCCATTACGAACTTCACATGCGAAATTTGAAAGAATCCCTGTAAATAATGTCGCTAAAATCATTAAAATACCGAATATCGGGGGGTACCGTTATATGGGGGCTATATGAAGACGTGGACCTACATGGCTCATTTTTTGACTTTGGATGAAGTATCCATTACGAACTTCAAATACCAAATTTGAAACGATTCCGGTAAACAATGTCGCTAAAATCATCAAAATACCGAATATCGGGGGGTACCGTTATATGGGGGCTATATGAAGACGTGGACATGCACAGATAATTTTCTGTCTTAGGCTGTAGTATCCATTACGAACTTCAAATACCAAATTTGAAATAATTCCGGTGAATAATGTAGCTAAAATCATCAAAATACCGAATATCGGGAGGTACCGTTATATGGGGGCTATATGATAACTTGGATCTACATGGCCCATTTACGAACTTAACCTGCCTACTGTGAAAATATACATGTGTGCAAAATTTTAGCCTTCTATCTCAATTTGTTCGAAAGATAGCGTGATTACAACAGACAGACAGACGGACATGGCTAAATCGTCTTAGAATTTTACGCTGATCAAGAATATATATACTTTGTTGGGTCCGACATGAATATTTCGAGGAGTTACAAACGGAATGACAAAATTAATATACCCTCCATAGTATGGTGGAGGGTATAAAAATGTCGGAAATAACATCGAATTTTAGAATACATTTAGATATGTTCGTATTGTTCACATTTGGTACGAATTGTGGTCTTCAAACGGGCAATGAAACCGTCACACGCTGCCCGATAGTTGCTCTGCGGTATTTTGGCCCATTCCCGGCGAAGAGCTTCCTTGAGGTGATCGACACTTTGATGTTTTTAGTGCCAAACTTGCTTTCCAAAATACTCTATATAAAATAGTCCATCGGATTGGTAACCGGAGATTTTGGTAGCCATTTTGCGCTGTGCATTTTGTAAGCATTCTTAGATGGCGAGTGCCGAGTTCGATTGTGCTGAGTCCTGTTGGAATATCCAAGGTCAGCGGCCAAAATGTTACCTATAATGTTTGGCATTTATTCTGATGCCATGGTCGATTAATACGAGCGGAGAGCGACCACCGGCTGTTATGGCGGCCCACACCATCACAATGGCCGGCACTTGAATTCTGTTGGTCAACCGAAGGTGCACATTTTCAGCTGACCTCTTTGGTATCGCGATAACAAGCGATGGTACGAGACACAAAATATTTATTCACATTTAAATATTAGAGTGTTCTAACGATAGCTGTCGGACGAGTGGCTTAGAAATGACAGCAGTCAGAAGTTGGTTGCAGTTTTCTCATCACACCCTGTATGTATACATATATAAGTTTTCGATTATTTTTCTCTCGGACTTTTTTTTTAAATAACACCTCAAAGTATCATGCAATTTCATTGTAGGTAGAATGCGTAATTGGTTTAAAACAAGTAAAAAAGCTGTAAGTTCGGACGGACCGAACTTTGAATACCCTCCACCATTTAGAACGATTTTGGCAATTCTCAAAAACAATAAAATAAATAACAAGTAAGCAAAGGCTATAGTCGTGCGGGGACGACCATGTGATACCCTACAACACTACAATATATTAAAAGCCTCCTTATGTCCAAATCCATTTTGGAAGATTTCGCCTTGAAATTATATCACGGAACACTGCCCAGATATTACCCTTAGCATTTTTACCAGGGACATTTGCCCAATATTTAAGCACTCCATCGTGCTGTTATTTGTTGTGGTTTATATAAAATAAAGAATATAATCTAATGGTCATCCAAAATGCAAGAATTCTTCCCTGTCCTTAACTCACTTCTAAAGCGTGTCGATTGGCTTCAATTTTGTGATCAGGAAATTTTTTCTGTTTTTGGTTCATTTGAACCTCTAAATATTTTGCGATCATCTCCAAAAGCAAGATGCCGCTATGCATTTACAAATTTAGACCCATATATATGATTTCCTTGACTACGATATTTGGCTATATTCATCAACGAAATCAGCATAAAAAAGCCAGAAGTTCGCTTTTTGTGTATTTCGGATATCGCTTGTAAGTAATGTTGGTATTTTTTGCTCACAAAAGTAGTTGTCCATTCTAACCGCTGTCCTAAACCCTAACTACATGCGAGATTTAGAGTCATTTGGTTTCTATTTGCGATCTGATAACGGCTGCAAAACCAGGAACATTTTTAGTGGTTGATCCATTTCAACACCTAAATATATTGCAGTCATCCTTGAAAACAATGGCTCTCCTGAGCCTAGTCCTACCCTTGAGAAAATGTTCGTGAAGATCGGACGATAATTGCAATCTGTATATAATAACCCCAACCCGTGTTGTAAAGTGAAAAAAAAAATGTACAAAATGTATACTTCAATATTATAAGTCAAATTGAAAAAATCGCATGCGATAAAAAATATGAAAAAATAAAAAAATGTCACAAAATACTATAAAATCTATAAAAACACCATTATTGGCACATTTCTATGAGATTTTTTTAGGTTTTATTCTCTTGTTTTAAGGGGGCATTCTGAATTGACAAAATTTGTCAAAATCGGTTCAGCCATTCTTGAGATATATGCATTCTTGCTAACATCCCCTTCTATTGTATATTTACATTGTATATATTTCCCGATATATATCAGATATATTTACTATCGGCATCTACTTAACGGTCAGAATTGACCTCTTCATCTATTGTGATTTCGCCGGGATTAAAAATATTCGCGGTTTAATGGAAAATTTGAAGTTTATTTATTTAGAAATGTTATGGTCTATTTCACCCACTAAATATTATCCGATGACCATCAAAATTGGAAGGCTTATGCCCAGCCTGAAGCTCTAGCTCCATGCTAACTTCCGCTTCAATTGGTCCATAATTGCGTCCTGTAGAGCAACTGCAAAATCAGGAAAATTTTCAGTATTTGATCCATTTCAACCCCTAAATATTATGCGATCATCTCCAAAAGCAATAGGGTTCTATTCTGTCCGAGACCCCATCTCCATTCTAAATTTCGTGAAGATCGGGCCATAATTGCGACCCGTAGAGTGATTACAAATTAACATGGACAGACGGACAGACGGACGGACGGACAGACGGACGGACAGACGGACGGACGGACATACATAGCTAGATCGACTCAGCTCGGCGAGCTAGGAAGATCCATATATACTTTCCTATGTGAGAAACCAATATTTCGAGGTGTTACATAATTTTTGGCCCAATCAAACTTATAGTACCCCAACACATAGTGTTGTAGGGTATAAAAACAATAAAATTCTCTTAAAATCTTAAAAATATCGAATATAGCCGTTATATTAGTGTCTATATGACGACATGGATCTGTCGTCATAAGCCATTAAAATATTCAAATGCGAAACTTAAAAAAAACCGATGAATAATGCAGCTATAATCAACGAAATACCGAATATCGGAAGGTATCGTCATATTAGGGCTATACGAAGACATGGACCTGCACAAATAATTTTCTGTCTAAGGCTGTAGTATCCATTACGAACTACAAATACCAAATTTGAAACAATTCCGATGAATAATGTCGCTGAAATCATCAAAATATTGAATATCGGTAGGTACCGTTATATGGGGCTATACGAAGACGTGGACCTGCACAGACAATTTTCTGTCTTAGGCTGTTGTATCCATTACGTACCAAATACCAAATTTGAAAAAAATTCCATTGAATAATGTCGCTAAAATCATCAAAATATGGAATATGGGGAGGTACCGTTATATGGGGACTATAGAAAGACGAGAACCTGCACAGACAGTCTCCAGTCATAGGCTCTAGCATCCATTACGAACATCAAATACCAAATTTTAAAGAATTCCGATGAATAATCTTGCTAAAATCATCAAAATACCGAATATCGGGAGGTACCGCTATATATGGGGGCTATACCGAAACGTGGACCTACATAGTCCATTTTCAATACCAAAAGTCCTGCAGACATAATATACATTTGAGTATAATTTTATCAATCTATTTCAATTCGTTCGGAAGCTAGAGTTATTTCCACAGACGGATAGACAGACGGACATCTCTAAATCGATATAGAATTTTATGCTGATCAAGAATATATATAGTTTGTGGGGTCTAAAATGTTCATTTCGAAGTGTAACAAACGGAATGATAAACTTAATATACCCTTCTTACTATGGCGAAGGGTATAAACATGTGTCATCTCGGTGTATTCTTTTAGTCCCTTTGCAAGGGTTTACTCTTTTAAGTTTTAGTCTTATTTCGCCAAATTTTGTGTATTTTGAGTTCTTATTATGCACGATATTGACTTGCTACAATTCCATTGTTAGGGTTGACCTCTTTTATTTTTGGCAAAAATCAATTATCCTCACAATGAGGTGATTTTCTTTTGGAACGTAATCTTATTATGAATACCAAAAAATTTAGAAGAAAATCAACATTTGAAAAGTTCTATTCTTTTCTTTATTTTGTTAACAAGGAAAATCATTTCGATATTCTCAAGAAAAACCTCAACAAATAGAAAAACTCCCCAGATAAATATTGCGAATAAATATTTATTTAATTGCAATTCAAATGGAAAAACTTTCCACTGCAATTGCAAGTCAATGGAAATAAAGAATAGAACTAAAATACTAGTACTACCGAAGCAACAGGCAACCAGTTATAATAAGCTGCTATAGCATAATACACTCTCCGAACAACTCTTCCTCTTCTCATCCTTTCATAGCCACCCATCACAGCCACCACACTCTGCGTGCAGATTCCTGCTTTCCGTTCAAATGGAAGTGTGAATAATTCAAGAGGACTTAACGTTGTCTTCATTATTTTCTAAACGCTTTATTGTCATTAATTCTTAGCTCCAGTTTTCTATCCTCGGCAATGCTTTGGTCTGAGAGTTTCGGGATGTGCGTTTCGTTTTTTTTTAATTTTCAACACTTTTGTTGCGGCTAAATCCCCGTGAATTTAGTTGTCTGTCGGCTTTGTAGCCTGCTTAAATATTCTGTTTGAGCGTGTTATAAACGCGGCTATTAAAAATACAAAACTGGAAAATATAATTGCTACGCATGTATGTATGTGTGTGAAGTTTATGTGTATGTGTGTGTTGTGGGTCGGCAAGAGTTTGCAAAAGCATAGCATTGTGCATATAAAAGGGTATAATGATTGAGTTGTACATTTGTTATACCCTCCACCATACTATGGAGGGTATATCAACTTTGTCATACCGTTTGTAACTCATCGAAATACTCATGTCAGACCCAACAAAGTATATATATATTCTTGATCAGCGTAAAATTCTAAGTCGATTTAGCGATGTCCGTCTGTCTGTCTGTCTGTTGTAATCACGCTATCTTTCGAATGAATTGAGATAGATGGCCAAAATTTTGCACACATGTTTATTTTTCCAGTAGGCAGGATAAGATCATAAATGGGCCATGTAGGTCCAGGTTTTCATGTAGCCCCATATAACGGCACCTCCCGATTTTCGGTATTTTGATGATTTTAGCGACATTTTTCCTGGAAATAATTTAAAATTTGGTATTTGAAGTTCAAAATGGATACTACACCCTAAGACAGAAAATTGTTTGGGCAGGTCCACGTCTTCGTATATCTCCCATATAACGGTATCTCCCTATATTCGGTATTTTGGTGATTTTAGCGACATTATTCACCGGAAATGTTTCAAAATTGGTATTTGAAGTTCGTTATGTGAACTACAGTCTGTGAGAGAAAATTGTCTGTGAGGGTCCAGGTCTTCGTATAGGCCCCATATATCAGTACCTCCCTATATTCGGTATTTTGAAGATTTTAGGTACAATACCCACCGAAATTGTTTGAGATGTGGTATTTGAAGTTCCTAATGGATGCTACAGCCTGTGACGGAAAATTGTCTATGCTGGTCAAGGTCTTCGCACAGCTCCAATTTAACGGCACGTCCTATATACGATATTTTGATGATTTTAGCTACATTATCCACCGTTTATTTCAAGTTTCGAATTTAAATATGGTAATGGCTTATGACAAACAATGCCTATGTATGTCCACGTCGTATAAACCCCAATATAACGGCTATATTCGGTATTTTTAAAATTTTAACAGAATTTTTTAAGGATTTATTTTTTGAAAATTTCCAAATTCGTTGCAAATGGTGGAGGGTATTCAAAGTTCGGCCCGGCCGAACGTACTGCATTTTAACTTGTTTTTTAACGACTGAGATATCGCTTTTTGGCCCATAAACAATGTGAAGATTGTATTGTTACTGCCAGTAGAGTAGTGTAGTTGTAGTGTTACTGTCGTTGTAGTTGTAGTGTTAAGTTCAAATAAATAATAAGTAGTCACACCACCTATAAGTTAGATTTTAGGATAGATATAATATGTTGAATGCATTACTTTTTTTGTAATCCATCCTAATATACACTTTTGAACATACACATACATACATATAACTATGTACATGTATTTTTTCACGGGAAAATAAGAGTTATTACTGATACACACGAAAACCACACATATTAAACACGAATGGCAGTGGTTTTTTCCTAGGGTCAATTTTTTACACTGAGAGATAAAATCTCCACCAAAGGTTATTATGTGCATAAAAATTTCTTACCAATTTCGCATTATCACTTTCCCTAGCAATAGTCCTTAATTTGTCTTGACATGTAAAGGAACCTATTTTTGTAGATGTTGAATTACATATTATGGAGGCTATATTAACTTCGACATTCCGTTTGTAACTCATCGAAATAATAACTTTAGACCTAACAGAGTATATACTCGTATAGTGTTGATCAGGTTAGAATTCTAAGTCGATTTAGCGATGTCCGTCCGTCTGTTGTAATCATGTCAGCTAATTTTTTCAATCCACGGTTTGTTATAGCCCCCATATAACGGTACCTCCCGATATTCGGTATTTTAATGATTTTAGCGACATTATTCACCTGAATTATTTCAAATTTGGTATTTGAAGTTCGTAATGGATACTACAGCCTGGTCTGTTCAGGTCTACGTCTTCGTATAGCCCCCATATAAAGGTACCTCCCGATATTTGGTATTTTGATGATATTAGCTACATTATTGCCGATTTTATTGAGTTTCGCATTTGAATATTGTAATGGTTTATGACAAATTTTACCTATGCAGGTCCATGTCGTCGTGTAGACCCTAATATAACAGCTACATTCGGTATTTTTTAAGATTCAAACAGAATTTTTAACGGATTTTATTGTTTTTCAGAATTGCCAAATTCGTTCCAAATGGAGGAAGGTATTCAAAGTTCGGCCCGGCCGATTATACAGCTATTTTACTTGTTATATCTATTTGTCTTGACAAATAAAGGAACCTATTTTTTCTAGATGTTAAATTACGGGAAAGCTATGATAACATAATTTTTATACCCTCTACCATACATAGGTATATTAAGTTCGTCATTCCGATTGTAACTCATCAAAATTATAATTTTAGACAAGTATATTCTTGATCAGATTAAAATTCTTAGACGATTTAGCCCTGTCCGTGCGTCTGTTGTAGTCACGCTGCCAACATTTTTCACTGTAATTGTCTGAAAATCCATTCTAGAAGTTCTTTTTATGCACTTTACCCCCTGGAAGAGAATTGTCTATAAAGGTCCAGGAATACGTATAGCTCACTTAGAACGGCACCCTCCGATATTCGATATTTCGACGATTTTAGGGACATTATTTACCGGAGTAGTTTCAAATTTCGTATTAAGAATTCGTAATGGGTACCACATTCTGTGCCAATGGGAACTTCTATCAAGACGCAAAATATTTTGGGGTTGAAATGGACTAAAAACAGAAACATTTCCTGATTTTGCTGTTGCGGAATTTCGCATCATCGGACAATATATTTAGTGAAATACAGGTTGAGATAAAAAAACTCCAACAAAGTTTTTTTTTTTAAATTTTATAGAATGAAAACAAAAAATGTCGGAATTTGCATCAAATTTTAGAATAAGTTTAGATTTGTTCGAACTGGTCACCTTTGGTACGAATTATGGCCTTCAAACCGCCAATGAAACATTCACACGCTGCCCGAATGTTGCTTGCGGTATTTTGGCCCATTCACGGCGAAGCGCCTGCTTTGGTATTTTTTAGTGCCAACCTTGCTTTCCAAAATACTCCAGACACAATAGTCCAACGGTTTGGTATCCGGAGATTTTGTGGCGCATGTTGAGTGGTCTGAGGCCAAAATGTTTACGTGCCCCAAGCTTTAATACATCCTCCGACGCTTGAGTTCTGGTGGCCAACCGAATGTTCACATTTTCAAACTGCTGGACAACGAATGTATTCTCATCGGAGAAAAGTTCACCACTTTCGGCCAAGCGAAGCAACTCTAGCTCTTTTGAGCCTGTTTTCTTTCTTTTGCGGTGTAAGTTCTTGCAGTTTTTGGAATTTCAATGGCTTAAGCCCGAGCTCATTTTTCAATATTTGCCGAATATTGCGATATGTTCAGCTCACGAGCCATTTTTCGGCCACTGCGAAGCGGGTTTCGATCAAGTCGCTTCTTTACTTTTTCGAACCATTTCTGCTGTTTTCTCCAGCCCACATTCTTGACGTCGGGCTACGCTACCAGTATCACGGTAAAGAGCGATGGTATGAGACACAAAAGATTTATTTACATTTAAATGCTGGAGTGCTCTAACGATAGCCACCTGTCGATCTCTAGTCAAATATAAAGAAATCACACTATCACGCATGAAATTCAACACGAATAACTTTTTTTCTGGAAAATTCTCACCAAACTGCTTTCGTACGCTTGTAAACAATATAATGAGCTGTCAATGGTATAATTTTAACAGCTGTTAGAAATGACACTAGTCTGAAGTTGGTTGCAATTTGTTCATCTCACCCTGTAAATGCCAATATCGAAAAATTCCTATACATCCCAATCATACAATGCAATGTTAATCTTATTTCCAACTTTCAGCATTCCAGCTCTATCGATTCAACCAAATCGAAATTGTACCAAATTTAGTATAATAGAATTTTGAAGACCATACCGTTTAGTACTTTTCAGTACATTAGTATACGAACTATCTCCTTACATCGATCGTACTCGTAAAACTTGATTTTTAGCTGTAACCGCTCACATGATACGAAATGTAAACATTTGTGTACAAAAGTACAAATTTTGAAAACCATACACCTCAACCATTTCCATTCCTAAATTTAAAGTCTTTAGCTCTAACCGTTTACATGATACGAAATGGTACCAAATGTTGTACATTGTAGTACTTTCGTACACTAATAGTTCAAAATTCCAAAAATCATTTGGTACATCCGTTACACATTCCATCAGTGACGTTAATTCCAAATTTAACAAGTAAAAAAGCAGTAAGTTCGGCCGGGCCGAACTTTGAATACTCTCCGCCATTTGGAACGAATTAGAAAATTTTCAAAAAATAAAATCCATTAAAAAATTTAACTAAAATCATCAAAATACCGAATATGGGGGTACCGTTATATAGGAGGCTAACGATATCGTAGACCTATATAGATAATTCTCTTCCAAGGGATAAAGTACTCACAATGAACTCCTCGTGTGGAATTTCAGACAGTTCCGTTGAAAAATGTGGGTAAAATCATCAAAATACCGAATATAGGGGGGTACCGTTATATGGGGACTTTACGATATCGTGGACCTATATAGATAATTCTCTTCCAAGGGATAATTTACCCACAAGGAACTAGTTGTGTGGATTATCAGACAATTCCGTTGAAAAAAATTGGCTAAAATCATCCAAATACCGAATATCAGAGGGTACCGTTATATGGGGACTATACGATATCGTGGGCCTATATAGATAATTCTCTTCCAAGGCATAAAGTAACCACAAGCAACTTCTTTTGTGGATTTTCAGATCATTCCATAAGAAAATGTGGCTAAAATCATCAAAATACCGCTATACGATATCGTGGACCGATATAGCCCCTCTTCGAACTTGACCTGCCTGCAGACAAAAGTGGGATCTGTGCAAAATTTTAGCTATCTATCTTAATTCGAATTACGAATTTCCAAAAATCTGGCATTGTTTGACACCTTCGAACCAAAAGTAACCTTCACCCAAAATTTCAAGATTCTAGCTTCAGCCGTTTCGTCTGGGCCTTGATGAATCATTAATTCAGTCAGTCGATTACTTTACTCTTTTATTAATATAGATAATTTTTCTCTGTGTATTGTCAATAAATGTTCTTCCTCCTCGCTTTGGTTAGGGTAATCCATAGATTATGTTGGGTATTTACTAAACAGAAGCGTAGTTTTACTAGCTTCCAATCGATGGCTTTAAATTGTCTAAGCGATTAAATGCACTGCTTTAAACTATGTTAAGCACCAAGAAGAAAATTTAAATAAAACTAATTCATCTCAGTGCAGTGCAGCATTTGACTGCAGGAATTAACATTGCCCGCCACTGAACGGCATCAGTGTAATGGCGAAACGTTCAAAAGACAATTTTGAATGCATACAAACGAACGAACAAACGAGCGTCCTGATAAAATATGCCCTTTGTGTTCGTGTAACTCGCAGAATTTATGAAAGTGTTAATGCAACCTGACACTTGAACGTTACAGCAACGGCAGCGGGAATGATGGAAATGGTACGACACGACGTGGCCTGGCATCGCCTGATGTGTTGGGCACTGGGGATGTTGTCGTTCGAAAACAAATAACACGATGATGCTGAAAAATGGTTGAAAATGGAATTCATAAATACCAAACCAACATCGTCAATATACAATTTACATCTCAAATATTTCGTTCCAGTTCCTTTGAGGCTGGACAATTTCGATAAATACCAAGAGGAAATTAAAAATAATAAAACACAACAACATACATACAAACAAACAAACAGAAATTATGTGTTATTTTTTGCTGGGATGTAAATTTGGGGTATTCCAATTGAGTTGGAATTTTTTGTTAAAGAGAGAAAGTGAAGGATATCGTTTTTGATAAAACTGCATTAATGGAATTAAAAATTTTCGATTATGTTCGTCCTTTTTCATATCAGTTGAAATGAAATGTTTTTAGCCATTTGTTTGTTGTATTTTTTTTAAGGAAAGTTTATTTTTCTTATCGAAGAAATTGGATTTTTAACAAAGGTGTAATGAAAAGTAAAATGTATGTCGCAAGTATACTATTGACAGCCACAAATATTCTAATTATTGCAAAAATGTTTTTTTTTTTTCTTATGTCTGTACCAAGTACTTATGTCTGTTTCAATATTCCCATTTTACAAAAATATTTCTTAAAAATTTCCAATTATTTTGTTGGTATATTTTTGTTTTGCATGCCTTAGTGTTGGTGGGTACAGAAAAATAATTTAAATGAAATTTTTTATTAAAATAAAATTAGAGAAAATATCAATTTCTAGAATTGAAATTGTCCGCTATCAACCTGCGATCTACGGGGTTAAGTTGTGAAAATATTTATTTCAAGAGAGATATAAAACTATGGGTAGGTTTAGAACATGAGGGATTCCAAAATATTCGAAAATATCTAAATTCCTCTGGTGAAATTGAAATTATTAAAAAAATGTTGAAGTCCACAGTGCATTGAAACCCTAACTAGTCTTAAAATGTTTTATTTTTGTAACACACAATATTCGTGGACAAAAATAATAGTTAGAGCAGGGGTTTTTTGGCAAAATTGTTTATAAAAGTCTCCTCCTTATTTTCTTCTCAGCCGTAGATAGTCGATATTCTCAATTTCAATCCCAAAATTTAAGTAAGTAAGTCGTCGTGCGGGGCCGACCATGTGATACCCTACATCACTAAAATAAGTTAGAAGGTCCCTTATGTCCAAATCCATTTGGGAAAATTTCGCTTTTGAAATTATGTCACGGAACACTGCCCAGATATTACCCTTAGCATTTTGACCGGGGAAATTTGCCCAATATTTAAGCACTCCACCGTGCTGTTAGTTGTTGTGGTCCATTTTACAACTAAATATAATTCAATGGTCATCAAGAATGTTAGACTTCCTCCCTGTCCTTAACTCTCTTCTGATGTAAAATTCCGTGTAGTCGCTTTCAATTGTGTGATCAGGAAAAATGTTCTGTCTTTGGCTCATTTGAAATATTTCCAAATGAAAGAGGCCCCTTTCTATCTCCAAATTTAGACTGATCTATATGATTTGCTTGTCTACGATTTCGTCAACGAAATCAACATAAAAAGCCAGGATTTCGCCTTTTGTGTATTTTAGATTTCGTCGTTCTGTTATTTTTTTTTAGCGTAGCGGTGGAATGAAAATATAGGTATTTTTTAACACAAGTGGTCCATTCTACCCGCTGTCCTAAACTCAAACTTCATGTCCTTTGGTTTCTATTTGTGATCTTTGTTGCTCCATTTCAACCCCTAAATATATTGCGGTCATCTTTAAATACAATAGGCCTAGCTCTTCTGGGCCTAACCCTTCCCTTATATAAATTTTCGTGAGGATCGGACGATGATTGCAATCTGTATATAATAACCCCAACCTGTGTTGGAAGGTGAAAAAATATTACAAAATATACACTTCAATATTATAAGTTAAAATGAAACCAGTAAGGAAGGTCTTAATTCGGGCGGGCCGACTTTATGATACCCTACACCACTTTGCTAATTTAGTTGAGCTCCACTTAATAATTAAAAGTTTTTATGGGAGAATTCAGTCATACACGCTATGATTATAATTGTAATTTAAAGTTCAAAGGACTAAATATGCCGAAGCATTTGTATCTTTTAAATTCGGACTTGAATTGCCCATTTGGTGCACAATTAATTTGAAATCGGATAAAAATATATATGGGAGCTACATCCAAATCGGAACCGATCTCGATAAAGTTTGGTAAATATATTTCTGAGCTGTATTTGATATATTTCCCTGAATATCGTTGTTACGGAGTGCATATTACAGCTGTGGGTAACAAATATGACAAATCGGATGAACAGTATATATGGGAGCTATAGCTATATCTGAACCGATCTTTACCAAATTTGAAATACTAGCTTCTAGACTAAATTCGGTCGTAAGTGCCAAATTTCATCCAATTTGGGTAAATATTAGACGTTTGGTGCACAATCAAAGGTAAGTCGGACGACGTTATATATGGGAGCTATATCCAAATCTGAACCGATCTCGATAAAATTTAGCAAAGATATTTCTGAGCTGCATTTGATATATTTCCCCAAATATTGTTGTTACAGAGTGCATATAACGGCTGCGGAGGACAAAAATAACAAATCGGATGAACAATATATATGGGAGCTATAGCTATATCTGAACCGATATCGATCAAATTTGGCATACTTATTTTCAGGTCCAATCTGATCGTACGTGCAATATTCCATACTATTCGGACTACTCGTTTGGTGCACAATAAAAGGAAAATCGGACGAAGATATATATGGGAGCTATATCTAAATTTTGACCGATTATCTCCAATTTCAATAGAGTTCGTCCTTGGGCCAAACAAATGATTTGTGCAAAATTTCATCTGGATAGGGCAATAAATGCGAACTGTACTTTGTTTACAAAAATACATGGACGGACGGACGGACGGACGGACTGACATGCATAAATCAACTCAGAAAGTGATTCTTTGGAGATTCTGAAAAGTAACTATGGGTCTATCTCGCTTCCTTTTGCCTGTTACAAACAAATGCACAAATACATAATACCCTGACCACCTTGTGGTGGTAGGGTATAAAAAGCCAGAAGTTAGATTGAGATAAAACAAGTTAAAAAGCAGCAAGTTCGGCCGGGCCGAACTTTGAATATCCTTCACCATTTGGAACGAAATTCGAAATGTTCAAAAAAATAAAACCCCTAAAAAATTCTGTTTAATGTTTAAAACACGGAATATAGCCGTTATATTGGGGTCTACACGATGTGGACCTGCGATGTGGAGACACTCCTGACATGAGTATTTCGAGGAGTTAAAAACGAAATGACAAATTAATATACCCTGGTGGAGGGTATAAAAATATATCACAAAATACGCCAAAATCTATATTGGCATCTTTTTATGTGATTTTTTTTAGATTTTATTCTTTTATTCCAAGAGGGCATTCGAAATTGACTAAATTTGTCAAAATCGGTCCAACCATTCATGAGATATATGCATTCTAGCTAACATCCCCTTCCTTTGTATATACACATTGTATATATTTCGCTATATATATCCGAAATATTTAATATCGGTATCTACGTAACGGTCAGAATTGCCTGTTCGTCTATTTTTGATTTCGCCGGAATTAAAAATATTCGCGGTTTAATGGAAAATTTTCATTCTATTTAAAACAAATGTTATGTTCTATCCAGCCCCATGCTAACATCCGCGTCGATTGGTGTATAATTGCGACCTGTAGAGCAACTACAATATCAGGAAATTTTTCAGTATTTGGTCCATTTCAACCCCTAAATACTATGCAATCATCTCCAATAGCAATATACTTCTATTCTGGCCCTAGCTCCACCTCCGTTCTAAATTTCGTGAAGATCGGGCCATAATTGCGACCTGTAGAGTGATTACCAATTAACATGGACTGACGGACGGACTATCATACATACATAGCTAGATTGATTCAACTCGGCGAGATAGGAAGTTCCATATATAGTTTCCTATGTCGGAAACCAATATTTCGAAATGTAATATAATTTTTGGTCCAATCAAACTTATAGTACCCCCAAACACATAGTGTTGTAGGGTATAAATATTGATTTATTTTATTCGAAATTAACTTCACACACAGACATATGCTGCAACATCTATCATCTTTACCAGTTCATGATCTTGTACCACTATGTACTTTAATATACCTAGAAGCCATATCGCTTTAGACTCTGACTATGATGTGAAACAGTTTACTCAATGAATGACGTTCTCAGAGTCTAGGGGTAAATACGACGTAGGGGAAGTATTACTGCTCGTCCTAGCACTGAAGAAGCCATTACATGGTAAATGCTATCCTAGACATGCAATTAAACCAGGTGTCTATTGCAAGTGTGCAATAAGAACAGCAACACAAAAGATAAGAACAGCAACACAAAGGATATATAAAAAACGAAGTTAAAAAAGGGATTAGAAGTGTTTCAGGGATAATATAATTGGAGTAAATGAAATCAATACAAAACATCAACTATCGCCGCCAGGTATGTAATACGAAATTACAATTGGAAGATCAAATAACATGCTTTGCCATTCAATTGGGGCCACACGGGAGTTGTGGAAGAATGAAATGATATATTAGGAAATGACTAATGTCAACATTTGTTAAGAATCAAAAATACATAGCCTCTATCATAAAATCGAGGGTATTTCATTCTGATGTGGTGGGTCGAATTACAATTCGAAATATATATATTTTTTAAAATAAAAATAATAACAAGTAATTAGCATGAACTTCGGCCAAATGTCCTGAAATGAAATTGGTTCAAAGAGACCTAGGTCTAAAATGGTTATTTCGATAAGGCACGTTTTGCTCGTTTCAAATGACATATACCCTCTCTAACCATATGTCTGAGGATAACTTGGGAACTTTGATTCAAATATTTATACCCTACAACACTATGTGTTGGGGATATTAAATAAAATTATGTACAGGGTTGCCCATATTCGACGGACCCATCTGGCAACGCCATAACTTTTGACAGAGATGTCACATCGCTTAATGACATACCGCGCTTGAAGCGTCAGTCCAGGCAGATTTTTACCATGAACCAATACACGCCACGCGAGCGCTCTGAAATAGTTGAAATTTACATTCAACAGAAGAAGTCAATTGTGAAAACTCAACGTGCTTTTAAAACATTAAAAAATATGAGAAGTGCTCCTTCTAAGAACACCATTAAGCGTTTATACGAAAAATTTTCGACTGGTAAGGCTCTTTCTAATCCGAAGAGGCCATATAAAAGTCGACCAAGGCGATCGGCCGAGAATATCGCTGCGTCACGAGCCAGTGTTGAGAGGTCCCCAAGAACATCCCAAAAACGCCGTTCTCAGCAGTTGGGCATGACTCGGTCCACTTTACAACGGATTATTCACATTGATTTGCATTTGTTCCCGTACAAAATTCAATTGACGCAAAGAATGTTGCCTGCGGCCAATCCTCGTCGATTGGAATGGGACCATGGGTCCGTCGAATATGGGCAAGCCTATAGTCGCGTGACACGGAGCGGACACGGAATCGACACGGAATTTCGCATCAGAAGAGAGTTAAGGACAGGGACATTATTTTTGACATTATTTCAAAAACGAAATCTTCCAAAATGGATTTGGACATAAGGGGACTTGGAAAATATTGTAGTGTTGTAAGGTTTCACATGGTCGGCCCGCACGTCTATAGCCTTTGCTTACTTGTTTTTTAATGTGCAATTGAAATGGAGATTTACTGGGTGACAAAAAAAAATGCAACCAACTTCAGACTGCTGTCTTTCCAAAGCCACTCGTCCGACAGCTGTTAAAATTATTCCAGTGACAGTTCATTTTGTTTGCAAGCTACAAAAGCATTTTGGTGAGAATTTTCCAGAAAACATATCGCAATATTCCATTTGCCAAATATTGAAAAATTACCTGGGGTAAAGCCATTGAAATTCCAAGAATTACTTACACCGCAAAAGAAAGAAAATAGACTCAAAAGAGCTAAAGAGTTGCTTCGCTTGGCCGAAAGTGGTGAACTGCCGAGTATGGTTTTTCCCGATTGGAAAACATTCGTTGTGTTGACTTGCCAAAGAGGTCAGCTGAAAATATGTACCTTCGGGTGACCACAAGAACTCAAGCGCAGGCCATGGTGATGGTGTGGGCCGCAATAAATGCCGAATATTGTCGCGAAAATATTGTGCAGGGTTTTTTAAAGCCTTCGGCACGCAAACCTTTTTCGCCGCAGACCTTGGACATTCCAACAGGACTCAACTCATCACGAACCAACCAAGAATGGATACAAAATGAGGTTCCTCGCTACATTTCCAGCGCAAAAACGGGCCAAAATACCACAGAGCAACATTCGACGGTTTTATTGCCCGTTTGAAGGCCATAATTCCTGCCAAAGGTGACCAATTCGAACAAATCTAAACTTATTCTAAAATTTGATGCTATTTCCGACATTTTTTGCTTTGATTCTATAAAATAACGGTATCTCCCGATATTCGGTATTTTGATGATTTTTGTCACATTTTTTCATGGGTCTTAAAATTGCTATTTGTTGGTCATAACGGGTTCTAGCTCCGGCGGCGAAACATTGAATCTATAAGTCCACGTACAAAAGCATTTTGGTGAGAATTTTCCAGAAAAAAGTTATTCGTGATAGTGTGAATTCTTTATATTTGGCTGGAAAACCACAAGTGGCTATCGTTAGGGCACACCAGCATTTAAATGTGAATAATTCTTTTGTGTCTTGTACAATCGTTCGTTACCGTGATACTGGCCATAACAGCCGTTACATCAGAATAAATGCCGAATATTATCACGAAAATATTCTGGAGGGTATATTAAAGCCTTGGGCATGCAAACACTTTGGTCACAGACCTTGAACATTGCAACAAGACTCAGCACGCGCCACCGAAGAATGGTTACAAAATGAGGTTCCTCGCTTCATTTCCAGCCCACAATGGGCACCAAAATCTCCGGATACCTATCCGTTGGACTATTGTGTTTGGAGTATTTTGGAAAGCAAGATTTGCACCAAAAAATACCAAAGTGTCGATCACTTCAAGCAAGCGCTTCGCCGGGAATGGGCCAAAATACCGCAGAGCAACATTCGGGCAGTGTATGACGGTTTCATTGGCCGTTTGAAGGCCAAAGGTGGCCAATTCGAACAAATCTAAATCTATTCTAAAATTTCATGCTATTTCCGAAATTTTTTGCTTTCATTCAAAAAAAAAAAAAAAAAAAAAAAAAAAAGAAATAGAAAAATGTAACAATTATGGCGTTTGATTTTATTGCAATTTTTTTTATCTCACCCTGTACTTTGCTAGGTCTAAAATGCAATCGTTGAATATTCCACATGACATGAATATTTCACTCACCTTTATAATCATTTCCCCCCCTTAAAATATCAAACTTTAAATATATCTTATTAAATGGTCAGCTGCCTTAACCCCTTGCCGTCACCCACTCTTGCCATTTTTATTTGCACCACTATAATTATTAATAATTATGTATTCATTACATTTGTAAATATGTAATGATATTCTATATATGTATGTGATTACATACTTAGATATTAATATTGGTTTTCTTTTGCGATAGCATATTTCAAATGCAATATTAATATTTCATAAGAAAATGTGGAAATTCGATATGAGGGTCGTAATTAATTAGACATTTTAATTAAGAGGAAATTCTCATTAGAATGATACAAGAAGAGATACGAGTTGAAGCGCTGTTGAAATATGTAATGATGAAATGATATGTTGGCTGAAACGAGGGTTGACTGCATGTTGGGGCCTGTGGTTGTGGTCGATGATGGGGCTTCGTAAGAGGAGCTCTCATCTCGAAAAATTTCCATTCAATTTTATTAAAATACATTGTAATCGATTAAGTTTAATGAGATGTTTAATTCGGACCATGGTTATAATCAATTAAAAGTTAATCGCTTTCATTTGTATGTGAATATTTTATGGAGAAGGCCGGGAAAGGAATAGAAGAGATATTTCAAGTGGAAGTGGAGGAATTTTAAAGGGGTCAGTCAATTATTCATTATCTAAATGGACTAAAATATTTACATGTGCATAAAGATAGCCCACAAAAAGATTAATATTTTTCTCTTTTGGAATTTTTAAGCTTTGCTTTTACATTCCTTTTTCTTTTGATTAATGAGAAGGCCATTGGAATTCTTGAAATTTCGAAAAAAAAAAAATTGTTGAGAACTTGGTGACTAGGGAATACATTCAATAACCAGTAAAGAAAGTCTTAAAGTCGGGCGGGGCCGACATTATGATACCCTACACCACTTTATAAAAGTTTTTATGGGATAATTCAATCATACACGCTATGATTATAATTATAATTTAAAATTCAAAGAGCTAAAATATGCCGAAGCATTTGTATCTTTTAAATTCGGACTTGTATTGCCCATTTGGTGCACAATTAATTTGAAATCGGATAAAGATATGTATGGGAGCTATATCCCAATCTGAACCGATCTCGAAAAAATTTGGCAAATATATTTCTGAGCTGTATTTGATATATTTCCCTGAATATCGTTGTTACGGAGTGCATATTACGGTTGTGGGTAACAAATGTAACAAATCCGATGAACAATATATATGGGAGCTACAGCTGTATCTGAACCGATCTTCACCAAATTTGACATACTAGCTTCTAAACTCAATTCGGTCGTAAGTGCCAAATTCCATCCTATTTGGACAAATATTAGACGGTTGGTGCACAATAAAAAGTAAATCGGGCGAAGTTATATATGGGAGCTATATCCAAATCTGAACCGATCTCGATAAAATTTAGAATCACATTCTGAGTCGATTTATGCATGTCAGTCAGTCCTTCCGTCCGTCCATCTGTCCGCGTATATTTATACCCTCCACCATAGTATGGAGGGTATATTAAGTTTGTCATTCCGTTTTTTACACCTCGAAATATACATTTTAGACCCCAAAAAGTATATATATTCTTGATCAGCATAAAATTCTTCTCTTCGATCCAGCAATGTCTGTGGAAATCACTCTAGCTTCCGAACGAAATGAAGTAGATTGATAAAATTTTACTCAAATGTATATTATGTCTGCAGGACTTTTGATATTGAAAATAGACCATGTAGTTTCACGTTTTGGTATACACCCCCATATAATGGTACCTCCAGATATTCGGTATTTTGATGATTCATTCACCGGAATTGTTTAAACTTTGGTATTTTAAGTTCTAAATGAATAATAAAGCCTAAGAAAGAAATTTTTCTGTGCAGGACCACGTCTTTGTATAGCCCCCATATAACGTCACTTCCCGATATTCGGTATTTTGATGATTTTAGCGACATTTTTCACCGGAATTTTTTCAAGTTTGGTACTTGAAGTTTGTAACGGATACTACAGACTACGACAGAAAATTGTCTGTGCAGGTCCATGTTTTGGTATGGAGGTAATTGTGCCTCCCTATATTCGGTATTTTGATGATTTTAGCTAAATTACTCGCCTATTTTTTTATAAGTTTCGCATTATACTGGCTTATAACAAAAGTTGCCTATGCAGGTCCACGTCGCCGTATGGACCCTAATATAAGAGTCAAATTCGGTATTTTTAAGATTTTAACAGAATTTTTAACGGATTTTATTTTTTTTTTGAATATTGTTAAATTCATTCCAAATGGTGGGGATATTAAAAGTTCGACCCGATCGAACAGCTTTTTCAGCTTTTTCACTTGTTGTAAATTAAATGCATGACGCATTTATTGTCCGATTGAAATGAAAATTTCCAAACAATATTTGTTTGGCCCAAGGACGAACCCTATTGAAATTGGTGAGAATCGGTTCAAAATTAGATATAGCTCCCGATTTGGGTGTTTAAGTCCCTCACATGCGTAATATGCACTCCCACAACATTAATCGTTGGTATCAGATACAGCTTAGAGACAAGTATTTCAAATATTGTCAATATAGTTTCAGATTTGCATATAGCTCCCATATATATATATCTTCATCCCATTTAAGGCACCAAATGGCTAATATCAGCCCAATTGGACTGAATTTTGGCACTTCCGACAGAATTTAGCCCAAAAGAAAATTTTGGTGAAAATCTGTGGGGTAATAAAAATATTCTGATGTATATAATTTGAAGACAATCGGATTCTTACATCACATTCTATAAGAGTTATAATTGTCCATTTTCGCACCTGGCCTACAACTGACATAAATATTAGAATTTGCAAAACTTTGGAGCAAAATCGGATTATCCTTTCTCTCTCTGTACAGTAAAAAATTTTCTTTGAAAATTTCGACATTTTGTTGGGAAGGTACCAGAAAAAGTGGACCGATATTGCCCATCTCTGAACTCGATCTAGTGTGCGTACGAGTGTGCGTACCGTGCGCACCAGACAGACAAACGGACGGACATTGCTAGATCGACTCCAAATGTCCTGAAACGGATTTGCTCCAAAGTGACCTAGGGTCTAGACCGTTATTTCGATGAGGCACGTTTGGGCCACATCAAATTTGTTAGCTTCTATTTTCAAGAATAATTTTTTCATGTACATTATAGAAAAGACATTTAGATTTCCGCTTGATTTGGCTTTAACTCTAAAATCTCTCTCAGTTCAGCACCGCAAACCACAACCCTACACTCTCATGCATCATCCCAAAAACTACACACGAAGCAATTTGACTGATTTAAAAAAATAAGACAGATTTCTTTGGCTTGCTCGCATCAATCTCAGTTTATCCAGCCACTCAAACAAACGACTGCAGGAACAAACCAAACAAAAATCTACGCTTTTATCCCTCGACCTAGCTGTGTAACCAGGTAATACTTGCTTGCATTCTGAGTGGCTTTGTTTCGTTACCTTTCGTTTTAGTAGCTGTGTATGTGTTTTTGTTGTCTGTTCATCTACCATCTGTGTGACACAAGAGACATCTGCAAAATTTCCTATGGGATTTTATGGAGCTTTTGCTTACTCGCATAGTACTTACTCCAGGCGGCGACAACAACAACAACAACAACAACGAAAGGTAATTTTACGTATGATAGACTTGATGCACCTACGAACCTATGATGCGAAAACACACCGGGGTAAACATCGTCTCATCTACTTCGGGGTACTCCTGTGATACTACTTATGTATGTAAATATGTGGATAGTTGGCAATGTTTATTGAAATAACTTCCATGTGTTTGTATCTATGTTTCTATGTTTATCTTCCTAGTATTTTAGAATAGATCAAGGTATATATATATATATATATATACATATATATATATATATATATATATATATATATATATATATATATATATATATATATATATATATATATATATATACGACAGAGACTGTGTATACATATGTTTGTTAGTAACTTTAAGAAATTTGCCAGGAATAAAGATAAGTCAATGTGTATAAAAGAATAATGGTGGGAATATGTATATAACAACAAGTTAGAAAATATCAGTTAGATTTGCCGACACATGTATACCCTCAGCCAATGTTCGATTATTTAAATATATTTTGACTTCTGTTATAATTATTCAGATTGTTGCCCCTCTATGGAGTAGGTTCCGAAGAAATGGGCCAATATTGTCAATTTCGTATCGAACCTAAATAGATATGATATGAATATTGCGATGTGCCAGGCTTGGCCTACGAGTATATCGGCTGCTTCCTACACTTTATATGCGGTATGTAAAAATTTTTAGAAAATAGTCGACGGAAGTATTCCGTTTTCACACCTCATCTAATACAGATAAAAATATCGGTATGGGCAAAAATACCAAAAATCGAACATTTATATCCAATTTTATGAGAAATCATTAATTTCATATTCATCTCAGGTTTCAGGTTGAAAGAAATATTTAGATATAGCAAGTTGTAAAGAATCGCTGACTTGTTTCGCAAGCCATGGCCGATATAAGTATTGAAAATTGTTGGGTGAGGTACCAGCAACAAAGTCAAATGCCATAAGTTTTAATTTTTTTTTTTTAAATTTTATTGACTGAAAGCAAAGAATGTCGGAATTAGCATCAAATTTTAGAATAAGTTTAGATTTGTTCGAATTGGTCACCTTTGGTACGAATTATTGTTTTCAAACGGCCAATGAAACCGTCACATGCTGCCCGAATGATGCTTTGAAGTATTTTGGTCCATTCCCGGCGAAGCGCTTGCTGGAGGTGATCGACACTTTGGTATTTTTTAGTGCCAACCTTGCTTTCCAAAATACTTCAGACACAGTACTCCAACGGATTGGTATCCGGAGATTTTGGTGGTCATTGTGCGCTGGAAATGAATCGAGGAACCTCATTTTGTTACCATTCTTGGCTGGTGCGTGCTGAGTACGGTGGCGCTGAGTCCTGTTGGAATGTTCAAGGTCTGCGGCCAAAATGTTCGCGTGCCCATGCCTTTAATACACCCTCCAGAATATTTTCGTGATAATATTTGGCATTTATTCTGATGTCACGGTCGATTAATACGAGCTTAGAGCGACCATCGGCAGTTATGGCGGCCCACACCATCACCATTGCCGGCGCTTGAGTTCTGGTGGCCAACCGAAAGTGCACAATTTCAGCCGACCTCTTGGGCAAGTAAACACGATCATTTTGTTTGTTTACAAACTGCTGAACAACGAATGTTTTCTCACCGGAGAGAACTAAATTCGCAGTTCACCACTTTCGGCCAAGCGAAGCAACTCTTTAGCTCTTTTGAGTCTATTTTGTTTCTGTTGCGATGTAAGTTTTTGCATTTAAATGTGAATAAATCTTCTGTGTCTCGTACCATCGCTCATTACCGTGATACTGGTAGCGTAGCCCGACGTTAAGGAAGAAAACAGCAACATCAATTCGAAAAGTAAAGAAGCGACTTGATCGAAACCTGCGTCGCAGTGGCCGAAAAATGGCTCGTGAGCTGAACATATCGCAATATTCCATTCGGCAAATATTAAAAATTAGCCCGGGGTAAAGCCATTGAAATTCCAAAAAGTGCAAAAACTTACACCGCAACAAAAAGAAAATAAACTCAAAAGCGCTAACGAGTTGCTTTGCTTGTCCGAATTCGGCTCTCTCCAATGAAAAAACATTCGTTGTCCACCAGTTTGTAAACAAACAAAATTATCGTGTTTACTTGCCAAAGTGGTCACCTGAAAATGTGCACCCTCTGTTGGCCACCAGAACTCAAGCGCCGGCCATAACAGCCGATGGTCGCTCTCCGCTCGTATAAATCGACTGTGGCATCAGAATAAATGCCGAATATAATCGCGAAAATATTCTGGAAAGTGTATTAAAGCCTTGGGCCCGCAAACATTTTGGTCGCAGAGCTTGAACATTTCAACAGGACCCAGCACCACGCACTCACCACGCGCCACCCAAAATGGTTACAACATGAGGTTCTTCGCTTCATTTCCAGCGTACAATGGCCACCAAAATCTACGGATACCAATCCGTTGGACTATTTTGTCTGGAGTATTTTGGAAAGCACGGTTGGCACTAATAAAAGTGTAGATCAACTCAAGCAAGCACTTCGCCGGGAATGGGCCAAAATACCACAGAGCAATATTCGGACAGTGTGTGACGGTTTCATTGGCCGTTTGAATGTCATAATTGGTGCCAAAAGTGACCAATTCGATCTAATCTAAACTTATTCTAAAATTTGATGCTTTTTCCGATTTTTTTGCTTTCACTCAATAAAATTAAAAAAAATTAAAGTTATGGCATCCATACAGGTACACTAGTTCTAGTACTGAATGAGAAAAGAAGACCAACCCAATGGTTTGGCTGTTGATTCAATTCTCTATCCGGCTTGAAGAACCAAATATGGAAAATGAGAAAAGAAAGAACAACCTTATTCTTTGGATGTAGTTTCAATTCTAATTTTATTATGAAAATATTTTTCTTAAGTACTACTGAAACTAATCTAACTTAACCTAGTCGCAGCCACACAATTATTCCCATCTATTCTATTATTGAATGGAGAACATTGCAGAGCTACTTGTCATTTCATTCAAGTGGTCTTGCACATCTACTGAGCGAATCGATATCTGTGCGTGTGGGTCATAACCTTTATTATCTCTCACATTATCGTATGCGTCAGCGCGCAAGATCACCGAATTCTTCACATGTGATATTTTATGGCGGCTGGGAAATATTTAATTTTAGAACATTTTTTTTATTGCTACATTTTCCCAGCACCTCAATCGCACTCAAAAGTATGTACAAAGTATTTTGTACAAATACCTTCCCTACAAAAAGCGTGGCCAAAGAATAACTTCACATTTCAATATTTTCTTCCTTTTAGCAAAGGTTATTTAAAAAAATTGTTACATTGTTCGTTAGTGCTTTACAATCTTTGATGTAGGGTATCATACCACAAACAAACCGTTATTGAGACAGGAAACAAACTTTAAATCCCATTTATCAAATATTTTTCTTTTTCCTTCAAATTATTTGACTTTGTTTTGGGAAATCATCTACACATGCGAAAACACACACACAAAAACATATGTAGGTATGTACAAAACTACAGATTGACAAAGCACATAACAAAACACTTGCTCGCTCGCCCACATTCATTCGTATTCATTCTTTCATAATTTGAGCACAAAGTTATTGGTCAATTAAAAGTTTGACTTAATACGCATCATTTAAGCAACAGCCCGAGCGTTTTCAAAATATTTATTCACCATCAAAAATATCTTCGTTCTCAGCAGCCGCAGCTTGCATTCGAATGCAGAGATCGAGAAGAGAGAGAGGGAGGAAAACGCATAAAGAAAATAAGCGCATAGGAGTTGTTAACAAAACTTTTCTATTTCTAGTCTGGCAAAAATGTTGACATAAGCTTCTAATGGGAAAACTTTTTGCCCAGAAAAATCAAAAAAAGAATCAAAACTCGTACACACACACACATACACCCAATCATAAACCATGAATGGACTCTGAGAAATTCCTGTGAATTCATTGTGGTTGTTTGAACTTTCGAATGTTTGTGTGTGTGTGAGTGAGTGGAAATATTTGAGAATGTGTGAGTTCTATGTGGAACCTCAAAGTATTTTGATTAAATTTCAAAATTAAACCCAACAAAAAAGCACATCAATTGCTTGTAATTGGTTTGTTTTGAATGTGGATTTTATTATTTCGTTTGTTTGTGTGTGGGTTTGTTTTGTTTGTCGTAATTGGATTAAAAACTCAATTTGTGTCTAACTCAATGCGTATGAGTTATTTTGTTAGTATGAAATAAAATTAATCATACGTTCAGGTGGACGTTTGCAAGTTGAGAAAATTATTTTTCGAGAGATTGGAATTGTTGAATGCAATTAGGTTTTGATGTAAAATATCGCTGTATTTTTATTTAACAACGAAATCTAATTGCTTTTAACAGTTCAAATCACTCTAAATATTTTTTTAAAGTTCATGATAATCCTTCAAAATTTATTTTAAAAAAATTTAATTTTTATACCCTACAACATTATGTGTTGGGGGTATTATAAGTTTGATTGGGCCACAAATTATGTAACACCTTGAAATATTGGTTTCCCACATAGGAAAGTGTATATGGATCTTCCTATCGCGCCGAGATGAGTCGATCTAGCTATGTATGTCCGTCCGTCCGTCTGTCCACGTTAATTTGTAATCAAGCTACAGGTCGCAATTATGAACCGATCCTCGCGAAATGGAAAATGGAGGTGGGGTTATGGTCAGAATAGAACCTTATTGTTTTTGGAGATGATCGCACCATATTTAGGAGTTGAAATGGACCAAATTCCTGATTTTGCAGTTGCTCTATAGGCCACAATTATGAACCAATTAGAGTTTAGGAGTGGGCAGAAACCTACCAATTTGAAACCTAAAATAGACCCTAACTTTTATGTAAGAAAATATAAAAATTTCCACTAAACCGCGAATATTTTCAATCCCAGCCAAATCACAAATACATTAAAAGATCACTTCTGACCATTACAGTGATGCTAATAGCCAAGGAATCGGATATATAGCAAAATAGGTACAATATATATGTAAAAGAATTGATCTTATTCATTCTGCCTATAAATCAAGAACCGCTGGGCCGATTTTCACAATTCCCATCAATTCCTGAATGGTCTCTTGCCAGAAAACGATAAAATCTAAGAAAATCGCGGAAAAATATACCAATAAAAAAGTGAATATCTTTTGTCGTTTTTTTTCAATTTTTGTCATATTTTTTATCGCATGCGATTTTTTCAATTTGACTTACAATTTTGAATTGTAAATTTTCTAAATGTTTACACCCCCCAACACTACGTTTTGAGGGTATTATATGCATATCGCAATTATCGTCCGATCCTCACCAAATTTAGCATGGGGGTAGGGTTGGGGTCAGCATTAAAGGGTACATTTTGAGGTGCAAATGGACTAAAATATTTAATTTTTTCTAATTTTGTAGTAGCTCTATAGGCCACAATTGAATACTACTCCGGGTCAAAAAACTAAGGGTAACCTTTGGGCAGGGCTCTTTGACATTATTTGAAAAACGAAATCTTCTAAAATGGATTTGGATATAAGGGGGCTTCAAACATATTGTAGTGCTGTAGGGTATCACATGGTCGGCCCCGCACGACTATAGCCTTTGCTTACTTGTTTGTCATAAAAATTCTCAATAGATGTAGATAGTTCATCAACAAATAGTTTATAAAATTGCACGATGCTTTCTTCAAAAATATTAAAAAAAACACCATCGATTTTTCCACAAACACACATTTAATAAAAATCGATATTTCCACCAAAAATATTTTTTAACCCACTTCAGCCCTTCACAAAAAATTTATATATATTTTTCGATATTCCACAATTCCGAAAAAAAAATAAAAATAAAAATTTCTTTCAAAAAAAAAAAAAAAAAAAAAAAAAAATCACAATCGATCTTCAAAATAAAGCTTATAAAAATTGACGATTTTAACATTGTTTGTTCTTCAATTGCTTTACCCTACAACACTATTTGTTGGGGATATTATTAATTTGATTCGGCCAAGAAGTTTGTAACCCCTCTATGTTATACATGGATCTACCTATCTTGTCGAGCTGTGCCGATTTAGTTATGTGTGTCCGTCGCAATTTTGGCCCGAAATTTTACATATTTTGTTTGTTAAACTAAACTAAAATGGACCAAAAATTGTTCTGCAAGTCTACAAGTCACAATTAAAGATCAATTTATACGGAATTTCCCATAAGGTTAGAGTTTAGGACAGGGCATAAACCTAGCATTGTGGATGGCCATCGGATAATATTTAGCGGTACAATTGTCAACGACTTTTATGTGATTTTTTTTTTTTTTTGATTACCTATCATGTGTAAATATAGGTCCAATGCCACCGGTCAAAAGCCAAATGTAAAATGTATGGATTTTTGCATCAACGGGGTTCTTCCAATATTCTATAGTGTTGAAGAGCATCACATGGTCGGTCACACGATGATAGCCTTTGCTTACTTGTTTTAAATACACATTTATATATACAAATGTTATTGTCCTGGATAATACTTAAGCGCTATTATAGCCTTACAAGTCCTAGCAAAAATATTCTTTAAAAACATCCTCGATTACAGCCTTGGTAGTATTTGAAATATATTATTTCAATATACTCCACTGTAGCCTTGCTATTCCTTCAGTAATTTATTCAAAAATTCTACGATTAAAGGTTGTATACTCCTTCAAATACATTTTTTAATAAACATATTTATCCTTGAAAAACTTTGAAAACAAAAAAATATAGTCCTTAAAAATCGATTAAACGAAATCACTATTACAGAAAATATTAAATAATCTTAAAAATATATTATTCTTCACCCTATAGACTTGATATTTCTTAAAGTGTAGCCTTGGTAGTCATTGAAAATCGTATATAGCCTTGTTAGTTCCTAAACTGTATTATTCTAAAAATCCACGATTACGACAGTGATAGTTGTTCAAAAGTATTATTCAAAGAATTCATTATTTTAGCTTTGACAGACCCTGGAAAAATTGATAATAGCATTTGAAAGTTATTATTTTTTGAAAATATTATTTAAAAAATTCACGATTATGTCCTTGATAGTCCTTGATAAAAAAAAAATTAAAATAATGTGATACCCTACAACATTGCAACATGTTAGAAGGCCTCGATTGGTGTGTCGATTGGCTTTAATTGTGTGATCATGAAATTGTTCCTGTTTTTTATTTATTTGAACCCCTAAATATTTTGCGATCATCTTCAAAAGCAAGAGGCCCCTCTGCATATCCAAATTTAGATTCATCTATATAATTTGCTTGTCTCCGATATTTGGCTATATTCGTCAACGAAATCAGTATAAAAAGACAGAAGTCGCCTTTTGTGTATTTCGGATATCGCCTGTAAGTAATGTTGGTATTTTTTGGTCCATTTCAACCCCTAAATATATTGCGGAAATCTTTGAAAACAATATGCCTAGCCCTTCTGAGCCTAACCCTACCCTTGTAAAAAAATTCGTTAGGATCGGACGATAATTGCAATCTAGTAAATAATATTACATAATATACAATTCAATATTATACGTCAAATTGAAAAAATCGCATGCGTTAAAAATATTAAAAAATAAAATAATGTCACAAAATACTACAAAATCTATATTAACATCATTGTTGGCATATTTTTATGCGATTTTTTAGATTTTATTCTTTTATGCCAAGAGGACATTCTGAATTGACAAAATTTGTTAAAATCGGTCCAGCCATTGTTGAGATATAAGCATCTTAGCAAACATCCCCTTCTTTTGAATATACATATTGCATATATTTCGCTATGTATATCCGATATATTTATTATTGGCATCTTCGTAACGGTCAGAAATGACCTTTTCATCTGTTTGTGATTTCGCAGGGATTAAAAATATTCGCGGTTTGATGGAAAATTTAACTTTTATTTAACACGAATGTTTTGGTCTATTTCACCACTAAATATTACCCGATGGAAGGCTTCTGCCCAGCCCTAAACCCTAGCCCCATGCTAACTTCCGCTTCGATTGGTATATAATTGCGATCATCTCCAACAGCAATAAGCTTCTATTCATATAGTGTTTTTGGGTATAAGAATCCGTAATTATTGCCTTGATAGTCCTTAAAAATAATATTTAAAAAATCACTATCCTAGCATATATACATGCATACACTTTTTCGTATAAAGAATCCACGATAATATCCAAGATAGTCCTTGAAAATTTTTATTTAAAAAATCAACAATAATAACCCCTACACTCATTCAAATATTTCCTTAAACCAGTAAAGAAAGTCCTAAAGTCGGGCGGGCCGATTTTATGATACCCTACACCACCTTGCTAATTTAGTAGAGCTGCGCATAACAATTAAAAGTTTTTATGGGAGAAGTCAATCATACACGCTATGATTAAATTTATAATTTAAAATTCAAAGGACTAAAAATGCCGAAGTATTTGTATCTTTTAAATTCGGACTTGTATTACCCATTTGGTGTACAATTAATTTGAATCAGATAAAGATATATATGGGATCTATATCCAAATCTGAACCGATCTCGATAAAATTTGACAAAGATATTTCTGAGCTGTATTTACATATATTTTCCTGAATATCGTTGTTACGGAGTGCATATTACTGCTGTGGGTAACAAATACAACAAATCGGATGAACAATATATATGGGAGCTATAGCTATATCTGAACCGATCTTTACCAAATTTGACATACTCAATTCGGTCGTAAGTGCCAAATTTCATCCCATTTGGGCAAATATTAGACGTTTGGTGCACTATCAAAGGTAAATCGGACGAAGTTATATATGGGAGCTATATCCAAATCTGAAGCGATCTCGATAAAATTTAGCAAATGTATTTCTGAGCTGTATTTGATATATTTCCCCAAATATTGTTGTTACAGAGTGCATATTACGGCTGCGGAGGACAGAAATAACAAATTGGATGAACAATATATATCTGAACCGATTTCGATCAAATTTGGCATACTTATTTTCAGGTCCAATCTGATCGTATGTACAAAATTCCATACTATTCGGACTGATATTACACGTTTGGTGCACAAAAAAAAAGCAAATCGGACGAAGATATATATGGGAGCTATATCTAAATTTTGACCGATTATCTCCAATTTCAATAGGGTTCGTTCTTGGGCCAAACAAATGAGTTGTGCAAAATTTCATCCTGATCGGGCAATAAATGCGAACTGTACTTTATTTACAAAAATACATGGACAGACCGACGGACGGACGGACATGCATAAATCAACTCAGAATGTGATTCTATGGATATCATCAAAAGGAGCTAAGGGTCTATCTCGTTTTCTTTTGCCTGTTACAAACAAATGCACAAAGACATAATACCCTGACAACCTTGTGGTGTAGGGTATAAAAATTTACCATTTGAGACTTAAGATATTATAAACATATTTTAATAAATGCAAAATAATCCAAGAAAATGCATGATTTAACGTTAATTAATACTTTTATAAAATATGTCACAATTTGAAAAATATTAAAATCTATTTATAGAAATCCGCGATTTTAATTTTCCATGCTCGATGTGGCTGTGGATGAAATGCCAATCTCAAGCCAAATTTTATGACGCGATAACAAATTCCGTTTTTTTTTTTCTATTTTTTTCCATGAGAATCGCATAAATCCCATAATAAGTTTACACCAACAGAACAGTGTTTAAACTCTCAATAGATGCAATTTGCTGTTAAGCAATTAAATTATAATACGGCTTAGTTCACTTCATATAATTACAATATCCGCTAAAAGACTAACATTTACAGCAAATCCTTATAAATGTTAAGCGCACACAAAATGAGCACACATATCTCGACGATTAACTTCGGTAAGCTGCTATTATAAGTAGTCCTCTGTGAAATAATAGGTAAATAATACATAAAGAGGGCACTTGCAAGGATTTACTCAAAGAATAGAACCAAAAATGAAAAATGCATTCAACTCAAAGAAGTCTCCTCTTCCTCGCTTCCTCTTCCCTCCGACACCCAGGCATTCGTCTCTGATCTGCTTTTGTAAATCCACATTCAAAGCCAAAACTAAATGAAACCAAAGAAAGTGTGCAATGTTTTTCATAGAATCAAGTCAAGAGCCAAAGGTTTATAATGACAGACGGAGAGAGACAAACAGACCGACTGACTGACAAACCGTTCGACGGCCAAGAGACCGGTACACACACACACACTCACAAAACAATACATTCATATATTTGTATGACCATAGCTTAATTTTAAATAGCAGCAGCAGCCAACCAGCCAGCCAACCAACCATTCAGATGTAGAAGGATGTCCTACAATGTTGAGGTAGTTGTCGTTTTCTTGCCACTGCCCAGGATGTCAGGGAGGTAAGGGATTTTGGTGAAATCCTTAATGAGCTTAAGACTTAAAAGTATCCCCCAAAAAGTGCAACTAATGACGAAACCAAACAACTTGTCATTGTAAAGTCAAAGAAAGGTTAAAATCAGCTTAAATACCTTTCAAGGAGATTTTTCAAACATTTGTACACAGCCCTCCTCAGACGTTGTTGTCTTCTTCGTCGTTCCATCCCATACTCTGGACAATTTGCCACTAAATTGAGTATTTGTATGTGGACGTTTGTATTTGTGTATGTTTGAATTTGTGGGTCATGAATTAATAATATTCAAATAGATTCACATTCGGATTAGATGACATCCTTTCAAATTGAACACAAGCCAAGAGACAGGCAGGCAGACAGACAGCCAGTCAGCAGTCATTCAAAGAGGCCAACTCAAGCTCAACACATTGATGATAAAATTCTGAGATGTCATAAAGACAGTATTTAAGATGTGGCAAGTGTTACAAATATTTAGAAATATTTTGGATATTAGGGTGGAATGACAAATTATACAGCAATAATTTCAAACAAAAATCATAGCGTGGATTTTTTTAATAATATTTTTTAAGTACTATAGAGGCTTGGATTTTTAAAAATTTGGGGAAATTTGGAAGGGTATTTATCAAGGACTATCAAGGCCATAATGGTGGATTTTTTAAAAAATATTTGTGAATGACGTTCAGGGCTGTAACAGTGTATTTTTTATATTTTTTTGCAAGGACTGCCAAGGCCATAATTGTGGATTAAAAAAAAAATAAAAAAATAAAAATCAGGGCTATAATCGTGGATTTTTTTAATTATCACGTATTTTTTAAATAATATTTTTAAAAGACTAATAAGGATATAATTACGGATTTGTTAAAAAATAGTTCAAGGACTATCGAAGCTATACTCGTTGATTTTTAAATTTTATTCTTCAAGAGCTACCAGAGTCATACTCGTTGATTTTTGAATTATATTTTTTAAGAACAATCAGAGTCATAATCGTGGATTTTTAAACCACATTTTTTAAGAACTTTCAGGTCCATTATTGGGGATTTTTAAATATTTGTTAAGAAGTTTAATAAACAATATTTTTAAGAGACTATCAAGGCTATAATTATGGATTTATTAAAACAATTCACGAACTACCAAGGTTATAACAGTGGATTTTTTTTTTTTTTTAAAGGACTATATATCCCTGCTATAATCGTTGATTTTTTAAATAATATTTTCAAAAGACTACCAAGGCTATAGTATTGGATTTATAAAAAAAAAAGTTCAAGGACTACCAAGGCCATAATCGTGGATTAAAAAAAATATTTTAAAAAGTAATCGTATAGGGGCCACAATCGTGGATTTTTTAAATAACATATTTCAAGGACTATCAAGGCTTTAATCGCGAATTTGCCTAATAAAATTTTTCAAAGCCTACCAAGGGCGTAAAAATGCATTAAAAAATATTTTTAAGAAATATAGGGGCTAAAATCGTGGCTTTTGATACCCTCCACCATAGTTTGTCATCCCGTTTGTAACACCTCCAAATATACATTTTAGACCCCACAAGGTATACCGGGTATGAGACAAACGCCATAGTTCATACATTTTTTTTTTAATTTTATTAAATGAAAGAAAAAATGTCGGAAATAGCATCAAATTTTAGAATAAGTTTAGATTTGTTCGAATTGGCCAATTAAGGCCTTCAGACGGCCAATGAAACCGTCAAACGCTGCCCGAATGTTGCTCTGCGGCATTTTGGCAGGTGGAAGTTTTGGAAGTGCTTGCCTGAGGTGATCGACACTTTGGTATTTTTAAGTGCCAACCTTGCATTCCAAAATACTCCAGACACAATAGTCCAACGGATTGGTATCCGGAGATTTTGTGCGCTGGAAATGAAGCGAGGAACCTCATTTTGTAACCATTCTTGGGATGCTATGGCGGCCCACACCATCACCATGGCCGGCGCTTGAGTTCTGGTGGCCAACGGAAGGTGCACATTTTCAGCTGACCTCTTTGGCAAGTGAACACGATCATTTTGTTTGTTTACGAACTACTGGACCACGAATGTTTTCTCATCGGACAAAACCAAATTCGACAGTTCATCACGGCCAAGCGAAGCAACTCTTTAGCTTTTTTGAGCCTATTTTCTTTCTGTTGCGGTGTAAATTCTTTCACTTTTTGGAATTTCATTGGCTCATTTTTCCATATTTGCCGAATGGAATATTGCGATATATTCAGCTCACGTGCCATTTTTCGGCCACAGCGACGCGTGTTTCGATCAAGTCGCTTCGCTTTTCGAACCATTTTTGCTGACGTTGCTGTTTTCTTCCGTCCGCTTCCTTGAAGTCGGGCTACGCTACCAGTATCACGGTAACGAGCGATGGTAAGAGGCACGCAGGATTTATTCACATCTAAATGCTGGAGTGCTCTAACGATAGCCTCTTGTGATTTTTCAGCCAATTATAAATAAATCACACTATCACGCTTTAATTCGATCACGAATAACTTTTGCCTGGAAAATTCTCACCAAAATGCTTTTGTACGCTTGTAAAGAATATAATGAGCTGTCACTGGAATAATTTTAACAGCTGTCGGACTAGTGGCTTAGAAATTACAGCAGTCTGAACTTGGTTGCACTTTGTTCATCTCACCCTGTATATTTTTAATCAGAATAAATTTCTATGTCGATTTGGCAATATTCGTCCGTCAGTGGAAATCACTGTAGCTTCCGAACGAAATGAAGTATATTGACACAATTTTCATAAAGTGCATATTATATCAGCAGGACTTTTGGTATTGAAAGTGGGTCATGTTAGTCCACGTTTTGGTATAGCCCCCACATTGTGGTATCTCCCTATTTTCGGTATATTAGTGACTTAAGCGACATTATTCACCGGAAATGTTTAAATTTGGTATTTGAAGTTTGAATGGATACTACACCATAAGACAGAAAATTGTCTGTACAGGTTCACGTCTTCGTATAGTCCTCATATACCGGTACCTCCCGATAGTCGGTATTTTGATGATTTTAGCGACATTATTCTCCAGAATTATTTCAAATTTGTTGATTTGAAGTTCGTAATGGATACTACAGCCTATGACAAAAAATTGTCTGCGCAGGTCCAAGTTTTGGTATAGCCCCCATATAATGGGAGGTATTTTGATGATTTTAGCTACATTATTCACCTATTTTTTTTCAAGTTTCTCATTTAAATAGTCGTATAGACTCTAAAATAATGGATATATTCGGTATTTTTAGGATTTTAACAGAATTTTCAACAAATTTTTTTATTTTTTTTTTTTTTTTTTTTTTTTTTTGTTTGAAAATTGCCACATTCGTTCCAAATGGTGTAGGGTATTCCAAGTTCGGACCGTCTGAACTTACAGCTTTTTTACTTTTTTAAATATTATTTTCAATTACATTCAATGCTACAGTCGTGCTTTTGAAATAATATTAAGGACTATCAAAGATAGCTTGAAATCGGAAATTTTTTAGGAATATTTTTTTCAAGGACTACAAGGGCTAGATTGTTGGATTTATATAAAGGACTATCAGAACTATCATCGAGAATTTCAAATAAAAGTGGCTTTAATCATGAACTTTTTCAATAACTATCAAAGCTTTGATCGTGGATTTTTTTAAATAATATTATTTAAGGGCTATGTAGTGGATATGTTTAAACAAAAACTTTCAAGGCCTATCAGGATTATAATCGTGAATAGTTAATAGTATTTTTCAAGGACAATCGAGGCAAAAATTGCGGAGATTTTTTTCTGAAAATTTTCAATTTTTTACATTTTCATAACACCCGTCTGTTAACCAGGGATCTATATGAATAAAGAATTTCATTTTAAACTCATAAATTTTACAAAACTCTTCCAAATTCGACAAACATGCCAGGCAGAATTCATTTGTCTAAACATCATCGTAATTCCTGACTTTGTGTACAAAATATGAATACTGAAATAAAAAGGAATTTAAATACATTCGTATCAAAATATTATTAGAATAAAAATGAATTGAATACAATATTTATTTTATACTTTGTTAGGTACTGAGAATAAAATTATGTGACACGAACTTTTAATAGTTTTTAAATGTAAATGAAAATTGGCTGTACAAATGTTGGAGTGGTCATGATACGAATCAATGGCTTAAGCAGGTTTGCTGGAGCTTTAGCTCGTCTATAGAGACTCGCTGGCCTTCAGCTCGTCTATAGAGGCTCCCTGGCCTTCGGCTCGTCTATAGAGGCTCCCTGGCCTTCAGCTCGTCTATAGAGACCCCCTGGCCTTCAGCTCGTCTATAGAGACTTCTTGGCCTTCAGCTCGTCTCTAGAGACTCCCTGGCCTTCAGCTCGTCTATAGAGACTCCCTGGCCTTCAGCTCGTCTATAGAGGCTCCCTGGCCTTCAGCTCGTCTATAGAGACTCCCTGGCCTTCAGCTCGTCTATAGAGACTCCCTGGCCTTCAGCTCGTCTATAGAGACTCCCTGGCCTTCAGCTCGTCTATAGAGACTCCCTGGCCTTCAGCTCGTCTATAGAGACTCCCTGGCCTTCAGCTCGTCTATAGAGACTCCCTGGCCTTCAGCTCGTCTATAGGGACTCCCTGGCCTTCCGCTCGTCTGTAGGGACTCCCTGGCCTTCCGCTCGTCTGTAGGGACTCCCTGGCCTTCAGCTCGTCTATAGAGACTCCCTGGCCTTCAGCTCGTCTATAGAGACTCCCTGGCCTTCGGCTCGTCTATAGAGACTCCCTGGCCTTCGGCTCGTCTATAGAGACTCCCTGGCCTTCAGATCGTCTATAGAGACTCCCTGGCCTTCAGCTCGTCTATATAGAGACTCCCTGGCCTTCAGCTCGTCTATAGGGACCACCTGGCCTCCAGCTCGTCTATAGAGGATCCATGGTCTCCAGATTGTCTATGATTGGGCTTTGGCTCGAGACTCCCTGGCCCTCAGACTCCTTGGGCTCTAGCTCGACTGTACAGACTCCTTGGACTTTAGCTCGTCTACAGAGACTCCCTGGCCGTTCAGGTCATCTATATATCCTTTTGCTTTTGCCTCGTCTATTTAGACTCTCTGACTTTCCGGACGTCTTCACCTCGTCTATAGGGACTTCCTGGCCTTTGCATATATATCTATTACAGTATTCTTTACAATAATCAGTTCTGACTAACTTATCTGCACAATAATCCTGCATGCCACTTTAGTTAACATTATTTATGCTTATACACTCAAATTTTTATTTACTTTGAAGTTCTGTTTTTTTTGTTTTCAGTGTTTTTTATGTTGTAATTTTATTTTGTTAACTCTTTGCCTTTTGCTAATGCACTTGTTTTTCAGTTACCCCATTTAAATTAGTTTGAAAAGCTTGGTTGTATAAATGTGGTGTATGGTTTTTATGGCTAACCTCGGTTTCATTCAAAAAATTTCATATTCATGTAAATGTTGATTCAAATGCGGATATGTAAGAGCAAACACACACACGTACTGTCTTTCGCTACCTACAAAAAGGACACACACCCACATAAACACCCAACTACCAAGATGATATAAAAATGGAATTATCACATGTCACAGGATTATATTGTGACGTCAAAAGTTATAGCTGTGTTAGTGTAACGGGACATACGTACATAAATATGAATCATATGTGTATTTGTTTCGGTGGAGAGTTTATTGTTTACTGTTCTCTTTTTCGCTGTTTCTGCAGCTTCCGATGAGGACCACCTTTAAAAAGCATGATGAAACGAAAAAAAAATCGCTGAGACTCATAAAAATAATGCTTAATTAGATGTTCATCATATAAAGCGCATTAACATATTGTAATAAAATTATATAAAAATAATAATAAAAACAAACAAAGAAGAAGCAACGTGAAGAAAAACACATACACACCAACACCCAACATTTTTAATGCCACTCATCATCATTAAAACGCTTTGAGGTTCTCATCGCCACACCACCAATACCACAACAACATTGTCTGATTTCTTTTGAGCCATAAAACAAGAAACAAAAAAAAACGAACGTGTTGCAAAGAAAAATTCAAAATCCATTCACATCTTTAAGCCAATACTGAGGTGTCATATTTTGATGACAGCTTATGATAATAAAAAAATTAAACTCCCATAACCATGGTGTATCAACATCTGAAGTGTTCAAGTTTGAAATAAGAAAACAAATAAAAAACTGTTAGTTCGACCGGTCCGAACTTTGAATACCCTCCACCATATGGAAAGAATTTGGCAATTTTCAAAAAAATCAAATTCCGGTAAAAATTCTGCTCAAATTTAAAAATACCGAATGTAGCCGTTTTATTAGGGTCTATGTGACGACGTGAACCTGCATAGAGTTATGTTTTATACTTGATGATAAAACACCATTGAATTTTTAAAATAAAACACTGTGTATTATATTAATTTAATTAATTATTTTTATTTATTATTACATTTTTTGCTAAGTTTACTAGTAAAGGTTTACCACACAACTCCGTTTATTTTACTAAATACATAATAATTTAAAGAAGATTACAATGAAATTATCAACAAAAACAAAAATAATATAATGGGAGTAGATGGAGAGTTAAAAGAGTTAAAGAGAGTATTGGCATTACATTGAGAGAGTAAAAGAGAAAGTGATTAAGTTAAGAGATATTTATATTGAATGAGAAATAAGTTTAAATATTTAAGATTACAATAAGTTAAGAGATATAAATAATGAGAATGAATATAAGAAGGGCAATAAGAGGGGTAGACGGATGTGACTATAGGCAACTTTTGTCATATGTATTACAAACTTTAAATACAAAATTGGAAACAATTCCGGTGAATAATGTCGCTAAAATCAACAAAATTCCGAATATCGTGAGGTACCGTAATATGGGGGCTATACGAAGACCTGGACCTGCACAGACAATCTTCTGTCATAAATTGTGATATGTATTACGAACTTTAAATACCAAACTTGAAACAATTCCGGTGAATAATGTCGCTAAAATAATCAAAATACCGAATATCGTCAGGTACTGTAATATGGGGGCTATACGACGACGTGAACCTCCACAGACAATCTTCTGTCATAGGCTGTAGTATCCATTACGAACTCCAAATTTGGAACAATTCCATTGAATAATGTCGCTGAAATAATCAAAGTACCGAATATCGGGAGGTACCATGATATGGGGGCTATACGCAGACGTGGACCTGCACAGACAATTTTCTGGCTTAGGCTGTACTATCCATTACGAACGTTAAATATCAAATTTTAAACCATTCCGGTGAATAATGTCGCTAGAATCATCAAAATACTAAATATCAGGAGGTACCTTTACCATGACCCATTTTTAAAGACATAAAAATCCACGATTTTAGTTCCTATAGTCCTCGGAAAATATTTGATAAAAATCCAGAATTATAGCTTTGATAGCCCTTGGAATAATATTTCTTAAAAATCCCCCATTTTAGATCTGATAGTCCTTGGAAAAATATTTGATAAAAATCCAAGATTATAGCCCTGATAGTGCTTGGGAAAATATTTAATAAAAATCCACGATTTTAGCTCCTATAGTCCTTGAAAAATATTTCATAAAAATCCAGGATTGTAGCTCTAATAGTCCTTGGAAAAATATTTAATAAAAATCCACGATTTTAGCTCCTAAAGTCCTGAAAACATATTTCATAAAAATCCAGGATTGTAGCTCTGATATTCCTTGGAAAAATATTTGATAAAAATCCACGATTGTAGGTCTGATAGTCCTTGGAAAAGTATTTAATAAAAATCCACTATTATATCTGACAGGCCTTGGAGCAATATTTCTTAGAAATATATTTGAAAATATTTTATAAAAATCCACGATTGTAGGTCTGATAGTCCTTGGAAAAGTATCCACTATTATATCTGACTGGCCTTGGAGAAATATTTCTTAGAAATCCACGATTTTAGCTCTGGCAGTCCTTGAAAAAATATTTCATAAAAATCCAGGATTGCAGCTTTGATAGTCCTTAGAAAAATATTTGATAGAAATCCGCGATTGTTGCTCTGATAGTCCTTGGAAAAATATTTCTTAAAAATTCGGGATTATATTATTATCTGATAGTCTTCGCAAAAATATTGTCCTTAAAAGTATTTCATAAAAATCCACTACTATAGCTCTTATAGTCCTTAAAATAATATTTGATAAAAAAAATCCGCAGTTGTAGCTCTGATAGTCCTCGCAAAAATATTAAAAAAAATCAAGATTATAGCTCTGGTAGATGTTGGAGAAATATTTCTTAAAAAATCCAGGATTATAGCTTTGATAGCCCTTTAAATAATATTTCATAAAAATCCACAGATGTATCTCTGATAGTCTTCGCAAAAATATTTGAAAAAATCACGAATATAGCTCTGATAGTCCTTCTTAAAAATCCAGGATTATAGTTTTGATAGTCCTTGAAATAATATTTCATAAAAAATCCACAGTTGTAGCTCTGATAGTCCTCGCAAAAATATTTGATAAAAATCTAAGATCATAGCTCTGATAGTCCTTAAAAGTATTTCATAAAAATCCATTACTATAGCTCTTATGGTCCTTGAAATAATATTTAATAAAAAAATCCACAGTTGTAGCTCTGATAGTCCTCGCAAAAATATTTGATAAAAATCTAAGATTATAGCTCTGATATTCCTTGGAAAAATATTTCTTAAAATCCGGGATTATAGCTTTGATAGTCCTTGAAATAATATTTAATAAAAAATCCACAGTTGTAGCTCTAATAGTCCTCGCAAAAATATTTGATAAAGATCTAAGATCATAGCTCTGATAGTCCTTGAAATAATATTTGATCCACAGTTGTAGATCTGATAGTCCTTGCAAAAATATTTGAAAAAATCACGGTTATAGCTCTGATAGTCCTTGCAAAACTATTTAATAAATATCCACGACTATAGCTCTACTAGTTCTTGGATAGTTATTGGAAAAATATTTCTTTAAAATCCACGATTTTAGCTCTGATGGTCCTTAGAAAAAATATTTAATAAATATCCACGACTTTAGCTCTGATAGTCATTGGAAAAATATTTAATAAAAATCCGCGACTTTAGCTCTGATTGCCATTGGAAAAATATTTAATAAAAATCCACGATTTTAGATCCTATAGTCCTTGAAAAAAATATTTCATAAAAACCCACGATTGTAGTTCAGATAGTCCTTGGAAAAATATTTTTAAGAATCCACGAAATATACTTTTCCGAAATGGAATACTTCAGACCATCACGTGTTTGTACAAGTAGGAAAATAAATGTTACAACGCTTGTGTCTCACAAATATTCCCACACAGACGTAACAATATCCTAAATAAATTACTTTATTGTTTTGTCTATTTGACTTTCATTGACATCATAAAATAAATAAACTTCCGAGGAAAAAAGGAAACTCAAGATCAACCATGAGTTTCTGTTTCATAAATCCTTATGGTACCAACAGAATCACAGAAGACAGTTTACCTCTTAACCAAAACCATCTGCGTAATTCTTTTTTATGATTCCTGTAATAAACACACGACGAAAACAACTTTTAACCAACACACATACACATTCGCGCATAACAGCTTCATAAACAATTTTATTAATTACTTGCTAACATCAGGAAAATAAACATATATATCAACATCATGAATTAGCAATGTCAAGACCACAGACCTGAAATGGAAATCATAAACTAGCAGAATTGACACCACACTTAACCACTACTAACATAACCTCTGTTCGTCTATTAATTGGCAATGTTCCTATCTAACTTTTGCTCTGTCTACGGTGCTTATGTAAAAAGTTTAATGGTAAAACGCAAAACATTCATGGGTACATATGTATGTGCAATAGTTTTTCGCGAAGCGTATTTGTAAGCGGATTCAACAATAACCGGAAATTGCTTCACTGATATGCGAAACTTTTAATAAACTGTCTGTGATAAAATCCACTATACGATGTCTATGTAAGAGATACGGTATTGTGGTGGTCCCAAGGGTTTTAATTTTATTTTGTGAATATGGAATTCTTGGTGTGGTGCAGGCAATTCTTTGATTTTTGTGGATATATGAGTGATTAGCATGTGCTTGCAACTTCATTAGTCTATCTTAATATTTCAGATTCGTTCCCACAGTTCGTGTTACGCTTTTTAGTACTCAAAATGTACAATTATCGTACATCGTACTAAACATTCTGCCTTTCAAGGTTTAATATATTATTTAAGTTTTCCTTTTTCGGAAGGATTAATAGGAAAATGTTTACGTTTTATACCAAAAAGTCTTCATAACCCTACAAATCAACAGTGACCACAATTCACATTTCAGCTCTTTTCCTTCACCCAATTCGAAATTTAGTAACATTTGGTACGCATATCCAAACCAATGAAAATTTCTCCATTCTAATACACAGTAAGTAACATTTAGTACTTTCCGTATAATTTAAGTACTCATTTGCAAGGTACCCATATCTAAAACCTAGAAACCAACAGTGACCTCAATGTCAAATTTCAGAATTTCAGCCCTTTCCCTTCACCCAATTCGAAATTTAGTAACATTTAATACGCATATCCAAACCAATAAAAATTTCTCCATTCTAGACACCAACAGTGGTACAAAGTAAGTAACGTTTAGTACTTTCCGTATAATTTTAGTACTCATTTGGAAGGTCCCCATACGTAAAACCTAGAAACCAACAGTGACCTTAATGTCAAATTTCAGAATTTCAGCTCTTTCCCTTCACCCAATTCCAAATTTAGTAAAATTTAGTTCGCATTTCCAAAACAATGAACATCTCTCCATCCTAGACACCAATAGTGATACAACATTAGTAACATTTAGTACTTTGCGTATAATTTGAGTATTCATTTGAAAAACCGCCTCCAGATCTCAAACTCAGAATAAAAATAACATCTATATCAATTTTCAGGATTTTAACTATATTCCTTCACCTGATACCAAATTTACTACTATTTAGTAATTTTCGTACTATAATACACAAACAAACGGCTTCACACGAACAGCGACTCTAAACACCAAATTTCAGATTTCAAGAACTATCTGTTCACCCAATACCAAATTGTACCAAATATAGTGCTATATAGTACTTTTTGAACAATTGTAGTTCGCAATACCCAAACAATGTCAACACCAGATACCAACATATACCTCAATATCAAATTTCGGGATTTCTGCTCTCTTCATTCACTTAATACCAAATTTTGTAGTGTTTAGTACTTTACGAACAATTATAGTACATATTCCCAAAAAAATTCTATTATCTGAAATCATTTGGGGAAAAAACTGCAACCAACTTCACACTGCTGTCATTTCTAAGCCACTCATCCGACAGCAGTTAAAATTATTCCAGTGAAAGCTCATTATATTGTTTACATTTTGGTATTTTTTTTTTTTTTAGAAAAATAGTTATTCGTGATGGAGTTCATGCGTGATAGTGTGATTTCTTTATATTTGGCTGGAAAACCACAATTGGCTATCGTTAGAGCACTCCAGCATTTAAATGTTAATAAATCTTGTGTGTCTCGTTCTATAGCTCGTTATCGTGATACTCGTAGCGTAGCCGGACGTGAAGGAAGTGGACGGAAGAAAACAGCAACATCAGCAGAAATGGTTCGAAAAGTAAAGAAGCGATTTGATCGAAACCCGCGTCGCAGTGGCCGAAAAATGGCTCGTGAGCTGAACATATCGCAATATTCAATTCGGAAAATATTGAAGAATGAGCTCAGGAAAAAAGCCACTGAAATTCCAAAAAGTGCAAGATCTCACACCGCTAGAGAAAGAAAATAGACTCAAAAGAGCTAAAGAGTAGCTTTGCTTGGCTGAAAGTGGTATGCTGCCGAATTTGGTTTTCTCAGATGGGGAAAACATTCGTTGTCCAGCAATTTGTAAGCAAACAAAATTATCGTGTTTACTTGCCATAGGGGTCAGCTGAAAATGTGCACCTTCGGCTGGCCACCAAGAACTCAAGCGTAGTCCATGGTGATGGTGTGGGCCGCCATAACAGCCGATGGTCGCTCTCAGTTCGTATTAATCGACCGTGGCATCAAAATAAATGCCGAATATTATCGTGAACATATTCTGGAGGGTGTATTAAAGCCTTGGGCTTTTTTTTTCAAGACCTATCAAAGACCTAAACGTGGATTTTTTAAAAATATTTTTTCAAAGCCTATTAATGACCTAAACGTGGATTTTTTAAAAATATTTTTTCAAGGCCTATTAATGGCCTAAACGTGGATTTTTTAAAAATTTTTTTTCAAAGCCTAAACGTGGATTTTTTAAAAATATTTTTTCAAAGCCTATTAATGACCTAAACGTGGATTTTTTAAAAATATTTTTTCAAGGCCTATTAATGACCTAAACGTGGATTTTTTAAAAATATTTTTTCAAAGCCTATTAATGACCTAAACGTGGATTTTTTAAAAATATTTTTTCAAGGCCTATTAATGGCCTAAACGTGGATTTTTTAAAAATATTTTTTCAAAGCCTAAACGTGGATTTTTTAAAAATATTTTTTCAAAGCCTAAACGTGGATTTTTTAAAAATATTTTTTCAAAGCCTAAACGTGGTTTTTTTAAAAATATTTTTTCAAAGCCTAAACGTGGATTTTTTAAAAATATTTTTTCAAAGCCTAAACGTGGATTTTTTAAAAATATTTTTTCAAAGCCTAAACGTGGATTTTTTAAAAATATTTTTTCAAAGCCTAAACGTGGATTTTTTTAAAAATATTTTTTCAAAGCCTATTAATGACCTAAACGTGGACTTTTTAAAAATATTTTTTCAAAGCCTATTAATGACCTAAACGTGGATTTTTTTTAAAAATATTTTTTCAAGGCTTATTAATGACCTAAACGTGGATTTTTTAAAAATATTTTTTCAAGGCCTATTAATGACCTAAACGTGGATTTTTTAAAAATATTTTTTCAAAGCCTATTAATGGCCTAAACGTGGATTTTTTAAAAATATTTTTTCAAGGCCTATTAATGGCCTAAACGTGGATTTTTTAAAAATATTTTTTCAAGGCCTAAACGTGGATTTTTTAAAAATATTTTATCAAGGCCTATTAATGACCTAAACGTGGATTTTTTTAAAAATATTTTTTCAAAGCCTATTAATGACCTAAACGTGGATTTTTTAAAAATATTTTATCAAGGCCTATTAATGACCTAAACGTGGATTTTTTTAAAAATATTTTTTCAAAGCCTATTAATGACCTAAACGTGGACTTTTTAAAAATATTTTTTCAAGGCTTATTAATGACCTAAACGTGGATTTTTTTAAAAATATTTTTTCAAAGCCTATTAATGACCTAAACGTGGATTTTTTAAAAATATTTTTTCAAGGCCTATTAATGACCTAAACGTGGATTTTTTTAAAAATATTTTTTCAAAGCCTATTAATGACCTAAACGTGGACTTTTTAAAAATATTTTTTCAAGGCTTATTAATGACCTAAACGTGGATTTTTTTAAAAATATTTCTTCAAAGCCTATTAATGACCTAAACGTGGATTTTTTAAAAATATTTTTTCAAGGCCTATTAATGACCTAAACGTGGATTTTTTTAAAAATATTTCTTCAAAGCCTATTAATGACCTAAACGTGGATTTTTTAAAAATATTTCTTCAAGGCCTATTAATGACCTAAACGTGGATTTTTTTAAAAATATTTCTTCAAAGCTTATTAATGACCTAAACGTGGATTTTTTAAAAATATTTTTTCAAGGCCTATTAATGACCTAAACGTGGATTTTTTTAAAAATATTTCTTCAAAGCCTATTAATGACCTAAACGTGGATTTTTTAAAAATATTTTTTCAAGGCCTATTAATGACCTAAACGTGGATTTTTTTAAAAATATTTTTTCAATCATCATAAATAACAAATAAGCAAAGCGGATTCAATCCAACCTTTGTTATGTTATCTAGAACCTTTAAAAATTAAATTAATGAATCATATTTTCCTTAAATAAATATGTTATTTATTACATGTATGTCCACAGCAATTTAAGCACACATCTGGTCTATCCTCTGCATAAAACTACAACTCAAACTCCTTCTGCACTATGCTGCTAATAATATGCAAACAAAACCGTCACATTTCACATGCAAACACACACGCACACACATATGGGAATAAAATCTTCAAAGCTATTCCTGAAGATATACCGTGACAAGAAAAAGTTAAACATTGGCAGTGCATATCGTTTAGATCCTCCCACAAGACTTGTTTCAATTAAATGTTGCTCCCCAATGTTGTGATAGATGAGATGAGCATGTATGTGTGTGCGTTTTTAGTCCTATTGACTTCTGGTGGCAGTGTACGAGTGTGCGTGTGTGTGTGATAACCCATCGTTATCTCGGCGAAGCCCTTCATAGCCCATCAACAACAACAACTCTCATGTGCTATAAAACCATATTATTACTGATTTATGGTGGGGATTATTATTCTTGAACGGTTTGGTATGTTTTAAGCATTTGTTATTGGATTTTATGCATGTGCGACGACGACAACAAAGCCCACATTTAACAGAAGTAATGTCTTCTACGTTCTACACATGTCCGCCATACGCCCATTTTTTCCAAGAGGACTAGGAGCTACGTTGTCGATGATAGCAAAGATTGCAGAGGATATGTGAATCCAAGAAAGAAAAAACGCACTAACAACTATAACATTGTCAAACAGAGAGCGAGAGCAAGACAACGTTTTGTTGTCGATTTGCAACAAGTCTCCATGTTCTTCTGTCTACACGAGAGATTCTAACCACCAGCACCATCCGCAAATGTCGTTTATTTTTCTTTCTTATTTTGCCCAACCGATTTGATTGCAGTATCTATATTTTCGTTGGTAATGCAACAATTTTACTATAAAGTACAGGATTTAGCAGAAAAACTTGGTCAGCAGCCATTGAAGACATTCGCTGTTGGGAAGGATGCAGTAGGAAGTATGATCAGTGTTGCCATTACATAGTTTTGTTAGAAATAAATCTAAATCAATGCGAGTCGAGAAAATTCCTTTTGTATCAATATTTATACCCTACAACACTATGTGTTAGGGGTATTATAAGTTTGATTGGGCCAAAAATTATGTAACACCACGAAATATTGGTTTCCCACATAGGAAAGTATACATGGATCTTCCTATCTCGCCGAGCTGAGTCTATCTAGCTATGTATGTCCGTCAGTCCATGTTAATTTGTAATCACTCTACAGGTCACAATTATGGCCCGATCTTCACGAAATTTAGAATGGAGGTGGGGCTAGGGTCAGAATAGAACCCTATTTCTTTTGGAGATGATCGCATAATATTTAGGGGTTGAAATGGACCAAAAACTGAAAAAATTCCTGATTTTGCAGGTCGCAATTATAGACTAATCTACAGGTCGCAATTATAGACCAATCTACAGGTCGCAATTATAGACCAATCAAAGCAAAAGTTAGCATGGGGCTAGAGCTTAGGGCTGGGCAGAAGCCATCCAATTTTGGTCGACGGGTAATATTTAGTGGGTGAAATAGGCCACAATATTTGTGTTAAATAAAAGTCAAATTTTCCATTAAACCGCGAATATTTTTAATCCCGGCGAAATAACAAATAGACGAACAGGTCAATTCTGACCGTTACGTAGATGTCGATAGTAAATATATCGGTTATATATAGCGAAATATATACAATGTGTATATACAAAGGAAGGGGATGTTAGTTAGAATATATCTCTTATATCTCAAGAATGGCTGGACCGATTTTGACAAATTTTGTCAATTCAGAATGCCCTCTTGAAATAAAAGTATAAAATTTAAAAAAAAAAATCTCAGAAAAATATGTTAATAATGATGGTAATATAGATTTTGTAGTATTTTGTGACATTTTTTTTATTTTTTCATATTTTTTATCGCATGCGATTTTTTCAATTTGACTTATAATATGTTGTAATGTTTTTTCAGCTTACAACACAGGTTGGTTATATTATATAAGTATTGCAAATATCGTCCGATCCGATTCACAAGGGTAGGGTTGGCCTCAGAAGGGCTGGGCCTATTGTTTTCAAAGATGTCCGCAATATATTAGGGGGTTGAAATGGACCAACAACTAAAAATTGTCCTGATTTTGCAGCCGTTATAAAGGTCACAAATAGAAACCAAAGGACACGAAATCTCGCATAAAGTTAGATTTAGGACAGCGGGTACCATGTGAAATTCTGTGTGAAAAATACCAGCATTACTTACAGGCGATATCCGAAATACGCAAAAGGCGAACTTCTGGCTTTATTATGAGATTTCGTTGACGAATATAGCTAAATATCGTAGGCAAGCAAATCATTATAAATTTGGAGATACAGAGGGGCGTCTTGCTTTTGGAGATGACCCCAAAATATTTAGGGGTTCAAATGAACCAAAAAGAGAAAAAATTTCTTAATCACACAATTGAACCCAATCAATGTTGTGGGGTATTACATAGTCGGCCTCGCACGACTATAGCCTTTGCTTACTTGTTTTGAATATTATTGTTCGCACAAAAATGCAGATATTGACGGACGTGCTGAACCTATCAGATAAACAAAACCTATTTTCAGGATATGCTGTAGGAATAAAAACCGTTCCTTTTAAAGCTTACCGTCCGACTATATTTGGAATATCTATTAAATACAAACACCATGACAACCCTTATAGACACACAATCGCAGGCAAACCGGCAGACAGATAAAACAAGAGAAAGGAGGGGAAAATGTTACACACTATCAGGCTATGTAATCGACATTTGTTGCGCCTCCACTACAAAAAAATGCACACATACACACTCAGACAAACTCAAGTGCTTTGGCAACAACGACGACAACAAAAACATACAACCTTTGATGACGATGAGTATCTGGGCCATGTCAGGCAGCGGTGCATGCCTTCCGACACGGAGCATTTGAAACAACTGCCTGTTGCATTGAGATATCCTAGGGCACAATGGTGGATTATATGTTTAAAGTATGGTCATGTGGTGATTACGTGGCCCACCATTCCCTACCATGGTAGGCGGTTTTCTTTTCTTAAATACCCACCCAGTTTGGGCGAGATGCTGCTTTTGCACGGCTTTGTCGTTTGCTTTGTGTGGTGTTTTATTAGAAACGTTTCACCTTCTTCTTTTCGTTCGCTCTCTCGCCCGCCTGTGCATTCACTGCACGTCGGTGTGCGCATCTTATTACCTGATACCAGTTAAGCTTCGATTAAGTATATTGTGTGAATGGTTTAAGTTTCCGTTATTCTTTTTTCTCTCCATTTATTGTTGCAGATACATACATATCACGATGATCTCTTTGCGCTGAGAGGCTAAATACAATATATTATCCTGGCTGGATTTTATATTGTATTTTCATTGTAATTGTGTCAGGGAAATAAAACGAAGTCAATTGATGATAAATTACCTGAGGGCATGCATTTATTTGCACAAATGATTAATGAATGCGATTTCGATTTAAAAGTAGTTGGGGCTCAGGAGTCAGTGCTGTTGAAATTATTAAATTTCTCATGATGTATGGATAGGTCAGGAGGTTGTTACAAGAAAACTGATATGACAATATCGACCCAATGGAGCTTGAATTTATATAAATCAACGTTGCAGAAGAAAATATATTCACAAAGGAATGCAATTACAGTTCCGGGAATTTCAATTAATATTTTAAGAAAAATCCTAAAAAAGTCAAAAGGGATTTTTATAGAAGACTCCGAATTAATAAATATCCTTATAATCCTTGTCTTTTCTTGTATATCTCCACCTGGGTAGTTATTATCCTTGTATATTGGGGGCGTATTATGTTCTTCTGCAGCTATGGTATTGTGTTCCCTAGCTTGAGTACTAATTAGGGTCTCTTGCAGTTGCAGTGTTGCATATTACATATCCCAGCCTTAGTAGTTGTTAAGGTCTCTTACAGTAGTGTCATTGCGCATCCTTTTATACCCTCTGTCGTATGGCAAAAAGTGACTTATCGGAATAATGGTTTTATATCCTAGGTCTCTTTGGACCAAATCCATTTCAAGACATTTGGTGTCGATCTAGGCATGTCCGTCCATTTGTCTGTCTGGCTGGCCTACGTACGATAACTCTCGAAGGGAGTATCCGATTTGGTCGTACATCAGATAGACAATATGGAAAGGATAATCCGATTTTTCTCCAACTTTCAAAATTCTAATATTTGCATAAATACCAGGTCAGGTGAGGAAATTGACAATATCGGTCCACTCCATCAAGTACTTCCCCCACGAAGGGTCAACGTTGTGAATAATTATAAAAAGGTATGTAAGAATCCGATTGTCTCCAAATTACACAGATCACAATATTTTTATTAATCCAAGGTCTGGTATGAAGATGGAATGTATCGGTCAACTTCTGGTTGACCTCCCCCACATAGGTTGACCCTTTGAATATCCATGAAGCATTGAAAGGCGAAATTAATATCCGATTCCATTAGAACTTTGCACATCTAAATATTTCCATCACTACAAGATCTGTTATAAAGAAGGTTGATATCGGACCATTCCTTCTGGTACCTCCGTCACAAAGGGTAGAAGTTTTAAATAACCCAAATGATTATAAAATCCGAAATAAGCATCTTAATTTCTGTTATGATTATTCAAATTGTTGGCCTTCTATGGAGTAGGTACAATACGAAATATACAATATTAGACCTACTCCATAGAGGGCCAACAATTTGAATAATCATAACAGAAATCAAAATATATTTAAATAATCGAACATTGGCTGAGGGTATAGATCTGTCGGCAAACCGACTGATATTTTTTTACTTGTTAGAGTACATACAGGGTTGCCCATATTCGACGGACCCATGATTTTTTTAAATCAAAGAAAAGAAAATAAAAATTTGGCGGTTGGCAATGTTAATCATTTAATTTGTTCCAAGTAGATTTGTTTACATAAATTTTTGAATATGATATCTCTCAAATGGCCGCCTCTGGCGTTGATGACGTATTGTGCCCTTTTTGCTGAATTTTCCATCGTCTTTGCCAACATTTCGGCCGGAATAGCGGCTATTTCTTCACGAATGTTGTCCTTGAGCTCTTCTACGGTCCTTGGCTTGTTAACGTAAACCTTTGACTTCAAATATCCCCACAAGAAGAAGTCAGGCGGCGTCAAATCGGGCGAACGCGGTGGCCAGTCCAAATCACCACTTTTCGACATCAAACGGCCCGGAAACAAATTCTTCAGAAAATCGATTGTTATGCGACTTGTGTGCGGTGGAGCGCCGTCTTGTTGAAACCAGAACTGCCTCATACGCATTCGATGAATAATTGGCATCAAAAAATTGGTCATCATGTCGCGATAACGCTCCTGATTGATAGTAACAGAATGGCCATTTTCATTTTGGAAGAAAAACGGCCCAATGACAGTTTTCGCACTAACGCCGCACCAAACTGTGACTTTTTCGTCATGAAGAGGCACTTCTTGAATCTCCTGAGGATTTTCAGTGGCGTAAAAACGGCAATTTTGCTTATTTACGGTCCCATTCAATGTGAAATGGGCTTCATCGGACATGGTAATTTTGTTCCAAAATTGCAGTGGTGTCCCTGCATAAATTTGTTTTCCTGCAACCGAAGTCTTGTGTATCCTTGTATATTCTTGCTGCTGTAGCGTTGCGTTTTCTTGAAGTAGAATCATTACATATCCTTCCTTTAGTACTTGTTAAGGTATCTTAGAGTAGTATCCTTACGCATCCATTTATATCTTTTCTGGGGTAGAACCCTTGTCTATCCAATTTTCATTCTGGCCAGAGCACGTATTGAGGTATCTTGCAGTAAAGTCTTTGCATATCTTTGTTGGCATTTGCTTGAAAAGTTATTAAGGCCTCTTTTATTAGTAGCCTTGTGTATCCATATATATGAAAAAAAAAAAATAAAATAAATATTAAACGAGTAAGCAAAGGCTATAGTCGTGCAGGGCCGATTATGTGATACCCTACAACACCACAATCTGATAGAAGCCCTCTTATGTCCAAATCCATTTTGGGAGATTTCGTTTTTGAAATTACGCTGTTAGTTGTTGTCGCCCATTTACAGCTGAAGATAATCCAATGGTCATCCAAAATGTTAAACTTTTTTCCTGTCCTTAACTCTCTTCTCAGGCATGTCGATTGGCTTCAATTGTGTGATCAGGAACATTTTTCTGTTTTTAGTTCATTTGAACCCCTAAATATTTAGCGATCATCTCCAAAAGGAAGAGGTCGCTCTGTTTCTCCAAATCTAGACTAATCTATATGATTTTTTTGTCTACGACATTTGGCTATATTCTTCCACGAAATCAGCATAAAAAGCCGGAATTTCGCCTTTTGTGTATTTCGAATATCGCCTGTAAGTAGTGTAGGTATTTTTTACACAAAAGTAGTGGTCCATTCTATCCTCTGTCCTAACTCTAACTTCATGCGAGATTTCGTGTCCTTTGATTTCCATTTGTGACCTTTATAACGGCTGCAAAATCAGGAAAATTTTTTGGTGTTGGTCCATTTCAACCCCTAAAATGTATTTCGGACATCTTTGAAAACAATAGGCCTAGCCCTTCTAAGTCTAACCCTACCCTTGTGAAAATTTTCGTGAGGATCGGACGATAATTGCAATCGATAATAATAACTCCAACCTGTGTTGTAAGGTGAAAAATATCACAAAATATACACTTCAATATTATAAGTCAAATTAAAGAAATCGCATGCGATAAAAATTATGAAAAACTAAAAAATGTCACAAAATACTACAAAATCTATATTAACATGATTATTGGCATCTTTTAATGCGATTTTTTTAGATTTTATTCTTTTATGCTACGTGGGTATTCTGAATTGACAAAATTTGTCAAAATCGGTCCCGCCATTCTTGAGATATTAGGATTCTAGCTAACATCCCCTTTCTTTGCATATATACATTGTATATATTTCGCTATATCTATCCGATATATTTACTATTGGTATCTATGTAACTGTCAAAATAGACCTGTTCGTCTATTTGTGATTTCGCCGTGATTAAAAATATACGCGGTTAAATGAAAAAATTTATTTTTATTTAACACAAATGTTATGGTCTATTTCACCCACTAAATATTGCCCGATGACCATCAAAATTGGAAGGATTCTGCCCAGCCTTAAGCTCTAGCCCCATGCTAACCTCCGCTTCGGTTGGTTTATAACTGCAACCTGTAGAGCAACTGCAAAATCAGGAAATTTTTCAGTTTTTGGTCCATTTCAACCCCTAAATATTATGCGATCATCTCCAAAAGAAATTGCGACCTATAGAGTGATTACAAATTAACATGGATAGACGGACGGACGGACATACATAGCTAAATCGACTCAGCTCGGCGAGGTGGGAAGATCCATATATACTTTCCTACGTGGGAAACCAATATTTCGAGGTGTTACATAATTTTTGGCCCAATCAAACTTATAATACCCCCAACACATAGTAGGGTATAAAAAATAGTTTTAGAGTTAATGCCGTATTTCATGTTAGTTTATGCAAAATTCTTGTACAATTTTCGGAAACCGTAGTTTAAATTTTTAAAATCACTTTTGAATGACTTGATATTGTCAAATTATACTGTTCTAATCTTGTTAGTCCTTTGTGTTTCCAGTAAACAATTATATCCACCATAGTTTTTTTATCATATAGTTTTTTTTTTATCACATTCCGTTTTTTTTTATTAGTGGCTCTTTATTAGTATTATTTAACATTGCAAAGCGCCTATTCAACTGAAAACCTAAAGATAATAAATATTTTCAAAACTATCTACAAAATATGACCATGTAGATGTGTTCGTGTGTTGATATTTGCCATACAGAATCATAGCCAAATGTGGTTGCCTTTTTATTGGCCTTGTGCCAAAGTATCAATCATTACCATGCTGTCGTCAAATGGACTTTTAATGTGAAAATAATGTTAGCAAATTAATTTTCTGTTTTCATATTGGCAAAGAGACAAGAGATCACAGGTTTTCTGTACTTTGAATAAAATAATAATTTCAAATTCGTTTTATCAAAATATTGTTTTTGTTAAATTAAAATGTGCCACAAGATTGTGTGGCGGAGAAAATTTATTTTGAGGTTTAAACCCAAAGAGTACAATTAATCAAGAAACAAATTTAAAAGTTAAATTTTTGAAACTTATCTGAACCGATTTTTATGAAATTAAAGGCTAATTTAAAACGGTAAAAACAAACTTTTAGTACCCTCCACCATAGCATAGCATAGAGGAAACAGTTTTATATAAAATTATCTGAATTCAAACACCGGAGCTAGAACCAATTAAGACCTACAAATGCCAAATTTTAAACAAATCCGTGGAAAAATGAGGCAAAAATGATCAAAATAACGAATATCGGGAGATACTGCAGGCAATACCACTTACCATACCATGTATTTTCAATGCTAACCATTCTAGACACAATACCAATTATTCTGCCAATTTTTGAAGCTCTATGTCAAATAATGTGATCTGTATCGTGATTTCAGCCGTAAAACAGACAGAGAGACAGTCAGATGGACAGATTTAGAATTTTACGAATTCTACGACGTAAGTAAGTATCTGTGGGTCATAATGGGTTGTAGCTCCAGTGGCGAAACATTGTATGTATAGGTCCACGTTATCGTATAGCCCCCATATAACGGTATTCGGCATTTTGATGGTTTTTGCCACATTTTCCCACGGATTGGTCTAAAAATTGGTATTTTTAGTTCCTAATGGGTTCTCGATGCTGTGGCGGAACATAGCATGTGTAGGTCCACGTTTTCGTATAGCCCTCACAGAATGGTACATCCGGATATTCGACATTTTGATGTTTTTTGTCACATTTTACTACGTATGTGTCTTAAATTTGTTATTTGTAGTTCATACTGGGTTCTAGCCCTGTGCCAGAACATTGAATATTTCGCTCGACGTTTTCCTAAAGCGAACATATAACTATACACATCGATATTTTGATAATCCTAGTCACATTTACTCACATACAGGTTGAGATGAAAAACCTGCAACCAATTCCGTCCGACAGCTGTTAAAATTATTCCAGTGAAAGCTCTTTATATTGTTTTCAAGCGTACAAATGCATTTTGGTGAGAATTTTCCGGAAGAACAGTTATTCGTGATGGAATTCAAGCGTGATAGTGTGATTTCTTTATATTTAGCTGGAAAACCACAAGTGGCTATCGCCGAAAAATGGCTCGTGAGCTGAACTTATGGCAATATTCCATTCGGCAAATATTGAAAAATGAGCTCGGAGTAAAGCCATTGAAATTCCAAGAAGTGCCAGAACTTACACCGCAACAGAAAGAAAATAGACTCAAAAAGAGCTAAAGAGTTGCTTCGCTTGGCCGAAAGTGGTGAACTGCCGAATTTGGTGTTCTCCGATGAGAAAACATCGTGTTTACTTGCCAAAGAGGTCAGCTGAAAATGTGCACCTTCGGTTAGCCACCAGAAATCATGAGCCGGCCATGGTGATGGTGTGGGCCGCCATAAAAGCCAATGGTCGCTCTCCGCTCATATTAATCGCCACCCAAGAATGGTTACAAAATGAAGTTTCTCGCTTCATTTCCAGCGCACAATGGCCACCAAAATCTTCGGATACCAATCCGTTGGACTATTGTGTCTGGAGTATTTTGGAAAGCAATGTTGTCACCAAAATATACCAAAGTATTGATCACCTCAAGCAAGCTCTTCGCCGGAAATGGGCTAAAATACCGCAGAACAACATTCGAGCGTCGTGTGACGGTTTCATTAGCCGTGTGAAGGCTATAATTCGTGCCAAAGGTGACTAATTCAAACAAATCTAAACTTATTCTAAAATTTGATGCTATTTCCGACATTTTTTGCTTTCATTCAATAAAATTTTAAGATAAATTAAAAACTTATGGCGTTTGACTTCGTTCCAGTTTTTTTTATCTCACCCTGTATCCCCTCCAGGGACAGACATCAGATGCTGCTCGAAAATACCCCTGCCAAATTTCATCTGATTATTATGTACCTTAGATATACATTTTCATCCGATTTTACTGCTATTGCTCACCATATATGTAATATCAGCCCAAATTAAATAGATTTTTTCATATTCTCGAAACTCGGTCCGGCATTGTTCCAAGAAATATGTTTTAATATAATACTTATCGAAGTCATATCATGCTCTATACAGCAATGTTGTTTGGTTCATATTTGGTTTGATCTACTTCACATGAACTTTATTGCTACGTGAGCTCTACTAAATAGGTATCATGGTAAAGGGTATCATATGGTCGGCCCCGTCCGATTATTGACCTTTTCATACTGGTTTACCTAATGGCGGAGGCCAAAACGAACTTAATGTTTTTCTTTTCATGTTTTGAATATTTATACCCCACAACACTATTTGTTAGGGGTATTATTAGTTTGATTGGTCCAAAAATTATGTAACACCTCGAAATATTGGTTTCTCACATAGGAAAGTATATATGGATCTTCCTAGCTCGCCGAGCTGAGTCGATCTAGCTATGTATGTCCGTCCGTCCGTCTATCCATGTAAATTTGTAATCACTCTACATGTCGCAATTATGGCCCGATCTTCACAAAATTTAGAGTGTAGGTGGGGTTAAGGTCAGAATAGAACCCTATTTCTTTTGGAGAGGATCGCATCATATTTAGGGGTTGATATGAACCAAAAACTAAAAAATGTCATGATTTTGCAGTTGCTCTACAGGTCACAATTATAGACCAATCGAAGCGAAAGTTAACATGCGGCTAGAGCTTTGGGCTGGGCAGAAGCCATCCAATTTGGATGGTCATCGGGTAATATTTAGTAGATGAAATAGAGCATAACATTTGTGTTAAATGAAAGTCAAATTTTCCATTAAACCGCGAATATTTTTAATGCCGGCGAAATCACAAATAGACGAACAGGTCAATTCTGACCGTTACGTAGATGCCAATAGTAAAAATATCGGACATAAAAAGCGAAATATATACAATGTATATATACAAAGGAAGGGGATGTTAGTTAGAATGCTTATATCTCCGGAATGGCTGGAGCGATTTTTACCAATTTTGTCATTTTAGAATGCCCTTTTGGCATAAGAGAATAAAATCTAAAAAATCGCATAAAAAGATACCTGTAATGATGTTTATATAGATTTTGTAGTATTTTGTGGTTTTTTTTTTTTTAATTTTTTTATCGCAAGCGATTTTTTCAATTTGACTTATAACATTGAAGTGTATATTTTGTAATTTGTTTTCACTTTATAAGACAGGTTAGGGTTATTTATATACAGATTGCAATTATCATTCGATCCTCACGAAATTTTTGACAAAGGTAAGGTTAGGCTCAGAAGGGCTAAGACTATTGTTTTCAAAGATGTCCGCAATATATTTAGGGGTTGAAATGAACAAACAACTAAAAATGTTCCTGATTTTGCAGCCGAAATAGAAACCAAAGGACACTAAATCTCGCATGAAGTTAGAGTTTAGGACAGCGGGTAGAATGGACCACTACTTTTGTGTGAAAAAGTACCAAATGAACCAAAAACAGAAAAATATTCCTAATCACACAATTGAAGCCAATCGACACGCCTAAGACGAGAGTTAAGGACAGAGAAGAAGTCTAGCATTTTAGATAACAATTTAGCTGTAAATTGATCACAACAACTAACAGCACGACGGAGTGCGCAAATATTGGGCATATGTCCCTGGTCAAAAAACTAAGGCTAATATCTTGGCAGTGTTCTATGACATAATTTCAAAAGGGAAATCTTCCAATATAGATTTGGACATAAGGGGGCTTCTAATGTATTTTAGTGTTGTAGGGTATCACATGGTCGGCCCCGCACGACTATAGCCTTTGCTTACTTGTTTTACATAGTCTTTCCTTTAGCCAACCTTTAAGTTTCTCACATGTTAAACTATCATGTCCTCTTTTTATTCCCTCCACCTTGGAAAGGAGGGTATATTAACTTTGTCATTCCGTTTGTAACATCCTTAAATATTCGTCGTAGACTCCATAAAGTATATATATTCATAATCAGCATAAAATTCTAAGTCGATTTAACGATGTCCGACTGTCTGTCTGTCTGTTGAAATCACGATACAGCCCACATTATTTGACGTAGAGCACCAAAATTTAGCAGAACAATTTTTAATGTGTCTAGGATGGTTGATATTGAAAATGAGATATATCGGTCAACGTTCTGGTATAGTCCCAATATAACGGTAACTCCCGATATTGGGTATTTTGATGATTTATACCATATTTTTCACGGATTTGTCTGAAAATTGGTATTTGTAGGTCATAACGAGTCCCTGTGCGTGTGGCAAGACATTGCATGTATAGGTCTACGTTTTGGTATAGCCCCCATATAAGGGTACCTCCCAATATTCGGTATTTTGATTATTTTTGCCACATTTTTCACGGATTTGTCTGAAAATTGGTATTTGTTGGTCATAATGGGTTCCAGCTCCGGTGGCGAAACATTGCATGTATGGGTCTACGATTTGGTATAGCCCCCATATAACGGTACCTCCCGATATTCGGTATTTTGATGATTTTTGACACATTTCTTCACGGATATGTCTAAAAATTGGTAGTTGTAGATCATAATGGGTCCCAGTTCGTGTGGCGAATCATTGTAATTTTAGGTGCACGGTTTGGTATAGCCCCCATATAACGGTACCTCCCGATATTCGGTAATTTGATGATTTTTGCCACATTTTTTCACGGATTTGTCTGAAAATTGGTATGTGTAGGTCATAATGGGTTCTAGCTCCTTTGGCGAAACATTGCATGTGTAGTTCCACGATGTGGTATAGCCCCCATATAACGGTACCTCCCGATATTCAGCATTTTAATGGTTTTTGCTACATTTCTTCTAATGTTTCCTTTACCCTAAGGTGGAGGGTATTAAAAATTTGGCCCGGCCGAACTTAATGTTTTTTTAATAGTTTAATATATCTTACATTATTTAAATATAGATTATTTTTGGTTTCCATTGATGCGATGAATCCCGAAATCAGTACATGTGTACTTCGTACATATCTACAGTTTTATTGCCAAAACTTTTGGCATAAATTTAAATGATTTGTATTTCCACGCAGTGTATGTATATTATGGGGTGCAATTGTGTGGTTAGTGAAAAATATCTCGTAATATGCGGAGCATTGTTAATGGAGCAAGATACACCCTGAATGGAAATCTACGATTCAACAGTTTCAAAGTTTTCGCAAATATTGTGTGTGGCCGTGTTTGTGTGTGTGCGAATTTACCCACAAATATATACAAATGTGTTTATTAGCGTTCATATTTGTTTGTATTCTTTATGACTTGTTCGTGGCTAACACTGCTGCCTGTTTATTTAATGGTTAACTAAGTTGAATAGCTATGGTGAAAGTTTTGTGGGCCGGCCACCATTATCAACTGGTCCAATGATTTTGTAGATACGAGGACGACGACGACGACTAACTGGGTAATTAGGGTGATGTGTTTCGCATTGTGGCGCTGAGTGGCGTTCCGTTGTCGTTGCTATTTTGTCTAACAACAAAATACCAAATATTGCCCTGTTGCGGTTACCGCTGCTCATCATAAGAGGCCGATTCTGATATTAATGTAAGCCATAAATTTCTATCAAATTTACGAGCACACCACAACAAGATCCTAATCAGTGCTATCATATTTTATGATTTCACGGCTTTTATTTCGAGGGTTTCGCTGCTTCACCCTCAAAAACATATTTGGCATTTTAATAATTTTTTATGATTTATGTGTGCACTTTTTGTTTTGATTTTCTTTGTCGAAGTCGAAATACTCGCACATATTTTTTTTATGACATGAAATGTATTTTTGAAGTATTTCATCTATTCTCATAAGAGAAGATATTTGTTTTAGAAGCGTCTGGAAATTTGACAGCTTGAGAATGTTGAAAAGATATTTAACTTTTGGGTATTGTAAGATGTTTCTATGATATTTAAGATTAAAAGTATTCAAGGAATGAAGAACGAAAAACTTTCTGATAATAAAATTTTCGTAATATTTTAATAAATTTCTAACTTACCGATTCTCCATAGATATATAATTAAATCTGAAAATAAAAACCAACAAATTTTAAACTTAGTTTAATCTTAAACTTTTTCTTAAGCTAATCCTTCAAATTATGAGAATTTTTTATTCAAACAATTTATATTTACTTCTTCAAGATTTCATAAGAAATCGAATTTTGGCGCATATTTGCATAATTTTAAAATTCCGTTTCTAAAACCTCGAAACATACATTTTAGACTCCACAAGGTATATTTATATTTTTGATATCATAAAATTCTTTGTCGGTCCGTCTGTCTGTGCAAATCACTCTGGCTTCCGAGCAAAATGAATTAGGTTTAAAAAATTTTACCCAAATGTATTTTCGGTAGGCATAACTTTTGAAAATGGGCCATGCAGCACCACGTTTTTGTACATCGCCCCTATAACTATACCAGAAGTCTTAACGTCTTTTGTCAGGTTGTGTACAAAATATTCCTGCAGACATCTGTATTTGAATGATTTGAGCTATGTGTTTCAACAGAATTATCTCAAACTTCGATTTTGAAGTTCGTAATAGGCCCCGCCTTCTCGGGCTAATAATTGGCTGCAGATATGCTTCTTGTTCTTAGTACACTCACCTATATTAGCAAGTTCAACTCTAACTCTCTAACTGACCGAATGCTTCTGGACCGTCATCACTGGAAGACTTCGGAGACAAGCGCAATTCTCCTGAATATCTCTAAGCAGACAGCAAGCCAAGCCACTTCGATCCGAAAGAAATTCATTTAAATTCAAAACCGTGGAACTGATGAGGATTGGTGGCTCTTTCCGAAACAATGTTATTCCTTGCTTTGCCCCCCCTGATAAACTTTACCATATTTTTTTACTAATTAAAATAAGTTATTTTTATACAAATGCCAATTATGTAATTGAGCTTAGTTATTTTGTAGCAACAAAATAACGTCGGTATCAAAATCCAAAATAATTAAAAATGTAACCTAAGCCGATGTTTGATTATTTAAATTCCGAAGAAAATCTAAATTTTATATGCAATTTTATGCGAAATCATAAATTCCATATTCATCTGCGGTTTCTGGTTAAGAGAAATATGTAGATATGGCAAGTTGTAAAGAATCGGTGGTTGATGGAAAACCTGTGATGTACCAAGCCTGAAGGGAATCGAATGTTAATTTCGCATTTTATGAGCTTCATGGATATTCAACATTTTGATCCTTTATGGGTGAACTACCAGAAGCAATAGACCGATATATCCCATCTTCACAGAAGATCTTTTGTTAGTAGAAACAATGGGATGTGTGAAATATGAAGAGAACCGAATGCCTATTTCGGATCATTATGATCATTTTGGATACTAAATTTTTGGCCCTTTGTGGTGGAGGTACAAGAAGGATTGGTCCGATACCTACGATCTTCATAACTGATATTGTGTTGATGGAAATATTAAAATGTATCAAGTTCGAATAGAATCGGATGTTAATTTCACGTTTTATGAGCTTCGTAGTTATTCCTAAATTTTGACACTGTGTGGGGAAGGTACCAAAAGAAGTGGACCGGATTATTCCATCTTCACATCAGACTATGGGTCTATGAAAATATTGCGATGTATGTAATTTTAAGACAATCGGACTTTTACAGCACATTTTATAAGAGCTACAGGGTTAGATGAAAAAAACCGCAATTAATTTCAGACTGCTGTAATTTCTAAGTCACCCGACCGACAGCTATTAAAATTATTCCAGTGATAGCTCATTATATTGTTTACAAGCGTACAAAAGCATTTTGGTGAGAATTTTCCAGAAAAAAAGTTATTCGTGATGGAATTCAAGCGTAATAGTGTGATTTCTTCATATTTGGCTGGAAAACCATAAGTAGCTATCGTTATAGCACTCCAGCATTTAAATGTCAATAAATCCTTTGTGTCTCGTACCATCACTCGTTACCGTGATACTGGTACCGTAGCCCGACGTCAAGGAAGTGGACGGAAGAAAACAGCAATATCAGCAGAAATAGTTCGAAAATTAAAGAAGCGACTTGATCGAAACCCGCGTCGAGGTCATTGAAGCCATTGAAATTTCAAAAAGTGCAAGCACTTACACCGCAATGGAGAGAAAATAGACTCAAAAGACCTAAAAAGTTGCTTCGCTTGGCCGAAAGTGGTGAACTGTCGAATTTGTTTTTTTTTTCGATGAGAAAACATTCGTTGTCCAGCAGTTTGTAAACAAACAAAATGATCGGGTTTACTTGCCAAAGAGGTTACCTGAAAATTCGATTGACCACCAGAACTCAAGCGACGGCCATGGTGATGGTGTGGGCCACCATAACAGCCGATGGTCGCACTCCGCTCGTATTAATCGACCGTGGTATCAGAAATGACCGTGCGAAATGATTCTAGAGGGTGTTTTAAAGCCTTGGGCACGCCAACAATATTGGCCACAGCACCTTCGCATTTCTTTTCACCTTCGCATTCAGCACGCGCCACCCAAGAATCGTTACAAAATGAGGTTCCTCGCTTCATTTTCAACGCAGAATGGCCACCAAAATCTCGGGATACCAATCCGTTGGACTTTTGTGTCTGGAGTATTTTTGGTTGGCACTAAAAAATACCAAAGTGTCGATCACCTCAAGCAAACGCTTCGCCGGGAATGGACCAAAATACCGCAGAGCAACACTCTGGCAGCGTGTGACGGTTTTATTGACCTTTGAAGGCCATAATTCGTTCCAAATGTGACCAATTCGAACAAATCTAAACTTATTCTAAAATTTGATTTCCGAAATGTTTGCGTTCATTCAATAAAATTTAAAAAAAGTCTAAAAATTATGGCGTTTGACTTTGTTGCAGTTTTTTATCTCACCCTGTAGTACACATTTCGAAAAACACCTTCATATATTAAACGTACATTCTTACCTTGATTCTGATACAAATATTTTATGTCTCTCCCTTGACTTAACGGCAAATGGTAACATTTTAGAACGTTTCGTAACCTAAAAATTCGAACCCTTTAGTACATCTATTCTGCATTCCATCAGTCCCTCTCATTGAGAATTTCAGAATTCTACCTCATTCCGTTTGTCCAATGCAAAGTATTCAATAGTACATTTAAATAGTTTTCGTACTCTGTTAGTACAAAGTTCCAAAAAACCCAACCTTATTACACACCTACGCACGATCCTCGTAAAAATTTCAAGATTCTAGCTTCATCCTTTTTGTCTTGGCGTTGATTCTCAGTCACTACTATTTTATATACTCAGATTTGTACAAGTCTTGACATATGGTCCCTGACCCATTAATGGAATTTATCGCTTATTTAGATTTTTCCACCATTTCGTAATGGTTATAGAAGTTGCAACGTGGCTTCAGTTGTGCCGATTTTAATAAGTAAACGTTATTATGCTCTCAACCGTATGGGAGATTGATTATTGTGCCTCCCTCATAAAAATTCAAAATTAATACAAATTTATCTCAAGTGAAAGGTGAATCAATTTCCTTGTGAAATCCAAATTTAATCCATGTTTACCTTTTTATCCACCTTTAGTGATGATCGAAACATATAAAATAATGGTCGGCAGTGTCTCAATCTTTCGTAAAATGTGAAATCAGTGCCCGAAAATGGAGAATATCGCTCCAATCCTTCTAGTACCTCCCCCGCACTTATAAACCAAGGGAAAACCCAAATGGTACTATTTAAGACAGGCTAATGTGACGTGCCAAGCTAATGTGACGTGTCAGAATGGATATTTTTGCCTTTCCTATAAACACAAAATTCAACGTTTTCGCATATGAGTCGAGTCAAGTTCACGATATAGTCCAAACTTGACATATGATAATATTTATATCAGACTTAGGTCGGAAAATTTTGGAGCATTGCTTCTTATACAATCCCTCAAATGTAAAATTTGATGATTTGAAATTCTAAACTTTTAAATAATATTTTCCAAATTTAGAGTGTTTCCAAATGTATGAGAGTTTCTACTGCTATATTCATAACAAGTAAGCAGAGACTATAGTCGTACGGGGCCGACCATGTGATACCCTACAACACTACAATATGTTAGAAGCCCACTTATATCCAGATTGATTTTGGAAGATTTCGCTTCTGAAATTATGTCACGGAGCACTGACCTGACCAGGGACATTTGCCCAATATTTAAGCACTTCGTCATGCTGTTAGTTGTTGTTGTCCACTTTCCATCGAAAATGCTTGAATCCTTCCTTGTCCTTAACTCTGTTCTCAGGCGTGTCGATTGGCTTCAATTGTGGAATTTTTTTCTGTTTTTGGTTCATTTGAACCCTTAAATATTTTGCGATTATCTCCAAAAGCAAGAGGCCCCTCCGTATCTCCAAATTTAGACTCATCTATATGATTTGCTTGTCTACGATATTTGACTATATTCGTCAACCATATCACCATAAAAAACAGAAGTTCGGCTTTTGTGTATTTCGGATATCATCTGTAAATAATGGTGGTATTTTTTCACACAAAAGTAGAGGCTCATTCGTTGTCCTAAACTTTAACTTCATGCGAGATTTCGTGTCCTTTGGTTTCTATTTGTGATCTTGATGGTTGATGGTCCATTTCAACCCCCAAATATATTGCGGACATCTTTAAAACCTATAGGCCTATCCCTTCTGAGCCTTACCCTTGTGAAAATTTTCGTGAGGATCGGATAATAATTGCAATCTGTATATAACAGTACCAAGCGGTGTTGTAATGTGAAAAAAGTATTACAAAATATACACTTCAATATTTTCAGTCAAATTGAAAATATCGCATGCGATAAAAAATATGAAAAAAATAAAAATATGTCACAAAATACTACAAAATCAAAATTAACATCATTTTTGGCATATTTTTCTTTTTTTAGATTTTATACTTTTATGACAGGAGGGCATTCTGAATTGACAAAATTTGTCAAAATCGGTCCAACCATTCTTCAGATATAAGCATTCTAGTTAACATCCCCTTCCTTCTATATATACATTGTATATATTTCGCTATATGAATCCGATATATTTAATATCGGCATCTACTTAACGGTCAGAATTGACCTGTTCGTCTATTTGTGATTTCGCCGGCATTAAAAATATTCGCGGTTTAATGCAAAATTTGACTTTTATTTAACACAAATGCTATGGTCTATTTCACCCACTAAATATTACCCAATGCCCATCAAAATTGGAAGACTTCTAGCCGCCCCTTGGCTCTAGCCCCATGCTAACTTCCGCTTCGATTGGCCCATAATTGTGACCTGTAGAGCAACTGCAAAATCAGGAAATTTTTCAGTATTTGGTTCATTTCAACCCCTTAGGGTTCTATTCTGACCCTAGCCCCACCTCCATTCTAAATTTCGTGAAGATCGGACCATAATTGCGACCTGTAGAGTGATTACAAATTAACATGGACAGACGGACGGACATACATAGCTAGATCGACTCAGCTCGTCGAGATAGGAAGATCCATATATAGTTTTCTATGTGGGAAATCAATATTTCGTGATGTTACATAATTTTTGGCCCAATCAAACTTATAATACCCCCCAACACAAAATGTTGTAGGGTATAAAAATTCATGTTGTATCCTTTACAAACAATTCCGACTTATTTAATTAATTCAATTGTCCAGAAAAGACGAAGAAACAAACGCAAACCTTGACAAATGGCAAAAACATGTTCTGCTGACATTCTTTACAAACATTGACATTTTCTCCTTTAAAACTATAACAGATTCATAAAGGAAATTAATTAAATATTCATAAAACTAAATAAAGAATTAAAAAAAATAATAATATAAAAATTAAGTATTTATTTTGTTGAACTGAAAAACCTTTACAAATTGTATAGACTGGGAGGAGGAGGTTGCCAGTTGTGTGTTACTGCACATATGCAGGTATGCAAGTGCTTGTGTGTTTAAGTCATTTAAATATATTCTTTGTGTGATTCGAAAGAAAATATTCTTGTTTTCCCAGCATAACTGTAGACCACATACATTTACAAAGGGCTACCGTAAAAAAGCCATTGCCATTGTTCTGTAAATAAGAATTTCCTTTGGCTTGTCAGAGACATAAGAGGAAGAAGTTTATTAAAAAAATTAAATTTATATTTTCTTGCAAATAGTTCTCCATAAATGCACTTTGGGCGAACTGAAGTCATTTAAAGACAAAATTCGCCTTGGAATGTTACACACATACTTTCACATATGTGTATATATGCACACAAAAATTCTGCTTCAGTTGGCATGTTGCATATTAGGTGGCTGTTCAGATTTGGCTCCTTCTTTTTTTTTTGGTTCTGGAACATAATTTCAATGGAATTACAAGAGTTAATACTGCAAGTTTCTTAAAATTGTGTAGGGTTGATATGATGTCTTGGCATGCAAGTTGGCATTCTGGTTTTACTTGTTCCGAAGTGTCCAGTGCATAAATAGTATGTGGAAAGTTAAACAGGATTGTTGCTCTATAAGAATGTAGTATTTTATCTGACATATATTGTAGGTGTGTCGAAAAAACTAAACGTCCCTTTTCCTGTCGTGAAAAATATGTACATCTCGCAGAAAATAAAAGGTAGTACAGTACAGTATGGTATAGTATAGGGTGGTATAGTTTAATATAGTATAGTTTAATATAGTATAGTATAGTATAGTATAGTATAGTATAGTATAGTATAGTATAGGAAATAGCATCAAATTTTAAAATAAGTTTAGATTTGTTCGAATTGGTCACCTTTGGCACGAATTATGGCCTTCAAACGGCCAATGAAACCGTCACACGCTGCCCAAAGGTTGCTCTGCGGTATTTCGGTCCATTCCCGGCGAAGCGCTTGCTTGAGGTGATCGACACTTTGGTATTTTTTTAGTGCCAACCTTGCTTTCCAAAATACTCCAGACACAATAGTCCAATTGATTGGTATCCGGAGATTTTGGTGGCCATTTTGCGCCGGAAATGAAGCGAGGAACCTCATCTTGTAACCATTCTTGGGTGGTACGTGTTGAGTGTGATGGTGCTGAGTTCTGTTAGAATGTCCAAGGTCTGCGGCCAAAATATTTGCGTGCCCAAGACTTTAATACACCCTCCAGAATTTTTCGTGATAATGTTCGGCATTTATTCTGATACCACGGCCGATTAATACGAGCGGAGAGCAACCATCGGCTGTTATGGCGGCACACACCATCACATGACCTGCGTTTGAGTAATGGTGACCAACTGACGGTGCAGTTGGAGGGTACCGTTATATGGGGGCTATACAAAGACAATTTTCTGACATAGACTGTAGTATCCATTACGAACTTTAAATACCAAATTTTGAAACAATTCCGGTAATTAATGTCGCTAAATTCATAAAAATACTGAATATCGGAGGGTTCCGCTATATGGGGGCTATACGAAGCCGTGGACCTTCATGACCGATTTTCTGTCTTAGTCTGCAGTATCTATTACGAACTTCAAATACCAAATTTGGAATGATTCCGCTAAATAATGTAGCAAAAATTATTAAAATACCAAATATCGGGGGTACAGTTATATGGGCGCTATACGAAGACGTGAACCTACATGTGTAATTTTCTGTCTGAAGCTGTAGTATCCATTACGAACTTCAAGTACCAAATTTGAAACAATTCCGGTAAATAATGTCGCTAAAATCATAAAAATACCGAATATCGGAGGGTATCGTTATATGGGGGCTATACGAAGACGTGGACCTACATGTGTAATTTTCTGTCTGAGGCTGTAGAATCCATTACGAACTTCAAATACGAAATTTGAAACAATTCCGGTAAATAATGTCGCTAAAATCACCAAATACCGAATATCGGGGGGTACAGTTATATTAGCGCTATACGAAGACGTGGACCGACATAGGTAATTTTCTGTCTGAGGCTGTAGTATCCATTACGAACTTCAAATACCAAATTTGAAGCAATTCCGGTAAATAATGTCGCTAAAATCACCAAATACCGAATATCGGGGGGTACAGTTATATACAGGGGCTATACGAACACGTGGACCTGCAGACATTATACACATTTGGGTAAATTTTTCTGAACTTACTTCATTTCTTTTTTGTGGGGTCTAAAATGTATATTTCGAGGTGTTACAAACGGAACGACAAACTTAATACACCCTCCATACTATGGTGGAGGGTATAATAAGCATTCAAATCCTTTTAACTGTATCAGTAGAATAGATCTAACCCATGTTATTGGGTCAATCTTTCCATAATCCGGGCAAGAATATCTACCTTTAAAAAACTTCGAAGAGTTTTTACTTTACTAAGTCAGGAGATATTTTTATAATTAATTCAAAAAGATTCAAAATTGGCACACTTTATTTTAATCGGAATTCAATCGTTGTTTATGGAATTTAATCAGGGTTCATATCTAACGGAGGGAATTTTTTATAGACGCTATTAACATCTGAATATTTTTCGAAAAATTTTGGAAGAGGAAGAATTTCAATACGGTTCGTCCTTGGGCCAAACAAATGAACTGTCCAAAATATTATATCAATTAGACAAATGCCGTATTTTGTCTAATTCAGATAATATTTTGCTTTGATTACAAAAATTTTTAATGATAAAGGATATTAAAATCACAAAATTACATCTGGACATTTCTTTGTTTTGAATTTCTCTATATAGATTTAATATATATCTGAGCAGTTACTTAAAATTACATGCATAATTCTTTATATACAAGAATGCATATTTTATTATTTATGAATTATTTTAGAAAAACAAACTTTTTCTTTTTTTCGCAAAAAACAAAACTGTGAGGAAACCAAGCGGACATATGGACAAACACATACATGTGTATGAAACATATATATACATATATTTAAATTTGTACAAATTGTTTAATTCATGCATGTTACAAAAGCTGTACACATATACATTCACATACACACACGCTTACAAAGGAAAGTACCTTCAGAGTTTTAACCAAGTTTAAACCAATTCCAAGAGATCCAAATGCAAAAAGTTGTTCTTTCAAGCAAAGAGAACATTCAATTTAGATGTGTAATAGTCTCCCTTAACCCACCCCTTCTCACAAGTTCTTAATATCACCAAGTAAATAATCTTCGAAAAGGAGAAAGTGCACATCTTGCACATATGGGATTGCCTGATTGCAGCAAGGATGAGTTTTGAATTTTTTCTATGGCTTCCTGAACGAAGAAACCCAGGCAGTAATAACTCATCTAAAATGAATGCCATTTTTTATTCATGTTTGCTTCTTCTTCTTCTTCGATCATCATATTTGTATGGAAAGAAGGAATTTTATTGTTTATTTCAGTTTCATAAAACCATTTACAATAAACCAAAAATATTTGTTTTTAATCTGTGAGTATGGTTTTTCGGAGTGTGTGTGTGTTTGTTGATGGCAACAAAAAAAAAAATAAAAATGCGAACTAGAAAATTATTTAATTAATTTTACCAATAAATTCCTAAACTAAATATCCATGATGGAGTTTACATTTGTATACCATTTTATAAATTCTTCAGGCAACGGAAATAAATATGGATTGGTATTTATTGAAAATATGAAATTTTTTTTTCTGATAAATGGTAAAATAAATATTTATTATTAATGTAGAAATAAACATTGTGAAAACAATAGCATTTCGCAAAAACATATATTGAATTTTAAATATTCATTTTGCCCGTCCAAGGGCGTTATTGACTCATGTCACCAGTTATTGCATCAATATTAATTCAAACAAGGAAACTAATATTTTTTTGTGGATAATAAAGGAAGGTTAGACAGTGCCAGAAGGAGTGGGATAAATATTTTATACAACTAATGTACCTTTATAATTTCGGATTGCGAAATATATATTTCATTCAAAAAAAATGTTGAAAATCTAGAAAAATATTTATTTCATTTAAATTTATTAAGAAGAGGGCCACCATTGTGACTCCCCATGAATTAGCTGATATCCATTAGCACATATCAAAAAGTTAAAAAGCAGTAAGTTCGGCCGGGCCGAACATGGAATACCCTCCACCATTTGGAACGTATTTGGAAACTTTAAAAAAATAAAATCCTTAAAAAATTCTGTTAAATTTTAAAAATACCGAATATTGCCGTTATATTGGGGTCTATACGATGTGGACCTACATAGGCATTGTTTGCCATTAGCCATTAACATATTCAAATTCGAAACTTAAAATAAACGGTGAATAATGTAGCTAAAATCATCAAAATATCGTATATAGGGAGGTAGCATTATATCGGAGCTGTGCGAAGACCTGGACCAGCATAGACAATTTTCTGTCACAAGCTATAGCATCCATTACTAACGTCAAATACGATATCTCAACCTGCCCAGATAATTTTCTGTCATAGGCTCTAGTATCCATTTCGAACTTGAAATAACAAAGTTGAAACAATTCCGGTAAATAATGTCGCTAAAATCATCAAAATACCGAATATCGGGGGGGTATGGTGTATTGGGGCTATATGAAGACGTGGACCTATATGGCCCATTTTCTGTTTTATGCTGGAGTATCTATTACGAACTTTAAATACCAATTTTGGAATGATTCCGCTAAATAATGTCGCTAAAATCATCCAAATTCTAAATATCGAGGGGTACCGTTATATGGGGGCTATATGAAGACGTGGACCTACATAGTTAATTTTTTGACTTAGGATGTAGTATCCATTACGAACTTCAAGTACCAAATTCGAAACGATTCCGGTAAATAATGTCGCTAAAATCATCAAAATACCGAATATGGGGGGTACCGTTATATGGGGGCTATACGAAGACGTGGACCTGCACAGACAATTTTCTGGCATGGGCTGAAGTATCCATTACGAACTTCAAATACCAAATTTGAAACAATTCCGGCGAATAATGTCGCTAAAATCATCAAAATACCGAAAATCGGGAGGTACCGTTATATGGGGGCTATATGATAACTTGGACGTACATGGCCCATTTACGAACTTAACCTGCCTACTGGCAAAATATACATGTGTGCAAAATTTTAGCCTTCTATCTCAATTTGTTCGACAGATAGCGTGATTACAACAGACAGACAGACAGACGGACATGGCTAAATCGTCTTAGAATTTTACGCTGATCAAGAATATATACTTTGTTGGGTCTGACATGAGTATTTCGAGGAGTTACAAACGGAATGACAAAATTAATATACCCTCCATAGTATGGTGGAGGCTATAAAAATTAGCAATATCGTCCTACTCCATCACGTACCTCCCCCATAGTGGGTTAAAATTTTGAATAATTATAACTCGTATAACATGAGAAATAAGAGATGAAAATCACACAGTCCAATATTTTATTAAATGAGGATGTGGTGTGAAGATGGAGTATATCGGTCCACTCCATTTTGTACCTCCCCACAATGGGTCAACATTTTGAATTATGGATTTTTGATTTGATTTGATTTCTTTTTCAAACGTGACACATCTAACATTTTAAATAACACAAGATCTGGTCTGAAGATGGGATATGTCTGTCCACTCCTTCCGACACCACTCCTATTTGCAGAGCAAAAGTATTTCTATCTTCTATTTGTTAGGAGAAGTATCATTCGCATCTTAAACTCCATTATTTGCATGCTGAAATGCTATAATCATTTGAATCTCACATCTCACCTGACCTTTCGCTTGCTTTATTCCCAACGAGTGGATGTCAATTATGGTTGACAGGCTTTTTGTTTTGTTTCGTTTTTTTCTCAAAATACAATATTAAATTGCCGTCGTTGTTGTTGTACGTTTTGTAATTGCTTTTGTCCTGTGAGGCTATTTAATTATTGATGTTTTGTTTATTTTTATTACTCGTGTTTATTAAAGTTACAACCAACCAATGGCAGAAGCAACCACAACAACACCAACATCATGTTGCCTTTGTGTGGGGTTAAATATTTGTGTGACCTGTTGTCGATTCGGGCCATCATTATTACTATTATTATTATTATTGTTGTTGTTGCTGCTGCTGTGTTCGTCGGTGTATATTTTAAATTAATTTAATTACCAATTTGGGAATTAATTTTAATTATCAATAGTTTTGGTTGGTGTCGTGTTCCGGCTAATTTACACGCAAATGCGTTACATAATATCATCTTCAACGACAACAACAATAACAACAACTAGCAGAATAATAAAAGAACTGAATTAAATTGATCACTAACCGCCATTAGCGCGCTCATTAGCCAGGTTAATGCGATGCTACAAAGCACAAATAAAATTGACCATTTGCCACGTTTACAAAGCAATTAAAACATTGTTGCACTCACTGTTCGTTTGTTCGTTCCATCCCTTCGTATTGAGACCAAATGATGGTGCTCCAACAACATTAAACTACATGGTGTCATTAATTAACACAACTAACACACACACACACAAAACAGAATACGGAACACAGAATAGCAAAAAACCGAATCTATAATTTTCGCATTGAAATTCGATATTCCCACTAATTTGGTATTGGATGTAGGTGAGTGAGGTGGGGATCATTATGCATGTTACAGGTAATCATTTCGATTGGCTCAAATCATTTAGAAAATTAAAGGGGGTCGTTTTTCGGAAAAGTGGTAGTACGTGGTCACAACATTTCGTAATGTTTTTTGGGGGGAATTGAATTGTGGAAATAAAATAGCATGTTTTAGTGAAACGAAATTCCATGTTTTCATAGGAAATGTTTCAATTAATTTATTCTTTGCGTACTAATTATTAATGGAACAAACAATTAAGGTTGATAAAGAACACAACCGATCCCAGGGAAGCATAGTGTTGCCCAAGTGGACAAAAATTAAAATGTGGGCGTTTGAATTTTATACACTTTCTACGACAGACAGGCGGACGGACATCCCAAGATGGACTCCAAATGTCCTCGAAAAAATCTGCGAACAAGAAAAAATTTAAAAATCGGGAATTTTGAAGAATATACCTAAAAACTGAAAAGCCACGATTATACTAAATATTCTTAAAAAACCGCGATTATTAGTTGTACTAAAAACTACAATAAATGCAGGAAAAAAAATCACTAATATGAAAAGTATATTCTTAAAACAAGTAAGCAAAGGCTATAGTCGTGCGGGACCGACTATGTTATACCCTACAACACTACAATATGTAAGAAGCCCCCTTATGTCCAAATCCATATTGGAAGATTTCGCTTTTGAAATTAGGATTTTGACTAGGAACATTTGCCCAACATTTATGCACTCCGTCGGGCTGTTAGTTGTTGTAGTCCATTTTACCGATAAATATAATCCAATGGTCATCCAAAATGCTAGAATTCTTCCCTGTCCTTAACTCTCTTCAATTGTGTGATCGGAAAAACATTTCTGCTTTTGGTTAATTTGAACCCCTAAATATTTTGCAATCATCTCCAAAAGCAAGAAGCCCCCTCTGTATCCCCAAATTTAGACTCATCTATATGATTTGCTTGTCTACGATATTTGGCTATATTCGTCAACTAAATCAGCATAACAAAGCCAGAAGTTCGCCTTTTGTGTATTTCGGATATCGCCTGTAAGTAATGCTGGTATTTTTCACACAGAATTAGTGGTCCATTGTACCCGCTGTCCTAACTCTAACTTTATGCGAGATTTCGTGTTCTTTGGTTTTTATTTGTGACTTTTATAACGGCTGCAAAATCAGGAAAATTTTTAGTTGTTGGTCCATTTCAACCCCCTAATATATTGTGGACATCTTTGAAAACAATAGGCCCAGCCATTCTGAACCCAACCCTACCCTTGTGAAAATTTTCGGGAGGATCGGACGATATTTGCAATACTTATATAATATCCCCAACCTGTGTTGTAAGGTGAAACAAGTAAAAAAACATTAAGTTCGGCCGGGACAACCTTTTAATACCCTCCACCTTAGGTTAAAAGAAACATTAGAAGAAAAGTGGCAAAAACCATTAAAATGCCGAGTATCGGGAGGTACCGTTATATGGGGGCTACACCAAATCGTGAACCTATAATTACAATGTTTCGCCACACGAACTAGGACCCATTATGATACCAATTTTTAGACATATCAGTGAAAAAGTGTGGCAAAAACCATCAAAATACCGAATATCGGGAGGTACCGTTATATGGGGGCTATACCAAATAGTGGACCCATACATGCAATGTTTCGCCACGGGAGCTGGAACCCATTATGACCCACAAATACCAATTTTTAGACAAATCCGTGAATAAATGTGGCAAAAAAAAAAAAAAAAACTAAAATACCGAATACCGGGAGCTACCTTTATATTTTTCAGACAAATCAGTGAAAAAATGTGGCAAAAACCATCAAAATACAGAATATCGGGAGGTTCCGTTATATGGGGGCTATACCACAATGTGGACCTATACATGCAATGTTTTGCCACACGCTCAGGGACACGTTATGACCTACAAATACCAATTTCCAGACAATTCCGTGAAAAAATGTGGCATAAATCATCAAAATACCGAATATCGGGAGGTACCGTTATATGGGGACTATACCAGAACGTGGACCGATATATCATATTTTCAATACCAGCCATCCTAGACACAATGCAAATAGCTCTGCTAAATTTTGGCGCTCTACGTCAGATAATGTGGGCTGTATCGTGATTTCAACAGACAGACAGACCGACAGACAGACAGACGGACATCGTTAAATCGACTTAGAATTTTATGCTGATTATGAACATATATACTGTATGGGGTCTAAGACGAATATTTAAGGATGTTACAAACGGAATGACAAAGTTAATATACCCTCCTTTCCTAGGTGGAGGGTATAAAAATATTACAAAATATTATAAGTCAAATTGAAAAAATCGCATGCGATAAAATATATGAAATTTATATTTTTATGTCAAGAGGGCATTCTGAATTGACAAAATTTTTCAAAATCGGTCCAGCCATTCTTGAGATATGAGCATTCTAACTAATATCCCCTTCCTATGCATATACATATTGTATATATTTCGCTATATATAACCGATATATTTACTATCTGCATCAACGTTACGGTCAGAATTGACCTGTTCGTCTGTTTGTGATTTCGCCGGAATTAAAAATATTCGCGGTTTAATGGAAAAATTGACTTTTATTTAACACAAATGTTGTGGCCTATTTCACCCACTAAATATTACCCGATGACCATCAAAATTGGAAGGCTTCTGCCCAGCCCTATGCTCTAACCCCATACTAACTTCGATTGGTCTACAATTGCGAACTGTAGAGCAACTGCATATTAGGAAATTTTTCTCCAAAGCAATATGCTTCTATTCTGACCATAAAGGCCATGGATAAGGCCATAATTGCGACCTTGATTACAAATTAATATGGACAGACGGATGGACGGACATACATAGCTAGATCGACCCAGTTCGGCGAGATAAGAAGACCCATATATACTTTCCTATGTGGGAAACCAATATTTCGAGGTGTTGTATAATTTTTGGCCCAATCAAACTAATAATATACCCAACGCATTATGTTGTTGGGTATAAAAATCAATTGAAAAAGCAGATAAAATAAAAATGCAGAATGTAGGAAAATATCGTCATTTTAGGTTCTTTACGATGTTCAAATACGGAACTTGAAACAATTCCGGTGAATAGTGTCGCTAAAATGATCAAAGTACCGAATATTGGGAGGAGCAGTTACATGGGGACTAGACCAAAACGTGGAACTTTATGGCTCATTTTCAAAACAAGAAGTCCGGCACACAAACACAAAACTGAGTAAAATTTTTTCAATCCTCGTCCAGAAGCTAGAGTGATTTCCACAGACCTACAGTCGGACAAACAAAAAGACCGTCGGACATCGTTATAGAATTTTATGCTGGCAGGAATATATATACTTTGTGGGGTCTAAAATGTTAATGTACCCTCAATACTATGGTGGACGGTATGAAAAACGCACCACATAGAGTGAAGGAAGAAGTCGATGCAGCTCAAATCCATAACGTCGCAATATTTATATTGAAGTTAGGTCAAGTGCGAATGGGATGATATTAATCCACTTCTTAGTAGAAAGCACAGACGAATACTTTTTAACTTGTTCCTTTTTTTAAAGTTAAACGTTCCAGAAAGAGTGGACCTCCATTTTCACACTGGATCTAATACTGGTAAGTACTAGGCAAACCCTCAAGCAAAATAATCTTGATGTGAATAAATTTGAAATTACTAAACTGAAAATGTTTCATAATTGTCATAAAGCCATTGAAATTCCAAAAAATGCAAGAGCTTCCACCGCAACAGAAAGAAAAGAGACTCAAAAGAGCTAAAGAGTTGCTGCGCTTGGCCGAAAGTGGTGAACTGCCGGATTGGGTTTTCTCCGATAAGAAAACATTCGTTGTCCAACAGTTTCTAACCAAAGGTCAGCTGAAAATGTGCACCTTCGGTTGGCCACCAGCACTCAAGCGCCGACCATGGTGATTGTGTGGGCCGCCATAACAGCCGATGGCCGCTCTCCGCTCGTATTAATCGACCGTGGTATCAGAATAAATGCCGAATATTATCTGGAAAATATTCTGAGAGTTGTATTAAAGCCTTGGGTACGCAAACATTTTGGCCGAAGACCTTGGACATTCCAACAGGACTCAGCACGCGCCACTCAAGAATGTTTAAAAAATGAGGTTCCTCGCTTCATTTCCAGCGCAAAAAGGCCACCAAAACCTCGGGTTACAAATCCATTGGACTATTGTGTCTGGAGTATTTTGGAAAGCAAGGTTGGCACTAAAAAATACCAAAGTATCGATCACCTCAAATAAGCACTTCGCCGGGAATGGCCCAAAATACCGCAGAGAAACATTCGGTCAGCGTGTGACGGTTTCATCGGCCGTTTAAAGGCCATAATTCGTGCCAAAGGTGACCAATTGGAACAAATCTAAACTTATTCTAAAATTTGATGCTATTTCCGATATTATTTGCTTTCATTCAATAAAATTTTAAAAAAGTAAAAATTATGGCGTTTGACTTTGTTATAATTTCTTTGGTCTCACCCTGTATATGGTCAATATATTGTCCAATTTTTTTATTTTTTTTGGAAATTAGGATATGTACACATGTGTATTAGGATAACTGAATCGACGACACATTTTTTAATCGTTAAAAGTAATTTTGCATCAACAAATTATCCGGAGCTAGATCCAATGCCTGCTGTTTGTGATTATCGTGTCCACACTTTCGTCTGTTCTTGATGACTTGTATATATTATGGATCTTTAAATTATTATGAACAAACATTGTCAGTTAATATTGGTCCGCTATTTACGAAAATTAAAAATGTTTTGAAGATTATAAAATTAAATAGAAGTATGGTTCTCATAGTTTCCCAAGCACTGGTATAGATCAAATTAATTGACTCTTATTCAATTGTTTATTTATTTATTTGATTTTGCTCAATATTTTTCTTGTAGTTATAGCAGAACTGAAGCTCGAATTTGCTTATTAATTTACATTCCCCAACGTTTCAATCCTGTAAAGTTCGCATTTGTGGGCGTTGCAATCTATTAATTAACCAATCTCAAAATATTACATTAGATAAAAGCATAAACATTAATGAGGGCCATATTTTAATATTTTCATAAGAAATTTCAATAAAGTATAGACAAAATGTTACCGGTGACTTACTCCAAATATCCCGCTGATATTTAATTAAAAACTACATGAAAAAATCACAACAACAACAACGAATAGCTAAACATTATGACAAAGCTTCCTCAGCTATGGCGCCAAAATAAGGAATTCTTTTGTATTATCCCAACATCCGCTTTGTAATCAGTTTGTGGGTCGGCATTGATTAATGCATATTTTTTATGGGACCTGCAAAGTAACTCAGGCAGAGCGGCTATTTGTTGTCGTTCCTGTTGTTGTTTTACTTAAATTAACAATTAATTAAATTTTTAAAGGCATCCCTTTTTAATAACCAATTGCCAATGTTTGTTTATTATTTATGAATTCCCGGCTATACACGTACAGACGCTGATGGCTGTGTGTGCATGCGTTTATGAAAGCTTTGTGCGTGCATGTGTGTGTGTGATGGTGTGCAAGCGTTTGTATTTACCTATAAACATTGGAATTTAATGCAAGTCCCGCGGTTAGGTTTATTGGCATTTTTAATAATGTTTGCCACCTTTACCACTGATGATGTGGACGATGATTTTACTGATGTTGTTGGTGTTTGTTTTCGTTGCTGCTGCCGCTACGTCCCTCCAAGCCACTGGCCTGGCTACTTGGTGTTATTCACAGTAATTGGAGGTTTGCTTGTATGCGGCCACATTTTAATCAAAATGTTGGCAAAAATTATAAAGCTCAGGTATTTTGTTGTTGTTTTTGTTGTTCTTGCATGTTCGCCTGTGTTTTGGCTATCCCGTCAGATTGTTGCTGTAGCCATGGTTTATGATGATTAATTTGATTTCACAAAAACCGCCATTGCCACCATACATCAAGGATTTCGCCACCGCAATTTTAAAAACAGTGGCCCAAAGGCACTTGGAATATTAATTTGTGTTGCATAAAAAAAAGAAATAGGTTTTGGCCTTAGTTTTCAGCCATTCGGGATATTATTAATGCTAGTCAATAATGGGTCAATATTTTGAGCAATAGTAATTATCAATCTCACAATCGCGGAAGTAGGATGTGGAATTGTTAAGAAAAGATTTATAATTATCTGCATCCTATTTCGTTTCTACAAACTTCACATAAAAACTGATTTTTATACCAATGTTTTTATATACCAGTAAAGAAAGTCCTAAAGTCGGGCGGGGCCGATTTTATGATACACCTCTTTGCTAATTTAGTTGAGCTCCACTTAATAATTAAAAGTTCTATGGGAGAATTCAATCATACACGCTATGATTATAATTATAATTTAAAGTTCAAAGGACTAAATATGCCGAAGAGTTCAATCTTTTAAATTCGGACTTGTTGCCCATTTGGTGCACAATTAATTTGAAATCGGATAAAAATATATATGGGAGCTATATCTTAATCAGAACCGATCTCGATAAAATTTGGCAAAGATATTTCTGAGCTGTATTTGATATATTTCCCCAAATATTGTAGTTACAGAGTGCATATACGGCTGTGGGTAACAAATATGACAAATCGGATGAACAGTATATATGGGAGCTATAGCTATATCTGAACCGATCTTCACCAAATTTGACATGCTAGCTTCTAGACTCAATTCGGTCGTATGTGCCAAATTCCATCCCATTTGGTGCACAATAAAAGGTAAATCGGACGAAGTTATATATGGGAGCTATATCCAAATCTGAACCGATCTCGATAAAATTTAGCAAAGGGATTTCTGAGCTGTATTTGATATATTTCCCAAAATATTATTGTTACAGAGTGCATATTACGGCTGCGGAGGACAAAAATAACAAATCGGATGAACAATATATATGAGAGCTAAAGCTATATCTGAACCGATTTCGATCAAATTTGGCATACTTATTTTAAGGCCTATTTTGGTTGTATGTGCAAAATTCCATACTATTCGGGCTGATATTACACGTTTGGTGCACAATAAAAGGCAAATCGGACGAATATATATATAGGAGCTATTTCTAAATTTTTACCGATTATCTCCAATTTCAATAGGGTTCGTCCTTGGGCCAAACAAATGTTGTTTGCAAAATTTCATCTCAATCGGATAATAAATGCGACCTGAATTTTGTTCCCAAGAATACATGGACAGACGGACGGACTGACATGCATAAATCAACTCAGAAAGTGATTCTATGCAGATCATCAAAAGGAACTATGGGTCTATCTCGTTTCCTTTTGCCTGTTTCAAACAAATGCACAAAGACATAATACCCTGACCACCTTATGGTGTAGGGTATAATAAACGGTGTCGGTATTGGTTCACGAGATGCATCTATTTTAATGAACTCTGCACTCATTTCGAAATCTATGTTTCAGCGAGTACCTGACTGACCGATTTATCAATGCCAAGGCGAACAAGTACAAGCTAGAATTTTTTAAAATTAGCATGTGGTTCAATGTTGGTGTGCTCCACCATTGTATGGAGGGTATACTAAGTCAGTCATTCCATTTGTAAGACGTCGAAGTATACATTTTAGACCCCACAATGTATAGTATATATTCTTGATCAGCATAAAATTCTATGTCGATTTTAATCTCATTATTAACCGGAATTGTTTCAAATCTGCCATTTGAAGTTCGTAATAGATACTACAGCCTAAGACAGAAAATTGTCTGTGCAGGTCCACGTCTTTGTATAGCTCCCATATAACGGTAGCTCCCGATATTCGGTATTTTGATAATTTAAGCCATTATTCACCGGAATTGTTTCAAATTTGGTTTTTGAAGCTCGTAAAGGATACTACAGTCTAAGACAGAAAATTTTCTGTGCAGGTCCACGTTTTGGTATAGCACCCATATATAACAGCTCCCGATATTCGGTATTTTGATGATTTTAGCAACATTATTCACCGGAATTGTTTCAAATTTAGTATTTGAAGTACGTAATGGATACTACAGTCTAAGACAGAAAATTGTCTGTGCAGATCCACGTCTTCGTTTAACCTCCATATAACGGTACCTCCCGACATTCGGTATTCTGGTGATTTAAGCAACAATATTAAGCGGAATGGTTTCAAATTTGGTATTTGAAGTTCGTAATGGATACTACAGTTTAAGACAGAAAATTGTCTGTGCAGGTTCACGTCTTCGTATAGCCCTCAAACAACGGTACCTCCCGATACTCGATATTTTTGTGATTTATGCGACATTATTCACTGGAAATGTTTAATTTTTTGTTACTTCAAGTTCGTAATGGATACTACAGCCTATGACAAAAAATTGACCTTGCGGATCCACGCCTTCGTACAGCCCCCATATAACGGCACGTCCCGATATTCGGTATTTTGATGGTTTTAGCGACATTATTCACCGGAATTGTTACAAATTACGTATTTAAAGTTCGTAACGGGTACTACAGCCTATGACAAAAAATTTCGTATGCAGGTCCACTTGTTGGTATATCCCCTATGTAAAGGTACCTCCCTATATTTTGTATTTTGATGATTTTATTATTCACCGATAATGGATAAAATTTTAACAGAATTTTTAACGGATTTTATATTTTTTGAAAATTGCAAATTCTATTTTCTTTTTATTTGTTACACCTTTAACAAGATCCTCCAAAATTAAATAAATCTTCATGGCTTTATTTGCTGTTTGCATCAAAAGTTATGTTTCGTAACCAAAAAAAAAATTTAAATCCTAAAATTGTAAATCCCAATTCATTTCTTTACATTAGAACTCTTGACTGAGTGTGTGGTTGGCTCTTTACACAAACCAATCAAGAAAGGCCACCAAATTGCTTTCGAAAGTAACTTCATAAATGTTATATTGATTATACTGTTTCACGCTGGCGTTTTCCGCCCCAAGCTACGTACTCTGTGACCTGTCCTTATGTGCTCTTTTATAGTTTAATCTAGGCCTTTGGCAATGGTTTATAGTTTTTAGGATATTTGATTTCCCCGAAGGTTTCATTGGTAGGGTTTATGGTTAATTTAGACATTTCAAAGTGTGTGAAAATCAAATGCTTAGAAAATTGTAAAACCCCTTTTGAATATTTTCATGTGTGAAGAAGGGGGAGGATGGATGGATGTTCGAAAAACCAGTCATCATTGCGGTTCTTAAGAATGTTATGACATAAGACAGAAAATCCCCAAGATAAATGGTGGCAAATGTGACAAGCTAACCAGTAGAAAGGATACAATTGAGCTGCTGCTGGGTGGAATGTGGAAGGAAACACCCTTTGCCATTTGATTTAGTTGCTTCATTTGAAACGCTTGGTAAATGACTTCTGTCAAATGTCATGCTTGACTACTCTTTGCAACCTTGAAAAGGATATGCGAAGCTAATTTATTCCCATACTCATCAACGAGAATGCCACCTCCTTTTTCCTGGCATTAACAATTTATACATTACTATTACACATTGATATCCCACCAACTTTAATATGAAAATATTTTGCAATTTTTATGACATTCTTTTTTACTTTCTTCCTCCATAAGCATGTATGTGTTGCGTGTCCTTTTTGAGTATCACCTTACACAGAGATATCCATTTTGATGTTGTTTTTTTCTGTCGTTGTCGTTGTTGTTGGTGTTTCTTTTGTTCTTTGACATGCCATGAAAATAAACGCACAAGTCAAACATTGCCAATGATGCGGAAACATGCAACCATGTTTACACTTGACCTGTTTTCGGGAATTCATAATTTTTCATTTTCATTTTCACGACAAATTGAAAATATTCCTTTACTTCAGCAAGCCGAGAGAGAGAGAGAGGGAATGAGTGAGTAAAACGGGGGTGCGAAGAGTTGTAAGTAGTCCAGGATACTGGTGATGTTGATGATTTTTGTGGTAATAAAAGGCACAAAAAACAAACTGTTGTTGAAGTGGCAACACTTTGAGGTCAACATAAACAAACACTTTGCACATTGTTGAAAGGACTACAAAGGATATTGGTTAGTGTTTTTTTTGTAACGTTGATATATTGGCCAACTGTTGTGGGTAATGATACAGTTTGGATGAAAACTAATGCATCAATATAAAGCTAAACACTAACAAGTAAGAAAAGGCTATAGTCGTGCGGGTCGACCATGTGATACCCTACATCACTACTACAATATTTTAAAAGGCCCTTATGTCCAAATCCATTTTGGAAGATTTCGCTTTTGAAATTCTGTCACGCAGCACTACCCAGATATTAACCTTAGCATTTTGACCAGGGACATTTGCCCAATATTTACGCACTCCGTCGTGCTGTAAGTTGTTGTGGTCCATTTAACAGCTAAAAATAATGCAATGGTCATTCAAAATGCTAATCTCTTCTCAGACGTGTCGATTGGCTTCAATTATGTGATCAGGAATTTTTTTCTGTTTTTGGTTCAAAAGCAAGAGGCCCTTCTGTATCTCCCAACTTACACTCATCTATGTGATTTGCTTGTCTACGATATTTGGCTATATTCGGCAACGAAATCAGCATATACCAGTAAAGAAAGCCTTAAAGTCGGGCGGGGCCGACTTTATGATACCCTACGCCACTCTGCTAATTTAGTAGAGCTCCACATAACAATTAAAAGTTTTTATGGGAGAATTCAATCATACAAGCTATGATTATAATTATAATTAAAAGTTCAAAGGGGTAAATATGCCGAAGCATTTGTATCTTTTAAATTCGGATTTGTATTGCCCATTTGGTGCAAAATTAATTTGAAATCAGATAAAGATACATATGGATATACATATATCCAAATCTGAACCGATCTCGATAAAATTTAGCAAAGGTATTTCTGAGCTGCATTCGATATATTTCCCCAAATATTCTTGTTACAGAGTGCATATTACGACTGCGGAGGACAAAAATAACAAACCGGATGAACAATATATATGGGAGCTATAGCTATATCTGAACCGATTTCGATCAGATTTGGCATACTTATTTTCAGGTCCAATGTGATCATACGTGCAAAATTTTATACTATTCGGACTGATATTACACGTTTGGTGCACAATAAAAGGCAAATCGGACGAAGATATATATGGGAGCTATATCTAAATTTTGACCGATTATCTCCAATTTTAATAGGGTTCGTCCTTGGGCCAAACAAATGATTTGTGCAAAATTTTATCTGGATAGGGCAATAAATGCGAACTGTACTTTGTTTACAAAAATACATGGACAGACGAACGGACGGACATGCATAAATCGACCCAGAATGTGATTCAATGCGGATCATCAAAAGGAACTATGGGTCTATCTCGTTTCCTTTTGCCTGTTACAAACAAATGCACAAAGACATAATACCCTGACCACCTTGTGATGTAGGGTATAAAAATTTCGTATGCAGGTCCATGTCTTCGTAAAGTCCCCATAAACGATTTTCATTTAAGTGGTAGTTTTCGGATTTTTTTCAAGTTCTTCCAAATGTTTCTTGTTCACTCCTGTAGTATACAATTTTTTACCCATGGGGAAGCATTAGAACTTAGAAATCTCCTACACGTAGAATATGCTTCATAGATCTTCTAGGCATAATGAAATTGTTGCTCGTCTGTGAGAGGACATCGATGTTTAGAACTCCTGAAGAGGTTTATTAAATGAGTATCAAAAATTTTGAATTTAATGGGCTATTCGATATTTGGTATTTATTGTTTAATTCGTAACATCGGAACACTGTTATTTTGAATCTTAAATTAATTTTCAACATCTGCTGGTTTAAATTGTGTATTTTCGACTTTAATTATACCCTCAGCCATATAGCTATAGAGAGTAAATATCATTTGGTACGGCCAAAACGGGCCTCATCGAAATAACAGTTGTGGACCCTAGGTCTCTTTGGACCAAATTCGTTTTAGGACATTTCGATTCGATCTAGCAATGCCCGTCTGTCTGTCTGCTGGTTGGTACGCGCGATAACTCTCGGAGGGAGTAACCGATATGGTCCAAGCGTGGTACATCGTAATATTATTGTCCTACTTAGATCACCTTCGAAGATGTTCAATATCTGTTCACCCCTTCGGATACTTTCCTCACAAAGGGTCTCAATTTTCAATACTTACATGGTAAGATAAAATAAAAACACTGCAAAAAGTCAAACCCCATCATTTTTACATTCTTTTTTAAATACTATCGAATGAAAAAGTCGGAAATAGCATCAAATTTTAGAATAAGTTCGGCATGAATTATGGCCTTCAAACGGCCAATGAAACCGTCATGGCAATTTGGCCCATTCCCGGTGAAGCGCTTGCTTGAGGTGATCAACACTTTGGTATGTTTTAGTTCCAACCAAAGCTTCAATACACCCTCCAGAATATTTTCACGATAATATTCGGTATTTATTCTGATGTCACGGTCAGTTAAAACGAGCGGAGAGCGACCATCGGCTGTTATGGCGGCCCATACCACACCATGGCTGGCGCTTGAGTTCTGGTGGCCAACCGAAGGTGCACATTTTCAGCTGACCTTTTTGGCAAGTAAACACCATAATTTTGTTTGTTTACAAACAGCTGGACAACGAATGTTTTCTCATTAGAGAACAAAAAATTCGGCAGTTCACACCTTTCGGCCAAGCGAAGCATCTTTTGAGTCTATTTTCTTTCTATTGCAGTGTAAGTTCTTGCACTTTTTGGAGTATTAAAGGCTTTACCCGAGCTCATTTTTCAATATTTGCCGAATGGAATATTGCGATATGTTTAGCTCACGAGCCTTTTTTCGGCCATTGCGATGCGGGTTTCGGTCAAGTCGCTTATTGACTTTTCGAATCATTTCTGCTGATGTTGCTGGAGTGCTCTATATGCTGGAGTGCTCTAACGATAGGCACTTTTCCATCACGATCGGTCCACTCCTTCTGGTTCTGCCCCACAAAAGGTCGAACTTTTTAAAAAAATATTTTACTGCACGGAAAGAGAAAAGATAATCCGATTTAGCTCCAACTTTACGAATTCTAATATATGCATCAGTGCTAGGTCAGGTGCGAAAGTTGACATATCGGTCCATTCTATCAAGTACCTCCCTACAAAGTATAAAATTTTTGAATAATTATAAGTCTTATAAAATGTGATGTAAGACTCCGACTAATTTTTCACACATTACAATATTTTTATTAACCCAATGTCTGGTGTGAAGATGGAATATATCGGCCCGCTCCTTCTGGTACCTCCCCCACAAAGTGTCAAAGTTTTGAATATCCATGAAACTCATAAAAAACTAAATTACCATCCGACTCCAATTAGACTTGACACATCTCAATATTTCTATCAACACAAGATATGTTATGGAGGTGGTAGAGATCGGACCATTCTGACCATTCTTTTTTGTACCTCCCCCACAAAGGGTCAAAGTTTTGAATAAACAAAACGGTTATAAAACGCAAAATAAGCATCCGCTTCTCGTCGCAATATTTATAGCATATTTATTTAAGACCGATACGAAATGGACAATATTGATTCATTCCTTCAGAACCTAATCCATAGAGGGTCAACAATTTGAATCATCATAACAGAAGTCGAAATATATTTGAATCATCGAACATTGGATGAGGGTATACATCAGTCGACAAGAACAACTAACACTCTTTAAATGTGGCTATATATAAAATGTGGCTATATTTCATGGTTACACAGCAAAGGTGACCACTTTCTAAATTTCATAATTTTCCATTCATCAATGGACCCATCTATCAAACTAATAATTTCTAAAAAATATATACTTTTCTAAAGCTTTTAACAGCTATAAAATGACACGTATAGTCCATCAAAGGATGGGTTCTTTCCTTTTTGTGCTCCAACCAACACACCATATATACTCACTCACATTTATGTTTTCCTTTTTGTCCATCGTACAAGCATCATGTAAGCAATAACAACAACAGCACGCAAAAATATGTCAAAGGACCTAATATCAACAGCAAGAACGACAAAAAATCTCAATTCATTTATGGCTTGATCGGCCTATCGTTTAAATTGCTATTGAAAATGATTGTTAAATTTTTTCAATTACATGGATGTGTGAGAGCGAAGAAAACACCTCTCGGTCGATTTTATGTTCACTTTGGTAGTATCGATATGGGCTGTTGCTAGCGTTGGTGTGTTAAAATGAACGTTCATAGTAAATTAATATGAAGTAATGGATTTTGTACCTGTAGCTGAGAATGTGTAAAACGATGATCATTGCAGCTATGAATGGAGAATATGGCATTCTAACTTTTTAAACATTCTCGGAAGAGATGTACAATAAGATATTTTTGGAGAACCTTTTTGGACCCTTTACTATATGATGGTGGAAAGTTTAGCCTCTCAAAATTCTGTGTTCTGATAATTTTAGCCACCTTTTTCAGCGGAAATGCATAAAATGTGGTATATGAGGATTGCAGTGATTATTTAGTCTTCTGGAAGAAGAAGAACTCCGTTTTTTATACCCTCCACCATAGTATGAGGGTATACTTAGTTTGTCATTCCGTTTGTGACGCCTCGAAATGTACATTTTCGACTCCCAAGGTATATATATTCTTAATCAGCATAAAATTCTATGTCGATTTAGCTATGTCCATCCGTATGTCTGTCTGCATGTGGAAATCACTCTAGCTCCCGAACGAAATGAAGTAGTTTGATAAAATTTTACTCAAATGTATATTATGTCTGCAGGACTTTTGGTATTGGAAATGGGCCAATGGTACGTCCCTATTTTCGGTATTTTGATTATTTTAGGGACATTATTCACTGGAATTGTTTCAAATTTGGTATTTGAAGTTTATAATGGATACTACAGTGGAAGAAAGAAAATTGTCTGTGCAGGTCAACGTCTTCGTATAGCCCTCGTATAACGGTGCCTCCCGATATTCGGTATATTGATGATTTTAGCAACATTATTCAACGGAATTGAATCAAAATTGGTATTTGAAGTTTATAATGGGTACTACAGTCTAAGACAGAAAATTGTCTTTACAGGTCCACGTCTTCGCATAGCCCTCATATAACGGTACCTCCCGATATTCGGTATTTTAATGATTTTAGCAACATTATTCACCGAACTTTTTTTTTCAAATTTGGTATTTGAAGTTCGTAATGGATACTGCAGCATATGACAGAAAAGAGTCTGTCTGTGCAGGTTCACGTCTTCGTATAGCCCTCATATAACGGTACCTCTCGATATTCGGTATTTTGATGATTATATCTATATTATTCACCAAAATTGTTTCAAATTTGGTATTTCAAGTTCGTAATGGATTATTCAGTCTACGACAGAAAATTCACCGATTTTTTTGAAGTTTCGCATTTGAATATTGTAATGGCTCATGACAAAATTTGCCTATGCAGGTCCACGTCGTCGTATAGAGCCTAATATAACGACTACATCCGGTATTTCTAAGATTTGAGCCGAATTTTTAACGGCTTTTATTTTTTTGAAAATTGCCAAATTCGTTCCAAACGGTGTAGGGTATTCAAAGTTCGACCGGACAAACTTACAGTTTTTTTCTTTTTTTTTTTTTTGAAAAGAAATAATATAAATATGCCAGAATGAGTAGTCCCACATAGTCCACTTTTATACTACTTTTTGACTGATAGAACCAATTTGCAAAAATTGGATTTTTAGAGAATTTTGCTTAAAATTGGTAAATATTTTATATATTTTTAGAGAATTTTGGTTAAAAATCCCACTTTTGCCAATTGGTTCTTTCAGAGACGAAATAGTATAAAAGTGGACTATGTGGGACTACTCATTCTGGCATATTTACACTGGCTCCTTCGGTCGATATTGCCTTTTCCTATTTTCAACGAAGAGTTATCTTCCTCACCAAAAACCAGGTAGGTAGACGACCATAGAAAAATCAAAAGTTCGACTCCACATAACCTGAAAGGGATGCTTTCGATGAGTCGCATGTAGAGTAGGATAGAGGTTATAACTAGTGCGATATCAAAAATTTGGTGAGCATATTCCGTTTTGCTTACATGAGATTTCTTTTCGGGAACGATCAGGCTCCATTTGAGAAGCTATCAGCTACCAGCAACCTAAAGAAACAAAAAAATGGTTACATAGGCTCAAAATATATATTTAAAAGACTTCTACGAAGACATAAACCAGGTGCAGTGTTGTATTTTTTAAGATGTTTGCTCTTTAGTTGAGATAAAAGGTTACATTTCATGTGTACATATGAAATTGATTTTATCTAAAAGTATTAAGAATTTTTCATCAATGACTTCAAAATGAACGTGCAACGTCTATGGTTTAATATATGAATCAATTATTTAATGCAATAGCCCATATCTTTCATTTGTATAGAGATATGAAAACAATCAACACGTGTTCACATGTGGGTGTATACCAAGGTGTGCGTATGTATTCGTAAGCTGTCCTGTTTACAAACCAAAGCAATTCATACCGACCGACCGAACGACCAACCAACCAACCGACCGACATGTTTTATTCATAAACGTATTAAAAACATCAAAGTAAATGAGGACAGAAAAGAAGAATTATTTTAAAACTTTGGCCTTTTATGCTCTTAAGGCCAATAAGGACATCAGTGGTATATAAATATACACGCACACACGTGCTCGTATCTGTACACAGATACTCACATATGCCCTAACTACAGAATGTGTATATTTTTTCCCTCATAACTGTTGCATAGTCATCGACATATAAACTGGGCAAAAGAAGACAACGATAAAGAAAAACACACATAAATCACAAAATTTTGAAAAGATTTTCTTTTTTCCTTTCATTTTTGTTGGTAGACTGAAAATCCTGCAAAAGGAATTATAGTGCGGTTGCTGGAGTTGGCGTTGAGTTTGTTTGTTATTGTCTGCCTGTTGCCAGCTAAGGTACTTGACGAATAAAGCCAAACCACAAAAGACAATCATCAACAACAAAAGCAAAACTTCACAATGACTTTAAGCTTTAAATTTCTTCAACAACAGAGAAAATTAGCTCTCAAGCAAAAGACTAGAGCCGAAAACAATTGCATTGTTTGAAATTCGCCGAAAGGAAACATTTTGTGTAGTTGGTTGGGGAGAGGAAGGAGGTGGGAGTTGGGAAATTGTCGCCTTAGCTCCCCATCTTATCTATTTCAATGGTCTGTGTTTGTTTGCGTCATAATGGATGACTTCACGGTGCCACCACACAGAATGGCATTATCAGCGGCAGCAATCTTAGCTCCGAATATAAATTTCTATGGTATTTTTACACATCATTAAATCTCAATTAGGTTGCACGACGAGACTACGGCAGCTATGCGGCGGCGTCAGATTTCAAATAACACAAAAATTAAGAATATATCGCTTTACAGTCTGCCTAAAAAAGACTATGCAATAAATTGAAGCTTAAACAACGTTTTTGGTGAATAAAAATTAAGAAGGACATCATACTTAGGTGGCTGCCACCACAATGGGAAAACTAAACTTATAAATTCAATTTTTTTGCAAGTCCTGTTTGTTAGTAAGACGATGAATGGTTAAATGGTAGACCAAAGAAACAAAACACGAAAAATGTTTGAGCTATTTTAACCATAGTCGCCGAAAAGATAATAGCTAAAAAATCACCCGTAAGTTTGTATGAAAAAAAAAATCCACAACTAAATACATTCTTTTACGAAAATCTCTACATAAAAAAGAAATGAGAATTATAAGTAATATTTTGGCAGCTGGGGTTTTTTAATGAATTAAAAACAATAAAAAACGTTAAAAATTCTGTTAAAATCTTAAAAATACCGAATGGAGCTTTTAAATAAGGGTCTATACGACGACATAGACCTACATATGTAACTCTTGTCATAAGCCATCACAATATTCAAATGCGAAACTTAACAAAAAAAAGTCTTAAAATCGGGCGGGGCCGACTTTATGATACCCTACCCCACTTTGCTAATGTAGTAGAGCTCCGCATAACAATTAAAAGTTCATAAACGCTATGATTATAATTTAAAGTTCAAAGGACTGAATATGCCGAAGCATTTGTATCTTTTAAATTCGGACTTTTATTACCCATTTGATTCACAATTAACTTGAAATCCGATAAAGATATATATGGGAGCTATATCCAAATCGGGACCGATCTCGATAAAATTTGGCAAAGACATTTCTGAGCTGTATTTGATATATTTCCCTGAAAATCGTTGTTACGGAGTGCATATTACGGCTGTGGGTAACAAAAAAAAAAAAAACAAATCGGATGATCAGTATATATGGGAGCTATAGCTATATCGGAACCGATCTTCACCAAATTTGACATACTAGCTTCTAGACTCAATTCGGTCGTAAGTGCCAAATTCCATCCCATTTGGACAAATATTAGATGTTTGGTGCACAATACAAAGTAAATCGGACGAAGTTATATATGGGAGCTTTATCCAAATCTGAACCGATCTCGATAAAATTTAGCAAATGTATTTCTGAGTTGTATTTGATATATTTCCCAAAATATTGTTGTTACAGAGTGCATATTACGGCTGCGGAGGACAAAAATAACAAATCGGATGAACAATATATATGGGAGCTATAGCTATATCTGAACCGATTTCGATAAAATTTGGCATACTTATTTTTACCGATTATCTCCAATTTCAATAGAGTTCGTCCTTAATAATACCCTGACCATCTTGTGGTGTAGGGTATAATGATGAAAAGTAGCTAAAATCATCAAAATTCCGAATATTAGGGGGCTATACGAAGACGTGAACCTGCACAGACAATTTTCTCTCATAGGCTGTAGTATCCAATACGAACTTCAAATAATAAATTTGAAATAATTCCGCTAAATAATAATGTCGCTAAAATGATCAAAATGCCGAATATCTGGAGGTACCATTATATGGGGGCTATACGAAGACGTCAACCTGCAAGACAATTTTCTGCCTTAGGCTGTAGCATCTATTTCGAACTACAAATAACAAATTTAAAACAATTGCGATAAATATTGTCGCAAAAATCATCAAAATAACGAATATCGGGAGGTACCGTTATATGGGGGCTATACCAAATCGTGGACCTGCACTTGCAATGTTTCGCCAAAGTAGCTAGAACCCATTATGACCTACAAATACCAATTTTCAGACAAATTCGTGAAAAAATGTGGCAAAAATCATCAGATTACCGAATATCTGGAGGTACCGTTATATGGGGGCTATACCAAAACGTGAACCTATAATTACAATGACTCGCCACACGAGCTGGGACCCATTATGATCTACAACTACCAATTTTCAGAGAAATTCTGCAAAAAATGTGTCAAAAATCATCAAAATACCGAATATTGGGAGGTACCGTTATATGGGGACTCTATCAAAACGTGGACTTATACATACAATGTTTCGCCACACGAACTGGGACCCATTGTGATCTACAACTACCAATTTTCAGAGAAATTCTGAAAAAAATATGGCAAAAATCATCAAAATACCGAATATTGGGAGGTACCGTTAAATGGGAACTCTATCAAAACGTGGACTTATACATATAATGTTTCGCCACACGAACTAGGACCCATTATGACCCACAAATACCAAGACAAATCAGTGAAAAAATGTGGCAGAAACCATCAAAATACCGAATATCGGGATGTACCGTTATATGGGGGCTATACCAAATCATGAACCCATACATGTAATGTTTCGCCACCGGAGCTGGAACCCATTATGACCAACAAATACCAATTTTTAGACAAATCCGTGAAAAAAATGTGGCAAAAAAAATTAAAATACCGAATATCGGGAGGTACCTTTATATGGGGGCTATACCAAAACGTGGACCTATACATGCAATGTTTTGCCACACGCACGGGGACACTTTGTGACCTACAAATACCAATTTTCAGACAAATCCGTGAAAAAATGTGGCATAAATCATCAAAATACCGAATATCGGGAGGTACCGTTATATGGGGGACTAAACCAGAACATAAGCCGATATTTCTCATTTTCAATACCAACCACCCTTGACCGAATACAAATTGCTCTGCTAAATTTTGGCGCTTTACGTCAAATAATGTGTGCTGTATCGTGATTTCAACAGACAGACGGACATCGTTAAATCGACTTAGAATTTTACACTTATTATGAATATATATATACTTTATGGGGTCTACGACGAATATTTAGGGATGTTACAAAGTTCCAAGGTGGAGGGTATAAAAATCCCATGCGATAAAAAAATATGAAAAAACAAGTTAAAAAGCAGTAAGTTCGGCCGGCCGAACTTTGGAAATTTACAGAAAATAAAATCCGTTAAAAAATCTATTAATATCTTAAAAATACCGAATATAGCCGTTATATTGGGGTATCTATGACGTGAACCTACATAGACTTTTTTTGTCATAAGCCATTACCATATTGAAATTCAAAACTTAAAATAAACGGTGAATAATGTAGCTAAAATCATCAAAATACCGTACATAGGGAGGTATCGTTATATCGGAGCTATACAAAGACGTGGACTTGCATATACAATTTTCTGTTACAGGCTGTAGCATCCCTTACGAAATTCAAATACGACATCTCAAACAATTTCGGTGAGTATTGTACCTAAAATCGTCAAAATATCGAATATAGGGAGGTACGAAGACCTGGACCTGCAGAGACAATTTTCTGTCACAGACTTTAGTTTCCATTACGAACTCTAAATCTCTAATTTGAAACTATTTCGGTGAATAATGTCGCTAAAATCATCCAAATACCGAATATCGAGAGGAACCGTTATATGGGGGCTATGTGAAGAAGTGGACCTGCACAAACAAATTTCTGTCTTAGGCTGTAGTACCCATTTCGAACTTCAAATACCAAATTTGAAACTATTTCGCTGAATAATGTCGCTGAAAACGTGGTCCTATATGACAATATACTTCTATTCTGACGGACGGACATACATAGCTAGATCGACCCAGTTCGACGAGATAGGAAGATCTGTATATACTTTCCTATATGAAAAACCAATATTTCGAGATTTTATATGATTTTTGGTCCAATCAAACATATTATACGAAATTTGAAACGATTCCGGTGAATAGTGTTGCTGAATTCATCGAAATACCGACTATAGGGAGGTACCGTTATGTTTGGGGCTATACGACAACAATGACCGACATGTTCCATTTACGAATTTAACGTGCCTACTGGCAAAATACACATGTGTGCAAAAGTTTAGCTTTCTATCTCTTTTCTTTTATGAAGATTTTGAGGAGTTACAAACGGAATAACAAAGCTAATATACCCTCCATAAAATGGTGGGGGGTATAAGAACTACTAAAAAAAATTACATTGGCGAGAGAGATTGAGTTGGAATTCTAAAACTTGGAGGGATGCTGATAGGGGGTAATATACAGGGTTGCCCATATTCGACGGACCTTTGGGCCCATTCCAACCGACGAGGCTTGTCCGCAGGCAACATTCTTAGCGTCAATTGAATTTTGTACGGGAACAAATGCAAAACAATGCGAATAATCCGTTGTAAAGTGGACCGAGCCATGCCTATCTGCTGAGAACTGCGTTTTTGGGACGTTCTTGGGGACCTCTCAACACTGGCTCGTGCGGCAGCGATATTCTCGGCCGATTGCCTCGGTCGACTTTTATATGGCCTCTTCGGATTAGAAAGAGCCTTACCAGTCGAAAATTTTTCGTATAAACGCTTAATGGTGTTCTTAGAAGGCGCACTTCTCACATTTTTTAATGTTTTAAAAGCACGTTGAGTTTTCACAATTGACTTCTTCTGTTGAATGTAAATTTCAGAGCGCTCGCGTCGCGTGTATTGGTTCATGGTAAAAATCTGCTTGGACTGACGCTTCAAACGCGGTATGTCATTAAGCGATGTGACATCTCTGTCAAAAGTTATGGCGTTGCCTGATGGGTCCGTCGAATATGGGCAGCCCTGTAGATATATCAAAGGTAAAAATTCGAATAACAGACAGACAGACATAGATCGACCACAAATTTTGGGATGAGATCTCATCTAAAGATACATATGCTCTAAGGCAGCCAGTTCGATAAAACACATTTTTGCCAAATCAAAAAATATGTATTATCTGTAGCCTAAACGCTGCGGATAAAACAATCAAACTCTATTCAAATTAATCATTCAGAGAACGACATGATATATGGCACCCACTCGCTACCCATGACAGTGGAAAAAGTACATAAATAATATTTTCCATATTTTACCGCACTCTCCCATCAGAATGTCAACCCTTATTCAAAAATATCGCAATAATATGTCGTTCATTGTGAATGAAGTTGACAAAAAATTAAGGCAATTCACATCAAAACCGTACATACATCCTTCAACAAGGACAAAAAACAAAAAAGCCTGCAAGCACCAACATATTCACCCAACACGATATGTAAGCATAACGGAACTTCAATGTTTACAACAATGACATTGGTTGGTTGGTTGGGTGATTGTTTGGTTTCCACCGCACAGCGGTGTATTGTCATCGCTGTCGTATCGAACATTAATTACATTTGACCAAACAATGACCACTTTAGTCATAAAATTACAAAAGGTTTTTAAAATATTTATGGTTGTCGTTGTTGTTATTATTGCGCTTATCAATCATGCGTTGTATGGACACACACACACACACATATGTGCATACGGACATGAAAATACTTGATCGTGTGGATGGGAAGAAATATCAACAGGACTAAAGTGGTTTATCAATAATGTGGGATGTTGTTTTCACAATTTTGAAATAATGTTTGTGTTTTCAATATTTTGGGGGATATTTTGACAATGATTTGCTAATAAAATATTAATTTTGCTTTGTACATAAATTACTCTTTGGGAAATGAAATAAATTACAAATAAATTGTAAAACCAGTAAAGAAAGCCTTAAAGTCGGGCGGGGCCGACTTTATGATACCCTATACCACTCTGCTAATTTAGTAGAGGTCCACATAACAATTAAAAGTTTTTATGAGAGCATTCAATCATACACGCTATGATTATAATTATAATTTAAAGTTCAAAGGACTAAATATGCCGAAGCATTTGTATCTTTTAAATTCGGACTTGTGTTGCCCATTTGGAGCACAAATAATTTAAAATCGGATAAAAATATATATGGGAGCTATATCCAAATCGGAACCGATCTCGATAAAATTTGGCAAAGATATTTCTGAGCTGTATTTGATATATTTCCCTGAATATCGTTGTTACGGAGTGCATATTACGGTTGTGGGTAACAAATATAACAAATCGGATGAACAATATATATGGAAGCTATAACTATATCTGAACCGATCTTCACCAAATTTGACATACTAGCTTCTAGACTCAATTCGGTCGTAAGTGTCAAATTCCGTACCATTTGGGAAAATATTAGACGTTTGGTGCACAATAAAAGGTAAATCGGACGAAGTTATATATGGGAGCAATATCCAAATCTGAACCGATCTCGATAAAATTTAGCAAAGGTATTTCTGAGCTGCATTTGATATATATCCCCAAAAATAACAAATCGGATGAACAATATATATAAGAGCTATAGCTATATCTGAACCGATTTCGATCAAATTTGCATACTTATTTTCAGGCCCAATTAGGTTGTATGTCCAAAATTCCATACTATTCGAGCCGATATTACACGTTTGGTGCACAATAAAAGGCAAATCAGACGAAGATATATATGGGAGCTATGTCTAAATTTTTACCGATTATCTCCAATTTCAATAGAGTTCGTCCTTGGGCCAAAAAAATGTTGTTTGCAAAATTTCATCTCAATCGGGAAATAAATGCGACCTGCATTTTGTTCACAAGAACACATGGACAGACGGACAGACGGACGGACTGACATGCATAAATCAACTTAGAAAGTGATTCTATGCAGATCATAAAAAAGGCACTATGGGTCTATCTCGTTTCCTTTTGCCTGTTACAAACAAATGCACAAAGACATAATACCCTGACCACCTTGTGGTGTAGGGTATAAAAAAAATGAAATGAAGTAAGTTGATTAAATTTTACTCAAATGTGTATTAAGTCTGCGGGCCTTTTGGTATTGAAAATGGGTCATGTAGGTCCACGTCTTCGTATAGCCCCTATATAACGGTGCCTCCCGATATTTCGAATTTTTATGATTTTAGCGACATTATTTATCGCAATTATTTGGTTTTGGAGTTCGTAATGAATACTACAGTCTATGACAAAAAATTGTCTATGCAGGTCCACGTCTTCGTAAAGCCCCCATTTAAAGGTACCTCCCGATATTTAGTATTTCGATGATTTTAGAGACATTATTCACCACAACTTTTTCAAATTTGGTATTTGAAGTTCATAATGGATACTACAGCCTATGCCAGAAAATTGTCTTGCAGGTCCACGTTTTATAACCCCCATGGTACCTCCCTCTATTCGGTATTTTGATGATTTTAGCTACATTATACCAGATTTTTTTTAGTTTCACATTTCAATATTTTAATAGCTTATGACAAAATTTGCCTATGCAGTTCCACGTCGTCGTATAGACCCTAATATACGGCTACATTCGGTATTATAAAGATGTTATCAAAATTTTAAGCGTATTTTATTTTTTGAAAATTGCCGAATTTGTTCCAAATGGCGAACTTACAGCTTTTTACTTGTTTTTTTTTTTTATTTATTTATTTTTTTTTTGTTTTTAATTATTACTATAAATATCCGAACTATTTTGAAGTTTTTATCTACATACATAATATTTTTTACATTTTAACATTTTTTACTTAAACAGCTTCCACACTCACCGTCTCTGGTATGTTACACATGAAGAACAAAATCTGTATTTCTGTGTACCGAAGGTAAAATATTTTTCAGCCTATACAACATTTCTCCAATAGCACACAATTACATATAAAATACATTTAATTAAAAAGAGTGGTTGTTTGATTATTACCAACCAAGCAGCCAGGACGAGCCGTACGTACGATATGTACGTACATACGGTTGTCAGTTTACGGTATAATATGACCTATAATTATGAGAGAAGTAAACAAAACGCCAAAGCATAAAATCACAACATTTTATGAGTCAGCAGCAAGCGGCAACAGCCAACCGAAGGAGCAGCAGAAAAAAGCGTCAGTAGTCAGCATATTATCGGATATCAGATACCGGGATATACGAGATACCATTGCTATACAACCTATCTGTAGCATTTATGGACATGGTTTTCAAGCTTGGTATTGTATTACCTGGCTGGCTCCATACGACATGACGAACTGCCATACGGCGTTGTGGCAAATGATGATGGATGATGTATGGAAGAATCACAAACTAACGGACTGACTGACTGCCAGGCAGTTTGTTTGCTACGTATTGTTACTGTTCAAATGACGAGAACGAGAACGACGACGTCGATGTCGACAACAGTGACAACAATGAGATAATTTCTGCTTGCCGAGAATGATAATACTTTGTGGTGGCTGCCAATGATAATAATTATATGTTACCGGAGTAAGCAGAAAATTTTTTAATTGTATTTAAACATTACAAGAGTAAACATAATTAAACTCAACCGAATGCTCCACTCTTCGGTTTGCTGCCCTTCTATGGGAGGTTATCAGAGGTGTACGTTTTTTTGCCCCGAAAGGACTCAATTGAACGAAACGAAAATACATATCCGGTTGGTATACAATACATTTGTTGTTGTTTTTATACCAATAATGTAACCATAATTATTTGCAATGAATTATGAAAGGTATTTAATAATTTGTGTTACCTATAATAATAAACCAGTAAAGAAAGTCTTAAAGTCGGTCGGGGCTGACTTTATGATATCCTACACCACTTTGGTAATTTAGTAGAGCTGCGCATAACAATTAAAAGTTTTTATGGGAGAATTCAATCATACACGCTATGATTATAATTATTATTTAAAGTTCAAAGGACTAAATATGCCGAAGCATTTGTATCTTTTAAATTCGGACTTGTATAACCCATTTGGTGCACAATTAATTTGAAATCAGATATATATGGGAGCTATATCCAAATCGGAACCGATCTCGATAAAATTTGGCAAAGACATTTCTGAGCTGTATTTGATATATTTCCCCAAGTATTGTTGTTACAGAGTTCATATTACAGCTGCGGAGGACAAAAATAACAAATCGGATGAACAATTTATATGGAAGCTATTGCTATTTCTGAACCGATTTCGATCAAATTTGACATACTTATTTTCAGCTCCAATCTGATCGTACGTGCAAAATTTCATACTATTCGGACTGATATTACACGTTTGGTGCACAATAAAAGACAAATCGGACGAAGATATATATTGCAGCTATATCTAAATTTTGACCGATTATCTCCAATTTCAATAGGGTTCGTCCTTGGGCCAAACAAATGATTTGTGCAAAATTTCATCTGGATAGGGCAATAAATGCGAACTGTGCTTTGTTTACGAAAATACATAGACAGACGGACGGACGGACATGCATAAATCGACTCAGAATGTGATTCTATGCAGATCATCAAAAAGAACTATGGGTCTATCCCGTTTCCTTTTGCCTGTTACAAACAAATGCACAAAGACATAATACCCTGACCACCTTGTAGTGTAGGGTATAAAAACAAGTAAGCCAAGACTTTAGTCGTGCGGGGCCAACCATGTGATACCCTACAACACTACAATATGTTAGAAGGCACCTTATGTCCAAATCCATTTTGGAAGATTTTGTTTTTGAAATTATGTCATGGAGCACTGCCCAGATATTACCCCTAACATTTTGACCAGGGACATTTGCCCAATATGTACGCACTCCGTCGTGCTGTTGGTTGTTGTTGTCCATTTTACAGCTAAATATAAAGTGCTCTCTTCTCAGGCGTGTTGATTGTATCTTTATCTCCAAATTTAGGCTCATCTATATGATTTGCTTGTCTACGATATTTGGCTATATTCGCCAACGAAATAGCATAAAAACCAGAAGTTCGCGTTTTTGTATTTTGGATTTCGCCTGTAAGTTCTTTTCAGCGTTTCAGTAGGATGGAAATGTTGGTATTTTTTAACATAAAAGTTGTGGTCCACTACCTGCTGACCTAAACTCTAATTTCATGCGAGATTTCGTGTCCTTTGGTTTGTATTTGTGACCTTTATAACGGCTGCAAAATCAGTGACATTTTTAGTTGCTGGTCAGTTTCAACCCCTAAATATATTGGGGATATCTTTGAAAACAATAGGCCTAGCCCTTCTAAGCCTAACCCTACCATTGTGAAAATTCTCGTGAAGAAGTTAAAAAAGTATTACAAAATATACACTTCAATATTATAAGTCAAATTGAATAAATCGCATGCGATAAAAAATATGAATGTATATGAACATCATTATTGGGATCTTTTTGTGCGATTTTTTTAGATTTTATACTTTTATGCGAAGAGGGCAGCCATTCCAGATAAAAGCATTCTAGCTAACATCCCTTTCCTTTGTGTATACACATTGTATATATTTCGCTATATAAATACGGCATCTGACCTTTTCGTCTAGTTTTGATTTCACCGGGATTAAAAATCTTCGCGGTTTAATGGAACATTTGACTTTTATTTAACACAAATATTATGGTCTATTTCACCAACTAAATATTACTCGATGACCATCAAATTTGGAAGACTTCTGCCAAGTCCTGAGCTCTAGCCCCATGCTAACTTCCGCTTCGATTGGTCTATTATTGCGACCTGTAGAGCAACTTGAAAATCAGGAAATTTTTCTGTTTTTGGTACATTTTAACCCCTAAATATTAAGCGATCATCTCGAAAAGCAGTAGGCTTCTATTCTGGCTCCATTCTAAAGTTCGTGAGGATCGGGTCATAATTGCGACCTGTAGAGTGATTACAAACAGCGGTGCTCAAGAAGAAATATCTCTTTTCAGTCAAATTTCTCTTTGTTTATTTAAATCAAGAACAAAACAGTGTTAAGTCATTATTTATACAAATATTTTTTATCCATTTGCTTTATAAATTATTTTGGCAAACATTCGTGTTTAAAAACAATTAAATAGAACCGTAAAATATAAAGAAAACAGAATTTAAATTTTCTCTTAAATGCTCTCTTTTTTCTCTTCATGTTCTAGAACACGGTTTTGAGCACCGCTGCTACAAATTAACATGGACAGGCGGACGGACATACATAGCTAAGTTGACTCAGCTCGACGAGATAGGAAGATCTATATATATACTTTCCCACATGGGAAACCAATATTTCGAGGTGTTACATAATTTTGAACATTTTTTAAAAAAATTAAATTAGCATTTCAATTAGAAAAATGTTTTGAAATCTACACTAATACTGCTTATATCCATCCATTTTATAGTCTTGTGATCACATTCTCTCAGCATGTTTAAATATGTAAATGAGTAGTAAAATAACTGACTGACTGATCTAAACCCAACGCCCAGATGAAATGGCTGAAGCTAGAATAATAAATATTTACACGAGGGCCAGTTTAGGTGCGTAGGCAGGATTTTTTGAAATTCATAATAAAAGGGTACAAAAAGTACTAGGTGGAGGTGGTGTTGGAAATGTGTACTATAATTGTACTAAAAGAACTAGATGGTACTGAATTTGGCATTGATTGAAGGAATGGAGCTGAAATTTGATATACATGTCACTGTTGGTGTCTGTTGTTAAGATATGGAGATGGTATTGGAAATGTGTGTGTTGAGTGAAGGGATAGCGCAGGATTCCTGAAATATAATATTGTTGCGATAGGCAAAACTACCAAATAGTACTAAATTTGGTATTGGTAGCGATAGAGCTGAAATCCTCAAATTTAATATAGATGTCACTGTTGATGTCTGTAGTTAAGTCATTTAGGTGGCTTTGAAAATTTGTACTATGAATATACGAAAAGTGCAAGATTCTGCCTGTCTGTCCGACTGTCGAAATCAATCTAGCTTCCACGTTTAGGTATATCGCCCATATAACTGTACCTCTCTATATTCGTACCTCTCTATGTCCGACTGTCGAAATCACTCTAGCTTCCACGTTTAGGTATATCGCCCATATAACTGTACCTATATTCGGTATTTTGAGATTTTATCGATATTTGAAGTTCCTAATAGATATTACAGCCTGTGATAGAAAATTGCCTATGCAGGTCCAGGTCTTCGTATAACACACCTAAATAACGGTGCTTCCCTATATTCGGAATTTTGCATCATTCACCGGAATGGCTTCAAATTTGATATTTGCACTTCGTAATGAGTACTACTACCTGTGACCGAAAATTGTCTATGCAGGCCTTCGTGTAGCCCCCATATAGCGGTCTCTCCATATATTCGCTATTTTGATGTTTTTGCAACATTATTCACCGGAGTAAGAATTATGCTTGTCTATCTGACTGGACCCATAGCCTAATGGAAACAATTTTTTAAAAATATTCCAGAAATTTCAAGGTTTATATGTTGACTAATCTTTATTCCATTTCCATAATGAAGAACATAAATATTGAGAACTTTATTGGAAGAACATCTGCATCTATTTTGCTGATTTGTTGCATGTCGTTGACATTGTTCAAAAGTATTTATTAAAGTTCCTTCCAGTTTCTCTTGCATCCAGTCTTTTTTTTTTTCTTCTTTTGTAATTGTATTTTATTTCCTTTTAGCCTTGAGTGTGCACATAACGCATAACGTCTCAGTTGGTAGCATCCTTTGGAACGGAATAAAACACATCTTTGAGTTGATTGTGTCCTGCTTGTTAATCGTAAATCTTTGTTTATCTACGAATACTACACATCTCGTGCAAACGTCATAGAAGGCAGAACAGATGGTAACATTTATGCGCAGAAGATCGTCATATTCATTGGTCCATATCCTCTTTTACGGGCAACTAACTGAGAGTTGCAATTGCTCCATATTTGTTTGTGCCTGAGTTTGTCACTGAGTGTGTGTATGTGTGTTGAGTGGGATGAATGGATATTATGATTACATTTATACAGTACAGTATTTTAGTTTATTATTATGGAGGAGTAACCAAAAAAATTGAAAATGTTAGGTATTTGTGTAAACCCCAATAAAAGTATTAATATCCCTTAATTGGCAAGTCTGAAAGACTTATTTTTTTGGTTTTGATCTCCAAGACGTCAACAACGTTTGATGAGATTTGTATACAAAAAAATCAAACAAAAACTTAAACACACATACATGTTCAAATACCATATTCCCGCTGCATTTTACTACTTCTCACGAGATTGGCACATTTGAAATGAAGAGACAAATAACGGGAGAGAGAGATGGAAGGAATATATTGTAAATCACTACCGGATAGAGAGCTTCGCGTTTAAGTTATGTTCTCCCATTTTATTACTCTCTGTCACAGTTGAGAGTGTGGAGTAAATTAGAATGCATCAAAATCAAGGTCAAAATCGAAAAAAATAAATTTATTTTATTTTTTTTATGTTTTGGTCTCTAAATATTTCACTGTTAGGAATTCTGGGAAACAGCTAAGAAATACAATGATCTTAGTAAAGAGCCTTCTAGAATATTAGAAATTTTTAGTGGCACTCAAAAGGATCAAAATAGATCTAAAAAATATGTTGAGTCAAAGTGTAATCAAAACAAGTTAAAAGTATCAGTCGGTTTATCCGAAGGATATATACTCCTAGCCAATATTCGATTATTTAAATATATTTTGACTTATTTTATAATTATTCAAATTGTTGACCCTCTATGGAGTAGGTTCTAAAGGAATGGGCCAATATTGTCCATTGGGCCTATAGTGGCAGACAGCGTCGTTTAAAATTTAAACCATATCGACTGATTTTAGAAAATGTTAAAATATGCGTGACTTACCAGATGTAATAGAGCGAAGTATTCCATTTCCATACTTCATCTACTATACATAAAAATATTGGTATGGGCAGAATTACAAGAAAATCGAACATTTATATCCAACTTTATAGCATATTTTTGGAAAGAATAATTCAATACTTTCGTACAATACAATGGACTTACGCTGAACATAAAACGCAATTTATAAGTTCTACAAGAGCTTGTCGAAATCTGAGAATAGTTTGCCAGTTGATGCGTTGAAAATGTCTTCAGTGAATACTTTAACCCGTAAAAATGAAATTACAATAGGATTACAAATTTTGGGCATAACATAGAAAACTTGAACAACGTATTCTTCTACTGCCTAGCTTTTAACATACATCAGTCTAGACTCTAGAGTGAACAACAAGCTTAGGTTATTGTATGGAAGGATAGGTGGCGAAAGGCGCCTCTAAAAAAATAAAAAATAAAAAAAAAAACAAGTAAAAAAACATTAAGTTCGGCCGGGCCAAACTTTTAATACCCTCCACCTTAGAGTAAAGGAAACATTAGAGCCCATTATGACCCACATACACCAATTTTTAGACATATTCATGGGAAAATGTGCCAAAAATCATCAAAATACCGAATATCGGGAAATACGGCTATATGGGGCTATACAGAAACGTGAACCTATACAAACAGTGTTTCGCCAAAAGAGATAGAACTCATTAAGACCAAAAAATACCAATTTCTAGACAAATCCGCGAAGAAATATGGCAAAAACCATTAAAATGCCGAATATCTGGAGGTACCGTTATGTGGGGGCTATACTAAATCGTGGACCATGCAATGTTTCGCCAAAGGAACTAGAACCCATTATGACCTACCAATACCAATTTTGAGACAAATGTGGCAAAAAACATAAAAATACCGAATATCGGGAGGTACCGTTATATGGGGACTATTCCAAAACGTGGACCTATAATTACAACCAACCAATACCAATTTTTAGACAAATCTGTAAAAAAAAAAATGTGGCAAAAATAATCAAAATACCGAATATCGGGAGGTACCTTTATATGGAAGCTATACCAAAGCGTGGGTCTACACATGCAATGTCTCGCTACACAAACTGGGACCCGTTATGACCTACAAATACCAATTTTTAGAAAAATCCGTGAAAAAATGTGGCATAAATCATCAAAATACCGAATATCGGGAGGTACCGTTATATCTCATTTTCAATACCAACCATCCTAAACACAATACAAATTGCTCTGCTAAATTTTGGCGCTCTACGTCAAATAATGTGGGCTGTATCGTGATTTCAACAGACAGACAGACGGACATCGTTAAATCGACTTAGAATTTTATGCTGATTATGAATATATATTCTTTATGGGGTCTACGACAAATATTTAAGGATGTTACAAACGGAATGACAAAGTTAATATACCCTCCTTTCCAAGGTGGAGGGTATAAAAATCACTGCACAGAAAGAGAAAGGATAAACTGGTTTTGCTTCAACTTTGCAAATCCCAATATTTTTGAATCAGCGCTAGCTCGGGTCACAATATCGGTCGACTCCTTCTGGTACCTTCCCCACAAATCCAAAATCGAATAGCACACATCGCAATATTTTTATTAACCCAAGGTCTGGTGTGAAGATGGAATACATCGGTCCACTCCATCTTGTAACTCCCCCACAAAGGGTCAACATTTTGAATATCCATAAAGCTCATAAACAGCGAAATTTACATCCGATTCTATTCAGACTTGGTACATCTCAATATTTCCATCACAACAAGATATGTTATAAAGATAGTAGAGATCGGACCAAACCCTCTGGTACTTCCCCCACAACGGAGCAAAATTTTGCATAATTATATCTCCTTCATTTTATGAAGAAGGCATCCAACTCTCTTAAAATTTCACACATTCCAATATTTCTATTAACACAAGATCTGGTGTGAAGATGATATATATCAGCCTAACCTTTGTGCTACCTTCCACACAATCGATCACAATTTTAAATCTCTGATAGCTTGCGAAAAAAGTCAGCGATTCCATATAAACAAGATATATCTTAATATTCCCCTCAACAAGAGATCTGATGTGAATACATTTTTCTACCTACTTCCTCTTCCCCCACAAAACGAAATTTTTTTTTTTTCAATTATTCGCATAAAATTGAAAATAAATATTTGATTTTCTTTACATTTTGCAGGTCCCAATATTTTTATTAGTATAAGAAGAAGTGTAATACTTCGATCCACTATATGGGCCACCTCACGCACATTTCAACATTCTCTAAAAATTATCACACATCTCATATCAAGTGATATAGCTCAAAAAATGGCACGTTGCAATATCTACATCAGACATATATGAGAGAGGAGTTGGACAATATTGCCCAACTCTTTCGGAACCACCCTCATAAAGGCTAAACTTGATAAATAATAAATACGGCTGTCAAAAAATATTTCTAAATAAACGAACAATAGCTATGGGCATATATCCGTCGGAAAAATCCGACTTTTTAACTTGTTTTATTTATCCCATTATAATTTTTAACAATATTTTCAACAAAAAACTAAGACTTACCCATAAAATCTAATGAATGCATTCCTGTATTCATCCACGTTAATACAACATAACGAAACTAAGATCGACGACAGAAAGAGAAAGAGAGAACAAAGCACTTAGCTCCCTGCACGCACGAAGAGTCCCAACAAAAACAAACGCATCTTAACACAACACCTCAACAAAAAAACCAACAAATCGAAATTAAAATCACAATTATTTTAATATATTGCAAAAATTGAAAAGAATTTGATTGAATCACTTTTATCCGCGGTAAATTTTTTCAGATCTGAGCACTTTTCTATTAATTTGTTAACCGGAAGCTAATGAATTTCCGAAATACGACACGTTAAACAATTATCAACATCCGATTGAAACGAGAAACACGGAGAACTTACGAACGAAGACGTCTACGTCGACGCTTGTGTACTACTCATTACTTCGGCAGAGACTTGACTCTGTATGCATGAAGAGCCGCAATGAAAACAAAAGAAATCTTAACACAACGAAAAAGGCGGCCGAACAATCGAAATGAAAATGATAATTTTGTTAATATTTTGCAAAAATTCAAAGGAATTTGAATATATTTTTGTATGCCATACTTTTTTTTTCGATTTTAGCACTTTTCTACTAATTAGTTACCGGAAAATACCGAATTCGTGAAACGCGACACGATAAACAATAAAAAAACATCCGATTGGAACGAAAAACAAGGAGAACTGAGGAAACTTAGATGTCAGAGTTACCAAGTTGTACTTAATTAGATTGATGTAGGCCTTAGTTATGATATTATACATTTTGTGTTTTCTATGGTTGGTTAAACACGACAGAAACCGAAATGACAGCTTTAGATTAACTAAGTCATGAGCCAAAAATATATTATGATATTATGCTATCAAACGATTACCAAAATTTTTAATGTAAGGTAAATGGTGTAATTGACAATCACATGGTCTTAAACCTTTTTAATTTTTATTTGTGAATAAACCTGTCAAATCAAATAAAAGATTTCTTTCATCTTCTCATTTCATTTAAATTTTAAACGATTTTTTTATACCCTCCACCATACATAGTATGGAGGGTATATTAAGTTCGTCATTCCGTTTGCAACTCATCGAAATAATCATTTTAGACCCAACAAAGTATATATATTCTTGATCAGCGTAAAATTCTAAGACGATTTAGCCTTGTCCGTCCGTCCGTCTGTTGTAATCACGCTGCAGTCTAAACGAATTAAGATAGGAAGCTAAAATTTTGCACAGATCTCTCTTTTGTCTGCAGGCAGTTCAAGTTCGTAGATGGACTCTATCGGTCCACGATATCGTATAGCCCCCCATATATAATGTTAGCCACATTTTTCAATGGAATTGTCTGAAAATCCACAAAAGTAGTTCCTTGTGAGTACTTTACCCCCTGAGAGAGAGGGGGTACCATATAACGGTTCCCCCGACATTCGGTATTTTAATGATTTTACCCACATTTGGAAAATCCACACAAGGAGTTCCTTGTGGGTACTTTATGCCTCCGCTGAAAATTATCTACATAGGTCCGCGATATCGTATATCCCCCATATAACGGTACACCCTGATATTCGGTATTTTGATGATTTTACCCATATTTTTCAACGGAATTGTCCGAAAATCCACACAAGTAGTTCTTTGTGTATACTCTACTCCCTGAAAGAGAGTTGTCTATATAGGTTCACGATAACGTATATCCCCTCTATATAACGGTATCCCCGAAATTCGGTATTTTCATGATTTTAGCCACATTTTTAAACGGAATGGTCCGAAATTGTACACAAGGGGTTCTTTGTGAGCACATTACCCCCCGACAGGCAATTCTCTATATAGGTTAACGATACCGTACAGCACCCATATAACGGTCCCCCCCGATATTCGGTATTTTGATGATTTTACCCAAATTTTTCAACGGAAATATCTTAAAATCCACACAATAAGTTCCTTGTGAGTACTTTACACCCACACATAGATTTGTGTTAATAGGTCCAAAATATCATATATCCCCCAATATATCGGCACCTTCCTATATTAGATATTTTAAAGAATTTTTAATGGATTTTTTATTTGAAAATTTTCTAATTCGTTCCAAATGGTGGAGGGTATTCGAAGTTCGGCCCGGCCGAACTTACTACTTTTTTACTTGTTTAACATTGCTTTTCTGAATTCCGGAAACTGATTTGAAGTTCTTAGGAGAAATTGGAACTTTTTGGTGGAAAGGAATTTGGTGAGATGCTGTTTTGTGGCGGCAATAGTGTCTAAGTTAACTTCGGGCAAAGGCTTTTTCTACGCATTGACTTTGAGAAAAGATGGTGATGAGTGGAGCCACTGCTGACGCTGCCAGCCGCAACTTGATGACTTGTTGCCTGATGCTACTAACTAACTAATATATTAAGGTGATAATACATAAAACTTTTTTTGACTGGCTTAAGTCTTCGTAGGTAGGTACTAAAGAGTTGTAGTTTGACTTAGTTCGATTTTGGCCCTACGCTCCTTTGATGTATTCGGAAGAAGCCAGCCGATGACTTAAACCAGCCAAAACAGCTTTTTATGTATTGTCACCTTCAGTCTGTATTGTCACCATGTTTGCTAGAATACTGCTAAAAGATTGGCATCCATAATTTTTTGTAGAATTCATTTCATGAAATCAGTAACGACACACATTAAAAGGCGCTTAATTTTTTTATTCAAAATAATTTCCTTTCCCAGTACTCCACAAAATAAAAAAATCCCTGCTGTAAAAAATCTAGAGATTGGACCATTCCTTCTGGTACCTCCCCCATACAGGGTTCAGGATTTTAAAAGAAAGCGAAATAAGCATTCAACTGCCTTCAAATTTCACACATATAAACCTTATACAAGGTCTGTTGTGAAGCTGATATATTCTGGTATCTCACCCAAAAAGGCAACAATTTTCAATATTTTTAACTAACATAACTTGCGATCAAGTCAGCGATTCTTAACAACTTGCTATATCCACATATTTCTCTCGACCAGAAACCTGATATAAAAAATGGAATTTAGGATTTCGCATAAAATTGGATATAAATATTCGATTTTCTTGAAATTTCGCATAACAATATTTTTATCTCACAAATATTTTAACAGTTTCTAAAAATTATCATATATCCCATAGGGTCAACAATTTGAATAATCATAACAGAAGTCAAAATATAATAAATAAATAATCGAAAATTGGCTGAGGGTATACGTCTGTCGAAAAACCTGACTGATACTTTTTAAATATCAGTTAATATATTGTTGTTGCAATATAGATGGATAATGTTTACCAGGGGGTAAATCAGGGTTTGCAAAAACAAAATCCTACCTTACCCGAACAAAAAAAAAAGCACCGTTCTATCAGTTAATATATATTTTTGCATTCACTTAACCGAAAATATTCTTAATCTCTCTCCAACTTCCATTCTGCATCCTCTGGTATGTGGAATAAAAAATCCTAGTTCAACGAACCCAGCTATTTCAACATGTGCCGTTTGCCACAAAAAAAAACTGCAACAATCCAATTGATTATGATCTGGCAACTCTGATATCTAGTTTCCTTCAGTTCTCCTTGTTTTTCGTTGCAATCGGATGTTCTTGATTGTTTAACGTGTCGTGTCTGGCGAATTCGATAGTTTTCGTCTAATAAAAAAATATAATAGTGATCAAATCCTCATAATTTGTCGTGGCATACAAAAATTTAATCAAATTCCTTCAAATTTGCGATCAATATTCAAATAATTGTGTTTGTGATGTCCATTGCTGGGCTTTTTGTTCGGGTGTTGTGTTAAAAAGTCTTGCTTTAGTGTGGTTTGTCGTGAGTGGAGAGAGTCTCGTGCATTTTTTTTGACTCCTCTCTGTCGACGGAGTGAGACGGAGTGGTTCTCCTTGTTTTTCGTGCAATCGGATGTTCTTGATTATTTAACGTACCACGTCTCGTGAATTCGCTAGTTTCCGTCTAATAAAAAAATATAATAGTGATCAAATCCTCATAATTTTTCGTGGCATAAAAAAATTTAATCAAATTCCTTCAAATATGCGACGAATATTCAAATAATTGTGTTTGTGATGCCCATTGTTGAGCTTTTTGTTCGGGTGTTGTGTTAAAAAGTCTTTTGCTCTTGTTTTGGCTTGTCGTGAGTGAAGAGAGTCTCATGCTCTGTTATTTTTTTTGCTCCTCTCTGCCGACGTAGTGAGTAGTAGAGAAACTTCGACGTCAGCGTCCGTAAATCATCAAAATCTAATGTTTAGATATTGATAGGGATGCCGAAGATAGAATTGTAGGGTAAGTTGTATCTTTGCTTTGTAATTGAAAATTGGCAATAATTTATTACATATTACTCTCACAGAACATCAAATAATCAATTGTAGGTACACAAAAAACAAACAAAAACTTTGCTTTGAAAAAGATTTGCCAATAGAACTTGAGTCGAACATGGAGAGTTTCTAGTGTATAATTCGCATATGCTAATTTGCAATAAGTTAGAAATATATACTACTTTCCAGAGAACGGCCCTTGTAAGCCATCATCCACACCAAATATGCCTGATGAGCCGCTTAACCAACGGCGAAACGCGTCGCATAGTGGTGAGTGTGTGATAGTGTCTATCAGGCTTTCCTTTTCATTGCAAATTTCAGATCATTAAGCTCGTCTCAAACAAACACATAATTGTAGGTATATTTGTGTTAACATTTTTGAAATGAAAAGTAGGTAAATGTTGAAATTGAAGTAAGTGATTTTTACACATTTCAAATCTAATGAACATACCTATTCAAAAAGTTGTCACATGATTTTTTTAAAAACTATTCTTATTTAAAACTATTGATTTTTTAAAACAGATTTTTTTTTGTAAAACCCCCCAATAAATATAATAGTAAACTTTTTTTGGACTTTAAAAGTCGTAATGCCCCATTTTGGGTGCCCACGAAATGTGTGCTGTTATCTTTCCGGAATCCACAGATATGGATCCATCGAACCAATGTTTCTAAATTATATACTTTCTTATGCACTCCACCGTAGTATGAAGGTTACATAAGGGTTTGTCATTCTAGGTGTTACAACCTCGAAATACAAATTTTAGACCCCATAAAGTATATACGAATACATTCTTGATCAGCATAAAATTCTCCGACGATTTAGCGATGTCCGACAGTCGGTCCGTCTGTGGAAATCACACTAGCTTCCGAAGGTTGATAAAATTTTAATCAAATGTGTATTATATCTGCTGGACTTTTGGTATGAAAATCGGCTATGTAGGTCCACGTTTTGCTATAGCCTTAATATAACTGTACCGCAAGATTTAAGGCTTTTTAGCTGTTTTAGTCACAATTTTAACCCGTATTTGCTGTAAATTGACAGTAAGTGTTCCCAAAAAAAAAAAAAAAAAAAAAAAAAAAAAAAACATCCGTGCATAAAACTGTCAATATAGGTCTAAGCTTTCGTATGGTACCCATATAATTGTACCTCTAGATATTCGGTATTTTGATGTTTTGTGTTCCTCGTGCAGCCCCCATATAAGGGTTCCTCTCTATTTTCGATATTTTTATGATTTTAGCGACATTATCTCTCGGAATTGTTTCATATTTGGTATTTGAAGTTTCTAATGGGTACTACTGCGTATGACAGAAAATTGCATAGCAGGTCTTCGTATAGCTCTCATATAAAGGTACCTCGCTATATTCGGTATTTTGATGCTTTTAGCGATATTATTTACCGGAATTGTTTTACGGTTCGTACTTGAATATAGTAATGACCTATCGCAAAAATTACAATACAGGTACACTTCATTGTATAGACCCTATATTCGGATATTATATATAGGTAAATCCCTATATTAGCTATATTTATGATTTCATTATTTTTTAATGGTTTTTTTATTTTTTGAAAAAAAAAATTGCCATTTCCTTCCAAGTGGTGGAGGGTATTCAAAATTTGGCCTGGCCGAACTTTCTGCTTCTCGCTATTGTAGAGCTTGGCTTGGACATGTCCAACACCGGCTACGCAAACCAAGTAAGACGGCTTTCGGCCAGGGCTTGAGATTTACTCCTTTGGATATATCCAACACCGGCATTCTTTTCAATCTAACACACCATTTAAACGTACTGAGCAGGTGAGCGGGTAGAACAATTTCAAATACCCAAAACTTTGGATCTAAAAAAAGGTTGTAGTTTCGACTACAAACTGGCATATATTTCGTGGACTTCCAAGATGTGTCCTTTTTCAACTTTTGGAGTTAAAAAAATTAGAATATTAATATAACACGCGAACCGTTACAAATAACCCCATGATCACTAGATGGATATGTATTTTAATTAGCTTTCAAATGATACCTATATTGGCCATATCTGTTTAGCAGATCTGGGTCTTGGACCTGAACTCTCGAATAAAATATCAGATAAAATATCTCCAGTCAAATGTCCAGCTCCGTCCTCCAAGAAAATATACTTTCCCGGAATCAGAGTACAAATAACTACCTATGGATAGGATTTAAAAACCCGAGGGTTTTTACTAAACTTTTTGAATATAGTTGACATTTTTAAGCACAAATACTCCAAATGCCCCGAAACGGTATCCGGCCAAAGAGCCTTGGGTCTAATATCGTTTTTATGCTGAGACACAGTTTTACCGATAAAATTATATGAGGATAAATATATACCACATCGTAATAACAATTTTATACCAAATGCCACTTTGGCGAACTGTAATTCTTGCTATGGTCAATTAAGGTAAATCTAGCCATGTTATATACTTCGCCCGTATTCAAAGTAGAATTTTCAAATTGTAATATGCTTACCAAACCAAAAAATTATACATAAGTCTATTCTACGAGGAGGAATTTTATAGTTCAAATCTGTTGTATACGGCCGAAGCGTACTAGCTACTTTTTTGAGAATGTTGTCCTCGAACAAAGAAGGCTAGCCAAAAAATTCAAACTATCCAAGTAATAATTTCATAAATTGGCACTGTTTTTGCTTCAACGAACACCTGTTCATCATTCAGTCGTCCATTTCGATGATACAAATGTGTAAAAATGCAAAGACTGTCCATAGTTTATGTTAGTTATGGTAACGAGGTCGTCTCAATTTCTTCAGTTTAGCAGTCGATACTTAAAAACAGGCGGACGCACAAAATCTATGAATATTTCTGTGCATTTTGTGAAAGGATGCGAGAATTACAAACACACACGCATTCCATAGATGTATGTGTGTGCGTAAGAATCTGTAAAAAGGACATCTATTTATTCCTTATACATACTTGTTATCTTATCACAAAAAACGAGTTCACGAGAAGAAAGTATTCGAAGAAAACAGAATACAGTCATGGTTGATGCAAAATAGGGCCAACGGTAAATGGTTAATGAGGTCTCCTATAACCGAAGATCTGGATTACTTCTTTCAAAGTAATCCTGGAGGTTTTTATGATAAAACCCTTGGAGGTCTTCTGTCACAGAATTTCCGAACGTCTCCTGTCATAGTCGTCTTGGGGTCTTATGACATAGAAGACTAAGAGATCTTCTGTCATAGAATACCTCGAGGTTTTTTGTCATAGAAGACCTCGACGGAGAGGAGGTCTTTTGTCATAGAACACCAGGAGTTCTTCTGTTATGGAAGACCTGGAAGTCTTTTGTGGTCTTTTATGAAGAAGTCCTTGAGGTCTTCTATAAAGAAGTCCATGTCTTTATAAAAGACTTCATGAAACTCTACATTGAATACTTCAAGGACTTATTCATAGAAGACTTCAAGGACATCTTCATGGAATGCCTCAAGGACATGAAGGAAAGTCAAAGACTCCTTCATAGAAAGCCTCAAGGACTTCTTATGAGAAGGTATCAAGAATTTTTTAATATATGGTCTCAAGCACTTCTTCATTGCAGACCTCGAAGATTTATATATTGAACGCCTCATAGAAGGCATGGCGGACTTTTTCATAGAAGCTATCAAGGATATCTTTATAGAAGCCATCAAGGACTTCTTCATATAAGGCATCAAGGACTTCGTCATAGAAGGCCTCAAGAAGGTGAGAAGGTATCAAGAATTTTTTAATATATGGTCTCAAGCACTTCTTCATAGAAGACCTCTAAGATTTATATATTGAAGGCCTCATAGAAGGCATGGCGGACTTTTTCATAGAAGCTCTCAAGGATACCTTTATAGAAGGCATCATGGACTTCTTCATTAAGGCCTCAAGGACTTCTTATTGGAAGGCGTCAAGTATATCGTTGTAGAAGGCATCAACGACTTCGTCATAGAAGACCTCCAGGATATCATCAAGGACTTCGTCGTAGAAGACCTCAAGGACTTCGTCATAGAAGACCTCAAGGACTTCGTCATAGAAGACCTCAAGGACTTCGTCGTAGAATACCTCAAGGACTTCGTCGTAGAATACCTCAAGCACTTCGTCATGGAAAACCTCAAGGACTTCGATACAGAGGACCTCAATGACTTCTCCATAGAAGACTTCGAAATCGCTTTCCTGTCTAAGTCAGGCCCCATAAACCCAGGCCTTCTAAATTTTGAACACTGACATTGACTATAACACAAATAAAGCTCCCAAGGAAGTCCATGACAAAAGTAATAAAAGATGATGAGCAGATTGTGGAGTAATCATACATTTGAAATCGATTGAATTGGAACAATGAATGACTGAATGGTTCAGCTTGATCCACTGCTGTACAGACTTCCATTTCATTTCCCCCTCCCACATGGGGCTGTCATTCAAACGAATATGAAGGAAGATATGAGTGTGTTTTTGTGTCCTTCGGTGTGTATATATTTGTCTCTTTCAATGTTGTTATCCCTCTGTCCTGATATGTTGAGAATCGAAATGGATGTTGAATATAGATGTGATTTTCCACTTATGTCTGCAGGCTAGAAATTTCTCTACAAGTATTCAACATGCTTCTTCTACGAACGACTGAATGCGTTTTTATTCCACAACACAGTTTGCAAAAACATAAAATTCTATTTCGTTCCTGTTTTTCTTGGTGAAACCAATAAAGGAGAAAAAAAAAATCACAAAATGAAAACGGAAAATAACCAAAAGCGATTAAAAACAATTTTCAAGGTGAGTACATTTGGCAAAACGATTTGTTTCAGTGTTCTGTATTGAAAATCAGTATTAAAACGTTTAAACTTCCATTGAATAATCAATAGATAATCCAGCCGCCAGCAATGCCCGCAAGCGATTTTCATTGTTATTTGAAATACAGTTTGCGAAGCAACTGGGGGAAAATACGCATTTATATTGAGTTTATTTATTTCTCTTCGCGGGAGTGTGGATTTCGGATAGGGTAATTCTACCGTTACCTATATAGTTTATTGTTTGAGATTTTAACAAGTTAAAGAGCAATAAATTCGGCCGGGACGAACTATGAATACCCTTCAAAATTTGGAAGGAATTTGGCAATTTTCAAAAAAAAAAAAATAATAATAATAATAAGATATAATAATAAATAAAATTTGTTAAAAATTCTGTTGAAATCTTAAAAATACCGAATATAGCTGTTAAATTAGGGTCTGTACTAGTTCCAATACCGTCGTATGGCCTTGTTGTGGTTCAAATTCTACTGAGTAGATTTTGAGCCGGAAAGCACTTTAATTATTGTTATTTCAAAATAAAAAATGACTCAGTCGGTCAACTAAAAAATTCACAATTTTGATCTGGCGATCCACTTTTCTAAACTTCAAGAAGAAGAGTGCCGTTTTTAGTTTTGTTACGACATCGATAGTTTTATTTATCGAAATCGATTAGATCCATGTCGATGTCGTCATCCATCGGGTTGGGTCTATTCCCAGCAGGGTCTATATACCGACGTGGACCTGCATAGGCAAAATTTGTCATAAGCCATTATAATATTCAAATGCGAAACTTGAAAAAATTCGCTGAATAATGCAGCTAAATCGTCAAAATACCGAATATGGGGAGGTGCGGTTGTATGGGGGCTATACGAAGGTGGGGACAATTTTCTGTCATAGGCTGTAGTATCCATTACGACCTGCCCAGGCAATTTTCTGTCTGTAGACAATTTTCTATTCGTAATGGATTTTCAAGCACTAAATTTGAAACAATTCCGGTGAATAATGTCGAATATCGGGAGGTACCGTTATATGGGGGCTATACGAAGGCGTGAACCTGCACAGACAATTTTCTGTCATAGGCTGTAATATTCATTAAGAACTTCAAATACTAAATTCCGGTGAATAATGGAGCTAAAATCATCAAAATACCGAATTTTGGGAGGTACCGTTATATGGGGGCTGTACCTACCTATGGGAGACCTACACGGACAATTTTCTGTCTTTGGCTGTAGTATTCATTGCGAACTTCAAATACCAAATTTGAAACAATTCCGGTGAATATTGTAGCTAAAATCATCAAAATATCGAATATCGGCAGGTACCGTTATATGGGGGCTATACGAAAACGTTGACCTGCACAGGCAATTTTCTGTCATAGATTGTAGTAGCCATTACGAACTTCAAATACCAAATTTGAAACGATTCCGGCGAATAATGTCGCTAAAATCATAAAAATACCGAACATCGGGAGGTACCATTTTATGAGGGCTATACGAAGACGTGGACCTTCTGTCTTAGGCTGTATAATCCATTACGAACTACAAATACCAAATTTGAAACAATTCCGGTGAATAATATCGCTAAAATCATAAAAATACCGAATATCTGGAGGTACCGTTATATGGTGGCTATACCAAAACGTGGACATACATGACCCATTTTCAATACCAAAAGTCCTTCAGACATAACATACATTCGAGTAAAATTTTATCAACCTACTTTATTTCGTGAGGAAGTGATTTCCACAGACGGACAGACGGAAGGACATCGCTAAATCGACATAGAATTTAATGCTGATCAAGAATATATATACTTTGTGGGGTCTAAAATGTATGTTTCGAGATGTTATAAATGGAATGACAAACATAATAATAAAAAGTTTGGTTTATACCCTCCACCTATATGTGTATCAAAGTAAGATGAAATAATAAAAATAGTAAAATATGTTAACATTGAATATTTGATTTGCTCTGCAAGACCTGTGTTTAAAAAAAATTATAAAAAAAACAAGTAAGCAAAGCTATAGTCCTGCGGGGCCGACCATGTGATACCCTACAACACTACAATATGTTATAAGCCCTCTTTTGTTCAAATCCATATTGGAAGATTTCCCTTTTGAAATTATGTCACGGAGCACTACCCTTATCATTTTGACCAGGAACATTTGCCCAATATTTACGCACTCTGTCGTGCTGTTGGGTGTTGTGGTCCATTTTACAGCTAAATATAATACAATGATCATCCAAAATGCTAGAGTTCTTAAATGTCCTTAACTCTCTTTTTTGCAGGCGTGCAAGATTTCATGTCCTTTGGTTTCTATTTGTGACCTTTATAACGGACCATTTTTAGTAGTTGGTCCATTTCGACCCCCATATATAGAGCGGATATCTTTGAAAGCAATAGGCCTAGTCCTTCTGAGCCTAACCCTACCCTTGTGAAAATTTTTGGTGAGGATCGTATAATTGCGATCTGTATATAATAACCCCAATCTGTGTTGTGAGCGGAAAAATATTACAAATTATACACTTCAATATTATAAAATAAATTGAAAAAATCGCATGCGATAAAAAATATGAAAAAATAAAAAATGTCACAAAATACTACAAAATATATATTAACATCATTATTGGCATCTGTTTATGCGATTTTTTTAGATGTTATACATTTATGCCAAGAGGGCATTCTGAATTGACAAAATATTTCAAAATCGGTCCAGTCATTCTTGAGATATACAGGGTTGCCCATATTCGACGGACCCATCTGGCAACGCCATAACTTTTGACGGAGATGTCACATCTCTTAATGACATACCGCATATGAAGCGTCAATCCAAGCAGATTTTTACCATGAACCAATACACGTCGATTGGAATGGGCCCAAAGAGTCATCGAAATGGCCAAAGATGACGAGCAATTTTGGAACAAAATTATTATGTCCGATGAAGCCCATTTCACATTGAATGGGACCGTAAATAAGCAAAATTGCCGTTTTTACGCCACTGAAAATCCTCAGGAGATTCAAGAAGTGCCTTTTCATGACGAAAAAGTAACAGTTTGGTGTGGCGTTAGTGCGAAAACGGTCATTGGGCCGTTTTTCTTCCAAAATGAAAATGGCCATGCTGTTACCATCAATCAGGAGCGTTATCGCGACATGATGACCAATTTTGTGATGCCAATTATTCGTCGAAAGCGTATGAGGCAGTTCTGATTTCAACAAGACGGCGCTCCACCGCACACAAGTCGCATAACAATCGATTTTCTGAAGAATTTGTTTCCGGGCCGTTTGATGTCGAAAAGTGGTGATTTGGAATGGCCACCGCGTTCGCCGGATTTGACGCCGCCTGACTTCTTCTTGTGGGGATATTTGAAGTCAAAGATTTACGTTCACAAGCCAAGGACCACAGAAGAGCTCAAGGACAACATTTGTGAAGAAATAGCCGCTATTCCGGTCGAAATGTTGGAAAAAACGATGGAAAATGCAGCAAAAAGGGCACAATACGTCATCAACGCCAGAGGCGGAGGCCATTTGAGATATATCATATTCAAAAATTGATGTAAACAAATCTACTTGGAACAAATTAAATGATTAATATTCCCAACCGACAAATTTTTATTTTTTTTTTGATTTAAAAAAAAGCATTCTAGCTAACATCCCCTTCCTTTGTACATATACATTGTATATATTTCGCTATAGTTATCCGATATATTTACTATCGGCATCTACGTAATGGTCAAAATTGACCTTTTCGTCTATTTGTGATTTCGCCGGGATTAAAAATATTCGCGGTTTAATGGAAAATTTGACTTTTATTTAACACAAATGTTGTGGCCTATTTCACCCACTAAATATTACCCGATGACCATCAAAATTGGAAGGCTTCTGCCCAGCCCTAAGCTCTAGGCCCGTGCTAACTTCCGCTTCGATTGGTCTACAATTGCGACTTGTAGAGCAACTGAAATAGCCCTCTATTCTGGCTCTAGCCCCACCTCCATTTTAAATTTCGTGAAGATCGGGCCATAATTGCGACCTGTAGAGTGATAACAAATTAACATGGACAGACGGACATGCACAGCTAGATCGACTCAGCTCGGCGAGATGGGAAGATCTATATCCTATGTGGGAAACCAATATTTCAGGGTGTTACACAATTTTTGACCCAATCAAACTTCTAATACCCTTAACACATAGTGTTGTAGGGTATAACTAACTTGACAATTTGACCTAGAAGATAATTTTTGTTCTGTATGAAAATAGCATCAAAATTCGAAATGGTTTGCAAGATATGGGCACCGCAAAATAATTTATATGGGGCCCATCGGGTCCAATTGGGTCTTCTATCATACTGTTGTGTTATCAGAATTTGGTAAATAATTTCTTGCATAGTCTTTCATTTCGATGTTATATTTCCAATTACTTTAAATTTCAATAACCTTGAATCACTCCTTCTCAACCACTCCCTGGCCAACAAATTGAATTGTCTACCCCAAAAAAAAATATCCATATACGAATATTTAATATAGTTTTGTTTAAAAACAAACCAAAACTTTTTTTTAGCAATTATTATTATGATTTTTATTCCCAAGGAGAGAGCGTCAGCCAACCCGGGGTTATTCTTTACCTTGTGTTTTTGTTATTGTTGTTGTTGGACAACTTCTATATTAGACTTTTATCCAGCGAAAGAATGAAGAATGTTTTGTTTCGCCTGAAATAAATGAAGAAAACTTTTTCGATTACAGTTTAATACAATTTTAATTTTTCATTTTTTGATGCCGCTGTTGTTGTTATTTCCGTTAACATTTCATAACGCTTCACCCCATTCCTTTGTGTGCTTGAGAGGGTGTGCGTATGTGTGTTGAAAGGCCAACTGGGCCAATGCTGATATTGAGGCCAAATGATTGTTGCAACATCATTTCAATTATTCTGAATGTTGGCTGACTGGCTGGCTGGTGGCTCCTGCCTTCCTTCGGCTGCTGTTATTTATTAAAAAAGGAGCAGCAACAACAGCAACAACAACGAGGAGAAAACTTTTTTGCCAGCAGTACAAGCTGGCGCAAATCTCTGTCATCCGCACCCACGGATGATGTTCTTGTTAAGATTAAATGAAATCTTAATAAGTCTTGTTACACTTCGGGTGTACCAGCATCGCATCTACCTCCACATAGCAGCAGCTATCCCAAACGTTAAGTTTTAACGGTCCAACGGCACACAGCAGCGACTGGGGAAAGAAGTAATCGACAGACCGGCTGACAGACTTCCGTTGTCCATCCCCAGGTTTTTTTTTCTGCAATACATATTTGTATTGCAGGCATCACTGCATATTATTCGAATTATTTCCATGTTCTCGCTGGCTAGCTGGCTGGCTGGATGATGAGTGACGTTTTGTTTATTTGCCTTGGGTGTGCGTGTGGGTGTTGGCAAGTGTGTGTGTCCTTTGAGCGTTTCCATATTTGTTTTTTAAGTTATACATCCGCGTGTATTTCTGCTGCTGTTATCCTTGTATTTATTTCCTTCTTTTGCTGTTGTTGTTATTGTCATTGTATTTATCGCTTAATATCATAATAATAAAATTATTCTTATTGTGTGTACGCGTTTTTTGTCGACCTTGTTGTTTGCCAACATATCGTCCACATCTTCATTGTCCTCCACCGTTTCTGCCTCAGCAGATACGAATAACAGATATTATGAAAATTCTTTGAAATTTTTTACTTCAAATGAAATGGAAAAGAAGCTGATGGGCGGCATATTTTGTCGTCATTCGTTGTACTAATGGCGGTGACAAAATACACCAACAATATTGTTAATTTTGTCTTTTTATCTTCTTTTCACCTTTGTGTCGATGTGAAATGTTAAAGCCTACTATTTTTGGGCACAGTGTCTGGCAATGGGTTTTATATTAGCGGGCGAGTAATTCCCGAACGTGGACATTCACAGCCAATTTTCTGTCATAGGCTGTAGTAGCCATTACGAACTTCAAATTCCAAATTTCCAAATCCGGTGAATAATGTCGCTTAAATCACCAAAATAACGTATATATACAGTTATATGGGGGCTACCAACATGGACCAACATGGCCCATTTTCAATTGACAATTATTGTCTGGTATGCAAAAAAAAAAAAAAATAACAATAAAAAAAATCCAGGACTAGTTAAGATATCCAAAACATTTCAAGTTTTAATTTTCTAAACAATGATTTATGGTCAGTTGGTCCCTGAAATTGTTTCCGCGAAAAAAGTATGGGTTTGGTCCTTAAAGATTGTGCGATTGTGTTTACTCAAGTCTGATGTGAAGATGGAATATATTGGTTCATTCCTTCTGGTACCTCCCTCACAAAAGGGTCAACATTTCCATCCATTAAGTTCATAAAACGCAAAATTAACATCATATTCGATTCAGATTTGGCACTTCTCCATATTTCTATCAACACAAAATCTGTTATAAAGATAGTAGAGATCGGTTCACTCATTCTGGTACCTCCCCCACAAAAAGTCAACATTCTGAATAACCAAAATGAATATAAAATCCGAAAGAAGTATACGGTCCTCTTCATATTTCACATATCTCAAGCTTTCTACTAACGCAAGATCCGCTGTGAAGATGGAATGTATCGGTCCACTCCTTCGGATATCCCCCACACAAAGGGTCCATCTTGTGAATATCCATGAATTTCATAACTTAACATCCGATTCCATTCAGACTTGGCACATCTCAATATTTCTGTCAACACCAGATCTGTTATGAAGATGGTAGAGATCCGACCACTTCTTCTAGTACCTCCCCCGCATAGGGTTCAAGATTAAGAAAAACAAAACGGTTAAAGAAAGTCTCTTCAAATTTCATACAAACAAACATTTTTGCTAACGCAAGATCTGTTGTGGAGATGATATATATCTGCGAACCCCGATTTGAACCTCCCCCACAAAGGGTCGCTGTACTGTCAATACCTTGATCTGTCATAACTTGCGAAACAAGCTAGCGATTCTCTACAACTTACTATATCTAAATATTTCTCTCAACCAGAAATCTGATATGAATGAATAATCGTAACAGAAGTTAAAATATATTTGAATCATCGAACATTGGCCAGGGGTATACATCTGTCGGCAAAACCGACTGATACTTTTTAACTTGCTCTTTAACTCACATCGGGTAAGAGGTTCTTGAAAAAATCAATTATTTTGATCAAAGGCTCCTGATATTAGGATTTTTGATCAGTGATCCACTCTTTCTGGTACCTCTACACAAACGGTTATAATTTTTAAAAACCTATAATATGTTATTGAAAACTAAGGATATAAGAATATTGCGAACATGCGTTTAAGTGAGAAGACTAGAAGTATGGGCCATCTATTTTAGAACATCCTCTTTTGGAGCTATACAAAAATAAATTGTCATATGCTAAGTGTATATATCAGTCGACATACCGTTTGGTACTTTCTACCTGGTTCAAGGCCCCTTTCGTATCAAAAGAAATTGTTTAGTCTATTGTAGCCATAAGCATTTTACGATATCCCCAAAAGGAATATATGTGCGAGTATTTATCAATATTACCAAAATTGTGACCTCTGTGTGTTGTAGAACCAACATCATTAATTTTTGTGGTCTAGCATGCTGATAGAAATTATATTAAATAATCAAAACACACACCTATTTTGGTTGACAAAAAATACCGATTCGAAGCACTGTCCAATTATGCCACACTAATATAGGGGCGGGATTTAAGACTTTAAATTGTTTTCTTTGTACTTTTTTTCGCGTAACTGTTTTGCAGTTCAAATGTCAGTGTAGTCCTTCGGTTTGCTGTCCTACCCTTCCCCCCTCCCGACAGTTAGCCATGGTGTCACAAAGTCTAATTCTGATGACAAAAGGTGATGTTTGATGTTTTTTTGATAACATGTTCAATGTTGTTGTTGTTGCTTTGTATGAATGCTTTTGTCATTGTTGTTGGTTTGGTTGGTAAATGCTTAAAGCTATTTACTTAATGGCTTTTATTATGAATAGCAAGCAACATATTTTTGTCATGTTTTGATAGCGGTGTCATCGGTGTGGTGGTGGTTGGCTTTTTTCTTCTTTGTTTCTCAACAGACTGCTCGTGTTGCTCTAAAACAAACAAAAACAAGTGAAATACACAAATAAATGTTTCGTTGAAAACAAATTCCAGTCATTTGAAATGAGAAAATTTAATAACGTTTCTATTATTTGATTTCGAAGTAATTCACATTTTTTTTTTTTGTTTTTTGTCTGCTGAATATTAATATTTGCATCATATGAGGAATGTCTTCAGGTCTATTGTCATTATTAGGCGTATTAAGATGGAAACAAATATGTCTACATACATGCATGAATACATGTGCCTTCTAGGATGTAAACAATTTGTTTGCTATTTGATGAGCAAATCCAGAGAGGTGTTTTATCATTTTGATGTTGTTGAATTAGTGCTTCTAAATCATATGAAATTCATCATAAAGACATCATCAAAACAAGTAAAAGATCTTTAAGTCCGGCCGGGCCGAATATAGAATACCCTCCACCATTTGGAAAAAAATGGAAATTTTCAAAGAAATCCTTTAAAAATTCTGTTAAAATTTTAAAAATACAGATTGTAGCCGTTATATAAGGTTCTAAACGATGACGTGGACCCGCATAAGGAACTTTTGTCATAAGCCATAAAAACATTAAAATGCTAAACTTGAAAAAAATTCAGTGAATAACGTAGATAAAATCATCAAAATGCCGAATATAGGGAGGTAAAGTTATATGGGGGCTATACCAAAACGTGGACCTGCACAGACAATATTCTGTCTGTAATATCCATTACGATCTTCAAATAAAAAATTTGAAACAATTCCGGCAAACAATGTCGCTAAAATCATCAAAATGCCGAATATCGGGAGTTAACGTTATATGGGGGCTATACGAAGACGTGGATCTGCACAGACAATTTTCTGTCATAGGCTGTAGTATCCATTACGAATCTTAAATACTAAATTTGAAACAATTCCGTCGAAAAATGTCGCTAAAATCATCAAAATACCGAATATCGGGAGGTACCGTTATATGGGGGCTATACGAAGCTGTGGACCTGCACAGACAATTTTCTGTCTTAGGCTGTACTATCCGTTAATAACTTCAAATACCAAATTTAAAATAATTCCGGTGAATAACGTCGCAAAATCATCAAAGCACCGAATATCGGGAGGTACCGTTATATGGAGGCTATACGAAGCTGTAGACCTGCACAGACAATTTTCTGTCTTAGCCTGTAGTATCCACTATGAACTTCAAATACCAAATTTGAAAAAATTCCGTTGAATAATATCGCTAAAATCATCAAAATACCGAATATCAGGAGGTAAAGTTATATGGAGTCTATACGAATACGTGGACCTGCACAGACAATTTTCTGTCTTTGATTGCAGTATCCACTATTAACTTCAAATACCAAAGTTGGATCAATTCCGGTTAATAATGTCGGTAATATCATTAAAATACAGAATATCGGGAGGAAAAGTTATATGGGGGCTATACGAATACGTGAACCTGCACAGACAATTTTCTGTCTTAGGCTGTAGTATCTATTGCGAACTTCAAATACGAAATTTGAAACCATTCCTGTGAATAATGTCGCTAAAATCACCAAAATACCGAATATCGGGAGGTACCGTTATATGGAGGCTATACGAAGCTGTAGACCTGCACAGACAATTTTCTGTCTCAGGCTGTAGTATCCGTTAATAACTTCAAATACCAAAGTTGAAGCAATTCCGGGTAATAATGTCGGTAATATCATCGAAATACCGAATATCGGGAGGTTCCGTTGTATGGGGGCTATACGAATACGTGGACCTGCACAGACGATTTTCTATCATAGGCTGTAATATCCATTACGAACTTCAAATACCAAATTTAAAATAATTCCGGTGAATAACGTCGCAAAAATCATCAAAGTACCGAATATCGGGAGGTACCATTATATGGAGTTTATACGAAGCTGTATACCTGCACAGACAATTTTCTGTCTTTGGTTGTAGTATCCATTACCAACTTCAAATACGAAATTTTAAATAATTCTAGTGAATAATGTCGCAAAAAACATAAAATACCGAATATCGGGAGGTACCATTATATGGGGGCTTTACGAAGATGTGGACCTGCACAGGTAATTAAGGGAGTATCCGATTTGATCCAAAGTTGGTACATCCTAATATTATTGTCTAACTTAGACCGAGTTCGGAGATGGGCACTATCGATCCACTCCTTCAGGTACCTCCCACACAAAATGTCAAAATTTTCAAAGAGAATAATTTATTGCACAGAAAGAGAAAGGATAATCCGATTTAGCCCTAACTTTGCGAATCTTAATATTTGCATCAGTGCTAAGTCAGCTGCGAAAATGGATAATATCGATCCACTCCAACAGGTACCTCCCCCCACAAAATTTTCAAAAAATATCTATTGCACAGAAAGAGAAACGATAATCCAATTTTGCTATAACTTTGCAAATCCTAATATCTGCGTCAGTTCTATGTCAGGTGCGAAAATGGACAATATCGGTCCACTCCATCAGGTACCTCCCACACAAAGGGTCAAAATTTTGAATAATTTCAACTCTTATAAAATGTTAGGTAAGAGTACGATTGTCTTCAAATTTCACACATCCCAATAATTTCATTAACTTAAGATCTGGTGTGGAAATGGAATACATCGGTCCACTCCTTCTAGTACCTCCCCCACAAAAAGTCGAGATTTTCAAAAAAAAAAAAGAGAGAAAGAGAAGCAATAATCCGATTTTGTTCCAACTTTGCAAATCCTAATATGTGCGTCAGATAATGGACAATATCGGTCCACTCCATCAAGTACCTCCCCAAAAAAAGCATTCTCTGCAGAGAAAGAGAAGCAACAATCCGATTTTGTTCCAACTTTGCAAATTCTAATATTTGCATCAGAAAATGGACAATATCGGTCCACTCCATCAAGTACCTCCCCCACATAGGTTTAAAATTTTGGGTATTTGTAATTTCCAGCGAAATTAATATCCGATTACGCACTTTTATCAATATTGGTACATTCCTTCGGAACCTACCCCATAAAGGTAAAGCTATTCAACACTTTTATCAATATTGGTACATTCCTTCGGAACGTACTCCATAAGGGGTTAAACATAATCAGAAGGCAAAATATTTTTAAATAATCGTACATTGGCTGAGGGTATACTTCTGTCGGCAAAACCGACAGATACTGTTTAACTTGTTTTTGATAATTGTCAAATTTGTTCCAAACGGTGGATAATATTCCGCCCGGCCGAAATTTTAACTTGTTTTCTTTATTAAATTTAGCCCATACGAATATTTTTTAGCAGTATTAGATGAAGGCTGAAAATGGAATACTTCGATCACCTATTTCTGGTACCTGAAGCCCCATAAAGGGTCATCAGTTAGAATTATCGTAACGCAAGCCAAAATATATTTTCACAATCGGATATTTGCTGAGGGTATACATTTGTCGGCAAAACCGAGTGATACTTTCTAACTTGATCTCAGAATATTTCTATCATTTGGGCTGTCTGCAGTCATAATTCTGTAGCTATAATTATTTATCCTATTGTTCTGATGTTTAATAAATGTTGGTTAAATAAAAATGTAACGCACAATTAATGAACGCATTTTTCTTCCCAAAAAACACTTTCTTATATACCCAACTAATTGGTGGTATATAAAATAAAACAACAACAAAAAAATTAATTACTCACTCGTTGTTATTTCATTCAACATTTAAGTGTATACCTTCTATGCTCTCATAAAATTCTAATCACCAACTCCATCTACATTGTTGGCAGAGCAACGAGTGTTACACTCATAAATCCTGCTAAAGTACCCAGTGCATGACCCAATGAAATTCCCGTTGATATCTGCTGTGACATTCTATTATTGTGTGTGTGTGTGTGTGTTTATAATTGTCGTAAATTCTCGTTCTTACTTTTTTAAGCTGTACTCATTTTTATGCGAGAGTTTTTTTTTGTTTGCTTTTTTATTATTTTTAACTTCTGAGCAAAGAAATGAAGTTATAAAACTACGATAAAATGCAATTACATCAATTACTCCGTTGTTGGGTGGCAATATCGGCTTTATGGTCGGTTGTTACCTTCGTTACAACTACTAACTGTTGCTGTTGGCGTAAAAAATTCATGTCATAATATTTCTTTTGAATTGGCAACCCTATTGTCGTAATACCCAACATTTTCCATGCAGATATTATCCGCTACAAAATACCTACCATTCTTCACACAATTTCCCTCCTGTCATGTTCACTCGTTCGTTCGTGTATGCATTCATTCATTCGCCACCGCTTCGTCATCATGGCCGTTATTGGTTTTTATTAACAATTTTATTACATATTTACCAATTTTTATTGAAATTTACTTCAATTTGTATTGTAGAAACGAACGACGGCTCTGTGCTGCAGTTATGCCGCCGCGCCAATCTCTGTTGTGTGTAAAATTCCAAACAAACGCACCATGGTTATAACTCTATTGGGAGCATGCATCACGACGACCATTAATACCAACAAAAACAGACGCTGCAGCACCGCCAATAGTTATAGCTGCAGCATATGAGTCTCTTAGTAAATTGAGCGGAAATTTAAACCAAAATCCTGTTGAAATCATAAATATATATACAGTCGGTTTGAAAAAAGTGGGGAAACAGAGATTCATTTATATTAGTACAGGAGAAAAGTAATTGACCGACTGTCTAACTGACTGACCTAACGATTCATCAATGATAAAACAAAACGGCTGAAGCTAGAGTCTTCAAATTTAGGGTGAGAGTGATTGTCACTCTTGGAGCGAAGGGATCAAATAATGCTGAGCTTATGGAAAATCGTACTAGAACGGTACGAAAAAAGCAAAAAAAGATGCTAAATATGGTACAATTTTTATTCTACGAACCAATAGAGCTAGAACTCTTAAATTTTGAACGAAGCTCACTAATGTACAGGGTAAGATAAAAAACTGCAACAAAATCAAACTTCATAATTTTTACATTTTTTTTTTAAATCTATATCTATAAAAGAGGAAAATGTTTGTATGTTTGTTTGTTTGTTTGTTTGTTTGTAATTTATGGACTCGAAAACCGCTGAACAGATTTTCCTGAAAATTTGCATGTATACTTCAACATCGCCTGAAAGTAACATAGGCTATATACATTTTTGAAATTCCCTTCGGAAGTGGAGATATAGCATCAGAATCGGAGGCACCTCCCAAAAATTTAGATTTTATATGCACATATCTATTGATTGGTTGAAGATACAGTCTCCAAATTTGGAATACGTAACGGAATTTGGAACAAAAATAAGTTTGCCAAATTATATTGTAATCGGTTCAGATTTGGATATAGCTCCCATATATATTTTCGACCGATTTTGTTCATTTGATGCCTCAAACACAATATAAATGTTCGATTCCAATGAAATTTGGAATGTGTGACGGAATTTAATCCGAAAATAAATTTGTCAAATTATATTGAAACCGGTTCAGATTTGGATATAGCTCCTATATATATTTTAGGCCGATTTCAACCATTTGATGCACCAAACACGCTATGTATCCCCAATTTCAATGAAATTTGAAACGTGTGATAGATTTTATCTAAAAAAATGATTTCCCAAATTATAATGAAATCGGTTCAGATTTGGATATAGCTCCCATATACATTTTCGGCTGATTTTATGTATTTGGTGGACCAAACACGATATGTATTTCCAATTGTAATGAAATTTAAAATAAGTAACGGAATTGGGAGCCAAAATGAATTTGTCAAATTAAATTGAAATCGGTTCAGATTTGGATATAGCTCCCATATATATTTTCGACCGATTTCATGTATTTGATGCACCAAACACGCTATGTATCTCTAATTTCAATGATATATATATCTATATCTATAAAAGAGGAAAATGTTTGTATGTTTGTTTGTTTGTTTGTAATTTATGGACTCGAAAACCGCTAAATAGATTTTCCTGAAAATTTCCATATATACTGCAACATCGCCTGAAAGTAACATAGGCTATATACATTTTTGAATTTCCACTTGGAACTGGAGATATAGCATCAGAATCGGAGGTACCTCCCAAAAATTTAGACTTTATATGCACATATCTATTGATCGGTTAAAGATACAGTCTCCAAATTTGGAATGCGTAACGGAATTTGGAACAAAAATAAATTTGCCAAATTATATTGTAATCGGTTCTGATTTGGATATAGCTCCCATATATATTTTCGACCGATTTCGTTCATTTGATGCCTCAAACACAATATGAATGGTCGATTCCAATGAAATTTGGAATGTGTGACGGGATTTAATCCGAAAATAAGTTTGTCAAATTAAATTGAAATCGGTTCAGATTTGGATATAGCTCCCATATATATTTTCGACCGATTTCATGTATTTATGCACCAAACACGCTATGTATCTCTAATTTCAATGAAATTTGGAATGTGTAGCGGAAATTAAAACAAATATACATTTGTCAAATTATATTAAAACCGGTTCAGATTTGGATATAGCTCCCATATATATTTTCCGCCGATTTCATGTATTTGATGCACAAAACACGATACGTATTTCCGATTCCAATGAAATTCGGCATGAGTGGCTAAATTTGGTACAAAAATAAATTTGACAAATTATATTCATATACGCTCAGATTTGATTATAGCTCCCATATATATACTCAGCCGATTTCACATATTTGATGCACCCAAAGCGAGAGAAACAAAATCTGGCACCAGAAAAAATTGCCAAATTATATTGAAATCAGTTGATTTAATATATGTTATGCACCAAACATGATATATATGACCGATACCAATGAAATTCAGAATGTGTGGCGGAATTTGGTTACAATAATAAATGTGACAAATTAATTGGAAATTAGTTAAGATTTGGATATAGCTCCCATATATATATTATCGGCCGATTTCACATATTTGACGCACCAATTTCAATGAAATATGAAAGGTGTGGCGGAGTTTGGTGTAAAAGTATTTTTTTTTTAATTATATTTAAATCGGATCAGAATGGGATATGATTTTAATAAGAACCATTGACCCACAACGCCTTAATCTAACACTAAAAAACAACACAGCAATTGATTTGAAATACGCTTATTACGGCGAAGTATGTTACTATCTCGAATTCACTAATTGCAATAGAAATGCCACTCAACTTCAAAAGATAGCAGTTTACTGCACGCTTGGTATTTGCTATGAAATAAATAAATCCGAAGGACAAACCGGTTTTCGTACGCATTAAAGTAGTGCAATAATTTTTTTTTTTTAATTTTTAAATTTGTTTTTTTTTTTAACCAACATATATACGTAAATAAAATTTTGAATGCATATAAAATCAAAAGGGGTAGCGAAGCGCACCGGGTTCAGCTAGTTTTATTAAATAAAAGCAAAAAATGTCAGAAATAGCATCAAATTTTAGAAAAGTTTAGATTTGTTCGAATAGGTCAGCTTTGGCACGAATTATGGCCTTCAAACGGCCAATGAAACCGTCACACGCTGCCCGAATGCTGCTCTGCGATATCTTGGCCCATTCCGGGCGAAGCGCTTGCTTAAGGTGATCGACACTTTGGTATTTTTTAATGCCAACCTTGCTTTCCAAAATATTCTAGACACAATAGTCCAACGGGTTGGTATCCGGAGATTTTAGTGGCCATTGTGCGCTGGAAATGAAGCGAGGAACCTCATTTGTAACCATTCTTGGGTTACAACAACCAACTTCAGACTGCTGTCACTTCTAAACCACTCGTCCGACATCTGTTAAATTTATTCCAGTGACAGCTCATTATATTATTTACAAGCGTACAAAAGCATTTTTGTGAGAATTTTCCAGAAAGAAGTTATTCGTGATGGAATTCAAGCGTGATAGTGTGATTTCTTTATATTTGGCTGGAAAACCACAAGTGGTTATCGTTAGAGCACTCCAGAATTTCAATGTGAATAAATTAGTTTGTGTCTCGTACCACTGCTCGATAACGGGATACTGGTAGCGTAGTCCGAAATCAAGGAAGTGGACGGAAGAAACAGCAACATCTGCAGAAATGCAACAGCAACATCGGAGAAAAGCCATTGAAATTCCAAAAAGTGAAAGATCTTAGACTCGAAAGAGCTAAAGAGTTGCTTCGCTTGGCCGAAAGTGGTGAACTGCCGAATTTGGGTTTCTCCGATGAGAAAACATTCGTTGTCCAGCAGTTTGTAAACAAACACAATGATCGTGTTTACTTGTCAAAGAGGTCAGCTGAAAATGTGCACCTTCGGTTGGCCACCAGAACTCAAGCCCATGTTGATGTTGTTGTGGGCCGCCATAACAGCCGATGGTCGCTCTCCGCTCATATTAATCGACCGTGGCATCAAAATAAATGCCGAATATTATCACGAAAATATTCTGGAGGGTTTATTAAAGCCTTGGATACGCAAACATTTTGGCCGCAGACCTTGGACATTCCAAACATGAATGATTACAAAATGAGGTTCCTCGTTTCATTTCCAGCGCACAATGACCATCAAAATCTCCGGATACCAATCCGTTGGACTATTGTGTCTGGAATATTTTGGAAAGCAAGGTTGGCACTAAAAAATACCAAAGTGTCGATCAACTCAAGCAAGTGCTTCGCCGGGAATGGGCCAAAATACCGCAGAGCAACATTCGGCAGCATGTGACGGCGATTGAGTTTGTTGCAGTTTTTTTTTATCTCGCCCTGTAGCTTTGCCAACTGTGCACCATTTGGTATGATCTGTATAAACTTTGTTGTTACGTGAGCTCTACTAAATATACATAGTGGTGTAGGGTATCATATAGTCGGTACCGCCCAACATTTGACCCTTTCCGTACTGGTTCAATTTTGAAAACATATATAATATCCGGCACATTGTACGCTCCATTCGCCACATCTGTACCCTCGAATACAAAATCGCTCGTACAATCGCCTTAATTCATTCGCACAGTTGCGTTTTTATTCATGTGTAAAGTATTAACCATAAAACTTCGTTTACCAGTCATCTCCGATGCCAGTCAGCCAGCCAGCATTCTCCACCGCCTCCCTCATCTCCCTCCACTTTTTTAAATCGGATTTTTAGTAGATTTTACATAAAATCTACTATGAAAACTTTATGAATATTCGCATTTTGTTTTCATGTTACCTTCGGCGTGGCATAGTTCAAATATCACAGCCAACCAACCCCTTATTGAACCAGTCAGCTAACCAATCAACCAAATATGCAGCCAGCCAGCCAGCAGCCAACATTCGAAACAATTGGAATTTTGTTTGTTAATAAAATTCACATACGTACAGCAAAATATTCTTGTTGTGCTCTGAAAGAATCCAATCCAAAAAAAAAAAAAAAGAAAAAGGTGAAGCGAGCTGTTTTTATTATATTAATCCGTAACATTACTTTCCATTTCGGCTTTATTAGTGCATAAAATCTAGTTGTAAATATTTACACAGGAATGTGTTCGAATCGTTTCGAATTTGTATGCAATTGCATCATTGGCCGACCGTCCGCCCACCCCTGTATGGCATAAAAGTCTCAACGAGGTTTTTGTTGTTGCTGTTGGTGTTATTTAAATTGAGTTATAAACTTAATTTTAATGGATTGGAATTTGTTACAAATATTTACTAACAAATGGATTTGTTTGTGGCAATTCAAATGGTAGGTGGTTTTTAAACGGTTTTTAGATGATCGCTTAAATGTCAATTATGTGAATGAATAAAGTGTTGAAATTTATGGCGGGATTTCAGCGAGTGGAAATTGCTATTAAAATTTATTTAAATATTTAAAATTTTAAGTGAGCAATGGATTGGGATTCATATATCACTTTTGGCAGTCAGTCTGTCAATGTGTTTTTATGAACAAAATGCAGGTCGGATTTTTCATCCGATTGAGATGAAATTTTGCAAACAATGTTTGTTTGGCCCAAGGACGAACCCTATTGAAATTGGTGATAATCGGTTCAGATTTAGATATAGCTCCCATATATCTTAAACCGATTTCGGGATAATTGTGCACCAAATGACCGCTATAAGTCCAAATGAACTGAATTTCGGTACATCCCACCGTATTCAGACTAGCAGCAAGTTATTCAAATATGGAGAAAGTCGGTTCAGATATAGCAGCTATAGCTCCAATATATATATTTCATTCGATTTGGGGTTTTAAGTCCCCCACATGCGTATAATGCACTCCAGAAGAATGATATTTGGTACCGAATATCAAATATTGCTCAACAATACCTCTGTCAAATTTAATCGATAACGGTTCAGATTAGGATATAGCTCCTATATATATCTTTATACGATATCAGTTTTATTGTGCACTAAATGGCCAATATCAGTCCAAATGACCTGAATTTTGGCATATCCGACCGAATTCAGACTAGAAGCAAATACATTGAAATCGGAGAAAATCGATTCAGATATAGCTATAGCTCCCATATATATGTTTCATACGATTTGGAGTTTAAGTCCCTCACATGCGTAATATGCACTCCACAAGAATGATACTTGGTACCGCATATCAGATACTGCTCAAAAATACCTCGGTAAAATTTTATCGAGGTCGGTTCAGATTAGGATATAGTTTCCATATATATATTTTTATCCGATATCAGGTTTATTGTGCACCAAATGGCTAATATCAGCCCAAATGGAATTTCGGCAATTACGACTGAATTCACTTTATGAACCAGTACTTCAAATTTGGTGTAAATCGTTTCAGATATGTCTATAGCTCCCATATATATGTTTCATCCGATTTGGTGTTTTAAGTTCCTCACATGCGTAATATGCATTCGACAACAATGATATTTAGTACCAGATATCTTATGAAGCTCCGAAATACCGTTGCCAAATTTTATCGAGAATGGCAAAGATTTGGATATAGCTCCCAGACATATCCTTAATCCGATTTCAGGTTTATTGTACAAATAATGGGTAATATCATCCCAAATGGAGTGAATTTCGAGCAGTACGGTTCCATTTTGTGCAACTCGGCTCCGATACATATATTTTTTAATATATTCTTTCTCCAAGAAATAGCATGCAATCTATAGAAAACTATAACTGATCTAAAGCCAAATGTTGATAGATGGTATGATCAACTTGAAATAAATACTTTTGTTACGGGAGCTCTACTTAATACGCAGAGTGGTGTAGGGTATCATATAGTCGGCCGACTTTTGACCTTTTCTTACTTGTTTTAAAATTTTAATATTACTAGCTGGTCCGGTCCACGTTGCCGGCCCGTACTTTTAGTCTTTAAGGATATTTTTTAAAGCATAATAAATCACAGATCTGACTATGTTAACTGCACAATTTTTAATGTATAATGAATAAGTAATGAATCCATAGTAATTTTTAAATAGATAAATATTCATGGCAAAAATCATAATAGATGTTCGTCTACCATCGGTTTTAGATATTTCGAATAGCCTGATCTTATTTTTCAGCCGCAGGCTTTTATTTGAGTGTTAAAAACCTATATGATGTCGAACATCTATAATTGTCCCATGTTGCAACTAAGCTTAATTTTGTGATATTGTAAAGAGCTTAGTAACATTTTCAATTCAAATGAGCTGTAATTTTGAATTATTTCCAATGTTCAGAATAACGTGTTGTGTGGTATTATATCATAATTTGGGGCTGAATGATTTCCGAATAGTCAAAGATAGTAACTTTTTTACAACTATTGCCGTAAGAATGGCATTAATTTTTTTTAATTTATTTTTAAATTGTGCGTTGGAGACCCCATTAAGTCCATATTTACCATCATAGTATAATTTAATGGCGAATAAACAAATTTTCAGTCCCGTGCTACTTTCTAATATTCATATTTTTTTTCATATTTCTGCCACAATTTTCGACTGAATGAGTCCCAGTTTGACATTTCGGAGTTTACTTTATATAGACGTATATCCCAAATCATCCTTGTAAAATGATTCTCTACCTCAGAGTAGTCTAAATACACCTCAGAGTAGCCTAAATACAAATCAATTGATGAATGTGGTCAAGACCAAAAAATTAAAATTTTATGAGAGGAGGTTTTCTACACCGTTAGAAACAAAGATGTTAAAAAAAGGGGGGGGGGGGAATGAAAGAAGTGGCCAAGACCCCGTAAATAGCTTAAATCATATGATGGATCTTTCTTTGCAAAGTTTGTTTCTTCTCAAAATACCAACACTTGCCGAAATTAGTATGACAAATATGGTTAAAAATGTAAAATATACTCGGAATCGGGTTGAATCCTTATAATAGGGTTATGAACCATAGCACGAGTGATTAAAGGTATCTTGAAAGTTTAGAAAGAATTTTTAGAAAGATCCTTTTCTTACTAAACGTCCAATTCGCACTACAGGTATCTCACCCTGCAACAAAGTCCAACGCCATAATTTTCACATTTTTTATATGTATGTATGGGTCTACGTTTTGGTATAGCCCCCATATAACGGTACCTCTCGAGTTTAGGTATTTTGATGATTTTTGCTACATTTTTTTCACGGATTTGTCTAAAAATAGGAATTTGTTGGCCATAATGGGTTCTGGCTCCTGTGGCGAAACATTTTATGTATAGGTCCACGTATTGGTATACCTCCCATATAACGGTACCTCTAGATATTCGGTATTTTGATGGTTTTGGCCACATTTCTTCGCGGATTTGTCTAAAAATTGGAATTTGTGTCATCATAGGTTTTAGCTCCGTTGGCGAAACATTGTATGTATAGGTTCACGTATTTGTATAGCCCCATATAGCGATACCTCCCGATATTCGATATGTTGATGATTTTTGCCACATTTTCCCACGAACATGTCTAAAAATTGGTATTTGTGGCTCATAATGGGTTCTAATGTTTCCTTTACCCTAAGGTGGAGGGTATAAAGAGATCGGTCCGCCGAGCTTTGTACGAATTGGTCACCATTGGCACGAATTATGGGCTTCAAACGGCCAATGAAACTGTCATACGCTGCCCGAATGTTACTCTGCGGTATTTTGGCCCATTCCCGGCGTAGCGCTTACTTGAGGTAATCGACAAATTGGTATTTTTGGTGCCAACCTTGCTTTTTAAAATACTCCAGACACAATAGTCCAACGGATTGGTACCCGGAGATTTTGGTGGCCATTGTACCCTGGAAATGAAGCGATGAAACTCATTTTGTAACCGTTCTTGGGTGGCGCGTGCTGGGTGCGATGGTGCTGAGTCCTGTTGGAATGTTCAAGGTCTGCGGCCAAAATGATTGCGTGCCCAAGACTGTAATACAACCTTCAGAATATTTTCGCGATAATATTCGGCATTTATTCTGATGTCTATTAATACAAGCGGAGAGCGACCAACGGCTGTTATGTCAGCCTACACCATCACCATGACCGGCGCTTAAGTTCTGTTGGCCAACCTAAGGTACACATTTTCAGATGACCTCTTTGGCAAGTAAACACGATCATTTTGTTTGTTTACAAACTGCTCGACAACGAATGTTTTCTCATCGGAGAAAACCAAATTCGGCTGTTCACCACTTTCGGCCAAGCGAAGCAATTTCTTAGCTCTTGAGTTTAGTTTCTTTGTGTTGCGGCGTAAGTTCTTGCACTTTTTGAAATTTCAATGGCTTTATCCAGAGCTATTTTTTCATTATTTGCCGTATGAAATATTGCGATATGTTCAGTTCACGAGCCATTTTTCGGCCACTGCGATGCGGGTTTCGATCAAATCGCTTCATTACTTTTCGAACCATTTCTGCTGAAGTTGTTATTTTTTCGTCCACTTCCCTGACGTCGGGCTACGTTACCAGTATCATGGTAACGAGCGATGGTACGAGACACAAAAGATTCATTCACATTTAAGTGCTGGAGTGCTCTAACCATAGCCACATGAGTTTTATTTTCTGGAAAATGCTCACAAAAATGCTTTTGTACGCTTGTAAACAATATAATGAGCTCTCATTGGAATAATTTTAACGGTTGCCGGACGAGTGGCTTAGAAATGACAGCAGTTTGAAGTTGGTTGCAGTTTTTTTTATCTCATCCCGTATATCCGATTTCTTGGCTATCAGCCTTAGTTTAACAGTCAGAAGTGACCTTTTAATGTATTTGTGATTTGGCTGGGATTCTACTCTGACCCTAACCCTACCTTCATTTTCATGATTACAAATTAACATGGACGGACATACATAGCTAGATCGACTGAACTCGGCGAGACAGGAAGATCTATATACAGGTCCCTGTATTTCGAGGTATTACATATTTTTTTATTTTTAATTAAAAACCCTCCATATATGTGATGATAACATAACATAAAAAACTCCTTTCCAAATGCTGTGGCCTCTCTGACTTTCATACTTCTCCGCCCAGGCCACCATTTCATTTGCAATAAAAATTAAGAAAAATTGTATTTCAAACAATTAGCTTCCGCATATCCTCTTCATAATGACATAAACGTTAATAATAATAATGTAAAAAATGGCAATCAAAAAATTATGAAATACTTCCGGAACAGAGATTTCCTTTTTGTCTTTTACCGTCTCTACAAAACGACCAACATCTGTTACCGTTTCATAAGTTCTTCCTTAGGAAACGCAAAAAAAAAAAAAAAAAAACACAACCAAATAATTTCAAAAACATTTGACACTTAATTAGTTTAAATTTTATCACATTTTTATGCTAAATTGACCCATTAAATGCGCAAAGATGCCGCCAAGGACATTTTCAATTACATCGAACATAATCTGCGGATTTTATGGCTATGCCGGAGCAGTTTGTCTTGTTTGTTGTCGTAAATCATTTACAAAACGAAATGAAACGGCAGCCAGGAATTATGTTAACTAACAGGCCTGGGAATGTGTAATCGGACAGAGAAAAGCACACCGAGCAAGATAGAAGCAACAGTATGCTTAACGTTAGCAACAGATGGCCAACATACAAGCATCGCTTACTGCGTAACATTCTAAACTGTTGAATATTTGATGTGCAACTGGTGTTGGTAGTACAGTTGGGCGGTTGTGGGTGCCATTCGGGGTGGGTGGTTGCTTTGACTGTGTAAGTCCTCAGAAAACTCTGCCTGTTTTCCCCCTTTAAAACAGGAGAAACTGTTATAAAGGAGACAACAGGGGGTAGCAAAAGCTTCACTTCCCCTGTTTTTCGAACACTTTCGTTGTAATGTAATGCAAACAGTTCACTGTAGTTTGAAGCTTAGAAATGTAATGCGATTGGGATTTACATTTACATTAGATTTTTTGAAGGTTTAGGATAAAAATCTTAACGGAAATATGAACGTGGAAAAACACCGATGCGTAATGAAGAATTTTAAAGGAATATTTTTAATTCCCTAATTAACTTGTTGAATAAAAGAAGTATTTTAATTTTTTAATTTAGAACTGTGAAATACTAAAATGACTATATGCAGTGAATAGCGTGATTTTGATGACTCCGTTTTATCTTTAAATAAAAAATCAATCAATGAAGAGTCGACTCTAGTTTTTCTAGTCATCCGGACTGAAATCTGTAAATTTATAAACCTGTAAATTTGCAAAATTAAAGATACTCGTTTCAATTCTAAATCCTATCATTAATATAGTTTGCAAGGCTGTGTTGTACCCCTTAAGATTTCAGAATTACAAATTGCCAAAAGTGAAACGCTCAGAAACGGTATCTGTACAGGGTTGCCCATATTCGACGGACCCATGTTTTTTTTTTTAATCAAAGAAAAAAATAAAAATTTGGCGGTTGCCAATGTTAATCATTTAATTTGTTCCAAGTAGATTTGTTTACATCAATTTTTGAATATGGTATCTCTCAAAGGGCCGTCTCTGGCGTTGATGACGTATTGTGCCCTTTTTGCTGCATTTTCCATCGTTTTTGCCAACATTTCGGCCGGAATAGCGACTATTTCTTTACGAATGTTGTCCTTGAGCTCTTCTACGATCCTTGGCTTGTTAAAGTAAACCTTTGACTTCAAATATCCCCACAAGAAGAAGTCTGGCGGCATCAAATCGGGCGAACGCGGTGGCCAGTCCAAATCACCACTTTTCGACATCAAACGGCCGGAAGCAAATTCTTCAGAAAATCGATTGTTATGCGATTTGTGTGCGGTGGAGCGCCGTCTTGTTGAAACCAGAACTGCCTCATACGCTTTCGACGATAACGCTCCTGATTGATGGTAACAGCATGGTCATTTTCACTTTGGAAGAAAAACGGCCCAATGACCGTTTTCGCACTAACGCCGCACCATGAAGAGGCACTTCGTCATGAAGAGGCACTTCTTGAATCTCCTGAGGATTTTCAGTGGCGTAAAAACGGCAATTTTGCTTATTAACGGTCCCATTCAATGTGAAATGGGCTTCATCGGACATGATAATTTTTTTCCAAAATTGCTCGTCATCTTCGGCCATTTCGTTGACTCTTTGGGCCCATTCCAATCGACGAGGCTTTTCCGCAGGCAACATTCTTTGCGTCAATTGAATTTTGTACGGGAACAAATGCAAATCAATGCGAATAATCCGTTGTAAAGTGGACCGAGCCATGCCCAACTGCTGAGAATGGCGTTTTTGGGATGTTCTTGGGGACCTCTCAACACTGGCTCGTACGGCAGCGATATTCTCGGCCGATCGCCTTGGTCGACTTTTATATGGCCTCTTCGGATTAGAAAGAGCCTTATCAGTCGAAAATTTTTCGTATTAACGCTTAATGGTGTTCTTAGAAGGCGCACTTCTCACATTTTTTAATGTTTTAAAAGCACGTTGAGTTTTCACAATTGACTTCTTGTAAATTTCAACTATTTCAGAGCGCTCGCGTGGCGTGTATTGGTTCATGATAAAAATCAGCTTGGACTGACGCTCCAAACGCGGTATGTCGTTAAGCGATCTGACATCTCTGTCAAAAGTTATGGCGTTGCCAGATGGGTCCGTCGAGTATGGGCAACCCTGTATAGGTGCACGTTTTCGTATAGCCGCCAAATAATGGTGCCTCCGGACATTCAATATTTTGATGGTTTTTGCTATCTTTCGAATGAATTGAGATAAGGGGTTAAAATTTTGCATTTGCAAATTTGGGCCATGTGGGTCCGCGGATAACGGTAGCTCCCTATATTCGGTATTTTGATGATTTCAGCAACATTATTATCGGAATTATTTCAAATTTCGTATTGGAAGATATAACGGTACCTCCCGATATTCTGTATGTTCATGATTTTAGTGACATTATTTACCGCAATTATTATTATTAAAATTTCGAATTTGAACTTCGTAGTGGGTATTACAACCAATGACAAAAAGTTTTGTATGCAGGTCATCGTCGTTGTATAGCCCCCATATAACGGTACCTCCCGATATTCGGTATTTTCATGATTTCAGCAATATTATTCACAGGAATTGTTTCAAATTTCGTATTGAAAGATTTTAATGGGTATTACAACCTATAATAAAAAAATTTCGTGAGCGGGCCCATGTTTTCGTATAGCCCCCATATGAGGTACCGATATTCGGTATTTTCATGATTTTAGCGACATTATTTATCCGAATTATTTCAAATTTCGTATTTGAAGTTCGTTATTTGTACTACAGCCTATGATAAATATTTTTGTATGCAGGCTATCGTCTTCGTATGTTTCCCATATAACGGTTTTCATTTAAGAGGTAGTTTTCGGAGTTTTTTTTTTTTTTGAAATTTATCAAGGTCCTTCCAAATGGTGGAGGGTATTGAAAGTTCGAACCGGCCGAAATTAACTGTTTTTTTAATTGTTTTATTTGTTAAATTCTTTGCAGGGACGGAACACTACTCCCAAAAAAGTTAAATGAAATATTGAACATTTTCCGTGCCGTAGAATACCGGAAATCATAAGGCTATATGCTAATCATACTGGGCAATAGTTCCAAATAAAATAATGTAGGCTATATCTAGATTTCAATAGATAGGCGAAAGTCCTTATATCGACTAAGAATTGTATAATGATCAAGAATATTAATACATACTTTATGGAGACTCCGATGAATAGTTTGAGGTGTTAATAACAAAGTCACAACTCTAAATTCTAAAACTTATGACATATTGAGATATTTCATCAGAGCTAGTTGATAATATATTGTACAAGGACATTAATTTGTCAATAGTTAATACATTTTTAATTTGCCAATAGAGTGTAAAAATTACCACTACGGAATTTTTATGCTCTACACCAAATTGTGGTGTGGGTAATATATCCTTGCGCATTTGTAACATTGAGATCTGATCTGCATAGAATATCTTCCAATAGGAAATTCGAAACAATTCCGGTCTATAATGTCGCTAAAATAATCAAAATGCCGAATATTATGAGGAACCATTATTTGGGGGCTAAATGACGACGAACGGTTGTAGCATCCATTACGAACTTTTAACACCAAATTTGAAACAATTCTGGTAAATAATATCGCTAAAATCATAAATAAATAAAATTTTTTAAAGGTCATCCATATCCCTGTATCCGATCATATCCATTCATTATATCCATATTCCTGTATCCGAATGTCTGTGTGGTCATAAAATCTCACTGACATTTGAAATTTGCAGAAAACTAAATAAAAAGTATCTGTCGGCTTGTGGACAGATATTTACCCTCAGCAGTTGACAATTAATCTGTGTTTAGTTTTTTGGGATCGTGCCATAAAAATTGGACCTGCATATTCTTTCTTTATATTAAATCTTATTTTGGTACCAATATACCTTTATGCGGAAGGTATTAGAAAAGTAAGTAGTATTCAGTCCCGTAGGCCGATTAGTTTCATATTCACACAAGAACTAAAGTTGGTGGAAATAAAGTATTATTCGAAGTTAAAATTTGTTTTTCAACATCTTGAACCCTATGTGGGGGAGATACCAGAACGAATAATCCGATCTCTACCATTTTTATCTTGTGTTGATAAAAGATATATCGTGTTTTGTGTTTTTTGGATATTCAAATTTTTGATTTTGCTCCAACTTTGCAAATCATAATATTTGCGTCAGTTCTAGGATCCTCCAAGTGCTCCATCATGTACCTCCCACACAAACGGTAAAAAAATTTGAAAAAATCTGATTACAACTCTTTTAAAATGTTATGTAAGGGTCCGATTGTCTTCAAATTTCACACATCCCAATATCTTTATTAAATAAGCATCCGGTTCTCTTTATATTTCACACCTCCTATTATTTCTAGTAACATGCGAAGATGGAATGTATCGGACCACTTCTTCTGGTACCTCGGCCACAAAGGGTCAAAATTTTTAATATCCAAGAAGCTCATAAAAAGCCAAATTAACATCCGATACCATTCAGACTTCGTACATCTCAATATTTCCATCAACACAAGAACTGTTACAATTCATATATATTTTAAGTCCGATACGAAATGGACAATTGTGACCAATTCCTTGGGAACCTACTCCATTTGAATGAGTCAAAATATGATTAAAAAATCATATATTGGTTGAGGGTATACACCTGTCGGCTAAGCCGCTTTTTAAGTGAGTGCTTTAAAATAAGGACAAGTAGGACCTAATTGTTTTGCAGTAATTAGGTGAACAGGTACTGTGCTTTTCAGATTTAAGATATTAACACTTCGAAACGTTTTTTCCCAAATATACCGAGAACAATGAATTCTGAAAATCATTTAATGCCGAATTCCAAATTTATTTTTATCTAGATGCCACAGATAATATTCTACAATTGTCTCAATAGCGTCAGTAAGCTCCAAAAATTCATTTAATTTACATCATTATATTTAATATATTTCCACTTTAATAACTTAGTAAATGTAACCCGAAGTCCTTAAAAAAAGAAAAATAATTTCTCTCCTTTACTACAACCAAACGACATCTTCATTATGGCATCTCACATGAGTCAAAGGTAACCACTGGCATGTCAGTGGTTTTAGTAGCCAAGAGCCAATTTCTGTCGCACAAAGAAGAAGTGAAATTGAATCGATTACCACGATGTTACCTATGGCAGTTCCACAATCACATTTTTTTTCTTCTTCCACACTATCAAGGGGGGCGGGGAAGGGGTGATTAGAAACAAAACATAAGAAAAAAAACACCAACAAGAAAAAAATAGCAAGGGTTGCAACGCGAGATTGTGTGTGACATCGGGTATTGTGGTGGTTGCTTCGGATCAAAATTCAAACTCAGACACGCAACGTTCAACTCTAATCCGTATTATGAAATATCGAACAGGCAATTTACCTCAGATGAGTTCATGGAGAACAGAAAAGAAGAAATTATAAATACAAGTTTATGCAAAGCAAAGATGGTGGTGATGCCAAAGGAAATGAAGAAGCATCAGCCGCAGCAGAAAAACACATATTGAATATTATCATAATCCCGGTTTAACCTGTCAATCTAATGTTCAAATTTGACTTGTGATGAAAGGTGAGCCAGAAAATGTGAAGAAAAACAATTGATTTTCCTTTTTTTTTGCTTTAAGCGGTGACAGAGTGAGAGGGGTTATTTTAACCCCTTACAATGGAAAGAACAAAATAATCCGAATTGAAAATCGTATTGCATTTAAAAAAAATGAATAATAATAATTTGTTCTTACCGTTGGAGGGTTAAGCCGATTTTGAAAAAAAGGATTACAAGTTAAAAAAAGGGATTTGAAAAAGTCTGTGTGGAACTTGAAATATTCTTCGTCATGGGAAGTATTTGAAATCTTAAAAGTTTCCAAATTGAATGGAGCTATTAAAATGTGGGAAATTTCCTTTTTACGCAAAATTACAAGGTGTCAATGATTGATGTCAGTTGAATTGTTTTCTGAAAAAGCCACCGCGAAAAATCCCACCTAGACCACATATATGGACATGCTTATTCATATCTTATTATCAGTGTGAAATTATATGTCTGTTACTCACTAATAGAATCACTCGTAATATATGGCGCCCAAGCTAGGTTCCGAAATCGAAACACAACCGCACTTATAAATATTTTTATCTTTCTCCACTTGTTATGCTTTCATTTTACATGAACGAAGTAGCATAACCATGTAAGTTTGTGTGGAAAGATGAAAATGTTTATAAGTGCGGTTGTAAGACTTAGAAGATTTTCCAAAAGAATTTTAGTTTTATGTAATTCGTTGGTTCCTCTTCTATTGAGCTTACGATCACTTGGGTTGAAAAAGTTTTTTTTTGTCATATAAGTTATTTTTTAGATAACTTCTGGGGAGAATATCCCAGATAAAAAAGGGAACTGATGAGGATTGGTGGCCCTTTCCGAAACCTAGGTATTCCCTGTCTTGCCCCCCTGGTAAACATTACCATCGTTCTCCACCAATAAACAAACGTTGTTTTTATAAAAACAACAATACAGGGTTGCCCATATTCGACGGACCCATGTTTTTTTTTTAAAGAAATCAAAGAAAAAATAAAAATTTGGCGGTTGGCAATGTTGGCAATGATATGTCTCAAATGGCCGCCTCTGGCGTTGATGACATATTGTGCCCTTTTTGCTGCATTTTCCATCGTTTTTGCCAACATTTTGGCCAGAATAGCGGCTATTTCTTCACGAATGTTGTCCTTGAGCTCTTCTACGGTCCATGGCTTGTTAACGTAAACCTTTGACTTCAAATACCCCACAAGAAGAAGTCAGGCGGCGTCAAATCGGGCGAACGCGGTGGCCAGTCCAAATCACCACTTTTCGACATCAAACGGCCCGGAAACAAATTCTTCAGAAAATCGATTGTTATGCGACTTGTGTGAGGTGGAGCGCCGTCTTGTTGAAACCAGAACTGCCCTATACGCTTTCGACGAATAATTGGCATCACAAAATTGGTCATCATGTCGCGATATCGCTCCTGATTGATGGTAACATCATGGCCATTTTCATTTTGGAAGAAAAACGGCCCAATGACTGTTTTCGCACTAACGCCGCACCAAACTGTGACTTTTTCGTCATGAAGAGGCACTTCTTGAATCTCCTGAGGATGGCGTAAAAACGGCAATTTTGTTTATTTACGGTCCCGTTCATTGTGAAATGGGCTTCATCGGACATGATAATTTTGTTCCAAAATTGCTCGCCATTTCGATGACTCTTTGGGCCCATTCCAATCGACGAGGCTTGACCGCAGGCAACATTTTTTGCGTCAATTGAATTTTGTACGGGAAAAAATGCAAATCAATGCGAATAATCCGTTGTAAAGTGCACCGAGCCATGCCCAACTGCTGAGAACGGCGTTTTTGGGATGTTCTTGGGGACCTCTCAACACTGGCTCGTACGGCAGCGATATTCTCGGCCGATCGCCTTGGTCGATTTTTATGTGGCCTCTTCGGATTAGAAAGAGCCTTACCAGTCAAAAATTTGTCGTATAAACGCTTAATGGTGTTCTTAGAAGGCGCACTTCTCACATTTTTTAATGTTTTAAAAGCACGTTGAGTTTTCACAATTGACTTCTTCTGTTGAATGTAAATTTCAACTATTTCAGAGCGCTCGCGTGGCGTGTATTGGTTCATGGTAAAAATCTGCTTGCGTCAGTCCAAGCAGATTTTTACCATGAACCAATACACGCCACGCGAGCGTTCTGTCATTAAGCGATGTGACATCTCTGTCAAAAGTTATGACGTTACAGCTATATCTAAATCTGATCCGATTATCACCAATTTCAATAGGGTTCGTTTTTGGGCCAAACAAATATTGTTTCATCTCAATGGGATAATAAATGCGACCTGCATTTCGTTCACAAGAAGACACGGACTGACATGCATAAATCGACTCAGAAAGTGATTCTATGAATATCCTCAGAAGTATCTATGGGTTTATCTCGCTTCCTTCTCCCTGTTACTAACAAATGCACAAAGACATAATACCATTACCATTATGTGGTGTAGGGTATACAAAGAATATGTAACTGAAGTTTAAAAAATTATAATTATCGTGTTCCTCCATTAAATCTCGCTCATTTTCTTAAATTGGATCATCAGTCAAAATTGAAGATTTTTTTTAAGAGACTCAGTAATTTCTTATATAGTTCAGGCGTGTCGATTGGTTTCAATTGTGTGATCGGGAAATGTTTTCTGTTTTTGGTTGATTTGGACCCCTAAATATTTTGCGATCATCTCCAAAAGCAAGAGGCCCCTCTGTATCTCCAAATGTAGACTCATCTAATTGATTTGCTTGTCAACAAAATTTGGCTATATTCGGCAACGAATCAGCATAAAAAAACCAGAAGTTCGCCTTTTGTGTATTTCCGATATCGCCTGTAATGCTGGTAGTTTTTCACACAAAAGTAGTGGTCCATTCTACCCACTGTTCTAATCTCTAACTTCATGCGAGATTTCGTGTCATTTGGTTTCTATTTGTGGCCTTTAAACGGCTGCAAAATTGCAATTTTCGTGAGGATCGGACGATATTTGCAATCCTTATATAATAACCCCAACCCGTGTTGTAAGGTGAAAAAATATTAAAAAGATATTATAAGTTAAATTGAAAAAATCGCATGCGATAAAAAATATGAAAAAAATTAAAAAAAAATCACAAAATACTACAAAATCTATATTCACATCAATATTGGCATATCTTTCTTCGATTTTTTTTAGATTTTTTACTTTTATGTCAAGAGGGCATTCTGAATTGACAAAATTTGTCAAAATCCGTACAGCCATTCTAGAGATATAAGCATTCTAGCTAACATCCCCTTCCTTTGTATATACACATTGTATATATTTCGCTATATATATGCGATATATTTACTATCGGCATCTACGTAACGGTCAGAACTGACCTGTTCATCTATTTGTGATTTCGCCGGGAAAATATTCGCGGTTTAATAGAAAATTTGACTTTTATTTAACACAAATGTTGTGGCCTATTTGACCCACTAAATATTACCCTATGACCATCAAAATTGGAAGGCTTCTGTCCAGCCCTAGGCTCTAGCCCCATGCTAACTTCCGCTTTGATTGGTCCATAATTGCGACCTGTAGAGCAATTGCAAAATCAGGATTTTTTCAGTTTTTGGTCCATTTCAACCCTAAATATTATGCGATCATCTCCAAAAGAAATAGGGTTCTATTCTGACCCTAGCCCCACCTTCATTCTAAATTTCGTGAAGATCGGACCATAATTGCGACCTGTGGAGTGATTACAAATTAACATGGACAGATGGACAGGCGGACATACATAGCTAGATCGACTCAGCTCGGCGAGATAGGAAGATCCATATATACTTTCCTATGTGGGAAACCAATATTTCGAGGTGTTACACAATTTTGGCCCAATCATACTTATAATACCCCCAACACATAGTGTTGTAGAGAATACAAATGCGATCTAATTGGGACATACTTTTTCTAAATTTTGCATGGTTTTTTGCATTGCTTTTCAAATTAAAGTCTTCTGCATAATTCTTCAACAAAACTTAAAACATTCAACCGTAAAAATTAGATGTTGTTTTATGCTACATGATTCTATCGTCAACTCATTACAATAATTATCTTTTTATACTACAGAAAATTCATTTTTCACAGGTTGTCCAAACCCAGAAGATACATTTGTATATATGTGTCAACACGATAGATTTATATGTTCATAGTAGCATTTCGAAAAAACCTTTAGAAAATAAACATATATTTGTCTGCAGGGATCTGCATTATCTAAAAAGCTTTAAAACATTTAGTCTTCATTTCTAATAAGACGTTTTGTTACAAAGAAAATGTCACCATTGCAATGGTATTTTTAATGTACGCTTAAAAAATACAACTGAAAAAATTTTAAATGACAAAAGTTTTAAAACGAAACAGAGTCCTGTTCGTATTTTCTTAAGAGATATCCAGTGACGAAACTTTGCCGCAATGATAAACTTAAACAAACCACACGGTAGACATAAGACAGTTATACGACTATTACGAGTAATAATGGCTAATGTCCTGACTGTAAATATATCTTCATTTATATATGTGTGTGTGTGTGTGAGAGCGGGGGCGTTTTTTATGGATTTTTAAGACCCGACGTGCTCAGCCTCTGAGTATTTTAAAATGACTACGACGCCGATTTAATGACTTATGCTCAGGACACACCCTCCAAATGGGATAATAACAAACCTCCACAACCCACAAACATACCGTGAGTCGCTTATTACCATTGTGTTGTAGTGTCGCAAAGAGTCGTCAATAAATTTTTTGAAGATTTTAAATTTCTTTAATGCTGTTGTTGTTTTCCTTTTTATATTATTATAATTTTTATATGTTCTTTGTAAGCAGTTAAAGTTGATGCTTTAAAAAAGGACATTAAACAGGGAAAGACACACACCTTTCGACGAAGACAACAGCGACCGGAAAAATCAGCCGTGTTAATGTTTGGGTAAATACGTGATAGCCAGTCAGTGTTCGTTCATTTGAATACCTTTATATGAAAAAAATTAAGTGCGTGACACAGTGATTTCCCAAGTGGGTACCAAGAAACTGGTTGGAGGTTTGTCTTCACATGAAATATATACTAGAAGTCTTCAAGGGGGATTTTAGGGATTTTGAAATATCAGCCGGAAAATATTGCTTGGGTAAAGCACTATGGTTCTCCATTTTTGGGTTTTCGGTTCAATATTTAGTTATTACTACGTTTTTGGGCTTCTTTGAAAAAAATGTTAATTTTTTTTTTAATTTCCTTAGTTTGTATGAAATCAAATTTTACTAATTTTACTGATTGAATGCGAATATACGAAACCGTTGACCTGTAATAAATTTTTCATTCCATGTCCAGAGTATTTTCAACCGCGAAAATTTTGGTCACAACCATCCATTTTTACTGACTTTATATACCGTACACCATACTGTGGTCTCGGTATTATGTCTTTGAGCATATAGAAGGAAGTGAGTCAGACTAATCGTTCCTTTTGATGATTAGCATAAAATCGAGGAAGCGGGTCAGACTAATAGTTCCTTTTGATTATTAGCATAGAATCACATGTCCGTCCCTCTGACCCTGTATGTGAAACTTTGCACAAATCATGTGCTTGGCCCAAGGAAGAATCATATATATATATATATATATATATATATATATATATATATATCTATATATCTATATATATATATATATATATATATATATATATATATTTATATATATATATATATATATATATATATATATATAGTTTATTGTGGACCAAATCGCTAATATTGACCCAAATGAACTGAATTTTGGCAATTTTGACTGATTCATCCTAGAAACAAGTATCTATATACATATATCTCCAATAAATATTGTTTAATATACATAATTTCTACATTTTTCTTAATTTAATTGAATAAAATCAAAAATGTCGGAAATAGCATCAAATATTAGAATAAGTTTAGATTTGTTCGAATTGGTCACCTTTGCTACGAATTATGATGTGATCGACATTTTGGTATTTTTTAGTACCAAGACAAAATAGTCCAACGGTTTGGTATCCGGTGATTTTGGTGACCATTGTGCGCTGGAAATTGTACGAGGAACCTCATTTTGTAACCATTCTTGGGTGGCGCGTACTGAGTGCGGTGGTGCTGAGTCCTGTTAGAATGTCCAAGGTTTGCGGCCAAAATGTTTGTGTGCCCAAAGCTTTAATATACTCACCAAATATTTTTGCGATAATATAATATAATAATAATATTCGGCATTTGTTCTTATGCCACAGCCGATTAATATGAGCGGAGAGCGACTATTGCCTGTTATGGCGGCCCACACCATCACCATGGCCGGCGCTTAAGTTCTGGTGGCCAACAGAAGGTGCACATTTCTTTGGTAAGTAAACACGATAATTTTGTTTGTTTACAAACTGCTAGAGAACGAATGTTATCTCATCGGAGAAATCCAAATTCGGCAGTTCACCACTTTCGGCTAAGCGGAGCAACTCTTTAGCTCTTTTGAGTCTATTTTCTTTCTGTTGCGGTGTAAGTTTTTGCACTTTTTGGAATGTCAATGGCTTTAACCCGAGCTAATTTTTCAATATTTGCCGAATGGAATATTGCGATATGTTCAGCTCACGTGCCATTTTTCGGCCACTGCGACGCGGGTTTCGATCAAGTCGCTTCTTTACTTTTCGAGCCATTTCTGCTGATGTTGCTGTTTTCTTTCGTCCACCGCCTTGAAATCGGGCTACGCTACCAGTATCATGTTAACGAGCGATAGTACAAGACACAAAAGATTTATTCACATTTAAGAGCTGGAGTGCTCTAACGATAGCCACTTGTAGTTTTCCAGCCAAATATAAAGAAATCACACTATCACGCTTGAATTCCACCACGAATAACTTTTTTTCTGGAAAATTCTCACCAAAATGCTTTTGTACGCTTGTAAACAATGAAATGAACTGTCACTGGAATAATTTTAACAGCTGTCGGGCGATTGGCTTATAAATGACAGCAGTCTGAAATGGGTTGCAGTATTTTCATATAAGCTCGGGACATCGTAACACTTAAAAAAAACTTTTAACATAAATACGTAAAACCTCTTACATTCTAGATTTATATTCCCAACATCGTAATGTTTTCATCATGCCCGAATACGGATAATGTTGGTCCATATGTTTTTGTAATTCGCCCATAATTAGTAAATTCTAATTTCCATTACATTACATTTTCCATTAAAAATTACATTCTCCATAAGAAACCGTATATTGGTTTCTTTCGTATTTGATAAGAAGAGTAGATTTCTGCTTTTCCTGGGGGTGTATATCAGATGTTTGATTGATTAAAATATTAAGTTACATTGGCGATATCTCGTCCATGATGTAACGATGTTGGATTTTCACGACTGGTATTCGGTGGTCGTTAGGGTTGAGAGCAGATATTCAGGACTTCTAAGATGGATCAAAAGTCCCGTTCAGGTTCGGATATATTCATTGTTACATGTTTAGGTCGTCTACAACGGCTAGGAATTTGGTCTAGCTATCACTCCTACCTCTAATTCACCACCAATGGCCGAGCTGCGGTACGGTACAACTAGCCGTAGGACAAGGAGCCGAAGTCCCAAATTAATGAGTGCCGGTTCTTAAGGTATTCTCAGCTTATGATTATGGAGAAAGGGTCAAAGTATAAATTATTCTACATCAGATTGTGAGTCTCTGAACAAAAAAAAAATTAAGTCGATTTATCATCCGTCTGTCGGTCTGCTTTCAAACGAATTGAGATAGAAGGCTAAAATTTTGCCCACATGTGTATTTTGTATGTTGGTCCACATTTACGTTAGCCCCAAATAACTATACTGTGGAGGGTATTAAATGTTCGGGCTGGCCGAAACTACCACGTTTTTATACCCTCCACCATACTATGGAGGGTATATTAATTTTGTCATTCCGTTTGTAAATCCTCGATATAATCATGTCAGACCCGACAAAGTATATATATTCTTGATCAGCGTAAAATTCTAAGACGATTTAGCCATGTCTGTCTGTCTGTCTGTCTGTGTGTGTGTCTATCTGTCTGTCTGTTGTAATCACGCTACCTTTCGAACAAATTGAGATAGAAGTCTAAAATTTTGCATACATGTATATTTTGCCAATCGGCAATAGTTCGTAAATGGGCCATGTAGGTCCAAGTTATCATATAGCTCCCATATAACGGTACCTCCCGATATTCGGTATTTTGATGATTTTAGCACATTATTCACCGGAATTGTTTCAACTTTGGTATTTCAAGTTCGTAATGGATACTACAGCCTAAGACAGAAAATTTTCTGTGCGGGTTCACGTCTTCGTATAGCTCCCATATAACGGTACCCCCTCGATATTCGGCATTTTGATGATTTTAGTGACATTATGTACCGGAATCGTTTCAAATTTGGTAATTGAAGTTCGTAATGGATACTACATCCTAAGTCAAAAAATGAGCCATGTAGATCCACGCCTTCATATAGCCCCCATATCACGTTACCCCCCATATTCGGTATTTTAATGATTTTAGCGGCATTATTTAACGGAATCGTTCCAAATTTGGTATTTGAAATTCGTAATAGATACTGCAGCATAGAACAGAAAATGGGTCATGTAGGTCCAAGTCTTCATATAGCCCCATATACCGTCCCCCCCATGTTCGGGTTTTTGATGATTTTAGCGACATTATTTACCGGGATTGTTTCAAATTTCGCATGTGAAGTTCGTAATGGGTACTACAGCCTGAGACAGAAAATTGTCTGTGCAGGTCCACGTCTTCGTATAGCCCCAATATAACGGTACCTCTCGATATTTGGTATTTTGATTTTATCGATATTATAACCGATTTTTTTTTAAGTTTCGCATTTGAATATTGTAATGGCTTATAACAAATGATACCTACGCAGGTTCATGTCGTCGTATAGACCCTAATATAATAGCTACATTCGGTATTTTTGAGATTTTATTTTTGAGTATTTATGAATTCCTGTAAGTTTGAAATAAAAGCGGATCTGCATTTTCTTATTCGGCAAATTTTCTGTCTCTACATATAATAAAAACTAATGTAAGGCTTCATTCAAATTTCCCATCATTTCCATTAATCACTGTATATGCCGATTGTTTGCAACAATGTGTCCTTGTTCGGATCGTGACATGTGGGTAATTATGCATACGAGTTTTGGTTCGTTTAGTTTACGAGGCAATTCATGGGGTCTTTAGAGATTCGTATTGAATTTCCTTGTACGACATTTTAACAACACGTACGTACGTATGTACATACGCACAAATAATGTGCAATTGTTCACTTTGGCAGGACGCATAAAGGCATAAAAGTAGAAATTTCTTCGTAACGCACGTCGTAACACCTTCGAATACCGCCCACATAAATATTGACGTACACAAAATATACGCGCTGTGATTTTGAAGGACAAATGGAGTTACAACCCTTCGCTTTATTAACACCCCTTTTCTAATTCCCTTTTCCTCTGTGGGCATCCTCCTCCCTCCACAACCATTTCCTCGGCAGATGTTTGGGTTAGATTTTTATTATTATGTTTCATCATTTTCATTTGCGCTTATTATAATATCTTCTTCGGTCGCATTTTGTTTTTTCCGGCGTTCGTTGGTTTTTTAATTGACGCCAACCCTTTCAGTTTTTTTTTTGCTGCTATTATTGTTGGTCGCAGAAGTCTCTAAGTGGGATTCCAGCCGCTAAATAAATTTTATTTTTATTTACATTGTTGATTGTCAGCGTCAATTATTTAACCGTATTTTGTCAAAATGTCACTGCCAACAGTGCGAAGAATTTACATTATATTTTATTGGTGGTAATTTGCAAGGGGGCAGGGGGAGGGAGTAAATATTTGGAAGTTGTTTACACGAATGGAATTGTACTCTACAAATGGGAAACAATTGTAGGAATGAAAAACTGTGCGGGAAAAAAGTACAGGGTTGCCCACATTCGACGGACCCATGTTTTTTTTTTTTAAATCAAAGAAAAAAATAAAAATTTGGCGGTTGGCAATGTTAATCATTTAATTTGTTCCAAGTAGATTTGTTTACATCAATTTTTGAAAATGATATCTCTCAAATGGCCGCCTCTGGCGCTGATGACGTATTGTGCCCTTTTTGCTGCATTTTCCATCGTTTTTGCCGACATTTCGGCCGGAATAACGGCTATTTCTTCACGAATGTTGTCCTTGAGCTCTTTTACGGTCCTTGGCTTGTTAACGTAAACCTTTGACTTCAAATATCCCCACAAGAAGAAGTCAGGCGGCGTCAAATCGGGCGAACGCGGTGGCCAGTCCAAATCACCACTTTTCGACATTAAACGGCCCGGAAACAAATTCTTCAGAAAATCGATTGTTATGCGACTTGTGTGCGGTGGAGCGCCGTCTTGTTGAAACCAGAACTGCCTCATACGCTTTCGACGAATAATTGGCATCACAAAATTGGTCATCATGTCGCGATAACGCTCCTGATTGATGGTAACAGCATGGCCATTTTCATTTTGGAAGAAAAACGGCCCAATGACCGTTTTCGCACTAACGCCGCACCAAACTGTGACTTTTTCGTCATGAAGAGGCACTTCTTGAATCTCAGTGGCGTAAAAACGGCAATTGTGCTTATTTACGGTCCCATTCAATGTGAAATGGGCTTCATCCGACATGATAATTTTGTTCCAAAAATGCTCGTCATCTTCGGCCATTTCGATGACTCTTTGGGCCCATTCCAATCGACGAGGCTTGTCCGCAGGCAACATTCTTTGCGTCAATTGAATTTTGTACGGGAACGAATGCAAATCAATGCGAATAATCCGTTGTAAAGTAGACCGAGCCATGCCCAACTGCTGAGAACGGCGTTTTTGGGATGTTCTTGGGGACCTCTCAACACTGGCTCGTACGGCAGCGATATTCTCGGCCGATCGCCTTGGTCGACTTTTATATGGCCTCTTCGGATTAGAAAGAGCCTTACCAGTCGAAAATTATTCGTATAAACGCTTAATGGTGTTCTTAGAAGGCGCACTTCTCACATTTTTTAATATTTTAAAAGCACGTTGAGTTTTCACAATTGACTTCTTCAGATGAATGTAAATTTCAACCATTTCAGAGCGCTCGCGTGGCGTGTATTGGTTCATGGTAAAAATCTGCTTGGACTGACGCTTCAAACGCGGTATGTTAAGCGATGTGACATCTCTGTCAAAAGTTATGGCGTTGCCAGATGGGTCCGTCGAATATGGCCAACCCTGTAATTAATTAAAGATTTTCATAAGAGATGACTAATGAAGTTTTGGTCTACCGGAAAAAATAGGTATTTTTTAGTGCCAACCTTACTTTCCGAAATACTCCAGACACAATAGTCCAACGGATTGGTATCCTGAGATTTTGGTGGCCATTGTGCCCTGGAAATGAAGCGAGGAACCTCATTTTGTAACCATTCATGGGTAGCTCGTGCTGAGTGCGATGGTGCTGAGACCTGTTGGAAAGTCCAAGGCCTGCGGTCAAAATGTTTCCGTGACCAAGGCTTTAATATACCCTCCAGAATATTTACGCGATAATATTCGACATTTATTAGATTCGGTCGATTAATACGAGCAGAGAGCGACCATCAGCATTTTATGGCGGACCACACCATCACCATGGCTGGCGCTTGAGTACTGGTGGCCAACTGAAGGTGCACATTTTCAGCAAGTAAACACGATCATTTTGTTTGTTTAGAAACAGCTGGAAAACGAATGTTTTCTTATCGTAGAAAAAACCAAATTCGGCAGTTCACCACTTTCGGCCAAGCGAAGCAACTCTAGCTTCTTGAACTTTTTGGAATTTCAATGGCTTTAGCCCGAGTTAATTTTACAATATTTGCCGAGTGGAATATTACGATATGTTCAGCTCACGAGTCATTTTTCGGCCACTGCGACGCGGGTTTCGATCAAGTAGCTTTTTTACTTTTCGATCCATTTCGGCTGATCTTGCTGTTTTCTTCCATCCACTTCCTTGACGTCGGGCTACGCTACCAGTAGCACGGTAACGAGCGATTCAGCAGTGCTCTAGCGATAGCCACTTGTTGTTTTCCAGCCAAATATAAAGAAATCACACTATCACGCTTGAAACGAATAACTTTTTTTCTGGATAATTCTTACCAAAATGCTTTTGTACGCTTGTAAACAATATAATAATCTGTCACTGGAATAATTATAATAGCTGTCGAACGAGTGAATTATAAATGACAGCAGTCTGAAGTTTGTTTGCAGTTTTTTCATCTCACCCTGTATATGGGCTCTTGTAACATCAATTAGATCGATTTTTCAAATATCTTGAACTCTAGATTACGATTTATACTAAGGCCTTTAAATTCAAAGTGTATCCTCTTTGCATGATACTTCGCTTTCACACTTGTCAGATTGGCAATTACTGCATAGATTAATATTAATAAGACAGTTGCAAACCTAACAATTAACTGAACATAACTTCATTTTCAATTCAAGTGGAACAAAAATGAACTTATCACGCCTGAATTTGTCAATACAAAAGCTTACGCGGAATAGCTTCTATTTAGTGTGAGTTTTTTTCAGTTTTCATTTTTCGTTTTGTTAATTTTATTCATTTTTCCAACTCTTTTTTTTTTGTCATGTTGTTTTCATTGTTTGCCCAGAACATTTTTCTTGGGAAAGAACCGAGAATTTCTCTGGCAGACAATAGGCAACACAATTGCCTATTAAGAAAATAACGCGCACAAACACACAGACACATTGCGTTGCACACAATTTGTTTTTCTTCTTCGTTTGCACATGAAGTCCTTTTGATCCTCACCTCAAAAGCCTTCGGTGGCATTGTCAAGCCATCAATGGTATGGTACTCGTGCAACCCTTTTTTTCGTTGGCTTGCTGCGACGGCTTTCATTTCAACTTGGATTTTCTTGAGTTCATTTATGGGTAAATCTCTTGTAAGTGTCTCATAGTGTGTGTGTCTGTGTTAGTGCTCGCAAGTGGTTTCTGTTTGTTGTCATCCTTCTGCTATGCTGCCAGATGATAAATGCAAAATACTTTGCATACTTTTTGGGGAGTTTTCCCTTTCGAAATATTGTCAGCATTACTGTGCTCTATTCTGTTCGAAAAAGGGGGGTATCGCGAGGCACAGTGGTTCCGTCTGATTGTGAATATTGTTAAGGAGTGTTGTTTTCATTTTCTGTAAAACTTAACAGCGATTCTCTAAGTTGTTAATGACGGAATTAACGAAATTATCTATATCTGCAAATTCTAATCTATATATTAAAGGCTTGGGAAATAACTGACAGATTGATCTCGTATCAACGAAATGGCTAAAGCTAGAACATTGAGGGACAGTCTTGGAGCGTAGGCGTGAGATAAGGCTGGGTTTTTGGAAATTCGAAAGGGTACGAAAGTTACTTAAGAGTACGAAATTTACTAAAATGTACTAACAATTTAATACCTTGTATTGGACTAACGGTATGAGCTAGAATATTGAAATGTGCAATGAGATTCACCGATGGAATGAAGGATAGACCAACTATTGGGGTTTTGGAAATTCGACCTTTAGACCTACGAAAAGTTTTAATAATTAATTAATTTAAATTTCTAAAATGGTAAAAAAAATTAATATTTGGTATGAGAATCAAGGTTGGGAAGTAAGTTTGATATTTGAAGATGGTTTTGGAAATGTATACTAAGTGAGCGAATAGCATTAAATTTGAAACAGTTTTGTTTTGGGGTAAACGGATGAAGCTGGAATTTTGAGATTTTGAACTGTGATAAGTTAGTGATAACGAGGTGGTTTTAGAAATGCGTAAAAAGTACTAAATAGTACTACAGGGTAAGATGAAAAAACTGCAACCAACTTCAGACTGCTGTCATTTTCAAACCAATCGTCCGACAGCTGTTAAAAAAAAAGTTATTCGTGATGGAATTCACGTGTGATAGTGTGGTTTCTTTATATTTAGTTGGAAAACCACAAGTAACTATCGTTAGAGCACTCCAGCGTTTACATGTGAATAAATCTCCGCTCGTATTAACCGATCGTGGCATCAGAATAAATGCCAAATATTATCGCGAAAATATTCTAGAGGGTGTTTTAAAGCTCCAAGGTTTGCGGCCAAAATGTTTGCGTGCCCGAGGCTTTAATACACCCTCCAGAATATTTTCGCGATAATATTCGGCATTTATTTTGATGCCACGGTTGATTAATACAAACGGAGAGCGACCATCCGCTGTTTTGGTGGTCCACACCATCACCATGGCCGGAGCTTGAGTTTTGGTAGCCAACCGAAGGTGCATATTTTCAGTTGGCCTTTTTGGCAAGTAAACACGATCAAACTGCTAGGACGCGAATGTTTTCTCATCGGAGAAAACCAAATTCGGCAGTTCACCACTTTCGTCTAAGCCAAGCAAGTCTTAAGTTCTTTTGAGTCTATTTTTGGAATTTCCAAGCTCTGCGTCCAAAATGTTTGCGTGCCCTCCAGAATATTTTCGCGATTATATTCGGCATTTATTCTGATGCGACAGTCGATTAATACGAGCGGAAAGCGACAATCGGCTGTTATGGCGGCCCACTCCATCACCATGGCTGCCGCTTGGGTTCTGGCGGCCAACAGAAGGTGCACATTTTCAGCTAACCTGTTTGGCAAGTAAATACGATCATTTTGTTCGTTAACAAACCGCTGGATCAGAGAAACTTTCGGCCAAGCGATGCAACTCTTTAGCTCTTCTCAGCCTATTTTCTTTCTGTTGCGGTGTAAGTTCTTGCATTTTTGGAATTTCAATGGCTTTACCCTGAGTTCATTTTTTAACATTTGCCGAATGGAATATTGCGATATGTTCAGCTCACGAGCCATTTTTCGACCACTGCGACGCGGGTTTCGATCAAGTCGCTTCTTAACATTTCGAATCATTTCCGCTGATGTTGCTGTTTTCTTACGTCGACTTCCTTGAAATCGGGCTACGCCACAAGTAATGAGAAATGGCACGAGAAAAAATGATTTATTTACATTTAAATGCTGGAGTGCTCTAACGATGGTTTTCTGGCCAAATATAAAGAAACCACACTATCACGCTTGAATTCCATCACATATTGGGATCCCATAGACATAGGGATCCCAATATGTTCATCTTTGATTTAGATTTGATTTGTAGAGTGAGCTTTAGATTATTACAAGAATCATTAAAGACATCGGCCCCCTATTTGGTAAAGCCTCTGGTAAATGTGGTAATTTTCTGCAGTAATAAATAAAGGTTGTTTTTGTAGTGACAACAACAATGGGATTAAGTCTAACGTTTTTGTAATTTCTAATGTTCAAAAAATTTACAAAAGCAAAATGCTCTGAAAACAACTTAAAGTTTATCATTTCACAGGCCATTCCTGGCTGCGTGTGATACGTAGGATCGAAGGTTGTATTAAATTTTCAGATGTGTTAAAATTTGGTAAAAAATTTCTAAAAAGACCACATTCAATATTCATGTCTTGGCGTTGAGAATATCGAAGGAAATGTGGCAGGATTCGGTTAGTAGATCGAAATACCAAAATTGTTACGGTCTCTCGCAAGATTTTATAGACACCCTTAACTTACTTCAAGAATCTTGCTATTAGATCCAATGGTTTAAAATATAACCGGAGAGTATAAAATCAACCTCCTGTCATCTTCCTTCCAGCCCACTGTGCATCATCTATATGCGGTGTAAAGTATCTAACCATGCAAACCAAAAAAAGGAAAAAAAAAAAAACAACAACAGTGGTACGAAAAAAGCTGTTGCTGCAGAACCACTTAAGACAAATTGCGGGTAACAAGCACCATTCAACGCGTCAGAAAAAAAAATTGAAAAATATTTTCTAAATCCTTCAACAACAGCGGTAACAACAAGAACGCGATGAACAAAAAAATGCAAAAAAAAAAAAGAAACGCACCCAGAAAACAGATAGAATTGGGAACACCAACAACAACTAAACGAAAAAGAAAAACCTACATAAACGAAAGGATTTTCCTGTTGTTGCCAGAGAATGAAATGAAAAATCTGCATATATTTACCAGCTTTTCTGGTTACTTGTTTTTTTCTTCTTTTTTTGCCGAACGCCGTTGTTTGGCGTCTTTTGTTCGTCGCTCCTCATTTTCGTTTTAAATGATTGAGTGTAAACGGCGTAAGCAACAATAGCGTCAAAAATTGGGTAACAACATTTATGGCTTTGTATTTTGCGGAGGGGATGGGGCCGGGGTGTTTATAGCAACAGGCCAGCAGCACTCCTATTGCTTCAATCTCTACAAATGTCTGTTAACAAACCCATTAAACAATTGCTAAACCGAAAAAAAAAAAACAAAACGAAAAAAAAACTTTTCAATTTCTTCTGCAGTACTTTGGCGCTACTTATGCTTAAGTTGGAAGTCATGGTGAAAGCCAAGTTGCTTTTTTTCTTTTACCCATTCCTTTTTTTTTTTCTTTCGTTTTCTGGAAAAACTGCCAAGACAAGATATACATCAAGTAGCGCTGTTTATTGTCATATGAATTTTAATGACTTTCGAATATTCCGGCGAATTTTCTAGGGGAGTGAGGAATCAATCAAGTGTTAAAATAACAATAATAAAGCTACCCTTTTCCAAACCAACAATAGCATTTTATGTAAAAACGTACCCCCACCACTTGGTAATTTATAATGAAGTTAATGTTTTTTCTGTTATCACAGTAAAGGTGACAAAAATCTATGAAATGCCTACATGTGTTTGGAAACTTTGTTTCAAAAAATTGGTAATATGTAAATATCATGATTTCGAATCTATTTTTGTGTGTTTAACACCAAGCTGTCTATAATGAGCGCTTCTCGGTGTTTTTCTTTAACTGCACTGAAAAAGGGTTTGAAATATCATCCGTTTATCTTTCGAATTTTTATACCCTCCACCATATATTAATTTTGTCATTCCGTTTGTAACTCCTCGAAATATTCATGTCAGACCCAACAAAGTATATATATTCTTGATCAGCGTAAAATTCTAAGACGATTTAGCCATGTCCGTCTGTCTGTGTGTCTGTCTGTCTGTCTGTTTTAATCACGCTATCTTTCGAACAAATTGAGATAGAAGGCTAAAATTTTGCACACATGTATATTTTTCCAGTAGGCAGGTTAAGTTCCTAAATGGGCCATGTAGGTCCAAGTTATCATACAGCCCCCATATAACGGTATCTCCCGATATTCGGTATTTTGATGATTTTAGCGACATTATTCACCGGAATTATTTCAATTTTGGTATTTGAAGTTCGTAATGGATACTACAGCCTAAGACAGTCAAAAAATGAGCCATGTAGGTCCACGTCTTCGTATAGCCCCCATATAACGGTACCTCCCTATATTCGGTATTTTAATGATTTTAGCGACATTTTTTACAGGGATTGTTTCAAATTTCGCATGTGAAGTTCGTAATGGATACTTCAGCCCATGCCAGAAAATTGTCTGTGCAGGTCCACGTCTTCGTATAGCCCCCATATAACGGTACCCCCCATATTCGGTATTTTGACGATTTTAGCTACATTATAAACAGATTTTTTTTCAAGTTTCGCATTTAAATGTTGTAATAATTTATGACAAAATTGCCTATGCAATTTTGCATTTAAATATTGTAATAATTTATGACAAAATTGCCTATGCAGGCCCACGTCGTCGTATAAGCATTCTGTATTTTTAAGGTTTTAACAGATTTTTTAACGGTTTTTTTTTGGAAATTGCCAAATTTGTACCAAATGGTGGAGGGTATTAAAAGTTCGGCCCGGCCTTTTTTTTTTTACTGGTTTTTTTAGAAATAGGTTAATCATATGAGCAAAAAGATAAAAGAGTATCAGTCGGTTTTGTCAAGAGATTTTTTTTATACCAAATTAAGTACTATTTAGTACTTTTCGTATACTCTTAGTGGGCTCACACACTCTTAGTGGACTCTTATACCAAAATTCATAAATCATCCGAAACTAAATTGTACCAAAACAGCTCTTGGGATTTTGATACAATCTACTAAATTTTTAGACTAAATTTTTAGGCTTTTTTATATTTAAGCTTTTTCTTTTCCGAGACTCATAATAGGGAAATGTTTACCTTTTACATCAAATACCTTTCAAAAATCTGAAGTTTAAGGAGGAGGCTGTTAGTGAAACTGTTACACTATGTTTTGTTTTCTATTTTAACGTCTGCATATGTAAAGCCTGAACAATATCAAATTTAAACTCTATACCAACAAATTTGAGGATTTCAGTCCCATCCCTTCACCCAATACCAAATTTAGTACCATTTGGCACTTTCCGCACAAATATAGGACTCATTTCCATACCCAGAGACCCTTATATGAAGTTTGAGGATTTCAGCCTTATTCCTTAAATATATATATATATATATATATATATATATATATATATATATATATATATATATATATATATATATATATATATATATATATATATATATATATATATATATATATATATATATATAGATATAGATATATATATCGGCCGAGTTCCACAAAATGGAAACCTACGTCCCGAAATTTACTCGAAAATAATGGCTGACCAACCAATTGTCCAACCATTACTTGCACAATAAACTTGAAATCGGATTGAGAATATGTGGGAGCTAAATTCAATTCTGAACCGATCTTTATAAAATTTGGCAGAGGTAATTTTGAGCTTCATGAGATATTGGGTATCAAAGGTTATCGATGAAACATACATATGGAGGCTATAGCTATATCTGAACCCATTTTCAAAAAATTTGAAGTTCTTACTTCTAAACTGAAGTCAGTAGGTCGTGCCAAAATTCAGGTCACTTAAACTGATATTAGCCATTTGGTGCACAATTAACCCGAAATTGGTTAAAGATATATATGGGAGCTATATCCAAATTTGAACGGATCTTGATAAAATATGGCGGAGGTATTTCTGGGCCATATGTGTTATCCGGTACCAAATATCATTGTTGTCGAGTCTATATTACGAATGTGAGGGACTTGAACACCACATCGGATAAAAATATACAGAGTGAGATAAAAAAAAAATGCAACAAAGTCAAACACCATAATTTTTAATTTTTTTTTTTACATTTTATTGAATGAAAGCAAAAAATTTCGGAAATAGCATCAAATTGTAAAATAAGTTTAGATTTTTTCACCTTTGGCACGGATTATGGCCAATGAAACCGTCACACGCTGCCCGAATGTTGCTCTGCGGTATTTTGGCCCACCATGGCCGGCGCTTGAGTTCTGATGACCAACCGAAGATGCACATTTTCAGCTGACCTCTTTGGCAAGTAAATGCGATCATTTTGTTTGTTTACAAACTGCACAACGAATGTTTTCTGCACAACGAATGTTTTCTCATTGGAGAAAGGCAAATTCGGCAGTTCACCACTTTCGGCCAAGCGAAGCAACTCTTTAGCTCTTTTGAGTCTATTTTCTTTCTGTTGTGGTGTAAGTTCTTACACTTTTTGGAATTTCAATGGCTTTACACCGAACTCATTTTTCAATATTTGCCGAATGGAATAATGCGATATGTTCAGCTCACCATCCACTGCGACGCGGGTTTCGATCAAGTCGCCTCTTCCTTACTTTTCGAACCATTTCTGCTGATGTTGCTGTTTTCGTCCGACCACTTCCTTGACGTCGGGCTACGCTATCGGTATCACGGTTTCGAGCGATGGAACGAAACACAAAACATTTATTCACATGTAAATGCTGGCGTGCTCTAACGATAGCCACTTGTTGCTGAATTCCATCACAAATAACTTTCTTTCTGGATAATTCTAACCAAAATGCTTTTGTTCGCTTGTAAACAATATAATGAGCTGTAACTGGAATAGTACTAACAGCTGTCGGACAAGTGGCTTAGAAATGACAGTAGTCTGAAGTTGGTTGCAGTTTTTTCATCTCACTCTGTATATCATCTTCATAACATGTCTTGTATTTGCAAAAATGTTTGAATGTGTGAAATTTGATGAGCTTTTTATGCGTTTGAGGGATTTGTTTTTCAAATCTTGAATCCTATGTGGGGGAGGCATCAGAAGAAATGGCCCGATCTCTGTCATCTTTATATCAGATCTTGTGTTGATAGATAGCACTGAAGCAAATATTACGATTTGCAAAGTTAGAGCAAAATTGCGTTAATATTTCTTTTTCTGTGGAAAAAACATATTTTTTTTGTTGAAATTTTGTGCGGAAGGTGTCATAAGGAGTAGACATGTATATTTCATCTTTACACCAGACCTTGGATTAATGAAAGTACTGTGGTGTGTGTAATTTGATAACAATCGGGCTGTTACATCGCCTTTTATATGAGTTATAATTATTCAAAATGTTGGCCCTTTGTGGGGAAGTTACTTGATAGAGTATACCGATATTGTCCATTTCCGCACCTGACCTAGCAGTGACGCAAATATTAGGATTTGTGCAGTTGGAGCAAACTAGGATTATCGTTTCTCTTTCTGTGCAGAAAATATATATATTGTTTAAATTTCGACCTTTTGTGGGCGATGTACCAGAAGGAATGGACCGATATTGCCATCTCCGAATTCAATCTAAGTTACGATATACCAATTTTGCACCCTTCGAGAGTTATCGTGCATACCAGCCAGACAGCCAGACCGACGGACATCGCTAGATAGACTCCAAATGTCCTGAAACGGATTTGGTCCAAAGCGACCTAAGGTCTTAAACCGTTATTTCGACTAGGCACGTTTTGACCGTATCAAATGAAATATACCGCTCTCATATGATTATGGCTGAAGGTATAATAATTTTGTAAAATATTTTTATTTTTACCTCTACTTTCTTTATATACTCGGAATTTTTTGTAATTATCGGAAAAATATGAATTTGTCGTTTATATTTAAGTTTAAATTTTGATGGAAATTGTGGCTGTGGAATTGAAAATACACCAGATGTGGTGGTATGTTGGGTATATGCCCAAACGTTGATATATAAATACTAAGCAGTTCGATGCCAAATCACTATAGGCTCAAATTTCTGGTCTCTATATAAAATACTGTGGACTCTATCTTGATTACAACAGGTGGTCAACGATTCAAAATTTTAGGGTGTCAATGAAATGTCAAATACAATACACATTTCATTTTATTGTGGAGGATATATAAAACTACCCTTTATGATGTTAAGGATGTTTAAAATATTTCAAATTTAAATATCCTCTCATCTTGGTGTAACTTTCATGTTATCTAAGATCTCCACTCATCGTCACCTTTCTTTATACATTACATTCCATTTGTTTTTCTTCTTCATATATTTTTTTCTTTCATAAAAAAGTAAAAATCGCAAATTGCCCGTCCTCATTTATATTCATTTCGTCCTCGTCGTTGTTGTCGTCAGCAGCAGCGGCAGCATTATTTAATGTTGTGTTAAATTGAAAGAACTTTGCTATTTGGTGTCACTTTTCTCGTCTTATCTCGGGAAAGACATCAGAAATTAGTATCAATGTCATTTTGGAAAGGGAAAAGAGACAAAACAAAACTCTGCAACAGACAACAGTTATGAAAAAATAACACTCACCCTCTTATCTAACGGCGACACCGAGTAGATAGCTCATCCAACTGTGCTGATTTCCTGTATTCGGTTTCTGTGATTGACAGCTCCAGCCAACATCACGTCAAAGAGAGGGTGATGGTGTTTGACACCTTTTTCGTGTTATCCCAGGGGTGAATTGATTAAAGCGACATTTATTTTTATCAAATCTATCTGCTTTACTTTTTTTCCCATTACTGCTGCTGGTGTTCAAGCAGTTAATATTTTGTGTTCAAAATAAATGACGTAAAAGATTAAGGGCATATGTATGTTGCCGGTAGACCATTAGGATATTAAAATATGTTAAGCTAATCTGGCTTGTCTGGCTTGTTGCAGTGAATCTAGAAGAGGACGGTAAGGCTAACGTAAATTCAATGGAGTCTATCGTTTTGAAAGAGGCCCAAGAAGGTTTCATTTTAGGATTTTTTGCATTTTGAATTTGAATGAGTTGTTTATTAGTATCCATGTGAGTGACCTATAAGAATATTGGTTTTTGGACCATCCTGTGTGATTTGTTGTATCTTCGTAAAAATATTCTCAAACATCGTGTTGTTTAAATACCGGTTACGTGCAATTCTCAATGGATAATTGGGTTTAAGATTTATGTGGTATTATAACCTACACCACAAGCTGGTCAGGGTATTATGTCTTTGTTCATTTGTTTGTAACAGGCAAAAGGAAACGAGATAGACCCACAGTTCCTTTTGATGATCTTCATCGAATTACATTCTGAGTCGATTTATGCAAGGCCGTCCGTCCGTCTGTCCGTACAGGTCGTATTTATTGCCCGATCGAGATGAAAATTTGAACAAATAATTTGTTAAACCCAAGGACGAACCCTGCTGAAATTGAAGCTAATCGGTCAAAATTTAGATTTAGCTCAAATCATCGTCCGATATGGGTTTTATTGTGCACCAAACGTGTAATATTAGCCCAAATAGTATGGAATTTTGCACATACGACCAGATTACATCTGAAAATAAGTACGCCAATGAAATATTAGCCCAAATGGGATGGAACTTACAACCAAATTGAGTCTAGGAACAAGTATACCGAATTTGGTGAATATCGGTTCTGATATAGCTATAGCTCCCATATATATCGTTTATACGATTTGTTATATGTGTTCTCCACACCAGTAATATGCACTCAGTAACAACGCCATTTTCAAAATTAATCAAATACAGCTCAGAAATACCTTTGCCAAATTATATCGATGTCGGTTCATATTAGCATATAGCTCCCATATACAATGTGAGATGGAGAAACTGCAACCAATTTCAGACTGCTGTCATTTCTGTTAACAATTATTCCACAGCTCATTATAGTGTTTACAAGCGTACGTTCAGCCGAAATGGTTCGGAAAGTAAAGAAGCGACTTGATCGAAACCCGCGTAGCAGTGGCCGAAAAATGGCTCGTGAGCTGAACATATCGCAATATTCCATTCGGCAAATATTAAAAACTGAGCTCGGGGTAAAGCCATTGAAATTGCAAAAAGTGCAAGAACTTGCACCGCAACAGAAAAAGAAAATAGACTCGAAAGAGCAAAAGAGTTGCTTCGCTTGGCCGAAAGTGGTGAAACGCCGAATTTTGTTTTCTCCGATGAGAAAACATTCGTTGTTCAGAAGTTTGTAAACATACAATATGATCGTGTCTACTTGACAAAGAGGTCAGCTGAAAATGTGCACCAGAACACAAGCGTATACATCGACCGTGGCGTCAGAATAAATGCCGAATATTATCGCGAAAATATTCTGGAGGGTGTATTAAAGCCTTGGGCACGCAAACATTTTGGCCGCAGGTCTTGGACATTTCAACTGGACTCAGCACCATTGCACGCAGTACGCACCGCCCAAGAATGGTTACAAAATGAGGTTCCTCTACTATTGTGTCTTCAGTATTTTGGAAAGCAAGGTTAGCACTAAAAAATACCAGAGTGTCGATCACCTCAAGCATGCGCTTCGCCGGGAATGGGCCACAATACCGCAGAGCAATATTAAGGCAGAGTGTGACGGTTTTATTGGGCATTTGAAGGCCATAATTCGTGCCAAAGGTGACCAAATCGAACAAATCTAAACATATTCTAAAATTTGATGCTAATTCAGACATTTTTTGGGATTGACTTAACTGCAGTTATTTTTTATCTCACACAATAATACTACAAATTATATTGTAGTGAGACTCGAAAATATTGAAATTGAATTCTGTATATAAATAATCTTCTTACGTCTATAGAAGTTTTCATATTCAAAGGAGACATCTAGAACGTCGTAATATATATGTTCTGCTCATAGAATACATCAATATAATTTTCTGCACACATAAAAATATTTGTGAATGACTTCAATATTTAGAAGATGTGTTGAAAGTAAAGAAGACCCTCAACCATTGCATACCGAAATAGTAAAGAATACCCTCGGTATGTTGAAAATTCATAGAAAGACATTTGTCTTCATTAGACTTCCTGTAGAAGTGCAATACATGCTTTAGCTTCGAAAGGCCTTTGATGATGATGGAGAATGCCCGACACTTATAGAGGAAGTGTTAAAATTTTATTCCTTCTCTTCATTTTCGCAATTGTGACAGAGATGAGGTTTTAAGATTCACAATAATTTGTGTATGATTCACGTAGACTTTCAGCAGGGGCGGAAACGAAGTAGATAAGTTTTGAATACCCTCCACCATTTGGAACGATTTTGGCAATTTTCAAAAAAATAAAATCCGTTAAAAATTCTTTTAAAATGTTAAAAATGCCGAATGTAGCCGTCTTAATAGGGTCTAAACGACGACGTGGTCCTGCATAGGCAACTTTTGTCATAAGCCATTACGATATTCAAATGCGAAACTTGAAAAAAAAATCGGGGCTATATGGGAGCTATACCAAAATGCGGGTCTACAAAAAACAAATTTCTGTCTTAGGCTGCAGTATCCATTATGAACTTTAAATACCAAATTTGAAACTATTCCGGTGAATAATGTTGCTAAAATCATCCAAATTCCAAATATCGGGAGGTACCTTTATATGGGGACTGTACGAAGTCGTGGGCCTGCACAGACAATTTTCTGTCTTAGGCTGAAGTATCCATTACGAACTTCAAATGCCAAATTTTGAACAATTCCGGTGAGTGTATATACATGGTTGCCCATATTCGACGGACCTTTGGGCCCATTCCAATCGATGAGGCTTGTCCACAGGCAACATTCTTTGCGTCAATTGAATTTTATACGGGAACAAATGCAAATCAATGCGAACAATCCGTTGTAAAGTGGACCGAGCCATGCCCAACTGCTGAGAACGGCGTTTTTGGGATGTTCTTGGGGACCTCTCAACACTGGCTCGTACGGCAGCGATATTCTCGGCCGATATGGCAGTTATATGGCAGTTATAGCTATAAATAAAACGATTTATACCAAATTTGAAGTACTGGTTTATATTAAGAATGCAGCCGTGTTGAGAAGTCCGAAAGAACGCCGTTCTCAGCAGTTGGGCATGGCTCGGTCCACTTTACAACGGATTATTCGCATTGATTTGCATTTGTTCCCGTACAAAATTCAATTGACGCAAATAATGTTGCCTGCGGACAAGCCTCGTCGATTGGAATGGGCCCAAAGGACCGTCGAATATGGGCAACCCTCTATATGGAAGATATATCTAAATTTGGACCGATTATCACCAACTTCACTGTTCGCTGTGAACTTTGTGACTTCAGTCGAATGCGGTATACTCCCCAAATTAAAATCTACACACCACAATAAGTTGTTTCTCACACTAATTCAAATTATTTTATTTTCTTAAATTGTAAATTATTCAAATAAAATGTATTTCCCTTGGTCAAGTAAGAAAAAAAAATCAAATCCTTCAAAACTTATCGCAAACCACAATTAAAAACATTTTTTGTTGTATTTTTTCTTCACCACTAAGTCTATTATTCATTTCCATTTCTAGGCATAAATTCATGTTTTCTAAATGATTTGGCACCAACAATTAAGCTCAAGACCCCTCAGTACACAAAACTTTACAAAAACAAGAAGGAAAAAATAGATGGCAAAGAACAACAACAGCCCAGAGAATAACCCTTTTCTTATTATTTACGGATGTGACACTTTTGCTAGTCAAAGTAGGACAACAAATGTAAGAAAAACTGCAAACAAATAACAGCAACAACAACAAGAAGAAACAAACAAGGAACACAAAACCAATGCCTTGATGGTAAGTAACCAAAACAAATATAAATTGAAAATCTCATTAATTTCAATTAGACATTCGACCCCTTGGTTCTATTGACACAACAGCCGTAAACTTTGTTTATCCTTATTTCTGTTTTTTTTTTCTACTTGTCTTGTGTCCGCTCTGTGGACTGACTTTGTCGGAGGATGACTGTCTGACTGGCGGGCTGGCTGCCTGGTTGGTTGGTTGTTGAATTGTTCGTCTCGACAAGAAGTTCAAGGGATATACCAAGTTTAACTACACCACGAACTGTTTCCGATACATATTTTTTTTTTTTTTCTATTTTATAAAAACAACAACCAGAGAGGAAGAAAACGGACTTAGTTTTATTCTGTATTTTGTGATGCTGCTTCAGATTTTCTGTTTTAGTTTCTTGAAGAAAATACAAGACAAACAAGCTCAAGAATTATGATATTAGATAGATGGAGTCTAACGATGCACTATGGGTTTTTTTACGTTTATTTTGGCATAAACTCTAATTTCAAAGCTATTGAATTGAAATTTGGTTTGTATGCATTTTTTATGCTTCCAAGATGACCTACCAATTTTCATATGATTTGGGGCATTATTTCATATAGCTGCTATATAGCCGATCTGGCCGATTTGACCCAACTTTTTTGTTTATGAAGCTATTGAAGTGAAATTTGGTTTGTATTAATTTTTTATACCCCAAAGATGACTTACGAATTTTCATATGATTCGGGGCACTATTTCATATAGCTGCTATATAGCCGATTTGGCCGATTTGACCCAACTTTTTTGTTTATGAAGCTATTGAAGTGAAATTTGGTTTGTATTCATTTTTTATGCCCCCAAGATGACCTACAAATTTTCATATGATTTGGGACACTATTTCATATAGCTGCTATATAGCCGATCTGGCCGATTTGACCCAACTTTTTTTTTATGAAGCTATTGAATTGAAATTTGATTTGTATTCATTTTTATGACCCCAAGATGACCTACGAATTTTCATATGATTTGGGGCACTATTTCATGTAGCTGCTATATAGCCGATCGGCTATGATGATTTGGAGAAACATACTGCTCATTCATTACAATAATTATACTTTTGCTAAGCCATTTTGAATGTTTAGTTTTAAATCGCTCTAGTTTACGGATGCACTTTGGCAAATGCTTTTTTATATAATTAACAAAATCTTGCACTTGTTTTGATATTAAACGCATTTGGTCTTCATTTAAACTGATATTATTGATATTCTGTAACACATATTTCACAAGTGCATCTTCTGAGCGATTGTTGCTTCTCCAAATTTCAATAAGCGCTGCATGGACAAACACATGTTTATCTGCAAAACACGTGTTGGCACAAAATAGAACAAAAAAGGCTAGTTACTCATTAATTAACACATTTTTGTTAATAACTTGGCATTTATACCTTTTTGCAATGCTTTGCCATTCACAAGTTACACTCCACGGAACACAACTACAATTTATAGATTTTATATAAAGCTATACATAAACGAAACAATTCACAGTATTACAACAACAGACAATTATGACAAAAAAGGCACCTCGTCTTAATTTTACATACCTGCACTAACGTTTTCCATAATTACACATTTAATTTTTTTCAATTTTGTCAAATCAGAAGCACTTGAACTTAGCTGATCTTTACCGCCAGTTGTACCAAAACAAAGTGACTTTCAAACAGTTGACTTTAAAAGCTCGCCAGCAAAAAAGGGTTGCCACCCGTATTGATATTAAACATTTTTTTTTTCTAATATGGGTATCTACATTTTGGAAATTAGTTAAATTTCAAAATATGAAACCAAAAAAAAATGACTTTATGCCAAAAAATCATGCTTTTTACCCATAGTGCGATGTGGTGCTTGCTTTGGAATATTCACAAAAACAAAACTCATAGGACATCAAGCATACGCACAAATAACACAAAGAGTCGCATATACCCACACACACTTACATACTCTGACAAGTCTTCTTGTCCCAGAAGAGTCATTAAAAATTTAGAAATAGAAGAAAAATGCTAAAAATTACACATCCAAACAAATACCAAAAACATAAAAAAAAAAAACATACATCCACATATATTCTGTATTGGACCAAGGAAACACGAAATGCATGTCCTTATGGCCAGGAGAAAAACAAATGAAGAGAGAAAGAATAAACCAACAAATCACATAATTTCCTTTTTAGCTTCTTTTTCTCTGTTTTTCGTTTTAAATCTCCGTATGAGACACTTCCCACGAGATTTAGGTTTTTTTTTTTTTTGGACAGAAAGTGGGGAATGAACAATTAACTATGTTTACATGACCCTAATGGAAGCAATTTAAGAGTAGCTTATCCGACATTAAATAGGGAAGATGTCCCAATTCAACATTTGCTATTTGTCTAATTATTACGACGATTTATGACCCATGCAAACTGCTGACCGGGGAGGGAGGATGTGAGAGAACATTCTTATGTATGAATAATGAGCTTTTCCCAGGAAACACGGTAATACATCCTAGTGGTGTCTAAGGAACCTATACCATAAAGTAGAAAAATATATTTTTTTCATACAGAAAAATATCGCTGAAGAGATATACGCTTTTTTAATATTTAAATCTTCCTCATAGAAAACCGAATTGGTTTCTTCCCACAAGACGAAAGTTTCTTCCTAACAGGAGATATTTTGGTCATCTTCATAGATGACAAATAGGTTTTCTCCATAGAGGTCCAATAGGCCTTCAGTAGACAAAGCCAATAGGATTTTATTCATAGGGTAACTATAGGTTATCTTAATGGAACACCAAAGATCTTCTTTATCCTTCTTCATCAAAGTTCAAAGCAAGGAACGATGGCTTCTTAAGAAATATCGATAGGATTTGTATACCCTATACCATACATAGTATAGAGGGTATATTAAGTTCTTCATTCCGTTTGTCAATCATTGAAATAATTATTTTAGACCAAAAAAAATATATAATCTTGATCAACGTCAAATTCTAAGACGATTTAGCCCTGTCCGTCCGTCTGTTGTAATCACGCTAGAGTCATAACGAATTAAAATAGGAATCTAAAATTTTGCACAGATCAGTCAGGAATGGGCCCAAAGAGTCATCGAAATGACCGAAGATGACGAGCAATTTTGGAACAAAATTATCATGTCCGATGAAGCCCATTTCACATTGAATGGGACCGTAAATAAGCAAAATTGCCGTTTTTACGCCACTGAAAATCCTCAGGAGATTCAAGAAGTGCCTCTTCATGACGAAAAAGTCACAGTTTGGTGCGGCGTTAGTGCGAAAACGGACATTGGGCCGTTTTGCGTCCAAAATAAAAATGGCCATGCTGTTACCATCAATCAGGAGCGTTATCGCGACATTATGACCAATTTTGTGATGCCAATTATTCGTCGAAAGCATATGAGGCAGTTCTGGTTTCAACAAGACGGCGCTCCACCGTACACAAGTCGCATAACAATCGATTTTCTGAAGAATTTGTTTCTGGGCCGTTTGATGTCGAAAAGTGGTGATTTGGACTGGCCACCGCGTTCGTCCGATTTGACGCCGCCTGACTTCTTCTTGTGGCGATATTTGAAGTCAAAGGTTTACGTTAACAAGTCAAGGACCGTAGAAGAGCTCAAGGACAACATTTGTGAAGAAATAGCCGCTACTCCGGCTGAAATGTTGGCAAAAACGATGGAAAATGCTGCAAAAAGGGTCATCAACGCCAGAGGCGACCATTTGAGAGATATCATATATATCATATTCAAAAATTGATGTTAACAAATCTACTTGGAACAAATTAAATGATTAACATTGCCAACCGCCAAATTTTTATTTTTTTCTTTGATTTAAAAAAAAAAACATGGGTCCGTCGAATATGGGCAACCCTGTATATCAGTCCACGATAGCGTATAGCCCCTATAAAACGGTATCCCCCGACATTTGGTATTTTGATGATTTTAGATACATTTTTCAATGGAATTATCAGAACTTCTACACCAGGAATTCTTGGGGAGTATTTTAGCCTCTGGATGAGATTTGTCTATATAGGTCCACGATATCATATATTCCTCATATAACGGTATCCTCCCATATTCGGTATTGTGATGAATGTAGACAAATTTTTATTGGAATTTTCTGAAAATCCACACAAGTAGTTTCTTCTGAGCACTTTACCCCAATGAAATAGAATAGTGTATATGGGTCCACGATATCGCATACCTCCCATTCAACGGTACCCACGATATTCGGTATTTTGATGATTTTAGCGATAGTATTAACCGGAATTTTTTAATTTATATTTTGAAGTTTACAATGGGTACTTTAAACTATGACGGAATATTTTCTATGCAGGTCCACGTTTTCGCATAGCCCCCATATAACGATACCTCCCGATATTTGGTATTTTGATGATAAAATTTCCTTCTTATAGCCCCATATCACGTTACATCCTGTTATTCGGTATTTTGATGATTGTAGCCAAGTTTTTCAATGGAATTGTCTAAAAATCCGCACAAAGTGTTCCTTCTGAATACTCTACCATCTACCCATACAACTCCCGATGTTTGGTATTTTGATGATTTTAGCCACAATTTTCAATGGAATTGTCTAAAAATCTTCGAAAGGACTTTACCCCCTGCAATAGAACTGTCTATATAGGTTCACGATATCGCATAACCCCCATATAACGACCCCCTGATATTCGGTATATTGACGATTTTATAGACAGTATTGACCGGAACTCTTTTAAATTTATTATTTGAAAATCCTAGTGAGCACTTCAACCTTTAATGGAAAATTTTCACCGCAAGTCTAGGTCTTTGTATAGCCCACATATATCGGTATTCATTTAAGGGGTATTTTTCGAAGGATTTTTTTTCAAGTTCTTTCCCAATAGAGGAGGGAAAAAAGGCTCGGCCGAATTTAGCTGCTATTTTACTTGTTTCATCGGCTTTGTTCATTGAAGACCACAGGTGACCACAGGTGTCGTCACAGAGATCCAAGAGGACGTTCAATAACTCTTTTGTGTAGTAGACCCGATTTCTTCTTCATTGAAAATCAACGCCATTCTTAGCTTGGAAATCATTAAATTTTATTATCAAAAAGCTTGATCTGTTAAGTAAGTTCATCGCGCCCTTCTTAAATTTTTTGGTCAATTTAATAGACACACTGAAGCGGCTTTTTGGCTATTATGACTAAATTAAGTGTTAAACCACCATAATTTAAAGGGCGAATTGATCGACCAGCGTTAATGACCATCAATTGATGAACATCTTCGCAGCTCGCAGAAATGGAGCCTTTCTTACTCAACAACATGGAAAATTTTGAGGAAGGATTTAACAAATGAAGCGGGCAATATTTTGCATGAAATAATATTCAAACATTAAATTATATGGCCGGTATTATCAATTCAAATATGGACTTTATGCACTTTTCTGAATAGTATGCTTTTTTTACACCCTCCACCATAGTATGGAGGGTATATAAAGTTTGTCATTCCGTTTGTAACACCATGAAATATAAATTTTAGACCCTACAAAGGATGTATGATCTTGATCAGCATAAAATCCGTCTGTTACTCTGTGGAAATCACTATAGCTTTCGAAATGAAGTAGGTCGATAAAATTGTACGGAGATGTGTTTTAGGTCTGCAGGACTTTTGATATAGCCCCAATATAACCGTACCGACAGATTTGAGGTATTTTAGGTGTTTAAGTCAGAATTTCAACCCGAATTTGTTGTAAATTGGCATTATGTCAAGAACATAGCTTGCATAGAAGTGTTAATATAGGTTTAAGCTTGGTATAGTCCCCATACAACTCTACCTCCAAACATTTGGTGTTTTCATGATTTGTGTCACACTTTTCACCGGAAATGTGAAAAAATTGTAATTTGAAGTTCCAAATGGGTACTACATCCTATGACAGAATATTGGCCATAAAGGTCCACTTCTTCGCATAGTTTTCATATAACGGTCCCTGCCTATATTTTGATTATTTAAGCGACATCGCCCACTGAAATAGTTTCAAATACCGTATGTGACAGAAAATTGGATATGCAATTTCATGTCTTCATATATCCTCATATGGTTTCGAATTTCCTATTTAAAGTTCCTAGTATATACTACTACAGTATAAGATAGACAATTCCATTTACAGATCCACGCTTTCGTATTGGTCCAATGAGTTTAGCAGCATTTTTTAACGGATCTCTTTTGAGAATTTGAAAATTCCTTTCTAATTATGAAGGATATTCAAAGTTTGGTCCTGCCGAACTTAGTGCTTTTCCACCTGGTAACTCTCCTGTAGCTCAGCCAAATCAACCTTTAAAAGACCAATAGACAATGTTCATAGCAGACCAGCATATATTGACTATAATGTCCGAAAAATAACAATACAAACATTTTTTTTTAATCTTAACCCTCTAGCGGTCTTCTCGGTCCTTTTTAGGCTTTTTCAAAGAGATAAGCTTAAAGAATTATTGAAATAATTTTAAAATCTCACCATAGGTCTTACATTTCATATACGTTACATAACATAAGTACAATTATATGCAACTTTACACAAATCTTCTCTGTAAGTTGTATACAATGACGTTAAAATTGTGACTAAGCGCGCCAAAAAGAAAAACTCTCTTTTAAATTTGTCCTGCGGGATTCGAGCATATGTGTTGACTTACGAATTGCCACTTCTAGTTCAATATTTATTTTCGCGAATCACTTGCAAGTAATGTCAGCATGACTGACAGCAGATGTTGCCATTGCAGTTGTGCAGGATAGTTAGGTACATTAAAGAATAAGGAGAAAGTTTATTGTCGTTGGTGTCATCATGTACAAAATACTATGGTTTAGAACCAATTTCAATATTCGCATTCCGAATTTGGAGAGTGTATCTATAATTGATCAATAGATATTTGCATATGAAATCTAAATTTTTGGGAAGAACCCCGATTCTGATGCCACAACTCCTGGTCCAAGTGGAATTTCAAAAATTTATGTTACTTTCAGGCGATATATTGATTGCCAATTAAAATACAATCGAGTTTCCTCTCATCGAGTTTTGGCAAGTCAGAAATTACTTTAAACAACCCATCTTAAAATACTTTAAGAACATGTATTTAATTTTGGTCTTCTTTGTCTTTTCAAACCAACAAAAACAACAACAAGAAATGCAAAACTAAAGATTGCATAAATTGAATATGCTCTAAGAGAACTGCAAAGTAAATATGTTATCCCAGAGCCACAGGTATTTCTAAGATGTATTTGAAGTTTTCACAAAAACAAAAAGCAAAAAAAAACGCCAAGAACACAACAAAAGAGAATCACAACCAACAGATAAAATGTTCTTTTGTACTACCAACCCCTCTTCCCCACTCCTCACTCAACGTCATGACCTCCTTAAAGTGCCATAGTGGTTGGGGTCTGTACTTCACTTCAAGTGCGTTTCTTTGCTTTGGTTATTCAACAACGACAGCAACAACAATAAAAAGCCAAGAAAGGTGGTAAAGGTAGCAAGCAAGCAGCATTATTGTATTTAAGCTATTTATTATTAATAAAAGTAAAAATAAGTATTTTCTCATCAGGAGTGTTTTTCTTTTGTCTTGTCTCTGCGTGGATGGTACTATACCTACATTATTAGAAAGTATCTGAGAATAGATGCGGGTAAGTGTGTGTGGGTGGGTGCAATTTTCATTGAAACCCACGTTGGCATTGTTGTGCCACTAAACAATCTCTCCATTCAGGTTGGCATGAATAAACCTCGTCCCCCAGACTCGAAGCAAAGGTGCCATCCTTCACTTTGGTCATGTTGGCTGAAATTTCCCCTAATAAAAAGGGTGCGTCCTCTGATATTTATGACCTAACGCTGAATTATACGAATCTCACGAATTTCTAAACAGCAGTGTCTAGTGGTGATTTTTTTGGGGTTATGTTTCTCTGTGTGTGTGTTTTTTGTTGTTCACTTCCGTTTTAAGTATTTCATTTTATATCCTGGGTCGTTTATGAAATACTTCTTTATTTTTTTTCTTGGCGGAGGGGTAATTTTCATTTGTTCTCTCCGTCTCGAAATGCCTATAGTTTATTACCGCGATTTGTCTTAAGTACTTGGTGTGTGCTTTTTTATTTGCTGTTATTGTTGTGTGTTTGTTTTTTTATTATCACTCGTACTAACACATAAAAAGAGGAATAACATTTATGTTTTCTCTTCTGTTTGCTGCTATTGTGTAATTTTTATTATTCCTGTGTCATTTTTTATATTATCCTGCCATTCATAGCCCGTTTCGTCTATCACATATGTATGTAGTTCACATATGTATGTATGCGATTAGTCATTACCTGATCGGAATGCTCCGAGCTGGAGCGCTGCTTTTGAAGCTGTAATTATTTATTGGAGCAATAGATATACTGGATCAAGTTTCACCAAATGGAAAAATTCGGTTGAATACTAAAACCAAACCAAACCTGAACCAATCTCGATTAAATTTGGCAGAGGTATTTTCAAGCTGTATTTGATGTCCGGTATCAAATCTCATTGTTGTGGAGTGCATATTACGAAAGTTAGGGACTTTAACACAAAATCGGATGTAACATATATATAAATGCTATAGCTATATATGAACCGATTTTCACCAAAATTTGAAGTACTTGTTCTGGGCTGAATTCCGTCGGATGTGCCAAAATTCAGTCCATTTGGACTGATATTAGTCATTTGGTGCGTAATAAATCTGAAATCGGATAAAAATATAAGTGGGAGATATATCCAAATCTTATCCGATCTCGATAAAATTTGACAAATGTATTTCTGGGCTGTATCTGATATCTGGCACCAAATATTATTCTTGTGAAGTGCACATTACGCATGTGTGGGACTTAAACACCAAATCGGATAAAACAAAGAGGGTGAGATAAAAAAACTGCAACAAAGTCAAACGCCATAATTTTTAATTTTCTTTTAAATTTTATTGTATGAAAACAAAAAATGTCGAAAATAGCATCAAATTTTAGAATAATTTTAGATTTGTTCGAATTGGTCACCTTTGACACGAATTATGGCCTTCTAACGGCCAATGAAGCCGTCACACGCTGCCCGAATGTTGCTCTGCGGTATTTTGGCCCATTCCCGGCGAAGCGCTTGCTTGAGGTGATCGACACTTGGTATTTTTTAGTGCCAACGTTGCTTTCCAAAATACTCCAGACGCAATAGTCCAACCGATTGGTATCCGGAGATTTTGGTGGCAATTGTGCTCTGGAAATGAGGCGAGGAACTTCATTTTTTAAACATTCTTGGTTGGCGCGTGCTGAGTGCGATGGTGCAGAGTCCTGTTGGAATGTCCAAGGTCTGCGGCCAAATTGTTTGCGTGCCAATACCCCCTTTATTACCCCCTCCAGAATAATTTTGTGCGACGGAGAGCGATCATCGGCTGTTATGGCCGCCCACACCATTACTATGGCCGGCGATTGACTTCTGGTTGCCAGCCGAGTTCAACTGACCTCTTTGCAAGTAAACATCCGTCTGTCTGTCTGTTGAAATCACGATACAGCCCACATTATTTGACGTAGAGCGCCAAAATTTAGCAGAGCAATTTGTATTGTGTCTAGGATGGTTGGTATTGAAAATGAGATATATCGGTCCACGTTCTGGTATAGTCTCCATATAACGGTACCTCCCTATATTCGGTATTTTGATGATTTATGCCACATTTTTCACTGGTTTGTTTTGACAATTGGTATTTGTAGGTCATAACGTGTCCCTGTACGTGTGGCAAAACATGACATTTATAGGTCCACGTTTTGGTATAGCCCCCATATAACGGTACCTCCCGATATTCGGTATTTTGATTATTTTTGCCAAATTTTTTCACGGATTTGTCTAAAAATTGGTATTTGTGGGTCATAATGAGTTCTAGATCCGGTGGCGAACCATTGTATGTATAGGTCGACGTTTTGGTATAGTCCCCATATAACGGTACCTCCCAATATTCGGTATTTTGGTGATTTTCGACACATTTTTTCATGAATTTCTCTGAAAATTGGTAGTTGTAGATCATAATGGGTCCCAATTCGTGTGGCGAGTCATTGAAATTTTAGGTCCACGTCTTCGCATAGCCCCATATAATGGTACCTCCCGATATTCGGTAATTTGATGATTTTTGCAACATTTTTGCACGGATTTGTCTGAAAATTGGTATTTCTAGGTCATAATGGGTTCTAGCTCCTTTGGCGAAACATTGCATGAGTAGGTCAACGATTTGTTATAGCCCCCATATCACGGCACCTTTCGATATTCGGCATTTTAATGTTTTTTGCCACATTTCTTCTAATGTTTCCTTTACCCTAAGGTGGAGGGTATGAAAAGTTTGGCCCGGCCGAACTTAATGTTTTTTTACTTGTTATTTCTGCTGCGGTGTAAGTTCTTGCAATTTTTGGAATTTCAATAACTTTAACCCGATCTCATTTTTCAATATTTGCCGAAGGGAATATTGCGACGTATTCAGCTCACGAGCCATTTTTCGGCCACTGCGAAGCGGGTTTCGATCAAGTCGCTTCTTTACTTTTCGAACCATTTCTTCTGATGTTGCTGTTTGCTTCCGCCCACTTCCTTGCCGTCGGGCTAGGCTACCAGTATCACAGTAACGAGCGATGGTACGAGACACAAAAGGATGATGGCCAATTTTGGTTTTCCAGCCAAATATAAATAAATCACACAATCACGCTTGAATTCCATCACGAATAACTTTTTTTTGAGGAAATTATCACCAAAATGCTTTTGAAGGCTTGTAAACAATATAATGAGCTGTCACTGGAATAATTTTAACAGCTGTCGGACGAAAGGCTTAGAAATGACAGCAGTCTGATGTTGTTTGCAGTTTTTTCATCTCACCCTGTATATATGTATGGGAACTATTTATATATGAAGCGATTTTCACCAAATTTGATGTACTTGCTTCTAGACTCAATTCGGTCGGATGTACCAAAATGCAGGTAGTTTGGACTGATATTTGCCATTTGGACTGATATTTGTATTTGGAAAAATGTTATTTAAGCACTATGCGGGGAGTGCTTGATAAAAAATCTTATTTTCATAGCCTACAACACTATGTGTTGGGGGTATTATATGTTTGATTGGGCCAAAAATTATGTAACACCTCGAAATGTTGGCCCCCAACATAGGAAACTATACATGGATATTCCTATCTCGCCTAGCTGAGTCGGCGATGTATATCCGTCCGTCTGTCCATCTGTAAGTCTTACAGGTCGCAATTATGGCTCTACAGGTCGCAATTATGGTCAGATCCTCATGAAATTGAAAATGGAGGTGGGAGTATTTAGGAGTTGGAATGGACCAAAAACAGAAAAACTTTCTGATTTTGCTGTTGCTCTTCAGGCCACAATTATGAACACAACGATCAAAATTTCGCATGGAGTAATAGTTCAGGGCTGGGCAGAAGCCTATGAATTTGGACGGTCATCGGACAATATTTAGCGTGTAAAATAAAGTATAACATGAGAAGACCAAAAAACTAAAATTTCCACTTAACTGCAAATATTTGTAATTCCGGCCAAATCACGAATACATTAAAATATCACTTCTGACCATTACAGTGATGTTGATAGCCAAGTTATCGGATATATAGCAAAATAGGTACAATATATATGTAAGAAAAATATATCTTAGTTATTCCAGTTATAAGTCAAGAACCCCTGGATAGATTTTCTCAATTCTCATCAATTCAGAATGGTCTCTTGCCAGAAAGGGATAAAATTTAGGAAAATCATCATTATGACATCATTTCAAAAGCGAAATCTGCTAAATTTAGGGTAGGGTGTCATATAGTTGGCTATAGCCCTTGCTTAGTTCTTTTACAAATAATTTCATTGTCATGAAGTTTAAAATTGTAGATTGTTTGTCACACTTCGTGTCACAAAATCGTAGATTTTTGAGCTCATTTTAAAGATTTCGGGGATTTTGTAAAAATATTTGTTATGGTCTTCATATGCAAAAGTCATGATTATTTAGAAATTTGTTAAAGGACCTTTTACATTTTGTTTTGTACTCAAAAGTCGTGTATTTTTTAAAGATCTTCATAGACCATATTTTTAAACTATAATACGCAGCAAGCAGTTCTAAATTTTTTCCAAATAGTGATCACCGAGATTTTCTTTCTTGAATTAATACCTTATAAGCGCACATAGACCTTTTTATACCCTCCACCATACTATGGAGGGTATATTAATTTTGTCATTCCGTTTGTAACTCCTCGAAATAGTCATGTCAGACCCAACAAAGTATATATATTCTTGATCAGCGTAAAATTCTAAGGCGATTTAGCCAGGTTCGTCTGTCTGTCCGTCCGTCTGTTTGTTGTAATCACGCTATCTTTCGAACAAATTTAGATAGAAGGCTAAAATTTTGCACACATGTATATTTTGCCAGTAGGCAGGTTAAGTTCGTAAATGGGCCATGTAGGTCCAAGTTATCATATAGCCCCCACATAACGGTACCTCCCGATATTCGGTATGTTGATGATTTTAGCGACATTATTCACCGGAATTGTTTCAAATTTGGCATTTGAAGTTCGTAATGGATACTACAGCCTAAGACAGAAAATTTTCTGTACAGGTCCCTCGATATTCGGTATTTTGATGATTTTAACGACACTATTTACCGGAATCGTTTCAAATTTGGTATTTGAAGTTCTTAATAGATACTACATTCTAAGTCAAAAAATGAGCCATGTAGGTCCTCGTCTTCATATAGCCCCGATATAACGGTACCCCCCGATATTCGGTATTTTGATGATTTTAGCGACATTATTTGACGGAATCGTTCCAAATTTGGTATTTGAAGTTCGTAATAGATACTGCAGTATAAAACAGAAAATGGGCCATGTAGGTCCAAGTTATCATATAGGCCCCATATAACGGTACCTCCCGATATTCGGTATGTCGATGATTTTAGCGACATTATTCACCGGAATTGTTTCCAATTTGGCATTTGAAGTTCGTAATGGATACTTCAGCCAATGCCAGAAAATTGTCTGTGCAGGTCCACGCCTTCGTATAGCCCCCATATAACGGTACCCCCCATATTCGGTATTTTGATGATTTTAGCTACATTATAAACAGATTTTTCTTCAAGTTTCGCATTTAAATATTGGAATAACTTATGACGAAAGTTGCCTATGCAGGTCTACGTCCTCGTATACGCTTTCGGTATTTTTAAGATTTTAATAGAATTTTAAACAGATTTTTTTTTTGGAAATTGCCAAATTTGTAACCAAATGGTGGAGGGTATTAAAAGTTCGGCCCGGCCGAACTTACAGCTTTTTTACTTGTTTATGTATTTATAGATGATTTGTATGTATTTATAGAGATTTATAGATTCCTTCTCTTTGCCTGTCCTAGTAAAACGTGGACTTTTATAACCTCCGGCAACATATGGTCCTCCCCAGTAATTGCATTAACAAACAAAAAAATAATAGTAATATGAAAATACTGACATTCTTCCTAAACCAGGATTGATATGACATTTACACAAATTATCAATTTAAAATTATGTCTGTTAAGCAGAAAATCACATTATGATCCCCCTCCCCAACAAAATGTTATTATTCGTAATGAGTAATGTATTTTATACCAATATGTGTACATAATCACTAAAATGTATTATATCAATACAATTATCATGATTTTTTTTAACCCAATGAATTTCATCAAACATTGTTTAGCTCAGGAGAAAAAAAAGGAAGCGCACATCTACTTTTGTTTGGCCAGCAATCTCATATTTTATTCAAACAAATTTATGCTGTTCGGTGATATATAAATTTAGTTAATTAATTATTAAATATGCCTAGGAAATTGGCATAATTGTGTGCCGTGAAATAACGACGACGACGACAAAAAAAAAACGTAATAATTGCACAATTTTATAGCGACACAGAAATACAAAGTATTTAACATAAATTAAAATTTTTATTATTGATAATTAGCTATTTTAAATTATGCATTATGAAATTATATTCAATTTTAGGAAATTTTACAGTATGAGCTGATTTTTCGTGGAATTCGTGCATAAATTCTTTTTTTTTAATTTAATTTCTAAATAAATATTTTATGGGGTACTAATGGAAAATGTACAAAAGCTTTGTTGATATTAATGAGTTATTTTAATGAGTTCATTTTTCATTGGTAACTTTTGGTGGAGGGGAATCCGACCAAAAAAAGCAATTTACAATTGATCGGTCTTCCACAGACGGCCAGAGTTTCTTTTACAGTCTTCCCAAAGATAGCCAAAAGCTTTTCCCATTATAGACTAAAAATACAAGACTAATCGAAGATGAAAAGGTCTTCTCATAAAAGTCGAGATAGTCCTCTCGTAATAGGAAGACGAATGGTTCTTTTCATAAAAGACATGTAGGTCTTCTCGTAGAAGACGCGTGGGTCTTTTCAAAAAATACGAGTAGGTCTTCTCATAAAAGATGAGAAGGTCTTCCATAAAAACAAACGAGAAGATCTCATAGAAGACAACAATGTCTTCTCATAGAAGGCCAGAGACGACTTTTCATAGAAAACCATAAGACCAGAAGAGTCTTCTATTAAAAGACGGGTCTTCTATAAACGACCAGAAAGTTTTCTACAGAATACCAGCAAATCTTCTAAGACAGAAGATAGAAGGCCCGAAGGTCAGCTTAGAAAGGTCCAGAAGGTCCTCTCAAAAAAGGTCAGAAGGTCTTCTCAATGTAGGACAAAAGGTATTTTCAGAAAATTTTTCATAAGGGCTTCTCAAAGAAGGCTTTTTCAGAGAAGGCCAGAATGTCATTTTAGTGAAGGTCATGAAGGTCAAAATTCGGAGAAGACCAGAATGTCATCTCTGAGAAGGCCAAAAGGTATTTCCAGAAAAGGCCAGAAAGTCACCTCAGAGAAGGCCAGAAGTTCATCTGAGAGGAGGTCAGAAGGTAGTCTTAGGGAAGGCCGAGAAGGTCATCTCATAGAAGGCAATAAGGGACTTCTCGTAGAAGGCAAGGGGGCACTTCTCACAGAGGGCAAGGAGGAACTTTTTATAGAAGGCCAGAAAGACTTTCCGTAGAAGACCAGAAAGGTCTTCTCATAGAAGATCACAAAGGCCATCTCATAGAAGATCACAAAGGCCATCTCATAGAAGACCAGAAGGTATTCTCATAGAAGCTAGACGGTCTTCTCATAGAAGACTAGAAATGTCTTCTCATAGAAAACCAGAAAGGTCTTCTCATAGAAGACCAGAAAGGTTTTCTCATAGAAGAGCAGAAAGGTCTTCTCATAGAGGACCAGAAAGGTCTTCTCATAGAAGACCAGAAATGTCTTCTCATAGAAGACCAGAAAGAGCTTCTCATAGAAGACCAGAAAGGTCTTCTCATAGAAGACCAGAAAGGTCTTCTCATAGAAGACCAGAAAGGTTTTCTCATAGAGGACCAGAAAGGTCTTCTCATAGAGGACCAGAAAGGTCTTCTCATAGAGGACCAGAAAGGTCTTCTCATAGAGGACCAGAAAGGTCTTCTCATAGTAGACCTGAAATGTATTCTCATAGAAGACCAGAAATGTCTTCTCATAGAAAACCAGAAAGGTCTTCTCATAGAAGACGAGAAAGATCTTCTCATAGAAGACCAGAAAGGTCTTCTCATAGAAGACCAGAAAGGTCTTCTCATAGAAGACCAGAAAGGTCTTCTCATAGAAGACCAGAAAGGTCTTCTCATAGAAGACCAGAAAGGTCTTCTCATAGAAGACCATAAGGTCTCTTCATAGAAGACCATAAAGGTCTCTTCATAGAATACCAGAAAAGTCTTCTCATAGAAGACCAAAAGGTCTTCTCATAGAAGACCAAAAGGTCTTCTCATAGAAGACCAAAAGGTCTTCTCATAGAAGACCAAAAGGTCTTCTCATAGAAGACCAAAAGGTCTTCTCATAGAAGACCAAAAGGTCTTCTCATAGAAGACCATAAGGTCTCTTCATAGAAGACCATAAAGGTCTCTTCATAGAATACCAGAAAAGTCTTCTCATAGAAGACCAAAAGGTCTTCTTATATAACAGAGGATCAGAATTTTTTCTCGTGGAAGTACATATCACTTATCAGACGGTGATGATATTAAACCAGAAAAATGCGGATTTTAATGCTGAGATCGTATCAGCCTTGTTGTTGCAAAGCATGTTTACGGCAATAGCATTACAATGCTTCCCTCTAAAATTGAATTGGAGGCCTTAATCACCAAAATATTCCACGCTTCATTTAATATATTTTTGACAGCTTTTATTTTCCAGATATTTCTATAAACAAAGACCCTGCAAATCATGGGGATGACCGCAATTGATTAATGCAATTACAATGAGGGTCAACTTCAATGAGCATCATTAGTCTCTCTTTCATTAACCCCCTTCTGGGAACAAAACATTGCAATAAAGGGACCCAACTTTTTCATATTATATAAGGCTTTATCACTCCCCCAACAGGAAAAGTAAAAAAAAATCCCAACAACATCAATATGTCCAAAAAGCAAATTAATCTTCTAGAGGGACAAAAAAAAATCTCTTGCCCTTTTTCCACAAAAGAACGAAACGAAACCAAGAAAAAAATCAATGGAATTTTCTCCACTTTGCGAAATAAACCCAAAATTCACATTTATTATTTGCAATCGGCTATTTTGGCAACTGAGCCAACGAGGGTAGCAATGAAGTCCTTTGAAATAATTTGTCAGGTTTTGGGGGAGAGAGAGAGAGAGTGGGAAAATAATGCGAACATAAATATCATCATCCATAAAACAAAACAATTTGCTTTCACAAAAGATGAAGAAGAAAAAAAAACGAAACAGCAACTCATTTACACGCCGACAACAAGTTGCTGCTGTCGCTGCGTAAATAAATGATTCCAACGGCAAAGAAGGCATAGGAATCGACACAAAAAAACCCCATTGAACTAAAAACAAAGCAAAGTTGCAAAAAAGAGGAGCAAAAAAAAAACAAAACGACATCAGCAAAGACACGGAAAATTAATACAATCCCAAACAGCAACGGCAGATATCATTTGTAAACCTCAGGCGGCAACAAATTAAAAACACATTTATATTGGTTAAAACATTTCCTCCAAGGTATTTGGGTTAGCGCGAGATGGAGTGTGGGTAGCGGATGGAAGCCCTGTGTATTAATCACCAGCAAATGGGAGTGAGGAGTATGAGAGTAAAGAAGCCTCATTGAAAATAGGAATGAACGGGGGGAAATAGAGTAAATGTAAGTTGGTGTGAGGGATTGAAAAAATGAACATTGAACAAAGCATTTGAATAATTGAGTGATCATAATAGGAGGCTTTTTCCAATGTAAGTGTATATCTAAGTGAGAATAGGATATCGAGCTTTATGACGATGCACAGTTCGTCCCACGGCTGCGAAGTAGAAGTTATTTTTATACCCTGCAACATAATGTGTTGGGGGTATGTAACACCTCGAAATATTGGTTTCGAAAATATAAAAATCTGCATAGAGGTGGGGTTATGATCAGAATAGAAGCCTACAGGGTGAGATGAGAAAACTGCAACCAACTTCAGACTGCTTTTATTACTAAGCCACTCGTCCGAAAGTTGTTAAAATTATTCCAGTGGCAGCTCATTATATTGTTTACAAACGTACAGGGTTGCCCATATTCGACGGTCTCATGACTCTTTGGGCCCATTCCAATCGACGAGGCTTGTCCGCAGGCAACATTCTTTGCGTCAATTGAATTTTGTACGGGAACAAATGCAAATCAATGCGAATAATCCGTTGTAAAGTGGACCGAGCCATGCCCAACTGCTGAGAACGGCGTTTTTGGGATGTTCTTGGGGACCTCTCAACACTGGCTCGTACGGCAGCGATATTCTCGGCCGATCGCCTTGGTCGACTTTTATATGGCCTCTTCGGATTAGAAATAGCCTTACCAGTCGAAAATGGTGTTCTCAGAAGGCGCACTTCTCACATTTTTAATGTTTTAAAAGCACGTTGAGTTTTCACAATTGACTTCTTCTGTTGAATGTAAATTTCAACTATTTCAGAGCACTCGCGTGGCGTGTATTGGTTCATGGTAAAAATCTGCTTGGATTGACGCTTAAAACGCGATATGTCATTAAGCGATGTGACATCTCTGTCAAAAATTATGGCGTTGCCAGATGGATCCGTCGAATGTGGGCAACCCTGTACAAAAGCATTTTGGTGAGAACTTTCCAGAAAAAAGTTATTCGTGATGGAATTCCAGCGTGATAGTGTGATTTCTTTATATTTGGATGGAAAACCACAAGTGGCTATCGTTAGAGCATTCCTGCATTTAAATGTGAATAGATCTTTTGTGTCTCGTACCTTCGCTCGTTACCGTGATACTGGTAGCGTAGTCCGACGTCAACGAAGTAGTCGGAAGAAAACAGCAACATCAGCAGAAATGGTTCGAAAAGTCGCAGTGACCGAAAAATGGCTCGTGAACTGAAAATATCGCAATATTCCATTCGGTAAATATTGAAAAAAGAGCTCGGGGTAAAGCCCTTGAAATTACAAAAAGTGCAAGAACTTACACCGCAACAGAAAGAAAATAGACTCAAAAGAGATAAAATGTTGCTTTGCTTTGTCGAAAGTGGTGAACTGCCGAATTTGGTTTTCTCCGATGAGAAAACATTTGTTGTCCAGCAGTTTGTAAACAAACAAAATGATCGTATTTACTTGCCAAAGAGATCAGCTGGAAATGTGCACCTTCAGTTGGTCACCAGAACTCACCATGGCCGGCCATGGTGATGGTGTGGACCGCTCGTATTAATCGACCATGGCATCACAATAAATGCAGAATAGCGAAAATATTTTGGAGGGTGTATTAAAGCCTTGGACACGCAAACATTTTGGCCGCAGACCTTGGACATTCCAACAGGACTCAAAACCATCGCAATCAGCTCGCGCCACCCAAGAATGGTTACAAAATGAGGTTCCTCGCTTCATTTCCAGCGCACAATGGCCACCAAAATTTTCGGATACCAATCCGTTGGACTATTGTGTCAGGAGTATTATGAAAAGCAAGGTTGGCACTAAAAAATTCGAAAGTGTCGATCATCTCAAGCAAGCGCTTCATCGGGAATGGGCCAAAATACCGCAGAGCAACATTCGGGCAGCATGTGACGGCTTCATTGGCCGTTTGAAGGCCATAATTCGTGCCAAATGTGACCAATTCGAACAAATCTAAACTTATTCTAAATTTTGATGCTATTTCCGACATTTTTTGCTTTCATTCAATAAAATTAAAAAAAAATTAAAAATTATGGCGTTTGACTTTGTTCCAGTTTTTTCCTCACCCGTATTTGGGCTGATGATGGACGACTTGAAGATGTTATAGGGATTGATATAGTCGCCTTCTTGTGGAAGGTTATCTCGGGACAACTCAATTCAACTCAATGATATTCTGATTGTTGCTGTCGAGTATTCGGCCTGATGATGTGCGACTCGATGATTGCCTGTTCGATGTTATTCGGAATGATGGGAGCGGCTGGACGTACTCTGGCTGGTGAAGTTGGCTTGGAGATGGCAGTTTGGTTACAGTTTGATACGTTAAAGTTAATATAGTCGACCTGGTGATAATCGAGGATAGTAGACGGCTCGACGTGTTCTGATTAACTAAGTCGGCCTTATGACGATTGGGTTCTGGGAGCAGCAATAATCACAATTAACTTGAAATCGGTTAAAGTTATATGTGAGAGCTATGTCCAAATCTGAACCGATCTGGATAAAATTTGGCAAAGGTATTTGTGAGCAATATTTAACATTTATATCATTGTTACGGAGTGCATATTACAGCACAAATATGACACATCGGATGAACAATATATATGGGAGCTATAGCTATATTTGAACCCATTTCGATCAAATTGTTGGAACCTTTTGTACTACAAAAAATAATATTGAGTTAGTTCGGTTAGTTATCATAACTATATTATCGGATATCTCTCATACACATTTTCCGCATATCGATCTGCTTCACGTTTGTTATCAAAATTAATTCATTTATCAGGTTGTCAATTCATTTCTATCGCAATCCCAACACCAAAATCCTGCCGGCAATTTATTGAATCTAACAAGTTTACCAAACCTAAAAAAAAAATATAAAATCGAACAGTTTTCCATCAATTTTCACGTCAATACTCGATTGAAACGTAACTGTTAGAGACGTACTAATTAATTACACTTTGAGCCATTTGTTGAAGGGAGCAATACATTTTGAAGAACTTTGCCCCCCTCCACCACCTTTAGCTCCATATGGAGTATTCACTCTAATAGTGGGTTGCAGTTTCCAAGATGATCCGGCCAACATTATGGAGGTGATGGTGGTGGTGACGGCTGGCTACCATTATTGAAATACTATTTGCATGCATGTTCTGTGGAAGTTGTTGGAGTTCAAATCGATTCCATGCGATTCATGCGTTCCATCTCGTATTCGTTCATTTCGTTTCATTTCGAATGCATACAAAGTAGGCCTGATGCTGTTCGGAAAATACATCTGCGAAGAGAGAGAAAGAGTTGTATGTCAGCCTAAAGCATTTTGGGTAATTGTATGTGTGTTAGAATGATTTTTTTCCTGCTGGTGCTGGATAGGCTGAAGTTTGAAATCAACAAATACCACAAATTTGGGAAAAAACCAGGGTATTATGGTAGAGTTAAATGCCATGTACCCGCCTCCATTAGCCTGGGCAGTGTGGGGGCCAAAAGGCAATCATCACATTCAAACAGTAACCATTTTCGAAGTATTTCATACAGTGGAAGTACTTCATAGTTTAGAAGATGTTGGGTTTTATAGACCAAGATTAAGAAATTCAATATAATATTGAAAAATTATAATGGCTTTGTTGATATTATATTTTCAATTTTTTTGGAAAAAATGTTCGCATAATGGCCCATAGGACATTATTTTTTGTCAAGTTTTGAGAGGAGCAAATGTTCCTTCAATTTCTCAGTTTTGTGAATTTTTTGAAATTAATTTTCTTTTAAAGTTTTAAACTTTATCAAGACAATTTTTCTTAAAAATTCCAAAACCCTTAAGATATTATTGGAGAAAAATGTAAAAATGTTCTCCATCTCCCCCAGCCCTCCTGCAATTCGACAACTTCCATTGATATTTGTCTGCTCTTAAGAATTCATTATATGTCACTGTTGCGTAGTAGTTTACTTCTATTTGCCATCTGACCAAAATCCTCTACACATGCCATTCAAACACACACATATATACACATACATATACACGTATGTAATGTCATGATACTTGAACTAACCTGGCCACCATTAGTAACAACACCATTATCACCTGCAGCAGCCGAAGCAACAGCATCAACAACTTCAACAGTGGCAACATTACCATCAGCCATCATCGTCAGCAGCAAGCAGCCATTGCTGCAACAACAACAACAACAATAGTAACACTGTCATTAAATGTATTTGTCTGTTCCTTATGCAGAAATCAAATACTAGTTCTACTCCTGCCAAATGTCCGCAAGGTGTATACCAATGTGAATACTTTCCAAATGTCCATGTGCCTGCTTGTTTGAAGCGAGCATGTGAATGGATTTGTATGTGTGAGTGTGTGCGTGTGAGTATTCCAACTCACCAGAGTTTAACATTGGGATGCTAACTCGATTTCAAATTAAATAACATCTAATCAAATATTTTCCAAATTTAGCACTTGCATGTGAATTTGAATTTTGTTTATATACTCATGTGTATGTGTGTGTATTCAAATGATTGTGTGTGTGTGAGTTTCAGCAACAGTTTAACTGCACTTGAAGAAACAAGCTTCTAATAGTGACATAGATAATTAAAAATTTCAAGGTCAGTGTACTTATTACGACCACGAACAAACTTAAGAAGATGGACGAGCTTCTCAAATATCAAATTTAGCCGTCCGGTCATATTTTTTGCTATATTAACAACTTGTACATCTAGGGCTGAACTTTGAATACCCTCCACCATTTGGAAGGAATTTGGAAATTTTCAAAAAATAAAATCCTTAAAAAATTCTGTTAAAATTAAAAAAAAAGAATATAGCCGTAATTTTGGCGTCTATACGACGTGGACCGCATTGTTTGTCATTCAAATTCAAAACTTGAAATAAACGGTGAATAATGTAGCTAAAATCATCAAAATATCGTATATAGAGAGGTACCTTTATATCGGAGCTGTGCGAAGACCTGGACCAGCATAGACAATTTTCTGTCACAGGCTGTAGCATCCATTACGAACTTCAAATACGACATCAAAAACAATTTCGGTGGGTATTGTACCCAAACTCGTTAAAATATCTTATATAGGAAGGTTATGATATATGGGGCCAATACGAAGACCTGGACCTGCATAGACAATTTTCTGTCACAGGCTGTAGTATCCATTACGAACTTCAAATACCAAATTTGAAACTATTTCGGTCAATAATGTCGCTAAAAGCATCAAAATACCGAATATCGGGAGGTACCGTTATATGGGGGCTATATGAAAACGTGGACCTACATGGCCCATTTAAAAACTTGACCTGCCTACTGGAAAAATAAACATGTGTGCAAAATTTTAGCCTTCTATCAAACAGACGGACATACAGACGGACACCGCTATGATATCCTATGGCATTATGTTATTTTTTACACCCTGTTTGTAACATGGAGAACGAATCGAGATAGACTCATAGTTACTTTTGAGGATCTTCATATAATCACTTTCTAAGTCGGTTTATGCAAGTCAGTCAGTCCATCCGTCCGTCCATGTATTCTGCTGAGCAAAATGCAGGTCGCATTTACTATCCGATTGAGATGAAATTTCTCAAACAATATTTGTTTGGCAAAAGGACGAACCCTTTGATGATAATTTGATTAGATTTTAATATGGCTCCCATATAACCGATTTCGGGTTAATTGTTACCCAAATTACTAATATGAGTCCATATGACCTGTATTTTGGTACATCCCACCGAATTGAGTCTAGAAGCAAGTAATTCAAATTTGGAGAAAATCTGTGCAGATACAAATATAGCTCCCATAACCGATTTGAGGTTTTAAGTCCCTTACATGCGTAATATGTCCTCCAGAAAAATTATATTTGGTACCGGACATCAGATACTGCTCGAAAATGTCTCTGTCAAATTTTATCGAAATCGGTTCAGATTAAGATATAGCTTCCATATATATCTTTATCCCACATCAGGTTTATTGTGCACCAAATGGCTAGTATCAACCCAAATGAACTGACTTTTGGCACTTTGGGCGACTGACTTCATCCTAGAAACCAGTACTTCAAATTTGATGTAAAACGGTTTAGATATAGCTGTAGCTCCTATATGTTTTATCCGATTTGGCGTTTACAGTCCCTCACACAAATGATCTTTGGTACCAGATATCAGATAGAGCTCTGAAATAAGTGTATCAAATTCGGTTCAGATTTGGATATAGTTCCCATATATCCTCAACTGATTTTGGGTAATTGTGCACCAAATAGCCAATATCAGAAAATCGGTTTAGATATAGCTATAGCTCCCATATATAGGTTTTATTCGGTTTGGTGTTTAAATCTTCCACATTCGTAATATATACCTCACAACAATGATATTTGCTACCAGTTACCTGCGAAATCAGGAAGTTTTTCTGTTTTTGGTACATTTAAGCCCTAATAATTTTGCGACATCTCCAAATGCAATATTCTGGTAAAACCCCACTTCCATGTACAATTTCGTAAGGATAGGACCATAATTGCGACCTGAGGCGTGATTACAAATTAACATGAACAGACGGATGGTCGGACACACATAGGGAAATCAGCCATATGGCTAGAGAGAGTATATATCATTTGATACGGTCAAAACGTTCCTTGCCGAAATAACGGTTTTAGACCCTAGTTCCCTTTGGACCAAATCCGTTTCAGAACATTTGGAGTCGATCTAGCGATGTCCGTCTGTCTGGCTGGCTGGTGCGCACGATAACACTCGATGGTAGTATCCGATTTGGTCCAAACTTGGAACATCTTAATATTTTTGTCAAACTAAGATCAAGTTCGGAGATAGGCAATATCGGTCCACTCCTTCTGGTATTTTCTGGTATTTTCTGCACAGAAAGAGAAACGATAATCCGATTTTGCTCCAACTTTCCAAATCCTAATTTTGGCATCAGTGCTAGGTCAGGTGTGAAAATGGACAATATCGGTCCACTCTATCAAGTACCTCCCAACAAAGGGTCAAAATTTTGAATAATTACAACTCTTTTAAAATGTCATGTTATAGTCCAATTGTCTTCAAATTTCACACATCCCAATATTTATATTAACCCAAGGTATGGTGTTAAGATGGAATATATATCCACTCCTTCTGGTACATACCCCACAAAAGGTCAAAATTTACTTTTTACCGACAGATGTATACCACAGCCAATGTTCGATTATTTAAAAATGTTTTGACTTCAGTTATGAATTTTCAAACTCTTGACCCTCTATGGAGTGGGTTTTAAAGAATGGGTCAATATGATATAAATATTATTATGAATATATAAGAAAATCGGACATTTATATCCAATTTATGGGAAATCTTAAATTCCATATTAATCTCAGGATTTTGGTTGAGAGACATATATTTAGATATAGCCAGTTCTAAAGAGTTCGCTGAGTTGTTTCGCATTTTATGACAAATAAAAGTATTGAAAATTGTGTCCCTTTGTGGGAGAGGTACCAGAAGGGGTTAGCATATATATAGCATCTTCACAACAAATCTTGTGTTAGCAAAAATGTTTATATGTGTGAAATTTGGAGAGAGTTGGATTCTTATTTCGCTTTCTTTGAGCGTTTTGTTTTTCAAAATCTTGAACCCTATGTGGAGCAGGTAACAAAAGAAATGGTCCGATCTCTACCATCTTTATAACAGATCTTGTGTTGATGGAAATATTTTAGATGTACCATGTCTGGAAGGGAATCGGATGTTGATTTCGCTTTTTATGAGCTTCATGGATATTCAAAATTTTGAGCGTTTGTGAGGGAGGTACAGGAGGAGTGGACCGATATATTCCATCTTAATACTTTCTTGTGCCTCCCTAGCAAACGCTCAAAATTTTGAATATCCAAGAAGCTCATAAAAATCGAAATCAACATAATTTTTTATTTGTTATAATAAATGTTAGTGGCATGCATAACTACGATTTTCTCCAATATTTAGTGTTGGCCATTGTGGCGTATGAATATCGTGACATATCTTATACGCCACATAGCATAAAAAATGTTTTATGGTTTCAAAATTTAACAAGTAAAAAAGCTGTATGTTCCGCCGGGCCGAACTTTTAATACCCTCCACCATTTGGTACAAATTTAGCAATTTCCAAAAAAATAAAATCCGTTAAAATTTCTGTTAAAATATAAAAATGCCGACGTAAACCTGCATAGGCGACTTTTGTCATAAGTTATCACAATATTTAAATGCGAAACTTGAAGAAAAATCTGTTTATAATGTAGCTTAAATCATCAAAATACCGAATATGGGGGTACCGTTATATGGGGACTATACGAAGGCGTGAATCGGCATAGACAATTTCTTGGCATGGGCTGAAGTATCCATTACGAACTTCACATGCGAAATTTGAAACAATCCCGGAATACCGAATATTGGGGGTACGGTATATGGTGGCTATACGAAGACGTAGACCTACATGGCCCACTTTCTGTTTTATGCTGCAGTATCTATTACGAACTTCAAATACCAAATTTGGAATGATTCTGTTAAATAATGTCGCTAAAATCATCAAAATACCGAATATCGGGGGGTACCGTTATATGGGGGCTATATGAAAACGTGGACCTACATGGCTCATTTTTTGACTTAGTATGTAGTATCCATTACGAACTTCAAATCCCAACTGTGAAACGATTCCGATAAATAATATCGCTAAAATCATCAAAATACCGAATATCGGGGGGTACCGTTATATGGGGGCTATACGAAGACGTGGATCTGCACAGATAATTTTCCGTCTTAGGCGAACAATACGAACTTCAAACACCAAATTTAAAACATTTCCGGTAAATATCATCAATAATCATCAAAACACCGAATATCGGGAGGTACCGTTATATGGGGGTTATATGATAACTTGAACCTACATTTCCCATTTACGAACTTAACCTGCCTAGTGGCAAAATATATATGTCTGCAAAAATTTAGCCTTCTATCTCAATTTGTTCGAAAGATAGCGTGATTACAACAGACAGACAGACACACACACGGACATGGCTAAATCGTCTTAGAATTTTACGCTGATCAAGAATATATATACTTTGTTTGGTCTAAAATGATTATTTCGATGAGTTACAAACGGAATGACAAAATTAATATACCCTCCATAGTATGGTGGAGGGTATAATAATATAAAAACATGTATAGAATTGAAATCGTGAACTGAGAATAAGAATTTCAACGAAAACGGATATTTTTATAGAATTATATAAGAATTTATATTTTTTTATAGTGTAATCCCATACAGCACTTGCACCACAACACACACGCACAGGGTCATCGTGGTATAGAACATCCTCTCCTTTTTTTTGCTGCTGCTCTTCATCTCTTATCCTATTATCAGCTGCAAGTGCTATTCAAGTGCATTTGAGCAACTTGTCTGCTGCACGTACTTTTGGTATGCTTAAACCCTGACATGAGTATGCCGTTGTGTGTGTGTGAATGTGTCCGTGTGTGCATGATTTAATATGTGTGGTTGTACATCTCTGCATGCACAATTTGTATGTTCGTCATAATGATGCTTAGGGTACTTAATCTATTTTGCTAATCTCTCTTGTGAATTATAAAGTCATTTCACAACTTAAATAGATTTAATCTATTAGCAGTTTATTTCATTTAAATATATTTATTTTCTTTGGCAAGACGGACAGGGAAAGAGGGTGAGAGTGTGAGTGCCTGAGAGACAGAAAAAATGTGCAACCATGTTTGCTGTGCTTGTGATTTTTGTAAATATTTTTCATATTCCTCTGCAAATAACTTCGAGTGGAAAAATATTCAGAGGATATGAATTATCATCCTTAGTAGGCAAACAATTACCATACATACATCTTCAGGATGTCATAGCTAATTTGATACTTAAATAATTTCCTTATTTTTGTGTTATTAATAAATCTTACGAACTGAGTTATTATGGTGTGTGGGTGTGTTTGTGCGTGTTGATTAACTTGACAAATTATAATTTGCAATTTTCAATTATCCTTAAAGAAATAATAAATATTATTGAGTGCATATTGGAAAGAAAATAAATGAAGTGTTCTTAAGAGTTTCAAGTTGATGTAGTTGCTATTTTAATATTAGCAAATAGTAAAGTCAGTGCAATTATAACCCATCGAATTTATGTATTAATTCTCAAAAATATGACTCACTGAAAGTTATTGAATCTAACCCCAAGAAGGAGAGTACATTGTGTTTTTAAACAAAAACATGTCTACCAAGAATACATAAAATCAGCATCGATCATATGTTGAAAAATTCGAAAAATGCAAAATTGCCGAATGTTGCAAGTATTTCCAAGATTCGAAATTCCCAAAATCTATAAACATCCATTGAATCATAAGTTTGTATAGACTTAAGATTTAGACACGAAAACATGATTAATAAAATTCATAGTGGTTGGGAAAAATCTGCATTGGATGTTCTATAGATCAGAAAGTGCCGAACACTAAACCACCATACGCAGTAATACAACCATACAATTTAAAGTCTTGCACTTGTTCTTCTTCTTTATTTTCCTATTCGATTTCCGAATATAAGCGACCAATACAATTATAAATCATTACTTGTTACAACTATTAAGGTATATTCATATATTATTTGTGATCTCCATAAAAGCTTCTTTATTTCTGGCTTCACTCAGTAGGAATGTGAGATTTCCAATACCGGTCCACTTTAGGATAATGTTATTCTATGATGGTCTGGATGGCTTTCCTTCTATCGTTTCACAAATTATGGTTTGAAGCAGTTTGTATTTTCGGTTCCTCATTAGATGTCCAAGATATGATAGTTTTTCTTATTTTTATACACTCCACCATAGTATGCAAGGTATATTAAGTTTGTCATTCCATTTGTAACACCTCGAAATATATATTTCAGACCCCACAAAGTTTTTGTCTTCTTGATAAGCATAAAATTCTATGTCGATTTAGCAACGTCCGCCTGTGAAAATCACTCTACCTTCCGAACGAAATGAAGTAGGTTGATAAAATTTTACTCAAATATATATTACGTCTGCAGGATTTTTGGTATTGAACATGGGCCATGTAGGTCCACGTTTTGGTATAGCCCCCCTATAACGGTGGCTTATGCAGGTCCACGTCGTCGTATAGAACCTAATATAATGGCTACAATCGGTATTTTTATGATTTTAGCAGAATTTGTAACATATTTTATTTTTTGAAAATTTTCAATTTCATTGCAAATTGTGGAGGATATTCAAAGTTCGGTCGGCCGAACATACAGCTTTTTTTCTTGTTATACTCTCGGAAATATGGCTATAGAAGGCCAAAGATCCTATAGAAGGCCAAAGATCCTAGATCCTAGGTTTCTTTTTTGGATAATCCGTTTTAGGATATTTGGAGTCGATCTAGGGGAGTGTCCGTCCGATCTTGGTGCATCGTAATATTATTATCAAAATTAGAGGAGGAGTTCGGAAGGGGGCAATACCGGTTTATTCCATCTGGTTTGAATTGATGCCTGGGTAATTCTGGCCGACGCTTCGTATCACGACCCCGGTGAATGAACCTTTTTTGAATATGTATTATGCCTTTATGTACAACAATTCATCCAATTTGGACTGATGTGACATATTTGGTGCACAATAAGCTTGATACCGAATGAACATATGTATGGGTACTATATCTAAATCTGATCTATTAGATGAAGATGAAACATATGTTTAGGATCAGTTTCGGACCGATGTTTACCAAATTTAAAGTACTTGCATCTAGGCTGAATTTGGACGTACGTGCCAAAAAAATCTCTCCATTTAGGCTCTCAGATCCACGTCTCCGTAAAACCCCCATATGACGGTATCTACCGATATTCGGTATTTTGATGATTATATTCACCGGAATCGTTTCAAATTTGGTATTTAAAGCTCGTAATGGATACTACAGCCTATGACAAAAAGTTGTCTGTGCAAGTTTAACGTTTTGGTATAGCCTCTATATAACGGTACCTGCCGATATTCGGTATTTTGATGATTTTAACTACATTAGTCACCCAATTTTTTTTCAAGTTTCTCATTTTAATATTGTAATGGCTTATGACAAACGTTGCTTATGCAGGTCCACGTCGGTATTTTAATGGTTTTAACAGATTTTTTTTTTTTGAAAATTGCATATTTTGTTGCAAGTGGTGGAAGATATCCAAAGTTACACCTCTAAATATTGGTTTCCCACATAGGAAAGTATATATGGATCTTTCAATCTCGCCGAACTGAGTCGATCTAGCTATGTATGTCCGTCCGTTCGTCTGTCCATGTTAATTTGTAATCATTCTACAGGTCGCAATTATGGCCCGATCTTCACGAAATGTAAAATGGAGGTGGTGTTATGGTCGAAATAGAAGGCTATCGCTTTTGGATGATGATCCCATAATATTTAGGGGTTGAAATGGACCAAAAACTGAATAATTTACTGATTTTGCTCTACAGGTCGCAATTATAGACCAATCGACGCGAAAGTTAGCATGGGGCTAGAGCTTAGGGCTGGTTAGAAGATTTTCCAATTTAGATGGTTATCAGGTAATATTTAGTGGGTGAAATATACCATAACATTTATGTTAAATAAAAGTCTAATTTTCCTAAACCGCTAATATTTTTAATCCCGGCGAAATCACAAATAGACGAACATGTCAATTCTGACCGTTACATAGATGCCGATAGTAAATATATCGGTTATATATATTGAAATATATACAATGTATATATACAAAGGAAGGGGATGTTAGTTAGAATGCTTATATCTCAAGAATGGCTGGACCGATTTTGACAAATTTTGTCTATTCAGAATGCCCTCTTCACCTTACAATACAGGTTGGGTATATAGTATAAGTATTGCAAATATCGTACGATCCTCACGAAATTTTTCACAAGGGTAGGGTTGGGCTTAGAAGGGCTAGGCCTATTGTTTTCAAAGATGTGCGCAATATATTAGGGGGTTGAAATGGACCAACAACTTAAAATTTTCCTGATTTGCAGCCGTTATAAAGGTCACAAATAGAAACCAAAGGACACGAAATCTTGCATAAAGTTAGAGTTTAGGACAGCGGGTACAATGGACCACTAATTTTGTGTGAAAAAATACCAGCATTACATACAGGCGTTATCCGAAATACACAAAAGGCGAACTTCTGGCTTTTTTATGCTGATTTCGTTGACGAATATAGCCAAATATCGTAGACAAGCAAATCATATAGATGAGTCTAAATTTGGAGATACAGAGGAGCTTCTTGCTTTTGGAGATGATTGCAAAATATTTAAGGGTACGAATTAATCAAAAACAGAAATGATTTTCCGATCACACAATTGAAGCCAATCGACACGCCTGTGAAGAGAGGGAAGAATTCTAGCATTTTAGATGACCATTGGATTATACTTAGCTGTAAAATGGACTACAACAACTAACAGCCCGACGGAGTGCATAAATGTTGGTCAAATGTCTCTAGTATCTAGCGAAATCTTACAAAATGGATTTGGACATAAGGGGGCTTCTAACGTATTGTAGTGTTGTCGGGTATAACATAGTCGGCCCCGCACGACTATAGCCTTTGCTTACTTTTTTTTTATTGTTTCAGTGTATTCTCATATTGAGAGTCAATGAAAAAAGATTTATAGAGGTTATATGAAAAATTATTTAAAATCTGGAATGCCGCATAAAATGTAAATAAAATCTGCTATTATTTTCTCGTCTTCAGTAGCAATTTATTACATGTGCTGCATTTTGCAGCTCGTCATATTTCTTACTACGCACTGAAGGATAACACAGTTATTATGCAAAACCATAAAGCATTGGCACAACATTTCATTGGTATTCACCTAGTAAATCATTGTAATATTTCGTCATTTGGTTGCATTGAAATCCCCGCTGCAGGGATAGAAGTGGCAGCAAATGAAGACACAACAATGACACCATAAGTTCCTAATGTTGACATGGAAATATTATTATTTGGTAATATTGTGTGGTAACATTTGTAGCAAGTGTTTTATACATATATTTTTGTGTCACATCGAAGAGAGACGAAATGAAATGAATTTCCCCTTAGTGGTGGTGTGGTAGGGGGTTGAAAGATGTTGAAAAAACAACAGTGATCGCTTTTTAATGACGCCAGTAAGTGAATGTGAAGTAATGGGTGAAAATGTTAAACCCCAGCCAGCAGCATTCTATCGTACATGCACACAGACCACTGGCATGCAAGGGTTTGGGGGGAGGTCGTATAAGCCACTTTCCCTCTCTCACCCTTCCTGGCATCATTTATGTATAATACTCGCACCAAAAACACATAAAGAATGCAAAAATAATGATGTCACTTTGCATGAATGACAAACAGACCAAAAACACATAAAATCCGCCAGTGGAAAAGTCTGTTGGTGTTGCGGTTTGTATGTCAGTCATTTGACATAACGCAACACAATGACAGAAATAAAACAGAAATATTTATCACACCAAATGGGCTGCGATAACTTTGGGGGGAGGGGGGGTTTGTTTCGAATGGGTTGCACAGAGGTAAAGCCCCCCTGCACCCCTTGGGGAACATCAAATGTACAATTCTACACAAAAATACTGCTGTAATAAATCGTCTCGTTGATGCGTTGTGATTTTAACCACTTTCACTTCCACCAACCACTCGCTCTTCATCTGTATATATGTTTCCACATTTTCAGAAGTGGTTGACATTCGTTTGTTAAATTAGATACCTCTTTGTCAGAACACCACCCGCCATCATTGTCAATAACTTCGCAACACTTTAAACGCTTGATATTCTTTTTTTTTCGTCAACGTTTTTATATTTTCTTTTAAGTGCAACTCATCACCGTTTGTCATTTTGTTTTGACATCTGCTGGTCATCTTTGTGCTCCATCAAAATGTCTGCGCGAGCATCATTGAGAAAAATGTATCAGCATTTCCTTTGAAAGGAACTGAACTCTGAAAGTGCATCATAAAAGATGCACTTTTTTTGATTCGGTGCAATTTTACGAACCCATCCAACCGTGTCCGAGGATGTCTGATGACATGGAGGCCTTTTTGCCGTAATATATGGAGGAAAGTTTTGTGTGTTTAACGCAAATAAGGCCAAATGGAGGACCATTTGCCAGATAAAGCTATGAAAAATAACTTTTGAAAATGTGGTAAAGAGAAATCCACATTTTTAACCAAGTCTCCGAAAACCCCGTTTGAATTTGTACAGGTTATGCAGGTGCACGTCTTCGAATAGACCCTCAAATAACGGCAACTTTCTGTATTTTAATCATCACAATATTTTTATCGGTATTTGGAATACTTTGATCCACTATATCGTTTACCTCAAGCACATTTCAATATTTTTCAGAAATTATCACATATTTTATATAAAGTAAAGGAAATAGTCGGACCAAATCTGGCACGTTGTAATGTACAGGGTGAGATGAAAAAACTGCAACCATTTTCAGACTGCTGTCATTTCTAAGCCACTCGTCCGACATCTGTAAAAATTATTCCAGTGAAAGCTCATTATATTGTTTACAAGCCTACAAAAGTATTTTGGGGAGAATATTGCAGAAAAAAGTTATTCGTGATGGTGTGATTACCCTATATTTTTTCCTGGAAAACCACAAATAGCTATCGTTAGAGCACTCCAGCATTTAAATGTAAATAAATCTTTTGTGTCTCTTACCATCAAGGAAGTGGAGGGAAGAAAACAGGAACATCAGCGATTTGATCGAAACCTGCGTCGCAATGGCCGAAAAATGGCTCGTGACATGAACATATTGCAATATTCCATTCAGCAAATATTGAAAAATGAGCTTGGGGTAAAGCCATTGAAATTCCAGAAAGTGGACGAACTTACACCGCAACAGAAAGAAAATAGACTCAAAAGAGATTTGCAGAAAGTGGTGAACTCCCGAATTTGGTTGTCTCCGATTAGAAAACATTTGTTGTCCAGCAATTTTAAACAAACAAAATGATCGTGTATATTTGGCAAAAAGGTTAGCTGAAAATGTGTTCCTTCGGTTAGCCACGAGAACTCAAGCGCCGCCCATGGTGATGCTGGGGGCCGCCATAACAGCCAATGGTCGTTCTCCGCTTGTATTAATCGACCGTGGCATCAGAATAAATGCCGAACTCAGCACCATCGTACTTCCTCGCTTCATTTCCAGTGCACAATGGCCACCAAAATCTCCGGATACCAATTCATTGAACTATTGTGTCTGGAGTATTTTAGACAGAAAGGTTGGCACAAAAAAATACCAAAGTGTCGATCACCTCAAGCAAGCGCTTCGCCGGGAATGGGCCAAAATACCACAGAGCAACATTCGGGCAGCGTGTGACGGTTTCATTGGCCGTATTTCCGACATTTTTTGTTTTCATTCACCCTGTACATATATCATACTCAACAGTTTTTTGCCCACCCCTTCGGACGTACCTCATAATTGCTCAACTTTTTGAATATTCATAAGCTATGTATTTAAATATATGGAAATTGGCTGAGGGAATACATCTTTCAACAAAACCGACTCATAGTTTTCAACCTGTTTCTAGCAATATTTGCCAATGACTACCAAATATTTTTTTTTTAATTATATTTATAACCTACAATACTATATGTTCGGGGTTTTAAAATTTTTAATGGGCCAAAAATTATGTAACACCTCGAAATATTCGTTTCCCACATGGGAAAGTATATATGGATCTTTTATGTTAATTTGTATACAGGTCGCAATTATGGCCCGATCTTCCCGAAATTTGGAATGGAGGTGGGGCTAAGGTTAGAATAGAACCCTATTTCTTTTGGAGATGATCGCATAATATTTAGGGGTGGAAATGGACCAAAAACTGAAAAATCCTGATTTTGCAGTTGCTCTACAGATCTCAATTATAGACCAATCAAAGCGAAAGCAAGCATGGGCTGGGCAGAAGCCTTCCAATTTTGATGGTCAACGGGTAATATTTAGTGGGTGAAATAGGCCACAACATTTGTTGTAAATAAAAGTAAAATTTTCCATTAAACCGCGAACATTTGTAATCCCGGCGAACTCACAAATAGACGAACAGGTCAATTCTGACCGTTACGTAGATGCTGATAGTAAATATATCGGTTATATATAGTTAAAATATATAATGTGTATGTACAAAGGAAGGGGATGTTAGTTAGAATGCTTCTATTTAAAGAATGTCTGGACCGATTTTGACAAATTTTGTCAATTCAGAATGCTCTTTTGGCATAAAAGTATAAAATCTAAAAAAAATGCAGAAAAATATGCCAATAATAAATAGATTTTATAGTATTTTGTGACATATTTTTATTTTTTCATATTTTTTATCGCATGCGATTTTTTCAATTTGACTTTTAATATTTTGTAATATTTTTTCAACTTACAACACAGGTTGGGGATATTGTATAAGTATTGCAAATATCGTCCGATCCTCACGAAAATTTTCACAAGGGTGGGGTCGGGCTCAGAAGGGCTAGGCCTATTGTTTTCAAAGATGTCCGCAATATATTAGGGGTTGAATGGACTTCTTGGACTTGGAAAAGGGCTTCTTGCTTTTGGCGATGATTGCAAAATATTTAGGGGTTCAAATTTACCAAAAACAGAAATGTTTTTCCGATCACACAATTGAAGCCAATCGACACACCTGTGAAGAGAGTAAAGGACAGGGAAGAATTCTAGCATTTTGGATGACCATTGGATTATATTTAGCTGTAAAATGGACCACAACAACTAACAGCCTGACGGAGTACATAAATACTGGGCAAATTTCCCTAGTCAAAATTCTAATTTCAAAAGCGAAATCTTACAAAATGGATTTGGGCATAGGGCTTCTAACATGTTGTAGGGTATCACATGGTCGGCCCCGCACGACTATAGCCTTTGCTTACTTGTTTTTGATTTGATTTAAACGATTTTCAAGGATTTATTTATATTTAGATCTCTGTTTCAAGACAATCTAGCCATATTCTTCTGTCCGTCCAAACGACTGGTATGCACCATGATACTAGAAAGGAGTATCCCATTTGATTCAAACAAAACTAAAAAGTTTTCAAAAATGCAATTCTCATATTGAGGTTAGGAAGTACCAGATGTAGTTAATGTCTGACACTTGATAATATTTAGATACGACTTATATCAGGTACGAAAATAGGCAATATTGATCCATTTATTTTTGCAACTCGCCAAGAAAAGGTCAACATTTTGAAAACTTATTGTCGTAAAATAAGAACAATTTTTTCTTGAACATTCCAATATTTTGGCCAATATTCTCGGTCAACCTTTTGTAGTACCACCTCTACAAGAGTCAATAATTTTGTAAAAAACATATTTAAGAGATGCATTACAACGACTGACTGATATCCGAGAAAGTAAGAATCTAGAAATTTTATATTTAAACCACTTCTGGCGGGAGTACTAATTAATCAACCACATCAAAAGTGAAAGGAGTAACACTTTAATATGTCGTATGTGCCTTCGTCTCTCACGATCGAAATAGTTAATAAAGGACTGAACATTTCAAAATATTAAACTCTAAGTATTGTCCGTCAATATGATTTGATTTTCCAACGATTATTGGAAACTCGAGTATCTTAATTTATTTTTTTGATAATGCTAAACTTTTGTTGTTCAGTTGCCACAAGGAGTGGACAGACCATATTTATATTAGATATATTGTTGATATACACGAAGTTTGAAGTATTAAAAATATGGGTATTAAAAATAATGATCCTTTGTGGGGAAGGTACAAGAAAACAAATGTATCCCATCTCAACACTAGATCTTATGTTGGTAGAAATATAGGGTGTTTGTTCAAGTTTAAAAGGAATCGGCTGTTCACTTCGCCTCTTATGAGCATCAGTTTTATTCAAAATGTTGACCCGTTGTGGCGGAGGTACCAGACTACATATAATCTTTACACCAGATCTTTTGTTAGAAAATACTGGGATGCGTGATTTTGAAGAGAGTCGGATGCTTATTTCGCATTTTATGAGAGTTATAATTATTAAAAGTTTAGACTTCTTGTGAGGGCATAGGGTCTAAAACCGTTATTTTGATGAGGTATGTTTTGACTGTATCAAGTGATATATATCCTCGGTGTCCATGTGACTGAAGGTATAAATATTAAATGTCATATTTGACCCCTATTAAAACATTTCCGAAAGAGGTGTTGCTTTATTTTTTAGCGCTATATATTTTTGTTCGGGTTAATTGTAATAATGGCTAGGCTTGAGTTTCTTTTTAAAGGGTATATTTATTTAACACTTGGGGTCTGCATCATAAGGCCTTCAGACAGGGGCATCTGTAGTCAGCGTAATGTGTCCCCCTGCAGACAGACTCTTAAGTGATTCCTGATTGATTGTAAGCATTGAAGACATGGTGCACCAAAATCGCGGCAATATACCCACAATCTTAACAAGCACCAGAAAATATATGCAGCATAAAATGAGTTCAATAATTATGTGACATTTTAAGGAAAAATTCGAGACAGTTTTTACCACCATTTGAACCCCTCATTCATTTTGGTTGCCCATCCAAAGGGTGGAAAATGAAAGAAGACTTTTTATTTTGAGAAAAAAAAATTGACAAATGATTGAATGTATTTTTGGTTGTTTCTTACCCGCATACAACTGCACAAACTACACAAACTACACCACAAGGAACATTTTCCATTTCGAATGAAGAACATCAGAAAAAAAGTTACAGAAAAAAAAACACAACATCCATTGTTAGTTACAGACATTGAAATCTGAATGTAGTGCGATAAGTTCTACATATCCTTAGGATATTTTCAATTCCTTTTCCTCCCCTTTCATCTGTGAAGACAAACATTTTTCACAAATTAAATGAAAACACCTGATGTTTATGTTGCGCGGTATTTGTTCTCGGTACACAGCCAAGGTGTATGTACCACCAACCATCCATCCAACCACTCATACATTCGACCAACATTCAACATCACGCACACACACAAAAGAAAAGAGTGAAAACAAGCTAAGCTCGTCATGATACAGACGAATTTTTGTATGTTTAGGAACAATGCTTTTACAGGAGAAAAAACAACGTGGCTTTAGTTTCTTTCATTCATAAGCCTGAGGACAAGGAGTGATGATGAAAGGTATCAAGTTATGGGTTTATTACTAAAGAAGGGTTTCGAGAGCAAAATCAAAATCTCTAGCACGCTTGTGGAACTAACTTATTGATTAAAGGGGATTTAGGGGACTACTCAATGCCACAATAGAGTCAAAGTTAAAGGAAGATTGAATTTGGGTTCGAATTTGTCTCTAAGATATTTCCTAATTTTATGATAGTTTCGAATCTAAAAATATAATTAATTTTTTTTAGTATAAACATTAACCTCTTTCTAACTATTTTTGAAAATAAAAGTGTTTCTATTTTTTTCCAACACAATTCTCCATCCAATTCGAACACTTTTCATCACTTTTATGCTTTTTCTTATTCCTTCGACAACTATTGTTTTGTTGATAACTAATCACAGCACGGCAAGGGTTCCAGATGGACTGAAACAATTTACATGCTTTTTAGCTTGGAAACAGCAAACCAAAAAAAAAAGTGACGTTCATTTTTTTTTTTCAAAAAAAGTTAGTTCCTCTATGCAAATCCAACCGTTAAAAAAGTTTCCGACTGAACACCCCAGTGCGGAGAATGAGGAAGAGTTTTTGTAGCTGCTAAAATACGCGAATGTGTTTTCCAACTCCTTCGAAAAAGTAAATTTAACTTCGCCAATTTTGCGTTTACATTTAGGTATCCATTTATATTTGCCTTGTGCAGAACATCTGTAATTAACTTAATTAAAAGAAAGAATGTCGAAAGTGAGAACATTTGGATAGAAGTTGCAAAATTTAAGAAGTGAATGCGAGCAAACGAAATTTATAAACGACTAGATGTGTGTATTTTCATAGAAGAAGAGAGGGTCGTCCCATAGAAGGTCCTCTCACAGAAGAGGAAAATATCATCTCATAAAAGACCAGAAGGTCTTCTCACAGAAGAGGAAAAGGTCATCTCATAAAATACCAAAAGGTCGTCTCGTAGAAGACCAGAAAGTCGTCAGATAGAAGGTTATCAAAGAACAGCAGAAGGTCTTCTCAAAAAGTAGGAGAAGGTCTTCTTATCGAATACCTTAATATCTTCTCAGAGAAGACTCAAAATTCTTCTCATAGAAGACGTTAAGGTCTGCAAAAGACCAGAAGATCTGCTCATAGAAGATCAGAAAGTTTTCTCAGTGACATACAGCAGTTCATAGAAGACTAGGAGATCTTCTCAAAGAAGTCCAAAAGATCTCCGCCAAAAAGACCAGAAGGTCTACTCATAGAAGACCAGCAGGTCTTCTCATAGAAGAGCTGTGAATGTCTTCTCATAGAAGAGCTGTGAAGGTCTTCTCATAGAAGAGCTGTGAAGGTCTTATCATAGAAGAGCTTAAGGTCTTCTCATAGAAGAGCTTAAGGTCTTCTTATAGAAGAGCTTAAGGTCTTCTCATAGAAGAGCTTAAGGTCTTCTCATAGAAGAGCTTAAGGTCTTCTCATAGAAGAGCTTAAGGTCTTCTCATAGAAGAGCTTAAGGTCTTCTCATAGAAGAGCTTAAGGTCTTCTCATTGAAGAGCTGCTGAGGTCTTCTCATTGAAGAGCTGCTGAGGTCGTCTCATGGAAGAGCAGAAGGTCCGCTCATGGAAGGCTTTCTCGTAAAGTTGAGATGTTTTTTAATAGAAGCGAAAAGAGTATTCTCATCTGAGAGGGTCTTCTCATAGAAGAGCTGAAGGTCTCTTCTCATAGAAGAGCTGAAGGTCTCTTCTCATAGAAGAGCTGAAGGTCTCTTCTCATAGAAGATCTGAAGGTCTTCTCATAGAATACCAGATGGTCTGCTCATAGAATACCAAAAGGTCTGCTCATAGAAGACAAAAAGGTCTGCTCATAGAAGACCAAAAGGTCTGCTCATAGAAGACCAAAAGGTCTGCTTATAGGAGACCAGATGGTCTGCTTATAGGAGACCAGATGGTCTGCTCATAGAAGACCAGATGGTCTGCTTATAGAAGACCAGATGGTCTGCTTATAGGAGACGAGATGGTCTGCTTATAGGAGACCAGATGGTCTGCTCATAGAAAACCAGATGGTCTGCTCGTAGAAGACCAGATGGTCTGCTCGTAGAAGACCAGATGGTCTGCTCGTAGAAGACCAGATGGTCTGCTCGTAGAAGACCAGATGGTCTGCTCGTAGAAGACCAGATGGTCTGCTCGTAGAAGACCAGATGGTCTGCTCATAGAAGCCCAGAAGGTGTGCTCATAGAAGCCCAGATGGTCTTCTCATAGAAGACCAAAAGGTCTGTTTATAGAAGACCAAAAGGTCTGCTCATGGAAGGCTTTGTCCTAAAGGTTAAGATGGTTTTTAATAGAAGCAAAAAGAGTATTCTCATCTGAGAGGGTCTTCTCATAGGAGACCAGAAAGTGGAAACTGGCATATATTTTCTTGAATATCACTCTAGATCTAGGTCTTCTCAAAAGTTTGTCAAGAATTTTCCAAAATACAAGAGCTGGCTATGAGGCCGTTCTTAGATGTTTTAATATGATTTGATTATTTTACTTGTTCCACAAAACCTTTCGAGATGTTCATTTTATGAAATTTGGAATCGTTGGGTCAATATCTGTCTGTCCACTTGTCGACTTATCTTTAGTCTAGCTCATAACAATTTGGTTGCTCGATTTTTCATTTTAATCTTTCATGTGTTCGGACTGAGTGCACATCCAAACCATTTTCACCAAATAAATCTTAAAAATGAAACGAAAGCAAAGCCAAATATTTATTCTTTTATTGAATTAATATTTAATGAATTCCAATCTTTAAGCAAGTCCGAAATTTGGTATTGATGAATTTCTCCCATAATAAAGCAACAAATAAAATTTTCGAATATTGAGGATTTCTTTTTCAGCAATCAATTCGAATGTGTGAAAACATTACACTTAATGTTTTTACAATTGCTCAGAAAAAAACCTTTGACATTTTCTATTCACATCCCAGTCGCAATCAGGATACCAAAGTGTACAATAAAATAAGGAAACTCCCCTCAAAAAAATGTTCCACACATTACCAGACCTACTACTTGATTGGAATGTGAAAATAAGATGATAACAATTTGTCTTATTGCAAATAAAATGAAACAATTCTGTTACCGTCATTTGTAACTGTTTAAATATTCGTCTCATTTTGGGCATCAGTGACGCCAGTCAGTATCACTTTGCCAATGCCGAAGCGTGGCAAATGCCACAAACACAATCCTGCAACAGATAGCACGTCCGTGTGTGTGTGATTGTCGTTGTAATTGTTGCCAAATGCGTGTCATACACGACTTTACAAGTGTGTGGGTGTGCGAGCGTCTAGATTGAATGCTATCCATGTCCCTTTTTTCACAACACCTCACCGCGCGGCAACTTCGACTACGTCCTGACTAGATGTGTGGTGGTAGATGAATGAGCTGTAAAATTGATGTAATGACCATTTTAATTCGTCGATCACCATCGCCATCAGCATCCCCATCATCATCATCGTCATTATATATGGAGGCCTTAATTTTTATAATGGCCTATTAAATGCACTTGAATGTGTGTGCGTGATGCCGCATTTGCTATGTGCTTAGCATTTAAATTTGCTAAAGCCATTTTTATTGGTGTGAGAAATTTTTGGCCCCCTTCTGCAAATGGCAAGGGCAATTTAAAACTGAATTTTGTTGCGAAACTTGAATAACTTTTCGCGTCATGACGGCTGCTAATCAGGAGGACAACGATTGCTTATCAACTCCGACAACTCCTGGGAACGGAGATCCCCATATATTAATTAAAAGCCTCAACCAAAGAAAAACATTTTAGTTTCGTCTTTCCATTACTCTTTAAAGTTTGCAGCTCTCCGTGGCATGGCCAAAGTCTGTTACCTGTGAATGCCAAACTGCCATAAGAAAGCAAAGAAACAAAAAAACGTTCATTTCAAATGAAGTTTGATGCAGCAGAACAAATGTTTTAGCCTCATGGATCCATACGTCTGTCTCAACGTCGTGCTACGTGCTTGTTAACTTCATAAGGCAGCTATCAGGAGCAGTAACATACAATTTTGAATTTTTATCGAGAAATAATTGAATGTGAACGAACTATGTGGTTGCTAAATAGCTTGTGCTATGAAATATAGTTTCATTTGTATATATTTTTAAAAATTAGCTGGCAAGGCATTCAACTTTGATGTGTAATTGACAGATTTTTTAAAGTTGAAAAGTCGTCAGCTAAAACTTGGAATTATATTGTAAAATATTAAGAGCTTTGGATGTTTCGGAAAGCTCGTTTTGGGACATGACACATGATCTGGACAATTCCGTCGAAAAATGTGCAAAATTCATCAAAACATCGAATATCGAGAGATACCGTTATATGGAGACTATACTATACATACAATGTTTCTCCATACGAGCTAGAAACCATTATGACCCACAAATAACAATATTAAATTAATTCGTGGAAAAATTATCAAAATATCGAATATCGGGAGGTACCGTTATATGGGGCTATACAAAAACCTATACATGCAATGTTTCTCCACCGGAGCTAGAACCCGTCATGGCCAACAAATAATAACTTTTAGAAAAATCCTCAAAAAAAAAGGTGGAAAAATCATTAAAAATACCGAAGTATGAGGACTTTACAAAAACGTGGACCTATACATACAATGTTTCGCTACACTAGCTAGAACGCATTATAGCTTACAAATACAGATTTTGATCCGTGAAAAAATGTGGCAAAAATATTCAAAATACCGAATATCGGCAGGTACCGTTATATGGAGACTATACCAAAACGTGGATTGATATATCTCATTCACAATACCAACCATCTTAGACACAATACAAATTTGTTGTGCCAAATTTTAAAGCTCAGCCTACGTACCCTGCTTTCAACAGACAGACGGACAGACAGGCAGACGGACATCGTTAAATCGGCTTAGAATTGTATGCTGATTATAAATATACATTCCTTTTCAAGATGGAGGGTATAATAAGGCGGATATTTGGCAAATTCGTACTCGTAGGGTTTTTAAAATGTTAAGGGACTGAGAGAAATTTGTGACTAAGAAATCGGAAAGCGCTAACATTTTTATACGAAACAACACTATGTGTTGAGGGTATTATAAGTTTGTTTGGGCCAAAACCTATGCTACAGGTCGTATTTATGGCCCAATCCTCACGAAATTGAAAATGCAGGTTAGGGTCAGTATAGGAGCCTATTGTATTTTGAAGATGATTGCAAAATATTTAGAGGTTGAAATGGTCAAAAAACTGAAAAATTCTTGATTTTGCTGTTGCTCTACAGGCCACAATTACATGGAGTTAGAGGTTAGGATTGGACAAAAGCCTACCAATTTGGTCATCGGACAATATTTAGCTGGTAAAATAAACCATAATTTTAATTTCAAAAATTATCGAATTATCGAATACAGGATGGTCGTTTGTCAAACTCTGTTGGGTCCGTGTACACTGCCAGATATATGGCTATGAATCAGCTTATGAATTGGCCAGACGCGGATCTGTGTCAGTAGCTCTAGAGATTGAGAGCTCAGTAAAGCCACCTTTATGCCACTTCTTTCAAATACAGCATAAACATTATCTTGAGAGATTTCAACAGAACTGTCTAACTGGAAGGTGATATAATGTCTTCAAAAAGATTTGGCCGGTGAACTCCGAAAGAAGATCAATGTCACTCGTATCCATGACGAAGTCGGACTTGTAGTTTGTGGGGGCCTTATTACAGGACACTGCAACGTAAGGGCCATGACTCCTAAGAAAGGGGGGTGACGATACTGAATACTGCAGGACGGGGAGGAAACTGAGACGGTGGAGCATTTTTTCTGGCACTGCCCAACTCTTATCGGAGTGAGATAGAGGCTACTGGTAAATTCTGCGCGACTTGTCCTCCCTCTCCGAAACCAAGACAGCGGTCATTCTTCTGTTAGTCACAAGACTAAAATGGCTAAGGACGACACGTTGATTACACCGTGGATACAAACCTACTAACTTCTCTATTCCTATCTTCAAATTCACGCTTCTTCACTATTCGTTTCCTTCCCATTTATTATTCTATTCTTCCATCTTCTCTAAATTAGGATGTACACACCTTTAACAGGCCTTATTTAGGCAGAAATGCTTCCAAAATTATCTAATATTTTCGGAACCCCCTCATTGAAGATTTAATATTATGTTGAAAGAAGATCAATGTCACTCGTATCCATGACGAAATTGGACTTAAAGCTTGTGTGGGCCTAATTATAGGTGACGATACTGAATACTGCATGCTTTGTCAGGACGAGGGGGAAACTGAGACGGTGGAGCACTTCCTCTGCCACTGCCCAACTGTTATCGGAGTGAGATAAAGGCTACTGGGTAAGTAAAATCTGCGCGACATGTCCTCCCTCTCAGAAACCGAGCCATCGGTCATTCTTCAGTTAGCCAGAAATCTAAAATGGCTAAGGACGACACGCTGATTACATCGTGGATACAAACCTATTAACTTCTCTATTCCAATCTTCAAAATTCACGCTTCTTCACTATTAGTTTCCTTCCCTTTTACTATTCTATTCTTGTAATATTTTTGGACCCCCTCATTGGGGATTTAATGTTCTGTTAAAATCTCCTGTAGAAAAGTTCTAGATAGGCCAAATAATAGACTTCTAAGGGTAAAATAAAAGAAAAAAAATAAAGAGAAAAACTTTCGGAAGTCTTCTATAAACACAAGCTGACTAATAGTTATTCCATCTATATTTCACATTCCACTAGTCGTCCAGAGAAAAAATAGCTTCGGATATATTCCATAAATCTCCACTATGTATTATACATATTTTAAAAGCCTTTCATATTAAAAGTTAATAACGTCAGATTAAAACCCCGATTTTAGGAAACTTATACAGGGTTGCCCATATACGACGGACCCATGACCCATTCCAATCGACGAGGCTTGTCCGCAGGCAACATTCTGAATTTTGTACGGGAACAAATACAAATCAATGCGAATAATCCGTTATAAAGTGTACCGAGCCATGCCCAACTGCTGAGAACGGCGTTTTTGGGATGTTCTTGGGGACCTCTCAACACTGGCTCGTACGGCAGCGATATTCTCGGCCGATCGCCTTGGTCGACTTTTATATGGCCTCTTCGGATTAGAAAGAGCATTACCAGTCGAAAATTTTTCGTATAAACGCTTAATGGTGTTCTTAGAAGGCGCACTTCTGTATTGGTTCATGGCAAAAATCTGCTTGGACTGACGCTTCAAACGCGGTATGTCATTAAGCGATGTGACATCTCTGTCAAAAGTTATGGCGTTGCCAGATGGGTCCGTCGAATATGGGCAACCCTGTATATTCCATAAATCTTCACTATGTATTATATATATTTTAAACGCCTTTCATACTAAAACTTAATAACGTCAGATTAAAACCCCGATTTTAGGAAACTTATAGATTACAAGCTGGTCAACAAACCTAAAACACCGCATCAAAGTAGAGGCATTTTAGTGAATATGTTTCAACAACTGTTACTGGCATTCGGTTGAATTCTTCGGATTCTTTTTTCTTCATTTTTCTCACATAACAAGTTAAACATCAGTCTGCCAGGGTATAAACTAACGTTACCGTTTCTTTAGCGTTAATTAATGAGCAAAAGTTTTTTTTTCAAGAGTATGCAAAAGTCATTAGTATCCTCGGAGAATTATCAAAACAGATGAGGATGATGACGATGGTGGAAAAAAAAAGGATATGAAGCTGTGAAGTTGAAATTAAGAAACAACAGAAGAATAACTTTAAACTTGTCCATTTAAGAGAATGGGAGATGGTAATAAAAATATGCGACTAATGGGGCGTATGATTGATATTAATGTACAATAAACTTGGAAAGATAATATTGTTAGTCCCATAACGGAATGTCCTTCAATGGATCTAGACAATGTGTGATTGCAACATATGAACACCTTGCATATATTCTCTAAAATGCAATTATGTTTCCGTTTCCATTTTCTTTTTTGTTTCTTGGCCAGCACGTAATCGCCCAGATGTCCATTTCGTGTTCTTTTTTTTATCACGCTGCCAAACACCATTTAATTTGTCTTCTACTTCCGACGTGGCATAGGTTAGAAATGTTAGAATCTTCATTATCTCTGCCATTGCTAGCTGTTGCAGGATGCTCCTGCTGCCGTATCATTTGTATGCAAGTCACCTAAAATTCCAATCTCTAAACGAATGCAGTCTGCTTGGATTATCCAGTTTGCAGTTGTTGGACGGTATAAATGTTTTCCTCTTCCTCCCCACTCTCGGGGGGCATCACCTTCATTATTATTATTATGCATCTCGGGAGTTGGACGTGCAAAGCACAAAATACCCTCAAGTAGGTTAAAAACTATCAACATGTGGTCATTGTTGTTGCCTCCCCTTGTAGTTGTTATTGCTTGTGGTATGATGGCTAAAAACAAGTTAATGGACGCTGTGCTGGAGGAATACAAAATACGTTTATGGTTACATCTTGCAACCGGAAATATCAATTCATCGACGTACATATATTGGTCCTCTCAAGGTAGGCAGGCAGGCAGGCAGGCAGGCAGGCAGGCAGGAAGACCAGCTGGCCAAGAGGCTTAGGATGGCATAACTGTTTCGCCCCTAAGTAATTGGAATTGTTCAGATGAGTGTAACCTCGATACCCAATGGCATATTTCACATGTTTCGGATATTGATCGCATCGGTTGGACAACTTTTTTTCTGTTTCCCAAATTGAGATATTTTTAGGAAATTGATGGCATACAAAAAAGTTTTGGAAAACTGGCCAGGAATTAATTCTATTTTTTTGTCTGATGTCTAGATTCGCGTGTTAGTAGCTTAAGTTTGAGTTTATATGAAATCTGTGCATAATTAAAAATATCTTATTCTAAATCGTTACGGAAAGCCTCTTCATATTTTCGCTTCCTTGTACAAATGAAGGATGTTTGCAATATTTATGACATTATGTGGGAACCAAAAACAGTGAAATTCACTTACTATTAAGTCAGATAATTAGCTGTCGTTTTGTACACAACGATTAGGCACAAGAAAAAAACTGAAACTACCGAATTGCAGACTGTTCCGTTGAAACAATGTGCTAAAATCCATCACAATGCCTGTAATCCGGAGGTTCCTTTCTAAACGAAAATCGTAGACCGACATACAGGGTTGTCCATATTCGACGGACCCATCTGGCAACGCCATAATTTTTGACAGAGATGTCACATCGCTCAATGACATACCGAGTTTGAAGCGTCAGTCCAAGCAGAGTTTTACCATGAACCAATACACGCCACGCGAGCGCTCTGAAATTTACATTCAACAGAAGAAGTCAATTGTTATTAATTGTGCTTTTAAAACATTAAAAAATGTGAGAAGTGCGCCTTCTAAGAACACCATTAAGCGTTTATACGAAAATTTTTCGACTGGTAAGGCTCTTTCAAAACATCTCAAACTCAAACGCCATATTTTTTTAATTTTATTGAATGAAAGCAAAAAATGTCGGAAACAGCATCAAATTTTAGAATAAGTATAAATTTGTTCGAATTGGTCACCTTTGGCACGAATTATTGCCTTCAAATGGCGAATGAAACCGTCACACATTGCCCGAATGTTGCTCTGCGGTATTTTGGACCATTCCCGGTGAAGCGCTTGCTTGAGGTGATCGACACTTTGGTATTTTTCATTACCAACCTTGCTTTCCAAAATACTCCAAACAAAATAGTGCAACGGATTGGTATCCGGAGATTTTGGTGGCAATTGTGCGCTGGAAATGAAAAAAGCGAGGAATTTCATTTTGTAACCGCGTGCTGAGTGCAATAGTGCTGAGTCCTGTTGGAATGTCCAAGGTCTGCGGCCAATATGTTTGCGTGCCCAAGGCTTTTATATACTCTAGAATATTTTTGCGATAATATTCGGCATTTATTCTGATGCCACTGTCGATTAATACGAGCGGAGAGATGCCATGGGCTGTTATGGCGGCCCATACCATATCCATGGCCGGCGCTTGAGTTCTGATGGCTAATCGAAGGAGCACATTTCCAGCTGACCTCTTTGGCATGTAAACACGAATGTTTTCTCATCGGAGAAAACCAAATTCGCAGTGCAACACTGTCGGCCAAGCAAAGCAACTCTATAACTCTTTTGAGTCTATTTTCTTTCTGTTGCGGTGTAAGTTCTTGCATTTTTTATTTTCCAAATGGAATATTGCGATATGTTCAGCTCACGAGTCATTTTTCAGCCACTGCGACGCGGTTTTCGATGAAGTCGTTTCTTTATTTTCGAACCATTTCTGCTGATGTTGCTATTTTCTTCCGTCCACTTCCTTGACGTCGGGCTACGCTACCTGCATCACGGTAACGAGCGATGGAACGAGACACAAAAGATCTATTCACATTTAAATGCTGGAGTGCTCTAACGACAGCTACTTGGGTTTTCCCAACCAAATATAAAGAAATCACACTATCACTCTGAAATTCCATCACGAATAACTTTTTTCTGGAAAAGTCCCACCATATTGCTTTTGTACGCTTGTAAACAATATAGTGAGCTGTCACTGGAATAATTTGAACAGCTGTCGGACGAGTGGCTTAGTAATGACAGCAGTCTGAAGTTAGTTGCTGTTTTTTTCATCTCACCCTGTATATATACATATAGTTAAATTTGGATTATAAAATACGGGCACCTGGGTCTATCTCACCCAAACAAAATAGAAAAATCCCAAAACAGATTTAAGCTAACTTTGAATAACCAAATTACCAAGACAGGAGGTTTATTCTGACCTTATCATGCTCGTGACAACAACGGAGGAGTTGCAAAGTTTTAAATTGTAAGATTTTTATAGGCAATTATGATCACCTCCTCGAAAGATAATTCGTTCTGGAGCCTTATCACATCAGTTGTTTTATTCATTGTGCGTCCCGTTCAACCTTTTGTTGAAAGTAAACGTTTTTTAAATCAATACCATAATCGATCAATAGCCCATTTCATTTACCGAAACTACCTTTTTTTTCAAAAAGTAAAAAAGGTCCAATGATCCGGCCGAAACATTTACCGCGCCAAACAGTAACACATTGATATGCGTCATTTTTTGTTTTAGACTTTCGAAATAAAAAGGGCCTCATTTATTAAGATACACTTTCGATACAATTCTGGTTTATTGTCATGCATTTCAAAGACCCAATAGGAAAGACACTGTGGTGTTGATGATAGCCCAAATTCTGCTCTAATTCCAACCGAACTTTTTGAACCGACAAGGTCTTAAAGACTTAAAAATGCTAAAGTTTTGCGAAATTAATTGCAGATTTCCACCATTTTTGCAGTTATACTCTTCATCTTGAAAAGAAAGGTATATTAAGGTTGTCATTCCGTTTGTGACATCCCTAAATATTCGTCGTAGACCCCACAAAGAATATATATTCATGAGCAGCATAAAATTGTAAGACAATATAATGATGACCGTCTGTCTGTTGAAATAACGATACAGCCCACATTATTGGACGTAGAGCTTCAAAATTTGGCAGAACAGTTTGTATTATGTCTAGTTGGATGGTTTGCAACATAGCAGTACCTCCCGATATTCGGTATTTTCATGATTTTCGACATTTTTTTTTTGCGGATATATCTAAAAATTGGTATTTTTTTAGGTCATAATGGGTTCCAGCTGCGGTGGTGAAACATAATATGTAAACGTCCACGTTTTTGTAAAGCCCCCACATAACGGTACCTCCCGATATTCGGTATTTGGATGATTTTACCCACATTTTTCAATGGAATTGTCTGAAATTCTACACAAGGAGTTATTTATGAGTACTTTACCCTCTGAAGGAGAATTGTCTATATAGGTCCACGATATCGTATAGCCCCCATATAACGGTACCCCTGTATATTCAGTATTTTGATGACTTTAGCCACACTTTTCAATGGAATTGTCTGAAAATTCTCACAGAAGTTCCTTGTGAGTACTTTTTCCCCTTAAAGAGAGTTATCTTTATTATCCGTGATATCGTATAGCCCCCATACATCGGTACCTTCTGATATTTGGTATTTTCATGACTTTCACCACATTTTTTTCGCGGAATTGTCTAAAAATTGGTATTTGAGGTCATAATGGGTTCTAGCTCCGGTGGCGAAACATAGTATGTAAACCTCCACATTTTTGTATAGCCCCCATATAACGGTACCCCTGTATATTCGGTATTTTAATGATTTTTTCCACATTTCTCAATGGAATTGTCTGAAAACCCACACAAGGAGTTCAATGTGACTACTTTATCTCCCCATATAACGGTACCCCTCGATATTCGGTAGTTTGATGTTTGTTTGATGATTTTGATGGTAGTTTGATGATTTTAGCTACGTTTTTCAATGGAATTGTCTGAAGTTCTACCGATCCCCCCCCCACCCCCCCTATTTGGTATTTTGATCACGTCATCGTATAGCCCTCATATAACGGTTCCCATTCGAGCGGTTATATTCATTATAAATTTTCTATTGAACTTTTCTTTTAAAAAATAATCAAACACTTCGCCATTTTTAATTTTCACAAATATTATTTATCAATATTTCAGCCAACAAAATATTTAAAGGATTAACATAAGTAAATGCTTACATAACCTTAATTATTTCTCATTGTGTTCCGAACATACTTATGTTATTTGATTAAAAATTACATTACATTTCATTTTATTTCATTTCCATTTCAAGTTATGCGTTTCATCTTTGAGTAGCATCTCTTCGCAAGAAAGAAAATCTCATAATAACATCGATGTGTTATTCCTTTTCCTTTCTTTTTTCAAAACATTAACAATAACAACTTCTATCAATACGAAATGAACACACACAAAAATGATGTAATTTTATGAAAAGAACACACATTACATTATGACGAGTGGCAACAGTGGTCGGCTGGGGTGTTATGGAGGGCATGTGAAATAAGAATTTTAGGAAAGGAAAAGGCGTTTTCCTCCATCTAGAATGTAAAATAAAAAAAGACTGCAACCAATTTCACACTGCTGTCATTTCTGTAACTGTTGTCCGACAGCTGTTAAAATTGTTCCGGTGACAGCTCATTATATTGTTTACAAGCGTACAAAAGCATTTTGGTAAGAATTTTCCAGAAAAAAAAATTATTAGTGATGGAATTCATGCGTGATAGTGTGATTTCTTTATATTCATCTGGAAAGCCACAAGTGGCTATCGTTAGGGCACTCGAACATTTAAATGTAAATAAATCTTTTGTGTCTCGTACTATTGCTCGTTACCGTGATACTGATAGCGTAGCCCGACGTCAAGGAGTTAGACGGAAGAAAACAGCAACATCAGCAGAAATGGTTCGAGAAGTAAAGGAGCGACTTGATTGAAACCCGCGTAGCAGTTGCCGAAAATGGCTCCTGAGCTGAACATACCGCAATATTCCATTCGGCAAATTTTGAAAAATGAGCTCGGGTTAAAGCCAAAGGTGACCAATTCGAACAAATCTAAACTTATTCTAGAATTTGATGCTATTTCCGACATTTTTATCTGTCTGTCTGTTGTACGTGAATGGGCCATGTAGGTCCACGTTTTCATATAGCCTCCATATAACGATACCTCCCGATATTCTGTATTTTGATAAATTTAGCGACATTATTCACCGGAATTGTTTCAAATGTGGTATTTGATGTTCGAATTGGATACTACACCCTAAGACAGAAAATTGTCTATGCAGGTCCAGGTCTTCGTATAGGCCCCATATATTAGTACATCCCTACATTCGGTATTTTGACGATTTTTGGTATAATACCCACCGAAATTGTTTGAGATGTGGTGTTTGAAGTTTGTAATGGATGCTACAGCCTGTGACAGAAAATTGTCTATGCAGGTCCAGGTCTTCGCACAGCTCCGATATAACGGTACCTCCCTATATACTATATTTTGTTGATTTTAGCTACATTATTCACCGTTTATTTCAAGTTTCGAATTTGAATATGGTAATGACTTATGACAAACAATGCCTATGTAGGCCCACGTCGTATACACCTCAATATAACGGCTATAATTGGTATTTTTAAAATTTTAATGATTTTATTTTCTGAAAATTTCCAAATTCGTTCCAAATGGTGGAGGGTATTCGGCCCAGCCGAACTTACTACTCTTTGACTTGTTTTGCTTTTATTCGATTATTTGTTGCAATTTTTTGTTTATTTCATCCTGTACTGGAAAACTATGGTTTGAAAATTGTTCGGTTACAATATTTTTTCCGCGAACATTCTGCCGCTGTAGTTATTGCACACCCACCATCAAGGGTGGCTAAGATGAAACGCATGAATGTTATAATGTTTTGTTATTATCTTCATATTTTCTTTTTTCTCCTCGACGACTCTTCAATACTCGTATTTGCATGAGCACATCCACTCACTATCCACATTGGCATTATAGGAAATTAATGTGGCACACCGTCGTCACACAACAATGAAGTGGCACAAAGGACGAAGAGAGATCATAAAGAAACGCAAAACAACAATGCTCGGAATAAAATAAAATGAAATGGTATTGTTATTGTTGCATGGATGTTACACATGGATTATTAGGCCACATTTAAGCCATGTACCAGTTGAAGTGGCGGGTTGGAAGGTTGGGGATGATATTGTGATGTGTTGTTGATGTAATGACACTCACAACATGCCTACCTGAATATGGCTGACATGTGTGGCACTACAACAAAACAGGGATGTTTATTTTCCGTTTCGATTGCAGATTGTTGCAAAAACAAAATTACCTTTTTCTGATTGTTTAATTGTAATCACTTCTCACACCCCTTAAGCCGAACGATTACCTCAGAGGGACACTTTAGGGATTTCTTTTGTACTTTGGCAGCAAAATTAATAATAAATATTTATTGATCTGAGATAAAAATTAAAACGTATCAGAAATTGCTATTAGCTATTCATGGAATTATTATTGCTGCTTTTACCCAGGTTACTGAGAGCCAACAAATATTGCCTGAGGTGCATATTAAATCTAATGTCAATGCTAATATCCATGAAACCAATTGATTTCACAAAAAAAAGAAGCTCCAAAAGTCATCATTATCAATCTACAGGAATTGCTAAGAACTAGAAAAAGAGAAAGAAACGCAAAAAAAGAAACAACAAATGTTTACAGCTTGTCCATATGCAAACAGACAAATAATCACACACACACACCCACCCATATTGAAAGCAAATAATCTTCTTTTCTTGCTACCGTGTGAACGATATGGATGACCACATTGCGAGTCCAAATATACAGATGTGTTGGACATGGAAACATCTTTGACACTCGCCATTCACACACTCACTCACAACCAGACAAAGTCAAAGATAAATATTCGCACAAAGACATTTCAATTTTTGTCCTGTCAAATATCTTCACTGACACTAATCATTGACAGATTGAACTTTGTATATTAGGGCGGTTCCTTTCCAAGGAAGGACTTTTCGAACGACAATCATGGATTAGGAATTTTTACACCCAATAAAAGTGTATTTTTTAATGAATATTCTTGGTCCGAACAAATGTGGATTTTCGATAAAATTTTGAAAGGACATGAGACCCAAAAAAAACTTGGATTTTTCAAATCATTTTTGGAAGGACTCTTAGAACCAATAAACGTAGATTTTTTAAACAATTTTCACATTTAGATTTCTAAATCATAATTCTAAGGACTCCTAGACAAAATAAACGTGGATTTTTTAAATAATTTTTGCTAGGACCCTTAGGCCCGATGAACGTGGACTTTTTAATCATTTTTAAATAATTTTTGGAAGGACTCTTAGACCCAATAAACGTGGATTTTTAAAATAATTTTTGCTAGGACTCCTAGACAAAATAAACGTGGATTTTTAAAATAATTTTTGGAAGTACTCTTAGACCCAATAAACGTGGATTTTTAAAATAATTTTTGCTAGGACTCCTAGACAAAATAAACGTGGATTTTTAAAATAATTTTTGCTAGGACTCCTAGACAAAATAAACGTGGATTTTTAAAATAATTTTTGCTAGGACTCCTAGACAAAATAAACGTGGATTTTTAAAATAATTTTTGGAAGGACTCTTAGACCCAATAAACGTGGATTTTTAAAATAATTTTTGCTAGGACTCCTAGACAAAATAAACGTGGATTCTTAAAATAATTTTTGCTAGGACTCCTAGACAAAATAAACGTGGATTCTTAAAATAATTTTTGCTAGGACTCCTAATAAACGTGGATTTTTAAAATAATTTTTGGAAGTACTCTTAGACCCAATAAACGTGGATTTTTTAAATAATTTTTGAAAGGACTCTTAGACCCAATAAACGTGAATTTTTAAATAACTTTTGGAAGGACTTTTAGACCCAATAAACGTGGATTTTTAAATAACTTTTGGAAGGACTTTTAGACCCAATAAACGTGGATTTTTTAAATAACTTTTGGAAGGACTTTTATACCCAATAAACGTGGATATTTTAAATAACTTTTGGAAGGACTTTTATACCCAATAAACGTGGATATTTTAAATAACTTTTGGAAGGACTTTTATACCCAATAAACGTGGATATTTTAAATAACTTTTGGAAGGACTTTTATACCCAATAAACGTGGATATTTTAAATAACTTTTGGAAGGACTTTTATACCCAATAAACGTGGATATTTTAAATAACTTTTGGAAGGACTTTTAGACCCAATAAACGTGGATATTTTAAATAACTTTTGGAAGGATTTTTAGACCCAATAAACGTGGATATTTTAAATAACTTTTGGAAGGACTCTTAGACCCTATACGTGGATTTTTAAATAATTTTGGAAGGACTCTCAGACCCAATAAACGTGGATTTTTAAATAATTTAGGAAGAACTCTTTGACCCAATAAACGTGGATTTTTTAAATAATTTTTGGAAAGACTCTTAGACCCAATAAATAATTTTTGGAAGGACTTTTAGACCCAATAAACGTCGATTTTTTTAAATAATTTTTGGAAGGACTCTTAGACCCAATAAACGTGGATTTTTTAAATAATGTTTGGAGGGACTCTTAGACCCAATAAACGTGGATTTTTTAAGTAATTTTTGGAAGGACTCTTAGACCCAATAAACGTGGATTTTTTAAGTAATTTTTGGAAGGACTTTTAGACCCAATAAACGTGGATTTTTAAATAACTTTTGGAAGGACTTTTAGACCCAATAAACGTGGATTTTTTAAATAACTTTTGGAAGGACTTTTATACCCAATAAACGTGGATATTTTAAATAACTTTTGGAAGGACTTTTATACCCAATAAACGTGGATTTTTAAATAACTTTTGGAAGGACTTTTAGACCCAATAAACGTCGATTTTTTTAAATAATTTTTGGAAGGACTCTTAGACCCAATAAACGTGGATTTTTTAAATAATGTTTGGAGGGACTCTTAGACCCAATAAACGTGGATTTTTTAAATAATTTTTGAAAGGACTCTTAGACCCAATAAACGTGAATTTTTAAATAACTTTTGGAAGGACTTTTAGACCCAATAAACGTGGATTTTTAAATAACTTTTGGAAGGACTTTTAGACCCAATAAACGTGGATTTTTTAAATAACTTTTGGAAGGACTTTTATACCCAATAAACGTGGATATTTTAAATAACTTTTGGAAGGACTTTTATACCCAATAAACGTGGATATTTTAAATAACTTTTGGAAGGACTTTTATACCCAATAAACGTGGATATTTTAAATAACTTTTGGAAGGACTTTTATACCCAATAAACGTGGATATTTTAAATAACTTTTGGAAGGACTTTTATACCCAATAAACGTGGATATTTTAAATAACTTTTGGAAGGACTTTTAGACCCAATAAACGTGGATATTTTAAATAACTTTTGGAAGGATTTTTAGACCCAATAAACGTGGATATTTTAAATAACTTTTGGAAGGACTCTTAGACCCTATATACGTGGATTTTTAAATAATTTTGGAAGGACTCTCAGACCCAATAAACGTGGATTTTTAAATAATTTAGGAAGAACTCTTTGACCCAATAAACGTGGATTTTTTAAATAATTTTTGGAAAGACTCTTAGACCCAATAAATAATTTTTGGAAGGACTTTTAGACCCAATAAACGTCGATTTTTTTAAATAATTTTTGGAAGGACTCTTAGACCCAATAAACGTGGATTTTTTAAATAATGTTTGGAGGGACTCTTAGACCCAATAAACGTGGATTTTTTAAGTAATTTTTGGAAGGACTCTTAGACCCAATAAACGTGGATTTTTTAAGTAATTTTTGGAAGGACTCTTAGACCCAATAAACGTGGATTTTTTAAGTAATTTTTGGAAGGACCCTTAAACCCAAAGATATGGATTTAAAAAAATGGAATGATATTAAATGATTTTTTTCTTGTTTTTTTTTTTAATAATTATTTAAAGGACTCTTAAACCAAAAATATGTATTTTTTTAAACAATTTTTGGGATGACATTTAATATATTTTTGGTAGTTTTTAAATGACTATGATGACGACCTCCTAGACCCGATATAAAGAACTTTAAAATGATATTTAAAATGCCTCCTTGACGGAATAAACGTGGTTTTTTATTTATTTTTGAAAGGACTCCTAGAATTGAAATAAAGGATTTTAAAATGAATTCCTTTTTGAATACACCCCAATACATGCAATCAATAAAGTGTCACCAAATGCTGGTAATTCTACAACACCAAGAACAAGTAGCGTTCCATTCACACTTCCCCTCGCTGTAACAATACCATCGGACAGCGTCGTACAATCCTATCCAGAGTAAGAGAAGACATCAGAGAGGGAGAAAAAACGCCAACAACCAATTGACCAAACAAACGTTTATTGGCCCAAAAAAATCCAGTACAAAAGGAAAAAAGCAAACGAAATTGAAATCTAGTAGAACCGACAGAGAGACTGACAGACAAGTGGACATTGGATAGACATATCACTCCATTCGTGGCGTTCTGAAGGAATTCCAGTGATGTTTCCGGTTACCATCGATTTGTTGTTCAAACGGCTGAGTGACACATTCTGTGAATTGTTAACGCCAATGCCAATACAATTTCTGGTCAAACAGACTAATACATCAAACGTATCTTAGATTGTTCACACAGAATGAAAACACACGTGTACAAACAAGAAAAACACAAATAGATGCAGACAGGTGTTGCACAAGGAATGTGGATTTTAGATTATATGTTTCAAAATTTGGTTGGGTATGAAAGGGATTTTTGGCTTAGAATTGGGTAAAATGTCTTTATTTTTTGGTATGAGAAAATTGTTAAGAATATTTAAAAAAAAAATGTTAATTAGTATTTAAGCTAAAATAATTGTATTATCTTCTAACGAAAAAATACTCGGAATATTCAAATTTTACAGTTGGACGATGAGCAATATATGGTAGATGTGGTATCATGAATAATCACGAATATGTGCGGATGTACATTTTCAGTCCAAAAATGTATTTAGTTTCATTGTACAATTGGAATATTTAACAAAATGCCTTTAAATTACAAACATTACATTGCACAATAAACCTGAAATCGGGTAAAAAATACAGGGTGAGATAAAAAAAACTGCAACAAATTCAAACGCCATAATTTTAACATATTTTTTTTTTTTTAATTTTATTGAATGAAAGCAAAAAATGTCGGAAATAGCATCAAATTTTAGAATAAGTTTAGATTTGTTCGAATTGGTCAATTTTGGCACGAATTATGACCTTCAAACGGCCGATGCTCTGCGGTATTTTGACCCATTTCCGCCGAAGTGCTTGCTTGAGGTAATCGACACTTTGATATTTTTTAGTGCCACCTTGCTTTCCAAAATACTCCAGACACAATAGTCCAACGGAATGGTATCCGGAATAATCTTATTTTCTAACCACTCTTGGGTGGCGCGTGCTGAGTGCGATGTTGCTGAGTCCTGTTGGAATGTTCAAGATCAGCGGCAAAAATGTTTGCTTGGTCAAGACGTTAATACACCCTCCAGAATATTTTCGCTATAATATTCGGTATTTATTCTAATGCCACGGTCGATTAATACGAGCGGAGAGCGACCATCGGCTGTTAAGGCGGCCCACACCATCACCATGGCCGGCGCTTGAGTTCTGGTGGCCAACCGAAGGTGCACATTTCAGCTGACCTCTTTGGCAAGTGAATACGATCATTTTGTTTGTTTACAAACTGCTGGACAACGAATGTTTTCTCATCGGAGAAAACCAAATTCGGGTGAACACCACTTTCGGTTAAGCGAAGCAACTCTTTAGCTCTTTTGAGTCTATTTTCTTTCTGTTGCGTTGTAAATTCTTGCACTTTTTGGAATTTCAATGGCTTTACCCCGAGGTGATTTTTCAATATTTGTTGAATGGAATATTGCGATATGTTCAGCTCGCGAGCCATTTTTCGGCCACTGCGATGCGATTCGATCAAGTCGCTTCTTTACTTTTCGAACCATTTCTGCTGATGTTGCTGTTTTCTTCAGTCCACTGCTATGACGTGGGGCTACGCTACCAGTATCACCAATATAACGAGCGATGGTACGAGACACAAAGGAGTTATTCACATTTAAATGCTGGAGGGCTCTAACGATAGCCACTTGTGGTTTTCCAACCAAATATAAAGAAATCACACTATCACGCTTGAATTCCATCAAGAATAACTTTTTTTTGGATAATTCTCACCAAAATGGTTTTGTACGTTTGTAAACAATATAAAAAGCTGTCACTGGAATAATTTTAACAGCTGTCGGACGGCTTAGAAATGACAGCAGTCTGCAGTTGGTTCGATTTTTTTCATCACACCCGTATATGAATGTGCACATTTATCAATTGCCTTTGTCCTTTCTATATGTTAAGGTAATAATACGATTGATTGGCCTCTTCAAATAAGAGTATTTACCACAGCAATTACAATGTCTAAGGGCACACAGCAGGCTACATGATGTCCTAAAGTCAAAATATCAATTTTGGAATGCTCTTCACTGATTGCCCTTCACTCTATATTAGGTTTAAAGTTCAAATGTGTGACAGCATAACCGCAAAAACCAATGACATGATCCTATTTCTTTGACCAATTCGGTTGTCCTTGGCAATCTTTCAAATGAGCTAATTTGCCACACAAGTAAATGGACCAGAACCGAATGGGAATTGGTCTTTACCCCATGAATGTGTCATCAACCACACTTGTAGTCAAATGTGGTGTTAGTGGATAGTATATGTGTACATGTGTGTTGCGTGTAAACGAGCATAGGGGAAAAATCTGAAATTTGAGGTAAAATTCTAGAATACGAGAAGGAAAATTTTACATATATTTTCATATACAAAATAAGAAAAAGAAATCAGTATAACAAGTTACAATTGAGGGAGGTGACCATAAGAAACATGTATCTGAACTTATTTACAACGATCGTCAAGTTGTGGAGAAAATGGAACCGCTGCTCAAATACGAGATGAAAGTAAATCTTTAACCAAAAGAATTTTAAATGACGGAAAATGTTTCTAAAAATCAAAATAATTTGTTTCTTTGTCCTGCCTGCCTGCCTTGCAAAAAATATATTTAAGGCCTGTTTTTGTACGACAATACGAAAGTGAATGCGAAAGTAAAATACCATTTTGTTAATATAATATGTTAATATTCTCGTATTTTTTAAATTGAAGTCCGAAATTTAAAAATACATTTGGAATTGTGTTTTTAGTTCGCGTTCGTCAATATTTAATAATCTTTAGAACTTTTCAATTTTCTTTAAGAAACTTTCCCAAGGTTTTCCTAAGAACCGAATTATAAAAGAAAAAACAAACGACACCACCTACGAACAACAATTACAATGCCATGAATTCAATCCTTTGCCATCTGATCTCTGTCCTTTGTTTATTTTCGTAGAATGCGCCAGCCATCAGTAATGCAGGAGAAGCTATGTCGCTGCCACCAGCTTATACAACAATAACGGACGTCACATATTTTCCATGAAATGCCGGTAATAAATCTTTGCCCTGATACTTTAAACAATGATAGGCTACGAATGTATTTTGTTTGTTCTGTTCTCTGCTAACAAAACCTTTAGATTTATAGATTAGATAAACGTTACGTTGTGTTGTGCAAAAACATAAAAAGGGATATATCACATTTATCAGTTTCCGCTCTGTTTGATGGTTTGTGTGCAATACACTCGAAGAAAAATATAAGTTAAGGAACCAAAAAAAAAAATTAACTGAAACTCTTAAATATGCAATATATATACAGGGTGAGATGAAAAAACTGCAAACCAACTTGAGACTGCTGTCATTTCTAAGCCACTCGTCCGACAGCTTTTAAAAAATATTCCAGTGACAGCTCATTATATTGTTTACAAGCGTACAAAACATTATGGTGAGAATTTTCCAGAAAAAAAAATTATTCGCGATGGAGTTTTTATATTTGGCTGGAAAACCACAAGCGGCTATTGACTGGTAACGTAGCCCCACGTCATCGAAGTGGACGGAAGAAAACAGCAATCTCAGCAGAATTGGTTCGAAAAGTAAAGAAGCGACTTGATCGAAACCCGCGTCGCAGTGGCCGAAAAATGGCTTGTGAGTTGAACATATCGCAATATTCCATTCGGCAATTATTGAAAAATGAGCTCGGAGTAAAGCCATTGAAATTCCAAAAAGAGCAAGAACTTACACCGCTACAGAAAGAAAATAGACCCAGAGCTAAAGAGTTGCTTCGCTCAGACGAAAGTGGTGAACTGCCGAACTTGGTTTTCTCCGATTAGAAAACATTCATTGTCCAGCAGTTTGTAAACAAACAAAGTAGCTTAGCCCAACGTTAAGGAAGAGTTCGGGGTAAAGCCGAATTTGGTTTTTCCGATGAGAAAACATTCGTTGTCCAGCAGTTTGTAAATAAACAAAATGATCGTGTTTACTTGCCAAAGAGGTCAGCTGAAAATTTGCTCCTTCGTTTGGCCACCAGAACTCCATCGCCGGCCATGGTGATGGTGTGGGCCGCCATAACAGCCGATGGTCGCTCTCCGATCGTATCAATCGACCGTGGCATCAGAAAAACTGCCGAATATTATCGCGAAAAACCCTTTGGAACGCAAACATTTTGGCCGCAGACCTTGGATATTCCAACAGGACTCAGCACCATCGCACTCAGCACGCGCTACCCAAGAATGGTTACGAAATGAGGTTCCTCGCTCCAGCGCACAATGGCCACCAAATTCTCCGGATACCAATCGATTGCACTATTGTGTCTGGAGTATTTTCGAAAGCAAAGTTGGCATTAAAAACTACCCAAGCGCTTCGCCGGGAATGGGCCAAAATACCGCAGAGCAATATTCGTGACTATTTCATTGGCCATTCAAATCTAAACTTATGATATTTTTTGCTTTCATTCAATAAAATTAAAGAAGTAAAAGTTATTGCGTTTTACTTTGTTGTAGTTTTTTATCTCACCCTATTCCATCCGATTTGGTGTTTAAGTTCCCCACATTCGCAATATGCATTAGACAACAATAATATTTGGTACCCGATATATTATAGAGTTCAGAAATACCATATCGTGGTAAGTGTCCAGATATGGCTATAGCTCCCATAAATATATTTCATACGATTTGGTATTTAAGTCCCTAACATTCGTAATATGCATTCGACAACAATAATATTCGGTACCAGATACCATATACAGCTCAGAAATAAATGTATTAAATTTTGTCAAGATCGGCACAGATTTAGATTAACTCCCATATATATACAAATGGCTACAACATAATATCTTCATACGATTTCGGTTTAAGGGTGCACCAAATGACCAATATCTGTTCAAAAGTCTCGGGTTTTGGTACACCCGACCGAATTCAGTCTGGAAGCAAATACTTTGAATGTGGTGAAAATCGTTTCAGATATAGCTATAGCTTCCATATGTATGTTTCATCCGATTCGCTGTTCAAATCCCTTAGGTTCGTAATATGCATTCGACAAAAATAATATTTGGTACCAGATGTCTTATAGAGCTCCGAAATACCTTTGCCAAATTTTATCTTGAACGGCTAAGATTTGGATATATCTCCCAGATATATCCTCAATTGTGCTAATAATGTCTAATATCAGCCCAAATGGATTGAATTTCGGGACGCACGTTTCTATTTTGTGGAACTCGGCTTCGACATATATTTTTATACCCTCCACCATACTATGGAGGGTATATTAACTTTGTCATTCCGTTTGTAATTCCTCGAAATACTCATGTCAGACACAACAAAGTATATATATTCTTGATCAGCGTAAAATTCTAAGTCGATTTAGCGATGTCCGTCCGTCTCTCTGTCTGTCCGTCTGTCTGTTGTAATCACGCTATCTTTCGAACGAATTGAGATAAATGGCTAAAATTTTGCACACAGGTTTATTTTTACAGTAGGCAGGTTAAGTTCGTAAATGGGCCATGTAGGTCCACGTTTTCATATAGCCCCCATATAGCGGTACCACCCGATATTTGGTATTTTGATGATTTTAGCGACATTATTAATCGGAATTGTTCAAAATTTGGTATTTGAAGTTCGCAATGGATACTACAGCCTACAGCCCGGTACCTCCCTATATTCGGTAGTTTGGTGATTTTAGCGTCTTTATTCACCAAAATTTTTTCTAATTACGCATTTAGAGTTCGTAATGGAAACTCCAGTCTGTGACAGAAAATTGTCTATGCAGGTCCAGGTCTTCGTATAGGCCCCATATACCAGTACCTCCCTATATTCGGTATTTTGACGAGTTTAGGTACAATACTCACCAAAGTTGTTTGAAATGTCGTATTTGAAGTTCGTAATGGATGCTACAGAATATGACAAAAAATTATCTACGCAGGTTCAGGTCTTCGCACAGCTCCGATATAACGGTACCTCCCTATACTCTATACTTTGATGATTTTAGCTACATTATTCGCGTTTATTTCAAGTTCCGAATTTGAATTTGGTAATGACTCATTACAAATAATGCCTGTGTGGGTCCACGTCAAATAGGCACCAAAATAACGGCAATATTCGGTATTTTTAAAATTTTACCAATTTTTTTCAGGATTTTATTTCCAAATTCGTTCCAAATGGTGGAGAGTATTCAAAGTTCGGCCCGGCCGAACTTACTGCTTTTTAACTTGTTTTAATATAATCCCTCTCGAAGTGATATAATGCACTCTGTAGCAATGTTATTTGGTATTGGATTAATATATCTCCGTCACATTTCGTGAAAATTGATTCAGAATTGGATATGCCTCCTATATATAAGTTCCATCTGAAACCAAAATATATCTGCTCTAAAGACAAATGTTGATTTTATTTTCAAATAATTTATTTGTTACGGGAGCTCTACTAAATAAGCATAGTGGTGTTGGGTATCATATAGTTGGTCCCACCTGACTTTTGACCTTTCCTTACTGGTTTGATTGTATTGTAATTCCTTTTTGATTACAAAATTTCAATATTCCAACTTTAACTAACCATTTTTTTTTTTTCGAGTGCAAGCACACTAACACATGCAACATACATACACATATGAATTGTTGCTATAACTCTTTCTTTATTCCAATTGGAGACACAAGATTTTAAATAAGCCATAAAGCTAATATTTATTTGTGTGTGTGTGTGTGGGTGTGCCTGCCTGTTAACAACAAAAAACTAAAGAAAGATATAAATCAAGAGTGTCTAAACGGCTTTAAACGGCTTTTTAAAATTATTTCAAAAATATCCCATAACCTAATTCTTTTCAAAAGAAACATAGTATTTCCTTCAAGAGAATGTTATAAAAATGGCTACACATAATCACCCTTATTCACATATTCCGATTCAATTTATTTTATTTTTTTTTTTTTTTTGTTTCTACTTCCATCTAATCTTATTTTCTACAAAAAAGCAAAAAAAAAAAAAAAAAGTTTGTCATTTTCTTCCTGTTTAAGGTATGCTGTTGTTGTTGTATATGACTGGCTACCTTTTGATCCGGTGATAAACACAAGTGTGTCTGTGTGCTGTTTCCTAGTCATCTTCATTAACGTATTGTTTTTAATAACTTTAAAAGCTACTTCTTCCGAGAGAAGAAAAATCAAGAAAAAAATAGAAAATAAGATTCTTTACCTGTCTAGGGGTTTGTTTTACGCAGTAGATTAAGGCCTACAAGTCCACTCTTGCATATAAATGATTAAATTCAGTTCTTTGTTTTTTAAGGCATAGATTTCTAAGAAGGACACAACATAAATGACTTAACAAGCTCTTTTGGTCGTCATTTTTATTTACAGTTGGTTCTGGATAATTGTAATCCTGAAAGGGAAATGAAAACATACATTTGATAAATAGTAAAAAAGTCCTTTCAGTGTCCTAGGAGTGAAGCGTTGCTTTATTGATGCTATTCCTCAAGGGGTCTTTTGTTCAGGTATTTCGAAGATTTGTCGATCGTTTTCGAACTTTCCAGAGACCTTCAAAAATGATTCAAAAAGTCTATAATGACCCAGATTTGAACATTCATTTTAATTTTCAAACAAGTAAAAAACATCAAGTTCGGCCGGGCCGAAATTTTAATACCCTCCACCAAGGGGTAAATGATTCATTACACCCACAAATACCAATTTGTATACCCTCCACCATTAACTTTGTCATTCCGTTTGTAACACCTTGAAATACTCATGTCAGACCCAACAAAGTATATATATTCTTGATCAGCGTAAAATTCTAAGACGATTTAGCCATGTCCGTCTGTCTGTCTGTCCGTCCGTCTGTCTGTCTGTCCGTCTGTCTGTTGTAATCACGCTATCTCTCGAACAAATTGAGATAGAAGGCTAAAATTTTGCACACATGTATATTTTGCCAGTAGGCAGGTTAAGTTCGTAAATGGGCCATGTAGGTCCAAGTTATCATATAGCCCCCATATAACGGTACCTCCCGATATTCGGTATTTTGATGATTTTAGCGACATTATTCACCGGAATTTCAGTTTCAAATTTGGCATTTGAAGTTCGTAATGAATACAACAGCTTAAGACAGAAAATTGTCTGTGCAGGTACACGTCTTCATATAGCCTCCATATAACGGTACCCCCCGATATTCGGTATTTTGATGATTTGAGCGACATTATTTACAGGAATTGTTTCAAATTTGGTATTTGAAGTTCGTAATGGATACTTCATCCTATGCCAGAAAATTGTCTGTGCAGGTCGACGTCTTCGTATAACCCCCATATAACGGTACCCCCAATATTCGGTATTTTGATGATTTTAGCTACATTACAAACCAATTTCTGTTCAAGTTTTGCATTTAAATATTGTAATAACTAATGACAAAAGTTGCCTATGCAGGTCCACGTCGTTGTATAGGCATTCGGTATTTTTAAGATTTTAACAGAATTTTTAACGGATTTATTTTTTTAAACTGCCAAATTTGTACCAAATGGTGGAGGGTATAAAAAGTTCGGCCCGGCCGAACTTACAGCTTTTTTTACTTGTGAAAATGTGGCATTGTGAAAATGTGGCAAAAATCATCAAAATACCGAATATCGGGAGGTACTGCTATATGGGGCTATACAAAAACAAAATACAAATTTTTAAATAAATCCGTGAAAAAAGTGACAAAAACCGCTATATGGGGCTATACAAAAACTTGGACCTACACATACAATGTTTCGCCAACGGAGCTATAACCCGTTAGGACCCACAAATACCTATTTTTCGACAAATCCACGATGATATTTGGCAATAAACCATCAAAATACCGAATATTGGGAGGTACCGTTATATGGAAGCTATACCAAAACGTGGACCTATACATACAATAATTCGCCACACGAACTTGGACCCATTACCTACAAATAATTATTTTCAGACAAATCCGTGAAAAAAATGTGGCCAAAATCATCAAAGTACCGAATATCGGGAGATACCGTTCTATGGGGACTATACCAAAACGTGGACAGATATATCTCATTTTCAATAGCAACCGTCCTAGACACAATACAAATCATTTTGCTAAATTTTGACGCTCTACGTGAAATAATGACAGACAGACTGTCGGCCATCGTTAAATCGACTTAGAATTTTATGCTGATTACGAATATATATACTTTATGGGGTCTACGACGAATATATAGGGATGTTACAAACGGAATGATAAAGTGGAGGGTATAAAAAAATTGTCAAAATCTTCCCATTTCATTTACGTAGAGTTGACTGTACTTACCACAATTTTTTTCTTGTCATTTCACTTATTTTGTACCCATTTCTGCAGACACCCGCCAAAGATGATGAATGCACGTTTTCCTTTGGTCAGGGAGGAGGGGGAGGTTTGTTTGCATTTGTCCCCCGTGTTTACATTAGGAAAATTAAAAAGTTTATAAATGGAATTTAAATGTCGCCTTCAAACAATTTTTTTTGGTAGAATTCCCAAAAAAAAAAGTCGAGCCGCTAAATGTTTATTAGCATCCAGACAAAAAGAAAACATTTAGCTCGGCAAATGAAGATAAAGACAACATTTTAAGTTAATCAATTGTGATGACTTTGTCATTTACACCGGCGACTACATCTCGTCTAATGGAAAATTTTTCATTTCGTTGACCTTCTCAGAAATAAATATTTTATTGAAATGAAAAATTATTTAATTTCTTTATAATTAATAGGAATATTAAAGAAAAATGTAGACTTGTGAAGGTAGTAAAAATCAAATTTAAAGAAGGTTCTTGCCAAAAAGATGACCTCGCCATGTACCAAATCCATTTCTTAATTGTAAAACCAGGTTAAAATATATCAGTCGGTTTTGCCGACAGATGTTTGATTATTCAAATGTATTTTGACTTATGTAATGATTATTCAAATTGTTGACCCTCTATGGAGTAGGTTCTGAATCTATGACCTCTTCGTATCGAACCTAAATAAATATGATATAAATATTGTGACGTGCCAAATTTGGACTATATTGGTTATTTCCTTCACTTTATATGAAACACGTGTTAACAGAAAATGTTCAACTATACGTGAGGTGCCGCATATAGTCGTCCGAACTATTCCATTTTCATACTTTATCTAACACAGAAAAAATTACAAGAAAATCGAACGTTTATATCCAATCTTATGCGAAATCATAAAATCCATATTCATTTGAGGTTGCTTGTTGTGAAAAATTATTTAAATAATACACTTTGTTGGTCCTTGAAAAAAATATTCAAAAAATCAACGTTTGTTGGTCCTTGAAAAAATAATATTTAGAAAATCCAGGTTTGTTGGTCCTTGAAAAAATAATATTACAAAAATCCAGGTTTGTTGGTTCTTAAAAAAAATAATATTTAAAAAATCCACGTTAGTTGGTCCTTGAAAAAAATATTATTTAAAAAACCCCCGTTTAGTGGTCCTTGAAAAAATATTACTAAAACCACCGTTTGTTGGTCCTTGAAGAAAATTTTATTTAAAAAATCCACGTTAGTTGATCCTTGAAAAAAATATTTAAAAATCATCGTTTGTTGGTCCTTGAAATAAAATTTTTTAAAAAATCCACGTTTAGTGGTCCTTGAAGAAAATTTTATTTAAAAAATCCATGTTTAATGGTCCTTGAAAAAAAATTATTTAAAAATCTACGTTTGTTGGTCCTTGAAAAAATATTATATAAAAAACCCCCGTTTAGTGGTCCTTGAAAAAATAATATTTAAAAAACCCCCGTTTGTTGGTCCTTGAAAAAATATTATATAAAAAAACCACGTTTGTTGATCCTTGAAAAAATAATATTTAAAAAACCCCCGTTTGTTGGTCCTTGAAAAAATATTACTTACAAACTACCGTTTGTTGGTCCTTGAAAAAATATTACTTACAAAACTACCGTTTGTTAGTCCTTGAAAAAATATTACTTACAAAACTACCGTTTGTTGGTCCTTTAAAAAAAATTATTTAAAAAATCCACGTTTGTTGGTCTTTAAAAAAAATATTTAAAAAATCCACGTTTGTTGGTCCTTGAAAAAAAATTATTTAAAAAATCCACGTTTGTTGGTTCTTGAAAAAAATTATTTAAAAAATCCACGTTTGTTGGTCTTTAAAAAAAATATTTAAAAAATCCACGTTTGTTGGTCCTTGAAAAAAAATTATTTAAAAAATCCACGTTTGTTGGTTCTTGAAAAAAATTATTTAAAAAATCCACGTTTGTTGGACCTTGAAAAAAAAAATTATTTAAAAAATCCACTTTTGTTGGTCCTTGAAAAAAATTATTTAAAAAATCCACGTTTGTTGGACCCCGAAACAAAAAATTATTTAAAAAATCCACGTTTGTTGGTCCTTGAAAAAAATATTATTTAAAAAATCCACGTTTAATGGTCCTTGAGAAAAATATTATTTTAAAAAATGCACATTTGTTGGTCCTTACAAAAAAAATTATTTAAAAAATCCACGTTTGTTGGTCCCCGAAACAAAAAATTATTTAAAAAATCCACGTTTGTTGGTCCCTGAAACAAAAAATTATTTAAAAAATCCACGTTTGTTGGTCCCTAAAAAAAATATTTAAAAAAACACCGTTTGTTGGTCCTTACAAAAAAAAAATATTTAAAAATCCTCGTTTAATGGTCCTTGAAAAAAATTTTATTTAAAAAATCCACGTTTAATGGTCCTTGAAAAAAATATTATTTAAAAAATCCACGTTTAATGGTCCTTGAAAAAAAATATTATTTTAAAAAATGCACATTTGTTGGTCCTTACAAAAAAAATTATTTAAAAAATCCACGTTTGTTGGTCCCTGAAAAAAAAATTATTTAAAAAATGCAGACTTGTTGGTCCCTGAAAAAAATTATTTAAAAAATCTACGTTTGTTGGTCCCTGAAAAAAATATTTAAACAAATCCACGTTTGTTGGTTCTTTAAAAAAAATATTTCAAAAATCCACGCTTGTTGAAAAAAATATTCTTTGAAAAATACACATTTAAATAGTCATAAAATAAATATCCCATTAAAAACCCCTCGTTTTCCTTCGAGACGCTTTCGTGGCTTTATTATGAAATATAAATTAGACTGTTAAACTCAAATAAAATATATATTTTTCTTTAAATGCCAAAATAATATTTATTATTACTGAACCCTGTACTTAGTTTGTGGGTACCACTGTGACTCCAATCGTGTTTTCCTGGAAATAAACTATTTAAGTTTGAAGCACTACAAAATATTTTACGAAGGATACATATTTAATAAATTGCCCTCGTTTAAACTTTAAAAAAATCCTACAGATTTAGGACAGACTAAAAAATTTACCTAGTATTTCTGTTATTAAACAAAATTACAGGGTGAGATAAAAACAACTGCAACAAAGTCAAATGCCATAATTTTCACATTTTTTTTTTTTTTTTAATTTTATTGAATGAAAGCGAAAAATGTCGGAAATAGCATCAAATTTTAGAATAAGTTTAGATTTGTTCGAATCATGAATTATAGCCTACAAACGGCCAATGAAACCGTCACACGCTGCCCGAACGTTACTCTGCGGTATTCTGGCCCATTTCCGGCAAAGCGCTTGCTTGAGATGAACGACACTTTGGTATTTTTTATTGCCAACCTTGCTTTCCAAAATACTCCAGACACAATAGTCCAACAGGTTGGTATCCGGAGATTTTGGTGGCCATTGTGCGCTCGAAATGAAGCGAGGAACCTCATTTTGTAACTATTCTTCGGTGGCTATGTGCCATGGTGCTGAGTCCTGTTGGAATGTCCAAAATGTTTGTGTGCCCAAGGTTTTAATACACCCTCCACACCCTCCACAATATTCTCGCGATAATATTCGGCATTTGTTCTGATGCCACGATCGATTAATACGGCGCTTGAGTTCTGGTGGCCAACCGAAGGCGCACATTTTCAACTGACCTCTTTGGCAAGTAAACACGATCATTTTGTTTGTTTACAAACTGCTGGACAACAAATGTTTTCTCATCGGAAAAAGCCAAATTTCGCCCAAGCGAAGCAACTCTTTAGCTCTTTTGAGTCTATTTTCTTTTTGTTGCGGTGTAAGTTTTTGCACTTATTGGAATTTCAATGGCTTTGCCCCGAGCACAATTTTTTTCAATATTTGCAAAATTGAGCCATCGAGCCATTATCGGTCACTGCGACGCGGGTTTCCATCAAGTTGCTTCTTTACTTTTCGAACCATTTCTGCTGATGTTGCTTGTTTCCTCCGTCCACTTCCCTAACGTCGAGCTACGCTACCAGTATCACGGTAACGAGCAATGGGACGAGACACAAACGATTTGTTCTCATTTAAATGCTGGAGTGCTCTAACGATAGTCACTTGTGGTTTTCCAGAGGACCGAGCCATGCCCAACTGCTGAGAACGGCGTTTTTGGGATGTTCTTGGGGACCTCTCAACACCTTGGTCGACTTTTATATGGCCTCTTCGGATTAGAAAGAGCATTAATAGTCGAACATTTTTCGTATAAACGCTTAATGGTGTTCTTAGAAGGCGCACTTCTCACATTTTTAAATGTTTTAAAAGCACGTTTAGTTTTCACAATTGACTTCTTCTGTTGAATGTAAATTTCAACTATTTCAGAGCGCTCGCGTGGCGTGTATTGGTTCATGGTAAAAATCAGCTTGGACTGACGCTTCAAACGCGGTATGTCATTAAGCGATGTGACATCTCTGTCAATAGTTATGGCGTTGCCAGATGGGTCCGTCGAATATTGGCAACCCTGTATAAAGAAATCACACTATCACGCTTAGATTCCATCACGAATAAATTTTTTTCTGAAAAATTCTCACCAAAATTATTTTGTACTCTTGTAAACAATATAATGAGCTGTCTCTGGAATAATTTTAACAGCTGTCGGACGAGTGGCTTAGATATTACAGCAGTCTGAAGTTGTTTGCAGTTTTTTCATCTCATCCTGTAGTAATGTTCCTACTTCATTCAATACCAGAGCACTCCAATCATTACACAAATTGAGGAAGATACATTTATATTTTATGTCTATTTATTTTTAGATTAATTTAATGACAGAAATGTACCTTTCCACAAAAAAAAAAAAAAAAAAAAAATACGATAATAGATTAATTTCAAATTACCTTCCGTTGTGGCGGCATATTGATACGACGACTGCGTGAAATGGAGGTAAGATCTAATTTGATATTTTCAAACCACCATTACAAATTAAAAAGATTGTATAAATTAGTGAGTGGAAATCTTCTGATGTCAAACACTACCATTAAACCATTATCCAATTCAGTCATTACAGCATTGGCTCATTCTATCGTTCATTCATTTGCTCAATCTTCACATTTACGGCATTTACAAAATCTGCGTGGTAACGAAATCAACAACCACTGACTGCCATCAACAGCCAGTCAGCCAACGCAGCAGTCATTCAGTCATTCACCCTCCTGCCACAGCAGTAAACTGTTGCTTTTCAGTCATCGTCATATCAGCAACAGCCGCATCGGTTCTATTTGATGATTGTTGAATGGCTGTCGTTGTTTTTGTTGGCGTTGCCGTTACTGTTACAACATTACGCTTACGCCACACGCCTTATGCAAATGATGTTCGATTGAAATGAACGTTAATTAATTGAATTCATTTGAATTAAGATTTCCCATTCGTTCCGTTGTACGGCAAATTTGCCATACCTGAACAATATATCCGATTCTGAATAGAGGGAATATTATTCAATGATAAGTAATAACATCAGACGAATAATGGCCAAAAGAGAAGATGTTCAAATGGCAGTTAGCAGCTAGCATAGCAGGAAGCCGGAAGCCGGAATGAAGGCGCAAAACAGCAGATGGATGATGGCAACAAATTATTGGGGGATTGACACTATAATCAGAGTTCTTAACATTCGGCAATGGAACATTTAATTATTTAAGCATTAAAGCATTTAAATAATAGCTGGAGAATAATCGGTGTGCAACATTCGTTTTAATACTTAAACTGAGCAGCTATTATACGATAGATTGCGGGGAACACAAATGAATCGGTGAAGAAGATATTTATGGGAAATAATTCCAGTGGTTTTCTGCTACCATAAGATAACATGTGCTAAAGTTTGTTATTACAATGTTTAACTATCTATAGCAATAATGCCTTTGAGAAAAAAAGGAGTACTGTATCTAAGACAAAAATTGGTAAGATCTACTCCTACCGAACATCTGAACTTAAGCAAATAAGCCTGTAAAATAATTAATTTTCAATAATTCATAATTCAAAATAATTCCATTAAATTTTGATCGAATTTGTATAATTTTAACATTAACTTTCGCTGCTGTAATTATACCCTCAGTCATATGGAAACAAATGGTATATATCATTTGATACGGCCATAAAGTTCCTTCTAGAAATAACGGTTTTAGGTCTCTTTGGACCAAACCCGTTTCAGGACATTTGGATTAATCTAAAATCATCATCAATCATTAAATTAATCTAAAAATAAATAGACATAAAATATAAATGTATCTTCCTCAATTTGTGTAATGATTGGAGTGCTCTGGTATTGAATTAAATGAAGTAGGAACATTACTACAGGATGAGATGAAAAAACTGCAAACAACTTCAGACTGCTGTAATATCTAAGCCACTCGTCCGACAGCTGTTAAAATTATTCCAGAGACAGCTCATTATATTGTTTACAAGAGTACAAAATAATTTTGGAGAGAATTTTTCAGAAAAAAATTTATTCGTGATGGAATCTAAGCGTGATAGTGTGATTTCTTTATACAGGGTTGCCAATATTCGACGGACCCATCTGGCAACGCCATAACTTTTGACAGAGATGTTACATCGCTTAATGACATACCGCATTTGAAGCGTCAGTCCAAGCAGATTTTTACCATGAACCAATACACGCCACGCGAGCGCTCTGAAATAGTTGAAATTTACAAGAAGTCAATTGTGAAAACTCAACGTGCTTTTAAAACATTAAAAAATGTGAGAAGTGCGCCTTCTAAGAACACCATTAAGCGTTTATACGAAAAATTTTCGACTGGTAAGGCCCTTTCTAATCCGAAGAGGCCATATAAAAGTCGACCAAGGCGATCGGCCGAGAATATCGCTGCCGTACGAGCCAGTGTTGAGAGGTCCCCAAGAACATCCCAAAAACGCCATTCTCAGCAGTTGGGCATGGCTCGGTCCACTTTACAACGGATTATTCGCATTGATTTGCATTTGTTCCCGTACAAAATTCAATTGACGCAAAGAATGTTGCCTGCGGACAAGCCTCGTCGATTGGAATGTATATAGACAGGGTGAGATGAAACAACGCCACTCGTCCGACAGCTGTTAAAATTATTCCAGTGACAGCTCATTACATTGTTTGCAAACGTACAAAATCATTTTGGCGAACATTTAAAGAAAAAGTTGTTCGTGATTGAATTCAAGCGTGATAGTGTGATTTCTTTATATTTGGCTGGAAAACCACAAGTGGCTATAGTTAGAGCACTTCAGCATTTAAATGTGAATAAATCTTGTGTGTCTCGTACCATCGCTCGTTACAGCGTAGCCCGACGTCAAGGAAGTGGACGGAATAAAATAGCAACATCAGCAGAAATGGTTCGAAAAATAAAGAAGCGACTTGATCGAAACCCACGTCGTAGTGGCCAAAAAATAGTTCGTGCGCTAAACATGTCGCAATATTCCATTCGACAAATATTGAAAAATGAGCTCGGGGTAAAGCCTTTGAAATTCCAAAAAGTGCAAGAACTTACACCACAACTGTGTACCTTCAGTTGGCCACCAGAACTCAAGCGCCGGCCCTGGTGATGGTGTGGGCCGCCATAACAGCCGATGGTCGCTCTTCGCTCGTGTTAATCGACCGTGGCATCAGAATGCATGCCGAATATTATTGCGAAAATATTCTGGAAGACGTGTATTAAAGCCTTGGAGACACAAACATTTCCAACACGACTCAGCCCCATAGCACTCATCACGCGCCGACCAAGAATGGTTAAAAAATGAGGTTACTCGCTCCATTTCCAGCGCACAATGGCCACTAAAATCTCCGGATACCAATTCGTTGGACTATTATGTCTAGAGTATTTTGGAAAGCAAGGTTGGCACTAAAAAATACCAAAGTGTCGATAACCTCAAGCAAGCGCTTCGCCGGAAATGGGCCAAAATACCGCAGAGCAACATTCGGGCAGCGTGTGACGGTTTCATTGTTCGTTTGAAGGCCATAATTCGTGCTGAAGGTGACCAATTCGAACTAATCTAAACTTATTCTAAAATTTGATGCTATTTCCGGCATTGTTTGCTTTTTACTCAATAAAATTAAAAAAAAAAACTATTAAAATTATGGTGTTTGACTTTGTTGCATATTTTTATCTCACCCTGTATATCCTCTCTAGCCATATGACTGACGGTGTGTAGAAGATAGTTAGGTATCATTGCAAGCAATTAATTTTTTGGTCAATTCATTACTTGCATTTTCAATTTGAATTCAATATTAGCTAAATATCTTACAAAGGCTATGTTAAAGATTACTCAACGACATGGTGGGGAATATGAAGACACAAAAAATACACTTAATTCGATTTGGCAAATGCTGCATTTAAATTGTCTTTCATTCTAGCTTCGATATAGCTGTAGTAAAAAGGATATCCTTTTTGTTTAACGCAATCACTTTCCTCATTTAATTGTTTTTTTTTTATTGTTAGCAAGCAACAGTTGTTGGTAATGACCGTTGATGCTGCTTGCAGTCAGTCGTAGAAGACAGCATTTAAACAAAAGACGCTCATTGCTAGTTTACTGTAAAATAATTATGTTTGGCAACTTTGTTACTTTCAGTTTGGGACGAGAGCGAGAGTTTTAATTTGTGTTTAAATAATGATAATTACTTTTTCATACCTAGAGAATTGAGAAAAGTAATTATGCTAAATTGAAATCATTATTAACTAATGACGATAATAGAAATTGCAGAAAGATGGTGTTTTCTATTTGCAAGAATTTAAGGACATAATATCCAAACTGTGGTCAGGATATTATGACTTTGTGCATTTGTGTGTAACATAGAGAAGGAAGCGAGATAGACCCATAGTTTTTTTGATGATCTGCAAAGAATCACATTCTGAGTCGATTTATGAATATCCGTTCGTCCGTCTGTCTGTCCATGTATTTAGATATAGCTTCCATATACAGGATGAGATAAAAAATAACTGCAACAATGTCAAACGCCATAATTTTTACATTTTTTTTAACTTTATTGAATGAAAGCAAAAATAGCATCAAATTTTAGAATAACTTTAGATTTATTCGAATTGGTCATCTTTGGCACGAATTATGGCCTTCAAACGGCCAATGAAACCGTCACATGACGCTCGAATGTTGCTCTGCGGTATTTTAGCCCATTCCCGGCTAGATTGAGGTGATCGACACTTTGGTATTTTTCAGTACCAAACTTCTGGTGGCCAACCGAAGGTGTACATTTCCAGCTGACCTCTTTGCAAGTAAACACAACGAATGTCTTCTCATCGGAGAAACCCAAATTCGGTGAAGGTTCTTGCACTGTTTAGAATTTTAATGGCTTTACCTCGATCTCATTTTTCAATATTTGCCGAATGGAACATTGCGATGTGCTCTGCTCACGAGCCATTTTTCGGCCACTGCGAGGCGGGTTTCGATCAAGTCGCTTCTTTAATTTCGAACCATGTTTGCTGATGTTGCTGTTTTCTTCCGTCCACTTCCTTGACATGGGGCTACGCTATCAGTATCACGGTAACGAGCGATGGTACGAGACACAAAAGATTTATTCACAAAAAGGTTCGACCGATATCTAACGTCTTCAAACCATATATTGGATGTTTGGATGTGAGAAACTTAAAGAGAATCGGATTTTATGAGCGTTTTGTTATTCAAAATGTGTCCCCTTTGTGACGGAGATACTAGAAGAAGTGGACCGATATTTACCAGATCATTTTAAAGTAAAAACACGGAGATGTGCGAAATTTGAAGACAATCTAACTCTTATTGTACATTTTATAAGAATATAGTTGTCCAAAATGTTGTCGCTTTGTGGTGGAGGTATCGATGTTGTCCATTTTGACACTAACAACAAGTTAAAAAGCAGTAAGTTCGGCCGGGCCAAACTTTGAATACCCTCCACCATTTGGAACGAATTTGGAAATTAAAAAAAAATAAAATCCTTAAAAAATTCCATTAAATTTTAAAAATACCGAATATTGCAATATTGTTCGCCATTAGACTTTACCATATTCAAATTCGAAATTTGAAATAAACGGTGAATAATGTAGCTAAAATCATCAAAATATCGTATATAGGGAGGTACCGTTATATCGGAGCTGTGCGAAGACCTGGACCAGCATAGACAATTTTCTGTCACAGGCTGTAGCATCCATTACGAACTTCAAATACCACATCTCAAACAATTTCGGTGGGTATTGTACCTAAAATCGTCAAAATACCGAATATAGGGAGGTACTGATATATGGGGCCTATACGAAGACCTGGACCCGCACAGACAATTTTCTGTCACAGACTGTAGTTCCCATAACGAACTTCAAATACCAATTTTGTTCAGGTGAATAATGTCGCTAAAATCATCAAAATACCGAATTTTGGGAGGTACCGTTATATGGGGGCTATACGAAGACGTGAACCTGTACAGACAATTTTCTGTCATATGCTGTAGCATCTATTACGAATCTCAAATACCAAATTTGAAGCAATTGCGGTGAATAATGTCGCTAATATCATCAAAATACCGAATATCGGGAGGTATCGTTATATGGGGGCTATATGAAAACGTGGACCTACATGGCCCATTTACGATCTTAACCTGCCTACTGGAAAAATAAACACGTGTGCAAAATTTTAGCCTTCTATCTCAATTCTTTTGAAAGATAGCGTGATTACAACTGACGGACAGACAGACAGACAGAAAATCGACTTAGAATTTTACGCTGATCAAGAACATATATACTTTTTTGGGTCTGACATGAGTATTTCGAGGAGTTACAAACGGAATGACAAAGTTAATATACCCTATATAGTAGGGCATAAAAAGATTGAGATTTTAAAAGTTTGCATAAAATTGAATGATTTTTTCTTGTTCTATAGGGTAAATTTTTAAAAACAACAATAATGGAATCAAGCCTGACCCTTTTTGCAACAACAACATGCTATGACATCCCGAACAAACAAGCCAACACTGTTCTAAATATTTCTCTCAACCAGAAATCTGGGATGAATATGAAATTTATTATTTCGCATAAAATTGGATATATCTCTTCGATTTTGTTGTAATTTTGTCCATACCATACGAGGGAGTTGTCCTTGATAATTGAGGATCCTAGTTAGTATATGGATAGTAATATTCGTGTCAATTCATGGCCTCAGGGTAACCTGTCTTTTTTTGCACAAAAATTGAACTCTTTTAATTGCTTGAGCAGCTGTGTGTTGTCTTTACTTCGATGGCAATTGGAAGCCCTTTTCCCAAAAAGCCATTATTCTGATTTTCTGACTTGGAATATATTTCCTGATAGAATTCATTAAAGATGCAGCAGTCTCTCATTACATCACCCCTTCCATTTAATTACTCATCATGACTTGCCATTTTACTAATTAATATAACCCATAGGGTATATTACAAGGACTCATAAGGCCACGTGATGATTGTTGATGAATTAATATAAATTAAATATAATTTTAATTTTGCCACATTGCTGACACAATATTTGTGCCATTAACAAATAACCTAAATAATATTATTTTATGCCACTCATTGTGGCCATGACGAAAACACACAAAAAAAAACATCCACTCTCAGCACCTGATGACCGAGTCTCCGCCTCCCTTGACAAGGCTATACTTTTATTAATTAGTTGAGGAAATGTGCTTACCATTGGGGAATTGATTTGTTAATTTATTAATACATTTATTAATTTATGCCTTCGATATAATTACAACAAATATTATTCTTTGCTTGCTTTTCATTTCCTTAAGGTTATCAATTTCCTATTCCCACTCCTAGTGCTCTTTTTTCCAGAGGGAGTAAAATTTCGGTGGGGGATGATAAGAGGAAAGGCCAAGTGAGTTGTCCTGAGCTTTTTGTAGCTACACAAATGCTTTTTTTCTATGGGTTAATCAGTCAAATCTTAAGTCAAGTGATAAATGCTATTGAATTGCAAATGACTGTAACGACCGCCCTTTTTGCTATGCTGCTTAAAGTTGGCTGCCGTTTCACATTAACATTGTCAAGTACTCATTGGGCATTGGGTTGGCAAATTTTGTGGCTATGCGGTCGATTTACAATAATGGCCAAAGAATTTGTCCAATTAATGGCAATTACTACTTAAGGTGGTAATCTGATTAACCTGCATTAACCCTCGCCCCGCCAACATTAGGCGTATTAATAAATGTTCGCATCTTGTTGTTGTTCCTCATTAATTAACCATCACAAATTTGGCCAGGTTACCTGAGTTAGTGAGTGGTAGTGATGGTAACATAAATAAGATTTTAACGACGGTAACTGTAGCTAAGTTTTCATTTAAAATCGATGGCATATTTGTAGAAACAATGCCTCATTTCTTATGTAAATGATATGTAACGCAGTTGCGACCCTCATCACCGACGTCTTGACCAATTAATTGATATTGAAAAGCCGGACGTGAAGTATTTCAAAGGATGCGGTCCAATGACAAACTCCATTCAAATATGAAATTTTATTAAAGCATTCACATAAGTTGTAAAGCCGATAAGCCAACCCCGTCTTCATTTTATTTAAGGGATAATTAATTTGCAATTCATTCCATTTGCGTTGAATTAAAGAGATTCCATTGTGATACCTATTCATTGCATTTGAGTTGAAAGAAAAGATTGGATTTTATAAAACTACTATTAACTTTAACTGGTCGTAATACAACACAAATGAACAAGTTATAAAGTATCAATCAATTTGCCGAGCCCATTCATAAAAAATCACTATTCTTGCACAGAAGTCCCCAAAATGAATTTTTAATAACAAAATGCACAATTTTTTGATATATGGAAGTTTTAATCAACTTCTAATGAAATCCATAATTTCTCGATAAGAATTTCTTCAAAAATATTCGGCCAACATTCAAAATTTTGGAGACAAATTCCTTCCTCTCTTCCTTTATAAGAAGACCTTCCTGTCTTCTTTTATAGGAAGACCTTCTGGTCTTCTTCTATGAGAAGACCTTCCGGTCTTCCTCTATGAGAGGACCTTCCTGTTTTCTTCTATGAGAAGACCTTCTGGTCTTTTTCTATGAGAAGGCCTTCATGGCTTCTTCCATGAGAAGTCCTTCTGGTCTTCTTCTGTGAGAAGACCTTTTGATCTTTTTCTATGAGAAGATCTTCTGGTCTTTTTCTATGAGAAGACCTACTGGTCTTCTTCTATGAGAAAACCTTCTGGTCTTCTTCTATGAGAAGACCTTCTGGTCTTCTTCCATGAGAAGATCTTCTGGTCTTCTTCTATGAGAAGACCTTCTGGTATTCTTTTATGAGAAGACTTTCTTGTCTTCTCCCATAAGAAGACCTTTTGGTCTTTATCTACGAGAAGACCTTCTGGTCTTCTTCTATGAGAAGACCTTCTGGTCGTCTTCTATGAGAAGACCTTCTGGTCTTCTTCTATGAGGAGACCTTTTGGTCTTCCTGTATGAGAAGACCTTCTGGTCTTCTTTTATGAGGTGACCTTCCTATCCACTTCTATGAGAAGACCTTCTAGTCTTCATTTATGAGAAGACTTATGAGCGTCATGATTTCTTAAAAAGATTGACCCGTTGAGAGCGAGGTACCAGAAATCGAGGATGATAGCTTGAATCCATGCATGTAGCTTGAAAAGTATATATATATATATGTATGATATATATGAGATTGACCGGTTGAGAGCGAGGTACCAGAAATCGAGGATGATAGCTTAAATCCATGATTGTGGCTTGAAAGGAACATATATATAATTTTTTTTGCTTGGATGTCCATAAAAATGTTTTTTTTTTTAAATTCAAAAATTAATAGGCCACTCAATGCCCTTGAGAAAATATTCTTCAAACATTCTTGTTAAAAGCTTCGATGGTATTTGAGGAGCTATTTTTTAAAAATCGACGCGAAAAGGTCCGTATAATATATTTTCTAAATCAATATTATAACTTGGAAGTATTTGAATTTATTAATTTAATATTATTAAATTAAACAAATTATAAGCAAGTTTCTAGAAGAAATGGAAGACAGGTCTAATTCCTTCATTGATCAAGATACTGATACTACTGGGCTTTGACAAAATATTCCTAAATATTCCAGGTTGACAGTGGTTTCCTGGTGGATTAGAGATCTTTGAAAAAAATTTTAAAAAATCCACACTGATGACTTGACCTTTATTTTTAATTTCCTCGTAGTTTGGAAGGTATAAGGTAAATTATTTTCTACGGAAATGTTGGCATTCTCTAGGGGATATTACCCATCTCCGAACTCGATCTAAATTTGGTAAAAAAAATTACAATATTCAAAGTTTGGACCAAATCGGATACTTCCTTCGAGAGTAATCACGCGCACCAGCCAGACAGACTGACGGACAGCCTAAGACGGACTCCAAATGTCCTGAAACGGATTTGGTCCAATGATATCTAGGGTTCAATAATAATAATAATATAATAGTCTTTGATATATAGCCTCTGTAGTCATATGGCTAAGGGTATAAAAATCCATGCAAGGTATTTATAATTTTTATCTTAGAGGTCCATAAAAACAAAATCCAACCTTTAAGAATTATTCCTAAAATATCGACGCTGATGAAAGTTCCCATGAAAATATTTTCAAAAAAATCAGTGTTATAACTTGGAAGATCCTTGAAAAAAATATTTGAATTTCAATTTAGATAGAATGGTTAGATTAACCTACATATATTCAACTCACTTCAATTTAATCTAAGTAGTCTATCTGAATTGAAACTTAATTTAATTTTTATACCCAGTAGAAGGGGGAGACAGGTTTGATTCTTTCATTGATCAAGAGACTGTTTATTATAATCAATAGTTTATGTGGTCCTTGATAAATTGGGTGAACTTTGACAAAATATTCTTTGAAAAATCCTCGTTCGCAGTTCGGGTAGTCCATCAAAAATGTCTTCAAAAATCGATGCTGATAGTTTAGAATGTGATTAAAAACACATTTTTATAAAATCCACACTGCTGATTTGGATTGTTTCCTATATTTTTAATTTTCACGTAATTTGGAAGCTCCTTGAAAAATATTCTTGAAAAACCCACAACGATAGATTGGGTGGCCTATGATAAAATATTCCGAAACAATTAATGAGTATCAGTCGGTTTTGCAGACAGATTGATACCCTCAGCCTTTATCCCTTTATTAATATATATTTCATATGTTTTATTATTGTTCAAAATGTTGACCCTCTTTAGGAGAGCTACCAATGGAGTAGAACAATATAGAAGATAATAGAAGGAGTCGTCTAAGTTTGACAAAAATATTACGATGCACAAAGTTTGGACCAAATCGTATTCTCTCTTCGTGAGTTATCGTGCGCACCAGCCAGACAGACGGACATACGGACGGACATCGCTAAATCGAATCCAAATATCCTGAAACGGATTCGGTCCAAATATAACTAGGGTCTACAGCCGTTATTTCGATTAGCCACTTTTTGATTTCTTGATAAGTTGGAAAGATCTTAAATAATATTTTTAGAAAATGCTATCCAATTTATAAGCTCAGTGTAATGAGATTCCTTCCTTTAAAAAGAAACTGCTTACGGTAGTTACCCATTTGGTTGATAAGACCCCATCCCCTGTTTCATCAATGTCTCTAATGCTTACGCCATGTAGCCTATAACATATCCAACTGTTTTTTAGAATATGACGTACCCAGGCCCAAAACATTGGGTTTATGTAAAAAGTATCTAAGGATTGAGTAATGTTTCTAGGGGGGAACTGCAATGTCAATATATATGTTCATTTTATTGCTGAAATCACTCTTGATTTTTCATACCATCCCATTTGGTGCCAATCTCACATCGTTTGGGGTCTTATATATATTATAGACCTTTAATTTAATGGACTTTCTGAGCTTTCTAATTTTGTCTAAAAAATCCAACATTTGATTTCAATTTTGATAAAGAATCTCAAGATACTTGCTACAAATACGAAAGTATTTAAAAAAACCCAATCTCCAGGTTACTTACCTTGTCCATTGCCTTCTGAAACAATACCCATTGCTCATGGCCCACATACTTGTCACAATCTTATGCTCATTAGCCTCTGCAATGCTCCAGAACTGTTGAACATCATTGCTGGCCAATTCATTTGCCATTTGCAAATTCGTTGTCAATTATCATTTCATTATTCCATTAGGTCTACGTGCAGGGACTCATAGGGCGGCAACATTGTCGGTCTAAGCTTGAATTCATAATGCAATTAATTATTTTTGTTCAATTAAAATTAGAAATTGGCAAATGACAAATAATATTGTACTTAAGAGCTTAACATGCACACGAGTACTTACACGCAGACATACGGAGGAAATTTTGTGTCTGTTGCATTGTTATGTATTGACAAGGGATGACTTGGTCTACGTGATACGTCATTGAAATCAATATATACACTAGAGTTGGAAATCTTTGCAATATTTTGAGATGGGAATTTTATTTAAAAATATTAAGTTGAATGTATGTATACAAAATATTATGGTATCCGCATATATAAGGACATTTCCTTGAATATTAAGATATTAGCACTTTCTCTGCGAAATTTTAGTGAAGTCTTCAGGTCAAAATTGAGATAATTGCTGCATTCGTGAACGTTTCCAAAATGAACAAGTACAAAAGCAGTAAGTTCTACCGGGCCGAACTTTGAATACCCTTCACCAAAAGGAACGAATTTAAAAATTTTCAAAAAATAAAAACAAACAAAAATCCGTTAAGGATTCTGTAAAAATCTTAAGAATGTAGAATCTACTGAATAACCGTTATATTGGGGTCCAAATCAAAACGTGGACGTTCTTAGGCAGTTTATGTCACCAAACTTGAAACAGCTCCGGTTAATATTTTCTTTCACAGGCTGTAGTATCCATGAATAAGTGGAAATACGAATACTATTCCGGTGAACAATGACGCTAAAATCAGTAAAATGTCGAATACAGGGAAGTACCGTTATATGGAGGCTTTACGAAGACCTAGACCTGTATAGGCAATTTTCTGTCACAGGCTGTAGTACTCATTACGAAGTGTAAATAGGAAAGTTGAAACCATTCCGGTGAAAAATGTAGCAAAAAGTTTCAAAATACCGTATATAGGGAAACTTTACGAAGACGTGAACCTCCATAGACAATTTTATGTTGCAGCCTGTCGCATCCATTACGAAGTGCAAGTACGAAATTTGAAACAATTCCGGTAAATAATGTAGCTAAAATTATCAAAATACCGAATATCGGGAGGTACAATTACAGGTTGAGATAAAAAAAACTGCAAGAAAGTTAAACGCCATAGTTTTATTTTTTAAAATTTTATTGAATGAAAGCAAAAAATGTCGGAAATAGCATCAGATTTTTGAATACGTTTAGGTTTGTTCGAATTGGTCACCTTTGGCACGAATTATGACCTTCAAACGGTCAATGAAACCGAATGTTGCCCGAATGTTGCTCTGCATTATTTTGGCCCATACCCGTCGAAGCGCTTGGTTGAGATGATCGACACTTTGGTATTTTTTAATGCAAACCTTTCTTTCCAAAATACTCCAGACACAATAGTCTAACAGATTGGTATCCGGAGATTTTGGTGACCATTGTGCGCTGGAAATGAAGCGAGGAACCTCATTTTGTAACCATTCTTTGGTGGCGCGTGCTGTGGTGCTGGGTCCTGTTGGAATGTCCAATGTCTGCTGAAAATATGTTTGCGTGCACAAGGCTTTAATACACCCTCCAGAATATTTTCACGAATATTTTCGACAATTACTGATGCCACGTTTGAATAATAGAAGCGGAGAGCGACCATCGGCTATTATGGCGGCCCACACCATCACCATGGCCTGGGCTTGAGTTCAGGTGGCCAACCGAAGGTGCACATTTTCACCTGACCTCTTAATTTTTATACCCTACACCACAAGGTGGTCAGGGTATTATGTCTTTGTGCATTTGTTTGTAGCAGGCAAAAGGAAACGAGATAGACCCATAGTTCCTTTTGATGATCTGCATAGCATCACTTTCTGAGTTGATTTATGCATGTCAGTCCGTCTGTCCATGTATTCTTGTGAACAAAATACAGGTCGCATTTATTATCCGATTGAAATGAAAATTTCCAAACAACATTTGTTTGGTCCAAGGACGAACCCTATTGAAATTGGAGATAAACGGTCAAAATTTAGATATAGCTCCCATATATATCTTCGTCCGATTTGCTTTTTATTGTGCACCAAACGTGTAATATCAGCCCGAATAATATGAAATTTTGCACATACAACCAAACTGAGCCTGAAAATAATTATGCCAAATTTGATCGAAATCGGTTCAGATATAGCTATAGCTCCCATATACATTGTTCATCCGATTTGTTATTTTTGTCCTCCGCAGCCGTAATATGCACTCTGTAACAACAATATTTGGGGAAATATATCAAATACAGCTCAGAAATACATTTGCTAAGTGTTATCGAGATCGGTTCAAATTTGAATATAGCTCTCATATATAACTTCGTCCGATTTACCTTTTATTGTACACCAAACGTCTAATATTTGCCTAAATGGGATGGAATTTGGCACATACGACCGAAGGTAGTATGCCAAATTTGGTGAAGATCGGTTCAGATATAGCTATAGCTCCCATATATACTGTTCATACAATTTGTTGTATTTGTTACCTACAGCCATAATATGCACTCCGTAACAACGATATTCAGGGAAATATATCAAATACAGCTCAGAAATATCTTTGCCAAATTTTGTCGAGATCGGCTCCGATTTGGCTCACATATATAAATTTATCCGATTTAAAATTAATTGTGCACCATATGGGCAATACAAGTCCGAATTTAGAAGATACAAATGCTTCGGCATATCTAGTCCTTTGAACTTTAAATTATAATTTTAATTATAGCATGTATGATTGAATTCTCCCATAAAAACTTTTAATTTTTATGCGAAGCTCTACTAAATTAGCAAAGTTATGTAGGGTATCATAAAGTCGGCCCGCCCGACTTTAAGACTTTCCTTACTGGTTCAATACTTCCCGAATGGAATATTGCGATATGTTCAGCTCACGAGCCATTTTTCGGGTTTCGATCATGTCGCTTCTTTATTTTTCGAACTATTCTGCTGATGTTGGTGTTTTCTTCCGTCCACTTCCTGACGTCGGGCTACGTTACCAGTATCACGGTTACGAGCAACGGTACTTTTTTTCCTGGAACATTCTCACCAAAATGCTTTTGTACGTTTGTAAACAATATAATGAGCCATCACTGGAATAATTTTAATAGTCGTCGGACGAGTGGCTTAGATATGACAGCAGTCTGTAGTTAATTGCAGTTTTCCATCTCACTCTGTATTTTGAGGTGTTACAACCAGAATTACTATCTTAATATACCCTCCATACTATGTGTGGATAATGAACTATTTAGGACATTCTCCAAATTTACCAATATTTTGTATGGATAAAAATTGTTTTACACCATCACAGACCCTGAAATCTTTCAAATTAAATGCTTTTGTCAGTGGAGAGGTGGAGTATCTTCTTCCTTTCTCTTCTGCCCAATAGACTCAAAATTGTACCTCAATATTTAATCTTAATAACAATAGTGACATTTTTGAGTCACAACATTTTTGTTTTCAAAATATTGTTAAATTTTAACTTTCACTGTTATCCGGTCGTTTCATGCCTAAGTGCATTCAAACATTTAGCGTAACAATGCAATTTCCGCTTTATGCATATAAATGCCTAGCTTCAAATCAAATTCAATACACAACCTCTATTACACACCTTCACGCACTCACACACAAACGTGCACACACACACATTCTTGAATATCAAATACCACTGTAAAGACCATCAAATAATATTCAAATCCACTGTGACACTGGACATCGTGACAAAATTCTTATCAGCTTAAGAAATGTAAATTTCAATTAAGGTTTTATTAAGATTTCATAAATACAAAAGAAGAAAATTAATTAATTTTTCATTACATGCTCAGTGAGTGGCGAGTGATGACAAGGACGACAACTAACTAACTCACTCACACACAGCCAGAGCCAGAGCCAGATCAACTCTCACGTACTCGATTTGTTAGGTGAACAACGCCCCAGAGGACAAGAATTGATAAACAATTGAAATTAGCATGATGTCCTTTTTTTCTATGTTGAAAAAGAAAGAAAAAAGGGATTTTTCAATTATAAGTAAACAAGACGAATTAATATTATTATTATTTACAGCTTACAAAGGTGAAAAGGAATTCCAATATAATTGTAAGTTAGTACCGTGGTTCACAAGGAACTATATCGTGAATAGGAATGTACATAAAGTCAGCATTTTCGCAGAAAATAATTTTCCGTATATAAGAGAAAGGATCATCGTATTTTCTCAAAAACTTTTCAAATACCATTATTTGTATCAGTGGTATACTGCGAAAATGAAAAATGTTATCATGTAATTTTAAATAATTATAATTCTTATAAAATGCGAACTAAGCATCTGATTCTCTTCAAAATTCACACACTACAATACAGGGTTTTTTTTTTTAAATCAAAGAAAAAATAAAAATTTGGCGGTTGGCAATGTTAATCATTTAATTTCTTCCAAGTAGATTTGTTTACATCAATTTTTGAATATGATATCTCTCAAATGGCAGCCTCTGGCGTTGATGACGTATTGTGCCCTTTTTGCTGCATTTTCCATCTTTTTTGCCAACATTTCGGCCGGAATAGCGGTTATTTCTTCACGAATGACAATTGACTTCTTCTGTTGAATGTAAATTTCAACTATTTCAGAGCGCTCGCGTGTCGTGTAAAAATCTGCTTGGACTGGTAAAAATCTGCTTGGACTGACGCTTCAAACGAGGTATGTCATTAAGCGATGTGACATCTCTGTCAAAAGTTATGGCGTTGCCAGATGGGTCCGTCGAATATGGGCAACCCTGTTTTTCTACTAACACAAGATCTGATGGGAAGATCTCAACATCGGTCTACTCATTCTTGCACTTCCCCCACAAAGAGTCAAAATTTTCAACAATCTATCTCTTATAATTTGCGAAACAAGACTTGATATATCTAAATATTTATCTAAACAAAGTCTGTTTTGAATATGGAATGTACCTCTAACACAAAAGATAATAATTATACACTCCACCATACATAGTATGGAGGGTATATTAAGTTCGTCATTCCGTTTGTAACTCATCGAAATAATCATTTTAGACCCAACAAAGTATATATATTCTTGATCAGCGTAAAATTCTAAGACGATTTAGCCCTGCCCGTCCATCTCTCCGTCTGTTGTAATCACGCTACAGGCTAAACGAATTAAGATAGAAAGCTAAAATTTAGTCCAGATCTCTCTTTTTTTCTGCAGGCAGGCCAAGTTCGAAGACGGGCTATATCGGTCCACGATATCGTTTAGCCCACATATAACGGTACCCCGTTATGTAATTGTCTGAAATTCTACCCATGGAGTTCTTTGTGAGTACTTTATCCCTTGACTGAGAATTATCTGTATAGGTCCACGATATCGTATATCCCCCATATAACGGTATTTCTTTGATTTTAGCCGTAATTTTCGACGGAATTGTCTAAAATTCTACACAAGGGGTTCCTTGGGAGCACTTAACCCCCTCAAAAGGGAATTGTCTATATAGGTCCAAAATATCGTATAAACCCCATATAACGGCATCCGCCGATATTCGGGATTTTGGTGATTTTAGCCACATTTTCCAATGGAATGGTCTGAAGATCCGCAGAAAGAGTTCCTTGTGAGTACTTTATTCATTGAAAAAGAATTGTCTATATAGGTCCACGATATCATATAGTCCACATATATCAGTACCCCCTGATACTCGGTATTGTGATGATTTTAGCCACATTTTTCAACGGAATTGTCTGAAATTCTACACAAGGGGTTCTTTGTGAACACTTTACGCCCTGACAGGGATTTCTCTATATAGGTCCATGATATCGTATATCCCCCATATAACGGTACCGCCCGATATTCGGTATTTTTATGATTTTAGCCACTTTTTTAAACGGAATTGTCTCAAATTCTTTACAAGGAGTTATTTGTGAGTACTTTATCCCTAGACATAAATTTGTCTATAGAGGTCCACAATATCGTTTATCCCCCCAATATATCGGCACCTTCCGAGATTTTAACAGAATTTTTAATGGATTTTATTTTTATTTTTTGAAAATGTCCTAATTCGTTCTAAATGGTGAAGGGTATTCAAAGTTCGGCCCGGCCGAACTTACTGCTTTTTTACTTGTTTTTATTAGCAATTATTCTTATAAAATTCGAACTAATTGTTCGCTTGTCTTTAAGTTGTGCACATCCCAATATTTGTATCAGTATAAGATGAAGCGGAATATTTCGTCCCACTATATCTGGGTACGCACGAATATTTTAACATTTTTCAAAAATTTTCACACATCTCATATAAAGTTAAGAAAGTAGTCGATATAGTCCAAATCTGGCGCTTTGCAATATTTTAATCAAAATTGTATCGGATATGCAATGGACAAAATTGGCCCTTTTCGTCAGAACCTCCCATAAAGGGCCAACATTTTCAATAATCATAACGCAAGCCAAAACGTGTTATAAAACGCACAAAGGTTGAGAGTATAAATCTATCAGTAAAACCGACAGATACTTTTTTACCCAACAACACTATGTGTTGGGGGTAGAGGGTGAGATAAAAAAAACTGCAACAAACTCAAACCCCATAATTTTTAAATTTTTTTATTTTATTAAATAAAAGCAAAAATGTCGGAAATAGCGTCAAATTTAAGAATAAGTTTAAATTTGTTCGAATTGGTCACCTTTGGCATGAATTATGGCCTTTAAACGACCAATGAAACCATCACACGCTGTCCAAATTTTGCTCTTCGGTATTTTGGCCCATTCCCGGCGAAGCGCTTGCTTGAGGTGATCGACACTTTGGTATTTTTTGGCGCCAACCTTGCTTTCCAAAATACTCCAGACACAATAGTCCAACGGATTGGTATCCGTAGATTTTGGTGGCCATTGTGCGCTGGAAATGAAGCGAGGAACCTCATTTTGTAACCATTCTTGGGTGGCTCGTGTTGAGTACGATTGCGCTGAGTCCTGTTGGAGGTCTGCGGCCAACATGTTTGCGTGTCCAAGGCTTTAATACACCCTCCAGAATATTTTCGCGATAATATTCGGCATTTATTCTAATACCACAGTCGATTAATACGAGCGCAGAGCGACGAACATCGGCTGTTACGGCGGCCCACACCATCACCATGGCCGGCGCTTGAGTTCTGGAGGCCAACGGAAGGTGCACATTTTCAGCTGACTTCTTTGGCGATCATTTTTTTTTACAAACAAAGACAAAGAATGTTTACTCATCGGAGAAAACCGAATTCGGCAGTTCACCACTTTCGGCCAAGCGAAACAACTCTTAAGCTCTTTTGAGTCTATTTTCTTTCTGTTGAGGTGTAAGTTATTGCACTTTTTGGAATTTCAATGGCTTTACCCCAAGCTCATTTTTCAATATTTGCCGAATGGAATATTGCGATATGTTCAGCTCACGAACCATTTTTCGGCCACTGCGACGCGGGTTTCGATCAAGTCGTTTCTTAACTTTTCAAACCATTTCTGCTGATGTTGCTGTTTTCTTCCGTCCATTTCCCTGACGTCGGGCTACGCTATCAGTATCACGGTAACGACCGATGGTACGAGACACAAAAGATTTAAATGCTGGAGTGCTTTAACGATAACCACTTGTGGTATTCCAGCCAAATATAAAGAAATCACACTATCACGCTTGTATTCCATCACGAATAACTTTTTTTTTGGAAAATTCTCACCAAAATGATTTTGTACGCTTGTAAACAATATAATGGCCTGTCACTGGAATAATTTTAACAGCTGTCGGACGAGTTATGTAAAAGGACGACTAAAGTTATGTAAAAGTAGTTTTTATATTGTTGCAGATTCAATCAGATGATTGCTTAAGTCAGGAGTATTCCCTCATTTTTCTGAACGTCAAATTTTATTATATTACAGAGAGTATTTGCAACATTTGCTGACTGCTTCCTATATGATATGAATAGGCATTATTAGCGGCATACGGAATAGCCCTCCTATAATTTATCTCAGAACAAAATAAACTGTTCACTAAACACCAAAATAACACCCTCATACAGAATATACAAAGTCCTCCTATGGGGAGCGTATGTAAATTAATATGTATATTCTAATTTACATAAATAAAATTATATTAAAAAACCAGTAAAGAAAGTCTTAAAGTCGGGCGGGGCCGACTTTATGATACCCTGTGCTAATTTACTAGCACTGTGCTAATTTAGTAGAGCTCCGCATAAGAATTAAAAGTTTTTATGGGAGAATTCAATCATACACGCTATGATTATAATCATTATTTAAAGTTCAAAGGACTAAATATGCCGAAGCATTTGTATCTTTTAAATTCGTACTTGTATTGCCCATTTGGTGCACAATTAATTTGAAATCGGATAAAGATATATATGGGAGCTATATCCAAATCGGAACCGATCTCGATAAAATTTGGCAAAGATATTTCTGAGCTGTATTTGATATATTTCCCTGAATGTCGTTGTTACGGAGTGCATATTACGGCTGTGGGTAACAATTATGACAAATCGGATGAACAGTATATATGGGAGCTATAGCTATATCTGAACCGATATTCATCAAATTTGACATACTAGCTTCTAGACTCAATTTGGTTGGACTAAATTTCATTCCATTTGGGCTAATTTTAGACGTTTGGTGCACAATCAAAGGTAAATCGGACGAAGATATATATGGGAGCTATATCTAAATTTTGACCGATTATCTCCAATTTCAATAGGGTTCGTCCTTGGGCCAAACAAATGATTTGTGCAAAATTTCATCTGGATAGGACAAAAATACATGGACAGACGGACGGACGGACAGACGGACGGGCGGACATGCATAAATCGACTCAGAATGTGATTCTATGCAGATCATTAAAAGGAACTATGGGTCTATCTCGTTTCCTTTTGCTGTTACAAACAAAGGCACAAAGACATAATACCCTGACCACCTTGTGGTATAGGGTATAAATATACGCAAAAAATTTTGAGTTTTTAATTCTCTTGTCCCCAACGAACCAATGTACCCTTAATACACAGCACGAACAGCATGAGAATTTGTCTATTCAATCTTCAACTTTGACCTAAGAAAAGAATAAACTTCCTCACAGCTTCCTTAGCTTATTATTAGCAATATGTTGCTATGGTTATAGCTTTCAAAAATCTCCAAAAAGAATGCAGAACAGCCACCATCCCCCACACCTTTTTTCTCCACTTGTAATTTTCATTCATGCAACACCTTTTACAGCTTCATTGTTCTCTCCATTGTTGAGGACATAATTAAATGCAATATTGATTTCCAACAGCAAAGCAAGCATCAAACGGCGATAGCACAATATTTTCATAACTTCAAGTTATTGTCGTTACGTTATACCAAAAACAAATCTTTGAAATGTAATAAAAATTTTATTTATAATCCACATAAAAGAAAAAAGGAAGAGCAATAATGAAAATCCAGCACCTGTTGTTTTTGTTGTAAGAAATTCCAAGAAAGAATATTATAACATATTGAAAACTTCTATCCCACTTTTAGGTAATAAAATAATTTGTGAAAATTTTATTTCACATTATGGGGGAGTCATAGCCATTAAATTCTCGCCGCATAGAATTTGTAAAGAAAAACTATTTGCGATAGGCATGACTTGTTCTATGCAGAGCATGAAAAATTGATTTTTAGAAAAAAAATATTTGGGCTTTATGTTAGAAGAAGAGACGCACATCACACATGCTTTCATATGAGCAAAGGAGATAAAATCTTTAAATGAGAAGATTCAAGTTATTGAAAACAATAAGAAAAAATTTACTTAGCCCATCTGATATTTAGAAAGTGGTTTCGCTCAGCAGAAGCGCACGAAAACTCTCGAATCGAGTATGCGTTTTGGCTTTAGACTTGAAATATAAGAACATTTTTATAAATCTTTGATAGCTCCTCCAAAATAGTTCAAAATGAAAAAAAAGTATTTGTAAATGTCATAAAGTATGAAATAAATGAACCATTTTCTTCAAACTTTACATTTCCATTATAGCTCAAGTTTGAATGTATTATATATCAGAACATTCTTTAGTTTGTACTTCGCGCACACAAATTAACGCATATATCTCATCCATAGCAAATATAGAATTCGACGTAGTCTTTGGGCACATTTCAATATTTATATCCGATTTAGGCTTTTCTTCTAACTTACCTCACCTCAATCGGTAAAGTGCAATAAATCGGAACACAATGAGAATATATCAATATACCCATAAATGATTAACATTTTGAAAATGTATAAAATTAACTTCACTTTCCCTGACTTAGAAACTTCCAATATTTCTACCGAAATTAGATAAAAGCTGCTGTAAAAAAGCATCTAAGTTCCACCGAGCAGAACTTTTTATACCCTCCACCATTTGGAAAAACTTGAAAAATTAAAAAAAGAAATTCCGTCCGAAAATACCGTTCAAATGCAAACTGTAATATGGGGGCTATACGAAGACTTGGTCGTACATAAGTAACTTGTGTCGTAGGCTTCCGAACTTTATATACGAAATTTGAAACAATTCCGGTGATAATGTCACAAAAATCATGACAATGCCGAATATCTGGGGGTACCGTGATATGGGCGCTATACTGAAACGTGGAAGAATTTAGATAATTCTCTTCTTCACAAGGAATACTTTGTGTAGATTTTAAATCAATTCCATTAAACAATTTGGCTGAAATATGAAAATACAGAATATCGTGGACCTATGTAGACAATTCTCTTATAGGGAATAAAGGAGTTACATGTGAGGGGTTTCAGACTATTCCCTTAAAAAATGTGGCTAAAATCAACAAAACGCCGAATATCGGGAGGAACCTCTTCCAGTTGGTATTCTTCTCTTCCAGACGAACGGACAGGCCTAAATCGTTTTACACTGCTCGAGAATATATATATATATATATATATATATACTTTGTTATGTCTAAAATTATTATTTCGATGAGTTAAAAATGGAATGACGAACTTAATATACCCTCCATACTATGTATGGTGGAGGGTATAAAAATTTTTTTTTTAATTCCTGCTTATGACGAATTGCGACAAAACTTCCTGACCAGGAGTCATGGATTTCCTCAAACAGATTCCAAAGACTTTATGGATTCTCTATAAATATTATTGAAGTACCTTGTCGATTTCTTATATATATATTTTTTTGAAGAAATTCCTGGCCAAGAATCGTGGATTGTTAAAAATATTTTTCAATAATTTCTTGACCAAGAATCGTGGATTTTTAAAGATATTTTTCAATGACTTCGTAGATATTTTTAGGGCGTTTTTCAAAAACTTGTCATAGATATAATAAAAAATATGTCTCAGGGACTTAAAAATATTTCTAAGAACTTACTTACAATCCGAGAGGCGCGCATTGTTTTAAAATATTTCTCGAGTATTTAATAGGTTTTTATACCCTACACCACAAGGTGGTCAGGGTATTATGTCTTTGTGCATTTGTTTGTAACAGGCAAAAGGAAACGAGATAAACCCATAGTTCCTTTTGATGATCTGCATAGAATCACATTCTGAGTCGATTTATGCATGTCCGTCCGTCCGTCTGTCCGTCTGTCCATTTATTTTTGTAAACAAAGTACAGTTCGCATTTATTGCCCGATCCAGATGAAATTTTGCACAAGTCATTTGTTTGCCCCAAGGACGAACCCTATTGAAATTGGAGATAATCGGTCAAAATTTAGATATAGCTCCCATATATATCTTCGTCCAATTTGCCATTTATTGTGCACCAAACGTGTAATATCAGAATAGCATGGAATTTTGCATATACACCCAAATTAGGCCTGAAAATAAGTATGCCAAATTTGATCGAAAACGGTTCAGATATAGCTATAGCTTCCATATATATTGTTCATCCGATTTGTTATTTTTGTCCTCCGCAGCCGTAATATGCATTCTGTAACAACAATATTTGGGGAAAATATATCAAATACAGCTCAGAAATACCTTTGTTAAATTTTATCGAGATCGGTTCAGATTTGGATATAGCTCCCATATATAACTTCGTCCGATTTACCCTTTTTTGTGCACCAAACGTCTAATATGTGTCCAAATGGGATGGAATTTTGCACTTACGACCGAATCGAGTCTAGACGCTAGTATGCCAAATTTGGTGAAGATCGGTTCAGATATAGCTATAGCTCCCATATATAATGTTCATCCGATTTGTTATATTTGTTATCCACAGCCGTAATATGCACTCCGTAACAACGATATTCAGGGAAATATATCAAATACAGCTCAGAAATATCTTTGCCAACTTTATCGAGATCGGTTCCGATTTGGATATAGCTCCCATATATATCGTTATCCGATTTTAAATTAATTGTGCACCAAATGGGCAATACAAGTCCGAATTCAAGAGATACAAATGCTTCGGCATATTGAGTCTTTTGAACTTTGAATTATAATTATAATTATAATCGTGGCGTGTATGATTGAACTCTCCCATAAAAACTTTTAATTGTTATGTGGAGCTCTATTAACTTAGCAAAGTGGTGTAGGGTATCATAAAGTCGGCCCCGCCCGACTTTAAGACTTTCTTTACTGGTTTTTTTAATATTTCTCCAGGTTTTACTAGCAAAAAATATCTCTCAACAAATTACTGGCAAAGAGTCTTGGATTTTTAATAAAATATATTTTAAGAAATTTCTTACTCTATATATCGTGAATATTTAAAAACATTTTCCTAAGGATGCCTCGGCTTAAGATCCTGGATTTTTACAAAACATTTTTCAAGGATTTCCTGGTAAAGAGTATTTAAAGTTCGGTTCGGCCAACTTACTACTTTTTACTGGTTTATGCATAATTATGCACCGAAAACTAGTGGTTTTATGGGTTTTAATAATTTTTTTAGGTTTGCTGGTCGCAAGTCTTAGATTTTACAAAAATTCCCTCTTGGAAAAGTGGAATATATTTTTGAAGGAATTTCTAATCAAAAATCATGTTGCTTTAAAATCCAAGGTCTCCATCCCTTGAAATCGTGAATTTCATAATTGAAAACAAGTAAAAGGGGCTAAAAGATCGGCCGGAACGAACTTTTTCTTTCCTATACCACTGCGTTTATCAAAGTAAAATGAAATGTTACTGAAAATCGGGATGAATATATTTTGCAAGGAGAGAACAGACCTATCGAGAATCCCATTTGTGGAGCTTTGGAAATTCTGGCACAAACTTTGAAAATCCCGAAAATCAGGAGGTACCATTATATGGGGTCTTTACTTTAACGTGGATCAATCTAGCCCATTTTCAATACCAATCAGCATGCATGTAATAAAGAAAGTTGGACATCGCTAAATCACCTTATAATTTTATTCTGATCAGGAATATATACACTTTTGGGGTCTCCGACGAATATTTCGAGGTTTTGCAAACGGAATGACAAATTTACAAACAAACGTCATTTTCTAAAAATAGTTTTTAATAATTTTCTGATTTAAAACTCGAGTTTGCTGTAATTTGATAACATTCTTGATCAAAAATTAAGAAAATATTGATTTTAAGGATTCCCCGGAAAAAACATGGGATTTTTAAGAATATTTCCTCTCTTTGTAAATAATACAAACCATAACAATGGTCTTTGGGTGAAGGTATATGTCTGCCGTCAAACTGAGATACTTGTTTTACTCGAAACAGATGCGAAACTCATCCGCATACTGTGACGCTCTGTCTATAATTAAAACACAAATTGTCCACCTAGCCAGCAAAATAGACACGAAACCCGGTTTAGAAAGTTCGTCAATTTACTCACCTTTCCTATTCACATTTTCACACTTTTGTTATTTCAGTAGATTCCCTGCGGTTTTTAGGGCATTTGTCAAAAAAGTGTCCTTTGTGCTGTTTTCTATTACATGCGTCCTTATACAATACCAAACTCATGCCAAGAACCTGCTATTTCAACACATGGCTAAGGGCATATTTCCCTCTCCCTGGTGCAGCCAGTATGTTTCCAGCTGTTATGTTCAATAGCGTTTTTTTTTTTTCGTTACTCGTATATGTGTGTCGTCTTAAGAACTCCACAAAAAAGACCATCCATTCATAAAAGCGTTTATTTTTAATGGCATTAAAGGAATATGTACAACAGGTCTTTTCCTCTTCTTTTTTTTTTTTTTTTTTTTGGTCCCACACGCATGACAGCGCCTTAGCCGGAAAGTTAGGGCATGTGTGTGTGTGTGTGTGGTGTTTGTACCCGCCTGTGTCCTTAACATCATTTTGATCAATGTAATGGGTTAATGTTTTTCTTTTTGCCACTGTTCACTTATCAATTTAATATTGAAAGAAAATGTGAAAAAGTTGTTGTTGCTAACGCTGCGTGTCGTTTTGTTCGGTTGGCCCTTTTTTGTATGGGGGTTTCTTTATTAATATAATTTAATTAAATTTAATGTTCACGCGTACATAAGCAAGAGGAATCCTTTTAGGTTACTGGCAAGGGTAAGTCATTTGTGCTGGCTCTGCCGGTGCCTTTGTCAATCAAACACGCCCACGTTCTTGACACTTTTCCCATGTAATCTGTTTTATTGAAGAACAAGAAGAAGAGTGGCCTCATGCGCCGCACCATTGAAGAGCATAAAACCCTAAGCTCCGGTAACTACGTAGTTACATCTAAAAGAAGCAAATCCATGTTCAACTACGAAACACCTCCATTCCAGATGCCAATTTATTGCACTTTCGCAGTGAAATACAAACATCATAAATTTTTGAATAGCATGCAAATGGAAGTCAGCTTTTCCCCCGGTTGAATCCAATTGAGTTGCAGAGCTGCCCAGCACATATATGGGGCGAGGAGGAAGGTAAATTTAAAAGGATTTTACAAAACAATGGCACACTGGTTGGATACTGACTGTTAGTTCGGCTAGGCGGAGGTGCTGATGGTCTAAGGAGACTTATATGTATTGAATCTGTCAGTTTGCTTGTCATTGTTGACTGTTTCGCATGAATTGCATCTTGAATGATATTTTCAGTTATTTTATTCTACTCTATTCGAACTGAACAGTATCGCACTTTTTCAAGTTTTTTGTTTTTTATTCTAATTTGTCTATTGTTACGGCAACAAAATGAACAACTGAAAAAAAATCAATGTAAAATAAAACAAGTTAAAAAGCAGTAAGTTCGGCCGGGCCGAACTTTGAATACCCTCCACCATCTGGTACAAATTTAGCAATTTCCAAAAAAAAAAAAAATCCGTTTAAAATTCTGTTAAAATCTTAAAAATACCGAATGCCTATACGACGACGTAGACCTGCATAGGCAACTTTTGTCATAAGTTATTACAATATTTAAATGCGAAACTTGAAGAAAAATCTGTTTATAATGTAGCTAAAAACATCAAAATACCGAATATAGTGGGTACCGTTATATGGGGGCTATACGAAGGCGTGGACCTGCACAGACAATTTTCTGGCATGTGTTGAAATATCCATTACGAACTTCACATGCGAAATTTGAAACAATCCCGGTAAATAATGTCGCTAAAATCAAAATACCGAATATCGGGGGGTACGGTATATGGGGGCTATACGAATACGTGGACCTACATGGCCCATTTTCTGTTTTTTCGGAAGTATCTATTACGAACTTCAAATACCAAATTTGAAACGATTCTGTTAAATAATGTCGCTAAAATCATCAAAATACCGAATATCAGGGGGTACCGTTATATCGGGGCTGTATGAAGACGTGGACCTACATGGCTCATTTTTTGACTTAGGATATAGTATCCATTACGAACTTCAAATACCAAATTTGAAACGATTCCGGTAAATAATGTCGCTAAAATTATCAAAATACCGAATATCGGGAGGTACCGTTATATGGGGGCTATATGATAACTTGGGCCTACATGGCCCATGGCTAAATGGCCACACAGACGGACATGGCTAAATCGTCTTAGAATTTTACGCTGATCAAGAATATATACTTTGTTGGGTCTGACATGAGTATTTCGAGGAGTTACAAACGGAATAACAAAATTAATATACCCTCCATAGTATGGTGGAGGGTATAAAAAGAAAACGTTCTGAAAAGGTCATTCAAATGTTGCAAGACGAGATAACAGTGTTGTTCAAAATTTTAAGAACTTCGAAATCAGAAACAAGCTTAAAAAACTGTAGGTAAATATGATTTCTGCCTTTTGGGATACCCAAGGGAATATTTTCCGCCAGACACTAATATAAATTTTGTTGCACTTTCTTCTGCATTTGACATCGAAAGTTGTGAACTGCCGGCACCTTCCGATATTCGGTATTTTGATGATTTTAGCCACATTTTCCAATGGTAAACGTCTTCAAAGTGATTAATTCAAAAAATTGAAACAAAATATTTGAAAACCGTACACTAAATAAAAAATGTCAAAGGAAATTTAGTTATAAATCAAAAGTTGGAATTCGGCCTTAATTCCTCAACCGAGTCACTGAACCGATTTTCAAAAATTAAAAATTTAAGGTAAGTTTAAACTCAAGGTGAGTAATGTATAAAAATGTATTTAGCCCTTCCAAAAAAATGTATATAACCCTTGCCTTATAAAATGAATTTAAAGATTCTGACAGCTAGTGTTCAAAGGCAGGGTCTACTGGTTCCGCAAAGTGAGTTGCAGTTTAGATGCCGCAAGAATGAGTTTTAAAATAACAAGTTAAAACAGTAATTTCAGCTAAGCCGAACTTTAAGTATCCTCTTCTATTTGGAACCAATTTGGAAATTTAAAAAATAGAATCGAGCGAGAAGCGAGTTATCGTTATTTTGGGGTCTATATGAAGATGCGCACCCACATAAGCAATTTTCTGTCACAGGCTGTAGTACCCATTACGAACTTTAAGTACGAAATTCGAAGTAGTTCTGGTGAATAATGTCGCTGTAATCAGTAAAATACCTAATATAGGGAGGCACAGATATATACGAGGGCTATAGAAAGACTTGGATCTGCATAGAAAATTTTATGTCATAGATTGTAGTACACATTACGATCTATCATAATGAAATTTGAAACAATTCTGGTGAATAATGTCGTTAAAATCATCAAAATACCCAATATAAGTAGGTACCGTTATTTTGGGGTCTATACGACGGCTGTACGAGGCTGAATTCAGTAGAATACGGCGTATAGGCAGGTACTGATATATGGAGTCTAGACGAAAACGTGGGGCTGCATAGGCAATTCCCTGTCCTAGGCTGTAGTACCCATTACGAAGTGCAAATACGAAAGCAATACCATTGAGTAATGTCGCTGAAATCAGAAAAATATATGAGGTATAAGAAGACTTGACTAAGACTATGGGAGGTATAAGAAGACTTGGATCTGCATAGAAAATTTTCTGTCATAGGTTGTAGTACCCATTACGAACTTTAAATACGAAATTTCAAACAATCGTGGTGAATAATGACGCTAAAATCAGCGTATATTGGTACTCCCGAATAAAGGGAGGTACGGTTATGTTGGGGCTATACGAAGGCGTGGACTAGCATAGGTAATTTTCTGTCATAGGCTGTACTATACATTACGAACTATAATTACGAAATTTGAAACCATTCCCTGAAACAATGTTACTAAAATCATCAAAATAACAAATAGGGAGGTACAGTTATATACAGGCTATACCTAAACGTGGGCCATTTTCGATAACAAAAGTCCTGCAAACGAAACACACATTTGAGTAAAATTTTATCAACCTACTTCAATTCGTTCAGAAACTCGAGTGATTTCTACAGACAGACAGATGAAAAGACGGACGGTCATCGTTAAATCGACATAGAATTTTATGCTGATCAAGAATATACAGGGTAAGATGAAAAAACGGCAACCAACCAACTTCAACTGTCATTTTAAAGCCACTCGTCCTACAACAGTTAAAATTATTCCAGTGACAGATCATTATATTGTTTACAAGCGTACAAAAGCATTTTGGTGAGAATTTTCCAGAAAAAAATGTATTCGTGATGGAATTCAGCATGATAGTGTGATTTCATTACATTTGGCTGGAAAACCCGATGTGGCTATCGTATGAGCACTCCAGCATTTAAATATGAATAAATCTTTTGTGTCCACCGCTCATTACTGTGATACTGGTAGCGTAGGCCGACGTCAAGAAAATGGACGGAAGTTCAGCTGAAAATGTGCACCTTCCGTTGGCCACCAGAACTCAAGCGCCGGCCATGGTGATGGTGTGAGCCGCTATAACAGCCGATGATCGCTCTCCGCTCGTATTTATCGACCGTGGCATCAGAATAAATGTCAAATTTAATCACGCAAATGTTTTGGAGGATGTATTTGGACACGCAAACATTTTGGCCGTAGACCTTCAGTACACATCACCCAAGAATGGTTACAAAATGGCCATCAAAATATACGGATAACAGCCCCTTTGAAAAAAATACCAAATTGTCGATCATTTCAAGCAAGCGCTTTGCCGGGAATGGGCCAGAATGCCGCACATCAAAAATGTAAAAATTATGGCCTTTGACTTTGTTGCTGTTTTTATACACTACAACACTATGTGTTGGGGGTATTATAAGTTTGATTGGGCCAAAAACTATGTAACACCTCGAAATATTGGTTTCCCACATAGGAAAGTATATATGGATCTTCCTATCTCGCCGAGCTGAGGCGATCTAGCTATGTATGTCCGTCCGTCCGTCTGTCCGTCTGTCTAAGTTAATTTATAATCACTCTACAAGTCGCAATTATGGCCCTATCTTCACGAAATTAAGAATGGACTTGGGGCTATAGCCAGAATAGAACCCTATTGCTTATTGAGATGATCGCATAATATTTAGGGGTTGGAATGGACTAAAAACTGAAAAATTTGCTGATTTTGCAGTTGCTCTACAGGTCGCAATTCTAGACCAACCGAAACGGAAGTTAGTATGGGGCTAGAGCTTAGGGCTGGGCAGAAGTCTTCCAAATCTGATGGTCATCGGATAATATTTAGTGCGTGAAATAGACCATAACATTTGTGTTAAATAAAAGTCAAATTTTCCATTAAACCGAGAATATTATTAATCCTGGCGAAATCACAATTAGACGAAAAGGTCAATTCTGACCGGTACCGATGCTAATAGTAAATATATCGGATATATATAGCGAAATATATATAATATGTATAGACAACGGAAGAGGATTTTAGCTACAATGCTTATATCTCAAGAATGGTCGGACCGATTTTGTCAAATTTTGCCAATTCAGTAGTGGAATTCCCTAACTCATTTTCTGGGTTACCGACAAATATCGGTAAAATTGAAATGCTAATAATTTCGGTAATTAACGAAATTTGGAGGTTAGTTAGCGACGAAATCAAAGTACTCTCTAAGACCTACTGATAAATGCCAACGTTGTCAACTTTAACTTATTTTTTATAACAAAATTTTGGGTTTCAAAATTACCGATTTTTGTCGGTAACTCAAAATATGAGTTAGAGAATCCCATTACGGAATGCCCTCTTGGCATAAAAGTATAAAATGTAAAAAAATTGCATAAAAATATGCCAATAATGATGTTAATATAGATTTTGTAGTATTTTGTGACATTTTTTTCATATTTCATATTTTTTATCACATGCGATTTTTTCAATTTGACTTGCGATATTGAAGTATACATTTTATAATATTTTTTCAATTTACAACACACGTTGGGATTATTATATACAGATTGAAATTATCGTCCGATCCTCACGAAAATTTTCATAAGGGTAGGGTTGGGCTCAGAATGGCTAGGCCTATTGTTTTCAGAGATGCCCGCAATATATTTAGGGATTGAAATGGACCAACAACAAAAAATGTTCCTGATTTTGCAGCCGTTATAAAGGTCACAAATAGAAACCAAAGGACACGAAATATCTTACGAAGTTAGAGTTTAGGACAGCGAGTAGAATGGACCACCACTTTGTGTGAAAAAATACCAACATTACTTACAGATGATATCCGAAATACACAAATATGCTGATTTCGTTGACGAATATAGCCAAATATCGTAGCCAAGCAAATCACATAGATGGGTCTAAATTGGAGATATAGAGGGGCCACTTGCTTTTGGGGATGATCGCAAAATATTTAGAGGTTCAAAAGAACCAAAAAAGGAAAAAAATTCCTGATCACACAATTGAACCCAATCCAGAATTGTTATTGTTAGAAGGCTTTGACATTTTTGGTCAAATATTTAAAATCCAAATCTATATTTTTTTACTTGTTATTTGCTTAACATGGATTAGTTTTGTCTTCCATTGTTACATATGCCACGACTGTTAACAGAAAAAATTCAACAAAAAATATATTTTTTCTCATAGGTAGTTCTCTGTCACTTCCTACTTCCTGGTTGCTTGCAACACGGACAGCTGTGTATTGTCCTTAGTGACTGCGTATCAATCAAACCCAGAGGATGAGAAGGATTTAACCTTTAGATTTATGCACTTCATGCATTTTAACAATTCGCAATGCTCACAGAGTCTTCGGGTACGCTACTCATGTGAAGGACTGCATTTTAGTTGCAGCGAAGTGAAAGTTTGTTATTATATTTTACAATATTACAAAAAATGTTGGTCTCTATTGCGAATGTTGGTCCAAGCTTGCGAATTCTAGCATAAAAATTATCAATATTCTACGTTTAAATCCCCTTTTCTTTGCAGGTCCGTTACGATAAATTCCGAATTTAACTAGAGCCACGAATTTAACAGAGAAAATAACATAGCTATGTTAACTTAACAGAGCTACATAAAAATTGTTTTTTCCTTAATATTTTTGATTATTAATTACTTATCGCATAAAAACGCTAACAAAATGCATTATATAATCATAATTAAATTATATTCCAAAGATTGTAAGGCAACATACACCCATTAACTCGTAGCACAATACTATGCGCCAGGACAAGTTTACACCAAACTGTGCCTTCCAGGACAATTCTGCCGGTACAATATAGGTACCTACGGAAAGCTTATGAAGTCTACTATCCACTGGCATTAACAAAATTATAGGAAGGTCCGGCCAGTTCCGAGGTATATGGTCATTTCTGGAGGTATCCTTGGAACAGGATAACTCCATTGGCCAATATGCCTTCCAGGACAAAATTATAGGAAGGTCCGGCCAGTTCCAAGGTAGACTTCATAAGCATTCCGTAGGTACCCATATTGTGCCAGCAGAATTGTCCTGGAAGGCACAGTTTGGTGTAAACTTGTCCTGGCGCATAGTATTGTGCTACGAGTTAATGGGTGTATGTTGCCTTACAATCTTTGGAATATAATTTAATTATGATTATATAATGCATTTTGTTAGCGCTTTTATGCGATAAGTAATTAATAATCAAAAATATTAAGGAAAAAACTATTTTTATGTAGCTCTGTTAAGTTAACATAGCTATGTTATTTTCTCTGTTAAATTCGTGGCTCTAGTTAAATTCGGAATTTATCGTAACGGACCTTTTCTTTGCTTGATATTTCGGCCTTGTATTATTTTGTACTAGTTCATTATTCTGAGAATCCATTGATTCAGAATTTAATTTTCGTATACAGAGTAGCATCTCTTTGGACAATTGCATTCCCATATTATATTCTGAAATTATTGCTGTAAAACTTAAAATGTCCCATATAGTTCACAATGGCCCTGTATAAAAGAGCATTTCAATTCCGGCTGTCATCAAAGGATAAACGACGACAGTAAAACTTATTCTCACATACACCCACTTCATTTGTTTCATTTTTCCAGTAATTCACGACGATGTCCTAGCTGTTGTTTTGTATGTTTTTTATTTGCATTATCCTTTATTGTCATATGGGTGCTAGTGTAACTTAGCTACGTTCCGTTTCCTTCCCATTCACCTCACTGCCATATCTATAAATTGAAGATAGTCGTAAATATTTCATGAGTTAAATTGCACTTTGTTTTACTTGTTGCATCCAGCAGAGCTTTACGGATCACCGGTAATGTTGTTGAGAGAAATATATGTGTATGTAAGTGGTTGTAGAAAATGCTTGTTGTTGTTGTTGCGTAGCCTTCAAGGTGTGCACCTTTGTGCGCCGTAAGTATGTTATATGTACCATCCGTTTTTTTTTTTTCTTATTTCTGCATCAGTTTACATTTCAACATGTCATTTTTTAAGAATATATCAAGAGAATAAATGTTACTATTTTTGTTATTTATATTTTTAGATTGGCGTAAAGGAGGGGAGAATAATGCTTTACCGCCCAAGGATGTAATACTTAAAAAAATATATATCTGAAATTTACCGCTATAAGTGTGTGGGACATAACTAACTCCTTGCCAAGCTCGTCTTTATTTCAAATTGGTAAGTTTTTAAAAGTTTATTTTCCTTTTGAGTTGTGATTTCAAAACTTTCAACATAGTAGTGGTCATTTATATATACCTTCTTCAGTATGTGATTATTGAATAGATTTTGCTCATAATTTTTTCTCACATCTTATATTGAACTATCCCTATAGCCGTGTATCTGTGTTAAAAAAATATCAGCATAAAATTATGTATGCAAGAATGTTTCTACATTTTATACTAAAATATATTTATGGATATTAAAGTGGGAAAATAAAATTTATTGGGGAATTATTTGATCATATTTGCAAGGGGTTTGAATTTTTGTATGATATTGGGACCATGGATCGTATTATTAATCAACACTATTCCAAAATTTGTACGCAATACGTGAATAGTACAGTGATATTCATATCCAGCTTTATCCCTACAACTCAATTTAATACCATTTAGTATTTTTTCGTACAATTATTGCACGCATTTCCGAAACCAACTCCATATGTCCAGGCTACACATGAACAAGCACTCTCTGTTCACTAAATACTGAATTGTATCATAATACTACCCATATACAGGGTGAGATAATAAAACTGCAACAAAGTCAAACGCCATAATTTTTTGATTATTTTCTTCATTTTATTGAATGAAAACAAAAAAAAGTCGGAAATAGCATCAAATCTTAGAATAAGTTTACATTTGCTCGAATTGGTCACCTTTGGCACGAGTGAAACTGTCACACGCTGCCCGAATGTTGCTCTGCGGTATTTTGGGCCCATTTCCGACGAAGTCCTTGCTTGAGGTGATCAACAGTTTGATATTTTTTAGTGCCAACCTTGCTTTCCAAAATACTCTAGGCATTATAGTCCAACGGATTGATATCCGGAGATTTTGGTGGGCATTATGCGCTGGAAATGAAGCAAGGAACCTCATTTTGTAACCATTCTTGGGTGGCGCGTACTAAGTGCGATGGTGCTGAGTCCTGTTGGAATGTCCATGGTCTGCGGCAAAAATGTTAGCTTGCCCAAGGCTTTAATACACCCCCCAGAATATTTTCGCGATAATATTCTGCATTTATTCGGCGACCATCGGTTGTTGTGGCGGTGAGTTCTGGTGGCCAACCGAAGGTGCACATTTTCAGCTGACCTCTTTGGCAAGTAAACACGATAATTTTGTTTGTTTACAACTGCTGGACAACGAATGTTTTCTCATCGGAGAAAACCAAATTTGGCAGTTCACAACTTTCGGCCAAGCAAAGCAACTCATTAGCCCTTTTATTCTATTTTCTTTCTATTGCGGTGTAAGTTCTTGCACTTTTTGGAATTTCAATGGCTTTACGCCGAGCTCATTTTTCAATATTTGCCGAATGGAATATTGCGATATGTTCAGCTCACGAGCCATGTTTCAGCCACTGCGACGAGAGTTTCGATCAAGTCGTTTCTTTACTTTTCGAACCATTTCTGTTAATGTTACTTTTTTTCGGCCACTTCCTTGACGTCGGGCTACGCTACCCGTATCACGGTAACGGGCGATGGTACAAGACACAAAAGATTTATTAACATTTAAATGCTGGAGTGCCCTAACGACAGCCACTTGTGGTTTTCCAGCCAAATATAAAGAAATCACACTATCACGCTTGAATTCCATCACGAATAACTTTTTTTCTGGAAAAAGTCTCACCAAAATGCTTTTGTACGTTTGCAAACAATGTAATGAGCTGTCACTGGAATAATTTTAACAGCTGTCGGACGAGGACGAAGCTTAGAAATGACAGCATTTTGAAGTTGGTTCCAGTTTTTTCATCTCACTTTGTATACAGAAGGACGCCCGGACACCCCGAATTGACTCTAAATGCCCTGAAACGTATTTTACCCAAAAAGACCCAGCTTCTAAAACCGTTATTTCAGTGAGGCACGTTTTGGCCGTATGAAATGATTTATACCCTCTATAGCCATATGTATAAAAACTCAATTCTTGCTAATGGGAGTCGTAACAAACTAATTAGGCATAGTACCCCCAGAGCTTTGGAATCGTCGTTTTCCCCATTATAGCCGGAGTAGTTTCTCTGAATTTTTATATTTAACCAAATATTCACTTTCCAACAAAAACATTAAACATTGACTCTGACTGACTCGAACAGACCGAACTTTTCATATCCTCTACCATTTCGAAGAAACTTTAATATTTTCAAAAAAAAGCACCTCCCAAATGAAACCCGTTATATGGCGGCTATAAAAAGGCTATAGTAACGATTCCAAACTTCAAATACGAAATTTGAAACAATTCCGGTGAATAATTCCGCTAATATCATCAAAATACCAAATAAAGGGAGGTACCGTTATATGTGGGTTTTGCAAAGAGAATTTTCCTTCATAGGTTATAGTAGTATTGCGAACTTTGAATACTAAATTTGAAAAAAAAAACGGTTAATAATGCCGCAGAAATCATCAAAATACCGAATATCCTGAGGGTATCGTTATATGGGTGTTATACTAAAACGGGACCTATGTAGACAATTCTCTTCTCTTTGCGAGTAATCCTTTTGTGGATTTTAAGACAATTCCATTGAAAAATTTTGCTGAAATCATCAAAATACCGAATATTTGGAGGTTCCGTTATATGGGGGATATACGGTATCGTGAACCTATAAAGACAATTTTCTCTCACAAAGAACCACTTGTGCAGAATTTCAGACAATTTCAAATGTGGCTAAGATCGTCAAATTACCGAATATCGAGGGTACCGTTATATCGTTAAAATCGCCTCAGAAATTTAGGCTGATCAAGGATATATGTACTTTATTGGGTCTAAAATTAGTATTTCGATATTATAGCATTACAATTTTTAATATTTCCCATAATACTCTAAAATCTTAAATATCACCCATAACAATGTCTTTATATGGCCCAACTGTAAATAACTACCTGTGTATATGCGTAATATCTTCTGTAATGGTGTTTGTATAGCACAGACATGTGTAAATAGAATAACAAAGAGACATCGTTACTATTCATGCATATTTTTACCAGCTTGTCAAGAATGTCCATGCACACACACCCACACACTCGTATACGGAGGACAGAAAGATCCTTGACTTAACGGCTTTACCATTTACAAACATTTACAAACATTGCATTTATAAGGAGCAACAAAACAACAACTAAACTAAAACTACGAAAAGGAAACATAGTGTGAGAAATACATAAAAAAAACAACAACAATAACAACATTTTTCCTGTGTCCATCGTAATCCGATTGGACTCCTGCCAGTTACCTTCTTGGCTTTTTGTCATGTCCTTGTAGAACATTTGCATTAATATTTAATATTGTGATTTCTAGTTGATGCATTGCAATTTTTATTCCTTGTGATCCGGTAATCATCAGCTGCGTTATTATATTCAGTCATTGTTTTTTCTGTTGTTGTTGTGGTTGTTGTTTTCCTATTTTTCTCCTTTTTTATGTCCTCCTACTTTAGCTTTAGCTACAGGAGAGTAAGTTTAATTACAATCAATACACACAACCTAACATTCTCGGACACATACATACAGACATTGGCATTTTTCCTTTTGTTTGCGAGTTTTTGTTTTGTTTTTTAATTAAATGCCAGCATGTCCTTTGTTGTCGTGCAAAAAAAACACAACAACAACAGCAACGACATCATAAAGGAATGGAAGTACCTTGTATGAGTAATTGAACTGTTGGAAGTATGAAGGAAACCTTCCTCCTACATTACCTTTCAGTTATGTGATTGGCCGTCGTCAGATGACATGAGCCAAGTGTTTGAGGTGAATTTTTTGTTCTTGTTGTTGCACACAAACAAAGATGTAAGTGCAGTTATGGGTCAGAGAGTACCCTCGATTTTTTTTCGGGAGGGGGACAAATTCACTTACATCGTTTGCATAAACGTCCATCATGTGAGTTTGTGGCTCTGTATGCCAGAAGAGAGAGAACCAACATTTTGCATGCAGTATGTAAGCTTTGTTAGCCAAATGTGGAAACAATAACATAGCTTAAGGTTATATAATTTTTTTTTTTTTTTTTTTTGATTTTGTAAAGGAAAAATTACATTCAAATATAGTTGCCATTGTGCGAAAGCTGTACTGCATGAAGAAAAAACTATGCTCATTCAATATTGCCCTTAACACTGATGATCGGAGAAAGAGCACACAAAAGTTACCTCTTTATTTGAAAATCGTACGTCTTCCAGCTTATTGCTGGGCTACGACCAGTTACACCTTTCATACAAATGCTGAAAGGGAACATTGCAGCTTTCCGAGGTATTAATTCATAGATCTAGCGATTATTTATGAATTAATACCTGATCAAAATAATACAAAAGTGCTGGGGGACCCCACAGGCAAATATTGGGCTTCCCCAAGAAACATTTTCAAAAAAAATGCCTAAAAATTGGAAAGAGAGAGAGAGAAACCGAGATCGAAGATGGATATTATCCCCTGGTATCTTCCCAAAATAACTTATAATTTTCAAAAAACATGAGGTAATGTTAGGTGTAAAAGTAAATGATATCAGACCACTAACTCTTGTAACTCTTTTTAAGACTACTTTCTCTATCTGGAATTATTCCAAATTTGAAACAAGTATGTACAGGGATGCCTATATTCGACGGACCCATCTGGCAACGCCATAACTTTTGACAGAGATGTCACATCGCTTAATGACATACCGCGTTTGAAGCGTCAGTCCAAGCAGATTTTTACCATGAACCAATACATGCCACGCGAGCGCTCTGAAATAGTTGAAATTTACATTCAACAGAAGAAGTCAATTGTGAAAACTCAACGTGCTTTTAAAACATTAAAAAATGTGAGAAGTGCGCCTTCTAAGAACACCATTAAACGTTTATACGAAAGATTTTCGACTGGTAAGGCTCTTTCTAATCCGAAGAGGCCATATAAAAGACGACCAAGGCGATCGGCCGAGAATATCGCTGCCGTACGAGCCAGTGTTGAGAGGTCCCCAAGAACATTCCAAAAACGCCGTTCTCAGCAGTTGGGCATGACTCGGTCCACTTTACAACGGATTATTCGCATTGATATGCATTTGTTCCCGTACAAAAACTAAATATTCAATGTTCCGCAAGCGGACTAGAACCCATTGTGAACTACGAATTCCAATTTCTGGACAAATCCGTTAAAAAATGTGCAAAAATAATAAAAACACCGAATCTCGGGAGGTACCGTTGTATGGGGCTATACATGCAATGTTTTTCCACACGAGCTAGAATCCATTATGACCTACAAATACGAAGTTTTAGTCAAATCCGTAGAAAATGTGGCACAAATCATCAAAATACCGAATATTGGGAGGCACCGTTGTATGGGAGCTATACCAAATTGTTTTGCCACCCGAGCTAGAACCCATTATGACCTACAAATACCAAGACCTACAATACCAATTTTTGTTCTATACAAAAAATTGTCAAAATACCGAATATCGGCAGGTTCCGTTATATGGAGGCTATAGCAAATATTGGACCTATACAGGGTGAGATGAAAAAACTGCAACCAACTTCAGGCTGTTCTCATTTCTAAGTCACTCGTCCGACAGCTGTTAAGAATATTCCAGTGGCAGTGAACATATCGCAATATTCCATTCGGCAAATATTAAAAAATGAGCTCGGGGTAAAGCCATTGAAATTCCAAAAAGTGCAAGAACTTACACAGCAACAGAAAGAAAATAGACTCAAAAGAGCTAAAGAGTTGCTTCGCTTGACCCAAAGTGGTGAACTGCCGAATTTGATTTTCTCCGATGGGAAGACATTCGTTGTCCAGCAGTTTGTAAACAAACAAAATGATCGTGTTTACTTGCCAAAGAGGTCAGCTGAAAATGTGCACACTCGGTTGGCCACCAGAACTCAAGCGCCGGCCATGGTCATGGTGTGGGCCGCCATTACAGCCGATGGTCTCTCTCCTTGTATTAATCGACCGTGGCAGCAGAATAAATGCCGAATATTATCGCGAAAATATTCGAGAGGGTGTATTAAAGCCTTGAGCACGCAAACATTTTGGCCGCAGACCTTGGACATCCCAACTGGACTCAGCACCATCGCACTCAACACGCGCCACCCAAAAATATTTACAAAATGAGTTTCCTCGTTTAATTTACAGCCCACAATGGCCACCAAAATCTCCGGATACCAATCTGTTGGACTATTTTGATCATTTTCGCAATCACCTAAAGATATGTAGTACATAATGACTGGTTTGTATTGGCTGGGTCAAACAACATTTCAAATCGAAAAGCATTTTTGGTTTTAGTGTAGCCATAATACAGGTATTTAGCTCTGAATATCGAAAAGAACTCAAGTCTTCACCTTCCAACAAATGATTCGATTAGTACCCAGTTAGCACCACGGAGAAACCAGTTTAGTCAAATGAGAAACTTATTTATTTTATTTACTTCTACATTTTATAAGTATCGTTTCGATAATTTGGTAAATCATCCATTTCTCTCAATAATCCATTGCAAACACCCGCTACAATTTCCACCATCACTGTCGATACGAGAAAGCTACCTACTATTCGTAATTGAATATACATAGGACATTTCTTTTGTTTTATGGAAAATTGACCCTAGACCATGTATTCATTGGTCAGCAGCATCACTCTCACTCTCGCCATAATAGACGAAAGGAACTCTGTGAAAACATTTTTCGGCAATCAAACAAAAGTCAATTCAGGCATTGTTGTCCAGTACAAACCTCCGTATACATCAATTGAAAGGTTTTGGTAAATTTGGTTTAACCTCCTCCACCTTACCATCCGTCTTACCACCCCTTTGATGAATATCTGATGTGATTTCTTCATCTATATGGAATATTCATTCAGAGGAAGAATATGAATATGCTTTTTTTGGCTGGAGGATAGACTACAACAATACCAATAGCAGCAACAAAACAACAGGTGAATGGCGGTAAGAATATGTATTCAGTTATTGTCCCGTTGTTTTTATTCCAAGTGAAATGAGAAATGAAAAACACAATGACGTTTACAACAAACAAACAATCTCATTGCTTGACCGCAACAATACAATCGACCGAAATTCAATTGAATGCCACATAATGTGCCTGCAGCTAGAGTTTGTCTTTAAATTTCGTATCTTTTGATATTCATAGAGCTTTTAAATGTATTTATATTTTCATAGAAGAAATACCAAAATGCACATTCTTATTGATTTGGAAATTATCTAAATGGACAAAGAGGATGATATAGTTAGTCCTTAGAAAGGCAAAAACAATGGATTAAATTATTTTCTTCAGAAATTTAATAAACAAAATTTCTAACAAATATTGCATTACAATTATTAAATATGATTTGAGAGTCAAATGATCAGCGTTCTTCACTGGCTTACCTCTATCCGATATCTTAGCCGTCTTCAATTTGCTGCTAAAAGAAGAATATCATCGTCCTACCAATAATTAGGTCATTATACAATCCACCTTGAAATGGAGGGTATATTAACTATGTCATTCCGGTTGTAACATCCCTAAATATTCGATATCCCATATATTCATGATCATATATTCATGATCAACATAAAATTATATTTCGATTTAACCATGTCCGTCTATCTGGCTATTGAAATCACAATACAGCCCACATTATTTGACGAGGAGCTTCAAAATTTGGCAGAACAACTCTCCACCCAAAAAAAAAAAAATCGGACTTTTCAACAAGTTCAGTTATTATATAATGAAAATGCATTAAAATATTTTTGTTATAAAGTCATAAACTAGGGGCATATACAGCGTGAGATAAAAAAAATGCAACAAAGTCAAATGCCACAGTTCTTACATTTTTTTTTTAATTTTATTGAATGATGGCAAAAAATGTCGGAATAGCATTAAATTTTAGAATAAGTTTAGATTTGCTCAAATTGGCCACCTTTGGCACGAATTATGGCCTTCAAACGGCCCATTCCCGTCGAAGCTCTTGCTTGAGGTGATCGACACTTTAGTATTTTTTAGTGCCAACCTTGCTTTCCAAAATACTCCAGACACAATAGTCCAACGGATTGGTATCCGGGGATTTTGGTAGCCATTGTGCGCTGGAAATGAATCGAGAAACCTCATTTTGTAACCATTCTTGAGCGGAGTGCGGAGTCCTGTTGGAATGTCCAAGGTGTGCGACCAGAATATTTTCGAGATAATATTCGGCATTTCTTCTAATGCCACGGTCAATTAATACGAACGGAGAGGGACCATGTTATGGCTGTTATGGCGGCCCATGCCATCACCATGACATCAAATTTTATAATAAGTTTAAATTTGTTCGAATTGGTCACCTTTGGCAGAAATTATGGCCTTTATACGGCCAATGAAACCGTCACCGCTGCCCGAATGTTTCTCTACAGTATTTTGATCCATTCCCGGTGAAGCGCTTGCTTTAGGTGATCCATACTTTGGTATTTTCAGTGCCAACCTTGCTTTCCAAAGTATTCCATACACAATAGTCCAACGAATTGGTATCCGGAGATTTTGGTGGCCATTGTTCGCTGGAAATGAAGCGAGGAACCTTATTTCGTAACCATTCTCGGCTGGCGCGTGCTGAGTCCTGCTGGAATGTCCAAAATATTTGCGTGCCCATGGCTTTAATACGCCTTCCAGAATATTTTCGTGATAATATTCGGCATTTATTCTGATGCCACGACCCACACCATCACCATGGTCGGATTTGAGTTCGGTGGCCAACAGAAGCTGCACATTTTCAGCTGACCTCTATGGCAAGTGAACACGATCATTTTGTTTGTTTACAAACTGCTGGACAAAGAGTGTATTCTCATCGAAGAAAACCAAATTCGGCAGTTCACCACTTTCGGTCAAGCGAAACAGCTCATTTGAGTCTATTTTCTTCCTGTTGCAGTGTAAGTTCTTGCACTTTTTGGAATTTCTATGGCTTTACCCCGAGCACATTTTTCAATATTTTCCGAATGGAATATTGCGATATGTTCAGCTCACGAGCCATTTTTCGGCCACTGCGGCTCGGGTTTCGATCAAGTCGCTTCTTTACTTTTCAAACCATTTCTGCTGATTTTGCTGTTTTCTTCAATCCACTTTCTTGAAGTCGGGCTACGCTACCAGTATCACGGTAACGAACGATGGTACGAGACACAAAAGATTTATTCACATTTAAATGCTGGAGTGCTCTAACGATAGCCACTTATGGTTTTCCAGCCAAATATAAAGAATCACACTATCACGATTGAATTCCATCACGAATAACTTTTTCTCTGGAAAATTCGTACCACAAGGTTTTTGTACGCTTGTAAAAAATATAATGAGCTTTCACTGGAATAATTTTAACAGTTGTCGGACGAGTGGCTTTGAAACGACAGCAGTCTGAAGTTGGTTGCAGTTTTTTTTTTCATCTCACCCCGTATCTGACTTCAATTTTACTATTGCTTTCTAACTTATTGTATTCAAACTTTACCTTCAGACTCTGTCACATTCAGAATGGATTTCCAAAAAAAAAGCTAATAATTCAAATTACTCCCAAATAACATTAGTAGTAATTTATCTATCGTGAAATTCATCAGAACTTCGCTTATCCTTAATAAATCTCTAGATTGTTAAATCTTACATTTTTTTCACAAAAGCAAACAAAAACAATACAAAACAATTGTCATTCCCCCTCATCTTGGTATATTACAATGAATGTTATAAAAATATCTCAATTTTTCTCAACAGACCTTCGTCTTCCTTCATCCAGTCATTTGCTGTAGTTAATGCAAGAATAACTTTTTTTGTTATTTCTAACTCAATTAAAAAACGACTACGACTGTTACAGCCTTCGGTTATTTGTGCCAAGTTTAATGGAATTTTCAGTAGTTGAATTGTGCAATACAAGAAGAAAAAAGAAAACACGGAGAAACAGAACTCAGAAAAAACAACAACATTACGAAAGATACAAATGTTTTCAAACTTGTTTTGTTTCAATTTTTCGCAAATATCCACACACCACACCACACACATACACCAGTACATATACGCAACATCCGGACAGATATATAGCATTTTGACATTTTTGGGGTTGTGAATTGAGAACTTTGATGTTCAAGGAATTAAATAAACAAAATTGGCATAAAATGTCTCAATCTTCTTTGTAAATATACAAATTTTCCAAATTTTTAACATCTACTAAAAATATATCAGTATAGCCAAAATGGTGGAAATTTATGTATACAGGGTGAGATGAAAAACCTGCAACCAACTTCAGACTGCTCTCATTTCTAAGCAACTCGTCCGACAGCTGCTAAAATGATTCCAGTGACAGCTCATTATATTGTTTACATGCTTACAAAAGCATTTTGGTAAGCATTTTCTAGAAAAAAGTTATTCGTGATGGAATTCAAGCGTGATGGTGTGATTTCTTTATATTTGGCTGGAAAACCAAAAGTGGCTATCGTTAGAGCACTCCAGCATTTAAATGTGAATTAATCTTTTGTGTCTTGTACCATCGCACATTACCGTGATACTGGTAGCGTAACACGACGTCAAGAAAGTGGACGGAAGAAAACAGCAACATCAGCAGAAATGGTTCGAAAAGTACAACAGCGATTTAATCGAAACCCGCGTCGCATTGACCGAAAAATTCCTCGTGAACTTAACGTATCGCAATATTTCATTCCGCAAATATTAAAAAATGAGCTCGGGGTAAAGCCATTGAAATTCCAAAAATGCAAAAACTCAAACCGCAACAGAATGAAAATAGACTCAAAAGAGCTAAAGAGTTGCTTCGCTTGGCCGAAAGTGGTGAACTGCCGAATTTGGATTTCTCCGATGAGAAAACATTCGTTGTCCAGCAGTTTGTAAACAAACAAAATGATCGTGTTTACTTGCCAAAGAGGTCAGTTCAAAATGTGCACCTTCGCTTAGCCATCAGAACTCAAGCGCCGGCCATGGTGATGGTGTGGGCCGCCATAACAGCCGATGGTCCCTCTCCGTATTTAATCGATCATGGCAACAAAAAAATTGCCGAATATTATTGCGTGCCTTGGGAACGCAAACATTTTGGACATTCCAACAGGACTCAGCAAGCGCCACCCAAATGTTACAATGGTTACAAAATAAGGTTCCTCGCTTCATTTCAAGGGCACAAAAAAATTGCCGAATATTATTGCGTGCCTTGGGAATGCAAACATTTTGAATATTCCAACACGACTCAGCAAGCGCTACCCAAATGTTACAATGGTTACAAAATAAGGTTCCTCGCTTCATTTCCAGGGCACAATGGCCACTAAAATCTCCGGATACCAATCCGTTGGACTATTCAAGGGTGGCACTACAAAATACCAAAGTGTCGATTACCTCAAGCAAGCGCTTTGCCGGGAATGGGTCAAAATACCGCAGAGCAACATTCGGGCAGCGTGTGACGGTTTCATTGGCCGTTTGAAGGCCATAATTCGTGCAAAAGGTGACCAATTCCAACAAATCTAAATTTATTCTAAAATTTAATGCAATTTCCGACATTTTTTGCTATCATTCAATAAAATTAAAAATTATGGCGTTTGACTTTTTTGCACTTTTAATATCTCTCGCCCTGTATTTATTGCTACTGCCCGCTACTTCGTCAGCGAAAAGTCAACCTTACAATTTTAGATTCGTCCCAAAGATTCATATTAGGACTTTTTAGTACTCAAATGCACAATTTGTGCAGTTTGATAACAAACTCTACTCAAAACTCTACGCATTGTACTAAATTTTCAGACTTTCAAGTTTTTTTATTTTTTTTTCAGAGAAAATAGGAATATGTTTACCTTTATCACCAAGAAGTCTTCGATCACGCTATATTTTGAACGAGTTGAGATAAAAAAGTTCGTATAGCCCCCATATAACGGTTCCTATTTTTATTCGGTATTTTGGTGATTTTAGCGACGGATTTGTTTCAAATTTCGTATTTGAAGACCTTTATAGCCTATGACAAAAATTTCTTATGCAGGTCCCCATCGTCGTATAGCCCCGTAAAAAGCTCATAACTTAAACCGTATTTTTCGGAATTTCTTGAAAATTTTCAAGTTCCCTCCAAATTGTTGAAGTTATTAAAAGTTTGAACTTGGCTGCTTTTTACTCGGAAACGGGGGTATATTAACTTTGTCATTCCGTTTGTAACATCCCTGAATATTCGTCGCAGACCCCATAAAGTATATATATTCATAATCAGCATAAAATTCTAAGTCGATATCCGTCTTTCTTTCTGTCTGTCAGTCTGTACGATCCAGCCAAAATTATTTGACATAGAGCGTCAAAATTTAGCAGAACAATTTGTATTGTGTCTGGGATGGTGGTATTGAAAAGGAGATATATCGCTTTACGTTTTGGTATAGTTCCCATATAACGGTACCTCCCGATATTCGGTGTTTTGGTGATTTTTGCCAAATTTTGAAACGGATTTGTCCAGAAATTTGTTGTTAATAATGGGTTCTAGCCCGGTGGCAGAAAATTTAATATTTAGTTCCACGTTTTCGTATAGCGCACTTTTTTTTGATAACCTTAGTCACATTTACCCACATAATTGTTTCAAATTTGGTATTTTAGAAAATTTGATAGATGACAATCCTTGAAGTATAAATTGTCTATAGAGGTTCCCGTTTTGATATGAGCCCATATAACGGCCTCACTCACTTTATGGTTTTTTGATACCTTTAACAGCATTATCCAAACGGTCTTACTGAGTTTAAAGTGAAACACTCTTGAATTCAGATAAATTTATATAAAAATGTTTCCTTTGCCCTAAGGTAGAGGGCCGAACTTTATGGTCTTACTCGTTTAATACTAAATGTGGTCTAGTTAGTATGTTACGCTTAATATCTAATTATTATACTTTTTTGACATTTAATTGACTTGTATTTTGAACCCAACGTCTCTCTCCCATTTCTAAGATTCCCTTCCCATTTCACAAAGCCAACGGCTGTTACAAATTCCACAGGGGACATACAGTCAAACTGGACTGTCTTTAGTTTCACTTTTTAACGAGGGAGTTTTTGTATACATAAATCTGCGCTATGAAATCGACTTTTAAGTAAGTTTTTCCCGCTCTCTTTCCCTCCCTATGCGTATGGTGGGGGGAAACATGTTTCGGCATATTCCTGTTGCTTTAGCTGTTAACCAAAAGGAAAAAGCAGCCACACAAAAAAATCTGCATAGTCATGTACATGACGTTCGCCTTATTAATTTGGGTGGGATGTTGCTGTTGTCCTTGTTGCTTAGATCATATAAAGATGTATTCTGTTTTTTTTTTTTTTGCTGATTGCATGCTCGTGCTCTCCCCCACGATTACTCGATGTTGTTTTATTCTCGGGAAATTGAAAACAAATGTAGTTAGTTTGGTTCTTTTTTCATTTTGAAAAATTTGAAAATGACAGCATGATTTGTTCGGATGTGATATGCAAGTCAGGGAGAAAAACCCGTTGTAATGATTTATGTATAATTTTTTTGCCACCCCCGGCCTGTATGTCTGTCAGTTTGAATCATACATACATTTCGGCTGTTTTTCCATTTGGCATGTTGGAAAATTAACTGCCAGTAATTGAAATGAAAAGTTTATTATTTATGCGGGCATATATTAGCATTGATTGACAGGAAACAATGCGTTTGCGTTTCGCAAAAAACGGAGTTTTGCAAATTAACTATGTCCCCTTTCGCAGATTTGAATTTAGTAGAGGTCAAAAGATTTTTTTCGTCATGGTTTACACTATAAGAAGTAAGAAACTATTAGTCCACAGATAAATATCTTCAGCCTCTGGCCATTTTTATAAGTTTGCGACTAACGGGAATGGACGGTATTTCAAATGTTGGTCATGTATTTAAGAGGTCCAAGTAGCCAGGCCCTGAATTTAAATATTGAAAAAAATTGAATTTTATTCAAAGTTTTATTTTGAATTTTAATGTTGAAATCCACAAAAAGGACTTTAAAATATCGTGGCGTCCCTTGGAGTATTATCCGTATTTTATCGCATTTGCTGTTGCTGGTTGCCAATGGGTAGAAACATCCTTACAAAGAACTATCCATATAGGCACATTACAAACTTCGGTTTAGATGTGGTCTATTTTAGGACATTTGTAGTCGATTTAGAGGTATCCGTCTTAGCTGTCGTGCACGATAACTCTCGAAAAGAGTATATCGAGTTTGGAGATATCGGTCCACATCTTCTGGTACCTCCCAAAAAAGTTCAAAATATTCAAAAATATTTTACTTTCTAGAAAGAACAAGTAAAAAGCTGTAAGTTCGGCCGGGCCGATCTATGAATACCCTCCAACATTTGGAACGAATTTGGCAATTTTCAAAAAATAAAATCCGTTTGAAAATAAAAATTGGGTGAATAATATAGCTAAAATCATCAAAATACCAAATATATGGAGGTACCCTTAAATTTGGGCTATACGAAGACTTGGACATGCACAGACAATTTTCTGTCTTATGCTGCAGTATTCATTACGAATTTCAAATACCAAATTTGAAACAATTCCGGTGAATAATGTCGGTAAAATCATAAAAATACCGAATATCGGGGGTACCGTTATATGGGGCTTATATGAAGACGTAGGCCTGTTCAGACAATTTTCTGTCATAGGCTGTAGTATCCATTACGATTTCCAAATACCAAATTTGAAAAAATTCCGTTTAATAATGTCGCTAAAATCGTCAAAATACCGAATATCGGGGGTACCGTTATATGGGGGCTATATGAAGACGTTTACCTGCACAGACAATTTTTTGTCGTAGGCTGTAGCATTCATTACGAACTTTAAATACCAAATTTGAAACAATCCCGGTAAATATTATCGCTAAAATCATCAAAATACCGAATATCGGGGATACCGTTATATGGGGCCTGTATGAAAACATGGATCTACATGGCCCATTTATGTGTGCAAAATTTTAGCCTTCTATTTCAATTCGTTCGAAAAATAGCGTGATTACAACAGACAGACGGACATGCCTAAATCGTCTAATAATTTTACGCTGATCAAAAATATATATACTTTGTTGGGTCTGACATGAGTATTTCGAAGAGATACAAACGGATTAATATGAGCGGAGAGCGATCATCGGCTATTATGGCGACCCACACCATCACCATGGCCGGCGCTTGAGTTCTAGTGGCCAACCGAAGGTGCACATTTTCAGCTGACCTCTTTGGTTAGTAAACACGATCATTTAGTTTGTTTACAAACTGCTGGACAACGAATGTTTTCTAATTGGGGAAAACCAAATTCGGCAGTTCAACACTTTCGGCCAAGCGAAGCAACTCTTTAGCACTTTGAGTCTATTTTCTTTCTTTTGCGGTGTAAGTTCTTGCACTTTTTGGAATTTCAATGGTGTTACCCCAAGCTCATTTTTCAATATTTGCCAAATAGAAAAATGCGATATGTTCAGCTCACGAGCCATTTTTCGGCCACTGCGACGTAGGTTTCGATCAAATCGCTTCTTATTTTTCAAACCATTTCTGCTGATGTTACTCTTTTCTTCCCTCCACTTCCTTGACATCTGGATACGCTACCAGTATCACGGTAAAGAGCGATGATACGAGACACATAGGATTTATTCACATTTAAATGCTGTAGTGCTCTAACAATAGGCACTTGTTGTTTTCCAGCGAAATATAAAGAAATCACACTATCACGCTTGAATTCCATCACGAATAACTTTTTTTCTGGAAAATTCTCACCAAAATGCTTTTGTACGCTTGTAAACAATATAATGAGCTGTCACTGGAATAATTTTAACAGCTGTCGCACGAGTGACTTATAAATGACATCAGTCTGAATTTGGTTGCAGATTTTTCATCTGACCCTGTTATTTGGTTCATAGTTGGTATGATCTACTTCACATAAATTCCCAATATAAACTTTTTTGTTACTGGAGCTCACTAAATATGCATGGTCGTGTAGGTTATTGTCGGCATCGCCCGAATTTTGACCTTGCCTTACTGGTTTTAAATAAAAGGTGTGGTCTATTTCAACTGCTTTTTAGTTTTGGTGGTCCCACTCCACAAGACAGAATGGAGGAAAGTTTTCAGTAGATCTATTTTAAAGGGGGGAAAGAAGTTGTGATTTACTAGGACAGTGGGTCGGATAATAAAAAAGACGGAGACCGAAAGTATATGAGACCTGAAAGGGATTAAGAAAAATAAAGATATTCTGGTCTTCTCTAGAAGATATCTCTAGGAAGATCAGTGAGTAATTATTTTATTTTTGGTCTTCTATGAGAAGACCCTTTGGACTTCTATGAAAATACCTTTTTTTCTTCTATAAGATGACTTTTCGAAGAATATGTTGTCTTCAATACGGAGGACTTTTCTTCTGATTCTACTTTCCAGTCAAATATTGAAGATTTTAAGAAGTATATACGGGTTGCCCTTATTCGACGGACCTTTGGGCCCATTCCAATCGACGAGGCTTGTCCGCAGGCAATATTCTTTGCGTCAATTGAATTTTGTACGGGCACAAATGTAAATCAATGCGAATAATCCGTTGTAAAGTGGACAGAGCCATGCTCAACTGCTGAGAACGGCGTTTTTGGGATGTTCTTGGGGACTTCTCAAGACTGGCTCGTAGGGCAGCGATATTCTCGGCCAATCGCCATGGTCCACTTTTATATGGCCTCTTCGGATTAGAAAAAGCCTTACCAGTCGAAAATTGTTCGCATAAACGCTATATGTCATTGAGCGATGTGACATCTCTGTCAAAAGTTATGGCGTTGCCAGATGGGTCCGTCGAATATGGGCAACCCTGTACTAATGTTTTGGATTAGACATTCATGACTTATGTGTTAAAATTGTCATTATAAACCACCGTATTCAAATTTCTATTTACATAACTTTACCTAAGGATAGATTTAATTTCGATTGAAGCACTTTACTTTCTGTGAGTTTATTCAGTCTATTTCCTTAATTAGAATTTCTCTTTTTCTCGCTCTCCCTCTCTTTTCGCTCATAAAACATTTATAAATATTGTTTTAATATGAATTTCAATTTGACAGTGTAAACACTTGACATTACCCTCTTTACGAATTTCGGAAATGCTACAACGTCTTTCTTCGTGGATGATACGCAAGGCGCTCATCTACATTTTTTGCTAATCATTGCCATTATTAACCGGGAGTGCATGGGAAAGGAGAACCAAATTGGCCATCCACTTGAAATTTCGCTTTAAGGTGTCACATTTAATTAAACTGTCAAAAGAAATGGTAACATTGCAGGGGAAAAAAGGACAAACAAATGAGGGTTGAGAAAACTAAAAATAATGACAAGTGCCAGGACGTTTCCCCGGTGTTGATATTAAAGCTAAAGTTAAGTGCTTTTTATAAATCACCAAATTCGCAAAAGGAAACATTTTTGCAAGTCTCTTAAATGGCTGTCAAAACATCAATGAGGGAATGAATGAATTAGGATTTTACATTAGCCTCTTAAATCTTTTGCAAACACACTCACACACACATACAGGCTAAGGACTTTGTCTTAGTTTTAAAAACAAACAAAAAAATCTAAATCAAAATAATACATTTCTTTCATTTCAATTTCAATGAGGATTTCGGAGCGAGGATTGGTAGATGTCTCTTGAATTTGGCTGATATGAATCAACACCTACCCACACATCTACACACACACTCCAAACTCTGCTCAAATGAATGACATCCTTCCAACTTTACAGGTAATGACAAAGTACTAAAAACATTAAATTATGCAGCCACTTTAGGTGAGTGCCGCTTGGGATGGTGGATGGCGGCTGGCTGGCTGCCTGGGTGAGAGCTGTGGGTGTTTGTTTTTTAATGAGCCACATTAGCATAAAACCTTTTAATCGCAAATTGAAGTTGTCAAAATTTATTAAGGACATTTGCATTTTGTTCAGGTGCAAATTGATTGAAAGACATTTCATTTGCCAAAAAAATACGCTGTGTTCCTCTAATGGAAAATGACATCAAAATACCAACAAAAATTCAAATATCACTGATTTTTGAATCGTAAAAAAATTAGCCCAAAATTGGATGTGAGACATTTTAGGATCAAAGTCATTCGTTGCCTTTGTATGGTTGTATTATGAATAATTATCATCATACATATTTATGAACAATTAGTTTAATAGGATTTTTTATTTCACAAAGGGTTTTTTTTTTTAAAGGACATACAACATACGTTAATATTCTCAACTCATTCCAAAATCTACGACACAGTGCACTGTGGTTCCGTTATGTTACAAAATGTTTTTAATTTAGAATTTTTGATTCGGAAATTTTCTCTGGGTAATCGCAGTCTAAAAGTTTTTCTGGAATCGAAGTCAGAGTCAAAAAAAAAACAAGTAAAAAAATATTGAGTTCGGCCCGGCCAAACTTTTAATACCCTCCACCTTAGGGTAAAGTAAACATTAGAAGAAATGTGGCAAAAACCATTAAAATGCCAAATATCGGCAGGTACCGTTATATTGGGGCTATACCAAATCGTGGACTTACACATACATTTTTCGCCAAAAGAGCTAGAACCCATTATGACCTACAAATACCAATTTTCATAAAAATCCGTGAAAATGTGGCAAAAATCATCAAATTACCGAATATCGGGAGGTACCGTTATATGGGGGCTATACCAAAACGTGAACCTATAATTACAATGACTCGCCACACGAACTAGGACCCATTATGATCTACAACTACCAATTTTCAGAGAAATTCTTCAAAACATAGTTTCAAGAGTCATCAAAATACCGAATGTTGGGAGGTACCGTTATATGGGGACTATATCAAATCGTGGACCTATACATACAATGTTTCGCCACACGAACTAGGACCCATTATGAACCACAAACACCAATTTTTAGACAAATCCGTGAAAAAATGTGGCAAAAAAAATAAAATACCGAATATCGGGAGGTACCGCTATATAGGGGCTATACCAAATCATGGACCCATACATGCAATGTTTTGCCACACGCACAGGGATCCGTTATGACCTACAAATACCAATTTTAAGACAAATCCGTGAAAAAAATGTGGCATAAATCATCAAAATACCGAATATCGGGAGGTACCGTTATATGGGGACTGTACCAGAATGTGGACCGATATATCTCATTTTCAATACCAACCATCCTAGACACAATACAAATTGCTCTGCTAAATTTTGGCGCTCTACGTCAAATAATGTGGGCTGTATAGTGATTTCAACAGACAGAGGGACAGACAGACGGGCAGACAGACAGAAAGAAAGACGGATATCGACTTAGAATTTTATGCTGATTATGAATATATATACTTTATGGGGTCTGCGACGAATATTCAGGGATGTTACAAACGGAATGACAAAGTTAATATACCCTCCTTTCCAAGGTGGAGGGTATAAAAAAACAGGACTCTGGGGAGATTATTTTATAGTCATTGTTATTATATCGTTATTGTCTGGATACTTATATTCGGAGACAAGGAATATATATATATATATTGCTTTAAAAGAAATTAAGTGAAATACAATGAATCATCGGCTAAATTATTTCAAAATTACTCGCAAATACTAACATTTGCCCACTCCTTCTGGTACCTACCTCACAAATGGTCAATAATAGCCGGATTGTCTTCAAATTCGGCATATCTCAATTAATGTACCAACTCTAGGTTTGGTATGACGATGGAAACACTTTATCTGGTATCTGCCCCATAAAAGGGCACAAAATCTGGTGTGATGATTGTTTAGATCGAACCACCACTTCTGGTACCTCCCTCTCGATGGGTAAATAATTTAAAAACCCATTACTCTCACAAAACGCAAAACGAACATCCGATACTTTTTAAACTCGGCACATCCGAATACCTCTACCGACACAAAATCTGGTATGAAATAGTTCAGTACGGATACGGATCCGATACCTCTCCCGAAGGGAACTCACAAAACGCAAAACGAACATCCGATACTTTTCCAATTCGGCACATCCGAATACCTCTACCCACACAAAATCTGCTATGAAATAGTTCAGTAGGGATACGGACCCGATATCTCCCCCGAAGGGAACAATATTAATTATATGTGACAAATCATGCCAAACTCCGCGTATCTCAATATTTTTTTTTACAATAGACCTACATATATTAGGTGGGTCCAGTCAGTCCAGTGGTTTTGGTATAAAAAATATATATACACGCATATCTTGTGTAAAATGAAGGAATTAGTCGATATAAACCGAATAAACCGGGTACGTGACATTATTTATGTCCGACTTAGGTCAGATCCAAAATTGGTAACCTCTTTGGGTACCTCACCCACAAAGGGTCAACATCTACAGGGGGGATGAAAAAACTGCAACCAACTTCAGACTGCTGTCATTTCTAAGCCACTCGTTCGACAGCTGTTAAAATTATTCCAGTGACAGCTCATTGTACTGTTTACAAGCCTACAAAAGCATTTTGGTGAGAAGGCTCCAGAGGACAACTTATTAGTGATGGAATTCAACCGTAATAGTGTGATTCCTTTATATTCTGCTGGAAAACCAATGGCTTTAAGTTACACACATCACAATATTTTTATTAACCCAAGGTCTTTGACCACAAAAGGGTCAACATTTTGAATATTTATGGAGCTCATAAAACATTACCATCCGATTCCATTCAGACTTGGCACATCTTAATATTTCAAAGCACACAAGATGTGTTATAAAGATGGAAGAGATCGGATCATTCCTTCTGGTACCTCCCCCACATAGGGTCAAAGTTTTGAATAACCAAAACGATCATAAAATCCGAAATAAGCATCCGGTTCTCTTCAAATTACACAAATCTCAATATTTTTATTAACCCAAGATCTGGTGTGAGATTGGGACATATAGGTTCACTTCTTCTAGTCCATGAAGCTCATAAAACGCGAAATTAACATTCGATTCCACTCAGACTTGGTACATCTCTATATTTTCATCAACACAAGATCTGTTATAAAGATGAGACCACTTCTTCTGGTACCTCCACCACATAGGGATCAAGATTTTTGAAAAACAAAACGCTCAAAGAAAGCGAAATAAGCATTCAATTGTCTTTAGATTGCACACATCCAAATATTTTTGCTAAAGTAGGATCTGTTGTGAAGATGATATATATTTCCCAACCTCTTCTGGGACATTACCCACAAAGGTCATAATTTTCAATACATAACTTGCGAAACAAGTCGGCGATTCTTTACAACTTGCTATATCTAAATATTTCTCTCAACCAGAAACCTGAGATGAATATCAAATTTATGATTCCGCATAAAATTGAACATAAATGTTCGATTTTCTTATAATTTTGCCCATACCAATATTTTTATCTGCATTACATGAAGTGTGAAAATGGAATACTTCGGTCGAATGGAACCTCACGAAGATTTACACATTTTCTAAAAATTATCACATACCTCTCATAAAGTGAAGGAAGTAACCAATATAGTCCAAACCGGACACATCGCAATATTTATATCATATTTATTTAGGTCCGATACGATATGGACAATGCCATTGAAATTCCAAAAAGTGCAAGAACTTACACCGCAACAGAAAGAAAATAGACTCAAAAGAGCTAAAGAGTTCCTTCCTGCCGAATTTGATTTTCTTCGTCTCCGATGAGAAAACATTCGTTGTCCAGCAGTTTGTAAACAAACAAAATGATCGTGTTTACTTGCCAAAGAGGTCAACTGAAAATGCGCAACTTCGGTTAGCCAACAGAACTCAAACGCCCCCCATGGTGATGGTGTGGGCCGCCATAAAAGCCGATGGTCGCTCTCCGCTCGTATTAATCGATCGTGGCATCAGAACAAATGCCGAATATTATCGCGAAAATATTCTGGAGGGTTTATTAAAACCTTGGGCTCGCAAACATTTTGGCCGCAGACCTTGGACATTCCAACAGGACTCAGCACGCGTCACACAAGAATGGTTATAAAATATGGTTTCTCGCTTCATTTCCAGCCCACACTGGCCACCAAAATCTCCGGATACCAATCCGTTGGACTATTGTGTCTGGAGTATTTAGGAAAGCAAGTTTTGATACTTAAAAATACCAAAGTGTCGATCACCTCAAATAAGCGCGTCGCCGATAATGGGCCAAAATACCCCAGAGCAACATTCGGGTGGCGTGTGGCGGTTTCATCGGCCGTTTGGAGGCCATAATTCGTGCCAAAGGTGACCAATAAGATTTGTTCAAATCTTATTCTAAAATTTGATGATATTTTGGACCTTTCTTGCGTTCATTCAATAAATAAAAAAAAAATAAAATTATGGAGTTTGACTTTGTTGCAGTTGTTTTATTTCACCCTGTATTATATTCATTGCCATGAATATTTATTTCTATTTACAAATTACTATGGAGTCATTACTTATAATAAAAAATTGTGCCGCTTACATAAGTGAGAAATGTGATTTTCTGTGCTTCAAAAAATGTGCATTAACGACTAAAATTACGGGCCGCCAACGCGGACCGGGTAAGCTAGTATAATATAAATTCCACTGTGCAATAAATCGTTTTAACAAAATACGCTTTGTGCGAACAGAATCGGACCTAACATTTGGGTACGATGAAAAGTCATCATTTGATTAAGCCGCGAGCAGAACCCCTTTTTCTTCTGCAAAATGTCAGCCGCACAAAAAATACAAACAAACACACACGACCACCCACCCATACAAATCGGATGAAAGATTTTTGAATTGTTGATAAACCCACTTTTGTTATATTTTCTTACACAAAAAAAAGGTAACATATTACTGTGTCGTCCACAACTGTATGAATGACCGTGTGTGTGTGCCATTTCGAAGGGTTCTCGGAGAGGGGTTGGAGTAGTTACAAAGCGATTTGTAAAACCTTTATCAAAATATTTGAATGTGATTTTTTAATACGCACTCACACAAAGATCAACAAGCGAGCAATCCTGAATTTTTAATGTTACTTTAGTTTGAGCAGAAAAAGCAGAAAAAAAAATAAATGGAGTTTGAGGATGTGTGATGCACAAACACACACACACATATATATATATATATATATATATATATATATATATATATATATATATATATATATATATATATATATATATATATATGCTCATCCATCCACACATTAAAAAGTATAAAAGGTAATGGGTCGTAATCAGCTTAACGTTTTTTGGTCTTCACTGCCATTATTATTATTTTCCTCACGCCGAAAAACAAACCCCCGCAACCAGAAGACTTAATACCGGATGGCAAAAGGGTATTGCGGTGGAGTATTAGGCATTTACAGTTGGCCTGCCGACCAACAATAGAGGAACTGGAAACTGGCAAGGGAGCAACAGCCGGGCAGGCATATGTTGTTACTCTTGTCAACGACATAAGTCCTCCCTCCGGAAATCATTTGGTTTAAGGAATGAGCTGAGCTCTGCTGCTGCACTGACCTCTACTTAAAACCCTCCGTCCGTCCGTCCGTCCGTCCGTCCATGGTCATATGGCCAAACATATGTCCAATGTATGTAAATATGTATGTGGGTTATTGTGTATGTTATCGGTTTTATTAATTTCCTTCCAAAAATACGGGGAAAAAACTGGAAAAAGAAAAATTAATTTGCATGACTATGAAAATGTCAGAATATACTGGAGGCAATGCGAAAGCGGTTCAAAGGGTGTGAGGGGGGCATGGGCTATCAAAATCATATAAAAGAGCTTCTTGTTATTGTATCCTTAGTAAAATTCAATTAGGCCGTGGACCACAATTCTATTAAAGAGAAAAAAATGTGCCCACAATGAAGGGATTGACCACAAATGAAGGGGTTATGTAAGAAGAGTAACCACGAAGTACCCCAAATCAAAATATGTTTACAATTCAACATTAAGTGCTTGTGAAAAAAAAGAGTTTTAACAAAACTGGTAATTGTTTTCTTTCAATACATTGAAAGGGGGGAATTTGTTGATTCATTGTCGTCCATAAAAAAGAAAAATACGCATTGTTAAAAAAAAAAGAATATGGTATACCTCTCAAATTGGTCAATTGAATGAGAAGCTTATCGGAAGCAATTTAAATTTTATTTTAATTAAAAAAAAATAATAATAATAATAAATAATAGTCGTAAATCATGCTAAAAGGAACTCGACTGTATTTTAGAACTTTTAAAATGAACAATTAAAACAGCCTGAGCGAATTTTATATATCCTCCATTAGATTGAATGTCAGACTTTTAAAAAATATGTTAATAAGTTCCGATAACTATTATTCATATACATTAAAATTTAAAAATAATCAAAAAGTATTAAAAGGTACTAAATATGGTACCCTTTGTAGTTGAGGGAGCAGTAGAGCTAGAACTCTTAAATTTGGATTTAGACTCACTGATGGAGTATATGATGGATGTACCAAAGGATTTTTGGAAATTCGCACCATAAATGTACGAAATGTACTGCATTTGATACCAATTAGTATTTTGTGAACGGTTAGAGCTTGAAATTTAGAACGGGCATCATGGCTGAAACGTTGAGTCGATGTAAGGAGGTAGTTTTGGAAGTATGTACTTAATTATACGAAAAGTACTAAATTTAGTACAATTTGAGTTTGGAGGAACAAATGGAGCTGGACTCCTGAAATTTGAAATTATTTGAAATCACTGGCGGAGTGTTGGATTTGGGTATGAAGGACGTTTTCGAAATTTATACTTATGTGCACCAAAAGTAATAAATGATATTAAATTTGGTAAAATTTCGATTCGGTTGAACCGAACTGCCCGAAAATCATGAATTTTTCAAAGAACTTCTTATCGAAAATCATATTTTTTTTTAAAATATTTTTCTAAAGGTCTAAAAATATTTCCAGGAACTGCTGGCCGCAGATCGTGTTTGTTGAATAATATATTTTAATTGGATCTACTGACACAAAATCGTGAATATTTTTCAAGAAAATCGTGGATTTTTATGAATATGTCGTAGATTTATAAAATATTGAACCGTGTTAGCTTGTTTGTTCGGGATACCATTTTATTTTGTTGTTGCAAAATGGTCAGGCTCGGTGCCTTTATTGTTGTTTATATAAAAATATTTAAAATATTTTTTTAAGAACCCATTGGCCAAAATGCTAGAGCTTTAAAAATATGTTTGAACGGTTGAACAAAAGTCATGGTTTTGGCGAATTTTGTTTTTAAATTTTTTCTAATAGAAAATCGTTAATTTTTTTTTAATAATTTTAAAGAACCTTCTGACCAAAAACGTTATGCTTTAAAAGTATAGTTTCAAGATGATGGTAACCGAAAATCGTTTATACATGATGACAAGTTTCTTAAAATATATTTTCAAGAACACACTGATACAAACTCGTTAATATTTTCAAGGATCTACTGCCTGTGGGTTTTTTATGAATATTTCTTTTTAATATTTTTTTATGGATGGGCTAAATTGTTTATTTTTTTTAAGAAATTTTTTTACCAACATTGTACCCCTTAAAAAAATTTTAAGGAGTTGTTGATCGAAAATCATTTATTTGTGAAGATTTTTTTCAAGGATTTGCTGATCAAAAATGGTGGATTTTTTAACAACATTTTCTAAGGGCATTATAGGATCTTGAATCTTTGACCATTATTAGTTCAAGGGAGTATTGACACAAAATCTTGAATTTTTATATTAATTTTTTAAGTATATACCGCAGGAATTTACTTCCAGAAAATAAAAGATTTTTTTTTTGCAAAGATATTTAAAGGGATTCTATCCCTATAGTGTGGATTTTATAACAGCATTATAATAAGGATGTGCTAAAAATATTAAAATCGTTGAAGAATGTTTTTGTAAGGACCTGCTGCATTTTTAAAGAAAATATGTCGCAACAACTTCATGAAAAAATAGCGTCGAACTTTTGTAAGAATATTTCTAAGGACTTCTTGGCAAAAAAGTGAATATGTTGTCAGTCCAGTTGTCAGTTGTCAGTTCTAAGGACTTTTTGGCAAAAAATTGAATATGCTGTCAGTCCAGAACTTTTTTTAACCAAATTCTAAAGGTGGCTGAATAATCGAATACAAGAAAGCACCGCTAACTATATAATAATTATCTAACTTTTGTATATAGTGTATATTACAAATTCATAATAGCAAATAAAAAATTTAGAATGTGACCATAAAAAGTTATCAAATTTCGGTATTATAAAAGCATCAGAAAAACACGGGCCAGAAAATATGGTGTCAATTAAGAGCTCTAACAAACAAAATGGGACAACAATCATTTAAATACCGAAAAATACTGGACAAGGACTATTCTAAATTCGATTGAAATTTCAGATATAAGATGTCTGAGACGGACAGGCGTACGGGGTGAGATAAAAAACTGCAACAAAGTCAAACGCCATAATTTTAATTCTTTTTTAATGTACTGAATGAAAGCAAAAAATGTCGGAAATAGCATCAAATTCTAGAATAAGTTTAGATTTTTTCGAAATGGTCACCTTTGGCACGAATTATGGCCTTCAAACGGCCAATGAAACCGTCACACGCTGCCCGAATGTTGCTCTGCTGCATTTTGCTCCATTCCTGGCGAAGCGCTTGCTTGAGGTGATCGACACTTCGGAATTTTTTGTGCCAACCTTGCATTCCAAAATACTCCAGACACAATAGTCCAACGGATTGGTATCCGGAGATGTTGGTGGCCATTGTAGGCTGGAAATGAAGCGAGGAACCACAAAAGCATTCTTCTGTGGGCGCGTACTAAGTGTGATGGTGCTGAGTCCTGTTGGAATGTCCAAGGTCTGCGGCTAAAATGTTTGCGTGCCCAAGGGTTTAATACATCCTCCAGAATATTTTCGCGATAATATTCGGCATTTATAATGAATCAACCGTGGATTGATATGAGCGGAGAGCGACCGTCGGCTGTTATGGCGGCCCATCACCATAGGCGGCGCTTGAAATCTGGTGGCCAACCATTTTTAGCAGACCTATGTGACAAAGATACACAACCATTTTGTTTGTTTACAAACTGCTGGACAACGAACGTATTCTCATCGTAGAAAACCAAATTCGGCAGTTTACCACTATCGGCCAAGCGAAGCAACTCTTTAGCTCTTTTGAGTCTTTTTTCTTTCTCTTGCGGTGTAAGTTCTTGCACTTTTTGGAGCTTCAATGGCTTTACCCCGACCTCATTTTTCAATATTTGCCGAATGGAATATTGCGATATATTCAGCTCACGAGCCATTTTTCGGACACTGCGACGTGGGTTACGATCAAGTCGCTTCTTAACTTTTCGAACCATTTCTGCTGATGTTGCTGCTTTTTTTCCGTCCACTTCCTTGACGTCAGACTACGCTAACAGTATCACGGTAAGGAGCGATGGTACGAGACACAAAAGATTTATTTACATTTAAATGCTGGAGTGCTCTAACAATAGTCACTTGTGGTTTTCCAGCCAAACATAAAGAAATCACACTATCACGCTTGAATTCCATCGTGAATAACTTTTTTTCTGGAAAATTCTCACTAAAATGCTTTTGTACGCTTGTGAACTATATAATGAGCTGTCGGACGAGTGGCTTAGAAATGACAGCAGTCGGAAGTTGGTTGCAGTTTTTTCATCTCATCCTTTATACGTATAAACCCCACAAATTATAATCGTTGTGAATTCTGAACTGCACACTCATGCATCCTGCATACTTTTCAAATTCATCATTTAGTTTATTTGCAAATAATGAATGTGCATCATTACCTTTACTGGCAAGTAAACATGCCTCCTGTCCATTTATTGATTCATTCATTGCAGTTCAAATAAACTTTCAATATTTGACCATTGTTGTTGCTATCAAAATGATACTCGGATATTAGGTCTAGATGAATTGGTTACGGATAAGACGTTCCCGGCTATGTTTGAACAAACGCACACACACACACAAACCCAACGACAGACAGTGGCGCTCTAATGCAAATACCTAAATGCTCTTTCCCTATGCACACACACACACATATATGATCCCATAGTGTCTCCCATTGTGGACGCCCTTTTGGACAGGCACACAACCTATTGTGGTCGCCTTTAGGCCGCAAAGTCCATTAAGGTGCTTGTCGGTTTCAAGATGAAAATGCGACCATAATATCTATCTTCTTATTGTTTGATTTGATGCCTAAAAGTGCAGGCCCAATTTACAGGATAATGTACTTTTATCAACAGCAAACTATTTGTATGCCCTAACACACTAATGTGCACACACACGCACACATACACCCTTACGCTTCCTCCATAATTCGGGGAAGTTTATTATTTTGGGTTCATCAGAATCATCGTCGACCTCATCAACATCATCATCATCGTCATGATGAGGACGAGAATGATGCACATCATTAATTAAAAGTTTGAAATATGAGATTCCATGCAACTAACTAATGTGTGGGCAAATGACTGAGTATTGTCTTACGAAATAATTAAATATGGGATTATCTGTTTAAATAATAAAGCGCAACTGCAGTAAATCGGAAATGTTGTTCATTATTAAAATATAATGATTAGAATGAGAAACGCTGAAAATCGAACAAAGGGAGATGGGATGAACCCATAGTTCCGTTTGACAACATAGATACACTTTTGGAGTCGATTTATTCAATATCCGTACGTTCAGGCAACCAAAGTATAGGCAACATTAATAGTCTAATCAATATAAAAATGTTATATTCCATACATAGGGTATATTAAAGTCGTCATTCCGTTTGTAGCTCATCGAAATAATAATGTTAGACCCAACAAAGTATATACATTCTTGATCAGCATAAAATTCTAAGATTCTTTAGTCCTGTCCGTGAGTCCGTCCGCCCATGTGTTATAATCACGCAAGAGCAAAAACGTATAAAGATAGGAAATTATTTTTTGCACCGATCTGTATTTTGTCTGCAGGCAGACAAAATTGGAAGATGAGCTATATCGGTCAATTTTTCAGTGGAATTGACTGAAATTCTACACTAGAAGTTCTTTCTGACTACTTTGCCCCCTGAAAAAGAACTGTCTTTATAGGTCCACGATATCGCATATCCCCATAAAACTGTGCCTCCTGATATTCGGCATTTTGATAATTTTGGCCACATTTTTCAATGGAAATTCTACACAAGAAGTTCATTGTGACTACTTCAACACCCGAAGAAGAAGAGAATTGTCTTGAAATCCCCAAAAAGGAGTTCCTTGTGAGTACATTACACCCCGAAAGATAATTGTCAATATAGATCCACGATTCGGTATTTTGATAATTGTAGTCACATTTTGCAATGGAACTGGCTTAAAATCCACACAAGGAGTTCGCTCTGAGTACTTTACTCCCTGGAAGAGTCTTTCAGATGGCTACCGCGACTTTTTTGGCATACTTGCGATCTTTTAATAAGACTATCTATGACTTTTTTGCATAAATGCTGGGGCATTTCATTAATGCACCGTCCAATTGTCTCTTCTAAGGCTTGAGTCATCGCCGGCTCTTTCGCGAAAACCATAGTCTTCTAGACACCCAAAGAGAAACACCTAAAATGTTAAATTGCAATTCCAAAATGCGATATAACACGACCGTTAAATGTGCAGCCTTGACATATGGAAGTGACTTTGGAAGCATATGTGTATTAAGTACTGAATGGTTTTATATTTGCTATTGGGTGAAGGAATGCAGGTATAATTCTGAAATTTTATATTTACAGGGTGAGATAAAAAAACAAGTCAAACGCCATAATTTTAACGTTTTTTTTTAATTTTATTGCCTGAATGCTGCTCTTCGGTATTTTGCCCCATTCCCGGCGAAACGCTTGCTTGAGGTGATCGACACTATGGTATTTTTTAGTACAAACCTTGCTTTCCAAAATACTCCAGACACAATAGTCCAACGGATTGGTATCCGAAGATTTTGGTGGCCATTGTGCGCTGGAAAAGAAGCGAGAAACCTCATTTTGTAACCATTCTTGGGTGGCGCCTCCTGCGTGCGATGGCGCTGAGTCTTGTTGGTTGTTGTGCCCAAGGCTTTAATACACCCTCCAGAATATTTTCGCGATAATATTCGACATTTATTCTGATGCCACGGTCGATTAATACTAGCGACCATCGGCTGTTATGGCGGCCCACACCATCACCATGGCCGGCGCTTGATTTCTGGTGGCCAACCGAAGGTGCACATTTTCAGCTGACCTCTTTGGCAAGTAAACACGATCATTTTGTTTGTTTACAAACTGCTAGACAACGAATGTTTTCGGAGAAACTAAATTCGGCAGTACACCACTTTCGGCCAAGCGAAGAAACTCCCTTACACTTGCGGTGTAAGTTCTTGCACTTTTTGGAATTTCAATGGCTTCACCCCGAGCTCAATTTTCAATATTGGCCGAATGGAATATTGCGATATGTTCAGTTCACGAACCATTTTTCGGCCACTGCGACGCGGGTTTCGATCAAATCGCTTCTTTACTTTTCGAAGCATTTCAGCTGATGTTGCTGTTTTCTTACGTCCACTTCCTTGACGTTTGACAACGCTACCAGTATCACGGTAACGAGCGATGGCACGAGACACATAAGATTTATTCACATTTAAATGCTGGAGTGCTCTAACGATAACCACTTGTGGTTTTCATCAGACCCCGTATGTTACTGAAAGTATCTGGGATTGGCGGTGGTTTGGAAATGTTTCCTATATTTGTACGAATATTACTAAATTGTACTAGATTTGATATGTGCTAAAGGGACAGGACTGGAATTTTTAAATTTGAACTTGGTAGTGGGCAAATTATAGGGCTGAAATTCTGAATTTTGATATAGATGTCACTGTTGGTGTCTTTGGTTAAGATATGGCAGTGGTTTTGGAAATGCACACTTTAGTTATTCGAAAAGTACTAAGAGGTACTAAATTGTTTATTTGCGGAAGGGATAGAGCAGGAACTACCAAATTTGATATCGACGAATTGAGATGGGAAGGTGGTTTTGCAAATGGATAGAACTAGAATTCTGATATTTGATACTGAGGTCTTTGTTGGTATATGATCTTGAGACCTGGTAATGGTTTTAGAAAAAAGTACTATAATTGTTCGAAGAGTTCAAAATGGTACTAATTTTGGCTCACTGTTTGAGTCGAGGATGGAGACCAAAAAAATTCTCCAAAATATGGCAAATATTAATACTGGATTATTGATCTCTTTATCAAATGTTTTCCTTACGATTTCTAACCATTCACACTGCCATATTTACTTAACACACATAACCTCAGGTTCATTCAATTACAAATAATGTCACAAGCAACATTTCTGTTGATTACATTTTTGAATGAAATGAATGAAATAACAACATTATTACCCAAAGTCAAATTTTTGGTGGCATTGGGGCGCCGGTCTCTTGGCTAATAAATGAATCATTTTTTTTTCAGGAACATTTTTTGCCGTCTACACTTTCTGTGTTATTTGTTGTTGTTGTTGTTGTTGTTACTTGATTAAAATATAAATGTTGTTAATAATTACAAGACCAACAAAAAACTGCTGCTGCTGCTGCTGCGGAAGCAAACAAATGAAACCACCAACAGCACAACAATAAATTAAAGAAATAAAATCGCTGCAAGGCATCGTGTTGGCTAATCTAATTCGCGTTTTTTCTTGTTTAATATTTCAAATGCTAAGGAGGGTGGTATGTTCTTTTTTGTCGATTCATTTGCAACATTGAGAAATATTTGTTCAGGATCCTTTAAATCAAAGAAGTTACAGTATTTCTATAATCAAGTTGGGAGAGAACATTCATCTTAAAAATAAATTAAAAGTATTTCTGCTATTCATAGAAATATTTGGTACAAAAAATTGTCACCCAAAATGAGCGTGCCGTTCTATTTTACAGGCTTCCATTGGGATTTTTTAAAAATAATATTTTATCGTCCCAAAATCTGTTTAGCAATTGCACAGGGTAAGATGAAAAAATTGCAACCAAATTCAGACTGCTGTGTCTCGTACCATTACTCGTTACCGTTATACTGATAGCGTAGCCCGACGTCAAGGAAGTGGCCGGAATAAAACAGCAACATCAGCAGAAATGGTTGGAAAAGTAAAAAAACGACTCAACTGCTGAGAACAGCGTTTTTGGGATGTTCTTGGGGACCTCTCTACACTGGCTCGTACGGCAGCGATATTCTCGGCCGATCGCCTTGGTCGACTTTTATATGGCCTCTTCGGGTTAGAAAGAGCCTTACCAGTCGAAAATTTTTCGTATAAACGCTTAATGGTGTTCTTAGAAGGCGCACTTCTCACATTTTTTAATGTTTTAAAAGCACGTTGAGTTTTCACAATTGACTTCTTCTGTTGAATGTAAATTTCAACAATTTAGAGACAAAAACAAAAAAAAAACAAAATCTGCTTGGACTGACGCTTCAAACGCGGCATGTCATTAAGCGATGCGACATCTCCGTCAAAAGTTATGGCGTTGCCAGATGGGTCCGTCGAAAATGGGCAACCCTGTAGACTCAAAAAAGCTAAAGAGTTGCTTCGCTTGGCCGAATGTGGTGAACTGGCGAATTTGGTTTTCTCCGATGAGAAAACATTCGATGTCCAGCAGTTTGTAAACAAACAAAATGATCGTGTTTACTTGCCAAAGAGGTCAGCTGAAAATGCGCAACTTCGGTTGGCCATCTAAACTCAAGCGCCGGCCATGATGATGGTGTGGGCCGCCATAACAGCCGATGGTCGCACTCCGCTCGTATTAATCGACCGTGGCATCAGAATGCATGCCGAATATTATTGCGAAAATATTCTGGAGGGTGTATTAAAGCCTTGGGCGCACGCAAACATTTTGGCCGCAGACCTTGGACATTCCAGCAGGACTCAGCACCATCGCACTCAGCACGCGCCACCCAAGAATGGTTACAGAATTGAGGTTTCTCGCTTCATTTTCAGCGCACAATCGCCTCCAAAATCTCCGGATTCCAATCCGTTGGACTGTTGTGTCTGGAGCATTTTAGAAGGCAAAAATTTGAAAGTGTCGATCACCTCAAGCAAGCGCTTCGCCAGGAATGGACCAAAATACCGCAGTGCAACATTCGGGCTGCGTGCAACGGTTTCATTAGCCGTTTGAAGGCCATAATTCGTGCCAAAGGTGACCAATTCGAACAAATCTAAACTTATTCTAAAATTTGATGCTATTTCCCACATTTTGTGCTTTCATTCGGACGGGTCGAACTTTTAATACCCTCCACCATTTGGTACAAATTTGGCAATTTCCAAAAAAAAAAAAAAATAGTTTAAAATTCTGTTAAAATCTTAAATATACCGAATGCCTATACGACGACGTAGACCTGCATAGGCAACTTTTGTCATAAGTTATTACAATATTTAAATGCGAAACTTGAAGAAAAATCTGTTTATAATGTAGCTAAAATCATCAAAATACCGAATATCGGAGGGTACCGTTATATGGGGGCTATATGAAGACGTGGACCTGTACAGATAATTTTCTGTCTTAGGCTGTAGTATCCATTACGAACTTCAAATGCCAAATTGGAAACAATTCCGGTGAATAATGTCGCTAAAATCATCAAAATACCGAATAACGGGGGGGTACGGTATATGGGGGCTATACGAAGACGTGAACCTACATGGCCCATTTTCTGTTTTATGCGGATGTATCTATTACGAACTTCAAATACTTAATTTGGAACGATTCCGTTAAATAATGTCGTTAAAATCATCAAAATATCGAACATCTGGGGGTACCGTTATATCGGGGCCATATGAAGACGTGAACCTACATGGCTCATTTTTTGACTTAGGATGTAGTATCCATTACGAACTTCAAATGCCAAATTTGAAACGATTCCGGTAAATAATATCGTTAAAATCATCAAAATACCGATTATCGGGGGGTACCGTTATATGGGGGCTATACGAAGACGTGGACCTGTACAGATAATTTTCTGTGTAAGGCTGTAGTATCCATTACGAACTTCAAATGCCAAATTTGAAACAATTCCGGTGAATAATGTCGCTAAAATCATCAAAATACCGAATATCGGGAGGTACCGTTATATGGGGGCTATATGATAACTTGGACCTACATGGCCCATTTACGAACTTAACCTGCCTACTGGCAAAATATACATGTGTGCAAAATGTTAGTCTTCTATCTCAATCTATTCGAAAGATAGCGTGATTACAACAGACAGACAGATAGGCAGACGGACAGACACACAGACAGACAGAGGGACATGGCTAAATCGTCTTAGAATTTTACTCTGATCAAGAATATATATACTTTGTTGGGTCTGACATGAGTATTTCGAGGAGTTACAAACGGAATGACAAAATTAATATACCCTCCATAGTATGGTGGAGGGTATAAATATGCAAAAATTATGGTGTTTGACTTTGTTGCATTTTTTATCTCACCCTGTATAGTCCCAAAATCAGTTGGTAATTGTATAGCTCGTCGATATTATGTATTTTAATATTGGCAAAATGTTCAACCAAAGCCGAAGGCACATTCTTTATCTCCCATCAAGGGTAGGGTATTAAAAAGCCGCTTACCTCTATCGTTTCCATTTCCAACTGAGTTAAAGTTATAGTCAATTTTTACTTGTTTCTCCTGCCACAAAAAAAGGAAAATAAAACAATCATTTCAGCAAACGTAAATGTTTCTTGTATCACCTTAAGCCAGACAAGGAGGTAGGCATGCATGCAGCCATCCATCCAGCTAGGCAGGCAGGCAGACAGTTAGCCTTGCAGGTCCACCGGCGAAAAATGGAAAACAGAAACAACAACAACTATGAATTTTAAATTGAAAATAAAAACACAAGCCGATGCGTATGGTTTCCAATTGTGAGACTGTGTCGAACTTTCGGTTTGCATGCATTTGCTCAGCAATACAAGCCCAACGTCCAAATTAACATCCACGTGGAATAACAGAAAGTATATTATTATTGTTGTTGCTGAGGAGGACAAGAGGGTGCACACGCTTCCAATTCTTGAATATAAACCATGATTTGCTTGCTTGCTGACAATTTTCATGACAAGCGTTTGTTGCTTGTTAAATCATAAACAAGTTTCCATTTTAATTTTCTTTGCTGCCCTGTATTCATAGAACCTGGGGCGGAACTTGTTGGTGGAATTGCAGAAAGAGAAACAGCGAGTTAAGTATCTCAATGGACGTGGTTTATAGCCTGTAGCGTTTATTCCTGCGTTCCGTTATTTTAATATGACGACAATGCGACAGCAATTCTCTTTGGTAGCCTTTGCAATATTTTTAAATAAACATAATTTAAAATAAAACAAAACAATAACAGGGACAATTGTCGGGTCACATAAATATGGGTGGGAACCAAGCGGGACGGCTGTAAGCCCAATTTTTCATATTCTTAAAGAGGAAATAACTTGTTTTGGTTTTAAAAAATCGTACGATGTCCTCTACCAATATAGCAGCACCAAAGGAAGAAAATCTTTGTAATATTCAGAATTCCTGTATACCTTGGCCCTATTTTTTAACTACATTACCCTTAATTACAATACCTTGAGTTCTAAGTTTTAATTCTTCCTTCATGGCCTTACGACACACATATATACATATCATTAAAAATAATTACCGTACGTGAGCCCATGTGAACTAACTGACACACTAAAATGCATCTAAAATATTAATGTAATTATTTCCTGAGCCATTTGTGGGATACAAACCAACAACAGCAAAGAAAAAACGCTCAGATCAACACCATTAAAAATGTCAGCATTTTAATGTTTGCAACATTTAATTCTAATGAAGGCATTCATTTGTGTTGACATTAAATGGCCAACATTATTACAATTACAGTTTAGTTTATGCATATACTAGAGCTAATCCAGTTGCCACAAAAAAGAACTCGGAAAAAACAATACTCGAGAACAAAAATTAGACAACACAATGAAAACTTAGACCAGAAGGTCGGAATAACTTCCTGGAGAAGATTAGAAGCTCCCCCTAACAGAAGATAATATAAAATTCTCCTGGGAAACTAAAAAGTACAGGCCAGTCTACTCATAGAAGAGCTGAAGGTCTTCTCATAGAAGATGAGAAGACGGTCTCAAAGAAGACCTCAAGGTCTTCTCATGGAAGTCTAATAGGTCTTCTCACGGAAGACTTAAAAATCTTCTCATCTCACAGAAAGCCTGAGTCCTTCTAAAAGTATGCCAGAAGGCGGTATTTTCATAGAAGACGTAAAGGTCTATTCATAGAAGATGAAAAGGTCTTTTAATAGAAGTCCAGAAAAACTTATCATAGCATGCCAGAAGGTCCTCTCATAAAAGACCACAAGGTCTTCTCACAGAAGTAGATGGAGTCTTCTCATAGATGGTCAAAAGATCTCCTCATAGAATGCCAGAAAGTCCTCTCCCAGAAGAGCAGAAGGTCTGCTCATCTAAAAGCAGAAGGTCTTCTCGTAGAAGGCGATAATGTCGCATAGAAGACCAGAAGGTCTTCTTATAGAAGGTCTTCTCATAGAAAGCCAGAAAGTCTTCTTATAGAAGGCCAGAAGGTCTTCTCATAGAAGGCCAGAAGGTCTTCTAATAAAAGACCTGAAAATCGTCTCATAGAAGAGTAGAAGGTCTTCTCATATAAAAGCAGAATGGCTTCTTATAGGAGAGCAGAAGGTCCTCGCAGAGAAGACGAGAAGGTCTTCGCAAAGAAGACGAGAAGGCCTTCTCATAGAAGACGAGAAGGTATTCGCATAGAAGACGAAAAGGTCTTCTCATAGTAGACGAGAAGGCCTCTTCTCATAGAAGACGAAAAGGTCTTCTCATAGAAGACGAGAAGGCCTCTTCTTATAGAAGAGCAGAAGGTCTCTTCTTATAGAAGAGCAGAAGGTCTCTTCTTATAGAAGAGCAGAAGTTCTCTTCTTATAGAAGAGCAGAAGTTCTCTTCTTATAGAAGAGCAGAAGGTCTCTTCTTATAGAAGAGCAGAAGGTCTCTTCTTATAGAAGAGCAGAAGGTCTCTTCTTATAGAAGAGCAGAAGGTCTCTTCTTATAGAAGAGCAGAAGGTCTCTTCTTATAGAAGAGCAGAAGGTCTCTTCTTATAGAAGAGCAGAAGGTCTCTTCTTATAGAAGAGCAGAAGGTCTCTTCTTATAGAAGAGCAGAAGGTCTCTTCTTATAGAAGAGCAGAAGGTCTATTCTTATAGAAGAGCAGAAGGTCTCTTCTTATAGAAGAGCAGAAGGTCTCTTCTTATAGAAGAGCAGAAGGTCTCTTCTTATAGAAGAGCAGAAGATCTCTTCTTATAGAAGAGCAGAAGGTCTCTTCTTATAGAAGAGCAGAAGGTCTCTTCTTATAGAAGAGCAGAAGGTCTCTTCTTATAGAAGAGCAGAAGGTCTCTTCTTATAGAAGAGCAGAAGGTCTCTTCTTATAGAAGAGCAGAAGGTCTCTTCTTATAGAAGAGCAGAAGGTCTCTTCTTATAGAAGAGCAGAAGGTCTCTTCTTATAGAAGAGCAGAAGGTCTCTTCTTATAGAAGAGCAGAAGGTCTCTTCTTATAGAAGAGCAGAAGGTCTCTTCTTATAGAAGAGCAGAAGGTCTCTTCTTATAGAAGAGCAGAAGGTCTCTTCTTATAGAAGAGCAGAAGGTCTCTTCTTATAGAAGAGCAGAAGGTCTCTTCTTATAGAAGAGCAGAAGGTCTCTTCTTATAGAAGAGCAGAAGGTCTCTTCTTATAGAAGAGCAGAAGGTCTCTGCTTATAGAAGAGCAGAAGGTCTCTGCTTATAGAAGAGCAGAAGGTCTCTGCTTATAGAAGAGCAGAAGGTCTCTGCTTATAGAAGAGCAGAAGGTCTCTGCTTATAGAAGAGCAGAAGGTCTCTGCTTATAGAAGAGCAGAAGGTCTCTGCTTATAGAAGAGCAGAAGGTCTCTTCTTATAGAAGAGCAGAAGACGTGAACGAGTCTTCTCGCAGAAGACGTGAACGAGTCGTCTCGCAGAAGACGTGAACGAGTCGTCTCGCAGAAGACGTGAACGAGTCGTCTCGCAGAAGACGTGAAGGAGTCTTCTCGTAGAAGACGTGAAGGAGTCTTCTCGTAGAAGACGTGAAGGAGTCTTCTCGTAGAAGACGTGAAGGAGTCTTCTCGTAGAAAAAGACCAAAAGGCCTCTAACTAAAATCCGTATGATCCTCCGATAGCAGACCAGATGAACATGATAAATTTTATCTCCCACTGTAAGCAAAAACCTTGCGCTGAGCTTAATTTATGCATTGGCTATGCAATTGTTGTCTCTATACATACACATATACACACGCCCACACACTCCCCGACTGTAATTAGTCCGAGAATATTTTTTCTGTTCAGACCCTCTTTGCCTCTCTCTCCCGCACTCAGTGTCGGACAGGATGTATGGACGTGTAACAGGTTAATTGTGGCACGTTACACGCGTTTAATTGTCCAGCAATGAGAGTAGTTAGTGTTGCGGCAAAACAATAAAAAAGTCAAGCATTCGACTCTGCTCCCAACAACCACGTCGCTTTTCAAGAGTGGTCAATAGTGCTGGCTGTTAAATGTCCATACTGTCAGAGATCCACAAGATTGGGCTTGCATTTCATGTAATAACAATAAAACTCTTCAACAATGCGCCATAAAAATAGCACATTTTTTCCTTTTAAAAAACAATTCTTTTTTTCACAATCCACCCACCGCCAGAGAGAGAGAGAGAAAGCCTATTTTGCAAGTAAAGTCACATCTACCGGTCAGAATGACGATGGCGACAACGAGTTACGAATGTAAATGGATATGGATGAGCAACTGGTTGTTTAATATACTTAACAAAATTTACGAGGGTTGAATCATTTTGAAGTGATTAAGTTTTTCTGTAAAGAAGTGGAAGGTAATTACAAAATAATAGTCGTCGGAGACGTTGAAATGAAATTGATAGTCCTGAAGGTCAGAAATGGTAAAAATTTTGAAAAATCATAAAAAGTAGAATTATTTCCATATTTGATGATTTTAGCCACATTTGCTAACGGAAAATTTTCTGAGTTGGTATTAGGTATTCGCATACGGATAACGTCTTTTCGGACATTTTGACGTTTTCCTATGGCCCCCATTTAATGGTACCTGCCGTACCAGTATTTGAAGTGTGTAATGGGTACCATACTATTTTCAATATAAGTCCAAGTTTTGTTATACTTTTACATAATAATTTTTAAACCCTCGGCCATATGGCTACAGAGGATAAAACGTGCCTCATCGAAATAACGATTTTAGGCCATAGGAATCTTTGAGGATATTTGACGTCGATTAAGTGTTTTCCGTCTGCCTGTCTGTCTGAAGAAAGTATATGATTTTTTCCAAACTTTCTACATCGTAATATTATTGTTTTACTTATATCGAGTTCGGAGACTTGTTCTTGTACCTCACCCACAAACAGTCAAAACATTTAGAGGATCGTCCCATTTTGTGCAATCTTTGCAAATCCCAATCTTATGCGCGAAATGGACAATATCGGCCCTCTCCACCGAGTAACTTCCCGTATAAAGGGTCAAAATTTGGAATAATTATAAGAAAGAAGAGTCCGATTATCTTCAAATTGCACACATCCCAATATTTCACTGCAACAATATCTGATGTAAATGTGGTATATATAGGTATATGAGTGTCTCCTTCACAACGCGTCTAATTATACCCTACAACACTATGTGTTGGGGGTATTATAAGTTTGATTGGGCCAAAAATTATGTAACACCACGAAATATTCGTTTCCCACATAGGAAAGTATATATGGATCTTCCTATCTCGCCGAGCTGAGTCGATCTAGCTATGTATGTCCGTCCGTCCGTCTGTCCAATTTAATTTGCAATCACTCTACAGGTCGCAATTGTGGCTCGATCTTTACGAAATTAAGAATGGAGGTGGGGCTAGGGTTAGAATATTTCTTTTGGAGATGATCTCATAATATTTAGTTGAAATGGACCAAAAACTGAAAAAATTTCTGATTTTGCAGTTGCTCTACAGGTCGCAATCATAGACCAATCAAAGCGGAAGTTAGCATGGGGCTAGAGCTTAGGGCTGGGCAGAAGCCTTCCAATTTTGATGGTCATCGGGTAATATTTAGTGGGTGAAATAGGCCACAGCATTTGTGTTAAATAAAAGTCAAATTTTCCATTCAACCGCGAATAATTTTAGTCCGGGCGAAATCACAAATAGACGAACAGGTCAATTCGATAGTAAATATATCGGTTATATATAGCGAAATATATACAATGTGTATATACAAAGGAAGGGGATGTTAGCTAGAATGCTTATATCTCAAGAATGGGTGGACCGATTTTGACAAATTTTGTCAATTCAGAATGCCCTCTTGACATAAAATTATAAAATCGCAGAAAAATATGGCAATAAAGATGTTAATATAGATTTTGTAGTATTTTGTGACATTTTTTTTTTTTTTTTTGATTTTTTCATATTTTTTATCGCATGCAATTTTTTCAATTTGAATTATAATATTTTGTAATATTTTTTCACCTTACAACACAGGATGTCGATATTATATAAGTATTGCAAATATCGTCCGATCCTCACGAAAATTTTCACAAGGGTAGGGTTGGGCTCAGAAGAACCAAAAATAGAAAACATTTCCTGATCAAACAATTGAAGCCAATAAACACGCCTGAGAAGAGAGTTAAGGACAGGGAAGAAGTCTAGCATTTTGGATGACCACTGGATTATATTTAGCTCTAAAATGGACCACAACAACAAACAGCACGATGAAGTGCGTAAATATTGGGCAAATGTCCCTGGTCAAATTGCTAAGAGCAGTGCTCGGTGACATGATTTCAAAAGCGAAATCTTCCAAAATCTTCCAAATATATTGTAGTGTTGTAGGGTATCACATGGTCGGTCCCGCACGACTATAGCCTTTGCTTACTTGTTTTTGAATAGTAATGGAGCTCGTAAAGCGAGAAGCATTTCAAACTCGATATCGGCCCACTCCTTCTGGCACTTCCCGTACAAGGGTCAACATTTTGAATAACGAAAACGATCAAAAAATAACAATTGAGCGTCCAATTCTTTTCAAATTTCACATATCCAAATATTTTTAATAAAACAGTATCTGATGTGATGATGGAGCCAAACCTTTAGGACCTCTCCCAATAGCAATGAATATCCTAAAGCGCAAAATCAGCTTCCGATTCCTTTCAAACTCTGCATATTTCAATATTTCTATGAATACAAAATCTGTTGTGAAGATGGTAGATATCGGTCCCCTTGTTCTGGTATCTCCCCTACAAGGGTTAAAATTTCGAATAACTAAAACGATCATAAAGTAAGAATTGAGCATTCTATTATCTTAAAGCTTCACACATCCGAAATAATACACTACTGGTGTGATGCTGGAATATATAGACCGCTCCTTCTGTAATCTTCCCCACAATGTGTCAAAATTTGGAACAACCGAAGCTTCAAAAAAAAAATGAGAAATAAGCATCGGAATCCTTAAAAGCTTTACATATTCCAATATCTCGATCAACACAAAATCAGGTGTGAAGATTGAATATATCGGTCTACTCCTTCTGGACCTGCCAATGCAGTTTAGCCCCCATATAACGGCACCTCCCGATATTCGGTATTTTGATAATTTAGCGACATTATTTACCGGAATTATTTCAAGGTTCGTATTTGAAGTTCGCAATGGGTACTACAGCCCATAGCAAAAATTTTTTGTATGCAGGTCCACGTCTTCGTATAGCCCCCATATAACGGTACCTCTCGATATTCGATATTTTGATGATTTTAGCGACAGAATAGTTTCAAATTTCGTATTTGAAGTTCGTAATGGAAACCTCCCAATGTTCAGATTTTGATGATTTTAGCCAAATGATTCACCTATTTTTTTTTTTCAAGTTTCGCATTTGAATATTTTAATGGCTTATGACAAAATTTGCCTATGAAGTTCCACGTCGTCCTATAGACCCTAATATTCTTATACCCTCCACCATGCTATGGAAGGTATATAAATTTTGTCATTCCGTTTGTAACTCCTCGAAATATTCATGTCAGACCCAACAAAGTATATATATTCTTTATCAGCGTAAAATTCAAAGACGATTTAGCCATGTCCGTCTGTCTGTCTGTCTGTCCGTCTGTCTGTCTGTTGTAATCACGCTATCTTTCGAACAAATTGAGATAGAAGGCTAAAATTTTGTATACATGTATATCTTCCCAGTAGGCAGGTTAAGTTCGTATATGGGCCATGTAGGTCCAAGTTATCATATAGCCCCCATATAACGGTACCTCCCGATATTCGGTATTTTGATGATTTTAGCGACATTATTCACCGGAATTATTTCAAATTTGGCATTTGAAGTTCGTAATGGATACTACAGCCTAAGACAGAAAATAATCTGTGCAGGTCCACGTCTTCGTGTAGCCCCCATATAACGGTACCCCCCCCCCCCCCGATATTCGGTTTTTTGATGATTTTAGCGACATTGTTTACCGGAATCGTTTCAAATTTGGTACTTGAAGTTCGTAATGGATACTTCAGCCCATGCCAGAAAATTGTCTGTGCAGGTCCACGTCTTCGTATAGCCCCCATATAACGGTACCCCCCATATTCGGTATTCTGACGATTTTAGCTACATTATAAACAGATTTTTCTTCAAGTTTCGCATTTAAATATTGTAATAATTTATGACAAAAGTTGCCTATGCAGGACCACGTCGTCGTATAAGCATTCGGTATTTTTAAGATTTTAACAGAATTTTTAACTGGTTTTATTTTTTGGAAATTGCCAAATTTGTACCAAATGGTCGGGGGTATTAAAAGTTCGGCCAGGCCGAACTTACAGCTTTTTTACTTGTTAAGATTTCCATAGAATTTTTAACGGATTTTATTTTATTTTCAGTCCGTCCGAACTTACAGCTTTTATCCTTTTTTTGCAACAATTTTTATACCCTACACCACAAGGTGGTTAGGGTATTATGACTTTGTGCAGGCAAAAGGAAACGAGATAGACCCATAGTTCCTTTTGATGATCTGCATAGAATCACTTTCTGTCATGTTAGTCCGTCTGTCCGTCCGTCTGTCCATGTATTCTTGTGAACAAAATGCAGGTCGCATTTATTATCCGATTGAGATGAAATTTTCTAAGCAACATTTGTTTGGCCCAAGGACGAACCCTATTGAAATTGGAGATAATCTGTCAAAATTTAGATATAGCTCCCATATATATCTTCGTCCGATTTGCCTTTTATTGTGCTCCAAACGTGTAATATCAGCCGGAATAGTATGGAATTTTGCACATATAACCAAATTAGGCCTGACAATAAGTATGCCAAATTTGATCGAAATCGGTTCAGATATAGCTATAGCTCCCATATATATTGCTGATCCGATTTGTTATTTTTGTCCTCCGCAGCCGTAATATACACTCTGTAACAACAATATTTGGGGAAATATATCAAATGCAGCTCAGAAATACCTTTGCTAAATTTTATCGAGATCGGTTCAGATTTGGATATAGCTCCCATATATAACTTCGTCCGATTTACCTATTATTGTGCACCAAACGTCTAATATTTGCCCAAATGGGATGGAATTTGGCACATACGACCGAATTTAGCCTAGAAGGTAGTATGTCAAATTTGATGAAGATCGGTTCAGATATAGCTATAGCTCCCATATATATTGTTCATCCGATTTGTTATATTTGTTACCCACAACCGTAATATGCACTCCGTAACGATATTCAGGGAAATATATCAAATACAGCTCAAAAATATCTTTGCCAAATTTCATCGAGATCGGTTCAGATTTGGATATAGCTCCCATATATATTTTTATCCGATTTTAAATTATTTGTGCACCAAATGGACAACACAAGTCCGAATTTAAAAGATAAAAATGCTTCGGCATATTTAATCCTTTGAACTTTAAATTATAATCATAGGGTGTATGATTGAATTCTCCCATAAAAACTTTTAATTGTTATGTAGAGCTCTACCAAATTAGCAAAGTGGTGTAGGGTATCATAAAGTCGGCCCCGCCCGACTTTAGGACTTTCTTTACTCGTTTTCAAGTTTCGCATTTTAATATTTTAATGGCTTATGACAAAATTTGCCTATGCAGTTCCACGTCGTCCTATAGACCCTAATACAATGACTACATTCGGTATTTTTTAAGATTTCAATAGAATTTTTAACGGATTTTATTTTATTTTTTTTTTTTAAATTGTGAAATTCTTTCCAAATGGTGGAGGGTATTAGAAGTTCAGTCCGTCCGAACTTACAGCTTTTATCCTTTTTTTTTTTGCAATAAATTTTTTTATATTTTAAAGTGAAATTTTATGAAGAATCTTCATAAAGTACGGCTTTAACCTAAATTGTGTTTTCAATATTTATGAATATCCGGCTTTTAGGCTAGATGAAGCATTTTAATGTATTTTGTAATCAATAGTAGAGTAGATAAATTAGTTGGACAACATGACAACAAATATATACAAACTTATTTGTAATTTAGACCTGGCATACTCTGAAATTGTGGAGACTCATGTTGAAGTTAATCCCTAGTTAATACTTCTTTAAATTCCCTACCGTACCTCGCTCAATACACCGGCGTAAATTTTGTCTATGGCATATGACAAAGATATCCTTTGTCTCAGCGCCACCACATTTACATACTCAGTCATCCTGATAGATCCCGATAGCAAAGAGAAATGCTAACAGATGGAACGAGAGAGAGAACGAACGGGGAGTGAGTGGGAGTTAACCCGGAATTAGTTCCTTTTTGTCGCATCATGTGTCCACGAATGGCTGGGATGACAATTCGTGTCCATTGTTTTTACAAGAATAGTCGAACTAATTGCAGGCAATTTTAGGTTTCTTTTGTGCATACAAAACGATGCTCAATTATGGGTCACATGCGATTATGTTTATTTGTTTTATAGACCTCTGCGTGTACGGACATTAAAAAAAAAGAGAAGCGGCTGTGCTAGAAATTACTTTCAATTTTTTGTCACGGTAACAATATTATCCACTGAGTTCAACCGATGAGTTTTAAAACACAATGTTCAACAATTTAAAATAATAGCTTAGCAGTCAGATAGACCATGCTCCTTTCACACAATTATTCTAATGTCATTTAATGCAAATTATCACCGCTAAACTGTTGATGATATGTCATGAATTTTAACGCTAATCTATTCTCGAATAGATTATCTCGGCCATGATTGTCACATCGATTACCGGAAATATATTTTTCATTCATCCCTTTTTGATTTTTATTCTGTTAGTCCTTTAAACGCACCCCCTCCCCCACCAGGCCTTTTTGCACATGGCAAATGGCGAATTATATTCTATATTGTCCAATCCACATCCTCATCGCATCGCATATTCATGAAGTGTTTTGCCCGAAGAAATGAATAATGGATGGAACGATAGAATAACTTTATGCAGATGACTGGATGCACGTAATCGATTGGTTCATGACAGCATTTTTCTCAATCCATTATTTCTCTTGCTTTTTGCGCTGTTGTTGCTGCTGTAGTTATTGTTGTTATCCAAAGGCCATAGGTAAAAATATGATTGTCATATTGTTAAATAGCTACCACAACATAACATATGAATTTTAATTAGAATTGAGAATAAAAATACATAGTGTGGTTTTGGTTTTACGTTGCACTGAAAAAAAATGTTCTATGACAAAGTTCGGAATTTTAAGTCAGTTTTGTTACCCGGTATTTTCATATGTTGCAGACGGCCAACAGGGCGTGTGAAACTTATTCTACTTACACATTACATATGAAACCTTAACACTTAGAACTAATCTATTTACAAGGCTGTAGGAGTCACACATTGCGGACACACCGCAATTACTCTGTACGTGTGTTGTACGATCGTATCGTGGAGATACTAATATTTCAACAGTAACACCTCGAAATATACTTTTTAGACCCCACAAAGTATGTATACAGGGTGAGATAAAAAACTGCAACAAAGTCAAACGCCATAATTTTTACATTTTTTTAACATGAAATGAAAGCCAAAAATGTCGGAAATAGCATCAAATTTTAGAATAAGTTTAGATTTGTTCGAATTGGCCACCTTTGGCACGAATTATGGCCTTCAAACGGCCAATGAAACCGTCACACGCTGCCCAAATGTTGTTCTGCGGTATTTTGGCCCATTCTCGGCGAAGCGATTGCTGGTATTTGGTATTTTTTAGTGCGAACTTTGCTTTCCAAAAAACTCCAGAAACAATAGTCCAACGAATTGATATCCGGAGATTTTGGTGACCATGGTGCGCTGAAAATGAAGAGAGGAGCCTAACCTTTGTAACCATTCTTGGGTGACACGTGCTGAGTGCGATAGTGATGAGTCAAGGTCCGCGCCCAAAATTTTTGCGTGCCCAAGGCTTTAATACACCCTTTAGAATATTTTCGCGATAATATTCGGCATTTATTCTGATGCCACGGTCGATTAATACGAGAGAGATATGGAGAGCGACCATCGGCTGTTATGGCGGCCCACACCATCATCATGGGGGCCGCTTGAGTTCTGGTGGCCAACTGAAGGTGCACATTTTAAGCTGGTCTCTTTGGCAAATAAACACGATCATTTTGTTTGTTTACAAACTGCTGGACAACGAATGTTTTCTCATCGGAGACAACCAAATTGGACAGTTCTCCACTTTCGGCCAAGCGAAGCTACTTTTAAGCTCTTTTGAGTCTATTTTCTTTCTGTTGTGGTGTAAGTTCTTGCACTTTTTGGAATTTTAATGGCTTTACCCCGAGCTCATGTTTCAATATTTGCCGAATGTAATATTGCTATATGTTCAGCTCACAAGCCATTTTTCGGCCACTGCGACACGGGTTTCGATCAAGTCGCTCCTTTAATTTTCGAACCATTTCTGCTGATGTTGCCGTTTTCTTCCGTCCACTTCATTAACGTCGGACTACGCTACCAGTATCACGGTAACGAGCGATGGTACGAGACATCCTATGACAGAAAATTGTCTGTGCAGGTCCACGCTTTGGTATAGCCCCCATATAACGGTACCTCCCTACATTCGGTATTTTGATGATTTTGGCTACATCATTCACCGATTCTTTTTTCAAGATTCGCATTTGAATATTGTAATGGCTTAAGACAAAAGTTGCCTATGCAGATAAACGTCGTCGTATGGACCCTAATATAACGGCTATATTCGGTATTTTTAAGATTTTAACAGAATTTTTAACGGATTTTATTTTTTTGAAAATTGCCAATGTCATTCCGAACGGTGGAGGGTATTCAAAGTTTCGAACTTACAGCTTTTTTACTTTTTTTGGGTAAATCAGGTAAATCAGATTTTTTCTAGTGATTCCCAAAAGTCCTGAGAGTGGTCAAAGTTCAACTCTTGATAATTTCCATGTTTATTTTCATATAGTTATATATATAAATAAATACATTTTCCAGAGGCCTACAAAGTCTAAGGAGATATTTCAAGGTTGATAAATATAAAATAAATAACTCATACCCACAACACTTACTTTTAAAACTCAGGAGAATATTCATTAATAATCGATTTGTTATTGTTATTTTCTGGTCATTATTTAATGATTAAATATATGGTGGGTGTTGGAGAATTATAATTTTGAATTATATCAGCTCCCGTAAACCAATAACAATTCTCTCAGTGTGCCCACCACATCAATGGTAGATTAAACTAATAAAGGCTATTCTTGTGAAATTGTTTCCACATATATATGGTGATTACAATTCATCATCTCTAATAAAAAAATATTTTCAATTTCTTCTTTCCAACGATAATCCACAATGACTGATAGATGCATGTGGGCATACATTATTGCAACTGAATATATTAATTGTTTTATGTAAATTCAAAAAAGAAAACTTCCATGGATAAATTAGATGTTAGAGAGAAATCTTATTTGTTTAAGAATTACAAAGCTATGCAAAAAAATGTGAACAAAATATTCAATATTTCCACTAAGATCCCTTGTAAACTAAAGTACTTTATAAAATTCACTATTTAATGGAAACATTTCTTGGCAAAATTTTACAGACAGCTCTCTTTTTAGAGATTAACAGAGAGATCTCGTATTGAACAATAATGGAATTAGATATAATATGAGACTTGGGGATTCCAATGGATAGAAAATCTTTCCGAAACAATAGTATAAAATATGAACTCTCTTAAAAAAAATTAAACACTCAGAAATCTCGATTTAAGGCAGCATGATTTCCTTAATAAATTTTATACCCTCCACTCCGTTTGTAACGCCTCGAAAAAAGTATTTTAAAACCCACAAACTACTTATATTCTTGATCAAAATAAGATTGTATATATAATATATATATTCATATAACTGTACCTGCAGATTAAAAGTGCTTATCAAATTTTAAACCAAATTTGATCTAAATTGAGAGTTTTGTGTCGGTCATTGATCTTATTTTCTTAATTTTTATATAGAACCCATATAACTGTACCTGCAGATATTCGGTATTTTGATGATTTTAGCGACATTTTTCAATGGGATTGTTTCTCTGGGAGAAAATTATTTTCAAAGACACACAGATTTTTTACAAATACCCCAAGACTCGAAGAGAAAATAATTTACATAATCACCCAAACATATATAAATATATAATTAATACATAATATGCCTAAGGCTGAGTCGATCCAGCAATGTATGTCCGTCCGTCTGTCCATGTTAATTTGTAATCACGCTACAGGCCGATTGAAACGGAACTGAAAATGGGGGTGGAGTTATGCTCAGAATATAACCCTATTGTTTTTGGAGATGATCTCACAAAGTTTAGGGGTTGAAATGGTCAAAAAACTGAAAAATTTTCTGATTTTGTAGTTGCTGTATAGACTACAATTTTAAATCAATCGAAGCGGAAATTAACATGGAGTTAGAGTTCAGGGCTGGGCAGAAGCTAACCAATTTGGATGGTAATTTGGACAATACTAAGCGGGTAAAAAAACCATAACTTTTGCGTAAAAAATAAAAAAACTGTATCTAAACCGCGAATATTTTTAATCCCTTTCGTGTGAAAATGTTTTGTATACCTATCCATACGACGGATTACGTAAATATTAGGCAAATGCCCCTGGTCAAAAAGCTAAAGGTAACATTTGGACAGGGCTCTATGACATTATTTCAAAATCGAAATCTTCTAAAATGCATTTGGACATAAGGGGGCTTTCAACATATTGTAGTGTTGTAGGGTATTACATGGTCGGTAGCACACGTCTATATATCTATATTATAATTTTGGACGGTCCAACTTAACTGCTTTTTACAAAATCACGATATTTGCACCTGCAAAACCTTACTTTGGAAAAATTCAAATTTTTTGTCATAAAATCCTTGAAAATTTGTCTTTGAAAAAACACCATTTTAACAGAAGTTCGTTAAACATATTTGAAAATGTGTTCTTAATTTTTTTTTTTAAAAAAAATCTCACTCACTCAGTAGGTCTTATAACTGTTTACCTTAAAACTGGTTTTTGATCAAGAGATCCAAAATTTAAATACCAAAAAAAAAAAAAAAAACACGGTTTTGTGTGAACAAAAAAATTTAAAGAGAAAGAAAACACCTTTGAAAACTCTGCGATCTTAAGTCGCGATTTTCTGAAACAAAAAAACTTCATTTAAAAGTCCTCGGTTTGAAAAAAACACGATTTTTAACAGAATTTCGATAAACATGTTTGAAAAATTTGTTTCTCTAATTTTTTTAAATTGCTTCAAATCTTCATGTGTTTTGGTTGGAAAAAACTTTGATAATGCTTACATGACTCTTTGTCAAGAGGTCCATGAAAAAAATCTTAAAAAACACGATTTCTGGTCGAAGGTCCTTGAAAAATCGCCTGAAAGTAATTTTATTAAAAAACAATTTTTGGTCAACAGATCCTTGAAAATATTTTGGTCACAAATCCTCCTTATACCCTACAACACTATGTGTTGGGGGTATTATAAGTTTGATTGGGCCAAAAATTATGTAACACCTCGAAATATTGGTTTCCCACATAGGAAAGTATATATGGATCTTCCTAACTCGCCGAGCTGAGTCGATCTAGCTATGTATGTCCGTCCGTCCGTCTGTCCGTCTGTCCATGTTAATTTGTAATCACTCTACAGGTCGCAATTATTGCCCGATCTTCACGAAATTTAGAATGTAGATGGGGCTTGAACCACAATAGAACCCTATTGCTTTTGGAGATGATCGCCAAATGTTTAAATGGACCAAATACTGAAAAAATGTCGGATTTTGCAGTAGCTATACAGGGCGCAATTATAGACCAATCGACGCGAAATTTCGCATGTAGCTAGAGTTTAGGGCGGGGAAGAAGCCTACTAATTTGGATAATATTTAGCGGGTAAAATAGACCATATTTTTTTGTGTTGAAAAAAATTCAAAATTTTTCATTAAACCGCGAATATTTTAAATCCCGGCGAAATCACAAAGCCATCACAAGGTTACTTCTGACCTTTACATTGATGTTATTATCCAACAAATCGGATATATAGCAAAATATGTGCGATACTTATGTCTATCAAAGGAGATATGCTTGAAAGGTCTCTTATATGTCGAGAACGGCTGAACTGATTTCGACAGTTCTCATTAATTTAGAATGGCCTCTTGGCAGGAAAGAAAAAACGTCTAAAAAAATCGCATAAAAATATCTCTCTATAGATGAAAATATTGATTTTGTAAAATTTTCTCATATTTTTTCAATTTTGTCATATTTTTGGCATATTTTCATTATACCCTACAACACTATGTGTTGGGGGTATTATAAGTTTGATTGGGCCAAAAATTATGTAACACCACGAAATATTGATTTCCCACATAGGAAAGTATATATGGATCTTCCTATCTCGCCGAGCTGAGTCGATCTAGCTATGTATGTCCGTCCGTCCGTCTGTCCGTCTGTCCGTCTGTCCGTCTGTCCATGTTAATTTGTAATCACTCTACAGGTCGCAATTATGGTCCGATCTTCACGAAATTTAAAATGGAGGTGGGGCTAGGGTCAGAATAGAACCCTATTTCTTTTGATGATGATCGCATAATAATTAGGGGTTGAAATGGACCAAAAACTGAAAAAATTCCTGATTTTGCACTTGCTCTATAGGTCGCAATTATAGACCAATCGATGCGGAATTTCGCATGTAGCTAGAGTTTAGGGCTGGCAAGAAGCCTACCCATTTGGGTGGTCATCGGATAATATTTAGCGGGTAAAATAGACCATATCTTTTTTGTTGAAAAAATTCAAAATTTTTCATTAAACCGCGAATATTTTAAATCCCGGCGAAATCACAAAGCCATGACAAGGTTACTTCTGATCTTTACATTGATGTTAACATCCAACAAATCGGATATATAGCAAAATATGTGCGATATATATGTCTATCAAAGAAGATATGCTTGAAAAATCTCTTATATGTCGAGAACGGCTGAACTGATTTCAACAGTTCTCATTAATTCAGAATGGCCTCTTGGCAGGAAACATAAAACGTCTAAAAAAATCGCATAAAAATATCTCTCTAAAGATGAAAATATTGATTTTGTAAAATTTTCTCATATTTTTTCAATTTTGTCATATTTTTGGCATATTTTAATTTTGAATTAAACATTTGGTAATATTTCTACAGCTAACAAAACTAAGTAGTTAAGATATCAGGATATCATATACAGATCGCATTTATGGCCCGATCCTTACGAAATTTAGCATGGAGACAAGATGAGGGTCAGAATAAAAGCCTATTCTTTTTGGAGATGATCGCCATATATTTAGGGGTTGAAATGGACCAAAAAACTGCAAAATTGTCAGCAGGTCGTAATTGTGGGGGTTACCGGACATTGCAAGAGCCAAGCAGTTTTGGATGGCCATCCAAAAATATTCAATGTGTGAAGGAGTTTGCCAACTTTTATAGACAAAATACGAAAATGTCCATTCCAGTGACTTTTTGGAGAATTCACAAATACAGGAAAGACACACTTCTGACTATTTCGTTAACGCTGATTTCGTTACAGAATATAGTCAAATGTCTGTATCTCATATAGATGCGTTTCAGTCAAAAACCAATAATAAATGTTAATCTTTTGCCACTTCTGAGAGATTATAGGTCTTTGGGAAATATTGGTTCCAGATCTTGGAAGACCATTTAAGTGCAACATCTTCCAATAAATTGGAAATGAGCAAATTAGTTTAAGTTGCTATTATTCAAAAATTAGAGAACGAAACCTGATGGTTTTCTTTTATTATTTGTCACAATATCTTGTGGAATTCTTTCGAGTATCTCGCCTATATAAGCTGTATCGTTTATTATAGTGTTGTAGGGTATTCAACGGTCGGCCCCGCTCGACTGTAGCCTTTGCTTACTTGTTTTGAATTAAACATTTGGTAATATTTCTACAGCTAACAAAACTAAGTAGTTAGGATATCAGGATATCATATACAGATCTCATTTATGGCCCGATCCTTACGAAATTTTGCATGGGGATAAGATGAGGGTCCCTTTTTGGAGATGATCGGCATATATTTAGGGGTTGAAATGGACCAAAAACTGCAAAATTGTCAGCAGGTCGTAATTATCACCCGGTCCTCACGCACATTTGAATGGGGGTTACCGGACATTGCAAAAGCCAAGCAGTTTTGGATGGCCATCCAAAAATATTCAATGTGTGAAATAGTTTGCCAACTTTTGTAGACAAAATACGAAAATGTCCATTCCAGTGACTTTATGGAGAATTCACAAATACAGGAAAGACGCACTTCTGACTATTTCGTTAACGCTGATTTCGTTGAAAAATATAGTCAAATGGCTGTATCTCATTTAGATGCGTTTCAGTCAAAAACCAATAATAAATGTTAATCTTTTGCCACTTCTGAGAGATTATAGGTCTTTGGGAAATATTGCTTCCAGATCTAGGAAGACCATTTAAGTGCAACATCTACCAATAAATTGGAAATGAGCAAACTAGTTTAAGTTGCTATTATTCGAAAATTAGAGAACGAAACCTGATGGTTTTCTTTTATTATTTGTCACAATATCTTGTGGAATTCTTTCGAGTATCTCGCCTATATAAACTGTATCGTTTATTATAGTGTCGGCCCCGCTCGACTGTAGCCTTTGCTTACTTGTTTTTTTGTCCGAGATACTTTGAATAACAGGCACTTAAAAAGTTTTTTTTATTTTAAAATCCATAATGTTGATCAACAGGCCTTTGTCTAGACTTTTGAATAAAATTTTTCGTTTTTTATAAAAAGTGTCTTTATAAACTCAAAAGTCCTTAAAAAAATCAACTAAATTTTACAAAACCTAAAAATGTGTTTTTTTTTTGAGATACTCGGTTTTTGTACTTGGAAATTTTTTCTGTTGCACAAACTTTGAGTCTAAAAAAGTTTTTCTCCCAAAAAGAATTGTATTTAAATCCACGATTTTTTTGTTTTTTTTTACGCGAATTCTTTGAATACATTTTCTTTAAAAAATTAAAAATTTTTGGTCATGATGTCCATGAAACAATTTATATTCTTTCTTTTTCACTTTCTTTAAAAATTACGATTCTTATTCAGGAATTTCTTTAAAGATGCAGAAGGTCCTTTTTTGTCACGAGATCCTTGAAATTCTTCAAATATTGCAAGATTTTTGGACAAGAAGTTTTAAAAAAAAGGAAGGCATGAGATGCCATGAGGAGTAGGCCGTTCGATTTTTTCACGGAACATAAGCCTAATGCGCAGCGTTTGCAAATATCAGATCCCAATTTCATGGGAACGACTCCATACCAGACGTTTGTTTGATCATGGTAAATGAAATAAAACAGTTTTAGAATTTGGTTAAGGGAACTGACTTTAAAATATAATAGACTAGATTCGTATATTAATGCGCGTACCAGCCAACCAGACAATGGAACAGATAACATGGCTTGATGGACACTAAATGTCCAAATATGATTAGAAAATGTAGCCATTTTACATGTTTAAATTCTATTTCTTTCTTAACGCATTAAACTCATCTAATTCAATCAAAAGTATGTTTTCAATCTAAGGAATTGTAATAAGCTCTTTGCATAATCCCCTCATTGTGCATTGTGTCCATTGTTTGGCCATTCTAAAGATCCGCGCTGACCAATAGTTCAAACAGTATTTAGCGTTTCGCATTACCTTACCCGAATCTAAATCTCAAATCCGTCTTGACGATGAGGTATATGAACGGTGTAATTAATTCTCATTATGTGGGTGACATGCCACCATTTTCCGCAGCCGCCAACACCACCACCTACCCGTAAACACGGTGTTCGGTGGTTTACAGCTTCTCAATTTACAATTTCATTTCGTTAACGCTGTGGATTGTTGAATAACAAAGAGTTCGACCCCGCTCTCTGAACTATAGCTTCATATTGCTGTTGGATTTTGTAAAAGTTATATGTGAACTGCAAATGTGTGGATTTAAACATGAGGGTGGAACGAAAACGGAAATATTGGATTTTAATTTAAAAGGCGGAGGTTTGAACCTAATTAGAGACATATTTATTATATGGCGCGCATATATTATTTGACACGAACAGGTCTCTTTAGACAAAATCCGTTTCAAGACATTTGGAGTCGATCTAGCGATGTCCGTCTGTCTGTCTGGCAGGCTGACTGGTGCGCACGATAACTCTTTAAGGGAGTAACCGATTTGGTCAAACTTGGTACATCGTAATATTATTATCAAACTTAAATCGAGTTTAGATACGAGCTTACTTTGCTCGAAATTTAAAAATAAATAAATAAATAGTTAACTCACAGAAAGAGAAAGGATAATTGGATTTAGCTACGACTTTGCAAATCCTAATATTTGCATTTGCAGTGCTAGGTGAAAATGGACAATATCTGTCCACTCCCACAAAGGGTAAAAATTTTGAATAATTCTATATATTATTAAGTCTGATGTAAGAGCCCGATTGTCTTCAAATAACACGCATCAAAATACAGGGTATGATAAAAAAACTACAACAAAGTCGAACGCCATAATTTTTACATTTTTTAACATTTTATTGAATGAAAGCAAAAAATGTCGGAAATAGCATCGAATTTTAGAATAAGTTTAGATTTGTTCGAATTGGTCAACTTTGACACGAATTAAGGCCTTCAAACGGCCAATGATACCGTCAGACACTGCCCAAATGTTGCTCTGCGGTATTTTGCCCGATTTCCGGCAAAGCGCTTGCTTGAGGTGATCAACACTTTGGTATTTTTAAGTGCCAACCCTACTTTCCAAAATACTCCAGACACAATAGTCCAATGGATTGGTATCCGGAGATCGCGGTGGCCATTGTACGCTGGAAATAAAGCGCGGAACCTCATTTTGTAACCATTCTTGCACGTGCTGAGTCCTGTTGGAATGTCCAAGGTCTGAAGCATCGAATTTTAGAATAAGTTTAGATTTGTTCGAATTGGTCACCTTTGGCACGAATTATGGCCTTCAAACGGCCAATGAAATCGTCACACGCTCCTCGAATGTTACTCTGCGGTATTTTGGCCCATTCCCGGCAAAGCGCTTGCTTGAGGTGATCCACATTTTGGTATTTTTTAGTGCCAACCTTACTTTCCAAAATACTCCAGACACAATAGTCCAATGGATTGATATCCGGTGATTTCGGTGGCCATTGTGCGCTGGAAATAAAGCGCGGAACCTCATTTTGTAACCATTCTTGGGTGGCACGTGCTGAGTCCTATTGGAATGTCCAAGGTCTGCGGCCAAAATGTTTGCGTGCCCAAGGTTTTAATACACCCTCCAGAATATTTTCGCGATAATATTCGGCACTTATTCTGATGCCACAGTCGATTAATACGAGCGGAGAACAACCATCAGCTGTTATGGCGGCCCACACTATCACCATGGCCGGCGCATTAGTTTTGGTGGCCAACCGAAGGTGCACATTTTCAGCTGACCTCTTTGGCAAGTAAACACGATCATTTTACGAATGTTTTCTCAGCAACTCTTTAGAGTCTACCTTCTGAGTCTATTTTCTTTCTGTTGCGGTGTAAGTTCTTGCACTTTTTTGGAATTTCAATGGCTTTACCCTGAGCTCATTTTTCAATATTTCCCGAATGGAATATTGCGATATGCTGAGCTCACGAGCCATTTTTCGGCCACTGCGAATCGGATTTCGATCAATTTGCTTTTTATACCCTCCACCATACTATGGAGGGTATATTAACTTTGTCATTCCGTTTGTAACTCCTCGAAGTACTCATGTCAGACCCAACATATATTCTTGATCAGCGTAAAATTCTAAGACTGTCTGTTTGTTGTAATCACGCTATCTTTCAAACAAATTGAGATAGAAGGCTAAAATTTTGCACACATGTATATTTGGCCAGTAGGCAGGTTAAGTTCGTAAATGGGCCATGTAGATATAACGGTACCTCCCTATATTCGGTATTTTGATGATTTTAGCGACATTATGCACCGGAATTGTTTCCAATTTTGCATTTGAAGTTCGTAATGGATACTACAGCCTAAGACAGAAAATTATTTGTACAGGTCCACGTCTTCGAATAGCCCCCATGTAATGGTGCCCCCCGATATTCGGTATTTTGATGATTTTAACGACATTATTTACCGGAATGGTTTCAAATTTGGTATTTGAAGTTCGTAATGGGTACTACATCCTAGGTCAAAAAATGAGCCATGTAGGTCCAGGTCTTCACATAGCCCCGATATAACGGTAGCCCCCGATATTCGGTATTTTGATGATTTTAGCGACATTATTTAACGGAATCGCTCCAAATTTGGTATTTGAAGTTCGTAATAGATACTGCAGCATAAAACAGAAAATGGGCCATGTAAGCCCACGTCTGCGTATAGCCCCCACATACCGTACCCCCCGATATTCGGTATTTTGATGATTTTAGCTGGATGGATACTTCAGTCCATGCCAGAAAATTGTCTGTGCAGGTCTACGCCTTCGTGTAGCCCCCATATAACGGCTATATTCAGAGTTTCGCATTTAAATATTGTAATAACTTATGACAAAAGTTGTCTATGCATGCCTACGTCGTCGTATAGGCATTCGGTATTTTTAAGATTTTAACAGAATTTTAAACGTTTTTTTTTTTTTTTGGAAATTGCCAAATTTGTACCAAATGGTGGAGGGTATTAAAAGTTCGGCCCGGCCGAACTTACAGCTTTTTTACTTGTAACTTTCCGAACCATATCTGCTGATGTTACTGTTTTCTTATATCCAATTCCGTGACGTCGGCTACTCTGCCAGTATCACGGTATCCAGCGATGTTACGAGACAAAGGATTTATTCACATTTAAATGCTGGATTGCTCTAACGATAGCCGCTTGTGGTTTTACAGCCAAATATAAAGAAATCACTCTTGAATTAAATCACGAATAACTTTTTTTCGGGAAAATTCTCACCTAAATGCTGTTGTACGCTTGTGAGCTGTCACTGGAATAATGAGCTGTCACTGGAATAATTCTAAAACCTGTCGGACGAGTGGCTTAGGAATGACAGCAGTCCGAAGTTGGTAGCAGGTTTTTCATCTCACCCTGTATCCGTCGGCATATCCGACGAATACTTTTTAACTTGTTTTAATTTTAATGGTTCAAGTAGTAGTTGAAAATATAATCGTGGTTGACATTAGCTTTATATGAAACCTTATCTAAGTTTGAACAGAAATATATGAAATATTGGGACTTTGTGGAGAAGGCAAAGAAGGAGTGTACAAGTTTCTATAAATTATATAAATGTATTATACAAAAACCCACCATCCAACCTTCTGTACCTTACAATTCATTGTAATTTCAATTAAAATCTAAACATGTATGAATGTATATGATTTTTGTGTAGAAAACAAAAACATAGATTCATATCATGTTCCACGGACTGCGGTTATAATTGGTAAATGTAGATTTCCGGCAAAACTGCAAATTACATCGTGGCAACCAACCAGCCAGCCCGCCCGCCATCCATCCATCTGTCCACCCATCCGTCCATCCATCTCAAATGTTGCAGTTTGATGAATTTCTCATAATCATGACCTCGGAGCTGTGCGGTCCTATGCTCTGCATGTATAGAGTAACTTCATTACAAATTGTGTAAATTGTAAAGTTGTAAAGTTAAACTAATGAGAATAACATCCAAATGCCAGTTTGATTTGTATTCTGACTGTTGGCATTTTGATAACTTCCGTTGTTTAACCGACGATGAATATAGCTGAACTGTGTGTGTGTGTGTAGCTTGTCCAATTTGCGAATTTTTCGGAATATTACAAGCGATTAGGGAGAAATGGAAATTCGCTTGTGTAAAATATGAATTTAATATGCCTTTTGGGAAAATACACATGCATATATGCATTGAAAAAATGTTCAGCAAAGTATTTGTAGATTTATGATTGATTAAAAATTGTAATGTTTTGGTTATTAATGAATTCAGGTTTTCTGTGAATAATGGACTATTGGAATTATAACTGAAAGGCTTCGGTGGTATAAGACTCAATAAGACTCTTGCGAAATCTGTTTTAGAATATATAAAACTATCAAGTGTCCGCTACTTCGTCAGCGAAAAGTCAACCTTAAAACTCGAGACTCGTTCCAACCGTTCGTGTAAGGCCTTAAAATGCACAATTTGTTCAGTTTGACAAAATTGTTCAATAACAAGTAAAAAAGCAGTAAGCTCGGCTGAGGGCGAACTTTGAATACCCTCCACCATTTGGAACGAATTAGAAAATTTTCAAAAAAAAAAAAAAATAAAATCCATTAATTTTTTTTAAATCTTTACAATATCTAATATAGAAAGGTGCCGATATATGGGGGTATATATGATATTGTGGACCTATTAAGACAAATCTATGTCTGGGTGTAAAGTACTCACAAGGAACTCCTTGTGTGGATTTTCAGATAATTCCATTGGAAAAAGTGGCTAAAATCATCAAACTACTGAATATTGGGGGTACCTTTATATGGGGGATATACGATATTGCGGACCTATATGGACAATTCCCTTTCAGGGGGTAAAGTGCTCACAAAGAACTCCTTGTGTGGATTTTCAGACAATACGATTTGAAAATGTGGGTAAAATCATCAAAATACCGAATGTCGGAGGGTAACGTTATATGTCTGCTATACGATATCGTGGACCTATATAGATAATTTTCTGCCGAGGTATAAAGTACCCACATGAAACTCCTTGTGTGGATTTTCAGACAATTCCGTTGAAAAATCTGTGTAAAATCGTCAAAATACCGAATATCGAGGGTACCGTTATATGGGGGATATACGATATCGTGGACCTATATAGACAATTCTCTGCCGAGGTATAAAGTATTCTCAAGGAACTACTTGTGTGAATTTTCAGACAATTCCATTGAAAAATGTGGCTAACATCTTCAAAATACCGAATATCGGAGGGTAACGTTATATGGAGGCTATAAGATATTGTGGACCGATATAGCCCTTCTACGAACTTGACCTGCCTGCAGACAAAGGAGAGATCTGTGCAAAAATTTTAGCTTCCTATCTTAATTCGTTTACTGAAGAGTTGGCCAACAGAACTCAAGCGCGGGCCATGGTGATGGTGTGGGCCGCCATAACAGCCGTTGGTCGCTCTATTAATCGACTGTGCTGTCAGAATAAATGCCGAATTCTGGAGGGTGCATTAAAGCCTTGGGCACGCAAACAATTTGGCCGCAGACCTTGAACATTCCAACAGGACTCAGCACCATCGCACTCAGCACGCGCCACCCAAGAATGGTACAAAATGAAGTTCCACGCTTCATTTCCAGCGCACAATGGCCACCAAAATCTCCGGATACCAATCCGTTGGACTATTGTGTCTGGAGTGTTTTGGAAAGTAAGTTTGGCACTAAAAAATACCAAAGTGTCGATCCCCTCAAGCAAGTGCTTCGCCGTGAATGGGCTAAAATTCCGCAGATCAACATTCGTGCCAAAGGTGACCAATTCGAAAAAATTTAAACTTATTTTTAATATTCAAATCATTCAATAAAATGTAAAAATGATGGCGTTTGACATTGTTGCATTTTTTTATCTCACCCTGTGTGTGTTGGTCCAAATCCAATTTGTATCAAATTTAGTTCATATACGTAAAAATCGTACAAATTTCCAAAACTACCTCCGTTCCCCAAGCCAACACTCTGACAGCAATCTTTTTTCCAAATTTCAGGCTAGCAGCTCTAGTGGTTTACTCAAATTCAAATTGTACCAAATTTAGTACGATAACTCCCTACATCATACAATCTAATAGAAACTATATTTCTAAATTTCAGAATTCCAACACAACCGGTTATCCCCAAAATTAAAAAAACTTAATTGTACAAATTTAGTATACATACATACGTACGAATTTCTAAAACTTCCTACAATGCAATAGTATTTTTATTTCTAAATTTCGGGATTTCAACCCCATCGGTTCTATCAAAATTTAGATTGTACCAAATTTAATATAATTTCGTACACATACTAACAAATTTTCAAACCTACCCACATTCCCCAGTCATATAATGCAATAGTGGACTTATTTCCAAATTTCAGCATTACACCTTTATCGGTTCACTCAAATCGAAATTGTACAAAATTTAGTGCCATTTAGTACACACAAGTACAAATTTCCAAAAATAACCTAAATAACTTAGTTATACAATGCAATGGTAATCTTATTTTCAAATTTCAGGATGGTCCTGAACATCCGTTCCTCCAAATTCATATTGTACCAAATTTGGTACCTTTTAGTACTTTCCTTATATATGTGAACACACTTCCAAAACTACCTCCTTACATCGACCCTACTCCTCAATTTTGATTCCCATTTCAAATTTCTAGTTTTTAGCTCTTACCGTTCCCATGATACCTATAGGAGACCTAGAGCAAAAAGTAAGCCGACTAAGATTTTCCTCAAAGCAATGCAATGATTTTTAAAGGTGGTCTAATGCACTCTATCAAATTCCAAAGCTCTACCTTAAATCTCGTTGAGTATAGCTTAAACTTCGTCCATTCCAATGATACTGTCATTTCAGTCTCAAAGCTCTTGTTGGACAGTGACATACATACACTTTAAGAATATATGACTTTTTATCTCTCATATAACAACTCCGACGCATAACGTGTCCATTTCTAAATACGCATTTATATTAATATGTTTTATAAATATATAAGTAGCATACATTCTTGCATTCTCATCGTGCAAAAAAATATATAAGAATATGTATTTGCAAAATACCAAAATATGAAAATTGTTAATAATTTATATTTTCATCAGTAACTTTTCTGACACACTCGCGCAAAGCATAATACCCTGCGAGCGCACCAACGCTAACACCAACCAATATCAGCATCAGGCAACAATCATAACGGCCAACCACTGCCATCATATCAACCGAGTCATCCACATCGTTGTGCGCGTCCTTGTTGCCATAACCCAGTGAACATTTTTTGTCTCTTTCTAGTAAAAAGTAAAAAAAAAAACAAAAATTGTAGAAAATTTTCGAAAACATATGTATAAAATTTGTGTTAGTGGTCAATGTTGGTGTAGGGGTTAGAGAAGGCAAGGTTTTTTTTTTGATAACTTGAGATGCAAGGGTACCAAAAAGCACTAAATTTTGTACTATATTGTACTAAAAGGTATTAAATTTGGCATTTGGGGAAGGGATAAATCCATAATTCTTAAAATTTAGAATGAGAGTCGTACAAGAGATATACAAAAGGAAAATTCGTACTATAAGAGCAATTACAGAAATCTGTACTAGAGTGTACTAAAAAGCACTAGATTCGATATCATGTGTAGGGTTGAGATTTGGAGGTTGTTATGTACTAAAATGTTAGGTTATGTGTACTAAAAAGTACTAAGTGACACTAAATTTGATATTTGAGAGAAAGGTAAACCTAGGATTTTGAAATTGAGAACAAGAATCGCTGATTGGATGCACAAATGATGTAGCAAATAGCTTTTTAGAAATTCGTACTATAAGTATACTTAAAGGACTAGACTACACTATATTCAGAATGTTGGTATTTTTTTAGTGCCAACCTTGCTTTCCAAAATACTCCAGACACAATAGTCCAACGGATTGGTATCCGGTGATATTGGTGGGCATTGTGCGCTGGAAATGAAGCGAGGAACCTCAGCCATTCTTGGCTCGTGATGAGTGCGATGGTGCTGAGTCAAGGTCTGCGGCCAAAATGGTTGCGCGCCCATTCAGAATGTTGGTATTTGTGGTCATTGGTGGTGGTCTAGGGAGAGGTAGAATTGAGCTAATGAAATTTCCTATATATATGGGAGTCATACGAAGACGTGGACCTGCACAGAAAATTTTCTGTCATAGGCTGTAGTATACATTTCGAACTTCAAATGTCAAATTTGATACAATCCTGGTTAATAATGTCGCTAAAATCATCAAAGTGTCGAATATCGGGACGTGGAATTACATACCAAAAGTCCTGCAGACATAATATACATTTGAGTAAAATTTTATCAACTTACTTCATTTTATTCGGAAGTTAGAGTGAATTCCACAGACAGACGACATAGAATTTTATGCGGATCAAGAATTTATATACTTTGTGCGGTCTAAAATGTAAATTTCAAGGTGTCACAAACGGAATGACAAACTTAATATACCCTCCATACTATGGTGGAGGGTATAAGAAAATCTGGAAATTAAAATAGAGTGCGGTGCTGATGGGAGAAAGAATAACCACATTCTTTAGAAATGTGACACTAGGTGCTAAGTCGTTGTTTCTTGCTAAAGGATAGGGTTCAGTAAGTGAACCAGTGAAGTGAAGGCGAAAAGCGTCAAGTGCGCGAACTACAACCTAATTCAGTACCCAGTACCAAGACTGAAATATTGAGGTGAGTCAGAGTACGTAACCCCGGATCCACGCGCTTAACCCTCTGAGCTGTTCGCAACTCTTAGGTTCACATAACCAATATCGTATGTTTCGATATCTAAGATGTCCGTAACCCCGGGTCAACGCGCCTAACCCTTCGAGGTGTTCGTAACCTTTTGGGTCCCAATAGCCTATGCCTCGTGTTTAACCCTCTGAGGGGTTCCCTTAGGTCCTAGTAGCTTATGTGGTGTTTGAAACCCTTGCAACCAATGCGCAACAAAAATCTTTTATATATTTAAGCTTAATAGAAAACTATAGACGGTTCGACAGAAGTCTGCTATAAAAATATGTAAAAAGTTAGTCATATGTAGGAGACCAGTACAGAACTTCTATCAATGGAAGACTTATAAAATATCTCCTAACCTAAGATTTGTAAAAGATTCATCTAACTTTAAAAGCCTTCTGTCCCAAGGCTTTAAAATTGTTTTTTTCTGTAAAATAGCTGCATCATCTATCCCATGGTACAATTAAAAGGTAAGGTAGAGCTAACAGCTGATTAAAATTTTTTTCTAAGTGTGCCCGACTTCTGCCAATTTTGTGTATGTATTTATTGTTTTGAAAAATGAAAAAAAAATATTTTCACAACCAATGATTGGAAGACACACGAATTGCGGCTCGCGCATTAAAGCTATTAACCAGTACAGCCATGAAACTGAAAGATTGAACAGTTAGGATCATATTTTTGAGAGAAAGTCCAGACATTTTATTCATTGTTCGCGGTATTTAAATTATTTAAAAACAAGTAAGCAAAGGCTACAGTCGAGCGGGGCCGACCGTTGAATACCCTACAACACTATAATAAACGATACAGCTTATATAGGCGAGATACTCGAAAGAATTCCACAAGATATTGTGACAAATAATAAAAGAAAACCATCAGGTTTCGTTCTCTAATTTTTGAATAATAGCAACTTAAACTAATTTGCTCATTTCCAATTTATTGGAAGATGTTGCACTTAAATGGTCTTCCAAGATCTGGAACCAATATTTCCCAAAGACCTATAATCTCTCAGAAGTGGCAAAAGATTAACATTTATTATTGGTTTTTGACTGAAACGCATCTATATGAGATACAGACATTTGACTATATTCTGTAACGAAATCAGCGTTAACGAAATAGTCAGAAGTGTGTCTTTCCTGTATTTGTGAATTCTCCAAAAAGTCACTGGAATGGACATTTTCGTATTTTGTCTATAAAAGTTGGCAAACTCCTTCACACATTGAATATTTTTGGATGGCCATCCAAAACTGCTTGGCTCTTGCAATGTCCGGTAACCCCCACAATTACGACCTGCTGACAATTTTGCAGTTTTTTGGTCCATTTCAACCCCTAAATATATGGCGATCATCTCCAAAAAGAATAGGCTTTTATTCTGACCCTCATCTTATCTCCATGCTAAATTTCGTAAGGATCGGGCCATAAATGCGATCTGTATATGATATCCTGATATCTTAACTACTTAGTTTTGTTAGCTGTAGAAATATTACCAAATGTTTAATTCAAAATTAAAATATGCCAAAAATATGACAAAATTGAAAAAATATGAGAAAATTTTACAAAATCAATATTTTCATCTTTAGAGAGATATTTTTATGCGATTTTTTTAGACGTTTTATGTTTCCTGCCAAGAGGCCATTCTGAATTAATGAGAACTGTTGAAATCAGTTCAGCCGTTCTCGACATATAAGAGATTTTTCAAGCATATCTTCTTTGATAGACATATATATCGCACATATTTTGCTATATATCCGATTTGTTGGATGTTAACATCAATGTAAAGATCAGAAGTAACCTTGTCATGGCTTTGTGATTTCGCCGGGATTTAAAATATTCGCGGTTTAATGAAAAATTTTGAATTTTTTCAACAAAAAAGATATGGTCTATTTTACCCGCTAAATATTATCCGATGACCACCCAAATGGGTAGGCTTCTTGCCAGCCCTAAACTCTAGCTACATGCGAAATTCCGCATCGATTGGTCTATAATTGCGACCTATAGAGCAAGTGCAAAATCAGGAATTTTTTCAGTTTTTGGTCCATTTCAACCCCTAATTATTATGCGATCATCATCAAAAGAAATAGGGTTCTATTCTGACCCTAGCCCCACCTCCATTTTAAATTTCGTGAAGATCGGACCATAATTGCGACCTGTAGAGTGATTACAAATTAACATGGACAGACGGACAGACGGACAGACGGACAGACGGACGGACGGACATACATAGCTAGATCGACTCAGCTCGGCGAGATAGGAAGATCCATATATACTTTCCTATGTGGGAAATCAATATTTCGTGGTGTTACATAATTTTTGGCCCAATCAAACTTATAATACCCCCAACACATAGTGTTGTAGGGTATAAAAATGAGGAAAAATATGAAAAAATTAAAACAATAATTTTAAATGAGTCTGACAGGAAGCGGGCATAGCCTCAGGGCTGTATTTTTGTAGTTTTACGAAGCTGTTCTACCTCCTTATTGTACCATGATCTATCCTTAGGATTTTTTATCCATAGAAGAACTATAAAATGTCTCCTACGCATTCTACCTGTGTAAGGCTTGTAAAAGCTTTTTTATCCATACACATATAGCAGATCTACGATTCACAGAAAACTTATACAAGTTCCTATTACCCGCAAAAGTCTTCTATTCGTAAACGGCCTACAAAAGAGTTTGTTTAGATAAAATAATTGTGTAAGTAGTTAAATAATTTTTTATTTTTTATTCACGAAAAAAAATGTTTTCACCCATAGAATGTTTCTTGAGTTCTTATATTCGTGGAACGCTTATATGCCTGTAAAAGGTCCATTCGAAGATGGTCTGTAAAGAGTCGCCTAGCAGTAGAAAACCTCTCCACAAAGTTAAATGTATAAAAGATGTTTACTGGGTAGGTACTATACATGTAGATATATTCTACATCAGCCATGATGCAAAACAACAACAACAACACGCAAAAAAAACAGAAAACGAACAATGCCAAAAATGTTCACTAATGAGCTAAAATAATGATGGACGTTTTGTAATCTGTTCCGTTTGTTGCTGTTGCTGCTGCTGCTGTTCATCTGCTTTTGCCTGATATCCATTCATCAGCCAGCCTTCGTACGCGGCAAAAGATCCAAAATTGTTATTTTTCTACTTTGTTGGTGGTAGCGGTGGTGGGGATGCTGATGGTATTGGTGTACCCTGTATTCATATCAGTTAAAATGACTGGGCCAGCTTTCTGCTAAAACCGTGGTTATGCGTATTACTAGCTACAGTAACGGATATGTATGTGAAAGGATTTCTTTCGCATAACAAATCATTCATCTGACGAGATAAAAATTCACTATAATGGTGGTGGCGGATTTTTTCTCCATATGTTATAATATATCACAATATTCCTTAATTATAATCTAAGTGTATTAGGGTGGCTTGGCTAGTAATAATTTTTATATTTTAATATTAAAGAGTGTAAGGCAGAGTAAATTTCTAAGTTGATTGATAAGAATTTTATCAACTGTAATAGTACATTTTAAGTTCTCAGGTAAAAGCTCGCTTTACAAATAATCAACAATATGTGACTACTATTTAGGTAACCCCCATTTAAATGTAGGCTGTATCGTGACTTCAACAGACAGACGGACATCGTTAAACCGACTTAGAATTTTATGCCGATCATGAATATATACAGGGTGAGATAAAAAAACTGCAACAAAGTCAAACACCTGAATTTTTATTTATTTTTTTTTGATTTTATTGAATGAAAGCAAAAAATGTCGGAAATAGCATCAAATTTTAGAATAAATTTAGATTTGTTCGAATTGGTCACCATTGGCATGAAGTATGGCCTTCAAACGGCCAATGAAACCACGCTGCCGAATGTTGCTCTGCGGTATTTTGGCCCATTCCCGTCGAAGCGCTTGCTTGAAGTGATCGACACTTGGGTATTTTTTAGTGCCACCCTTGCTTTCCAAAATATTCCAGACACAATAGTCCAACGGATTGGTATTCGTAGATTCGTAGCGCTGGAAATGAAGCGAGGAACCTCATTATGTAACCATTCTTGTCAAACGCCATAATGCGAAAATAGCATAAAATTTTAGAATAAGTTTATATTGGTTCGAATTGGTCACCTTTGGCACGAATTGTGGCCTTCAAACGGCCAATGAAACCGTCACACGCTTCCCGAATGTTGCTCTGCGGTATTTTGGTCCATTCCCGGTGAAGCGCTTACTTGAGGTGATCGACACTTTGGTATTTTTTAGTTCCAACCTTGCTTTTCAAAATTTTCCAGATTGGTATCCGGAGATTTTGATGGCCATTGTGCGCTGGAAATGAATCGATGAACCTCACTTTGTAACCATTCTTGGGTGGCGCGTGCTGACTGCGATGGTGTTGAGTCCTGTTGAAATGTCCAAGGTCTGCGGCTAAAATGTTTGCGTGTCCAAGGATTTTACACACCCTCCTGAATATTTTCGCGATAATATTCGGCATTTATTCTGATGTCACGGTCGTCTAACACGAGCGGAAAGTGACCACCGGCTGTTATAGCGGCCCACACCATTACCATGGCCGGCGCTTGAGTTCTCTTGGCCAACCCAAGGTTCACATTTTTTGTGGACTTTTTGGGCAAGTAAACACGATCATTTTGCTTGTTTACAAACTGCTGGACATCGAATGTTTTCTCATCGGAGAAAACCAAATTCGGCAGTTCACCACTTTCGGCCTAGCGGAGCAACTTTTCAGCTCTTTTGAGTCTCTTTTCTTTCTGTTGCGATGTAAGTTCTTGCACTTCTTGGAATTTCAATGGCTTTACCCCGAGCTCATTTTTCAATATTTACCGAATGGAATAAATTTTTGGGCTCATCCCAATGTATGTATCTCACATTGGCATGAATCCGCCACTAACTTTTAAGAAACATACATGTAATGTAATACGTCAAACTTTTTTCATCCGCTGGCATAGTTTCTCCGTTCCATCAACTATTGCAAATAACTACAATAACTATCACTATCTTCATATGATTATAACAAGACATGTATAATATTTGTAAAATAAGAATATGCCAAATTAGATATTCAATAAATACACATACCAGTAAGAATAAATATATATGTACTTACACACATACATACTCCAAGGATTTCCATCTTTATTGAATATTTATTTGCCATTAAAACTAAACTCTAATTTCGCTTTGTAATTTCGAAGAACGGGAAATGAATTTCGATTGCATTTTGAGTAGATATTTCCTGTGTGTATGTGGGCGTGTGTGTGTGTGTGTGTGCCATTGAATATATTATTATTTTGTTGTTTATTTTATACATTTGAAAGGAAAACATTTTCAATTTAGCATTTCTATGTAATTTCCGTATTATCTGTTAAGTGTATTAGTTGCACAAATACAATCAACGAATGTAAATGTATTTGGTTGTACATAAGTGTGTTGCTGATGCTGTTGCTTACTAGTTAAATCGGCTTATGTTTGATTGAAACAACAACTTTCAATGTTACAATTTGCTGGCAGCAGTTGATTTTTGTTTTCATACGAATTAAGAAGATGATTTATGCAAATAAACAAATTTGTTCGATGTATGTATTCGTATTTATTTTGTGTGCGTATGTGTGGCAATAGGGATATTTTAAAAAGGAATTAACTTTGACAAGGATAAACTTTTTATTTAATGTCACAATAATACAGAGTCAATTCCATGTGTTCCGTACAGATATCTGGATCAGAGGGCTGCAATGAGTATGATTGAGTAGGCTTGATCACACACAGTGGAAATGCAATCAAACTCAATCAGTCGGTCAGATGCAACATGTTCATTCGAGTTACTCAAGCCAAACGAAAAAGTTGTGATCAAACATGTATTGATCGAAGTTTTGTGATCGCAATCAAACAGCTCACATGAGTTATTTGTTTACGAACTTATGTTGAATTGTTCATAACGGGTCGATCATCTATGATGAGTCTGATCGGTTTTATTTATCCTAGTTAAGTGAGTGATTTGATTTGATTAAAACACAAATGTTCGAATTTGAGCGGAATCATGATTGTAATTTTACTAAGGATTTCATAACTAAAAGATGTTCCCATTAAGGAAACTGGTACAAATTATATTTGATAAGTATACAATTTTTCATTTTATTTGGGTTATTGGTATGCTAGACTTCAGTAACTTAGTCACACTTTTAATCGCTCTGTTAAATCTTTACCTTTGAGAATTTATTTGACTGGTGGATAAGATGAGGAGCCTTCGCGCAGTTGAAAGGAAGTATCCATTTATCCAACTTTATTATGATGGAATTCAAGCGTGATTTCTTTATATTTGGCTGGACAACTAGTGGCTGTCGTTAGAGCACTCCAGCATTTAAATGTGAATAAATCTTTTGTGTCTCGTACCATCGCTCGTTGCCGTGATACTGGTAACGTAGCTCTACGTCAAGGAAGTGGACGGAAGAAAACAGCAACATCAGCAGAAATGGTTCGAAAAGTAAAGAAGCGACTTGATCAAAACCCGCGTGGCCGAAAAATGACTCGTGAGCTGAACATATCGCAATATTCCATTCGCAAATATTGAAAAATGAGCTCGAGGTAAAGCCATTGAAATTCCAAAAAGTGCAAGAACTTACACCGCAACAGAAAAAAATAGACTCAAAAGAGCTAAAGAGTTGCTTCGCTTGGCCGAAAGTGGTGAACTGCCGAATTTGGCTTTCTCCGATGGGAGAGCATTCGTTGTCCAGCAGTTTGTAAACAAACAAAATGATCGTCAGCTGAAAATGTAAAGAGGTCAGCTGAAAATGTACACCTTCGGTTGGCCACAAGAACTCAAGCGCCGGCCATGGTGATGGTGTGGGCCGCCATAACAGCCGATGGTCGCTCTCCGCTCGTATTAATCGACCATGGCATCAGAATAAATGTCGAATATTATAACGAAAATATTGGCCGCAGATCTTGGACATTCCAACAGAACTCAGCACCATCGCACTCAGCACACGCCACCCAAGAATGGTTACAAAATGAGGTTCCTCGCTTCATTTCCAGCGCACAATGGCCACCAAAATCTCCGGATACCAATCCGTTGGACTATTGTATCTGGAGTATTTTGGAAAGCAAGGTTGGTACTAAAAATACCAAAGTGTCGATCACATCAAGCAAGCGCTTAGCCAGGGATTGGCCAAAATGCCGCAGAGCAACAATCGGGCAGCGCCTGACCGTTTTTTTCGGCGTTTGAAGGCCATAATTCATGTCATGCGTGTCCAATTCGAACAAATCTAAACTTATTCTAAAATTTGATGCCGACGACATTTTTTACTTACATTTAATAAAATTTAAAAAAATGTTGACTTTGTTGCAGTTTTTTTATCTCATCCTGTATATATACTTATATGTACCCTGTATATAAACGGAATGACAAAGTTAATACACCCTCCATAGCACAGTGTAGGGTATAAAAACGTATTAAGCTATTTAGCATTTAAACAGTACAACTCGCTACATTTTCTACGATTCTTTAAGAGACTTCATTTAAATCTTCCAGTTGAAAAAAAATGAAATATCCTTTTATAATAATTACAATTAATTACAACTTTAAGTCTCTCAAAAGTAACTAACATTTATCCGATTCTGTGTTCTCTTCATTGATTTGCGTTACATAACCGCAACAGAACTTATTGTTGCAACAAAAAAATCCACCTTTCTTGCTGCTTCTTCTCCAATTATTATCATCATCATTCTCCATAAAATGTAATGAACGGTAACATGAATTAAATACTACTCATGTATTTATCTTACGGATTAAGTTTATAAAAACCCATCAATATCCAAGTCCATGCCATGCAATATTGTGTGCATGTGTGTGTGTGAGTGAAGTGTATGAAGTGTATATAATCCCATTGAACGCTACTCCCAATGTGAACACCGACAGACACGACAAACCAACACAATGGACTCGGCACTGTGAATCCACTTCAATTCTGTGTTTTTTGCTGTTCTTGTTTCATACCGTTTATCCTGCGAAGCATCATCAAACAAAACCTTCATTTGTTTGCCAGGTATGAAACTTAAATAAATTTCAGATGCACAATAGAACTGCAGGGGAAGATAGATACTGTTTTGGGTATTGTTGTCCTTTAATGCCCCAGGAGGTGCATCTGAAAGCAAACGACTATGACTACGGCAGCAGCCAATACTCTGGGTGCACACTCATACACGTATTGGAGATGTATGCATGTGGGTGTTTGTCTTTTGTGTCGAAGGTGACCTAACAATACAAACACACAGGATACAAACGAACATGCCAAAGCTTGAAGTTATATATCTACTTTAATATACTTCCACCTGTACAAATACATATGTATAGGTACAGCACATGTATGTGGGGACAGGTTGACAGCACACACGCACATGGCATATGTTCTTTTTTCTTCTCTTACATATTTGTTGTTATTGTAAGCACTTTGAAATAGTGTACTCTTAAACATTGTTGCAAGGCACTGTGGTTAGGAACAAAGAATTATCCGAAGAACCCTACAAAAATCCGATTCTGTGTTCTCTGTGTTCTCTTGATCTGGCAACACTATGCCTGAGTAGTCGTGTTTTTTTTTCATTGCAGCTGATCATTCGCTAAATTATCTTTTTTTATTCGCACTGATCGTTGTTATATATTTCGCTGCACTAAATTCTTGCAATTTATTAATAGTCCGACACAAATTACCTGGAGTTCGTGTGATAAATCATTTAATCATCATCATTTTCATCAAGCGGTTTCTTATTGTGGCGTTCTTACGTAACAATTTTGCTGGTTGCTTATTTCGTTGTTCTTGATTGCTTTTGTTGCTGCTATTTCTTGTTGCTGTGCTGCCGTTTGCTGCGCTGTTACGTGTTTAAGGAAGAAAAAATGACGAAGTGTGGTGCTTGTGATGAGACTATTACAAAAACTCAGGGGAGTATATTGTGTGGAGTCTGTAACAAATGGCTACATGCCCCCTGTGCCAAGATTAGTGATAAAAACTTATTAGCGTTGCGTGCTATGAAATATACGCATTTCATTTGTGCTAAATGTAATGGAAACACCCGCACCAATCACAATAGTGACAGCATTGCTGATGAAATTCGCAATTTAAATGCCAAATTTGATGGGTTTATATTGAATAACCAATCAGAACAAAATTCTATAAAGACAGCACTTGATGATATAAAAAATGAAATGTCTTCGTGTTTCACTGAAATTAGGAGTGACATAAAAACTTGCAACGATCGTATTAATCATGTGGAATCTAATGCATCATCAAAACTATCTGATCTGCAAGCTGAGATCAATTTGTTGCATCGGGGACTGAACAGAGCTGACATGTTAATTGGTGGATTGCCGGCGGGAATCGAAGACCTTCTTGCCCCTGTTCTATCCTTGGGCACATTTTTCAACGTACCAATCTCTAGCAGTGACATTAGCCACGTATCTTACATAAGCAAGAAGGCACAGATTCTGGTCAAATTTAATAATGTGCATGCCCGGGACTGTATAATGAAGGAATACTTCAAAACTAGATCACTTAAGGCGTGTGATATAATGGATGGAGCCTGTAGGGATTTAACTAATCGTGTGTATCTTAACGAGCATTACTCGCCAGGTGCAGCTTACCTCAACTCAATTTGTAGAAAACTTCAAAAACAAAATATTATTACAAAATTTAAAATTTTGAACACACATGAGCTGAAAGCCAAACTAATGTTTCCGGACGGCAAAGTATTGTTTGCTGACGTCAAGAATGCTGCCTCACTTTTGAATGAATCCCCAGATGTTTCCACTTAAGCAGTATTTGACACTTTAACATTTTTTTAATACTTGCATTTCAATAACTAGTTTCCTAATATTGTGTAGTAGATCTCATTTCTTAGAATTTTATGATCAGCTGTATGAGTATGTTAAGTTTGAATTCGTTTTAAATGCATTTATATTGTATAGTATTAGTTTTTTATTTCGATTCTTGGTTCCCCCCCACAAACTGTTTTTTGATTTATTATGCCCTTACGTGATAATCTAGGTCCAGTCGTGAATAATAACTCATACATAAAGGATGTACTTTGCCCATTTGACCGCAGTTTCAAGTTAGCTCATCTAAACTGCCGAAGTCTTAAACCTTTGTCAAAGATTGAAGAGTTGAGGCAAATCTTAAGAGATGACATATTTCATATTTTTGCAGTCTCAGAAACATGGCTGTCGGCTGAAATATCTAGTAAAGCTGTTTCCTTGCCTGGATATAAGTTCTGTCGGAATGACCGACATCGTCCTGGCAGAGGTGGGGGTGTAGGGATATTTATACGTAGCGGAATTTCTTATAAAGTTGTGTTGAAAGTTTCAGAGTTAGGATGTGAGTCGTTATTTGTCGTAGTGCATTTTAACACTATTCAAATATTGTTTGGTGTTGTCTATTTGCCCAATGGAAATTTAGTTGAATTTGAATGCCACCATAGAGACCTATTTTCTAAATACTCCAAAGTTTTCATTTTAGGGGATTTTAACATCAATCTCTTTGACGCATCCAGAGCCAATGCTTTTCGTTCTATCTGTGCCCAGTATAATATATCTATCGTACATAATTCCATGCCCACACATTTTAACTTAGGTAGAAGATCAACCTCACTTATTGATTATATGCTTACGAGTGATAGTTCATGTGTGAGATATTTTGATCAGGTTCAATGTCCGTCTGTGTCTGACCATGCTCTTATTTTTGCATCTATAGATTTCGATGTCCATTATCTGCCCGATTTCATAGAGTTTCGTGATTATAACAATATTAATTGGATTAGGTTATTTAGCTTTCTTGAGTCCTTTGATAATAATGCAATGTCTAATTCAATCGATGCAAATGAAAAATGTTCTTATTTAGGTGGTTTGCTTGCTGATCTTTTTTCTTGTGTACCAATTGTTAGAAAGAAGGTACAGTTTTCTCCAGATCGTTGGTTTATGGCAAGGGACGTTACTTTTGCAAGATCTGTAAGGGATCTAGCATATACTGCTTTCCAGAGAAATAAGTCTCAGGAAAATTGGGTAAAGTATTGTAGGTATCGTAACAAAGCAAGGACAGTTATTCGTAGGAATAAAAGGAGATATTTTTCAAAGCTTTTTGGTAATATGACTTCGTCTGAAATTTAGAAAGTGCTCAGGAATTCGGGATGTGTGCAACATGATAGCGCAGAATTTGTTATTGATGTCAATGATATAAATACTTTTTTCGCACAGGCCAATTCTACGTCGGATGATAATTTTGATATAACTCAATTTAATGACACTACTTCGTTTTCCTTTAGATGTGTTTCTGTGGTTGAGATTTTTGAGGCGGTTAATAAAATTAAGTCGAATGCGGTTGGTATTGATGGAATACCAATCCGCTTTATAAAACTTGTCATTCCTTACATATGTGACTATATTTTGGATTTGGTCAATTTCATCTTGACTTGTTCCTCTTACCCATTAGCTTGGAAAAATGCCCGAGTAGTTCCTATACCAAAAGCTAAAAACGTATATAGTCCAGATGACCTACGTCCAATATCAATCCTACCAGCAATTTCAAAAATTATGGAAATGATCTTGAAGAATCAAATTTTGGAATACACTTCAAATATGATATCTGACACACAGTTTGCATTCCGGCAAAGGCACAACACCACACACTTATTTTTAAAAGCCACTGATTTCATCCGCCATAATATTAATGATCGAAAATTAAGTGTCCTTTTATCTCTTGATCTGTCAAAAGCGTTCAATTCCATTAACTTTGCTCATTTAATCACTAAATTAAGAGATAATTTTAATTTTTCTGGAACTGCCTGTAAACTGATTTATTCATTTATCAGAGACAGATCACAGTTTGTTGCTATCAATGGTAACCAATCTGACCCAGTGAGTTTAAATAGTGGTGTACCGCAAGGTTCTATACTGGGACCACTATTATTCCTTCTTTATGTTAATGACTTGCGTGATACCATGCAGTTTAAATCTTGTGAAACGTTGCAGTTTGCTGATGACATTTTCTTCATTTTAACTGGAGATAGTGATAACTTATCTTTGTTTGAAAGCAATGTAAATGAATGTCTGCAGCAATTCTCTAATTGGGCATCGGCGAATTATCTTACAATTAATCCGTCAAAAACTAAGGCTTTGATGTTTGGTAAGAGGAATAATATGGCTTCCGATATCAATGTCCATTTAAATTACAATAATATTGAATTTGTTACTCACCACAAAATTTTAGGTGTTATAGTGGATAATGAGCTTTCTTTTAGACAACATATTGATGCTTTATCTGGGAGAGTTTGCTTTTTGTTGAGAAAGATCTATTCCGCCAAATTATATATGCCTCTTCGTATTAGAAAATATTTAGCTCATGCTGTGCTGATGTCTAACATCCTATATGGTTTGGAAGTAATCTCGGGCTGTATCGGGATCAGTTTTACACGTTTACAGAGAATTTTAAATTCAGTTGTGCGTTTTGTTTACAACGTTCCCCGAAGGAACCATATATCTAGATATGTTAAACTTTTTCTGGGATGTTCTTTTACCGATTTTGTGTCTTATAGGATTCTTGTTGCCTTTTATAATATTATCAAATGTCGCACACCAACATCTCTATACAGTCTTTTTGTGTTTTCTCATTCAACAAGAAATCCTCAAATAGTTATACCAAGGATTTATAGAGATGTTTGTGCGAGATCGTTCTTAGTTAGAATTGCACGGAATTGGAATCTATTACCCTATGAACTGAGGATATTTTCCCACTCTAATAATGTTTTTAGGAAGAAACTTTTTATTCATTTTGCTTCTTTTGAGCTGTAGTTTTCTTTTCTAAATAGCCATGCTTCTGATTTTCTGACTTTTGGTGAAATGATCTTCATAATGATTGCATTGTATTACAACTATTTGAGTTATTGTTTGCTTGGACGCTATATTTTTCTTGTCTTATTATATTATTGTGGCTGGGGAGCCAATGAAGAGAAATTATTTTATAGTTTTAATTTTTATACCCTACAACACTATGTGTTGGGGGTATTATAAGTTTGATTGGGCCAAAAATTATGTAACACCACGAAATATTGATTTCCCACATAGGAAAGTATATATGGATCTTCCTATCTCGCCGAGCTGAGTCGATCTAGCTATGTATGTCCGTCCGTCCGTCTGTCCGTCTGTCCGTCTGTCCATGTTAATTTGTAATCACTCTACAGGTCGCAATTATGGTCCGATCTTCACGAAATTTAAAATGGAGGTGGGGCTAGGGTCAGAATAGAACCCTATTTCTTTTGATGATGATCGCATAATAATTAGGGGTTGAAATGGACCAAAAACTGAAAAAATTCCTGATTTTGCACTTGCTCTATAGGTCGCAATTATAGACCAATCGATGCGGAATTTCGCATGTAGCTAGAGTTTAGGGCTGGCAAGAAGCCTACCCATTTGGGTGGTCATCGGATAATATTTAGCGGGTAAAATAGACCATATCTTTTTTGTTGAAAAAATTCAAAATTTTTCATTAAACCGCGAATATTTTAAATCCCGGCGAAATCACAAAGCCATGACAAGGTTACTTCTGATCTTTACATTGATGTTAACATCCAACAAATCGGATATATAGCAAAATATGTGCGATATATATGTCTATCAAAGAAGATATGCTTGAAAAATCTCTTATATGTCGAGAACGGCTGAACTGATTTCAACAGTTCTCATTAATTCAGAATGGCCTCTTGGCAGGAAACATAAAACGTCTAAAAAAATCGCATAAAAATATCTCTCTAAAGATGAAAATATTGATTTTGTAAAATTTTCTCATATTTTTTCAATTTTGTCATATTTTTGGCATATTTTAATTTTGAATTAAACATTTGGTAATATTTCTACAGCTAACAAAACTAAGTAGTTAAGATATCAGGATATCATATACAGATCGCATTTATGGCCCGATCCTTACGAAATTTAGCATGGAGACAAGATGAGGGTCAGAATAAAAGCCTATTCTTTTTGGAGATGATCGCCATATATTTAGGGGTTGAAATGGACCAAAAAACTGCAAAATTGTCAGCAGGTCGTAATTGTGGGGGTTACCGGACATTGCAAGAGCCAAGCAGTTTTGGATGGCCATCCAAAAATATTCAATGTGTGAAGGAGTTTGCCAACTTTTATAGACAAAATACGAAAATGTCCATTCCAGTGACTTTTTGGAGAATTCACAAATACAGGAAAGACACACTTCTGACTATTTCGTTAACGCTGATTTCGTTACAGAATATAGTCAAATGTCTGTATCTCATATAGATGCGTTTCAGTCAAAAACCAATAATAAATGTTAATCTTTTGCCACTTCTGAGAGATTATAGGTCTTTGGGAAATATTGGTTCCAGATCTTGGAAGACCATTTAAGTGCAACATCTTCCAATAAATTGGAAATGAGCAAATTAGTTTAAGTTGCTATTATTCAAAAATTAGAGAACGAAACCTGATGGTTTTCTTTTATTATTTGTCACAATATCTTGTGGAATTCTTTCGAGTATCTCGCCTATATAAGCTGTATCGTTTATTATAGTGTTGTAGGGTATTCAACGGTCGGCCCCGCTCGACTGTAGCCTTTGCTTACTTGTTTTTTTTTGTATTTAATTATAAGTATTAAATACTCAGGTTTTGCTAGCTATGTAATATGATTTTATGGTCTTAGAGGCCCTGTATTACACAAATGAGTTTGAATAAAATAAAAATAAAATAAATAAAATATGGTTTTTATGCAATACACCACGAAGCGACATGGAGGAGGAAGAGAGATAGACCATTAGTAACTTTTGAGGATCATCATAGAATCACTTCCTGACACGATTTATGCATGTCATTTCGTCCGAACGTCTGCCAATGTATTTTTGTGAAAAAAAAAAAAATGCAGGTCGTATTTATTATCCGATTGTGATGAAAATTTCCAAACAAAATTTGTTTGGCCCAAGGACGAACCCTATTGAAATTGGTAAGAATCGGATCAAATTTAGATATAGCTTCCATATATATCTTCAACCGATATCGGGCTAGTTGTGCATTTAATAGCCAATATCAGGCCAAATGACTTGCATTTTGGCACATACGACCGAATTCAGGAAGTAAATTAATTTTGGTGAAAATCGGTTTAGAAGTAACTATAGCTCCCATATATATGTTTAATCTGATTTTGGTGTTTAAATATGCATTCCACAAGAATTATTAATATTTGGTACCAGATATCAGATACAGCCCAGAAATTACTCCGCCAAATTTTTACGATATGGATTCAGATTTGGATATAGCTCTTTATCCGATTTCTGGTTTATCGTGCACTAAAGGTTTATCATGTACTAAACGGCTAATATATCTGACCAAATGGAGTGAATTGTGGCACATCCGACCGAATTCAGCTTAGAAGCATGTACTTCAAATTTGGTGAAAATCGATTCAGATATAGCTATAGCTCTCATATACAGTGTGAGATGAAAAAAATACAACCAAATTCAGGCTGCTGTCATTTCTAAGCCACTCGTCCGACAGCTGTTAAAGTCTTTCCCGTGACAGCTCATTATATTGTTTACGAGCGTACAAAAGTATTTTGGTGAGAATTTTCCAGAAAAAAAAAGTTATTCGTGATGGAATTCAAGCGTGATATTGAGATTTCTTTACATTTGGCTGTAAATCCACAAATGGCTATCGTTAGAGCACTCCAGCATTTAAATGTGAATAAATCTTTTGTGTCTCGTACTATCTCTCGTCACCGTGATACTGGTAATGTAGCCCGACGTCAAGGAAGTGGGCGGAAGAAAACAGCAACATCAACAGAATTGGTTCGAAAAGTAAAGAGGCGACTTGATCGAAACCCGCGTCACAGAGACCGAAAAATGACTCGTGAGCTAAACGTATCGCAATATTCCATTGGTCAAATATTGAAAAATGAGCTCGGGGTAAAACCATTGAAATTCCAAAAAGTGCAAGAACTTACACCGCAACTGAGAGATATAAGACTCAAAAGAGTTAAAAAGTTGCTTCGCTTGGCCGAAAGTGGTGAACTGTCGAATTTGGTTTTCTCCGATGAGAAAACGTTCGTTGTCCAGCAGTTTGTAAGCAAACAAAATGATCGTGTTTACTTGCCAAAGAGGACAGGGGAAAATGTGCACTTTCGGTTGGCCACCAGAACTCAAGCGCCGGCCATGGTGACGTTGTGGTCCGCCATAACAACCGATGGTCGCTCTCCGTTCGTATTAATCGACCGTGAAATCAGAATAAATGCCGAATATTATCGCGAAAATATTGTGGAGGGTCATGGTGATGGTGTGGGCAGCCATAGCAGCCGATGGTCGCTCCATTCCAACAGGACTCAGCACCATCGCACTCGGCACACGCCACCCAAGAATGGTTACAAAATGAGGCTGCTCGTTTCATTTCCAGCGCAAAATGGCCATCAAAATCTCCGGATACCAATCCGTTGGACTATTGTGTCTGGAGTATTTTGGAAAGCAAGGTTGGCACTAAAAAATACCAAAGTGTAGATCACCTTAAGCAAGCGCTTCGCCGGGAATGGGCCATAAAAATAGCAGAGCAACATTCGGGCAGAATGTGACTGCTTCATTGGCCGTTTGAAGACCATATTTCGTGCCAAAGGTGACCAATTCGAACAAATTTAAAATTATTCTAAAATTTGATGCTATTTCCGACATTTTTTCTTTCATTCAATAAAATTAAAAAAAAAATTAAAAATTATGGCGTTTGACTTTGTTACGAAGTGGTATGGAAATTAGCCCAAAAAGCTTCAGATTGATAAGTATTGAGTGGTGCCGTTATGAGGGAACCCTATTGTAAATGATGAAAATCTGTCAGCTTTATAAAAATATCTCTCATATATAAAACCCTTCGATTTCAATGTTTTATGTACCAAATGTGCCCAAATAATGTAGATTTTTATACCCTACAACACTATTTGTTGGGGGTTTTATAAGTTTGATTGGCCAAAAATTATGTAACACCTCGAAATATTGGTTTCCCACATATGAAAGTATATATGGATCTTCCTATCTCGCCGAGCTGAGTCGATCCAGCTATGTATGTCCGTCCGTCCGTCTGTCCATATTAATTTGTAATCACTCTACAGGTCGCAATTATGGCCCGATCTTCAAGAAATTAAGAATGAAGGTGGGGCTAGGGTCAGAATCTCTTTTGGAGATGATCGCATAATATTTATGGATTGAAATGGACCAAAAACTGAAACATTTCCTGATTTTGCAGTTGCTCTACAGGTCGCAATTATAGACCAACCAAAGCGGAAGTTAGCATGGGGCTAGAGCTTAGGGCTGGGCAGAAGCCTTACAATTTTGATGGTCATCGGATAATATTTAGTGGGTGAAATAGGCCATAACATTTGTGTTAAATAAAAGTCAACTTTTCCATTAAACCGCGAATATTTTTAATCCCGGCGAAAACACAAATAGAAGAGGTCAATACTGACCCTTACGTAGATGCCAATAGTAAATATATCTGATATATATTGCGAAATATATACAATGTATATATACAAAGAAAGGGGAGGTTAGCTAGAATGGTTATATCTTAAGAATGACTGGACCGATTTTGACAAATTTTGTCAATTCAGAATGCCCTCTTGACATAAAAGTATAAAATCTAAAAATAATGAAGTTAATATAGATTTTGTATTATTTTGTGACATTTTTTTATTTTTTCATATTTTTTTATCGCATTCTATTTTTTCAATTTGACTTATAATGTTTTGTAATATTTTTTCACCTTACAACACAGGTTGGGGATATTATATAAGTATTGCAAATATCGTCCGATCACACAATTGAAGCCAATCGACACGGCTCTGAAGAGAGTTAAGGAGAGGGAAGAATTCTAGCATTTTGGATGACCATTGGATTATATTTAGCTGTAAAATGGACTACAACAACTAAAAGCCCGACGGAGTGCATAAATATTGGACAAATGTCCCTAGTCAAAATCCTAATTTCAAAAGCGAAAACTTCTGATATGGATTTGGACATAGGGACGCAACATATTGTAGTGTTGTAGGGTATAAAATAGTCGGCCCCGCACGACTATAGCCTTTGCTTACTTGTTGTACATTAGGTTGAATTCAGTCTGGTAATGTGGATGATTTTGCAAAGTATTTTAATTTCCTGATAAACCAATATTTAGTATAAGTTTATACACCCTAAAACAAGAAAGCAAATGTCTCAGTCAGGCAATACCGACCAAGACCAACATAATGTCAGCCAGAGAGCCTATCTGACAACCAAGTTTGCAAATCACGATTGTGATTTAAAATTTAAAGATAATCAAATCACAATAGTGCAAAAATTACTAAGTTTTTTGTCAAATCGTTGTCAAAAGAAGTCTTCCTGGCCGACCTTATGTATGCCTTGGTACCATGTAAAAGTTCTGAGGCTCAATTGTCGTTCTATGGAAATGTGAAACAAAAAATGTTTATAGAGGAAAGAAACGTCCAGTGAAAAATAAATTAATAAAGAAAATATTTTTCATTTCATATTTCCTATGGCATGCATTGGATCGGCCAGTAAGTCATCTGAAAACCAAATTTGGTCAAAATACATATTGTGATCTGAAATTCAACAAGTAAAAAAGCTGTAAGTTCAGCCGGGCCGAACTTTTAAAACCGTCCACCATTTGGTACAAAAAAAATAAAAAAACCGTTTAAAATTCTGTTAAAATCCTAAAAATACCGAATGCATATACCTAGGCGTAGACCAACATATGCATCTTTTGTCATAAAATATTGCAATATTTAAATGCGAAACTTGAAGAAAAATCTGTTTATAATGTAGCTAAAATCATCAAAATACCGATTATAGGGGGTACCGTTATATGGAGGCAATACGAAGGCGTGGACCTGCACAGACAATTTTCTGGCATGGGCTGAAGTAGCCATTACGAACTTCACATGCGAAATTTGAAACAATCCCGGTGAATAATGTCGCTAAAATCATCAAAATATCGAATATCGGGGGGTACGGTATATAGGGGCTATATGAAGACGTGGACCTACATGGCTCATTTTTTGACTTTGGATGTAGCATCCATAACGAACTTCAAATACCAAATTTGAAACGATTCCGGTAAATAATGTCGTTAAATCATCAAAATACCGAATATCGGGGGGTACCGTTATATGGGGGCTATACGAAGACGTGGAACTGTACAGATAATTTTCTGTCTTAGGATGTAGTATCCATTACGAACTTCAAATGCCAAATTGGAAATAATTCCGGTGAATAATGTCGCTAAAATCATCAAAATACCGAATATCGGGAGGTACCGTTATATGGTTGCTATATGATAACTTGGACCTACATGGCCCATTTACGAACTTATCCTGCCTACTGGCAAAATATACATGTGTGCAATCTCAATTTGTTCAAAAGATAGCGTGATTACAACAGACAGACGGACATGGCTAAATCGTCTTAGAATTTTACGCTGATCAAGAATATATATACTTTGTTGGGAGTTACAAACGGAATGACAAAATTAATATACCCTCCATAGTATGGTGGAGGGTATAAAAAGAATAAAATCACGATAGTACAACTTAGTAGTTAAGTTTAATGTCAAATTGTTGTCAAAAGTAGTGTTCTTGGCCGATCTTTTGTATGCCTTGATGTTTCCATAGAACAAGAATCTAGCACCTGCTATTACAACAAAATACCGGAAATAAAATCTGTCTGCTTTTACATTATAAGCACTGTACGTAATATACATACGTTTCAGTATGTGGGTGCGTGTATTTGCAATTGTACCATTGTTTGTATGAACTGCGGTCGCTGTACACAACGGGACATTGGACAAGGCTACCATTTTGACCAAACAGCAGTAGCAACAACCATACAGTATCGGGCATCTCTCTGCCATATGGGGTATAGCATGGCATGGCATGGCCTGGACTGGCATGTGAACTTCATTATGGCTCAAAGTGCAATTACCAATCAGCGTTACAGGTGATCAATTGTAATAAAACTCCCAGGGTGATTTTCCTTTTCATTATTTTCGATTTTTGTTGTTATTGGGCATTTCTCCCTCGATTCTTTTGTTTCACTCGAACTCCAACTCACGCGCACACAAACACCCATCCATTGCAATACACCTGACCCAACAAGTGCAAATGCGTCTGCCTGTGTGTGTGTGTGTCCATGTGGTCGGTAGCTATTTACGGCATTGTTACATGAAAGCTTTCATCTGTTTTATTGTCATCGTCGTCATTATTGGGGGGTTAGCAGTGGCGGAAAAGTGGATTGGGGGGGGTGTTATGAATGCACAACATCATCAATGGTCCCGGCTCCAATGCATTTGTATGACAATGTAATGTGTTTGTGTGCGAGTTGTGTTGATCCACTGGAATAGCGAACCTTCCCTTTAGCCATCCATATGTCCACATGCTGCATCCACAACCCCGTCATTTGGTCTCTGCGACTTCAATCCATCTGTCGTATAGAGTGATTATAGTCATTCACTTGCAAATTTTTTTCTTGCTGCAATTGTTGGTGCAATCAACCTTCTGTCGCTCGTTTTGCATCAGCCGAGGAAAAAAAGGTGAAGGTGGCTTAGTGCTGGAAATATGAAGCTTCTTTCGAAGAAAAAACACATAATTTGTTACTCCTTTCATGTGTTCTCCGTGAATATGCTGTAATTTTTTTAATTATTGAAATGTTATTTGTATCTTTTTTTGTTGAGATGAAAGCAATCATCTAAACCAGATGTTGCCAAGGATTTTGTATTGAGAACTAATCACTAGAATAACAATATCGGTACTATATTTAACAATATAAGCTTATGTTGCTAGAGGTGATCGACACAATGGTATTTTTAGTGCCGACCTTGCTTTCCAAATTACTCCAGACCCAATAGTTCAACGGATTGGTATCCGGATATTTTGGTGAGCATTGTGCGCTGGAAATGAAATGAGGAACCTCATTTTGTAACCATTCTTGGGTGGCGCTTGTTGAGTCCTGTTGGAATGCCCACGGTCTGCGGCCAAAATGTTTGCGTGCCCAAGGCTTTAATACACCCTCCAGAATATTTTCGCGATAATATTCGGCATTTATTCTGATGCCACGGTTAATAGGAGCGGATAGCGACCATCGGCTGTTATGGCGGCCCACACCATCACCATGGCCGGCGCTTGAGTTCTGGTGGCCAACCGAAGGTGCACATTTTCAGCTGACCTCTTTGGCAAGTAAAGACGATCATTTTGTTTGTTTACAAACTGCTGGACAACGAATGTTTTCTCATCGAAGAAAACCAAATTCGGCACTTCACCATTTTCGGTCAAACGAAGCAACTCTTTAGCTCTTTTGAGTCTATTTTTTTCGGTTACGGTGTAAGCTCTTGCACTTTTTGGAATTTCAAAGGCTTTACCCCGAGCTCATTTTTCAATATTTTCCGAATGGAATATTGCGATATATTCAGCTCACGAGCTATTTTTCGGCCGCGGGTTTCGATCAAGTCGCTTCTTTATTTTTTGAACCATTTCTGCTGATGTTGCTTCTCATCTCAACCTGTACATTTAATAGTAATAATAACCAGGATATGAATCAAGAATCTTATCGTAATATTTCTATCAAATTTTGATCGTGTTTAAAGGTGGGTATATGTTACCTCCCAAAAGCAAGTAAGGATGTTTTTACATAGTGGGAAGGGTATTTTGTCTTTTGAAAATATTCATAGAATCACTTTCTGAATCGATTTATGCATGTCAGTCCATCTATCCGTCCGTCAGTCCATCTATCTGTCCATGTATTTTTCCAAACATTATGTGTTTGGCCCAAGGACGAACCCTGTTGAAATTGATAAGAATCGGTTCAAATTTAGAAATAGCTCCCATATGTATCCCCAACCGATTTCGGATTAATTATCCAACAAATGGCCAATATCAGTCCAAATGACCTGTTTTAGTCCCTCACATTCGTAATATGCTCCCCACAAAAATGATATTCGGTACCAAATATTAGTTACATCGCAGAAATACCTCTATCAAATTTTATCGGAACGGGTCAGATTTGCATATAGCTCCCATATATATCTCAAACCGATTTCGGATTAATTAAGCATGAGAAAAATGAGCTCGGGGTATAGCCATTGAAATTCCAAAAAGTGCAAGAACTTACACCGCAACAGAAAGAAAATAGACACAAAAGAGGTAAAGAGTTGTTTCGCATGGCCGAAAGTGGTGAACTGCCGAATTTGTTTTTTTTTCCGATGAGAAAACATTCGTTGTCCAGCAGTTAATAAACAAACAAAATGATGTGCACCTTCGGTTGGCCACCAGAACTCAAGCGCCAGACATGATGATGGTGTGGGCCGCCATAACAGCCGATGGTCGCTCTTCGCTCGTATTAATCGACAGTGGCGTCAGAATAAACCTTGGACATTCCAAGAGCACTCAGCACCATCGCACTCAGCACGCGACACTAAGAATGGTTACAAAATGAGGCTCCTCGCTTCATTTCCAGCGCACAATGGCCACCAAAATCTCCGGACTATTGTGCCTGGAGTATTTTGGAAAGCAAGGTTGGCACTAAAAAATACCAAACTGTCGATCACTTCAAGCAAGCGCTTCGCCGGGAATGGGCCAAAATACCGCAGAGCAATATTCGGGCAGCGTGTGAAGGTTTCATTGGCCGTTTGAAGGGCATAACTCTTGCCAAAGGTGACCAATTCGAACAAATTATTATTCTAAAATTTGATGCTATTTCCGACATTTTTGCTTTCATTCAATAAAATTTAAAAAAAAAATTAAAAATTATGGCGTTTGACTTTGTTGCAGGTTTTTTATCTCACCCTGTATTTTCATCCGATTTTACGGTTATTGTCCACAATATATGTAACATCAGCAAAAATTGGAGAGATTTTTTACATATTCAACCGAATTTTTTCATTTAGTTAAACCCTCTGTCAAATTTGTTTAAAAATTAAATTGGATATAGTTCCCAAATTAAGACTACTCTAAAGCCATGATACGCATTCAAATAAGGTTCATAGTTGATGTGATCTACTTCCCAAATATTCCCAATATAAACTTTTCTTGTTACGGGAGCTCTACTAAATACGCATAGTGGTGTAGAGTATCATATAGTCAGCCCCGTTCGGCTTTTGACCTTTCCTTACTTGTTTTTATTTTAATATATTATTCACCCTTCATGGCATTTTCCTCATGTAATTTCTTTACACTTACATTTCCTTGTACATCCACACCTTGAAAAAAACTGCCTTCCCAAATTTCACAAATAATTAAGAAATTCATTGTTAAACCACACAAATTCACCTGAGCCAGTGGTACAGAAATTAATTCACTTGTGCTCAACTCTCGATCAACATCTTCTTGAAGTTATTCGAACGAATTAAACTGATGTAAATCAAATTAAAAAGACACCAAGGGTTGATGGTTTGCCTGGTATGGCGGGTTAGATTTACTTCACTGCAATTAAGTACAATTATTTTTTTTCTATCCCCGACGCGCACACATACAGTCGCACATATTACCTGAAAGGGATGAACTGAGCGAGTAAGGATACCTCCTTTGGTACAAGCATGCAATACGAACCATTTAAGAAGACATAATTAATCGTGTAAGGTAGAAATCCTAACCAAACTTAGTTAACACTCAATTAATCACCAACTTAATCAAAATATCAATTTTTCAATGCCACAGACAAATACACGAATACAGACACACAAACACAGGTTCAAAGGGGAACCGGGAAAGTTTGTTAAATTTAAATTGCAGTTTAAATAAATTGGGTTTGGTAAATAATGTTTTTTTTTGGTTTTATTAAATGAGAACTATGGTTGGACATCTGCTGTAATTTTCTTCGGTTACTTTCTAAATTTTTGGAATTGGAAAAGGTGCAATTATTTATTAAATTTAATAAGATTGAAATCAGATTCTTTCAATTATATATTACTTACATTATATTTTTGTCGCTGCTGTCGAAATTAAAAAAGAAAAAAATAAGTAATTTCTTCAAATTTTTTGAAACATGTAAGGCAACGATGACGATACATTTGTCTCAATGATAATTTTGCAAAATGGCTTTTAAAGATGACATTCAAAAAATGCCAATCCATTTCACATGTCTAATCCATGTCTAAGCTTGAATGGCATATGTACCACAAAGAAGATGACATCAGCGTAAATAAATTTTGCGGACAATATCAAACACACACACGTAACTCATTCAAGTATTAAATTTGTAAGAGATGCCAAGCTAATATGATGAAAAATATAAATAAATTGTTATATTCAAAATGTAGAACATTTGTGAGGGAGATATAGGAATTAATGAACCAATACCTACCATTTTAGATCCTGACCTATGATCAGGATCCTACCTGAAAAAACTGCAACCAACTTCAAACTGCTTTTATTTCTAAGCCACTCGTCCGACAGCTGTTAAAATTATTCCAGTGACAGCTCATTATATTGTTTACAAGCGTACAAAAGCATTTTGGTGAGAATTTTCCAGAAAAAGAGTTATTCGTGATGGAATTCAAGCGTAATAGTATGATTTCTTTATATTTGGCTGGAAAACTACAAGTGGCTATCGTAAGAGCACTCCACCATTTAAATATGAATAAATAATTTTTGTCTAGTATCAGCGCTCGTTACCGTGATACTGGACGTCAAAGAAGTGGACGGAAGAAAACAGCAACATCAGCAGAAATGGTTCGAAAAGTAAAAAAGCGACTTGATCGAAACCCCGTCGCAGTGGCCGAAAAATGGATCGTGAGCTGTACTTATCGCAATATTCCATTCGCAAATATTGAAAAATTAACCATTGAAATTTAAAAAAGTGCAAGAACTCACACCGCAACCGAAAGAAAATAGACTCAAAAGAGCTTAAGAGTTGCTTCTCTTGGCCGAAAGTAGTGAACTGCCGAATTTCGTTTTCTCCGATGAGAAAACATTCGTTGTCCAGCAGTTTGTAAACAAACAAAATGATCGTGTTTACTTGCCAAAGAGGTCAGCTGAAAATGTGCACCTTCGGTTGGCCACCAGAAATCAAGCGCCGGCCATGGTGATGGTGTGGGTCGCCATAACAGCCGATGGTCGTTCTCCGCTCGTATTAATCGACCGTGGCATCAGAAAAAATGCCGAATATTATCGCGAAAATATTTTGGAGGATATATTAAAGCCTTGGCCACGCAAACATTTTGGCCGCAGACCTAGGACATTCCAACAGGACTTTGCACCATGGCACATAGCACGCCCCACCCAAGAATGGTTACAAAATCAGGTTCCTTGCTTCATTTCCAGCACACAATGGCCACCAAAATCTACGGATACCAATCCTAGGTTGACACTAAAAAATACCAAAATGTCGATCATCTCAAGTAAGAGCTTCGCCGAGAATGAACCAAAATACCGCAGATCAACATTCGGGCAGCATGTGATGGTTTCATTGGCCGTTTGAAAGTAATAATTCATGCCAAAACTGACCAATTCGAACAAATCTAAACTTATTCTAAAATTTATTACTATTGCCTTTCAATAAAATGCTTTCATTCAATAAAACAAGTAAGCAAAGGCTACAGTCGAGCGGGGCCGACCGTTGAATACCCTACAACACTATAATAAACGATACAGCTTATATAGGCGAGATACTCGAAAGAATTCCACAAGATATTGTGACAAATAATAAAAGAAAACCATCAGGTTTCGTTCTCTAATTTTTGAATAATAGCAACTTAAACTAATTTGCTCATTTCCAATTTATTGGAAGATGTTGCACTTAAATGGTCTTCCAAGATCTGGAACCAATATTTCCCAAAGACCTATAATCTCTCAGAAGTGGCAAAAGATTAACATTTATTATTGGTTTTTGACTGAAACGCATCTATATGAGATACAGACATTTGACTATATTCTGTAACGAAATCAGCGTTAACGAAATAGTCAGAAGTGTGTCTTTCCTGTATTTGTGAATTCTCCAAAAAGTCACTGGAATGGACATTTTCGTATTTTGTCTATAAAAGTTGGCAAACTCCTTCACACATTGAATGTTTTTGGATGGCCATCCAAAACTGCTTGGCTCTTGCAATGTCCGGTAACCCCCACAATTACGACCTCCTGACAATTTTGCAGTTTTTTGGTCCATTTCAACCCCTAAATATATGGCGATCATCTCCAAAAAGAATAGGCTTTTATTCTGACCCTCATCTTGTCTCCATGCTAAATTTCGTAAGGATCGGGCCATAAATGCGATCTGTATATGATATCCTGATATCTTAACTACTTAGTTTTGTTAGCTGTAGAAATATTACCAAATGTTTAATTCAAAATTAAAATATGCCAAAAATATGACAAAATTGAAAAAATATGAGAAAATTTTACAAAATCAATATTTTCATCTTTAGAGAGATATTTTTATGCGATTTTTTTTAGACGTTTTATGTTTCCTGCCAAGAGGCCATTCTGAATTAATGAGAACTGTTGAAATCAGTTCAGCCGTTCTCGACATATAAGAGATTTTTCAAGCATATCTTCTTTGATAGACATATATATCGCACATATTTTGCTATATATCCGATTTGTTGGATGTTAACATCAATGTAAAGATCAGAAGTAACCTTGTCATGGCTTTGTGATTTCGCCGGGATTTAAAATATTCGCGGTTTAATGAAAAATTTTGAATTTTTTCAACAAAAAAGATATGGTCTATTTTACCCGCTAAATATTATCCGATGACCACCCAAATGGGTAGGCTTCTTGCCAGCCCTAAACTCTAGCTACATGCGAAATTCCGCATCGATTGGTCTATAATTGCGACCTATAGAGCAAGTGCAAAATCAGGAATTTTTTCAGTTTTTGGTCCATTTCAACCCCTAATTATTATGCGATCATCATCAAAAGAAATAGGGTTCTATTCTGACCCTAGCCCCACCTCCATTTTAAATTTCGTGAAGATCGGACCATAATTGCGACCTGTAGAGTGATTACAAATTAACATGGACAGACGGACAGACGGACAGACGGACGGACGGACATACATAGCTAGATCGACTCAGCTCGGCGAGATAGGAAGATCCATATATACTTTCCTATGTGGGAAATCAATATTTCGTGGTGTTACATAATTTTTGGCCCAATCAAACTTATAATACCCCCAACACATAGTGTTGTAGGGTATAATTAAGAACAAAAATGTATCATAAATCGAGTTTGAAAATGGACAATATCGGCTCACTCGACTATTTTACTGAACAGAAAGAGAAAGAATAATCCACTTTTTCTCCTAATATTTCCATTAGTGCTATGTCAGGTTCGAAAAAGTACAATATCGGTACACTTCATCAAGTACCTCCCACAAAAAGGGTCAACATTTTCAATAATTATAAGTCTTATAAAATGTGATGTAAGAGTCCGATTGTCTTGTTAACCCAAGGTCTGGTTTGAAGATGGAATAAATCGTTGCACTCCTTCTGGAACCTCCCCCACAAATGGGTCAGCACTTTCAACATCCATGAAGCTCATAAAACGCGAAATTAATATCTGATTCCATTCAGACTTGGCACATCTCAATATTTCTATTCACACAAGGTCTGCTATAAAGATAGTAGAGATCGGACCATTTCTTCTTGTACCACACCCATATGGCGTTCAAAATTTTGATAAAACATAACGCTTAAAGAAAGCCAAATAAGGATCCAACTCTCTTCAAATTTCATACATACAAAAAAATTTTTTTTCAATTTTTCAATTCAAATTTTTATTGAGTCTTTTTTTTTTAACACGAAAATTTACAATTTTGAAGTGAAGAAAGAAATACTTAAAACTATAATGTTTTGTTTTAATGACTAAAGCGTATTTTCAGCGTCTGGCTTTACAAAAATTGATAATTAGTGTTTACTAAACTAAGAGTGTATATCGTGCTTGCTCCCGGCACTACAATAACAAAAAATTTTGGTAACACATGATCTGTTGTGAAGATGATATATACCTGCGAACCCCTTCTGGTATCTCACCCACAAAGGGTCACATTTTTCAATCCTCTTATCTGTCATAACCTGCAAAACAAATCAGCAATACTTTACCACTTGCTATAAGTAAACATTTCTCTCAACCAGAAACCAGAGATGAATATGGATCAACAGAGGATCAACAATTTGAATAATCATAACAGATGTCAAAATATATTTAAATGTTAGAACATTGGGTGAGGTTATACATCTGTCGGCACAATCGACTGAAACTTTTTAAATTGTTTTTATACCCTACCTGTTGGGGGTATTATAAGTTTGATTGGGCCAAAAACTATGTAACACCTCGAAAAATTTGGTTTCCCCCATTGGAAAGTATATATGGATTTGGCCCGATCTTCACGAAGTTTAGAATGAAGGTGGGGCTAGAGCCAGAATAGAAGCCTATTGCTTTTGGAGATGATCGCATAATATTTAGGGGTTGAGATGAACCAAAAACTGAAACATTTCCTAATTTTGCAGTTGCTCTATATGTCGCAATTATAGACCAATCGAAGCGGAAGTTAGCATGGGGCTAGACCTTACAATTACCAATATGGATTATCATAAATTAATATTTAGAGTGAGAAATAGACCATAACATTTGTGTTCAATAAAATTCAAAATTTCCATTAAACCACGAATATTTTTAATCCCGGCGAAATAACAAATAGATGAAAAGGCAATTTTTGACCGTAACGTAGATGCCGACAGTAAATATATCGGATATATATATATAGCGAAATATATACAATATGTATATACAAAGGAAAGGGATTTTAGCTAGAATACTTATATCTCAAGAATGACTGGACCGATTTTGACAAATGTTTTCAATTCAGAATGCCCTCTTGGGATACAAGAAAAAAATCACTTAAAAATATGACAATAATGTTGTTATTATAGATTTTGTAGTATTTTATTATATACTTTTCATTTTTTCATATTTTGTATCCCATGCGATTTTTTCAATTTGGTTTATAATATTGAAGTGTACATTTTGCAAAATTTTTTACCTTACAACACAGGTTGGGGTTATTATATACAGATTGCAATTATCGTCCAATTCTCACGAAAATGTTTATAAGGGGCTAAGCCTGTTGTTTTTAAAGATGTCCGTAATATATTTAGGGGTTAAAATGGACCAACAACTAAAAATGTTCCTAATGTTACAGCCATGATAAAGGTCACAAATAGCCGAAACGCTGAAAATAACTTACAGGCGAAATCCAAAATACACATAAGGCAAACTTCTGGTTTTTTAATGCTGATTTCGTTGACGAATACAGGGTTGTCCATATTCGACGGACCCATCTGGCAACGCCATAACTTTTGACAGAGATGTCACATCGCTTAATGACATACCGCGTTTGAAGCGCCAATCCAAGCACATTTCTACCATGAACCAATACACGCCACGTGAGCGCTCTGAAATAGTTGAAATTTACATTCAACAGAAGAAGTCAATTGTGAAAACTCAACGTGCTTTTAAAACATTAATAAATGTGATAAGTGCGCCTTCTAAGAACACCATTAAGCGTTTATACGAAAAATTTTCGACTGGTAAGGCTTTTTCTAATCCGAAGAGGCCATATAAAAGTCGACCGAGGCGATCGGCCGAGAATATCGCTGCCGTACGAGCCAGTGTTTAGAGGTCCCCAAGAACATCCCAAAAACGCCGTTCTCAGCAGTTGGGCATGGCTCGGTCCACTTTACAACGGATTATTCGCATTGATTTGCATTTGTTCCCGTACAAAATTCAATTGACGCAAAGAATGTTGCCTGCGGACAAGCCTCGTCGATTGGAATGGGCCCAAAGAGTCATGGGTCCGTCGAATATGGGCAACCCTGCATAGCCAAATATCGTAGACAAGCAAATCATATAGATGAGTCTAAATTTGGAGATACAGAGTGGCCCCTTGCAAATATTATGCAATCATCTGGGGTTCAAATAAACCAAAAACAGAACAATTTTCCTGATCACACAATTGAAACCAATCGACACGGATATTTGCATGAGAAGAGAGTTAAGGACAGCGAAGAAGTCTAGCATTTCGGAAGACCATTGGATTATATTTAGCTGTGAAATGGACCACAACAACTAACAACGCGACTGAGTGCGTAAATATTGGGCAAATGTCCCTGGCCAAAAAGTTAAGGATAATATCTGGGCAGTTTCAAAAGCGAAATCTTCCTAAACGAATTTGGACATAAATGGGCTTCTAACATATTATACTATTGTAGGGTATCACAGGGTCGGCCGCGTACGACTATAGCCTTTGCTTACTTATTTATTTATTTATTTTTTGTTATGTTTTTCATCTATGCAATCCGCCTAGTTTAAACTAAAATTAATTTTAACATTGGTTTTCTTAAAATTCGCAAAGCGAAAAATATTTCCATTTGGCATTCAAATATTTTCAACCAATTTTAGCCTAGTTATTTATAAGTGCTATTAAAAATATATATGTTAAGCCTCTTTAACAAATTCGATGGCACTTAGCATTTTCTTAGCACAAGGAATTACATTCAACACAACTTTTAAAGGATCATAGATTTTATGATAATCACCACCACCGTTGAAGGCCAAGTAAAGCGGCGTCCGCCAAAACATTACCGAGCCTCTTACCTCCACCCAACTCCTAGCCTTCATACACAATTTCTAAAAATGGCCAACTTCCCTAAGAGCCAAAGTTTTGTGAGTACTTTATGAAGTTCGTCTTCCGCCGTACAAGATAAATAAATTAGCACATTATGAAGATGCGGATTTCCTTCTCGTTGATGTTCTAAATATGTTCGGGTATCCCTCTACACTAAATAGTCGTCCCTTACCATTTCCTTCCTGTTGCTTACACCAGGGATTTATTTGCTGCTGTTGTTTTTTGCTATTTTAAAATCTAAGTTTGTTCACAAAACCATAATGAGAGTATACAGTAGAGCACAACAACAACAGCAGCAGCAGAGCCACAAAATAAGAGCTGTGGCCTAGCAGAATAGAGTAGAGTCGTAGAGAAAAGCAACAGCTTACAAACCAACATCCATTCAAAGTGGCATCCATATCCCAAAACAAATGAAATGTTTTGCAACTCAACTTAATTTCCGAACAATTCTGCTGTGCCCACAAAACAACAACAACTGGTAAACTTAAATTAATAACGATGTTGTGTATACTTCTTGTCTTATCATAATAACGTGCAACAGCTTACTGGGGACTACAGTGTTTGCTATAAGGGGCCATAAAACCGAACCCAGTTTCGTTATACGGGATGTGGGTCAATCTTGGTGCGTATGCGCGTGACAAGTCTGGATTTTTAGAAATTCATACTAAAATGGTACAAAAAGTACTAGAATGTACTAAAAATTTAATAATTTGTGTTGGACATACGGAATGAGCTAGAATTTGGAAAGAGAGTCGCTAACGGAGTGCAGAATTTGCGTTTTGCGAATTTTAAGATGTACAAAAAGTTTTTTCGAAAATAGAACTTTAAAGTTACCAGAAGTTCTAAAATGATTCAAAACCTTTAAAATGGTACCATTTAGTATTATGTGACTAACTAAATACTAAATTTGGTATTCGGTGGAATTTGATATTGGGGCCTGCGTTGGTATAGGTTATTGAGATGTGATGGTGGTTTTGGAAATATCTACTATAATTTTACGAAAAATACTAAATAGTACTAAATTTGATATTGGGTAAAGGAGCAAAGCTGAAATACTGAAATTTGAAATGGATCTCATTGTGTAGCCGTGCTATATTTGTACAAAAAATACTAAATGGTACTAATATTTGTATTGGGTGAAAGGATAGGGCTGTAACCCTCAAATTTGATATTGAGGACTCTGTTTAAAAATATGTACTATAATTGTATGAAAAGTACTAAATGGTGCTATATTTTGTATTGAGTAAATATATAGAGCCGGAATCCGAAATTTGTTTTTGAGATATATCTCTTGGTGTCTGGTGTTGAGATATGGAGATGATATTAAGGTCACTGTTGGTGGCTGAGGTTGAGATATGGAAGTTATTTTTAAAATGCCTACTATAATTATTCGAAAAATACTAAATTGTGTATTGGGTGAAAGGATAGGGTTGAAATCCTCAAACTGTTGGTATCTGGGATGGAAATATGGAATTGGTTTTAAAAATGTGTTCTAAAGTGGTACAAAATTGGGTGAAGGGATAGAGCTAACATTCTGGTGGTTGTGGAAATATGAAATATATATATACGAAAAGTACTAAATTGTACTTAATTTGGTATTGTGTGAAGAACTGAAATTCTGAAATTTCGTATAGTTGTTACTATTAGGGCCTGTGGTTCAGATATGGAGGTGGGCTTGGCAATGCGTATTATGGTTGTTCGAAAAGTACTAAATTTAACTAAATTTGGTAGGTGGGGAAAGATAAAGAGCTAAAATCCTGAAGTTTAAAATGGATGTCACTGTTGGTGTCTGTAGTTATGAGGGATTGAGATATAGTGGCGGTTTTGGAAATATGTACTAATATTACAAGAAAAGTATCATATTCAATTGGTATTGAGGGAATGTATAGACTCGGAATCTCGAAATTTGATATTGAAGTTTGGTATCTGGTGTTGGGATATGTGGGTAGTTTTAGAGCTGTGTACTATATATGTTGGAAAAGTTTTAAATGGTACTAATTTTGGATCACTGTTGGTATCTAGGATTGTGAAGTGAAGATTGTACTAAATTTTTTACTGGTTCATAGCTGAAATTCTTAAATTTGCTATTGAGATCATAATTTTACTTATAACCTCCTCGGTAACCTTCAAAATGTAAGATTTTGAAGGCTTTTTGGTGTAAAAGGTAAACATTTTCCTATTATTCTCTCCGAAAAAGGAAAAACTGGAATGATGCATAAAGCCTTGAAAATCTGATAAATTAGTACTATGTATGAAGTTTTGATTAAAAAAATTGTCAAACTGAACAAAATTTTCCTTTGAGTACTAAAGGAACTGTTGGAACGAATCAAAAATTTTGAGGTAGGCTTTTTGCTGACGAAGTTGCGACCACTTACAGTGTGAGATATAATTTTTATTTTTTTCTTCATTTTATTGAATGAAAGCAAAAAATGTCGGAAATATCATCAAATTTCAGAATAAGTTTATATTTGTTCGAATTGGTCACCTTTGGCACGAATTATGGCCTTCAAACGGCCAATGAAAATGTCACACGCTTCGCTAATATTGCTTGAGGTATCTTGGCCCAGTCACGGCGAAGCGCCTGTTTGAGGTGATCGACACTTTGGTATTTTTTAGTGCCAACCTTGCTTTCCAAAATACTCCAGACACAATAGTCCAACGCATTGGTATCCGGAGTTTTTGGTGGCCATTGTGCGCTGGAAATGAAGCGAGGAACCTTATTTTGTAACCATTCTTGAGTGGCGCGTGAGTGCCTGAGTGCAATGGTGCTGAGTCTTGTTGGAATGTCCAAGGTCTGCGGACAAAGGCTTTAATACACCCTCCAGAATATTTTCGTGATAATATTCGGCATTTATTCTGATGCCACGGTCATTTAATACTAGCAGAGAGCGACCATCGCCTATTATGGCGGCCCTCACCATCACCATGGCCGACGCTTGAGTTCTGGTGACCAACCGAAGGTACACATTTTCAGCTGACCTCTTTGGCAAGTAAACACGATCAGTTTGTTTGTTTACAAACCGCTGGACAACGAGTATTTTCTCATCGGAGGAAACCAAATTCGGCAGTTCACCACTTTCGGCCAAGCGAAGCAACTCTATAGCTCTTTTGAGTCTATTTTCTTTCCGTTGCGGTGTAAGTTCTTGCACTTTTTGGAATTTCAATGGCTTACCCCGAGCTCATTTTTCAATATTTGGCGAATAGAATATTGCGATATGTTCAGCTCACGAGGCAACTACGACGCGGGTTTCGATCAAGTCGCTTCTTTACTTTTCGAACCATTTCTGCCGATGTTGCTGTTGCTGTTTTCTCTTGTCCTCTTCCTTGGCGTCTGGATACGCAACCAGTATCACGGTAACGAGCGATGGTACGCGACACAAAATATTTATTGACATTTAAATGCTGGGGTGCTTTAAAAACTGCTGGACAACGAATGTTTTCTCATCGGAGAAAACCAAATTCGGCAGTTCACCACTTTCGGCCAAGCGCAGCAACTCATTAGCTCTTGTGAATTTATTTTCTCTCTGTTGCGGTGTAAGTTTTTGCACGTTTAGGAATTTCAATGGCTATACCCCGAGCTCATTTTTCAACTTCTTCCGAATGGAATATTGCGATATGTTCAGGTCACGAGTAATTTAATGGTACGAGACACAAAAGATTTATTCACATTTAAATGCTGGAGTGCTCTAGCCACTTGTGGTTTTCCAGCCAAATATAAAGAAATCACACTATCACGCTTGAATTCCATCACGAAAAACGTTTTTTTTTTTCTGGAAAATTCACACCAAAATGCTTTTGTACGCATGTAAATAATATATTGAGCTGTCACTGCAATAGTTTTAACAGCTGTTAGAAGAGTAGCTTAGAAATGACAACAGTCTGAAGTTGGTTGCAGTTTTTTTTTATCTCAGAGAGTTGAGAGTACATAGTTGTTGCTAAAACCGACAGATATGTTTTATATTGTCTTCACTCCAAAAACACTGTCCCAAACTTTTCTCAAATAATTCACAAGTATATATGTATATTCTGTCGAAAGAAGAAGAAGAAGAAGTACAACAAGTCCGTACACACAAATATAATTTGCTCAGCAACAAGTTGCAAGGCAAGCCAAGTACATCATGAATCCAAAGTGTATTGTTGGTGATAGTATTGTGGTGTCCTTGGTGCATAATGCTTTGGAGAGGTTTCTTTTCTTTTTTTTTTTTTTTTTTTTTTTTGTTGGATGGTTTCGTTGTTCCGTTGTGTTCTCTGTTGGTTGTGTCGGGTTTGTGTTTTGGTCTCTTTGTCCATAGAGTTGCTACCATCCTTTGGTGTATGTGTGCGTTTGTCCTTCTGTCTGTTTTTGGGTAGAAAAATTGTTTACACTTTTATGGCCAAAGTTTCATTTGTTTGCTGTTTTTTTGTTGTTTTGTTTTAAAGTTGGCAGCAGCAACAGCCGGATTTTGTTTTACTTTTGTAGAATTATAATTGTTGCAAGTGGTAAAATAAGAAGAGCTCCGACAAATACGAAAAGCGTTTTATTTTCATATGATTTCATTGTTGACAGTGGTGACTTGTTGTGTACTTTTGTGCGTGTGTGTGTGTGCTTGTTTGTATGTTTTATGCTGTTGCTGTACAACTGGGAACTGTTGCTTCTGCCACTTTTTCGACTAGCATTTTGGTTGTCAATGTAGTTGTTGTAGCTATTGCACCGGCTCCTGTTGCTACTTTACAGTTAAGTATTTTCTAAATCGTAAACTTGGCCAAATACCAAATGTTGACTATCGTAAATAATGTGCAGTGTTGTTGTTGCTATTGTCTTTATTATTGTTGTACAACTGTTGAGAGTAAGTTGCAATGTATCGTTCCCATTGAGTTAAGACTTTGTGCCAAGCATTCAGGCTACAAATACTTTTGTGTATTTGAACACATCTACACAATCTGCTAATAGAATAAACATAGCAACGAAGGACACAGATGGTTCAAGCTAAACTTAAGATGTTTAAATAATAAAAGCAAACAATTTAAATCATACTTTGTTGATATTTTCCAACTAAAACTTTTACTGTTTACACACACACACATTCATTGTGTCATAGCAGCTGGGCTGTGTGCTGGCGGAGGAAGGAACGTCAGGGCGTATAATTGATTAGTTATACATTGCAGCGATCATACGGCACCAAGTACTCAACCAATATGGGTGAGTAGGTATGAGACTGGGAATATAATATAAAAATAAAATAGAGATCTAAAAAATTAATATTTTTAAAGAAATAATAGTTTTTAATTTATTGGTGTAAGTTTTAACTGTTTTAAATTAATATCATTAAAAATATTAATTTAAAACAGTTAAAAACAAGTAATCAAGGGCTATAGTCGTGGGGGGGGGCGACCATGTGATACCCTACAACACTACAATATCTTAGTAGCCCTCTTATGTCCAAATCCATTTTGTAATATTTCGCTTTTGAAATTATGTCACGGAGGACTGCCCAGATATTACCCTCAGCATTTTGAACAGAGACATTCGCCCAATATTTACGCACTCCGTCGTGTTGTTAGTTGTTGTGACACATTTTAAAGCTAAATGTAATCCAATGGTCAACCAAAATGCTAGAATTATTCCCTGTCCCTAACTCTCTTTTCAGGCGTGTCGATTGGCTTCAATTGTGTGATCATGATTTTTTTCTGTTTTTGGTTCATTTGAACCCATAAATATTTTACAATCATCTCCAAAAGCAATTTGCCTATATTCGTCAACGAAATCAGCATAAAAAAGCCACAAGTTCGCCTTTTGTGTATTTCGGATATCGCCTGTAAGTAATGTTGGTATTTTTTCACACAAAATTAGTGGTCCATTCTACCCGCTGTGCTAAACTATAACTTCGTGCGAAATTTCGTGTCCTTTGGTTTCTATTCGTGACCTTTATAACGGCTTAAAAATCAGTACCTTATTTGATGTTGGTCCATTTCAACCTCTAAATATATTGCGGACATCTTTGAAAACAATACGCCTAGCCTAATAGAGCCTAACCCTGCCCTTGTGAAAAATTTCGTGATTATCGGACGATAATTGCAATCTGTATATAATAACCCAACCTGTGTTGTAAGGTGAAAAAATATTACAAAATGTACTCTTCAATATTATAAGCCAAAAAGAAAAAATCGCATGCGATAAAAATTATAAAAAAAAAATAAAATAATGTCACAAAATACTACAAAATCTATATTAACATCATTATTGACACCTTTTTATGCGATTTTTTTAGATTTTATTCTTTTATGCCAAGAGGGCATTTTAAATTGACAAAATTTGTCAAAATCGGTCCAGCCATTCATAAGCTATATGCATTCTAGGTAACATCTCCTCTTCCTTTGTATATAAACATTGTATATATTTCGCTATATATCCGATATATTTACTATTAGCATCGGTACCGGTCAGAATTGACCTGTTCGTCTATTTGTGATTTCGTCGGGATTAAAAATATTCGCGAATTAATGGAAAATTTGACTTTTATTTAGCACAAATGTTGTGGCCTATTTCACCCACTAAATATTATCCGATGACCGTCAAAATTGGAAAACTTTTGCCCAGTCCTAAGCTCTAGCACTATATAAACTTCCGTTTCGATTGGTCTATAATTACGACCTGTAGAGCAGCTACAAAATCAGGAAATTTTTCAGTTTTTGGTCCATTTCAACCCCTAAATATTATGCGATCATCTCCAAAAAAAATAGGGTTCTATTCTGGCCCTATCCCCACCTTCATTCTAAATGTCGTGAAGATAGGGCCATAATTGCAACCTGTAGAGTGATTACAAATTAACATGGACAGACGGACAGACGGACGGACGGACATACATAGCTAGATCGACTCAGCTCGGCGAGATTGGAAGATCCATATATACTTTCCTATGTGGGAAATCAATATTTCGTGGTGTTACATAATTTTTGGCCCAATCAAACTTATAATACCCCCAACACATAGTGTTATAGGGTATAAAAATCGCATGCGATAATAAATATGACAAAACAGAAAAAATGGAGCAAAAAATATTGTCTTCTTTATTGGTGTATTTGTCGGGGATTTTTTTTTAGATTTTTTCCTTTTCTGGCAAGAGAGCATTCGGAATTAACGGGAATTGTGAAAATCGGCCCAGCGGTTCTCGACTTATAAGCAGAATAAATAAGATATATATCTTTAATATATATATGGTACCTATTTTGCTATACAGGGTGAGATGACAAAACTGCAACCCACTTCAGACTGCTATCATTTCTAACCCACTCGTCCGACAGCTGTTAAAATTATTCCAGTGAGAGCTCATTATATTGTTTACAAGCGTACAAAAGCATTTTGGTGAGAATTTTCCAGAAAAAAAAAACGTTATTCGTGATGGAATTCTAGCGTGATAGTGTGATTTCTTTATATTTAGCTAGAAAACCATAAGTGGCTATCGTTATGAATAAATCTTTTGTGTCTCGTACCATCGCTCGTTACCGTGATACTGGTAGCGTAGCCCGACGTCAAGAAAGTGGAATTGGTTCGAAAAGTAAAGAAGCGACTTGATCGAAACCCGCGTCGTAATGGTCGAAAAATGGCTCGTGAGCTGAACATATCGCAATATTCCATTTAGCAAATATTGAAAAATGAGCTCGCGGTAAGGCCATTAACATTCCAAAAAGTGCAAGAACTTATGATCGTGTTTACTTTCCAAAGAGGTCAGCTGAAAATGTGAAGCTTCGGTTGGCCACCAGAACTCAAGCGCCGACAATGGTGATTGTGTGGGCCGCCATAACAGCCGATGGCATCAGAATAAATGCCGAATATTATCGCGAAAATATTCTGGAGGGTGTATTAAAGCCTTATGCACGCAAACATTTTGGCCGCAGACTTTGGACATTCCAACAGGACTCAACACCATCACACTCAGCACGCGCAACCCAAGATTGGTTACAATATGAGCTTCCTCGCTTCATTTCGAGCGCACAATGACCACCAAAATCCGCGGATATCAATCCGTTGGACTATTGTGTCTGTAGTATTTTGGAAAGCAAGGTTGGCATTAAAAAAATACCTAAATCACTTCAAGCAAGCGTTTCGCCGGGAATAGGCCAAAATACCTCAGAGCAACATTCGAGCAGCGTGTTTCATTTGTCTGTTTCATTGGCCGTTCATTGGTCTGTTTCATTGGCCGTTTGAAGGCTATAATTCGTGCCAAAAGTGACCAATTCGAACAAATCAGAACTTATTCTAAAATTTGATGTTATTTCTGACATTTTTGCTTTCATTCAATAAAATTTAAAAAAAAATGTAAAAATTATGGCGTTCGACCCTATTTTTTTTTCTCACCCTGCATAGACAACTTTTGTCATAAGCCATTACAATATTCAAATGCAAAAAAAAAATCTGGTGAATAATGTAGCTAAAATCATAAAATTATCGAATATAGGGGGTACCATTATATGGGGGCTATACCGACACGTGGACCTATACAGAAAAATTTCTGTCACCGGCTGTAGTACCTATCAGAAACTTCAAATACGAAATTTCAAACAATTTCGGTATATATTGTACATAAAATCTCAAAACATCCGTTATAGTCACAGGCTGAAGTACCCATTACGAATTCTAAATACGAAATTTGAAACAAATCCGGTGGATGATGTACCTAAAATCGTCGAAATATCGAAAATCGGGGTTATTGTTGTATGTGACCTATACGATATCGTGGACTTATATAGACCTTTATCTTCCTAGGGGTAAACTGCTAAAGAAGATTTTTTAGTATGGATTTTTAGACAATACCATTGAAAAATGTTAAAAATTACGTAATTAACTCCAATCAAGTCTCTATCGCTCTCGTTAAAAACTTGAACGTCCCATCATTCCAAAAGAAAATCGTTGCATTTCATTTGTCTAATTCCGGGGCAATTTGAACAGTCATAGGTCTCTTCCGTTTTTGTACTGTTTCTTTTCATCTCGTATGCTAATGGTCAAAATGGGCATTACTTCCGCTCAAATTGTGGCTAAATGGTTGTGGTTAGATTATAGATGTGGCTGCCGCCTGCAACAACATCAACAGTAACCTGGACAATGGCTTGCACTTTTTTTTGGCCGAGCTAAACAAATATTGCAACTGCAGCTTATGTTAATGACCACTAACATACGGTTCGTTCATATTTGTAATTCAAATAAACCGATATGACGACGATGATGATGATTTCGTTCTTTTTTTCATTTCAGGTGAAATTTGCAGAATAGCTGGCTGGAATAGCGGAATAAATTACCTGGAAAATATTAAATGGCCAAACGAGTAGTAAATCATGACATTGAACATTATTGGAAATAAAATCGGCACCTTATCATAATGGCTTTAAAGGTAGTGAAAGTATGTAGTCAGTATGCAGCAGTAATGACCTCTTCCTGGTCTTAAAAATTGGAGTTGACCCTCTTTTCCATATTTGAGGATTATATTTAAGTATAAAATCAAGTAGTGACTCACCTCTGGGATTGGTGTCCTTATTGCCGATGACAACGTTGTTCATATCCCTGTCTTCTTCCAGCAGATTACACTCACTTTGACAGTAGAATGGCTCTCTTGGAACCTTGTACTAAATTTGGAAATACATATTAAATTAAGTTTCTTCCTGCCCACTACACGGAGGACAACACTAGTAAATTTTCTGGACAACTTCCTACACCTTTGAATGATGATGTTATCTATTTGTGTTGATTCAATACAACTAAGATTTAAATAATGTTTCTCGACACTATGAAACCGTTCCCAGAGTCGCAAGTCTTCTAGTTTCCGAGATATTTGTGAGCAAATTTCAGAACAATTTTCCACTTCTTTGAAGGATGACTATATATATATCTATATATCTTTGTGTAGTTGAAATACAACTAAGATTAAAGATGTTTTAATGTCGTCGCGTATGGTTATTTCCTCTTTGGGCACCCGGGGGATTAGAAGTGGGCTCTTCTGTAGAAGCGCATGGTAATTCCCCCTTTTGTCCCGAGAGTTTAGAAGAAGACTTTCCCGTAGTAGCCTTGACTTTTGCAGTACTCGTCTTTTACCTATCCCTTGTCCAATAGAAGCTGCATATGAGACAGATGGATTAACGGGGTGAGTGATCGTTGCCTGCACCCGCTCCGTCGAGTTAACTCACTTTACATCTCTCGAAACGATGGTCATTGTGTTGGATCACATTGCACTTAAGCACTTTGACTGGGATGTTTTGATTTATCGGCTACTGTCAATATAAGATCAGCTGGATCTGAGATCTTCCCAACATGGTTGTCCGTCCAACACATGCCTCCTCAACTCTCAGCTGACTCCGGTCACCCTTCGTTGACTTGCCTGGAATGATGGTCTCATTCAGGTCGTCGTCGGTGAGGGTGATATTAAGATGTAGAGAAGGTCCTTAAGGCTGGAACCGCGAAGTGTGATATCATCCATGAAGGCGAGGATTTCCTCACTGTGTTAGTCCAGTTCGTCATTGGATGTCACTGGCGTTCTACGTTTTTCGTCCCCTTCCTTGATTTCGGTCCTCATTTGGGAAGCGTTATCCGCTTTAATTTCCTGGTAGTAATTTGTTCGAGTATTACTTGAACTTGTAGCAGGATCGACAACATGTACCAAGACAGCCTGACCTGAGGTCATTTGAACGCAATCGCTTCATATCTACGGCACATAGCTTGCGAACACACCAACTTTTGCCGCCAGCCCTAGATTATGGGTGAGATGAAAAAAACTGCAACGAAGTCAATAAGTTTAGATTTGTTCGAATTGGTCACCTTTGGCACGAATTATGGCCTTTAAACGGCCAATGAAACCGTCACACGCTGCCCGAATGTTGCTCTGCGGTATTTTGTCCCATTCCCGGCGAAGGGACACTTTGGTGTTTTTTAGTGCCAACCTTGCTTTCTAAAATACTCCAGATACAATAGTCCAACGGATTGGTATCGGAGACTTTGGTGACCATTGTGCGCTGGATATTAAACGAGGAACCTCCTTTTGTAACAATTTTTTGGTGCTGAGTACTGTTGGAATGTCTTTTTACTTTTCGATCCATTTCTGCTGATGTTGCTGCTTTCTTCTATCCAATACCTTGACGTCGGGCTACGCTACCAGTTTCACAGTAACGAGCGATGGTACGATACACAAAAGATTTATTCACATTAAAATACTGGAGTGCTCTAACCATAGCCACTTGTGGGTTTTCAGCCAAATATAAACAAATCACACTATCACGCTTGAATTCCATTACGAATTATTATTTTTTTTTCTGGAAAACTCATACCAAAATGATATTGTACGTTTGTAAAGAATATAATGAGCTGTCACTGAAGTAATTCTAACAGCTGTCGGATGAGTGACTTAGAAATGACAGCAGTCTGAAGTTAGTCGATTTAACGATGTCCGTCTGTCTGTTGAGAATACGATACAGCCCACAGTATTTGACGGAGAGCGTCAAAAATTTAGGAGAACAATTTGTATTGTATCTAGGTTGGCATTGAAAATGAGATATATCGGTCCACGTTTTAACGGTACCTCCCGATATTCGGTATGTTGATGATTTTTGCCACATTTTTAATGGATTTATCTAAAAATTGTTATTTGTAGGGTATAATGGGTTCTAGCTGTGGTGGCAAAACACTGTATATATAGGTCCACATTGTTCGATATTTTCATGGTTTGTGCCACCTTTTCCCACGAATTTGTCTGAAAATTGGTATTTGTGGGTCTTAATGGGTTCTTGCTCGTATGGCGAAACATTATCTTCTTGATTTTTCCTGTAGAAGGTTTTCTTGCAAAGACCTCCTGGTCTTTTATAAGAATTTTTTTTTTTTTTTTTTGGTCTTCCGTAATCCCAATTGAATTTTCTGTCTAGGTTTGATTATTTAATCTAAGTCTTTATCTTTCTCTTTTTTTTTTTTCATTTCATTTCAATATTTTTATACCCTCCACCATACTATGGAGGGTATATTAATTTTTTCATTCCGTTTGTAACTCCTCGAGATACTCATGTCAGACCTAACAAAGTATATATATTCTTGATCGGCGTAAAATGCTAAGACGATTTAGCCATGTCCGTCGTTCTGTCTGTCTGTCTGTCTGTCTGTCCGTCTGTCTGTTGTAATCACGCTATCTTTCGAACAAATTGAGATAGAAGGCTAAAATTTTGCACACATGTATATTTTGCCAGTAGGCAGGTTAAGTTCGTAAATGGGCCATGTAGGTCCAAGTTATCATATAGCCCCCATATAACGGTACCTCCCGATATTCGGTATTTTTATGATTTTAGCAACATTATTCACCGGAATTGTTTCAAATTTGGCATTTGAAGTTCGTAATGGATACTACAGCCTAAGACAGAAAATAATCTGTGTAGGTCCAAGTCTTCGTATAGCCCCTATATAACGGTACCCCCCGTTATTCGGTATTTTGATGATTTTAGCGACATTATTTAACGGAATCGTTCCAAATTTGGTATTTTAAGTTCGTAATAGATACTGCAGCATAAAACAGAAAATGGGCCATGTAGGTCCACGTCTTCGTATAACCCCCATATACCATACCCTCCGATATTCGGTATTTTGACGATTTTAGCGACATTATTTACCGGAATCGTTTCAAAGTAGGCATTTAAAGTTCGTAATAGATGTTGCAGCATAAAACAGAAAATTGGTCATGTAGGTCCACGTCCACGTACCCCCCGATATTCGGTATTTTGATGATTTTAGCGACATTATTTACCGGGATTGTTTCAAATTTCGCATGTGAAGTTCGTACTGGATACTACAGCCTGTGACAGAAAATTGCCTGTGCAAGTCCACGTTTTGGTAAAGCCCCCATGGTACCTCCATATATTCGGTATTTTGCCGATTTTAGCTACATTATTCACAGATTTTTTCAAGATCCGCATTTGAATGTTGTAATGACGTCGTATTGACATCTTCATTTGGCATTTTTAAGATTTTAACAGAATTCTTTTTTTTTTTATAAGTTGCCAAATTCATTCCAAACGGTGGAGGGTATTAAAAGTTCGGTCCTGCCGATCTTGTTTTTACTTATTAGCTCTACTTTCATAATCTTCTGGATTTTTTCGGTTAAGATTTTCTGTGTTGCACAGTGTTATTAGAAGACCCCTTGGTCTTTTATAAGAATTTATTTTGGTTTTCTTCAATAATTCCTTAATGACATTCTATAAGCACTCTGTATTTTATTAGAAATAGTTGCAATCCCAATTGCATTTTCTGTCAAGGTTTGATTTTTTAATCTAAGTCTTTCTCATTTTTTTTTTTTGAAAATCAAAAATTTACAACTTCTTATTGGGTCATTTCAATTCTTTTCCTTCCCCCTTTTTCTTATCTGGTTTGAGAATATCACTTTATCTTCCGAACAATATACTTCCGATTCAATTATTACCATAAACCTTTCCATAAAATCCGAACTTAATTAAGTTATATGCCTAACATAGCATCCATCTATCCACACACCCACTCACCCGCCCACCCACACTCCTACACACAATATCGATAACATATTTGCATTTGTTTAATTTACAAATTTCATGCTCGATTTATTTTCCTATGAATTGTTTCAATTTACATTTGCCATTTCAATTTCATTGTCAGCATTTTGTGGTTCGGGTGGGGCAGTTGTAACAGAATATCAATACAATAATGTATTTAATAAAGCCTTGCGGCAATTTGCACTTATTATGCTTCATTTGCGTTGCGTTGTCCGATGACTACTCTCCAATTATAACTGTTTATTTTGTTGTTGTTGCTGTTGTTGTTTTGCATACAATTGAACACCGCCATAAAAATAAAACTAATTTAAACAAATAGAAATGCAACGCATGAATGCACCCACATGTCGAAGCGTAACGCAACGCCGAAAAAAAGGACCTCGTTATCGTTGAATTTATTTTTGCCCAGCTTTATTTATAAATTGTTATATTTCAATAGAATAAACACTGTATCGATGCTCACTACTCTGGCATCGGAACCCTTCTTCTAACCCAATTTACCATATTATACCATTTGAGCGTAGCAAAACTCCAACAAAAATCAAACACAAATTCTGTACAGGTATTTGCGAGAAGTTGAACAATCACGCAATGTTATAAATACCTTGTTAGTATGGAATTTGTACTAAACGAATAGCGGACAGTAAAGTGGTGTGAAGGATTTTTGGGGAACAATTTTACGAAATACAATTTAGAATAAACTAAGGGGAAATGGCATCTGAAATTTTAGACCCTCTAATATAAACAAGTAAAAATGCTGACTACCCTCCACCAGTTGGAACGAATTTTGTAATTTTCAAAAAAAAATCCGTTAAAAATTCTGCTACATCTAATGTAACGGCAACATCGAATTTTGCTGTTATACAAGGGTCTAAACGACGACGTGGACCTGCATAGGCAACTTTTATCATAAGTCATTACAAAATTCAAATGTAAAACTTGAAACAAAATCGGTGAATAGTTGTAGCTAAAATTATCAAAACACCGATTATAGGGAGGTACCATGGGGGCTTTACCAAAACGTGGACCTGTACAGACAATTTTCTGTCGTAGACTGTAGTATCTTTTACGAACTTCAAATACCAAATATGAAACAATTTCGGTAAATAATGACACTAAAATCATCAAAATACCGAATACCAGAAGGAACCGTGGACCTGCACGGACAATTTTCTGTCATAGGCTGTAGTATCTATTATGAATTTCAAATACCAAATTTGAAAAAATACCGGTGAATAATGTCCTTTAATTCACCAAATTACCGAAAATAGGGAGTTTTAATAAAACGTGACCCATTTTCAATACCAAAAGTCTGCAGACATACTACATATTTGAGTAAAATTTTATCAACCTATTTCATTTCGTTCGGAAACTAGAGTGATTTCCACAGACGGGTGGCAAGCAACACCCAAGAATGGTTACAAAATGAGGTTCTTCGCTTCATTTTCAGCCCACAATGGCCACCAAAATTTCCGGGTACCAATCCGTTGGACTATTGTTTCTGGAGCATTTTAGAAAGCAAAGTTGGCAATAAAACATATCAAAGTGTTCGCCGGGAATGGGTCAAAATACCGCAGAGCAACATTCGGGCAGCGTGTGACGGTTTCATTGGCCATTTGAAGGCCATAATTCGTGCCAAAGGCAACCAATTAGAATAAATCTAAACTTATTCTAAAATTTGATGCTATTTCCGACATTTTTAGTTTTCATTCAATAAATTTTAACAAGTAAAAAGCGGTAAGTTTGGCCAGGACAAACTTTGAATACCCTCCACCATTTGGAACGAATTTGGCAATTCTCAAAAACAATAAAATCCGTTAAAAATTCTGTTAAAATCTTCAAAATGCCGAATGTAGCTGTTATATTAGGGTCTATACGACGACATGGACCTTCATAGGTAACTTTTGTCATAAGCCATTACAATATTCAAATGCGAAATTTAAAAAAAAAAATCGGTGAATAATGTGGCTAAAATCATGAAAGTACCGAATATCGGGAGATACCGTTATATGGGGGCTAAACGAAGACGTGGACCTGTACAGACAAATTTCTGTATTAGGCTGTAGTAACCATTACGAACTTCAAATACCAAATTTGAAGCAATTCCGGCGAATATTGTAGCTAATATACCGAATATCGGGAGGTTCCGTTGTATGGGGGCTATACGAAGACTTGGATCTGCAAAGACAATTTTCTGTCATAGGCTGTAGTATCCATTTCAAAATTCAAATACCAAATTTGAAAAAGTTTCGGTGAATAATGTCGCTAAAATCATCAAAATACCGAATATCGGGAGGTACCGTTATATGGGGGCTATACCAAAACGTAGACCTACATGACCCATTTTCAATACAGAAAGTCCTGCAGACATAATACACATTTGAGTAAAATTTTATCAATCTCCTTCAATTCGTTTGGAGTGATTTCCACAAACGGACAGTCGGACGGACATAGCTAAATCGACACAGAATTTTATGCTGATCAAGAATATATATACTTTGTGGGGTGTAAAATGTATATTTCAAGGTGTTACAAACGTAATGAGGGTATTAAAACATACCCAAAAAATTGCAATATATTTTGAAATTAAAACTTCGAAAATCGAAAATCGAAACCTCATAAAAATCGTAAGCATAACACGAACGATATATCTTTTCAACTTAATTTCATAGTTTTTATTCTTATCCAATTTAATGCAAATATTATTATTTATTTATTTACCATTTATTAAAGTATATTTATATATCGACCCACCTTTACAAAACTCTCTCCCTCTCTCTTCGCAATAAACATAAATTGGTTATTTTTTGGGTATTTCGGGTTTACACCAAACATTCAGTGGCTGGTAAATCGTTTAGCACTGTTGCTGTTGCTGAAAATTCGCAATAATTGACTTAAAAGTGTACTACCAAATGTCAAGTGATAAATTCAATTACGTTTCAATAGATCCCTTTTTTACGCTTCATTAATATTTTCATTAAGATTTTTTGTTGTTTTGGAATATTTTTTATTATATTGGGCTTACTGCTCTGTGCATGTTTTTTTTTCAAATGATTATGCAAATCTAATACGAAAATATTATAATATTGCTTTACACGATTTTCAGAAAATAAATTCTGTAAAATAACTTCAAGTTTTATTATAGAGGGTTGCAAATTTCGATATTGTTTATGGCCTGATTTAAACTGCTATGATATTATAAATTCTGTCAAGCAAGAGACAATAGTGTTACCAACATTTAGATAAAAAATTCGACGAACAATTAGTGCTAGTTCCTGTGCTTATAACTAGAAATAAGAATTTGAAGAGTTCAAAACATGACTTTAGCTAAAAACAAATAAAAAAACATTAAGTTCGGCCGGGCCAAACTGTTAATACCCTCCACCTTAGTGTAGAATTAGAAGAAATGTGACAAAAACCATTAAATGCCGAATATCGGCAGGTACCGTTATATTGGGGCTATACCAAATCTTGGACCTACACATACAATGTTTCGCCAAAGAAGCTAGAACCCATTATGACCTACAAATACCAATTTTCAGACAAATCCGTGAAAAAATGTGACAAAAATCATCAAATTACCGAATATCGGGGGGTACCGTTATATGGGGGCTATACCAAACGTGAACCCATACATGCAATGACTCGCCACACGAACTAGGACCCATTATAATCTACAACTACCAATTTTCAGAGAAATTCTTGAAAAAATGTGTCAAAAGTCATAAAAATACCGAATGTTGGGAGGTACCGTTATATGGGGACTATATCAAAACGTGGACCTATACATAAAATGTTTCGATACACGAACTAGGACCCATTATTGACCCACAAATACCAATTTATAGACAAATCCATGAAAAAATGTGACAAAAAAGTTAAAATACCGAATATCGGGACGTACCTTTATATGGGGGCTATACCAAAGCGTGAACCCATACATGCAATCTTTTGCCACATGCACAGGGACCCGTTATGACCTACAAATACCAATTTTCAGACAAATCCGTGAAAAAATGTGGCATAAATCATCAAAATACCGAATATCGGGGGGTACCGTTATATGGGGACTGTACCAGAACGTGGACCGATATATCTCATGTTCAATACCAACCATCCTAGACACAATACATCATATAAGGTCTGCTATCCATAGAAGACCTGTGAAAGGTATTTTATCCAAGGAAGACCTGTGGAAGGTCTTATTTCCACAGATGGCCTGCATAAGATCTTATTTCCACAGAAGACCTGTGACAAGACTTCTGCCCATAGAAGACCTGTGGGTGGTCCTCTTTCCACAGAAGACCAGCAGAGGATATTTTATCCATAGAAGACCTGTGGAAGGTATTCTATCCATAGAAGACCTGTGGAAGGTTTTCTATCCACAGAAAATCCGTAGAAGGTCTTCTATCCATAGAAGACCAGTGGAAGTTCTGCTAACCATAGAAGTCCTGTGAAAGTTCTTCTATCCAAAGAAGACCTGTGGAAGGTCTTCTTTCAACAGATGACCTGTGTAAGGTCTTATTTCCACAGAAGGCCTATGGAAAGTCTTTTGTGCATAGAAGACCTGTGATTGGTCCTTTTTCCACAGAAGACCAGTAGAAAATCTTTTATCCATAGAAGACATGTGGAAGGTCTTCTATAAATAGAAGGCCTGTGAAAGGTCTTCTATTCATAGAAGACCTGTAGAAGGTCCTATTTCGATAGAAGACCTATGAAGGGTCTTCAATCCATAGAAGATCAGTGGAAGGTCTTCTATCCATAGAAGACCTGTGAAAATTCTTCTATCCACAGAAGGCCTGTGGATGGTCCTCTTTCCACAGAAGACCGGTAGAGGATCTTCTATCCATTGCTCTGCTAAATTTTGGCGCTCTACGTCAAATAATGTGGGCTGTATCGTGATTTCAACAGACAGACAGACAGACGGATAGACAGACAGACGGATATCGTTAAATAGGCTTAGAATTTTATGCTGATTATGAATATATATACTTTATGGGGTCTACGACAAATATTTAAGGATGTTACAAACGGAATGACAATATTAGATCAAGTTTGGAGATGGATAATATCGGTCCACTCCTTCTGATACCTTTCCTACAAAATGTCCACATTTTCAGATAAAATAATTTACTGCACAGAAAGAGAAAGTATAATCTGATTTTACTCCTAATATTTGCATCAGTGCTACGTCAGGTGCGAATATGGACAATATCGGTCCACTTATTCAAGTACCAACCCCACAAAGGGTCACAATTTTGAATAATAAAAACTCTTATAAAATGTGATGTAAATGTCCGATTATCGGTCGAATCCGTCTAGTATCTCCCTCACAAAGGTTCAAAATTTTGAATATTCATGAAGCTCATAAAAAGCGAAATTAACATCCGATTCAATTCAGAATTGGTACATCTCAAAACTTCCATCAACGCAAGATCTGTTATAAAGATGGTAGGGATCGGTCCATTCCCATCTGGTACCTCCTACACAAAAAGTCAAAGTTTTGAATAACCAAAACGATTATCCGAAATCCGAAATAAGCATCTGGTTTTCTTCATATTTCACACAACCCATTATTTCTACTAACACAAGATCTGGTGTGAAGAAAAATCTACAAATTATACAAAAAGTTGTGCCTTATTGGGAAAAATTAAAGTTTTCCGAAAGATAAAATTAATATGCAAGTCCTTTTTATAAGGGCTGAACTTTGAATACCCTCCACCATTTGGAATGAACTTCGAAATAACATTCGCCAAAAATTCTCTTAAAATCTTAAAAATACCGAATATAGCCGTTATATTGGGGTCTATACGAAGACGTGGACCTGCATATTCAACTTTTGTCATAAGCAATTACAATATTGAAATACGAAACTTGAAAAAAATCCGTGAATAATGTAGGTAAAATCATCAAAATACCGAATATAGGGAGATACTGATATATGGGGCTTGTACGAAGGTCTAGACCTGCATAGACAATTTTCTGTCATAGACTGCAGTTCCGAACTCTAAATACGAAATTTGAAACAACTCAGGTAACTCAGGTAAAGTACTCAAAAGGAACTCCTTGTGTTCATTTTCAGACAATTCCATTGGGTAAATGTGCCAAAAATCATGGTGGTGGCTATACGAGATCTTGGACCGATGTAGCCCATCTTCGAACTTGGCCAACAGACGGACGGACAGGGATAAATCATCTTAGAATTTTACACTGATCATATATTCTTGATCAGTGTAAAATTCTTTGTTATGTCTAAAATGATTATTTCGATGAGTTACAAACGGAATGACCAACTTAATATACTATATATGGTGGAGGGTATAAAAAGGGACATACATATTAAACAAAATACAACTTTCTTGTTAGTATACATAAACATATAAGTTTATACTCTTTGCTACATTTTTGCTTAAAAACCACCTCCTTTATTTTTAAATTTAAATTCATAACACGATAATCGAGTTTCGCCTTCACCATCCAAGCAACCATTATATCAACCAATTATTTTAAACGAATTTCCTTTTCAGAGTTTCTTTTTTCTCATTTTCATTTTTCGGCAGTATATCTGATGGATTTCATAACAAACAATAAACAAAATTTACCATAACATCGAACACATACACGAACACACACATTACATCAAACCCTGAGCAAAGTCACTTCCTGGTAATTTGCCTCCCAAAAAATATGATCAATTGAAATCCCATTTACCTTTTCTTACCCCTCTGCCCCCAAAGCGACCAACTAACACTTTAAACAAAATTTTAACAAAAATTGAAAAAAAATAAAATCAAATATGAAAATTATACAGTGAACGCGTCTAAAATACCTCAGGAATGACTTTTTGCCTTGAACGCGCGCAATCAACCCTAGGATAAACAAACGCAGCTCATGTGTAAATAGTGTCAGCGGGATGGGCAGCACGCACCCACCCACATAGTCCTCTCACATGAATATGCTAAACAAACAGACCCAGAATGAAAATCCGTTTCGTTGTTACAAATAAGCATAACGAGATTATCGTTACGTGTGATACGCAGGAAAAGTGAACTGGGTCTGGAAGACATAACACCCTCACGCACAACCAATTTGTGGTAAACAGCGAAGGAGGAGAAGCAGCAGCAGTTCGAAGATGAAGGGGTCGTTGTCTATACATTTTGTCGTTCTGTGGAATCAATTGACTATATTATATGTTTTCAAACAATCGAGGGGGATTGTGGAATTAAAGGAAATTTAAATATCTGGAAAAATCCAAAGAACAAGAGTCTCTGATCCTATATGACCTGTGGAGAGGGGACGCTCCATAGAAGACATGTGGAAGGTTTTCTATCTATAGAAGACCTATAAAAATTCTTTAATCCATAAAAGACGTACGGAAGGTCTTCTATCCATAGAAGACCTGTAGAAGGTCTGCTATCCACAGAAGACCTGGAAAGGTCTGCTATCCACAGAAGACCTGGAAAGGTCTTTTATCCAAAGAAGACCTGTGGAAGGCCTTATTTCCATAGATGGCCTGCATAAGATCTTATTTCCACATAATAGCTGTGACAAGACTTCTGCCCATAGAAGATCTGTGGTTGGTCCTCTTTCCAGAGAAGACCAGTAGAGGATCTTTTATCCATAGAAGATCTGTGGAAGGTCTTCTATCCATAGAAGATCTGTAGAAGGTCCTCTTTCGATAGAAGACCTACAGAAGGTCTTCTTTCCACAGAAAACCAGTAGAGGATATTTTATCCATAGAAGACCTGTGGAAGTTCTTTAAATCCATAGAAGACCTGTGGAAGGTTTTCTATCCATAGAAGACCAGCGGAAGGTCTTCTATCCATAGAAGACCTACGGAAGGTCTTCAATCCATAGAAGACCTACGGAAGGTCTTCTGTGGATAAAAGACCAGTGGAAGGTCTGCTAACCATAGAAGTCCTGTGAAAGTTCTTCTATCCAAAGAAGACCTGTGGAAGATCTTCTTTCAACAGATGGCCTGTAGAAGGCCTTCTATTACATAGAAGACCTGTGGATTGTCCTCTTTCCACAAAAGACCAGTAGAGAATCTCTACGCATAGAAGACCTGTGAAAAACCTAACCTTATCAAACCCACCCCTTTTCAAAATAATAACCAATCCCTGTAATAGTGTAAATTGAAAATTCATAATATTTTGTTTCGGAACGACAACACACTCACACACTTTCATACACTCACGTAACCCATATTTAACTGCCACTCGCTTTTCTCTTCGGCAGCAACAGCAACAATTCAATTTTGTATCAATTTAGATTTTATGCCTCACGGTTAGGATGATGCTTTGACATGACGAAACAAATACCAAAATGAAATGAAATGTTCTGGCATCATACACAGGAACAACAGCAGTCAGTAGTCAGCAGTCAACCAACCACAATTTGCCCGTCATGAATGGATAAAGGAAGGTACAAAGCAAAGCGACCAAAAAAAAAACATGAACGAAAGGAATCAAATGATGTCGACTTTATTATGAGGATGATGCCTGTTTATAATGAGCTTCTTGTTCCACATCATCAGCTATTGGGGAAAACCACAAATATAGAAGATGTACCAACACATGCATATAAATATATATATTTTGTATGCAGACATAGATGTTGGTAGTTCTATCTTAAACACAACCACACATAATTATATATCCATGTGAAAAGACTTCCTTGCTTCCTTTACAAATAACAAAAGACGAAAACTGATGCCTTTTAATCGAAGTGAATGTAGGCGACAGCGAAACAGTGATTTTCAAAAAAAAAAGAGATCTTGGGATTAGGGCTATTTATAAATGAGGCGTTTTAGAAATAAATTCGATTTGTTAATAAATACAATATCCAGACCTTGTTTCGTATAGTCTGTAAATTTTTATACTCTCAGTCTTTTGGCCACAGAGGAAATATATCATTCGATAGGGATAAAATATTCCTCACCCAAATAAAGATTTTATACACTTCATTATACCCTCCATAATTCTATGGAGGGTATATTAAATTTGTCATTCCGTTTGTAACTCCTCGAAATACTCATGTTAGACAAATATATAAATTCTGGATCAGCGTAAAATTCTAAGTCGATTTAGCGATATCCGTCTGAATGTGTCTTCCGTCCGTCGTTTGTAATCACGCTATCCTTGTAACGAATTGAGATAGAATGCTAAAATTTTGCGCACATGTGTTTTTTTTTTACCTGTATTCAGGTTAAGTTCCTATGTGAGCATGTCGTTCCACGTTTTCGTATAGCCTCCATATAACAGCCTATGACTGAAAATTTTCTGGGCAGGTACACGGCTTCGTATAACGGTACTTCCCGATATTCGGTATTTTTCTGATTTTAGCGACATTATTCACCGGAATTGTTTCAAATTGGTATTTGATGGATACTGCAGCCTATGACAGAAAATTGTCTGTGCAGGTCCACGTTTTGGTATATCCACGATAATTTTAGCTACATTATTCATCGATTTTTTTCAAGTTTCGCATTTGAAAATTGTAATGGCTTATGACAAAAGTTGCTTACGCAAGTTCCACGTCGTCGTATAGACCCTAATATAACGGCTACATTCGGCAATTTTAAGATTTTAACAGAATATTAAACGCCTTTTTGGCAAGTTCGTTCCAAATGGTGGAGGGTATTCAAAGTTCGACCTGGCCGAATTTACAGCTTTTTTAATTGTTGTTGTTTTTTTTTTTTGTGCATAAATATATCAAAAAACCAGTAAAGAAAGTCTTAAAGTCGGGCGGGGCCGACTTTATGATACCCTACACCACTTTGCTAATTTAGTAGAGCTCCACATAACAATTAAAAGTTTTTATGGGAGAATTCAATCATACACGCTATGATTATAATTATAATTTAAAGTTTAAAAGACTAAATTCGGACTTGTATTGCGCATTTGATATATATGGGAGCTATATCCAAATCTGAACCGATCTTGATAAAATTTGTCAAAGATATTTCTGAGCTGTATTTCATATATTTCCCTGAATATCGTTGTTACGTAGTGCATATTACGGCTGTGGGTAACAAATATGACAAATCGGATGAACAATATATAAGGAAGCTATAGCTATATCTGAACCGATCTTCACCAAATTTGGCATACTACCTTCTAGACTCAATTCGGTCTTATGTGCCAAATTTCATCCCATTTGGACCAATATTAGACGTTTAGTGCACAATAAAAAGTAAAACGGACGAAGTTATATCTAAATCCGAAAAGATCTCGATAAAATTTAGCAAAGGTATTTCTGAGCTGCATTTGATATATTTCCCCAAATATTGTTGTTACAGAGTGCATATTACGGCTGCGGAGAACTAAAATAACAAATCAAGATCGGATATATTGGAGCTATAGCTTTATCTGAACCAATTTCGATCAAATTTGGCATACTTATTTTCAGGCCTAATTTGGTTGTATGTGCAAAATTCCGTATTATTCGGGCTGATATTACACGTTTGGTGCACAATATAAAGCAAATCGGACGAAGATATATGTGGGAGCTATATCTAAATTCTGACAGATTATCTCCAATTTCAATAGGGTTTGTCCTTGGGCCAAAACAATGATTTGTGCAAAATTTCATCTGGATCGGGTAACAGACGGACGGACGGACAGATGGACGGGCGGACATGCATAAATCGACTCAGAATGTCATTCTATGCAGATCATCAAAATGAACTATGGGTCTATCTCCTTTCCTTTTGCCTGTTACAAACAAATGCATAAAGACATAATACCCTGACCACCTTGTGGTGTAGGGTATAAGTATATATTATAAAATAAGCGAAATAAATCAAATAACAATCCCCTACTCATCATGGTAGTCGATTCAGGTATATCGTTTGAAAATTATGCGTTTTAGAGCCAATATTTTTTGGAATGTTTTAAAACACATTTCGTTTTTTGCCAAAAACTAAATCGTTTTCAACAGATTTTCATTAGAGACACTAGAAAGATCCAAGCCATACTTAATATATTTCTAGCGCAAAAGTAACATGTTAAAAATTCTTAATCAGATGTAAAAACAATATTTTATGATATTCTTCACTATGATATGCCACTGTACATGTCCCGTCCCCCACTCTCAATACTTCCATTGAAAACAAATATTTTCTTTTTAATGTGTGAAAAAAATCATCATCATCCGCTACTGTTATTGTTGTTGTTGCAGCCTCCATGACATACAAATAACAACCATAATAATAGGACTAAAAATCAAGAACAACAACAACCAAAGAGTAGAATGAAACGCCAAGAAAGCTTATTATGCCCTTGAGTAAAATATTGAATCGGGTAAATGAAATAAATTGAAAAATTGAATATTAGTTATGCATGTGTGTTCAGAACATGGTCACACATACACACCCACAAAGTTACACACACGTGTGTACTCTAGCCATCAAAAAGTGGGGAGGAGCGCCGTATTACATATGTACACACGACTAGCTGTACCAGTCTACCAATATGCGTAAGGTGGATATTGTTTGGCTTCCTGATTTTTACCTTTACAAAGCCGTGAATTTCATGGGCATATGTAAAATGAAAAGAACATCTACGCCCCTCTCCCCATTATTTCATATTGTGGTACAGGAAAACGTAAATATTCAGAACCTTCCCTTCCCTTGCCCCCAAAAACGTCAGCCCTTTTATTCATTGTTTTCCCTTCAACTTTGACATGACTTTTCCATGACAAAAGGCAAACGGAAAATCTTTCAATACCAGCCGCGGCAGCGGAGTTTACATTACGCCGATAAAGAAATCTCATGATAAGCCCGTAAATCCTTTATTGAATTCTAGTCGAGATAAATGTTTGTATGGTTTGTTAAATGGCTTCCAAAGATAGACGATAGACGTGACTACTACGGCTCTCAACTGAACGTAACATTGATGGCCTAGATTTACTTTTTGTTATATATAATCTGAATATCCGTTTGTTTGTATGTTGTATGTGTGTGTTTTCTTTTTTTATAAAACTGTTGCACATCGACAACGTTGAGGTTAAGTGAGTGTAAGATTCTTTATAAGAAGACCAGCAGGACTGTTATAATTATAAGACGTCCTTAAATCTCCTTATGTATAAAAAGGTAATCTGATTTTATTCATAGACTAACCCGGTCCGCGTTGCCGGCCCCTACTTTTAGTCTTTAATGCTGTTTTTTAAAGCCTAATAAAACACAGATCTGAATTATGTAAGCGGCAAATTTTTTATTATAAGTAAAATAACTCCATAGTATTTTCTAAATAGAAATAAACGTTCATGACAAAAATTGTAATAGATAATCACCCACCGTCGGTTCTAGATATTTTGAATAGGCTGATCTTATTTTTCAGCCATAGGCTTTAGTTAAGTGTTAAAAACTTCTATTTATACCCTACACCACAAGGTGGTCAGGGTACTATGTCTTTGTGCATTTGTTTGTATCAGGCAAAAGGAAACGAGATAGACCCATAGTTCCTTTTGATGATCTGCATAGAATCTTCATAGAATTCTGAGTCGATTTATGCATGTCCGTCCGTCTTTATTTTTGTTAACAAAATTTAGATATAGCTCCCATATATATCTTCGTCCGATATGCCTTTTATTGTGCACCAAACGTGTAATATAAGTCCGAATAGTATGGAATTTTACACATACAACCAAATTAGGCCTGAAAATAAGTATGCCAAATCGAAATCAGTTCAGATATAGCTATAGCTCCCATATATATTGTTTATCCGATTTGTTATTTTTATCCTCCGCAGCCGTAATATGCACTCTGTAACAACAATATTTGGGGAACTATATCAAATACAGCTCAGAAATACATTTGCTAAATTTTATAGAGATCGGTTCAGATTTGGATATATCTCCCATACATAGATTCGTCTAATTTACCTTTTATTATGCACCAAACGTCTAATATGAAATTTGGCACTTACGACCGAATTGAGTCTAGAAGCTAGTATGTCAAATTTCGTGAAGATCGGTTCAGATATAGCTATAGCTCCCATTTACTGTTCATCCGATTTGTTATATTTGTTACCCACAGTCATAATATGCACTCCGTAACAACAATATATCAAATACAGTTCAAAAATATCTTTGCCAAATTTTATCGAGATCTGTTCCGATTTGGATATAGCTCCTATATATATCTCTATCCAATTTCAAATTAATTGTGCACCAAATGGGCAATACAAGTCCGAATTTAAAAAATACAAATGCTTCGGCATATTTAGTCCTTTGAACTTTCTACACCCATTACCGTAAGAATGGAATTTATTAATTTTTTAATTTATTAATTTCCAAAACAACCTCCATATCTCAACCCCACCGCATAAAAAGTCATCTTAATACCAAATTTCAGATTTCCAACTCTATTCCTTCCCCAAATACCAAAATGTACTACGATTTAAGAATTTTGAAAAGCCGAAGTATCTTTATGCAAGACCTTAACATTCTTTCCCCTACTGCCATCTTACAGAATATCTCGTAAGAAGGACCAGACCAGCCCAATTTCCAACCAAATCTTATATATCTTATAATTATACAGCCCCCGTATGAAGGCAGCTTCAGATTTTGTAGGAGATTCTACAGTGATTTAATATTTAACAATATTTTGTAAAAATGGTACCTCCCAAGGTTCGGTAGTGTAGCTCATCCCAAAATATATTTAATGCAAATATATTTAACTAACTGGCCCGGCCGGCCCGTACTTTTAGTCTTTATTGCATATTTTTCAAAAAATAATAAATCGAAGATCTGACTTATGTAAGCGGCACAATTGTTATTATAAGTAATGATTCCATAGTAATTTCTAAATAGAAATATTCATGGCAAAAATTAAAATAGATGTCGGTTTAAGATATTTTGAATAGCCTGATCTTATTTTTCAGTCATAGGTCTCAATTTGAGTGTTAAAAACCTATATGATATAGAACATCTATTATAGTCCCATATGAAAACTCAGCTCAGAGCTTAGCAACATTTTCCATTTAAATGAGCTGTAATTTGGAATTTGTATTTCCAACGTTTAGAGTAACGTACTGTGTAATATTTAGTTTTGTCCACCTCTTAATTAGGGGCAGAATGATTTCAGAATAGTCAATGATAATTACTCTTTTGCACACATTACCGTAAAAATGGAATTCATTTGTTTGCATATTTTTCATCATAGTATAATTTAATGACTATTAAACAAATGTTCGGTCCCGTATTACTAATATAAGTAATTTTTTTTATGTTTCTGTCACAATTTCCGACTGTATGAGTCCCAATTTGACTTTTCGGAGTTTATTTCATATAGACGTACAGACCAAATCTACGTTCCCAAACAATATTCTCTTAAGGGTTACAAATTCAATGGAATACAAAATTTTCTTTTCTGACCACACATTGGTTGAGAAAGTGGACTTGGGGGTACACTATATTTAAATAAATCCATATGTGCACAACTATCTGTAAGATTGTGCCCAGAGAGGTCTAAATAAAAATTTTTAGCCAAATCAATTGTTTAAGGTGGTCAAGACCAATATTATGAGAAGAGGTTTTCTACCGCTTAGAAACAGAGACGCCAAATAAGAAAGAGGTGGCTAAGACCCCGAAAATAGCTTAGATCATATTATGGTTATACCAGAAAGTGATAATTTTGTGCAACGATGGTTTCTTCTCAAATTACCAACATTACCGAAAATAGTATGAAAACAAGTAAGCAAAGGCTATAGTCGTGCGGGCCGACCATGTGATACCCTACAACACTAAAATATATCAGAAGCCCCCTTATGTCTAAATCTATTTTGGAAGATTTCGCTTTTGAAATTTTGTCATAGAATACTGCCAAGATATTACCCTTTGCTTCTTGACCAGGTACATATGCCCAATATTTGCGCACTCCGTCGTGCTGTTAGTTGTTGTGGTCAATTTACAGCTAAATATAATCTAATTGTCATCTAAAATGGTAGACTTCTTCCCTGTCCTTAACTCTCTTCTTAGGCGTGTTGATTGGCTTCAATTGTGTGATCAGGAATATTTTTCTGTTTTTGGTTCATTTGGTATTTTTTCACACAAAAGTAGTGATCCATTCTACCCGCTGTCCTAACTTCATGCGAGATTTAGTGTCCTTTGGTTTCTATTTCGGCTGAAAAATCAGGAACATTTTTAGTTGTTGGTGGCATTAGCCCTTCTGATCCTAATCCTATCCCTGCGAGGATCGGACGACAATTGTAATCTATATATAATAATCCCAACCTGTGTTGTAAGGTGAAAAAATATTGCAAAATATTATAAGTCAAATTGAAAAAATCGCATGCGATAAAAATTTTGAATAAATAAAAAAATGTCACAAAATACTATAAAATCTATATTAGCATCATTATTGGCATCTTTTTATGCGATTTTTTTCTTTTATGCCAAGAGGGCATTCTGAATTGACAAAATTTTTCAAAATCGGTCTTGAGATATAAGCATTCTAGCTAACATATTTTGTATATGTACATTGTATATATTTCGCTATATATACCCGATATATTTACTATCGGCCAGAATTGACCTGTTCGTCTATTTGTGATTACGCCGGGATTAAAAATATTCGCGGTTTAATGAAAAATTTGAATTTTATTTAACACAAATATTATGATATATTTCACCCACTAAACATAACCCGATGACCATCAAAATTGGAAGGCTTCTGCCCAGCCCCAATCTCTAGCCCCATGCTAACATCCGCTTCGATTGGTCTATAATTACGACCTGTAGAGCAACTGTAAAATCATGAAATTTTTCAGTTTTTGGTCCATTTCAGCCCATATATATTATGCGATAATCTCGAAAAGAAATAGGGTTCTATTCTGACCTTAACCCCACCTCCATTTTTAATTTCGTGAGGATCGGGCCACAATTGCGACCTGTAGAGTGATTACAAATTAACATGGACAGACGGACGGACATGCATAGCTAGATCGACTCAGCTCAGCGAGATAGGAAGATCCATATATACTTTCCTATGTGGGAAACCAATATTTCGAGGTGTTACATAATTTTTGGCCCAATCAAACTTATAATGCCCCCAACACATAGTGTTGTAGGGTATAAAAACACTACAAATGTACTTTGGAAAATGGAAACAAATCATGCAATATAAAACATTACGATTGTACATTTCAAAAATCAAACTGAAAATTTTCAAGTTTCAAATTTTTACGCGATTTTTTTAGGATTTTATCTTTTTCTGCTAAGAGACAATTCCGAATTTGACTGAATCGTTAAAATCAGACCAGTGGTTCATGAGTTATAAGCGTAGTAGCTAACACAACTTTCTTTTATATGTATAGATATTCTAAATTTCAACCACCAATAAGGTTAAAAATATTCTTAGAATATGTATTCTTCAAAACTGAGGTTTTTTTGTTTTCAATACGAAAACGTTTTATTTTAAAGCATTTCCAAAATCCTATTGATGTCAGAAAAAATGCCATTATAACATCCTTATTTAAATCTCCCCACAATTCATCCCAACCTAAATGTATAATAGATCCAATCGAATCAGGATATGATTGCTGCCTTTAAGCAATCGATGATAGCTATCACTTAGTTTTCTTTTCCCACTTTTTTATTCTATTACCGAGGAAATACTTATGCAAATCGATGCTTAGAATGTAAACTAACAAATAAATAAAAAGAAAAACGGAGAAATCCAACATCCAGCAATCCAATTATCCCCAAAGACACATAAATAAATACAGTATCGAAGAATAATGTAAATCATAAACACCATTCACCGTTCATGGCGTGGCATCCATCCATCGTATTGCATATCCTAGCCAAGGATGCTAGGATAAGTCGATATGAAAATTATATGTTTTGTGTAAACAGTGAACAACCACCATCAGCCACCCTGCAAAAGTCAACTGTTGATTTATACAAAACCATGGAACTTGATGGCCAACAAGTTGGCAGGGGATTGTTGGGAAGCAGCGGGTAGGAGAATTGATAAGTTAAAGTGAAAAAATATCAGCTGGATAGTTTTACTTTAAGTTTTCTTTTGCCACCAAGTTTTCCTTAGCAATTTTGGCTGTCAATGACAGCCATGGATTGGAGACGGTGCAACCCACATTCAAACACACACACACACACACAAAGATGTTAGTCCTTGCCCAGGGCGTTTAAGGTGTCAATGACTGTGTTTTGTCCTGTGACACCAATTTAACTATTCACCAAAAGCCATCCTCTGCCGTGAATTGTGCCATACAATTAGGAGGAAACAAATAAGGTGCAAACGGAACACGACTCCACACCAAAGAAGCTTGTAAATTATCTCAAGATTGCTCATTGAATTGGATTGGATCAACTCGAAACGGCAACAACGTTTATCGTTGTCATTGTTAATGTCGTTCGTTTCAGTGCTCGGAACTAACAGCTTTATCCTAATTGGACTTCCGTTTCCTTCTGATTATCACACTTAAATTGTAGGTAGGTAGGTAGGATTGCTTATTGACACCAAATGCCATCTTACCTCCTGCTATTCATCGGTGTTGGTCCTTGCATTCTGTTTTCCTTTTTTACTTTTCTTTTCTTTTTTATTCTAAAGGCACATTTAACAATAATGGTTCCAAGACGTATCGTCATACTAACATAGTCAGGATAAAGGCAGTGGACTAGTAGCCGGCTACAAAATTACATTATTAACGCCAATGAGCCATAATGAATGCCACCTCCTGTTGCATTACCAATCGTGACCCAAGGGTAGATTACGGTAATGGCGGCAACGAATCTTTAATGAAATGGAGTACACATTAAGCGGATTTTGGACGAGCTAATGAGGAGGAAGATAATGGACGGAATTGAATGTCTTTCTAAGAAACGAAGAGAAGTAAAGGAAAACCCCGATGTTCTATAGGAGGCCTGATGAACATTCTTAAAAGAACAAAAAATAATAAAAATGGCCAGAACCTTAGACATTTACAAAGAATAAAGAAAAGGTTTCTCATAAATGACCCGAAGTTTATTTTTCCAAGAAAGTGTTGACGTTGTTACCAGGCTGACCTTTTTATAAACTCAAACATTTGGAAATTAACTCATGTTAAACTATGTCTGTCAATGCCGAAATTCCAGTATTCTGGGGTATGCGTCCCTTCCGTCATTAGGAACATCAAAACCAAATTTCAAACAATTCTTTAAAAAGTTGACTACAATCATAAAAATATAGAATATATGGGGGATAGGGGCTATAGAAAAACGTTGACTCATATAGAAATGGTTCTATATAAGCAGAACAATCCATAAACAAATCCAAATGCTAAAGTTTTGGTAATTCCATTAGAAAAAATGCCTAATATCGGGAACTACCTTTATATTGGGGCTATATGAAAACGTGGACTTGCCACAGAAGCCCCAACATGTCATGAACTCTACATACCGAATTTGAAGTTATTCCGCTATAAAATAATCAAATACCTTTTAAAAGGGGGGCTATAGGAAAACATGGACCTGTATAGATAATGTTCTACTAAAGCACATAGAATCTGTTATAAACTTTAAATACCAAATTGGAAGCTATTCAGCTATAAACAGAGGCTAAAGTAGTCAAAATATCGAATTTCGGGAGGTACCTTTAAATGGAGGCTATAGGAAAGGATGGGCAATACTGTGCCATATAAGAGAGAACACACTACAAACTCCGAATAAAAATTTTAAATTATTCCTTTAGAAAATGTAGCTAAAATCGTCAAAATACCGAATATCTGGAGGCACAACCATATGGGTGCTATACGAACAAGTAAAAAAGCCGGGCCGGGCCGAACTTTGTATACCCTCCACCGTTTGGAACGAATTTGGCAATTTTCAAAAACAATAATATCCGTTAAAAATTCTGTTAAAATCTTATAAATACCGAATGTAGCTGTTATATTGGATCTATATGACGACATGGACCTGCATAGGTGACTTTTGTCATAAGCCATTACAACTTTCTCTCATAGGCTGCACAGACAACTTTCTCTCATAGGCTGTGGTATCCATTACGATCTTGAAATACCAAATTTTAAACAATTCCGGTAGATAATGTCGCTAAAATCGTAAAAATACCGAATATCGGGAGGTATCGTTATATGGGGGCTATACTAAAACGTGGACCGGCACAGACAATTTTCTGTCGCAGGCTGTAGAATCCATTACGAACTTCAAATACCAAATTTGAAACAATTCCGGTAAATAATGTCGCTAAAATCATAAAAAAAGAATGTCGGGAGGTACCCGTCTATGAGGGCTATACGAAGACGTGGGCCTGAACAGACAAATTTTCTGTAACATCCATTACGAACGTCAAATAACAAATTTTAAAGAATTCCGGTGAATAGTGTCGCTAAAATTAACAAAGTACCAAATATCGGGAGGTACCGTTATATGGGGCCAAACCAAAACGTGGACCGGCACGTAGGCTGTAGAATCCATTACGAACATTAAATACCAAATTTGAAACAATTCCGGTTAATAATGTCGCTAAAATTATCAAAATACCGAATATCGGGAAATACCGGTTAATAATGTCGCTAAAATTATCAAAATACCGAATATCGGGAGGTATGGGCGCAATACCAAAACGTTGTGCAGACTAATATACATTTGAGTAAAATTTTATCAACCTACTACTGTGTATGTGGAGGGTATACAAATCTTATAGACGACCATTAAACTACTCTTCATTGAACAGCAACAGACGGGAGATACTATCCTCTTTGGCGACAAATCGTTCTTGTTTAACAAAAATTGCTCTTTCATAAAACTAATTTTTTTTCTCTCAAACACGTTGAACATATTAAATGTTCTTTGTGGTCGCATTAATGTGGTTTGGTGTGTCATACGGATACTAAAGATTGTCCAAACCAATTCCATAGCAATACCGAAAATTTCTTTATCTGATTAAACTTCATCCTTATCCCTCCCCAAAACGAGAAAACCTTAAACTTTCTTAATCTCCTTGTAAATTTAAAGGACGATCAATAGTGAGTCCGCCTCCTTCTGTTTTTTATGTCTTTGTATTTAAATGATTTCTATTGTGGTTGTCAACACCACCATCATCCTCATACATCCCAACTAAAGCTAAAAACTAAGTAGCCTCCACCATTACCGCATGTCGCCATTTAATTTAAAATCATTTCTTTGTATCTCGCTTAATTGTTAAAAACTTAATTTATATTGTGTCAAAATTAAACACAATTTTATATAAACACACCAACACATCTGCACAGGTAAATATCTCAACAGAACAAATGTATAGACAAACTTTTCACTTTACCTCCGCCAAATTGTTCGAAAGCAATGATGGTTTGAAAACTTCAAATGTATTATTAATGAATTCAAAACCATACATATACAGCAATAATGCGGGCAATTCCCTGACCCGCAACTAAAAAGAAAATTAACATTTCATTATCTTCCGCCGGTAAAAGTGTCCCAAAAGCCACAAGATTGCTGGCAACCTGCATTGTGGTACAGTGCTCTCAAAGATATGAAAATTGTAAAATTATATATGAATTATAATATATATACTTCTTAAAATTTTTAATATTTGACCGGAAAGTAGAAGCAGAAGAAAAATCCTCCGTATAGAAGACAACATGTTCTTCGAAAAGTCATCTTATAGAAGAAGAAAAGGTATTTTCATAGACGTCCAAAGGGTCTTCTCATAGAAGACCAAAAATAAAATAATTACTCACTGATCTTCCTAGGGATATCTCTTAGAGAAGACTAGAATATCTTTATTTTTCTTAATCGCTTTCAGGTCTCATATACTTTCGGTCTCCGTCTTTTTTATTTTCCGACCCACTGTCTTAGTAAATCACAACTTCTTTCCCCCCATTTAAAACAGATCTACTGAAAACTTTCCTCCATTCTGCCTTGTGGAGTGGGACCACCAAAACTAAAATGCTTTTAGGTGGGAGTTTATTTCCTGCCCGAATTACCAAAAGTTTTTTTTTTTATTTAACAATTTACAAAACATTACCGAAAAAGCTACAGGTTGCGAACATCATTGTTGTGGTTTTAATGACTTAAATTTTTAATTAACTAAACTCTGGAATAATTCCAAACAAACAGGCAAAAAGACCAAAACGGAACTGCATTTAGGCCAGCCAGCCAGCCAGCCACATCAACTTCAGTGGCAGTCCAAAACAATGGGGATAGGAAATATTGTGGTCAACTTAATGGTAGATAAGTGGTAAGGATATACGGGAATTTCTAATGTAAACTGACAAAAGGAAGTGGTAATCCAAAACTAAAACGAAAAACTTAATTACGCAAAAAAAAATGTGAGCCTAATGCGGGCTGATATGGAATCGGCATTATTGCTAAGCTAAGCGCAGTGATGCTAGGAAAAGTGTGTTTATATGATGGCAGAAGTTGTTGTGGTAAAATGAACAAGTTCAAGACTTAACAAATTTTGCTTTGATGTGTACACAAAGATTCTAAGCTGCTAGAGGTCGAGGGATGAGTCGGTTAGCATTGTGTAATACAACAAATAATGATATGAAAATTACAGCAGATTGTGAAAGTGGGTATAATTCCGGGTTTCAAATGAAAAGTTAAATCCCATTAAAAAAGGATGTTAAAAGAGCCTAGAAAAATTCCTAAAACATTCACGTTTTGGGACCCTCACAAAGCCTAGGGAACGTATTTAAAAAATTCGTTAAAGGCCTAAAAAAATATTTAAAAAAGTCAAATTTTTAGGACTTAATTAAACATCTCCTTTTTAAAATTTTTGACAAAGTCAAACTTTTAGGTCTTTATTAAACATCTTCTTTTTAATTTTTTTTTAACAAAGTCCAAGTTTTAGGACCTTTGTTTATCTTTTAAAATTCCACGCATTAGTACCTCCACATATCTTTCAAAATTTCCTTAAAAACTCGACGTTTTAGAACCTTCACATGTCATTCTTTTACAAATTCATTAAAATGTCAAAATTTTAGGGCCTTCGATTTTTTTTTTTTCAAAATTATTTTAAAATGTCATGCTTTAGGGCTTCAGAAATCGTTAAGAAAATTTTTAAAAAATCCACTTTTTCGGGCCTTCAAAAACCTTTAAACAATTTTAAAAACAATTCACGTTTTGGGGTCTCTAGAAACATTTTTGAAATTCTTTAAAAAATCCACTTTTTAGAGCCTTCAGATATTTTTAAAAATCCTTCAAACATTCCACGATTTTTGTATTTAAATATTACATATCCTTCATGTCCTTTATATACCATTTAAAAATTCTTTTAAATTTATTTTACCTTTAGATATCTTTCACATTTTTTATTGAAAATCCTCCTTTTAAGGTCTTCAGAAATCTTTTAAAGATTCTATAAAAGTCCACATTGAAGGGCCTTCAGAAATCTTTAAAAAATTCTATAAAATCCACGTGTTAGAGTCATCAGATATCTTTAAAATAATTCTAAAACAAAATTCACGTCTCAGGGCCTTCAGATATCGTTCTAAAATTCTTTAAAAATTCCACGTTTAGAAGGGCCTTCAGATATCTTTCTAACATTTTTATAAATATCCACATTTTAGGGGCTTGGGATATATTTCAAAAATTCCAGGTTTTTTGTGTTCAAATATAACATGTCCTTTTATTGTTTCTTTCAGAGATTCTATAAAAAATCAAAGTTTAAGGGCCATCAGATATAAATTCTTAGAAAAAAAATCCTTTAGATAACTTTCTAAAATTGTTTAAAAATCCACGTCTCAGAGCCTTCTTTCTAAAATTGTTTAAAAGTCCACGTTTCAGGACCTTTAGACATCCTTCTAAAATTGTTTAAAAATCCACGTCTCAGAGCCTTCTTTCTAAAATTGTTTAAAAATCCACGTTTCAGGACCTTTAGACATCCTTCTAAAATTGTTTAAAAATCCACGTCTCAGAGCCTTCTTTCTAAAATTGTTTAAAAATCCACGTTTCAGGACCTTTAGACATCCTTCTAAAATTGTTTAAAAATCCACGTCTCAGAGCCTTCTTTCTAAAATTGTTTAAAAATCCACGTTTCAGGACCTTTAGACATCCTTCTAAAATTGTTTAAAAATCCACGTCTCAGAGCCTTCTTTCTAAAATTGTTTAAAAATCCACGTCTCAGAGCCTTCTTTCTAAAATTGTTTAAAAATCCACGTCTCAGAGCCTTCTTTCTAAAATTGTTTAAAAATCCACGTCTCAGAGCCTTCTTTCTAAAATTGTTTAAAAATCCACGTCTCAGAGCCTTCTTTCTAAAATTGTTTAAAAATCCACGTCTCAGAGCCTTCTTTCTAAAATTGTTTAAAAATCCACGTCTCAGAGCCTTCTTTCTAAAATTGTTTAAAAATCCACGTCTCAGAGCCTTCTTTCTAAAATTGTTTAAAAATCCACGTCTCAGAGCCTTCTTTCTAAAATTGTTTAAAAATCCACGTTTCAGGACCTTTAGACATCCTTCTAAAATTGTTTAAAAATCCACGTCTCAGAGCCTTCTTTCTAAAATTGTTTAAAAATCCACGTCTCAGAGCCTTCTTTCTAAAATTGTTTAAAAATCCACGTTTCAGGACCTTTAGACATCCTTCTAAAAATGTTTAAAAATCCACGTCTCAGAGCCTTCTTTCTAAAATTGTTTAAAAATCCACGTTTCAGGACCTTTAGACATCCTTCTAAAATTGTTTAAAAATCCACGTCTCAGAGCCTTCTTTCTAAAATTGTTTAAAAATCCACGTTTCAGGACCTTTAGACATCCTTCTAAAAATGTTTAAAAATCCACGTTTCAGGACCTTTAGACATCCTTCTAAAATTGTTTAAAAATCCACGTTTCAGGACCTTTAGACATCCTTCTAAAATTGTTTAAAAATTCACGTTTCAGAGCCTCCTTTCGAAAATTGTTTAAAAAATCCATGTCTTAGAGCCTTCTTTCGAAAATTGTTTAAAAATCCATGTCCAAATCCATCTTTCAAAAATTTTTAAAAATCCATGTTTTAGGGCGTTCGGAATCTGCATCGGAAAATCCCATTCTAAGGGCCTTCATATATTTTTCAAAAAATCCAAGTTCTAGGATCTTCAGATACATTTCAAAAAATGTTTGAAAAATTTATGTTTTAGGGCCTGCAGACATCTTTTAAAATTTGTTTAAAAAGTGCATGTTTCAGGGTCTTCAGATATCTTTCAAAAATTCTTTAAAAATACAAGAATACAGAATTCTTAAAAAATCCACTTTTTAGGAGCTTCTGGTTTTTTTAATATTATTAAAAGGGTCCTTTATAAAGACTCTTTATACCACACGTCTATAAGGACTGCTTTCGCTCGTCTATAAGGACTCCTTTTTCATAGTTTCGTCTATAAAATCTCCCTTCTCTCCCTCCCTCCCTTCGCAGTTCGTCCACAAAGATTTCGTCTTCAGAGTGCCTCCTTAGAGGCCATCTATAATTACTTCCTCTTTAGATAAAGTCTCCCGATTTAGTTTGTCTATTAAGACTGCCTTTAGCCGGTTCTTTGTTCATACAATTACATGATGTTAAGATCCATATCTAGACTAAAAATAAATTAAATTTAAATTTAGGACCACTACAAAGGTTCTTCTCTGCGGCAAATATTTATATACTCATATGGGCAACTTGACCGCCCATCTTATAAACGTCTACAAAGAGCCTCTTCAACTCGTCCAAAAAACTCACTTCAGCTACTTCACACTGAACCTTCAGTTCAGTTCGTCTATTTTAACTCCCTTCGGCGTAAAACCCTTTCCTTTCCCACAAAAAATAACACAGTCTTGCATAATAATTTATTTAAAACTTTTTACATATTTACACATACATACATATGTCAAGGCATATGTACCTTTTTCTTACAATGTACAATTAGCCATATTAAATTGTATGGATTCTTCGACAAAGAAATTAATCAAATCTTCCATTGTGATGCCAACCAATTTGCCATTTACAATGGGCAACATCAATTGAGCATAGATCTGCTCCACTTGAGCTTGTATCTGTTGCACCCACATCTTGGTAAATTCTCCGGCAAATTTATTTATGAAATTATTGCCAGAAATATCCCACAAATTATTCCAATTATTGTAGATGGCATCACCGATGGAGAAATGTAAAACAAAATCGGATATTTCCAAACTATTAGGTTCGACGATCGATGGTGATAGTACCAAATCTCCAACCATGCGGAAATCTTGTACTTTGACATCCAACAAGCCAGAGTCGGCCATTCTCACGGGGTAGCCAGCAACAAAGGCCATGGCGTCCATTTGACTTTCAGCCAACATTTGCACCTGGGGGAAGAAAATATCGAAGGAGGTGCGATTGGTGGTGCTGTTGTAGGCGAAACCAAGGAATTTGAAATTGTTCAAACCGGTTACCATGAAATTGGAGACGTTACCAACAACGCTAAAAGAGAAAAGAAGCAAAAATTACCAAATACATTTAGTAATGGATATTAATGTTCGACGTATTTGATCATAATTAATACATTAGGGGAGGGCTCATGCTGGTCAACTTTGCTTTCCAGTTATCCATACAAACGTACCTATAGTAACCATTTGTTAGATTAAAACTGTAGAAATCCATTGTGAAAGGTGCCAAAACGGGAATATTGAGTGGTGGATAGCCACATGGCATCAAACGTTGGAATGCCATGTAGAACATTTTCAAGGCTGTGCCAAAGTCAATGGTCTCAGCGGGATCAGCAGAATCATCATAATTGATAGCTATAAAAGAATGTGAAATTGTGTTTTGAAAATGAATAAACTTTTATAATTTTCTTAAATAAATCACCAACCTGCTGAACTGACTTGGCTAGCCAAAATTGCCAAAACGAAAATTGTCAAAAATTTAGACCACTTTTTGTTCATGGTTTTCGTTGTTCGCCGACAATGTTCAAACTGAATCCAAGACATTTTTCTTCGAAGTATTTATAAATAATTTCGATATTATATGCATTCTTATCTTGTTGTAATTAGTTATATGTTGTTGTTTTTGTTGCAACTGATCGATTGAATTTTGATGGATAACTTGTGACGGAGCGGGATTTTTTCGGTAGTTTAGATTATTCTGTAGTTATGAGTGACTATACCTACGACATGACCATTAGTCATACAAAAAATTATGGTGTTGTTAGCGGCCTGTTGTCTGTTAACTGGAATATGAATACTTTTTATTGGCCTATTGGCCTATCCTACTTTATGCACCTTAGATGGTTTATTTTTAAAAACTCCTTTTGATAGCACAAGTTTTATCAGGATGGGAAGCAGAAGAAATGGGGGTTATGACAAAAATATTTTATTTGTAGTAGGCCTAAGGGTAAAACAACAGAGAGAATTTCATACTTTCATGTGAGTTCATTAAGCGTCAAGAAAAGAGCAAAAACAAATTTCAGGAGCACAAATACTTTTTTCTAGGCGAACTGACTATATTTTTATCATCAATATCGATTGACTATATTACAGGGTGAGACAAAAAAACTGCAACAAAGTCAAACGCCATAATTTTTAAATTTATTTTTAAGCAAAAAATGTCGGAAATACGATCAAATTGTAGAAAAAGTTTAGATTTGTTCGAATTGGCCACCTTTAGCACGAATTATGGCCTTCAAACGGCCAATAAAACCGTCACACTCTGCCCGAATTTTTCTCTGCGGTATTTTGGCCCATACCTGGCGAAGCGCTTTCTTGAGGTGATCGACACTTTGGTATTTTTTAGTGCTAACCTTGCTTTCCTAAATACTCCAGACTCAATAGTCCAACTGATTGGTATCCGGAGATTTTGGTGGCCATTGTGAGCTGGAATTGTAGCGAGGAACCTCATTTTGTAACCATTCTTGGGTGGCGTGTGCTGAGTGCGATGGTGCTGAGTCCTGTTGGAATGTCCAAGGTCTGCGGCCAAAATATTTGCGTGCCCAAGGCTTTAAAACCCCTCCAGAATAGTTTCGCGATAATTTTCGACATTTGTTCTGATGCCACAGTCGAATAATACGAGCGGAGAGCGACCATCGGCTGTTATGGCGACCCACGCCATCACCATGGCCGCCGCTTGAGTTCTGGTGGCCTACCGAAGGGGCACATTTTCAGCTGACCTCTTTGGCAAGTAAACACAATCGTTTTGTTTGTTTAGAAACTGCTGGATAACGAATGTTTTCTCATCGGAGAAAACCAAATTCGGCAGTTCACCACTTTCGGCCAAGCGAAGCAATTCTTTAGCTCTTTTGAGTCCATTTTCTTTCTGTTGCGGTATAAGTTCTTGCACTTTTTGAAATGTCAAGGGCTTTACACCAAGCTCATTTTTCGTTTCATTTGCCGAATGGAATATTGAGATATATTCAGCTCACGAGCGACGCGAATCTCGATCAAGTCGCTTCATTACTTATCGAACATTTTCTGTTAATGTTGCTGTTTTCTTCCGTCCACTTCCTTGACGTCGGACTACGCTGCCAGCATCACGGTAACGAGCGATGGTACGAGACACAAAATATTTATTCACATTTAAATGCTCTAACGATAGCCCTTGTGGTTTTTTGAAAAAAATCAGAATGCCTCAAAATGTGGATTTTATAAAGAATTTTGAAAAATATCTGAAGGCCTTAAAACGTGGATTTTTTAAAGAAGTTTTGAAAAATATGGATTTTTGAAAGATTTTTTTAAAAAATATCTGAAGGCCTTGGACCTTGAACGTGGATTTTTTAAAGAATTTTTTAAAAATATCCGAAGACCCTAAAACGTGGATTTTTTAAAGAATTTTTTAAAAATATCAGAAGACCCTAAAACGTGGATTTTTAAAGAGTTTTTGAAAGAATTTCTGAAGGCCTTAAAACGTGGATTTTTTTAAGTTTTTGAAAGAATTTCTGAAGGCCTCAAAACGTGGAGTTTTTAAAGATTTTTTGAAAGAATTTCTGAAGGCCTTTAAACGTGGATTTTTTAAAGAATTTTTGAAAAATGTCAGATGACCCTAAAACGTGGATTTTTTAAAGATTTTTTGAAAGAATTTCTGAAGGCCTTAAAACGTGGATTTTTTAAAGATTTTTTGAAAGAATTTCTGAAGGCCTTAAAACGTGGATTTTTTAAAGATTTTTTGAAAGAATTTCTGAAGGCCTTAAAACGTGGATTTTTTAAAGAATTTTTGAAAAATGTCAGATGACCCTAAAACGGGGATTTTTTAAAGATTTTTTGAAAGAATTTCTGAAGGCCTTAAAACGTGGATTTTTTAAAGAATTTTTGAAAAATGTCAGATGACCCTAAAACGGGGATTTTTTAAAGATTTTTTGAAAGAATTTCTGAAGGCCTTAAAACGTGGATTTTTTAAAGATTTTTTGAAAGAATTTCTAAAGGCCTTAAAACGTGGATTTTTTAAAGATTTTTTGAAAGAATTTCTAAAGGCCTTAAAACGTGGATTTTTTAAAGAAAGAATTTCTGAAGGCCTTAAAACGTGGATCTTTTAAAAAATTTTTGAAAAATATCTAAAGCCCCTTTAAAGTGGACTTTAAAAAAAATGTTTAAAAAAATATCTAAAGCCCCTTTAAAGTGGACTTTAAAAAAAATGTTTAAAAAAATATCAGAAGGCCCTCATGGGTTTTAAAGAATTTTTGGAAATTTTCTGCAGACCTTAAGGCTCTGAAACGCGGTTTTTTTTAACGAAATTTTGAGAAGATGCAGACGAGCTGGGAATGAAGGTCTATTAAAACAGAGTCTATATATAGAGAGCTAAAGAGAGATTTTATATCGAACTGCTCACTGGTATTCATATTGATAATCTTCAAGTTCCTCTCATAAGATGTTTTTATAAAGTCGATTTTATGGGTCAAAGAATAGTATGACAAGCTTCCAGATTCCCGTATAAAGGAACTAGTACAGTCCACCGACGTAGCCAGAAATGCCTTTCGAAACCATTCCGGGAGGCCAATCGACAAAAAAATAGATTTCAAACTAAATTTCCTAATATCTATATCTATAAAAAAGGAAAATGTTTGTACGTTTGTTTGTTTGTTTGTTTGTTTGTTTGTTTGTTTGTAATTTATGGACTCGAAAACTGCTGAATAGATTTTTCTGAAAATTTCCATATATACTGCAACATCGCCTGAAAGTAACATAGGCTATATACATTTTTGAATTTCCACTTGGAACTGGAGATATAGCATCAGAATCGGAGGTACCTCCCAAAAATTTAGATTTTATATGCACATATCTATTGATCGGTTAAAGATACAGTCTACAAATTTGGAATGTGTAACGGAATTTGGAACAAAAATAAGTTTGCTAAATTATATTGTAATCGGTTCAGATTTGTATATAGCTCCCATATATATTTTCGACCGATTTCGTTCATTTGAAGCCTCAAACACAATATGAATGTTCGATTCCAATGAAATTTGGAATATGTGACGGGATTTGATCCGAAAATAAATTTGTCAAATTATATTGAAATCGGTTCAGATTTGGATATAGCTCCCATATATATTTTCGGCCGATTTCAAGCATTTGATGCACCAAACACGCTATGTATCCCCAATTTCAATGAAATTTGAAACGTGTGATAGATTTCATCTAAAAAAATTTATTTCCCAAATTATATTGAAATCGGTTCAGATTTGGATATAGCTCCCATATATATTTTCGGCCGATTTCATGTATTTGGTGGACCAAATAAGATATGTATGTCCAAATTTAATGAAATTTAAAATAAGTAACGGAATCGGGAGCAAAAATGAATTTTTCAAATTATATTGAAATCGGTTCAGATTTGGATATAGCTCCCATATATATTTTCCGCCGATTTCACATATTTGATGCACAAAACACGATACGTATTTCCGATTCCAATGAAATTCGGCATGAGTGGCTAAATTTGGTACAAAAATAAATTTGACAAATTATATTCAAATACGCTCAGATTTAATTATAGCTCCCATATATATACTCAGCCGATTTCACATATTTGATGCACCCAAAGCGAGAAAGACGAAATCTGGCACCAGAAAAAATTTCCAAATTTTATTGAAATCAGTTGAGGTTTGGGTATAGCTAACATATGTGTGGTTACAATAATAAATGTGACAAATTAATTGGAAATTAGTTAAGATTTGGATACAGCTCCCATATATATTCTCGGCCGATTTCACGTATTTGACGCACTAATTTCAATGAAATATGAAAGTTGTGGCGGAATTTGGTGTAAAAGTAATTTTTTTAAAATTATATTTAAATCGTATCAGATTGGGATATGATTTTAATAAGAACCATTGACCCACAACGCCTTAGGCTAACACTAAAAAACAACACAACAATTAATTTGAAATACGCTTATTACGGCGAAGTATGTTGCTATCTCGAATTCATTAATTGCAACAGAAATGCCACTCAACTTCAAAAGATTGCAGTTTACTGCACGCTTGGTATTTGCTATGATTGCAATGAAATTTGGAATATGTGACTGGATTTGATCCGAAAATAAATTTGTCAAATTATATTGAAATCGGTTCAGATTTGGATATAGCTCCCATATATATTTTCGGCCGATTTCAAGCATTTGATGCACCAAACACGCTATGTATCCCCAATTTCAATGAAATTTGAAACGTGTGATAGATTTTATCTAAAAAAAATTTATTTCCCAAATTATATTGAAATCGGTTCAGAGTTGGATATAGCTCCCATATATATTTTCGGCCGATTTCATGTATTTGGTGGTCCAAATAAGATATGTATGTCCAAATTTAATGAAATTTAAAATAAGTAACGGAATCGGGAGCAAAAATGAATTTTTCAAATTATATTGAAATCGGTTCAGATTTGGATATAGCTCCCATATATATTTTCGACCGATTTCATGTATTTGATGCACCAAACACGCTATGTATCTCTAATTTCAATGAAATTTGGAATCTGTAGGGGAAATTAAAACGAATATACATTTGTCAAATTATAGTAAAATCGGTTCAGATTTGGATATAGCTCTCATATATATTTTCGACCGATTTCATGTATTTTATGCACCATGCACGATATGTATGTTCGATTCCAAAGAAATTTGGAATATGTAACGGGATTTTGATTAGAAAGTGAATTAGTCAAATTATATTAAAATCGGTTCAGATTTGGATATAGCTCCCATATATATTTTCCGCCGATTTCACATATTTGATGCACAAAACACGATACGTATTTCCGATTCCAATGAAATTCGGCATGAGTGGCTAAACTTGGTACAAAAATAAATTTGGCAAATTATATTCAAATACGCTCGGATTTAATTATAGCTCCCACATATATACTCAGCCGATTTCACATATTTGATGCACCCAAAGCGAGAAAGACGAAATCTGGCACCAGAAAAAATTGCCAAATTTTATTGAAATCAGTTGAGGTTTGGGTATAGCTAACATATGTGTGGTTACAATAATAAATGTGACAAATTAATTGGAAATTAGTTAAGATTTGGATATAGCTCCCATATATATATTCTCGGCCGATTTCACGTATTTGACGCACCAATTTCAATGAAATATGAAAGGTGTGGCGGAATTTGGTGTAAAAGTATTTTTTTTAAAATTATATTTAAATCGGATCAGATTGGGATATGATTTTAATAAGAACCATTGACCCACAACGCCTTAGGCTAACACTAAAAAACAACACAACAATTAATTTGAAATACGCTTATTACGGCGAAGTATGTTGCTATCTTGAATTCATTAATTGCAACAGAAATACCACTCAACTTCAAAAGATTGCAGTTTACTGCACGCTTGGTATTTGCTATGAAATAAATAAATCCGAAGGACAAACCCTTCGTGTATGTATGTCATGTTACCGTTTTTCTAATGGTTTTGTATATTTACGCATTAAAGTAGTGCAATAATTTTTTTTTTAATTATAAAATTTGTTTTTTTTTTTAACCAACATATATTCGTAAATAAAATTTTGAATGCATATAAAATCAAAAGGGGTAGCGAAGCGCACCGGGTTCAGCTAGTAATATATAAATGTATGTATCATTTTGGGGAGCCCCTTCACCCCCCTGGTTACGTCGGTGGTATAGTCGGCTTAAAGGTCCTTTTAAAGACCATATCAAAAGCTTTCTAAAAATAAACTTAAACACCCTCTCAAAACTATCGAAAAATCTCTCTTCAAAACCACCCTAAATGACCTCTTAATGGCAACTCTTAACGTCGTAAAAAATACATGAAATTTACATAAAGGTCTTAAAAGTCATATACAATGACTTTTACCTAATAGATCTTGGATCCTTGTGCAGACGATCTTAAGGGGCTAAACGATCTTATATAGATGATATATAGACGATCTTGAAGGTCTTCGTATAAACGTAAAGGCAATATTAAAGGTCATCGTATAGACCACATTAAAGGTCCTCGTATAAGCCTTCTTCAATATTTTTCTAAAGATGACCTTAAAATGAACTCAGTGGCTCCCTAAAGACGACCTCGAATGTCCTCTTAAGTACGAATCTAAATATAATCTTAAAGGGTTCCCATTGACTATTATATAGGTTCTTATATTAGCGGTCTTACATTAGCGGTCACCCTTAAAACATGTTGGTCATTGAAGGACCCCATATTTTTGACCTTAAAGCTCCTCGTCTGTATAGATGACCTTGAAGGTCCTCCTATAGACCACCTCAAAGGTAATTACACAGACTTCATTAAAGGCCTTTATTATAGTTTTTATACAACCACATTATACTTTTAATACAGACAAACCTCAATAACCTAATTCTGAATCGACATCCCTATAGAAAAATTCTTCTCTGCCAAAAAAAAAACAAATTTTCTTTTGGACACCCTTCATCCCCTTCTTCATTTACTTCATACCTTTCGGCATTATGTTTTCCTTTTGTTTTTTGGAGGAAAACATGTCCCCCCTGGAGTAATGTTGGCCAATCGGCTTAAGAAAGTATTACGAACTGAGCAGAAAAGGAAAACGAATGCAAGCAAAGAGGAAATGTAACCGGAAACAACATTCTTCCGGTTTGTTTTAGAAGTGGTCAACATGGAGACAGCTTTAAGTCGCTTGCATTACATTGGCCTCCCGCTGTGTACGTACGACTCATAACAAAAGACATATGCATATGTGTACCTTTGTATGGCAAAGTTCACTGGAAAGGGTACTTAGGCAATCTATTTAAATGGGCTTTTAACAGGATGATACTAAATTATTAAGTTAATGTAGAGATGTTCATTGTGGTTTAACTTTGAGAAAATATGGAACAAAAGCCTACAATTATGAGTAATAACTTAAACAACTAAAAAAACAGCTAAGTTCGGCTTATACTTTTTTTAAATTTGGCTAAAATCAAAACCAAAAATGTGGCTAAAATCATTGAAATGCCGAATATCGGGAGAAACCATTATATATGGGATACATGATATCGTAGATCTATGAAGTCAAATTTCTTCCAGGTGGTAATGTACTCACAAGGAACTCCTCTTGTGGATAAATATTGAAAAATTTGGCTGAAATCATCAAAATACAAAATATCGGGGTTACCGTTATATGGGTGCTATAGGATATCGTGGACCTATAAAGACAATGCACTTCTAGTTGATAAAGTACGCACAGATAACTTCTTGTGTGCATTTTCAGACAATTCCGTTAAAAAAAGAACTCCTTCTTTAGAATTTTAGACAGTTCCATTGAAAAATGTGGCTAAAATCATCAAAATACCGAATATAAGGAGGTGCCGAAAGAGTTGGTCAATATTGTCCAACTCTTCTCTGATATATCACTAAAATAAATATTACAACGTGCCATATTTGGACTATATCACTTGATATGAGATATGTGATAATTTTTAGAGACTGTTGAAATGTGCGTGAGGGAACAAATATAGTGGATCGAAGTATTCCACTTCATCTAAACTAAAAAAAATATTGAAACCGGCAAAATGTAAAGAAAATGGAATATTTATTTTCAATATTAAGCGAATAATTGTTAATCAAAATTTTAACTTTTTGTGGGGGAGGAGGTATCAGAGAGAGAGTGGACAGAAAAAGTCATTCACATCAGATCTCTTGTTGAGGAAATATATTTAGATATATTTCGTTTGAATGGAATCGCTGACTTATTTCGCAAGTTATGAGAGATTCAAGTGTTTAAAATTGTGATCGTTTGTGGGGGAGGTACCACAAGGGTTTGGCCGATATATATCATCTTCTCACCATATCTTGTGTTAGTAATAATATTGGGATGTGTGAAATTTTAAGAGAGTCGGATGTTTTTTTTTCAATTTTGATGAGAGATATATTAATTCAAAATTTTAATCCGTTGTGGGGGAGGTACCAGAAGGTGCAGTCCAACCTATACCAAATTTATAAAAGATCTTGTGTTGATAGAAATATTTAGATGTAACAAATCTGAATGTATCAGATGTTAATTTCGCCTTTTATGAGCTCCATGGGTATTTATGAAGCCACCCCCACCCTTTGTGGGGGAGGTACCAGAAGGAGTGGCCCGATATATCCCATCTTCACAGCAGATTTTGTGTTAGTAGAAATAATGGGATGTGTGAAACACGAAGAGGACCGAATGCTTATTTCAGATTTTATAATCGTTTTGGTTGTTCCAAACTTTTACCCTTTATGGGGGAGGTACCAGAAGGAAAGGTCGGATTTCTACCATCTTTATAACAGCTCTTGTGTAGATAGAAATATTGAGATGTGGCAAGTCTGAATGGCATTCGCGTTTTATGATCTTCATGGATTTTCAAAATCTTGACCCTTTGTTTGGGAGGTAGTGGGAAGGAGTAGACCGATATATTTCATCGGTTATTTCATAACTAGACCTTGGGTTAATAAAAATATTGAGATATGTGTAATTTGAAGACAATCGGACCCTTACATCACATTTAATAAGAGTTATAATTAATCAAAATGTTAAACCTTTGTGGGGGAGGTACTTGATGGGGTGGACCGATCTTGTCCATTTTTTCTCCTAAGCTAGCGCTGATGCAAGAATTAGGACTTTCAAAGTTGGAGCCAAATCGGATTACCCTCTTTTCTCTTTCTGTGCGTTATTTATTTATTTATTTTTTTTTTTCTGAAAATTTCGACCTTTTGTGGGGGTGTACCAGAAGGAGTTGACCGATATTGCCCATCTCTGAGCTTGATAATAATTTTACAACGTACTAAGTTTGGGCAAAAGCGGACACTCTCTTCGAGAGTTATCGTGCGCTCCAGCAAGGCAGACAGACGTTCGGATGGACGGACATCGCTTGATCGTCTCCAAGTATCCTCAAACGAATTTGGTGCAAAGAGTTCTAGGGTCTAAAACCATTATTTCGATGATGCACGTCTTAGCCATATCAATGATATACTCTCTGTAACCATATGAAAGTATAACAAGTAAAAAAAGCTGTAAATTCAGTCGGGCCGAACTTTGAATACCCTTCACCATTTGGAACGAATTTGGCAATTCTCAAAAACAATAAAATCCGTTAACAATTCTGTTAAAATCTTAACAAGTAAAAAGCTGTAAATTTGGCCGGGCCGAACTTTTAATACCCTCCAAAATCCGTTAAAAATTCTGTTAAAATCTTAAGAATACCGAATTCTTCTACGACGACGTGGGCCTGCATAGGCAACTTTTGTCATAATTTATTACAATATTTAAATGCGAAACTTGAAGAAAAATCAGTTTATAATGTCGCTAAAATCATCAAAAAACCGAATATCGGGGGGTACCGTTATATGGGGGCTACACGAAGACGTGGACCTGCGCAGGCAATTTTCTGGCATTGGCTGAAGTATCCATTACGAACTTCACATGCCAAATTTGAAACAATCCCGGTAAATAACGTCGATAAAATCATCAAAATACCGAATATCGAGGCGTACGGTATATGGGGGCTATATGAAGACGTAGACCTATAATACTCATTTTTTGACTTAGGATGTAGTATCCATTACGAACTTCAAATGCTAATTTGGAAACGATTTCGGTAAATAATGTCGCTAAAATCATCAAAATACTGAATATCGGGGGGTACCGTTATATGGGGGCTACGCGAAGACGTGGACCTGCACAGGTAATTTTCTGTCTTAGGCTGTAGTATTCATTACGAACTTCAAATGCCAAATTTGAAAAAATTCCGGTGAATAATGTCGCTAAAATCATCAAAATACTGAATATCGGGAGGTACAGTTGTATGGAGGCTATATGATAACTTGGACCTACATGGCCCATTTACGAACTTAACCTGCCTACTGGCAAAATACACATGTGTGCAAAATTTTATGTGTGCGTGATTACAACAGACACACAGACAGACAGACGGACATGGCTAAATCGTCTTAGAATTTTACGCTGATCAAGAATATACATACTTTGTTGGGTCTGACATGAGTATTTCGAGGAGTTACAAACGGAATGATAAAATTAATATACCCTCCATAGTATGGTGGAGGGTATAAAAATACCGAATATAGCTGTTATATTAGGGTCTATACGACGACATGGACCTGCATAGGTAACTTTTGTCATAAGCCATTACAATATTCAAATGCGAAACTTAAAACAAATCGGTGAATAATGTGGTTAAAATCTTAAAAAAAAACCGAATATCGGGAGGTAACGTTATATGGGGTCTATACGAAGACGTGGACCTGCACACACAATCTCCTGTCATAGGCTGTGGCATCCATTACGAAATTCACCAAACCAAAATACCGAATATCAGGAGGTACCGTCATATGGGGGGCTATACCCTACATGGCCCATTTTCAATACCAAAAGTCTGCAGGACATAATATACATTTGAGTAAAATTTTATCAATCTACTTCAATACGTTCGGAGGCTAGAATGATTTCCACAGACGGACTGACTGACGGGCATCGCTAAATCGACATAGAATTTTATGCTGATCAAGAATATATATACTTTGTGGGGTCTACAATGTATATTTCCAGGTGTTACAAACTATGGTGGAGAGTATAAAAATATGGGGGTTGTACGAAGACGTGGACCGACCTGACCCATTTACGAACTTAACCAACCTACTGGCAAAAAACACATATTTATCTCAATTCTTTCGAAAGGTAGCGTGATTACAACAGACAGATGGACATCGCTACATCGACTTAGAATTTTACGCCGATCTAGAATATAAATACTTTGTTTGATCTGACATGGGTATTTGGAGGAGTTACAAACGGTACAACAAAGTTAATAATCCCTCTACAGTATGATGGAGGGCATAAACGAATTCGGATAATAGCCCAAGGAAATTTCAAAAACGTTCGTATTTAAACTGTATTACAATTTTCTTTTAAAAAATATGTATATTTTATATGCAATAGTTGAACTCACCCATAGTCCTCCGTAGTCCTCGGTAAGCAAAGAGTCCCTTTTTAATGAATTACTAAAAATCCATGATGTATTAATTTTGGTTCAAACATTTTAATCAGTTTTTGATCGTAATTTTGTGTTGCATTAGATTACATACAGTTTACATCTACACTTATACATATACATACGTTTAACTTAAATACATTAAAAAAATCTCTTATACTTTTATTTAATTTTGTTTTTTTTTTTAATAATAACTTTATTGTTTCGTTTTTTGTAATTAGTTGTTATTTAATAAATGCTAACAATACTTTTGTTTTATTAATATTGTTTTGGTTGTAGTTGTTGTATTTTTTGTATGATTTATAGACAAACATTGCCATAAAAATAATGAGTAGTTTTTTTTTAAATATTATAGTGTTGTGGTATTAATTTAATAATATTTTAGGTTTGTTTTTTATTTTTGTATAAAGGTGGTTTTACTTGTTTTTTATTTTTGTATTTTTTCGGGGAGGAGTGGAGGTTTTTATTTTTTGTACGGCTTGACATAATATAATTGTTATTATAGTGACTATTTTTGTTAATAGAAATTCGCTTATTTGTATACAACAATTTATGGCAAATAGGTACATTATCTTTTGTTTTTAATTTATTCATATTGCATAGTATTTAGTTTTTTTTTTTTTTTTTGTTTATTTATTTTTTTTTTTTAGAATGCAAAGTGGAATTTTATTTACTTTTGAGTGCTGGTTATGTGTTTTGCTCATCTCTGTTTTGTATGTGGTGTTCAATAGACGCCTGTCAATTATTTTTTAAATATAGACAGAAAACCATATTTTTAATTCGCTGGTATACTACACCTCATGCTAAGTTAGTACTTATATATAAAGCATCTGTTAACATTTTATCATAACAATCGACACGATAGGATGTGGGTTATTGGTGCTGGAAGGGATCCTTTCTTTTTATGAAAAAATAATGAATTGTCATACTAAATGACATTTTGCGGATTATAATCATAAAGCCATAGAGAACATTTATTGAGACTCTATGGAATATTTTAGCTACTGCTGTAAAGGGGAGATAACTCGAAAACGTGTATTCTCTTGGCAGAGTAGAAAAAGAAGTTTAAGTTTGGTCTTCAAAGAAAAATTCAATTTTTCTGAGATAAATGGTCGGTTGTTTATTTATTAACCATTTATTACGTATCGGACTCTATGGAATATTTTAGTTGTTGCTGTAAAGGGGAGACAACTCGAAAACGCGTTTTCTCTTGGGAGAGTAGAAGGAGGCGTTTTACTTTGGTCTTCAAAGAAAAATTCAATTTATTTTAGATAAATGATCGGATTTTTATTCATTAATCAGGAGGAAGTTATAATGGTAATAATGAAAAATAAGATCGCGAAATACATTTTCGAGATTTTGAATAGACGCTGGGCTGTTGTTGTGGAGGTAAACTGAGCGACGTGCACGGGTTTTATTTCTTTCGATTTTTCCCCCAATTTCCATTGCATTCCGACCTTTGATCCAAAAATGCTCGAAATATTCATGATAGCCCTACAAAGTACATATATTTTGGATCAGCGTAAAACAGCTAAGACGATTTAGCGATGTCTGTCTGTCTATTGTAATCATACCATCTTTCGAACAAATTGAGATTGAAGGCTAAAATTCGGTACACATATGTATAAATGGGTCATGTCGGAATTTTGATGATTTTAGCAACATAATTCACCAGAATTGTTTCAGATTTGATATTTGAAGTTCGTAATGTATACGACAGCCTATGACAAAAATTTGTCAGTGCAGGTCTACGTCTTCGTATAGCCCCCATGTAACGGTACCTCCCGATATTCGATATTTTAATGATTTTAACGACATCATTTACCCGAATTGTTTCAAATTTCGTATTAGTAGATTGTAACGAGTACTAAAGCCTATGCCTAAAAATTTTGTATGCAGATCCACGTCTTCGTATAGCCCCCATATAACAGTGCCCCCCTTTATTCGATATTTTGATGATTTTAACGACATAATTTACCCGAATTGTTTCAAATTTCGTATTAGTAGATTGTAACGAGTACTACAGCCTATGCCTAAAAATTTTGTATACAGATCCACGTCTTCGTTTAGCCCCCATATAACAGTGCCCCCCGATAATCGGTATTTTGACGATTTTAGCGACATTATTCACTGAAATTGTTTCAAATTTCGTATTAGAAGATTGTAACGAGTACTACAGCCTATGCCTAAAAATTTTGTATGCAGATCCACGTCTTCTTGTAGCGCCCATATAACAGTGCCCCCCTTTATTCGGTATTTTGATGATTCTAGCGACGTCATTCATTGGAACTGTTTCAAATTTGGTATTTAAAGGTCGTAATGGATACTACAGCCCATGACAGGAGATTCGCTGTGCAGGTACACGTTTTAGTATAGCCTCCCTATAATGGTACCTCCCTATATTCGGTATTTTAGTGATTTTAGCGACATTATTCACCGAAATTGTTTCTAATTTCGTATTCAAAGTTCGTAACGGGTAGTACAGCCTATGACAAAAAATGATTTATGTAAGTCCTCATCTTCGTATAGCCCTCGTAAAAAGCTCACAATTTAAACGGATTTTTCGGAATTCGTTAACATTTTTCAAGTTCCATCCAAATGGCGATTACCATAGTAAAAAGTTTTACATTCTTGCAGTTCTAGTTATGTGTAAAGAGTTACATCGATCCAAAAAGTTTGTAACACCTCGAAATATTGGTCCTAAACCCATCAACTCCTGTACAAAAAAAAATGGAACAGAATCTTCTTCTAGCGAAGACAATCTTTTGGAAAATTAGGTGGAATTTTGTCATCATTACGTTCCTGGAATTGCAAAGACAGGGTGAGATGAAAACTACATCCAAATTCAGACTGCTGTCAATGCTAAGCCAATCGTCCGACAGCTGTTAAATTATTCCAGTGACAGCTAATTATATTGTTCATAAGCGTAAAAAAAACATTTTGGTGAGAATTTTTCAAAAAAAAAGTTATTCGTGATGAAATTCAAGCGAGATAGTGTGATTTCTTTATATTTGGCTGGAAAACCACAAGTGGCTATCGTTAGAGCACTCGAGCATTTAAATATGAATAAATCTTTTGTGTCTCGTACCATCGCTTGTTACCGTGATACTGATAGCGCAGCCCAACGTCAAGGAAATGGACAGAAGAAAAGAGCAACCTCAGCAGAAACGGTTCGAAAAGTAAGGAAGCGGCTTGAACGAAACCCGCGTCGCAGTGGCCGAAAAATGGCTCGTGAGCTGAACATATCGCAAAATTCCATTCGCCAAATATTGAAAAATGAGCTCGGGGTAAAGCCATTGAAATTGCAAAAAGTGCTTACACCGCAACTGAAAAAAAATAGACTCAAAAGAGCTAAAGAGTTTCACTTAGCGGAAAGTGGTGAACTGCCGTATTTGGTTTTCTCCGATGAGAAAACATTCGTTGTCCAGCAGTTTGTAAACAAACTTGCCGAAGAGGTCAGCTGAAAATGTGCACCTTCGGTTGGCCACCAGAACTCAGGCGCCGGGCATTGTGATAGTGTGGGCCGCCATAACAGCCAATGGTCGCTCTCCGCACGTATTAATCGACCGTGGCATCGGAATAAATGCCGAATATTATCTCGCAAATATTGGTATCCGCTCGTATTAACCGACCGTGGCATCAGAATAAATGCCGAATATTATCGCATGCCTTGGAAACGCAAACATTTTGGACATAAATGCCGAATATTATCGCATGCCTTGGAAACGCAAACATTTTAGACATTCCAACAGGACTCAACAGGCGCCACCCAAATATGGTTACAAAATGAGGTTCCTCGCTTCATTTCCAGCGTACAATGGCCACCAAAATCTCCGGATACCAATCCGTTGGACTATTGTGTCTGGAGTATTTTGGAAAGCAAGGTTGGCACTAAAAAACACCAAAGTGTCGATCACCTCAAGTAAGCGCTTCGCCGGGAATGCGCAAAAAATACCGCAGAGCAAAATTCGGGCAGCGTGTGGCGGTTTCATTGGCCGTTTGATGGCCATGATTCGTGCCAGAGGTGACCAATTCGAACAAATCTAAACTTATTCTAAAATTTGATGCTATTTGCGACATTTTTTGCTTTCATTCATTAAAATTAAAAAAAAATGTAAAAATTATGAAGTTTGACTTTGTTGAATTTTTTTCTCACCCTGTATAGTGTACGGTATAAAAAACTCCACTGATACCATACAATTGGTTTATAAATTATGTTGGATTTTTATCTCTATTTTTTCTGAAGCATAACAGTGTTGTTGTGATGTATACTTATAATATTCTTAAGATCCCAAAATATCAAATTCCAACTACTTTAAAGTGCCTAAAGACAGCCGGAGCCATTGTTAACACAGAAAACGTTAAACTACCGAATATAATGATTGTATAAATAGAAGAACCATAAGGTGTCTTTATAAGAGGATTTTTTATCTAATGAGAAAATTTATATGAATTTAACCTAATTCCGTTATTATGTGAAACCCTTCAACAAATCGAAAATCATGAGTTATATAAGAACTATACCATATAGTGGGCTTTCATCGAATCCTTTTTAAGCTTAAAAATCCATTATGTTAAGTTTCAGCTCATTGGATTGAAAATTTTGTAGAAACCTTAAAATTACAGGAAATACGGTTTAACCTTTCAATGGGCGTTTTTTTTTAAGACGACCTATATAGAAACATTTGCGCTTTTGAGTTACCAATTAATATTTTATCTACGAATCTTAATTGATCTTTTTTTATCAAATTTTCATGTTGATATCTGTAGGACTCAAGGATTTACAACTTCTTTACTTGTAGTTTGACATAAATCAAGAAAACGGTATATTGAGTTTTTAAATGACATTATAACCTTTTTTGCGTAACGATATATTTTACATTAAAGTTTATTATAAATTTGGGAAATTCGACTTAAAATACTTTTTTACTATTATTTCTCCCAACGTTGTGATATTGTTTTGTCGAAAGATGATACATACCCAACCTAAAACATGTTTTTCTTGGTCTACAATATGTTGGTTATTAACAAATCTTATTTTTATGAATTAAGTGGAGATTTAATGTTGTAGGGTACCACGTCGTCGGTCTATAGCCTTTTTTACTTGTTTCAATTAATGAACTCTATTAACTGTTCTTATTTCCACTTGCACTTATTCATTCTTTCACTATCATAAAATCTAATATTTTATTTCGAAAATGTAAACAAGTATTGGTCAATATTTAGCACTCAATTTTTCATTCGATTTGAAAGTCTATTCCAAAAACTCATAAAACGTTTCTATAAACAAATGAATAAATAACAATGTGCAAATGTGGTGTAAGCTTATTTTAGAAATATTAACAAAATGTAAAAAAAAATAATCTCATTTGTTGATTACAATTAGCGATTGAATTAATTAGGACAATGTGGAAAACTATCTAGATTTATTTGAAATTATTATTTTGTAAATTGCTATACGTTATGTTGAAGCTTTCGTTTCTGTGATGTTATAGGTTTACTCCCATTAATTGAAATTTGGGGTTTAAAATTCCTTGTCTGCTGAAGATGTTCAATATAGGACCATTATACGGTATAGCCTTTACCATGTACTGCTTGAAAATTTGAGTTCCCACTAAATACAAATTTTACCTTGAAAAACTTTTTAATTTCGATTCACATTATTTTCAAAAGCAATTTTTTGAAGGTTTTGAAGGTCCCCATTATATTTTTTAGTTAAAGTGGCTTCAATTTTATAGATTTTTATATATACAGGTTGAGATGAAAAAACTGCAACCAACTTCAGACTGCTGTCATTTCTATACCACTCATCCAACAGCTGTTAAAATAATTCCAGTGACAGCTCATTATACTGTTTACAAGCGTACAAAAGCATTTTGGTGAGAATTTTCCAGAAAAAAAGTTATTCGTAATGGAATTCAAACGAAATAGTGTGATTTCTTTTATTTGGCTGGAAAACCACAAGTGGCTATTGCTAGAGCACTCCAGCATTTAAATGTGAATAAATCTTTAGTATCTCGTATCACCGTGATACTGGTAGCGTATCCCGACTTCAAGGAAGTGGACGAACGAATATGGCAACAACAGTAAGCAGAAATGGTTCGAAAAGTAAAGAAGCGACTTGATCGAAACCTGCATCGCAGTGGCCGAAAAATGGCTCGTGGGCTGAACATATCGCAATATTCCATTCGACAAATATTGAAAAATGAGCCCGAGCTAAAGAGTTCCTTCGCTTGGCCGAAAGTGGTGAACTGCTGAATTTGGTTTTCTCCGATGAGAAAGCATTCATTGTCCAGCAGTTTGTAAACAAACTAAATGATTGGGTTTAGTTGCCTAAGTGGTCAGCTGAAAATGTGCACCTTCGGTTGGCCACCAGAACACAAGCGCCGGCCATGGTGATGGTGCGGGCCGCCATAACAACCGATGGAGGCTCTCCGTATCTCCCTCTCGTATTAATCGACCGTGGCATCAGAATAAATGCCGAATATTATCGCGAAAATATTCTGGAGGGTATTAAAGCTTTAGGCGCGCAAACACTTTGGACGCACCATCGGACTCAGCTTCGCTTCATTTCCAGCGCACAATGTTCACCAAAATCTCCGGATACCAGGAATTTGGACTATTTCGTCTGGAGTATTTTGGAAGGCAAGGTTGGCACTACAAAATACCAAAGTGTCGATCACCTCAAGCAATTCGAACAAATCTAAACTTATTCAAAACTTTAATGCTATTTTAGACATTTTTTGCTTTCATTCATTGCTTTCATTTAAAAAAATGTAAAAATGATTGCGTTTGACTTTGTTGCAGTTTATTTTATCTCACCCTGTATATTTAGAACACATCTTCGCAAAAAAATAAATTTTTTTTAATACCTCAAGGCTTTTGAATGACCCTCAGCTTACGATATTGTCCAAATATTGATATATTCAAGGTCATGGTGTTATGAAAATATTGAGCATTTGAAGGTATTGTGCTTAGAATTTTGAATACAGACTATTTGACTACAATTCAAGTTGTTACTTGTCCTCAAGTAGTGCATAGGTATTGTCCAATAATACAAAGATTAAATTAAAATGATCTGATTGATGGAATTGATATACATTAATAAAATGTAAAATATGGACTAAAAAATTTTTCGTTTCCCGATAGCCTAACACCCCTTAGCAAAATAGAAATTGAAATAAAAAATCTTTCTATATATATGTTATTGTGTGTTTTTATTCTTTGTTGTTGTTGTATGTATTTGTTGGTGTTTCGTTTAAAATAAATATCCGGAAAATGCGCCGAAATGCATGTATGTTTCAGTATACGACGTTTGAATTTCATTAAAATAGAATTATAAATAAGGCTGTTATTTTATACAAAATAAAATTTTGAAAAAATATACAACATATAATATGTTTATTTTGTTTTATTATTTTTGTAGGTTTTATGTTTTTTCTTCTTCTCATTAAATATATATAATTATTAAAGCTCTTTGTATTTTATTTTGAAATTTAATGGTGTATGCAATAAGTAAGGTGTTGATGGTGGTTGGTGGTATGGTAGTTAGTGAATTTCCACTAGTTCCTTGCTTTAGATAAAAAGTAACAACAATTGGATATAATTTTGGAAAGCAAATTATTTATATCAACATGAATGTTATACAAAAATTTTTTCGTTACTTTGGTCTAATTATTCCAAAAAAAATAAAAATGTTATGATGATTTTTTACAACTATGGTAAGAGTAGAATTTTTTATATTATTTTCGTTTTTAGTTTAATTTTTTTTTTGTCAGAGTATTGCCGAGTATATTTAATGTGTGTGTGTGTTTTTTTTTTCTTCTGGGAGTAGAATATGTATATTTTATGTAGCTATGATATATGCATATTTGCATAGATAACAAACAAAACATCTCTCTGTAGTAAGAGTAATAGTAGCAATAGTAGTAATAGTTGTTCTTGTAATGTACATATAATATACAGCATAAAAGCGGCAGATAATTTCGTATTACATAATTTATAAATTATCTTTTGTTTATAGTGTGTTTATAATTTATATATTTTCCATTCCTTTCTTTTTTTTTACAGTATTGAAAACATAAATGAAACATAGCAGTTGACAGTTGATTGACAGATAGATAGGTAGGTTTGTAGATTTGATAGCATAAATTATAACTTAAACACTAGGTGACAAGGACATCATATACATACATTTGTTTTATATAATATTTAAAATAATTAATTGAATTCAATTGCATGTGTGTGACATATGTACGTACAGTTCATACTACTAGGGGATCATCAACATGGACATCGAATGCTTTTGTGTGTTATCATGTAATTTCTAATTTATGTTGTTAACATTTCTTTCGTCTCCTTCTGCTTTTCTCAGGTTTATCTAGCTTAGACGTTTACGAAAAAGAAAACATAGACTTTGAAACATTCGCTGTTTTAGTTTTTTTATGTAGTTCCTATACAAAAGAAAAATCAAGTTTGAAAGAAGGCAAACTTCATGTGTAAACGACTTTATAACATTTTACATCACTCTGTATCAGGATATTTATTACAACGTAGACAGTATCAAATAATGATCTTCTGTATACAATAATCTGCCATCAGGTCTTCTATAGACCACAGAACACTATTAAATCTACTAAAAACAGAAGGAGCCTCATTGGTCTTCTACTCTGATATATGAAGTAGAATACACAATCATTTAAGGCTGTAAACCTTTCTTATATGCAACAGCATGCTTCTCAAATAGAATAGCTCCAAGAATAACTATAGTTATTCCACAAGGAATATCATACTTCGTTGTCTTTCCTTAGGGTCTTCTATTACGAAAGTTCCCCTATTGAGAATACATTGCCTCTAGGTATTCAATAGCCAACTGAAGGTATTTTACAAATTGCAGATGACCTCTAGATCATAAATTTCATTTAATAACAAAATATATAGACAATTTTCCTTTAATCATTTCAATAGTTTTTCCAAAAAATAAAAACGTTATTTATTATATTTTCGAACATCATGCAACTCGCAAAAATGCTGTGCCCTGAGATTCGTAGTATCGTCAAATACATATATACTAGCTATGATTAAATATTTACTTTCTAGAATTTCCAACAATGGTTTGCTCACATTGAATATTTAAAAAATCGATTTGCCTACAGTAATATTTTGTCTATAACATAAAAATCTATCCAATCAGAGTGATGTAAAATATGCAGAAAACACAAAGTTCAAGTTTCTCTAAAGTTGGAGTTTGTTGGATGGGGGTATCTACTAACACCAATTTCAGCATGTGTTTGATGATTAAAATCAAAAAACATTTGTTTTTCTTTGTTGCAACAGAGAATGTTCTGTGGAAATAGAATCTATGATGGATAATACACGTAGTTTTCATTCATTACTATAAATGGCATATGGCTTTGTTGTTTGTTTGGACAGACACATTTAGGCCTCCGTTTCGGCACCTTTTAATCGAAGACGTGCAAAATCTTCAAATATTATATCATCATCTTGGGCATCATCGTCGTCCAGTTGAATTAGATTTGTGGTTGGTACTTCTTGCACACCACCTGTTGCACTGTTGTTATTGGCACCGGTATTGCTGCTGCTATCATCATTACCGATCTGTACCAGCTGGGCATCACCGCGTATACTTTGACGCGGTGATTTGTCACTCAACAGTGGATTTTCTTCTTCCTCAGGTTTGGGATGCATCAAAGTGAACGGTAATTCAGCCACCAAATCACCACCCATTAATGGACCACTTATAAGCAATTTCACCTTCACCTTATAGTGTACAATAATACCCAAACTTTCACGCTGGGCTGGATTTGTTATGAGTGTACTTGATGCTAGATTTGTATCTTCGTGTTTCAATTGACCGTCCAGTGCCAGGCCCCACTTGTCCTTGTTATTGGCAAGCAGTGGACACAGCTCGAATACTTTTGATAATGTAAAACCGGGCAATACCTGGCAACCATCTTCGGATTCAGTTTCAGCCACAACGGATTTATATTGCGCCGTCGAAAATAGGCAGATATCGGCAAATTGTCGTACACATACTTTAATTTTCTTAACCGTACGATTCGAATTGTTCGCCACGTGAACATTCACCGAAATTTTTTCCCCATGATGATACAGTTCCTTGTCGAGACTTGCCTCCAAATGAATTTTATTTGGTTTCATCATAAATTCTTTGCTAACCTCAATGGATGGTTGTTCGCCCGCTTTGGACGGAGCATACATTACTTTGCGTATTGTTAAGCGTACCGAATTACGTTTGTGTGGTTTATCATCGATATGTTCACCTGAAAGAAAAAGAAAGTGAGTTACTTAGAATTTTTTAACTTGGTATAAAAAGTAGGATTATTCATAAATATGTGTATGGAATTGATAGGTCGTATGCCATCCCTTTTTATCCCAATATTTTTTAAAATTCTTTCGTTTTGGGAAACTGTTTATTAAAAATAAAACATCTTTTCAACTTTTTAATATATATATTTTTTTAATTTAAACATACTTAGATACAGTTTAAAACTGGCGATCAGTTCAAGTTAACGGAGTACAAGGAAATTAAAACGACTCATCGTGGTTGAAGATTATAGAAAAATTAAAGGAAAAATATAACTGTTTCATTGGTGAATCAATCGTTCAAATTTCAAGTTTTACAAACATTTATACTCCCTTCAGTGGAACTAAATATGCATATCGTTCCGAAATACCAAGAATCTTTCAGTACTGTATTGTGGGTGAAATCAAATTTTGCAAATCTTTCTAGAACTCAAATATAAACAATATTCTGCCGCCGGTGGTACAACCCATTAGAAACTGCAAGTTTGGAATTTTTAAACAAATTCAATAGAAAGTGAGGCCAAAATCCTAATTAACTTAAAATGAGGGGTATCTTACAACTAGGACAGTACTAAAATGTGGACCAGTTTTGATATTTTTGCTAGTAACGTTAGATCATAGTTTCTATAAAAAATTTACGAAATTTAATAGAGAATATGACTAAAACGTAAATATCTCAAAATATTGAGGAATCTTTGTATAGGATCAAAGCTATATGCATTCTTAAAAATGGTTGATTTGGGAATCCGAAATTGAAAATATTTTAGTATAATACATATAAAATTCACAGATTTTTTTTTTTTCATTGCTAAAATACGTCATCAAATGCTTGAAAAGGTGGTCGAAAATTGGTAGTGGTGGTCATATACCTGAAATTATATTTAAATATTTAATAACAATACATTACCTACAAAATAAAAATTGTGTTGGCCATTTCATAGTTTTGGGATGTGTATTAAATTACATATCCGCAAGGTCTTAGAAAAACAACAATGAAAAAACTGCAACCAACTTCAAACTGCTGTCATTTCTAAGCCACTCGTCCGACAGCTGTTAAAATTATTCCAGTGACAGCTCATTATATTGTTTACAAGCGTACAAAAGCATTTTGGTAAGAATTTCCAGAAAAAAAGTTATTCGTGATGGAATTCAAGCGTGACTAGTGTGATCTCTTTATATTTGCATTTAAATGGAAATAAATCTTTTGTGTCGCGTACCATCGCTCGTTATCGTGATACTGGTAGCGTAGCCCGACGTCAAGGAAATGGACGGAAGAAAACAGCAATATCAGCAGAAATGGTTCGAAAAGTAAAGAAGCGACTTGATCGAAACCCGCTTCGCAGTGGCCGAAAAATGGCTCGTGAGCTGAACATATCGCAATATTTTATTCGGCAAATATTGAAAAATGAGCTCGGGATAAAGCCATTGAAATTCCAAAAAGTACAAGAACTTACACCGCAACAGAAAGAAAATAGACTCAAGAGATAGACTCTAAAGAGTTGCTTCGCTTGGCCGAAAGTGGTGAACTGCCGAATTTGGTTGTCTCTGATGAGAAAATACTCGTTGTCCAGCAGTTTGTAAACAAACAAAATGATCGTATTTGCTTGCCAAAGAGGTCAGCTGAAAATGTGCATCTTCGGTTGGCCACCAGAACTCAAGCGCCGGCCATAGTGATGGTGTGGGCCGCCATAACAGCCGTTGGTCGCTCTCTGCTCTTATTAATCGACCGTGGCATCAGAAAAAATGCCGAATTTTATCGCGAAAATATTCTGGAGGGTCTATTAAAGCCCTGGCGACGCAAACATTTTGGCCGCAGACCTTGGACTTTCCAACAGGACTCAGCACCATCGCACTAAGCATGCGCCACCCAAGAATGGTTTCAAAATGAGGTTCCTCGCTTAATTTCCAGCGCACAATAGCCACCAAAATCTCCGGATACAATCTGTTGGACTATTGTGTCTGGAGTATTTTGGAAAGTAAGATTGGCCCTAAAAAATACCAAAGTGTCGAGCACCTCAAGCAAGCGTATCGCCGGGAGTGGGTCAAAAAACCGCAGAGCAACATTCTCCCACAAAAATTAACAATTCTGAAATTAACGTTTTTTGTATGTTAAGCAAATTTTTGGGATGTATATGTAATTCGTTGAAATACTTGTCCTCAAAACTCGTTACAAAAAATAGATCTAGCAGCAGATAATTTTGTAAAATATTCTGTCTACATCCTAATGAATGACAGAAGTAAAGAGTTGGTGTTATTCAATTTCCATTTTTAATGTGAGACTTAAATTTTAGATAAACATAATCGAAACAAACACCACCGGCGAAATGGGTTTTGTTTATTTAAACTTAAACAGCCAATGGAGCCAGCATGTATTTAATTATATTTCATTTTGAATTATCACTTCATTATAAATTTGTTTCTTATCGTTAACATCTTTGTTTAATTAAAAATAAATGATGGGTGTTTTCCAAACCACAAAAAAAACAACAAGAAAAAATCAATACTATTCATTGGAAAAAACGATTATAAAATAAACATTTCTATTGATTCGACATAAGAGGTTATATCAATATATTTATATAAAATAATCTCAACGAAATGGTTTATTTTTACATCGGAAAAGAGTTGATGGATGGATGGACATGGGCAATTTGTAAAAGAATCTCTGTTTGTAAGTTTATCTATAAATGTATGTCATTGCGTAAAATCTAACAATTTGTCATCGTTAATTCCATGGTATATTAATAACGAGTTAAGCCATGGCTGAAGTACAGAAAAAACAAAACTTGTGACGTAGTAAAATACATATAAGGAATATTGCAAAAATGTACTTGGTTGCCAACCACTACTACTACTACTCCATAAAAATTCCAAATATTTTATTAGCTTGCTACGTTAGAAAATATAGGAAGGTTCAATATAGCGAATTAAAAAGTAAATAAATGCCGGCATTTGTTTTTATTAGCTTCTTTTCTATAGATTCCACTATTTGTTGTTTGTAGAGAAACCTCCAAGCAAAATTAATTAAAAATATGGAGGAGGCCAGGGAGGTGGGAATTGCGAAAGCAAAAAATACCGATCAACATGAGAAACCAAAAAAAAAAAAAACATTATTTCATTGAGAAAACAATTAAGAATTTAAACAACAGCAGCACCACAAGCTGGATCAGCCTGCCGAACCGAACACTGGGTAATGAATGATAAATTTAGTTACTGCGTCAACATACACCCATACCACCACCATCACCAACCAGCCATATTTACGAGCTGTTGTTTGATGGTGGGGTACATATTATAGTATTTGTGTTGCTGCTGATCGGCATGAGTAAGCGCATAATTTACTTGGAAAAATGAAATATACACAGAAGAGAAATGTTTATGAACTTGCCATCCATACTGATGCTTGTCCGCCAACCAGCCAACAAGTCGGCCTAGCGATTGCTTTTAAATGTTATTTTCCAAAAAAAAAACAACAATTTTTGGACGAAGAATGTAAAACATGCATGTTATGACAACAGACTGACTACATGCACACAGTGGTTGTAAATTTTGTCAAGTCGGGCTTTCTAAAGATCAAAATAAAAATCGAATGAGTCATTGACTTTTATTTTGCAGAAAGCAAAGTTTAAAATTAATGGTTATTTTAATTCACTTTTGACTGTGTAGATATTTGTAAGTTCAAAGAAAACAAATAAAAAAAGCAGCTATGTTTTGCCGGGTCGAACTTTTAATACCCTCTACATTTGAAAGAAACATGCAAAATCTTAAGATCATATCGTCCTTTAAATGAAAACCGATTTTTAAGGGGGGATATACGAAAAATCCAAATATTCAATAATATTCATTAAAATATCGAAAAAGGGAGGTACCGATATATGTGGGGAATACGAAGACGTGAAGGAATATACTATTTTCTGTGATTGGTTGGCTGTAAATCAATTTCGTAGAATAATGTCTCTAAAATCTATAAAATAAAGAAAATTAGGAGATATCGTTATATAGTTATAGGT